>NC_135238.1:217079448-218537781 GCF_051348905.1 Ranitomeya variabilis
CCTGGGACTACAACATCAAGAGTCCACCTAAATCAACAGAAGTTACAGAAGGCTCCGATTTCCTAAACATTTATTAAGATGGAAAAATGGCTGGATGAAGTATGGAAAGTGAGTTCCAGATTTATAAAGAACCTCAAATAATTTTAAATACTTGTAGTATCAAATATCTCAATAATGCGGGAGGGAAGCTGAGGGACAATACATTCCTGCAGTTTCCCTCTCTTATCCATAACCAACTGCGAACTCCTGAACCTGGACTTATAGGACTAAGCAGTACCTTGTCAAAATCCTGTAAAACTTAGCTTACTATAGCAATCACAAAAAGTAGGTTAGACGAAGAGGAAGACCAGCAACCGATGGCTTGATACTATCAAGATAACGGTGGAGAAGGCCCTGGTGGACCTATCTAGGCTTGTACAAGATCGATCTTCCTACAGAGTGTTCATCCATCAAGTCACCATGGCTCGAGATCAAGCTGAAAGCGGTAAAAATAAAAAATTAGGGAACTGCTCTTTATGCAAATTATAAAGATTGACGTAAGCCAAGTCTCCACACCGCCCCTCCTCAATAAGTTGCATTTCAATGCCAGTCAGTGACTGTGAAAGGATTTAGCGAGGCCCCGCTAAGCCGCTGGATACAGAAATGGAAATCTGGCATGGATTCAGAGCTCACAGACAAAGTGTGGCTTTGTACACTTGTCCCATGCCCGAGGTGAACCGTGCAAGTAAAACTGTTTGTGGTTAGGAGAAGGCAAAAAACCATGACAGCTGGTATCTGTCGTAGAACAGTAGGGGCAGGATGCCAGGGAGGAAATCATTGCAAGCCCCTGTGTAGAATTTTCTTAGGTCCCGTGGTTGCTGCGGGCGTCTCACCTAGAAACGTTCTGTTTCCTCCAGGATGCCATTAGTCTGATCCAGCTCACTACGTAGGAGCATTGTTTTCGCGTCTGTGGTCTGGGGCGGCAGGCCTAGTAATTCTGACCCATTTGTGGTTTCTGGAAGATCCCGAATCTTACCTTGAGAGCAGAGTCAGTGACGTAATGAGCACTGCATGTCTCGCGTAGTGACTAACCGTCTGATTTAGACCCTGCAGCCATCTCACATTTTATATCCGACGTAGTGAACTTTGGTCATAGAAAAAAAAAACCTGAAGTGGGCAAGGCAGGGAACGCTGTGCAGCCTTGTGTGAGTCACAGAGGTGGTGAACAGTGATACCACGTTTGATGTGCTGGTCTTTCCCCAGACCGGCCCTCTGGGACAGACAATGCAGAGTTATGTGTAACATCGACCAAACAATTGTGACTCAATCCCGGCTCATTTCATTCTACTTCTCCAAACGTATATTACTTTTTTTTTTTTTTTTTTTAATATCAGATCAGTAGAAAACCTCAAAAGGTTCTCCGCCTTAAAATGACACATTGACATTGTACATGAAGAACATACTACTGGATACTTACTGAGTGCACTGTTCTACTTATGTAAGGGGGAGAAACTAACCAGGTTTGCCTCATCCGTAACGGGTCCGGAACCGTGGAGTCTGTCACATAGGATACAAGGGCGACAGCTTGGGGTGTCAGAGTGTAGACTGCAGAAATGTAAAAGTTCAGGCGGGAACGGCGCGCGCGAGAGAGTCCCGTCAGAGTAGATCAACTGTGAGGCGACGGGGCGGCGCTGACTGGAGCCGGGGACGAGTGGATGCGCTGACAGGAAACGACCGATGGGGACCCGCTGAGACACCACAGATAACACTGTCCTCGCTAACACAGCTGTCCCCGCTTATATCGCGGACCTTTAAGAGACTGCTGACAAGACCACCCCGGCCGGGAGTACTGACCGTGAGAGGCAAGGTCGGGATACAGGCGCTCATTGATACGGCACAGCGGACCAAGCTGGCCATTATAGAGTGTGTCGGGACTGTGTCACAGGGTCCGGCAGTGTAGGGACTCTCCCCGCTGAGGGAAGAGACTATTCCTCCTTCCTCATTTATCCGTTGGGACCAATGCCCGTGATAATATCACAGACTATCACCGCCATCGCCAGGTTCACCAGATGATACCGCCATCATCAGGACCACAGGAGGACACCGTTAACACCAGGAAAGTTCCCTCGTTTTTTTTTGCTTTGTTTTTTTTCACAGAACTGTGACAGATCCTTTTTTTTTGTCACGTAATCTAAACTTCCTCAGTCACGGGCAGGAACACACCCCCGTGGCTGATGCCAAAAGTGTTAAGAGTATTATTTGTATTATTCTCCCCTGTTCGGTATAAAACCTTCCCCCTATTAGTTCTCTCTGTATTGGGTATAACCTTGCTCCTTGTGTACATATCTCCCTGCGAGGAGTAACTACTGTTTATTAAACCCCTTGTTAACCCTTGGTCTGCCTCCTGTCCATCACTGCATCCCGCAACCTGCTTATACTTACATGGAAACAGAGGCAAGTGCTTTTATTTATTATTATTCATTGTGTTCCATGCATTGATATAATCTGCTTCCAAATATTCCAGTACTGTATTCAAAGACTAAAGACTTAAAGGGTTTGTCCATTACTTGTCATTCCTCATGTTTGGGCCCCGTTAAAATAAAAAACATCTATACTCACCTCCGGTGATGGCGCCATTCCCGGTGCTCATGTGAGGCTATGTCAGTTGAGCCTTCGCCCAAATCAGCTGCGGCATCACTGTCCCCGCCTTTGGACAAATTAACTATCATTAGGAAGTCAGACAGAAGCAGCTGCCTTGACTTCCTGTTGATGGTCAATACATCCGAAGGAGGGGACAGTGACGCCGGCATAGATTGGGCGCAGGGCTCACCTGACATAACCTCACATGAGTCCGGGAACACGACTGCCGACACTGCTGGAATGGCATCATCACCTGAGGCGAGTATAGGTGTTTTTATTTTAACGAGGCCCAAACATTAGGAGTGACAAGGTGTTGCCCAAGTAATGGACAAACCCTTTAACGTGACCAAACTCAAATTAGCTTAATGTGAAGCAGACAGGGAGCACCAGTGCTAGTGATGAGGTGCTATTCGAGCATGCTCGTGTACTAAGAGTATCTTGGGCGTACTCGAATACTATGTTTCAGTCACCGTGGCTGCATGTCTCGTGGCTGTTCAACAGCCGCAACCTATGCATGGATTGCCTAACAAACAGGCAAGCCCTGCATGTGTTGCGCCTGTCGAACAGCGGTGAGACATGCAGCCGTGGGGACTAAACATATTTTTCGATCATGCTGAAGACACTTAGCACCTGAGCATGCTCAGATAACACCTTATCCCAGCACATTCTCTCTTCACTAGTAATCACATAAGACATAAGCACATAATGATCATATATATGTGGCAGTTGGCAAACTCAAATTAGAGTCAACTATACATGTTGATATTAACAGGATCATCCGACAATCTATATGTATAGGGGTGTCCTGAAATGTTCCCAATGGCAAATATTGGGGGGGGAACAGAAGGATCATGATAAATTTTAACTTGCCTAACCCTTTCTCACGGTAGGCAAGTCACAACCAGAGGTGTCTGGCAGTGGTTTACTTTCCTCTCCCCATTCAGGACACCACCTCACTAGGACAAAGTGAATTTGGCAGAGTAATAGCGGATAGTGCAAAGTGTCGGAGCACATTCACACTGTGGCCACCTAGGAGACTAAACCTAAAATAAAAACAAAATGAACAAATATCATCTAGCAAGTAAACAAATAAATACTAATAGTACATGTAAATTACATAAAGGACTTAGTATTAGTAACAATGTTTTGATCAAAAAGCATTAAAACCATCCCACCGCGACAAGGTGACCCAGTTGGCACGGTCCTATCTCTAATATTAAATCTATGTGTCAGCAGACCTCAATATAGATGGGGCAGAGCAGGACCCAGAACAGACTATTCTGACACCTGCCTGTGGAATGCCCTCAATTTTTCTTATATACTGTAGCTTCCCACTGGCAGATGTCTGAACAGTCAGGTCTGGGTTCTGCTCTGACATAGTGAGGTGAACTACAAGTGTTAGGGTCAGTCTTGATTGGGTCACCTTGTTGCGGTGGGATGGTTTTACACTTTCGTTGATGAAAATAGTGTTAACTTAAAGTGCCCTATGTAATTTACATGTACTATTACTATTTATTTATTCATTCATTTACTTACCTACAGGGTATTTGCTCATTTAGTTTTTATCTTAGGCTTCGCCGCGAGACATGCAGCAGACGGGACTCAAACATTTTCCAAGCACACCGAAGACACTCAGTTAGGGTATGTGCACACGTCCGGATTTCTTGCAGAAATTTCCTGAAGAAAACCGGAAATTTTCTGCAAGAAATCCGCATTTTTTGCGCGGTTTTTTTTCCGTTTTTTTCGCGGTTTTTTTAGCATTCTGCAAGCGTAATTAGCTTGCAGAATGCTAAAGTTTTCCAAGTGATCTGTAGCATCGCTTGGAAAACTGATTGACAGGTTGGTCACACTTGTCAAACAGTGTTTGACAAGTGTGACCAACTTTTTACTATAGATGCTGCCTATGCAGCATCAATAGTAAAAGATAGAATGTTTAAAAATAATTAAAAAAAAAAAAAAAAAAATGGTTATACTCACCTGCAGACAGCCGATCTCCTCGGCGCGTCCGTTCCTATAGATGGTTTGTGTGTGAAGGACCTTCGATGACGTCGCGGCTTGTGATTGGTCTCGTGAGCAGTCACGCGACCAATCACAAGACCGCAAAGTCATCGCAGGACCTTCACCACACCATCTATAGGAACGGAAGCGGCAACGTGCACCGGAGAGGCGGGAACACTCTTGGGGCCATCAGAGGGTGAGTATATGACTATTTTTTATTTTAATTTTTTTTTTTTTTACCAATTATATGGTGCCCAGTCCGTGGAGGAGAGTCTCCTCTCCTCCACCCTGGGTACCAACCGCACATAATCTGCTTACTTCCCGCATGGTGTGCACAGCCCCGTGCGGGAAGTAAGCAGATCAATGCACTCCTAGGTGTGCGGAATCCCCGCAATTCCGCAATTTTAATGAACATGTTGCTTTTTTCCGCGATGCGATTTTTTCGCGGAAAAAAATGCAACATTTGCACAAAAAATGCGGAATACCCTCTAAATAATAGGAGGCATATGTTAGCGTTTATTTCGCGTTTTTATCACGTTTTTATAGCGAAAAAAAACGCGAAAAATCCTGAACGTGTGCACATGGCCTTAGTATCCGAGCATGCTCCGATAACGCCTTATCCGATCACGTTCGCTCATCACTAGTGCTGACCCATGTATTGTACCCTGACAGATCAGTCTGAACAGTACTCAAAGAGACTGGCAAAACCAGCAAGGAAAGTAACGGTACAAGAACCTGGCAGCTTTTAGAGAGCACCTGGTGTAGCGGCATGACAAATAATAAGATCCCTCAGACTGCATAGTCCTAATATCAGACTACAATTTGCTGCAGTTTGCTTTATCCAACGAAGCTCCTGTCATTACTAATTGGGGACTTCTATTCCCGGCACACTATTGTTTTGCAGGTATAGAGTTTCATGGAGTGCGCTCATCGTGAGCTTGTCATTTCTATCATTTCCTTCAAGCTTCAGTACTACAAATTAAAAAAAAAAAAAAAGGAGCAAAACCGCATTATCAAAGTATCCAGAGTCTGCATTAAGCCTAAAAGAAGCTGTACCCTTTGTCGAGCATCGTAGCCCCTTTAATTCAGGGATGGAATCCCAGAATTTCCGGACACTGATGGAATATCTTTTTATGTTAAACTAATTATCTGGTAAAGTAAACCTATTTTATACATCCTCTAGGGGAATTCTACTTTAAAGGGTTATTCTCGTTATTTTTCTTCAGGAGCACACAGCTCCCCTGCCTCTCGGCTTCCTGTTTTCCAAGGGGGAAGTGCTTCTGACTGACAGTATACGCCGGCAGCATGGTTGAGCCGCTGGTCTAAAATACATGGGAACTTTAATTCTGCAGCATTTAAAGTTAGTTCTGCCGGATCCAGTTACGTATCTTTCAAGTTTTAGCGGGCACGTCTTTGTCTAGGAGATCGGCCACCTCAGATGAACTGCAGACGTGACCCTTATCCTAGTCAACAAGCAGAAAAAATATAAAATTAAACATTCCCCTGTTGAGACAGGAGAGGATTTTTAGTAAGAGGTAAATTGAAAAGTTGCTTGTTTACAAACATTTTGCAATTTTATCCATTTCTGGTTATGAGAGGACTGTGTAATTCTTCATATTCTTATTGATGGTACATGAAGTGAGCTGAACTCTTGTGGCCGGATTCCCCTACAGATTACATGAACACAAGAAGTTTCAGCAGTAAGATACTGTGTGGTCAGCTTATTGTCAAGGGAGAGTACCTTTTACCAAAACAGAATTACTCAAACTGGACAACCCCTTTATTGGTGGGAAATACCCTTAAGGCTGCAAAATAACAAGTGGCAGAAAGATGTTTGGCCTTCAGTTATTACTCTCAATCTACTCATGAATAAGCATGGTTTTACTCGGTCTTAGGGCTCGTGCACACGCCTGATATAGGACGAAAGTAATCTGTGATTTCAACAGATCGCACTCGTACCAGTGTTATTCTATAGGGCTGTGCACATGTCCAATTTTTTCCTTGGTCCAAGGAAAAAGAAAAAAAAAAGGGTGTGGCATGTCCAATTTTGGGCCAAACTCTGGCCAAACTCTGGCCAAACTCTGGCCAAACATTTTTCTCGGATTGAGAGAAAACCGTTGTGTGAACCTAACCTAATGGAATTGCTATTTTCAATAAGAGAGGAGGGGTGACTGACTTTATGACATTTTCTGCTCTACTCATTTGAATAAGGGGCTGGCGTAAATAAAAAAAAAAAAAAAAAAAATCAGGCAAAAATAAATAAATAAATAAATAAATAATGGAACACAACTGATCCCTGTTAGTAATTCTCAGAGAGAGACATGGAATGTAAAAAGAATAAAAGACACAGAAAAATAAGGACAGGAAAAAAAAAGTAAATAAAAAAATAGATAATAATAGAAAATTTGGAAACACTATAATCACTCAAGAACATAAGCCAACTGCATTATACTATACCGATCGACCAAACCGCTGCATGACCAGCTCTATCCTCACCTACTGTATCCTCACCCATCCCTTGTAGATTGTGAGCCTTCGCGGGCAGGGACCTCTCTCCTACTGTACCAGTTATGACTTGTATTGTTCAAGATTATTATACTTGTTTTTATTATGTATACCCCTCCTCACTTGTAAAGCGCCATGGAATATTTGGCGCTATAACAATAAATAATAATAATAATAATAATAATAATAATAATAATAATAATAATAATACTACTATATAGTGACCAATTTCAAGTACAAAATATCAAAGAATATTTACGATTTAAATTTAGAAGATTTAAGTAATATCACATAATTATTTACTATTATACGGTATATTAGTAGGAATGGTTTATTTCCTCTTTTTCCCCATTTTAAATCACCAAATATTTTTATTTCATTTTCTATTATGAATTTTCTTTATTATATAGTAGGAAGAGATTTGATCTTAGTTTCCTGAAAAGTGTGGTGCACAGAAAATTATTTCCTTGTACACATAACAGGGGAAATTTAGGATAAATTTTCCAGAATTCTGGTTCAATTTGCATAGAAGGCTTACTTGGACCACATTTATTATGTGCTTTAGACACTTTTAGGTCGGCGTCACACAGGCGTTTTAAACGGCCGAGTGCAATGCGATAAAAAAAAAAAATCGCATTGCACTCGGACCAATGTTCAGCTATGGGGCAGCTCCCACCAGCCGACTTTTTGTCGGCCGTTTTCCTCAGTCCGAGACAATCGCAGCATGCTGCGATTGTCTCGGACCGAGAAAAACTCTCGGCTCACTCGCACCCATATAAACCTATGGGCGCAAGTGAGACCGCGCACACCACTCGGATATCATCCGAGTGCTGTGCGTTATAAGCAGACCCCAGCAATGGAGGAGATGGAGAAATTCATTTCTCCGCCTCCTCCGCAGCTGTGCTCCGATCCTCCCTGTGCGAGAGAATCGGAGCACAGACCCATGACACTCGGCTCCTGCTCTGCTGCGAGCAGGAGCCGAGTGTCATTAGCATATCGCATCCGATGATCTCGCATCGGATGCAATACGCCAGTGTGACGCCGGCCTTAGTGCCTCACTTGGCAATTGGAAGTGGTTTAGTAGCTTACAGGGGTTCTCTCATCTTATTTAACAGTCAAATTGCAAAGTGATTGCAAAAACAAGCTGTGACAAACCCGCACCTCGCCACCCTGCCTGATGTCACTATTACGTCAGAAGGATCATGTAATTTGCTGTCCCCACTTTCACCAACGCGACTTCTGCACGCCCTGAAGACGCGCAAGGTCAGCTTGGTACAGTTTTACACAGAGATCCCATGTCCACACAGGTCAAGGAGGCACGGGGAATGAAAGGCCTATGCAGTCACTAATGTAATACCACACTCGCTCACAACCCTGACTGGTGCTAGTGAAAAGGGCCTCTCAGCCTGTGAAACAGCGCCTAGTCAGCTCAGTAGGACTGCCACCAGTTCCTCGTTAGATATAAGCCCGGTCCATTAACAGGATTATATTGGGCCAGAAACCAAACCCGGTAGCATGGAAAGTTAAACCGAGAAACAGACGTGTGGATTCATGGATCAAAATAAAAGAGCAAGGTTAGTGTAGAAGAGAAACACTACTGCTCTATACGTTGTGTAGTGGCCATTCCTGGGTACCGCAGTTCAGATCCTATAAAGTTTTCCTATCTGGACACTGCCTGTAACAACTCACGACAGTCAGATTCCAAATCTTAGGGATAAGTCATCAACATCTTAGTTCTGGAAAATCCCTTTAAATATAGTCATGTTGCACTACATGAAATACGGAATTACAAGACAGTTTCAACTACAAGTAATGCAGAAATCTTTTTGAAAAAAAAAAGTTTAAAAAAGGTTGAAAGCTACGATAACAAGGTCTTATCGTCTGCTGTCCCTACGACAACAATTCCACTAGTGTTTCAGTGTTGTCATAGGGACACAGGGCATACAAACCACTGGGGATGATTTGTATACAAGTCGCAGTGACATAAATCATTATGATATGTGTATTATATAATGAAATACTCACTTTACAGAAAACAAAATTAAGAAAACTTTACCATTTATCAGAAATCCTCATATTCTTATCTTGAACTTCCCCATAAAGGACACATTTTTAGGTTTTCAAGTTCAGACATAAGCGAAATGCAACATATCCATATTTTACATGAAATTAGTTTTGTGTTCATACTATAGAGACGGTTTCATGGGAAGTTTCAAGGAACAGAAAGAAGAAAATTAAGTTTCAGTTCTAAAGTGAAGCAAAAGCCAAAGGTGGGCGAAGGATGTGTAACAAGACAAAGCAAAACCATAGAGTGCCGGTGAAGTCCCAAGGACGGGCGAAACAGGGATGTATGACCTGTAACACATTAATGCCATGGGGCGAAACTAGGAAGAGACTTTTCAAAGGAACTTTCCCTCTTATGTTTTATCACATCCAGAAGTACAACAGGGAATTGTTATCTGGTTTAGAAAATCCCTTTTAGAGCGCAGTATTAAGGCATTCTGACGTAACAGGGTCCTCTGCTCAGACCCTCATGTTCTATCCCGAGAGCAGCTAGGTATAGCATTTCTTACTTTTCAGGACCCAGCGTAAATGTAGACTATGGACATTACATTTCTGCAATGCTTAATTTGTCCTGTGGTGGCGCCACAATGAAACTAAACATTTGTTGCCTGATCGCTGCGATCAATTTGTCAGCCAGAAAATAACATGGAATGAAATTAATTTTAGGGGGTCCTCTTATCAGATGAGACAAATGACCACAGGCTGTCTAATTAGACCAGCCACCTTTTTAGTTTACGCAATGCAATGGATCTTTGCCCAGAATCCTCCTGAAAAAAATGCAGCAAAGACACCCCAAAAAAATAACCAGAATGCATAGCAATGTCAAAATCACATCACTTTATAGAGAAATGGAGATGGGTTTTAGGTCCCAGGTGCTGCCAAAGTATCGCAAAGCTTGAAAATAATTCATACTTCATGTAACACGTTTTGGAATAGGTTTAATAATGCCTGAAGTTAAACCTACACCGAAACGTGGAACGCCTGAAGGAGTGAAACCTACTGCGAAACATCTAAAGGAGGAGATAAACCTAGTCCGAAAGGCACAATGCCTAAAGAAGTTAAACCTACTCCAAAACACAGACTGCCCGAAAAGGTAGTAAACCTAGTCCGAAACGTGGAATGCCTGAAGGAGTTAAACCTACTTTGAAACACGTTGCATGAATAAAACTGTTTTTTAACCTCAAGATTTGTGATTCTTTGGCAGCGCCCGGGACATACCGCCCTTCTTTCTCTCTGTAAAAAGTTCGTCCTGCACCCACTAGGTGTACATCAGCAATCGGGGCAGAATCCACGTTGTATTCATTTTCACACTTAACGGAGTTGTGCCGTACACAGGCCGCTCCGGTGAGAGACTTATTGTCAGTCCAGCCTCCTCTCATGCTGGAAACATCACACAAGAAGCGCCTTTTAGCTTTCTCCAGAAAAATTGACATTACTGTGCACATGTTCTGCCTTATATCTTGTCTTTTAACCAGTGTGAGACATGTAATCACTGATATTTATATCAGGAGAGCAGACTGTCAGTCGTTACATGAGTCACACTGGTAACTCTCCCTTTCATTTACAATAAGCTCTGGAGGCAGATTCTCGGGGAGATATATGTTCGGCTCATAGATCTTTTACATATTAAGAAAAACATGGATTTCTCTGGAATAAGACATCGGATTGCAGATATCAAGGTATCAGTTTATTCAACTTTTTATGACCTGCATGCCCATATAGACGGCTTATGAGGAATGATCCTACTGACAGATGTCTTATAAATACTGCTCTGTCCTAATATCAGACCTATCAGTATGATTAATGCCGCTATATAAGTGAGTAAAATAAATAAAATAAATACCTCTTTCTACATGTTGTTTTTCTAGTGTGATACATAATATTTGTGCATATTTATAAACACAGACATAGTATATCCATAGTGAGACTTTGTAGATTTCTCGGATTTATGACGGCAGAAATTCCCTTTTCTGACCCCGTCACTCCCTGTAACCACTGATAAATCCAGGCTCCAGGAGACTGATAATGTGGGCATGATCAGCGATTGCCTGTACAGCAATTATCCCTTATTTTCAGGACAAGGTGCAACAGAATCCCTGACACCAAGACTGATGTCCCCAATTGTTAGGGGAGTCGGATTAAGGTCGGCTTGGGTCAAAGGCCCTTCCCATTATCATTTCTCATTTCCTAGATGTAATAGTGTCTTTGTGTTGAATTGCATGGAATAGGGAGCAAACAAATCAGCAGCACAGAGTATTTCAGGCAAACATTTAGCAACACTGTCAACTTAATGTTATGGGATGACCTCTTCCACCTTCAACGGGAACCGATGCTCTTCTAAAGTGCATGTTTTATAGTAAAATAGGTCACATACATGATGTAACCCTATACAAAGTAAACTGCAAATGCCAAACATTTTACATCTGGTCCACAATCCTCTTCTGTCCCGTCTACAGTCCTGCACTACCTATAGATATTGTGGGCCGCTGCTGATCCCTAGGGAAACATTAGCCAAGTTATCTTCCATTTTCCTCCTCATTTTATTATGAGAATGGTTGCTAATACACAATTGCCCATTAAAAAAAAATAAAAAAAAAAAAGTTTGTCAGCACACCCCGACGCTTCTTATATTGGCCGCACCGCTATTTCCGCTACATGTATGGACAGGTTTTTATTGGACGTCAATGAGATCTATGACGTTGTCACCGCAACGTATAAAATCACTGCCAGTAAAAATGGCCGCAAACCTTGCAAACTAAAATCCTGCCATTTCTCCTCTGAGGACTTTTAACCTGTGACTCAGCCTAGGTACACAACATACCTGCCGGGCAGATGCCAAGAACAGAGGCAGGATTGCCAGGCTCTACTAGTTACGCGGTGATACTTCGATGCTGCGTCACTGCTCTAGAAGAGCTGAATAATGAGCCGCAAGGTGCCCAAAATAATGGAACAGTGGAAGCCACTCTGGAAATCATGGAGACACACAGAACTAGGACATTTTTTGGAATCCCAGAATGGCAACGCCCTACTGAAAATGGTTAGTCCAGCACTTGTAGTTTGTCGATCTGAGCTATGGCCCAAAAAAAGGCTCTTGGATAAATCAAGTGAGCGACTCAGCTGTCTTCACGAGTGCAGAGGATCTTAAATCCACAGCAAAAAGAATAGTCGAGAAAAAAAAAAAAAAAAAGGCAGATCCAGCACATCTGAGGAAAGGTAAACTTTTTGTTCCAATACAAATTCCATACAAGGGTGATGTGTCAAAAATAATGATGAGCGAATACACTCGTTACTCGAGATTTCTCGAGCACGCTCGGGGGTCCTCCGAGTATTTTTTAGTGCTCGGAGATTTTGTTTTTCTTGCCGCAGCTGAATGATTTACATCTGAGAGCCAGCATACGTCCATGTGGGGGTTCTCTAGCAACCAGGCAACCCCCACATGTACTTATGCTTGCTAACAGATGTAAATGATTCAGCTGCGGCAAGAAAAACTAAATTTCCGAGCACTAAAAAATACTCAGAGGACCCCCGACCGTGCTCGAGTAACGAGTATATTCGCTCATCACTAGTCAAAAATCCATGTATAAAAAGTCCGATAAGAAAAAAAACGACGCTCTTCGAAGCCTAAGGCTACCTGCTTAATTAACACTAGTATCATAGATTCCAAATGCGCTGCATCCAAAACGCTGCTATTCCTGATCGTGGGCACGTAGCCTAACGCTTCTTACTCCTAACCTTCTGAGAAACAAGAGTTATCCTTAGAAAACGTGCCAACCAGTTTGGTTTTCAAGGGATTTCTTTCTCCCGGATTCTGTTTGACGCGTTTCGAAGCATAGCACTTCTTGTTCCTAACTTGACGAGTAAGAAGCATTATGCTTTGAAACGCGTCAATCAGCTTGTTCTTATAAGGGACTTTTTATGGATGGATTTTTGATTCATCGTCCTCGTATTGCAAAGAAATAAAGTTTACATTTTTTTCAGATGTGATGGATTTGTCTTTTCGGACTGTTCTAAAAATTCACTTGCCACATTTTCAGTTTCTAGTCCCCCAACTGAGGTCATCGTTTAACATGTCGAAATTCAGATAAATATTCACAATAATAATAATCATAATTTTATTTCTATAGCACCGACATATAGACAATAAAAGACATTACAACATAACAATAATCACTTAAATCAACAGATACCAAGAGGAGTGAGGGCCCTGACCACCAGATACAGGAGGAGCGAGTGGAGTGACTGTTTCCTGCATCCGAAATCTGAGCGGCCCAGCAGCAGGAGGTTTACCGCACCTTACCTCCGTTTCGTGTGTCCTTCCCGATCTTCCACAGCTCACCCCACCTACTGGACAACCCCATAGACATTGCGATGAGCGTGACGTCCTACCAGTCAGTCCCGGTCCGTCTGATCTGTGCAGCCATCTTTAGTGACAAGGACATCAGTAATATCTCGGGCAGCGGCACTCACAACAGGGCGAACACACAACAGTCTTCCAGGTAACAGAACCGGTTTTATTGTATAGGGCACCTTCAAGCAATGAAAGCGAAATCTGGCAGGAGCCTGGCAGCAAGGACAAACCTAGTATCACCAGCTGTCTCGTTAGACTCGGTAATGGAATAATTAAAAGCTGCTTGACAGAAGTTCGAGTTGCTGTATTCGCAGATTGCACACACCAGCAAATATAGTGTCAGAAATCATTAACGAGCCCTTCCCTATAAATAACAAAAAAAAAAAAAAAAAAAAAATCACAGGAAAAAAATTTTTCCGACCGCTTGTAGTTCCATACGTTTCTGGAAACAACCCCCAAACCAGCTGCCATACATTTACTAGAAGGTTATGGTCACATCCGTTTTTTTTCTGCATCAAAAACCAGTGACTGCAGGAAATCATTGCATATATGTGCGTTTTTTAAGTGCATTTCCCCCCCCCCCTTTCATTAGAACAGGTGAAAAACACAAAGAAAAAAAAAACAAAAGGCTGAAAGATTTGACATGCTGCAAATTAAAAAAAAAACAAAAACAGCTGATTAAAAATGCAATAAAAAACCAACAAATGTGCGAAAGGGATTTTTGAAATCTCATTCATTTTGCTGATATTGTAAAACAAAGTGCTGCAGGATTGGCCCTCCTGAATCGTTTTTTTGCTGCATTTTTTACAGTATAAGCAAAGTGAAGGAGATTTCCAAAAACCCATGGGCGCACTTATTTGTTTTTCCATTGCTTTAGTATAATCTAACACTACCGTACATTCCCACAATGAGTTACTGATGTTGCCGATTTTCTGCACCTATTAAGTAACATAGGTTACGTGAATTTTTTCAAAAATCTGCAACATCAAAAACTCATTGTGGGAACGTAGCCTTTGCGTGCAATTGTACGTGCATTAGTAGCCGCGGCGGTGCACGCGGTTCACTGCAGATTGCTGCACCTCAATTTGTCAGTGTTTCAAGTTGCAAATCTAAGTGCAGTCCAGCGATTAGTAGAAAACTGCTTGTGCTGCTCACAAACACCAAGGCACATGTAATACCATCCTTAGGGCTCATACTCACTTGCGCGAAACTCGGATGAGTCTGGCACGTCAATACCCGGCGCTGCTGCCGGCACTCAGATCAGAGCGTGCGGCCGCATAGGAATACATGCAGCCGCACGTTCCACTCCTCTGTGCCAGGTGCAGTGCCGGGTATTGCCGTGAGAGACTCATCCGAGTTTCGCACAAGTGAATATGAGCCCTTAGGCCGGTTTCACACATCAGTGCCTCCAGTACGTGTAGTGACAGTTTTCTCACGTGCCGGAGACACTGACACACGTAGACACATTCAAATGAATGGGTCTATGCACACATCAGCATGTTTTGACGGACCGTGTGGCCATGTGCAAAACACGCAGACATGTCCATTTTTACCCAGATACACAGCCCGCCAAACGTCCCACACACGTGCACACGGAGAACAGTGTACACTGTCCTCCATGCGCACGGACGGCCGCGGGAGAAGCAGCGCTACAGTAAGCCGCTGTTCCCCTGCGTGTGGTGCTGAACGCGGCTTTCATCCATTGTCCCCTGCTCTACCGGCAGCAATGCGAGCCAGGGACAATGAATGAAAGAAAAAAAACACGTGGGTCCCCTATATTTTGCAACAAACCAGGCAAAACTCACAGGCTGGTAAGGGGCCATGGATATGGGCCCCCAGCCTAAAAACAGCAGCCCGCAGCTGCCCAGAAAAGGCGCATCTATTAGCTGCACCAATTCTGGAGCTTTGCCGGGTTCCTCCCACTTGCCCTGTAGCGGTGGCATATGGGGTAATGAGGGGTTAATGTCACCTTCCTATTGTAAGGTGACATTAAGCCGGCTTAGTAATGGAGAGGTGTCAATAAGATGCCTCTCCATTACTAATCCTACAGTTGTTAAAGGGTTAATAAAACACACAGTGTAAGAAAAAAGACTTAATGAAATAAAACAATATACACAGCTTTGCCATCTTTATTACTCTGCCATTCCAAGCAAAGCCCTCGATCTTCGGCTGTAAAAGACTGGGAAATGAATGAAATGCAGGGAGCGGAGCTTCGGTGATGTCACCAATGCTGCGCCCCCTGGCGGCATGAACTCAAATGAACTCTTCAGCGTGGGAAAATGCCAGCTGATTTTCCCACGCTGAACAGTTCATCTTAGCTCATACTGCCAGGGAGCGCAGCTTCAGTTACGTCACCACTAGTCACCAAAGCTCCGCTCCCAGCATTTCATTCATTCCCCAGTCATTTATAGCCAGGAGCAGTCGCATTAGCAGCGCTCCCGGTTGCAAACTGTACATTCCCCTAGATATGGATTACTGCGTGGGACTGACTGTACGCCGGACAGGTATGGGTATATTGTTCGTTTATTATGTTGACTTTTTTACATGAGATCGAGGGCTTCGCTTGGAATGGCAGACTAATATAGATGGCAAAACTGTGTATATTGTTTTATTTCATTAAAATACTTTTTTCTTACTGTATGGTGTTTTATTAACCCTTTAACAACTATAGGGATTAGTAACGGAGAGGTGTCTTATTGACGCCTTTCCATTACTAAGCCGGCTTAAAGGGAACCTGTCACCTGAATTTGGCGGGCCTTTCTTTCGGTCCGATGGGCGGTGTTTTCGGGTGTTTTATTCACCCCTTCCTTACCCACTGGCTGCACGCTGGCCGCAATATTGTGTTGAAGTTGATTTGCTTTCGTCCGTAGAACACGCCTGTGCAAGGCAATCTTGCCTTGTGCACGCGCAGTATGCTTTGCCAAACTGCGGGCAAAGCCGAATAGCATTAGTGCACATGCGCCGGCGCACTATGTCCCGGAAGTATTTCGCTGTGTTCCGGGACATAGTGTGCCGGCGCATGCTCACTAATGCTATCCGGCTTTGCCCGCAGTTGGGCAAAGCATAATGCGCGTGCACAAGGCAAGATTGCCTTGTGCAGGAGTGTTCTACGGACGAAATATCAGGACGTGTGAAACCAGTCTAAGGCTGTGTGCACAGGGTGCATACGCAGCATATTTTTTGTTTTTCATTGTGGTAATGCCGCAGTGGAAAATCTGAAATCTGCTTTGAGAGTCTACAGCAGAATTTGTTACGTTACAATCCGCACCGCAGGTCAATGTGCATATAGGAAAACTCCTAAATGCTCATCTACTTTTCCTGTCCTGAAGGCTGTGTTCACACTAGCCGTTTTTGCTGCAGTTTTTTTTTGCAGCAAAACCTGCTCTCTTGGCAGGAAAGAAGATGCATCAAAAACACAGGTTTTGGTGCATTTTTGTAATGTTGTAAAAGGATTTAAAAAAATAAAAAATACACCAAAAATGCAAAATGGAAAAAAAAATGCCTGTGGTTTCCAATTCAATTTTCTGGCAAAAAAACTAACAAAAATGCATTAAAAAAAAAGAGCTCCATGCAAACATACCTATATACTGATACATCTCCGAACTGCTGCATACAGGAGAGCGGAGACATTGTAGTATAATAACGGCCATATCCGTTTTCCTGCCACCCAGCTTTCCTAGAAACCGATACATCTCAGAAATCAGATTTTTCCGCATAATAAATATTTTGTGTATTTTAAGTGACGTTTCATGGAAATATAATGAATGCCGTTTCAGATCTGGCGGTAGAAGAAGCTTCAGCATTTCTTCAGGTTGACATTTGAAGAACACTTAAGAGATACACAAGGACCGAACATATAATTTTAGCCCACAGCTGCCATAGTTCGTCTCTCGTGCCCTCGGATGACCCTCTCCACTCAATATAGCCTGGTGGGTGGTGAGGGAAGTCATTGGGGCTGCTGCGAGTTTCCCTGATTTCCTAAAACTGACACCCTGGAATGAATTGTGGTTCTGTGAAAGTAAAGATACTGCTACTGGGGTTTTACCAGCCGGGTCCATTAGTGCAAGGACATCGGTGATGCTACAGAGCAGGTGCAATTACAAGGCCGTATCCCCGCACTCCTACCTGACCCCACGTGTGTCCTATCAGGAGAGGACATCGGTGGCTTCCTGATACCTCCGGCAGAGGCTTATACTCCGTAAGAACAAGGGATCAGGCATACTAAAATCCAATAAGCCTGATCCTTCTTTGCCCTGACATCTGCCATTGGTGGGATGAGGGCAATCTAAACAAGATTGGACGGCTGGCCAGTGTCGCCAAGTATGGCAGCTTTGGCTCATATTCACCCAACATGTAAGGGCGCATCAATAGAACCCAGAAAACAGAGCAGTTTCTCAAGGCACTGGAAAAAATAAATAGCACTAAAGAACTATAGATACGTAGTGATATGTCATATTTAATCTCAAGAGTGGAAAGTCATTTTAAAGTTATGTAGGCACAGATAGTACTGCCTCCCTGTATCACCTTGTAAATGATATAGATATTGATAGCATTGCGACTAACATAAACTAATACCTAACACATATAAACTTTATTAAATTCAGCATGACAAACAAACACTTAAAGGCACCAAGCCTGTAAAAACTCGTGATTGTGTGTTACTATATAAATGGATCCCTATAAAGCCCTAAGGGACCCTAGTGTACCCTTCCTACCAGCGGAGGTTGGCACCCTAGCTTGAACGCAAATTGGCGCCCCCACATTGCCTATTTTGTCTTATGACACAAACACAGATAGTACCGCCTCCCTATCAATCATCTACACACAAAGAACTGCCTCCTGGTCTCTCAGTAAATTATATAGACACAGATAGAACTGCCTCCTGGTATTTCTCAGTAAATTATCTAGGCACAGATAGTGCTGCCTCCCTGTATCACCTTGTCAATGATATAGATATTGATAGGCAATGCTACGTGTCTTTCTCTGTAAATGATACAATCACAGATAGTACCGCCTCCCTGTCACTACCAGTAAATCATCTACACACAAATAGAACTGCCTCCTGGTCTTTCTCAGTAAATTATCTAGACACAGACAGTACTGCTTCCCAGTGTCTCTTGGAACAATTAATATAGACATAGGTAATACTGCCTTCTTGTCTCTCTGAGTAAACAACGTATGCATAGATGGTATTGCCTTCCTGTAAATGATGTAGGCACAGGTAGTACTGCCTCCTTGTCTCTGCCTATAAATCATCTAGACACAGAGCACTGCCTGCACAGATAGTACTTCTTCCCTCTCACTTGGAACAAATAATATACAAGCAGGTAATACTACCTCCATGTCTCTCTGAGTAATTAATCTATGCACAGATGGTATTGCCTTCCAGTAAATTTGTAGGTCTAAGGGGTAACGTTTCTCCTTGTGGAGAGTGACATACCGGCTCTGGCATGCCAAGAACTGAGGCCGTGCAATGCTCCCCTGGGAAATCCAACATGCACAGACAGTACTTTCTTTCTCTCTCTATCTGAAATTGATATGTACATTACTTTTTACACCTGATTCTTCACCTATTTAGTATAAGCAGATGTCCAGCTCCATTGCAGTCAATGATACAACCGCCTCTGCTTAGCGGAGAAACTTCTGGCAGACATGTGAATGATTGTAGTGATCTGATTACACAATGAGTCAGCCATGCCTAGTCATGCTTCCTCTAGCACCAGCACATGTTCACGGCATGCTTGCTGCATGAAAGCAATGTGTCTATCAGAGAATGGCACTGTTCACACCTATGGGATGAGATCAGTCTGATTTACTGTAATGGTCAGGACTTTCTTGGACATTGCCTAGGGTTGGGCAGCACAGAGATTCTTGCTGATACCCAAAGGAGACGATGTTGCAATTTCAGTTACATAACTTTCTTCTTCACCCTATTCATCAATTTGTCATGTTGCCATAGGAAAAAAGGCACAATGGAACTAGTGCAAATCAATGGAAGTTATTTTGTCAGGTTGTAATATTGTGTCATATGAAATGAAAGATCTGCGAAATTTAGGCTGGGGCTGCAAGGAGCTTTGGCCACCAGATAGTTTGAGTGGCAAAAAGTATAAGCTCTCTGTGCTGGTGCTATATTTTAGCCGAATGTAGGTGAATGGAGTCACACTGGGACCCCTGAGAAATCTTGATACTTGGACCACACTTGGACCACACTTGGACCACAATAATTGGTCCGTTTTTATCTCATGCGGAAAAATTGGGCATCTGAATGAGACCTTAGGCTAAGTTAAAACAAGGGTTTAAAAAAAAAAAATGTTAAAATTAAAAAAAAAAAAAAAATCATCCAATTTTCATACCGAACAAAAAAATATTTTCTTTTGTATTGTCATCCATGTGGCATTCATTTTTATACATTAGAGGTGAAAAAAATTTACAAGACCAAAAACAGTTTTCTATGTTCATTGTTCACTATTGCAATGCATCAGTAAAAATCGCATGATATACAGATGATAAACATGGGATCAGATTATTTTTGAGCACTTTTAGACTTGAATCCTATATCAAATACAGAAATGACGGGTGCATGCTGCAATTTTTTCACGTGAAGACTTGCTCAATGCAAAAAACAGTCATCTGAACAGCTCAATTGAGTAACATTGGTGGCACTTTTTCCCACAAACAGTACTGAATATATGGAGCATTACGGTGTCAGCTGCAGCCGCTGACTCTCGGTCATGAAACTCTGCCCCTCAGCATCCCTATAGCTAGGACCACTGCATTATGTCATGCCACATGGCCCGGGCCATAGAAAAATGCAACATTCCTAAGAATCCCCCATTATCTACTGCCGCAAACAGTTGAGATCAGTCCCATAGCCAGGGGAGTAACTATAATAGGTGCAGAGGTTACAATCGCACCCGGCCTGGAGTCTAAGGGGCCCAAAAGGTCCCTCTGGCCAATATGAAAAGCTCAATACTATTAATGACTTACAATAATTGGGGGGCCTATTGGAGCTTTTTCTTTGAGGCCCACATGCTACAAGTTACGCCCCTGTCTATAAACAATGAACGGAGCGGAGACTGAGCATGTGCACCTCCTCTCCATTCAAGCCAGGGTTAGGATTGCTGAGGGTCTCAGTGGCAGACCCCTGTCAATCAGTCAGTTATCCTCCATTGTAAGAAATCTTACTATCCCAGGAACAACCTTTTAAAAATATTATTTTATATTTGTATGGGGGCAAGGAACCTTTGGGACCCCTGAGACCCCAGGGCCCAGATTCATGAGAAACACATGCACACCTGCAGATAAGACCCCAAAAACAAGTGCAGTTTATGGCTGGGGGGCATCGATGAATATCCAAGAAGTACAATTCTGCACAAATGACATCACAAGCGTAATATTCTGCAAAATCCACATTGTCATCTAGCTCTGATGAGTGGTACTAAGAGGTTCTGCAGCAGCTTTGATGGGTTAACACAAATCCATGTTTCCTATCAGTAAGCGGTGTCACCTGAGTGCTACATGTGGACTGAATGATGCAGGGAAATCCCATAGTCACATACCTCCCTGTGTGATGTCAGGCACAGCTCCACCGGCAGCAGTCACCATGCACAGGGCCCCCGGGGGCCAGCAGTCACCAGGGCAGCGGGCAGCTCCCCTCTCATAGACCTGCTCTCATCACACGGTGCGGGAGGCCCTGCTGCAGCCAAACACGGAAGTAGTGCGGACACATTCACATGAGCGGCGGGACAGGCGGCCAATCAGCGGCCAGCGTGCTGCGCAGCCAGCCAATCACAGGCTGAGGATAGTGTTACAATGTTGCAAAATGTTACAAGACAGGGAGTTCTGAGAAGCTGCGGATGTGCCGGGAATGGCCGGTCCCAGGGAACTGCCGAGATGTGCACACCGGGGCTGGGGGCGACCAGGAGGCAGAGAGGGTAGAAATAAGAGATGGGGAGAGATAGATAGATAGTAAAATATTATATAGCTTCTGTACATAGCTGTATCATCGCCTCCTAGTTACTGGCAGATCATCACAAATATTTTCACTTCAGTTCTTAGTTCATGATACATGAAACAGATAGAAAAAAATGGTATAGATACTGTATATAGATGTGGCACTGCAACTCTTTTACTAACAGAGCCTGCTGGGAATATTATATAACTCATAGTTCATGATCTGGAGCGAGAGCAATACAAAAATCTGATCTAGGTACTGTACATAGACCTATCATCTTCATCCATTTACTGGCAGATCACCTTAGGAATATGTTTACTTCAAATCTTCATTTGTGATCAGATAAATACACAGGAAGATTAGATATATATGGTACATAGATAGTTGGCGCTTAGATATGAGTCAGAAAGAAATAAAGATATATAGATAAATAAGTGATACACAAATAATAGATGATAGACACAAAGATATGATATTGATGCTGCATATCACCAGCACTCACTAGCAGATCCTCTTAGGAACATTAGGCTATGTGCACACGTTGCGGATTTTGCTTCGGATTCGCAGCTGTTTTCCCTGAGTTTACAGTACCATGTAAACCTATGGAAAACAGTATGCGGTCACGTGGGGCCGCTCATTTACAATCATGAATAGTCGGCTCCGCCCCTATGGGAGGTGGAGCCACATATTCATGAGTGTAATCGACCGCATACAGTAGAGAAGCCGCGGCCAGACCAGGAAGGAGCGACAGCCGACGGGGGACCCGGGTAAGTATTTTCTGACCAGCGGGGGGGCGCACAGGGGGTGGGGGGGCGGCGGACACATAGATCTTTATTTTAAACACTATTATTCATATTTTCTCTGCAGCAAACGCTGCTGCAGGGAACATATGAATCGCGGCTTCAGCACCATGTGGGGGGGACAGCGCTTACTGTAGCGCTGTCTCCTGCACGCACACGGACCCCAGATGGAGAATGTCCGTGTGAGGTCCGTGTTTTACACGGACCCATTGACTCTATTGGGTCTGTGTAATACGTGCGCTCCCACGAACACTGACATGTCTCCGTGTTTGGCACACGGAGACACGGTCCGCAAAAAATCAATGACATCTGAACAGATGCATTGATTTTTATGGGTCTACGTGTGTCAGTGTCTCTGGTACGTGAGGAAACTGTCACCTCACGTACCGGAGCCACTGACGTGTGAAACCGGCCTAAAATCCATGGTAAATCCGCAGGTAAAACACAGTACCTTTTACCTGCGGATTTCTCAAAACAGATGCGGAAAAATCCGCTGAGGTTATTTCTACGTGTGCACATACTCTTACAACTTCAATTCATAATCTGGATAGATAGATAGATAGATAGATAGATAGATAGATAGATAGATAGATAGATAAAGAGAAAAAAAAGCTGCACTAGCAAGCAGTAAATAGAATGTGGGTGCCAAGTCTTTCAGGCAAATACCATTCCTCAATATAGTGAAAAAAATTGAAGACAGTACTCCTCTTTTGAAAATTATAAAGATGATTTATTAGCCTATATTGGCTTACAACAACGTTTCGGCTCCATGTGTGAGCCTTTCTCAAGCCTAGATAGATAGATAATAGATAGATAGATAGATAGATAGATAGATAGATAGATAGATAGATAGATAGATGATAGATAGACAGATAGACAGATAGATAATAGATGATAGATAGATAATAGATATATAATAGATAGATAGATAATAGATAGATAGATAGATAGATCGATATATGATAGATAATAGATAGATAGATAAATATATATATGATAGATAGATAGATAATAGATAGATAGATAGATATATGATAGATAGATAATAGATAGATAGATAGATAGATAGATGGATATATGACAGATAGATAATAGATAGATAGATAGATAGATAGATAGATAGATAGATAGATAGATAGATAGATAGATAGATACTCTGCTTGAGTTTTGCTGCATTGTCATTACAAATCATATATTTCTAAGATAATTCTTGGAATCCCATGATCTACGAATCACATGACTTGTTATATTAAAAGCACAAAAAAAAACTTGCAGATGCTTAAAAAATAAAAAGGACATCACCGAAAAATGGTAAGAAAAAAGGTTGGAAAAAAATTAAGATGGTAATCTAAGGGTATATTAACATGCAGCCTTTTTGCTGTGTTTTTTTTTATGCACAGGCTATGAACAGGAACCTGTCCTTGGTGCGTCTTTAGGCCGGTTTCACACGTCAGTGGCTCCGGTACGTGAGGTGACAGTTTCCTCACGTACCGGAGACACTGACACACGTAAACCCATAAAAATCAATGCATCTGTTCAGATGTCATTGATTTTTTGCGGACCGTGTCTCCGTGTGCCAAACACGGAGACATGTCAGTGTTCGTGGGAGCGCACGGATTACACGGAGCCAATAGAGTCAATGGGTCCGTGTAAAACACGGACCTCACACGGACATTCTCCGTCTGGGGTCCGTGTGCGTGCAGGAGACAGCGCTACAGTAAGCGCTGTCCCCCCCACATGGTGCTGAAGCCGCCATTCATATGTTCCCTGCAGCAGCGTTTGCTGCAGAGAAAATATGAATAATAGTGTTTAAAATAAAGATCTATGTGTCCGCCGCCCCCCCACCCCCTGTGCGCCCCCCCCCGCTGGTCAGAAAATACTTACCCCGGTCCCCCGTCGGCTGTCGCTCCTTCCTGGTCTGGCCGCGGCTTACTGTATGCGGTCACGTGGGGCCGCTCATTTACAATCATGAATAGTCGGCTCCGCCCCTATTGGAGGTGGAGCCACATATTCATGAGTGTAATCGACCGCATACAGTAGAGAAGCCGCGGCCAGACCAGGAAGGAGCTACAGCCGACGGGGGACCCGGGTAAGTATTTTCTGACCAGCGGGGGGGGCGCACAGGGGGTGGGGGGGCGGCGGACACATAGATCTTTATTTTAAATACTATTATTCATATTTTCTCTGCAGCAAACGCTGCTGCAGGGAACATATGAATCGCGGCTTCAGCACAATGCAGAGTGGGTACCACACGCTCCGTGTGGTACCCACTCGCCATACGGGCGGCACACGTGTGCCGCACGTATGGCCTACGTGAGTTCCCAGGCACACGGACATGGATAACTCCGGTACCGATTTATTCCGGTACCGGAATTATCTGGACGTGTGTGACAGCCCTTATGCGGTTTTGATATGTTGTTTTGTGCTAAGTCATCTTGATGTCAATAGTGAAAACTGTGGTAAAAATGCTTGATAGATCACGGAAAAAATGTAAGGAAAACACTACAATGGTTTCTGAAAATGTTATATTTTTTCCACATTAAAAAACACATGAATAATTAAAGATTCATTAAAACTGGTGCCTATGAGCAATCTTTAAGGCTGCATCAGCACGTTGTGGCCACGATGCTGGAGTAACATTAAGGTTAGGCATAGAGAACACCCCTTGCCATGCCTCATCCGACCCCAACTCTGCCCCGTTCAGACGTGCTGGGAAAAACTGGTGTGAAGATGCCAAAAGAGGCAAAATATAGGAACAGCCCCCACTTATGACTAAATTTTGTGACTTTTGAAATCTTTTATGCCAGAATTATGTCATGGATGCATCGGGCCCATAGAATGTACAGTTGTGCTCAAAAGTTTACATACCCCAGTAGAATTTTTGTTTTTTTGGCCCTTTTTCAGAGAATATGAATGGTAACACCAACACTTTTTCTCCACTCATAATTAGTGGTTGGGTGAAGCCATTTATTGTCAAACTACTGTGTTTTCTCTTTTTAAATCATAATGACAACCCAGAACATCCAAATGACCCTGATCAAAAGTTCACATCCCCCCTTAATACCATATATTGCCCCCTGTAACATCAATCACAGCTTGAAGTCTTTTGTCGTAGTTGTGGATGAGGATCTTTATTTTCTCAGGCCATGTTCACACGTTGCGGTTTTTACTGCGGATCCACAGCGTTTTTGACGCTGCGGATCCGCAGCAGTTTTCCATGCGGTGTACAGTAACATGTTAACCTATGGAAAATAAAAACCGCTGTGCACATGCTGTAGGAAAAAACGCACGGAAACGCAGCGGTTTATTTTCCGCAGCATGTCAATTCTTTGTGCGGATTCCGCAGCAGTTTTACACCTGCCCCATAAAAGAAAACCGCAGGTGTAAAACCGCAGTAGAATCCGCACAAAAATCGCGGTAAATCCGCGATAAATCCGCAGGAAAAACGCAGTGTTTTTTCCCTGCGGATTTATCAAAATCAGTGTGGAAAAATCCGCACACCATTCCGCAGCGTGTGCACATAGCCTCAAATGGTAAAGCTGTCCACTCTTTTTGGCAAAAAGCCTTCAGTTCCTGTAAATTGCTGGGCTGTCTAGCATGAACTGCACGCTTGAGATCTTGAGTGGCTCAATGATATTGAGGTCAGGAGACTGAGATGGCCATTCCACAGCCTTCACTTTGCTCTGCTGTAGCCAATGACAGGTCGACTTGGCCTTGTGTTTTGGATTTTTGTCATGTTGGAATGTCCAAGTACATCCCATGTGCTGCTTCCAGGTTGATGAGTGCACATTTTCCTCCAGTATTTGCTGATAACGTGCTGCATTCATCTTTCCTTCAACTTTGACAAAGTTTCCTGTGCCTTTGTAGCTCACACATCCCCAAAACATCAGCAATCCACATCCAATGCTTTACAGTAGGAATGGTGTTCCTTTCATCATAGGCTTTGTTGACCTCTCTCCAAATGTAACGTTTATGGTTGTGGCCAAAAAGTTCAATTTTGGCCTCATCAATAGTGTTGAGCATTCCGATACTGCAAATATCGGGTATCGGCCGATATTCGCTGTATCGGAATTCCGATACCGAGTTCCGATATTTTTGTGATATCGGAAATCGGAATCGGAAGTTCCTATAAGTTCCCAGTCATCTTCGACGTGTGCGGTGCGTATGGTTCCCAGGGTCTGGAGGAGAGGAGACTCTCCTTCAGGCCCTGGGATCCATATTCATGTAAAAAATAAAGAATAAAAATAAAAAATATGGATATACTCACCCTCCGACGGCCCCTGGCTCTCAGCGGTGCAACCGGCAGCCTCCGTTCCTAAGAATGCAGTGAGTGTAGGACCTGCGATGATGTCGCGATCACGTGACCGGTCACACGACCAGTCACAAGACCGCAACGTCATCGCAGGTCCTACACTCACTGCATTCTTAGGAACTGAGGCTGCCGGTTGCACCGCTGAGAGCCAGGGACCGTCGGAGGGTGAGTATATCCATATTTTTTATTTTTATATGAATATGGATCCCAGGGCCTGAAGGAGAATTTCCTCTCCTTCAGACCCTGGGAACCATCCAGGATCGCTTCCGATATTTGTGTCCCATTGACTTGCATTGGTATCGGGTATCGGTGTCGGCGATATCCGATATTTTTTGGATATCGGCAGATCCAATCCGATACCGATACTTTTGAATATCGGAAGGTATCGCTCAACACTACTCATCACTCCAAATTACCTTGTTCCAGGAGTTTTCACGCTTGTCTCTGTTCTGTTTTACATATTGTAGGCAAGAAACTTTGTGGCATTTCAGGAACAAAAAAAACAAAAAACAAAGAGAATTTCCATATCTATATTGAGCCTCATTAGGGACAGGAAGTTATGCAACAGAGTTATTCACAGAATCTAGTTATCTGTTTTTCCATGATATAGAGGATAAACTACTGATCACTGGGGGTCAAGCTGCTAGGACATCCATAAATCTCAAAAATGGGGTTCGTTTTGAATGGAGAGGAGCTGCACCTACTCGACCTCACCTACAGTTGTGCTCCAAAGTTTACTTACCCGGCAGAATTTTTGCTTTCTTGGCCTTTTTTTCAGAGAATATAAATGATAGCACCAAAACTTTTTCTCCACTCATGGATAGTGGTTGGGTGAAGCCATTTATTGTCAAACTACTGTGCTTTCTCTTTTTAAATCATAATGACAACCCAGAACATCCAAATGACCCTGATCAAAAATTCACCTACCCTGATGTTTTTGGCCTGATAACATGCACAGATCTTGACACAAATGGTTTGAATGGCTCTTGCATCTTAATTCCTGCAGTACTCGGGGGTGTATCCAATCTGGGCCCGGAGATTTGTCAATTTTAGTGATTTTTAGACGCCGCCGTACTCCCTGCTGGGTTAAGCAGGTGACACTTAATGGGGAATTTTTGTTATCACTGATCATATTGGCTGCCATGGGATTTTCTTGTGTAAATACTGTTGAAAAAAAAGTCATTTAGCATATTGGCTTTTTCTTCATCCTCATCCACCATTTCATCCAGACTATTTTTACTATTTTGTTACTTCTTTTTTTTATCCCTTCCCAAATCCTCTAAAAAGTGGCCACGGTTTCCCTATACACAGATTATTATTATGCGGCAGAGTCTTCGGCTATATTACAGTCTTGCTATTTGGTCGGCTGTCGCCTTGTAGGGTGTAACCAGCTGCATTATTCTCTAAAGTTCCCATTGACTTTAACAAAATACTCTGCAAACATTGGCTCCATATCAAGCTTCTAAAGCCACACGCTTCGGCTCATGCCAACAAATCTCTTTGTGTCTGTCCACAAGCAAGTTACTGAGAACCTGATGGAAATGTCATTTTCAGTCATGTGGGAGCTTTTTTTTGCTGTTAATTGCAATTATCAAAGGTTAGATAGATTATAGGTGAGAAAACGTCTTAATAGGGTGTCCTGTTATCATCTGTGGTGCTCCAATTCTGATATTTTTTTTTGTCTTATAACTGATTTATTAATGTGGTTGTACAGACTTGGTCTTGTGTCACATAGAGAGAACCCCAAGCCTGGAACAACCCTTTAAATCAGTATTAGGCTCGCTGTCCCCATACAAAAGGGTTGCACAAGCTGTGGCCCTCCAGCTGCAGATCTCCGCCATAACAGTGATGATTAGAGGAGTTTATGTACTCAGAGAGAATCTGTCTCCCCCTGGACGCTATTAAGCTATTACAATGGGCATACAGATAATAGAATGGTTAAACCAGTCTTTCCTGTATGCCTCATAGGTGCGGTGTAGATGTTGAGAAATGCGCTGCTAATCTTTTATGTTAATGATTTCTTCCGGGCTTCGGGGCGTTCAGTGCCTGGAAGAAATCTCTGCCTCCTGTCTTCATTATCATACCACCCCCCTGCCATGCACGTCACTCTACCCTGTAATGTATAGTTGTGGCGCCGTAATCCCGCGCCTGCGCCCTGCACTCACACTGTTCTGGGCTCCTTATTTGCTCTTCTAATGGCAGTGTCTTCATCCTGCGTCTACGCAGCTGCCGGCGAGTCATTGCGCAGTAGCAGAGACTTGCCAGAGCAGAAACAAGGTGAAGACACTGCAGATAACGTACCCAGGACCGCGCGAGTGCAGGGCGCAGGCGCGGGATTAAATGTCACAGGGAACAATTCCATTGTCAATTACAGAAATGAGCAGCGCATTGACTTATATGCACACAGACAATTTTTTTTTCTTCGAAGTAAAGCTCAATATTCTTAGTAGTCACTGACAGGATTGGCAATGTATCAACATTTATTTCATATTCGATATCCAAGAACATAGGATGAAACATCCCAACAATGGTTTGTTCTTCATGGTTTCCTCCAATCTCCCCGTGTGCTAAATTTACTGTTTAATCTAATCTCCGTGACTCCACGCCCTCATGACCGGAGTGGTGGCGGCATCTCCTGCGACCTGCTGGGAGAAGATATGGATATGAGATAACTTAATAAACACATTACACGACATGTAGAATACTTTCCCCTAAAGGTTACGTTCCCTGAGAATGCGACGTTCCATTCCCCGGGGTTCCATGATCCAAACTGTGTATCACTTAGAAGTATATCTTATTGGTTTAGGAGAACATTTCTAGATTCCCCGAGCTATTGTTTCCTCATAATACAGACAAAAAACACTGTTACGGGATTGATTCATAAGCACAACCTATAATAACTTGCCTTGGGGAGGGTGTCAAAGGCGCGGAGATCAATAAGATATTATCTGGTAGTTTGTATAGAACAAGCAGTCATATGTCTGTTTCATCTACAGATCTGCGCTCGGCACATATCCCCTCAGGCTGACTGCGGTGGTCGCGGAGGCTGAGCGCTCCTACTCTAGTTTTATCTATGCTGGTATTTTCTGCTGGGTAAAGCATGGCTCTTGGCCTGGAACATTGGTTATTAGTGGGGGGGGGGGTTAAGTTTTGGCCTTATGTTAATTTTCTTGTAATTAAGTACAATGCATCTTTTCAGAATTTGTATTAAAATTGTACAGTATCTATTTAAAATAGCCACAATGTACAAAATACTGCTAGGATTTACGATGTATACATGCCGTGTTACTACCAGATTTGGGTGGAGACTTTGAAAGCCTAAAGCTTCAACGTGAGTCTGCCAGGCCAAAGTGACAATATAAACTAGGCCCCCGATAGACGATATAGCTTCTATAAATATTTACCTGTACTGATCTAATCCCTTCTCTGTTCTATAAAAACTGAAGTTTTATCATATATGCTAATTAGGCTGCTTGGTGCATCCTGGAGACAATACGCAATGACTAAAGACCTTTCTGTCTGAAACGTCGGCTCTATCATCTATCGCTCAGGGTTGTGACATATACGCTATTCTAAGAATTTTATACTTACCTAATAAAGCCAATATTTTTAGAAGATCATTGAAGCTGGATTTTTCTGCTATCAATATGGAGACATACCATTATTTTTTGGCAGCAATAATGACAAGGGCCAATACGAGTCTACGGGTCTGTGAAAAACACATACGGCGCTAGGATGGCATCAGTGTTCCATCCATGTTCCATCCGTGTGCCATCCTTGTGATGTCTGTTTTTAACATTGCAATGTATGGGAGAAGCTATGTAACTTCATTCTCTCTTCATCCATGCTGGAAAAACATAGATGACACACTGATGGAAACCACTGATGGAAACCACTGATGGAAAACACTGATGGAAACACTGATGGAAACACTGATGGAAACACTGATGGAAACACTGATGGAAACCACTGATGGAAACCACTGATGGAAACACTGATGGAAACACTGATGGAAACCACTGATGGAAACACTGATGGAAACACTGATGGAAACCACTGATGGAAACCACTGATGGAAAACACTGATGGAAAACACTGATGGAAACACTGATGGAAACACTGATGGAAACACTGATGGAAACCACTGATGGAAAACACTGATGGAAACCACTGATGGAAACCACTGATGGAAAACACTGATGGAAACACTGATGGAAACACTGATGGAAAACACTGATGGAAACACTGATGGAAACACTGATGGAAACCACTGATGGAAACACTGATGGAAATACTGATGAAAACACTGATGGAAACCACTGATGGAAACATTGATGGAAACACTGATGGAAACCAGTGATGGAAACACTGATGGAAACACTGATGGGAACCACTGATGGAAAAACGGATGGAAATACTGATAGAAAACATTGTTGGAAACACTGATGGAAACACCAATGGAAACCACTGATGGAAACCACTGATGGAAACACTGATGGAAACCGCTAATGGAAAAACTGATGGAAACACTGATGGGAACACTGATGGGAACACTGATGGAAAAACTGATGGAAAAACTGATGGAAACCACTGATGGAAACCACTGATGGAAACACTGATGGAAAACACTGATGGAAAACACTGATGGAAACCACTGATGGAAACACTGGTGGAAACACTGATGGAAACACTGATGGAAACCACTGATGGAAACCACTGATGGAAACACTGATTGATGGAAACACTGATGGAAACACTGATGGAAACCACTGATGGAAACCACTGATGGAAAACACTGATGAAAACACTGATGGAAACCACTGATGGAAACACATAGAAAACACTGATAGAAAACACTGATAGAAAACACTGATAGAAAACACTGATGGGAACACTGATGGGAACACTGATAGAAAACACTGATAGAAACACTGATAGAAAACACTGATGGAAACACTGATAGAAAACATTGATGGAAACACTGATGGGAACACTGATGGAAACACTGATGGAAACACTGATAGAAAACACTGATAGAAACACTGATAGAAAACACTAATAGAAAACACTGATGGGAACACTGATGGGAACACTGATAGAAAACACTGATAGAAACACTGATAGAAAACACTGATGGAAACACTGATGGGAACACTGATAGAAAACACTGATAGAAACACTGATAGAAACACTGATAGAAAACACTGATAGAAAACATTGATGGAAACACTGATGGGAACACTAATGGGAACACTGATGGAAAACACTTATGGAAAAACTGATGGAAAAACTGATGGAAACACTGATAGAAAACATTGATGGAAACACTGATGGAAACACTGATGGAAACCCTGATGGAAACACTGATGGAAACCTGGATGGAAACCACTGATGGAAACACTGATGGAAACCCTGATGGAAACACTGATGGAAACCCGGATGGAAACCACTGATGGAAACACTGATGGAAACACTGATGGAAACACTGATGGAAAAACTGATGGAAACACTGATGGAAACACTTATTGGAACACTGATGGAAACCATTGATGGAAACACTGATGGAAACAACTAATGGAAACACAGATGGAAACACTGATGGAAAACATTGATGACACCGGTACCAAAACAGTGCAAAATTCTTAATGAAACCCAATTGCAAAAAATATTTTTAGCCCAAAATACATGCATTTAAGTAAAACAATAATATTAAAGATTTCCTTGAAGGTGTCCATCTATATATATATAATTGTCTAAGGGTTTTTCTGTCTGTCCTGGAAATCCCGCGTCTCTGATTGGTCGAGGCCGCCTGGGCCTCGACCAATCAGCGACGGGCACAGTATCGACGTAGATGTCATAATGGTTGCCATGGCGACGATGATGTCATAAAGGTTGCCTTGACCAATCAGCGACGGGCACAGTCTGCCGCGAATTCTGTAATCATCATTGTCCATATACTACGGGGACATGCATATTCTAAAATACCCGATGCGTCAGGGGGACGAAGGATAAAATCCGAAACGCACGTCGGAGTGCGCTATCACGGGACGTGGCAGACCCAGTAAGGTAGTTATAGTGTATCTCCCATATTATTGCACTTTGCACTTTTTGTATGGATTACATTTCCTGTTGTGGCATTGCACTTTAATTACTGCTTTTCCACAGCACTAATCGCACTTTCTTATTGCTAGTGGATATTTTGTGGATTAGTGTGTAGATCATATTTATATACTTTTTTTGCTGTGGGTTTCAACATTAATTGTTGGTTCACACATTGCACTATTTGCACTGCTATGTGGATATTTGGTGCATGTTTTGTATCTTATCTATGAGTTATTGGAACTTCCTCCTCTAGCTCAAAAAATATATTTTTTTCACTTCCTCTCGTCTTTTAATATTACCGTTGTTTTTGGGAGGCACAACTGTTATAAATTACTGGGTCAGCCGCAACCACTATATTATTGAACATTTTTATGGTTTATATACTTTTGTCCTAGTGTGCGCACACATGCTTTGTTTTTATCTGGCCAATTATATGTAAAAAAGGCATTTTTATATCTGCTTTCTGTCTGGTGTTTTTCTGGTTATCCGTATATTGGTTTGGTTTGGTATTCCTTGTATAAGTGGTTTCTCACACTCTCACAGAGCACCAATCACTGTAATTTGATATACAATTATCTCTTTTACTATCGATTATATTTAGAATTCATTAGTGATTTTTTGGTCCATCTGTGTTTTTTAGCTGTGTTATATACTACATGGGATGTGCTATATACTCCGTGGGCTGTGGTATATACTCCGTGGACTGTGCTATATACTACGTGGCTGTGTAATATACTACGTGGGCTGTGCTATTTACTACGTGGGCTGTTATATACTACATGGCCGGCCGCGAACAATCAGCAACAGGCGCAGTCCTGTGTATTCAATGTATTATTCTAAAATCTTCATAAATAAACTACATACATATTCTAGAATACCTGATGCGTTAGAATCGGGCTACCATCTAGTATCTTACAATTTGCCTAAAAACCAATTACTTATGTTTTATGCTACGTACTCTACATAACACAATAACTTTACTGTAGGTTGTTACTTTCATAGGGATAACTAATATACTCGGCTGACTATATAATGTGTAGGGACTCTGGAAGCAGATGTTGGAGCAACATCACACTGGGCATGTTGGATTAGAATATGTCCAATCCTTTGTTTACATATAACTAGTGTTGAGCGATACCGTCCGATACTTGAAAGTATCGGTATCGGAAAGTATCGGCCGATACCGACAAAGTATCGGATCTAATCCGATACCGATACCCGATACCAATACAAGTCAATGGGACTCATGTATCGGACGGTATTCCTGATGGTTCCCAGGGTCTGAAGGAGAGGAAACTCTCCTTCAGGCCCTGGGAACCATATTAATGTGTAAAATAAAGAATTAAAATAAAAAATATTGCTATACTCACCTCTCCGACGCAGCCTGGACCTCACCGAGGGAACCGGCAGCGTTCTGTGCTTAAAATGCGCGTGTTTCCTTCCTTCCGTGACGTCACGGCTTCTGATTGGTCGCGTGCTGCCCATGTGGCCGCGACGCGACCAATCACAGCAAGCCGTGACGTAATTTTGAGGTCCTGGAAGCCTAATTCTAGGCATTCAGGATTTAAAAATTACGTTCCGGCTTGTGATTGGTCGCGTCGCGGTCACATGGGCGTGACGTCACGGGAGGCAGGACACGCGCGCATTTTAAAATTACGTCACGGCTTGTGATTGGTTGCGTGCCGCCCATGTGGCCGCGACGCGACCAATCACAGCAAGCCGTGACGTAATTTCAGGTCCTGAATGCCTATTTCTGCATTCAGGACCTGAAATTACGTCACGGCTTGCTGTGATTGGTCGCGTCGCGGCCACATGGGCGGCACGCAACCAATCACAAGCCGTGGCGTAATTTTAAAATGCGCGCGTGTCCTGCCTCCCGTGACGTCACGGCTTGTGATTGGTCGCGTCGCCCATGTGACCGCGACGCGACCAATCACAAGCCGGAACGTAATTTTAAAATCCTGAATGCCTAGAATTAGGCTTCCAGGACCTCAAAATTACGTCACGGCTTGCTGTGATTGGTCGCGCCGCGGCCACATGGGCGGCACGCGACCAATCAGAAGCCGTGACGTCGCGGGAGGCAGGAAACGCGCGCATTTTAAGCAAACAACGCTGCCGGTTCCCTCGGTGAGGTCCAGGCTGCGTCGGAGAGGTGAGTATAGCAATATTTTTTATTTTAATTCTTTATTTTACACATTAATGTTGTTTCGATACCGATACCCGATACCACAAAAGTATCGGATCTCGGTATCGGAATTCCGATACCCGCAAGTATCGGCCGATACCTGATACTTGCGGTATCGGAATGCTCAACACTACATATAACATATTTTCCTTTCTCTATTGATGGGGTCTTTCCATAATGGGTATTTATTGCAATATTAGTAATGAATGCCTGATCCATGTTACTAACACTGCTCGGACCCACATGATCATGAAAGGAGTGATCCCAAGCTTTCCATTCCTCTGCATTGTGGTCCAACATGTTTCCTGCTGCTCTTTTCTCTGACACAAACTGTTGAGTACATTGATCATCTGCTTCCATCAGCTCCTCAGATGGTGGAACAGGGCACATACTTGAGCACAACTCTATTCAAAGTCTTCCTCGCTGAAACTATTCATTACTAATTACTGAGAAGGGGTTCTGGACCCTTGTTGTAATTATCATAAATATTACTATTATCCATATACAATCAATCACTCGCTCGTGTCACCTGCATCTTAAAAACATCTACAGAATTCAACCTTTTCTCACCTTTGAAACGGCAAAATCTCTTACTGCCGTTCTTACTCATTCTCATCTGGACTACTGCAGCTCTCCACTGATCGGTCTCCCTCTAATTAAACTTTTTCCTCTCCAAATTCGTCCTGAATAAAGCAGTCAGGATCGAAATTTCTGTCCAACCACTACACCGATGCCTCCACTTTGTGCCAGCGATTGCACTGGTTGCCCCTCTGTTTCAGGGTCCAATATAAACTTATCACTCCCACCTACAAAGCTCTCCACAGTTCTGCACCACCATCTCCTCCCTCATCTCTGTCTATCACCATTCTGCAACTAATGTAAGACTAACATCCTCATTAATCTGAACCTCGCACCTCCATTTCCAAGACTTCTCCTGTGCTGTGCCAGTTTTCTGGAATGCATTACCCTAGAGGATCTGACCAATTCTTCCCCCCACATTTTACGTTTGCTTTAAAACACATCTTTTTAGACTGGCTTATCACGTCACGTCACTAATCTTACTGTCCCCTCTTTCTAAATTGTACTGAGAGCCCGGTTCCACCTACTCATCTGTGTCCTGTCATCTATTCATCCGCCTTGCACCCAAAAGCACTTGGTAACTGTACTTAGACAGGTCCTGCCTGGTGACCGGATCATGCAGCTTATTTCAAATGCCCTATTTATTATAATGATACCTTGACCGTAAATGGCAAGAACGTTCTACCTATTGCGTCCCCTATCCTTATAGACTGTAAGCTTGCGAGCAGGAAGCTCCTTCCTCCAGTAACTGTTGAACTGTGTTACATTGTAATGTTTTTATTGTTTGCACATGTTCCGCTTAATTGTAAAGTGCTGCTAAATATGTTGGCGCTATAGAAATAAAGTTATTATTATTACCTATAATGTATATATGGGGGGCTTTTGTGACATGACTTGTTTACAGTAAAAACGTTTGTTCAGATAAAGCAGATGTACATGTTTATAGTGTGGTTGGAAGACGTACGTTTGGTAGGAAGTTACCGTGTGTATTTCACAATCCAGTACACGCCAGGATTACTCCTGAGGCTAGTGACTGGCTTCAGTGGTCACAAGAATAATGTGCGGCATGCGATCACTGTACGAAGTAAATAGGAAGTGAGTGGCGATGCAGGAGCAGTTCGGGAGTGAAGTGATGGTATTGTCTTATGTTTTCTTTGTTATTTTTTTCGATTTATTATTTACCCTGTTTCCTGTTCATGGGTAAACGTTTATAAATTCTAAAAAAAAAAAAAAAAACATTTTACATTTTACCTAAAGCCAAATAGAGGCAAAGGAGGTTATTTGCAACCCTAGAGACAAAGGAGGTGGGAGAAGATGTCTGGGTTGGTTTCCTCTTTGGCATTTTTCTTGGATCCTTTTATAAAAAGCATCGAGGGTGAGTGGGTTTAATCACATAGATTATAGTCATGACCGAAAGTGTTGGCACCATTGAAATTGTTCCAGAAAATGAAATATTTCTCGCAGAAAATTATTGCAGTTACACATATTTTGTTATACGCAAGTTTATTTCCTTTGTGTGTATTGGAACAGTAGGAAAAAAAAACAGAGAAATAAAGGCAAATTGGACATAATTTCATGAAAAACGTCAAAAATGAGCTGGATAAAATTGTTGGCACCGTTCCAAAATTGTTGGTGAACAACTTTGTTTCAAGCATGTGATGCTCGTTCAAACTCACTTGTGGCAAGTAACAGGTGTGGGCAATATGAAAATCACACATGAAACCAAATAAAAAGGGAAGAAGATGACTCAGTCTTTGCATTGTGTGTCTGTGTGTGCCACACTAAGTGTAGAAAACAGAAAGAGGAGAAGAGAACTGTCTGAGGACTTGAGAACCAAAATTGTTGAAAAATATCAACAATCTCAAGGTTACAATTCCATCTCCAGAGATCTTGATATTCCTTTGTTCATGCAGAGCAACATAACCAAGAAGTTTACAACCCATGGCACTGTAGCTAATCTCCTTGGATCTGGATGGCAGAAAAAAAATGTATGAAAGGTTAGTCCGTACAGTGGATAAGCAGCCTCAATCAAGTTCTAAAGATATTCAAGCTGTCCCGCAGGGTCAGGGTGCATCAGTGTCAGCGCGAACTATTCGTTGACATTTCAATGAAATGAAACGCTATGGCAGGAGACCCAGGAGGGCCCCTCTTCTGACACAGAGACATAAAAATTCTAGACTGCAGTTTGCCAAAATGTAAGTGAATAAGCCAATAGCCTTGTAGAAAAGTGTCTTGTGGACGGAAGAGACCAAGATAGAGCTTTTTGGTAAAGCACATCATTCTACTGTTTACCGAAGACAGAATGAGGCCTACAAAGAAAAGAATACATTACCTACAGTCATATATGGTGGGGGTTCAATGATGTTTTGGGGTTGATTTGCTGCCTCTGGCATTGGGTGCTTTGACTCTGTCCAAGGTATCGTGAAGTTTGAAGGTTACCTACAGATTTTGGGTTGCAATGTACTGCCCATTATCAGGAAGATGGGTTTACATCCTAGTTCATGGGTCTTCCAGCAGGACAATGACCCTAAACACACTTCAAGAAGCCCCCAGAAATGGATGGAAAACAAAGGGTTGGAGAATGGCGAAGTGGCCAGCAATGAGTCTGGATCTAAATCCCATTGAACACCTATGGAGAGAACTTAAAATTGCTGTTGTAAGAAGGCATTCTTCAAATCTGAAAGACCAGGAGCAGCTTACAAAAGAAGAGTAGTCCAAAATTCCAGTTGAGGGGTGTTAGGATCACGGGGATACCGTGACAGACTGGGGTCAGACGATCGCAGTGTCTGGTTACAAATACACCTTCAGTAGTTGGAGCGGCTTCTGTTGTGAATTTGGATTCTGGGCTCCCCCGGTGGCCGCTTGTGGAATTGGACTTGTCATCCTCTTTCCTGTTTCACCTGGTTCCATCAGTAGTGGGTGTCGCTATTTAAGCTCATTTCTCTGGTGGTTTCTTGCCGGTCAACAATGTTATCTGATGCCTCTCAGTGCTTGTTCCTGCTTCTAGACAACTACTAGATAAGTTGGACTTTTGTCCATGTTTTGTTTTGCCTATTTGTTCCAGTTCACAGCTGAAGTTTTGTTACTGTGTCTGGAAAGCTCTCGTTGATCAGGGATTGCTACTCTGGCGTTATGAGTTAATGCCAGAGTTTAAGGTAATCTCTGGATGGTGTTTTGTTAGTGTTTTTCTGCTGACCATGAAAGTATACTATCTGTCTTCTGCTATCTAGTAAGCGGACCTCAAATTTGCTAAGACTATTTTCCTGCTGCGTTTGTTGTTTCATCTGAACTCACCGTCATTATATGTGGGGGGCTACTGTCTTCTTTGGAATATTTCTCTAGAGGTGAGCCAGGTCTTATATTTCCCTCTGCTAGCTATTTAGGTCTTAGGCCAGAGCTGGGCATCTAGCGATAAATAGGAAATGCTACCTGGCTATTTCTAGTTGCGCGGCAGGCTTAGTTCATGGTCAGTATAGTTCCATCTTCCGAGAGCTTGTCCCTCTATAGGCTTGCTATGATCTCTGCCTGCAGAGATCATGACAGTTTGACCGGCCAATAAAGTGTTAAAGACCCAGGTTGAGAAAGGAGAGTTATAAGAAGTCTGCTGGAATTTTTTTTTTTTTTTTCCCTCCAGTCTGCCTTGCTGCAGTCTTTTTTCTCTCTCTCCTCCTAATCTCTGTATGCTCTGTGTGCACCTGACAATAATGGATCTCCAGAGTGTAACTGCGGGTTTGAATAATCTCATCACGAAAGTACAAAATTTACAAGATTTTGTGGTACATGCTCCGGTATCTGAGCCGAGAATTCCTTTGCCGGAGTTCTTCACAGGGAATAGAGCTAGCTTCCAGAATTTCCGAAATAATTGTAAGCTTTATTTGTCCCTGAAGTCTCGTTCAGCTGGAGACCCTGCTCAGCAGGTTAGGATTGTGATTTCCTTGCTCAGGGGTGACCCTCAAGATTGGGCCTTCTCATTGCCAGCAGGGGATCCTGCGTTACGCGATGTGGATGCGTTTTTTCTGGCCTTGGGCTTGCTTTATGAGGAACCTCATTTGGAACTTCAGGCAGAAAAAACTTTGATGGCACTATCTCAGGGGCAAGACGAAGCTGAAGTTTTCTGCCAAAAATTCCGTAAATGGTCTGTGCTTACTCAGTGGAATGAGTGCGCCTTGGCGGCAACTTTCAGAGAAGGTCTCTCTGATGCCGTTAAGGATGTTATGGTGGGGTTCCCTTTGCCTGCAGGTCTGAATGAGTCCATGACAATGGCTATTCAGATTGATAGGCGTCTGCGGGAGCGCAAACCGGTGCACCATCTGGCGGTGTCTATGGAAAAGACGCCAGAAAGTATGCAGTGTGATAGAATTCTGTCCAGGAGCGAGCGACAGAATTTTAGACGGAAGAATGGATTGTGTTTCTATTGTGGGGATTCTACTCATGTTATATCAGCATGCTCTAGGCGTACAAAGAAGCTTGATAAGTCTGTTTCCATTGGCACCATTCAGTCTAAGTTTATTTTGTCTGTAACCCTGATTTGCTCTTTGTCATCCATTGCCACGGACGCCTATGTTGACTCTGGCGCCGCTCTGAGTCTTATGGATTGGTCCTTTGCCAATCGTTGTGGTTTTGATTTAGAGCCTTTGGAGACTCTTATTCCTCTGAAGGGGATTGACTCCACCCCATTGGCTAATAATAAACCACAATACTGGACACAAGTAACCATGCGTATCAATCCGGATCACCAGGAGATTATTCGTTTCCTGGTGCTGTATAATTTACATGACGATTTGGTACTGGGATTGCCATGGTTGCAGTCTCACAACCCAGTCTTGGACTGGAGAGCAATGTCTGTGTTGAGCTGGGGATGTAAGGGTATTCATGGGGACGTACCTTTGGTTTCTATTTCGTCGTCCATTCCCTCTGAAGTCCCTGAGTTCCTCTCTGATTATCAAGACGTCTTTGACGAACCCAAGCTTGGGTCGTTACCTCCGCACCGTGAGTGCGATTGTGCCATAGATTTGATACCGGGTTGTAAATATCCAAAGGGTCGTTTGTTTAATTTGTCTGTGCCGGAACATGCTGCTATGCGGGAATATATAAAGGAGTCTTTGGAAAAGGGACATATTCGTCCATCTTCTTCTCCCTTGGGAGCTGGGTTTTTCTTTGTCTCAAAAAAAGACGGCTCTTTGAGACCATGTATTGATTATCGGCTTCTGAATAAGATCACTGTTAAGTATCAATACCCATTGCCATTGCTTACTGATTTGTTTGCTCGTATAGAGGGTGCTAAGTGGTTCTCTAAAATTGATCTTCGTGGGGCGTATAATTTGGTGCGGATCAGGCAGGGGGATGAGTGGAAGACCGCATTTAATACGCCCGAGGGCCACTTTGAGTATTTGGTCATGCCTTTTGGTCTTTCTAATGCCCCTTCAGTTTTCCAGTCTTTTATGCATGATATTTTCCGCGATTTTCTGGATAAATTTATGATAATATATCTGGATGATATTCTGATTTTTTCTGATGACTGGGACTCTCATGTCCAGCAGGTCAGGAGAGTTTTTCAGGTTCTGCGGTCTAATTCTTTATGTGTGAAGGGGTCTAAGTGCGTTTTTGGGGTCCAGAAAATTTCCTTTTTGGGGTATATTTTTTCTCCCTCTTCCATTGAGATGGATCCCGTCAAGGTGCAAGCTATTTGTGACTGGACTCAGCCCTCCTCTCTTAAGGGTCTTCAGAGATTTTTGGGCTTTGCCAACTTTTACCGCCGATTTATTGCTGGTTTTTCGGATGTCGTTAAACCACTTACTGATTTGACCAGACAAGGCGCTGATGTTGCTAATTGGTCCCCTCATGCTGTAGAGGCCTTTCAGGAGCTTAAGCGCCGTTTTGCCTCTGCCCCTGTGTTGCGTCAGCCTGATGTGAATCTGCCTTTTCAGGTTGAGGTTGACGCTTCGGAGATCGGAGCTGGGGCAGTGTTGTCGCAGAAAGGTTCCGACTGCTCCGTCATTAGGCCTTGTGCCTTCTTTTCTCGCAAATTTTCGCCCGCAGAGCGGAATTATGATGTTGGGAATCGGGAGCTTTTGGCCATGAAGTGGGCGTTTGAGGAGTGGCGCCATTGGCTCGAGGGGGCTAGGCATCAGGTGGTGGTATTGACTGACCACAAAAATTTGATTTATCTTGAGACTGCCAGACGCCTGAATCCTAGACAGGCGCGCTGGTCTTTATTTTTTTCTCGCTTTAATTTTGTGGTGTCATACCTACCGGGTTCTAAGAATGTTAAGGCAGATGCCCTTTCTAGGAGTTTTGACCCGGACTCTCCTGGTAATTCTGAACCCACAGGTATCCTTAGGGAGGGAGTAATTTTGTCGGCCGTTTCTCCTGATCTGCGGCGGTCCTTGCAGGAGTTTCAGGCGGATAGACCGGATCGTTGTCCGCCTGATAGACTGTTTGTTCCGGATGATTGGACCAGCAGAGTCATCTCTGAGGTACATTCTTCTGCATTGGCAGGTCATCCCGGAATTTTTGGTACCAGGGATTTGGTGGCAAGATCCTTCTGGTGGCCTTCCCTGTCACGAGATGTGCGAGTCTTTGTGCAGTCATGTGACGTTTGTGCTCGGGCCAAGTCTTGTAGTTCTCGGGCTAGCGGACTGCTGTTGCCCTTGCCTATTCCTAAGAGGCCTTGGACACACATCTCGATGGATTTTATTTCAGATCTGCCTGTTTCCCAGAAGATGTCTGTCATCTGGGTGGTCTGTGACCGTTTCTCTAAAATGGTCCATTTGGTTCCTCTGCCCAAGTTGCCTTCTTCTTCTGAGTTGGTTCCTCTGTTTTTTCAGAATGTTGTCCGATTGCACGGTATTCCTGAGAATATTGTTTCTGACAGAGGTACCCAATTTGTGTCTAGATTTTGGCGGGCATTCTGTGCTAGGATGGGCATAGATTTGTCTTTTTCATCTGCTTTTCACCCTCAGACTAATGGCCAGACCGAGCGGACTAATCAGACCCTTGAGACATATCTGAGGTGTTTTGTCTCTGCTGACCAGGATGATTGGGTTGCTTTTTTGCCATTGGCAGAGTTCGCCCTCAATAATCGGGCCAGTTCTTCCACCTTGGTGTCCCCGTTTTTCTGTAATTCGGGGTTTCACCCTCGATTTTCCTCCGGTCAGGTGGAATCCTCGGATTGTCCTGGAGTGGATGCGGTGGTGGAGAGATTGCATCACATCTGGGGGCAGGTTATGGACAATTTGAAGTTGTCCCAGGAGAAGACTCAGCGTTTTGCCAACCGTCATCGTCGTGTTGGTTCTCGGCTTTGTGTTGGAGATTTAGTGTGGTTGTCTTCTCGTTTTGTCCCTATGAGGGTCTCTTCTCCTAAGTTTAAACCTCGGTTCATCGGCCCTTATAGAATATTGGAGATTCTTAATCCTGTTTCTTTCCGTTTGGACCTCCCTGCGTCCTTTTCCATTCATAACGTTTTTCATCGGTCGTTATTGCGCAGGTATGAGGTACCTGTTGTACCTTCAGTTGAGCCTCCTGCTCCGGTGTTGGTTGAGGGTGAGTTGGAGTACGTTGTGGAGAAAATTTTGGACTCTCGTGTTTCCAGACGGAAACTCCAGTATCTGGTCAACTGGAAGGGTTACGGCCAGGAGGATAATTCTTGGGTCAATGCATCTGATGTTCATGCTTCTGATCTTGTTCGTGCCTTCCATAGGGCTCATCCTGGTCGCCCTGGTGGATCTGGTGAGGGTTCGGTGCCCCCTCCTTGAGGGGGGGGTACTGTTGTGAATTTGGATTCTGGGCTCCCCCGGTGGCCGCTTGTGGAATTGGACTTGTCATCCTCTTTCCTGTTTCACCTGGTTCCATCAGTAGTGGGTGTCGCTATTTAAGCTCATTTCTCTGGTGGTTTCTTGCCGGTCAACAATGTTATCTGATGCCTCTCAGTGCTTGTTCCTGCTTCTAGACAACTACTAGATAAGTTGGACTTTTGTCCATGTTTTGTTTTGCCTATTTGTTCCAGTTCACAGCTGAAGTTTTGTTACTGTGTCTGGAAAGCTCTCGTTGATCAGGGATTGCTACTCTGGCGTTATGAGTTAATGCCAGAGTTTAAGGTAATCTCTGGATGGTGTTTTGTTAGTGTTTTTCTGCTGACCATGAAAGTATACTATCTGTCTTCTGCTATCTAGTAAGCGGACCTCAAATTTGCTAAGACTATTTTCCTGCTGCGTTTGTTGTTTCATCTGAACTCACCGTCATTATATGTGGGGGGCTACTGTCTTCTTTGGAATATTTCTCTAGAGGTGAGCCAGGTCTTATATTTCCCTCTGCTAGCTATTTAGGTCTTAGGCCAGAGCTGGGCATCTAGCGATAAATAGGAAATGCTACCTGGCTATTTCTAGTTGCGCGGCAGGCTTAGTTCATGGTCAGTATAGTTCCATCTTCCGAGAGCTTGTCCCTCTATAGGCTTGCTATGATCTCTGCCTGCAGAGATCATGACAGGCTTCATCATCTTATTAGCAGTTCTGTCTTTCTCTGCTCTGTTGCTGCAAGGGTTAAACTACTTAGCTGGAGTCCTGTAGTTCTGTCTTTTTATCAGCTGTTCTGAGTTGGTTACTCCTCCGTGCTTCATTCCTTGTGAGTGATAGCTTAGCACTACCTGGTTTGGAGTTGTAGGAGAGTAGCGTTTGGAGCCGGCGGTTAAGAGTTGTTTTCAGGAGATATCCGCATAAATTTGGTTTGTGTGTTTCTTCTCCTTATCCTCTTGCCATTTTTTTTTTTCCGCCTATTCTTCCCTTGTTTCCCTCTCGGTCATTTGTGGGTGTATTTGTATGATAGTAGCTTTCTTTTACCTGTCTTTCTGGTTTGTGTTATTCCATACACTTTTGTCCCATACTTCCCTGGGGTGGGGGAGGAAACAGATAAGGGTTCATATAGGAGCATAGCGAGGTTCAAGACCCCAGCATCCTCACCCTCAGGGGTAATCTGGTGAACACGGATAGTCTAGTGTTCTCCTAGCTTGAGGGACAGGATAGGAGCCCATTGTTTCTTGAAATCCAACTGTTACAACGTGAGATCAAGAAGCTTGTTGATGGTTATAGGAAGCGATTGTTTGCAGTTATTTATTCCAAAGAGTGTGAAACCAAATATTAAGTTGAGGGTGCCGACATTTTTGTCTGACCCATTTTGGGGGTTTTGTGTGAAATGATGTCCAATTTGCCTTTTCTTTCACTGTTTTTTTGTGTTGTTCCAATACACACAAAGGAAATAAACATGTGTATAAAAAAAGGTGTCATTGTAATAATTTTCCAGGGATAAATACTTCATTTTCAGCAACAATGTCAAGGTTGCCAACACTTTTAGCCAGGACTGTAAAAACCCCTTTAGTTTGGGAACCACGGATCACAGCTCACAGACTATATAGTTTGATCATTTCCCTTGTAGTGATCGCTACAGAAAAAAGTCTAGTATTACACGTGGGCATTAACATGTCACAGTAACAGCCTCTTTGCTGGGGGTTCTGAGCAGGGGCCCCCCTTTATGACGTCCATATACTCTATTAATGGATATATATAAAGGGGGAATTGAGTTTGTAAACATCTGATGACTTCTAAGTTCTCTCACCCCTGTACAATTACTTAATATTCTCCTTTATCTTTCTATCTTTGTGATATTTTTAGCCCCGCGTGTTAAAGGTTTCACAATAATACCACAAACGTCGTAATTCCGGCTTATTAGTAGTTTGATCATTTATTGCAAAACAGGAATGTTTTCACGGAGCATGGAGTCATCGTACGCTCAGGGTGAAGAATGTGAGACACAAGCTGCTGGTCAGTGTTACTCAAGTCACTCGCCTTCAGACATCCAGGGATAGCGTGCAGGAATCTCGAAATGTCACGGATTCCCATCTGGAAAATCTGAGACCTCCGCATCTCCCCGCGAATAACAAAGATAAATATGGAAAGTTTAATTTAGTAAAATGATTATTGGATCGGACTGTAAACAAGGTTATGTAACCTGACAACTTTCTATAGTGCGTTGTGTATTTAAAGGGCCAGCGGGGCTTTAATGAAGATGGTTTGTCATATCCATACATGCCCCATGTGTTTCATTGCAGCCATCAGGATACATTTGGATACAATGTGACGGTCCCAGTGCTCATAGTAGCAGCAATAATGTTCCAGGCAATCGACTTGAAAAACATTTCAATGTACATCTTTTTTTTTTTTTGGACCAAGATCAATGAAAGAAGCAGGGGGTTTGGTACTTTTATATGGTAATAATGTATTCACCAGGTTCCTTTATATAACAAGTTCCTTTGCCTAGTTCCTTTGATTGCTCTCCCGGAACATCTAGGAGGAACCCAGATAAAGGAGAGACCTCCGGACGTTTTCATATTTCCCTAGGAGACTCTGTAAGGGTTCTGGTGAGTGACGTTGGGATTCTCAATCATTAGAATATTATGGGGTGTCCAGTTGCTACTTTAGGGGTAGGAAATGTGTTGGGATCATGTGTGAACGAGGTTTGAGCTCTATATGGGGTAGCTATGGTATGGTAAAGTTAGCAATGGCCTAAAAACAATGAGACTTTAAGCTAATGGGCCTCAATGTAAAATCTCCAACAGGAGCACTGACTAACACTATTAAGAGAATTAATATGGGCCAAAAGGATCTTTTGGTCGCCCATATGCTCCAGTGCCCGGGTGTTACCTCAATCCCTGCACCCACTACAGTTATGCCCGGCCTAAAAAACTTTAGGGTTGGACTGGCTGACCAAAGGACAGAAGTATGATCCGGTGGTTCAGGCCCTGACATGCGAATGCGATCTATTTAGGACCTTGGGTCGCCACTATTTTGCTACTATCTAAGGGCTCCCACTACCCAACCGTGCTGATGGCCCTTTACTGACAGTATGATAGCTGATTGGTGGGAGTGCCAGCTGTCAGACCCCACTTATGTCATGTTGATGAACTCTCCTAAAGTATAGTTCATTAATATAGGAGTATTGGACAACCCCTTTAATAATGATGTGTGGGCAGCTGTGAACATACAGGATTAATTATAACTGGGAAAGTGACAAAGAGCTGACACTTCAACCTCCATTGAAGTAGGATCTCCTGCCTTGAACATGTAATTACAGCAAAGATCTGCTAAGAACCAGCCACCTAGACAGGGATTCGTTTACTCAGAGGCGGAGAAGTACACTTCCAAGGCAAGAGCTTCCTCTGCTGAGAGGACTTGTCTCAGACACTCTGGATCCAGTGGTCAGTGATGAATATTGGGGTTTCCATCAATCTGATATTTATGGAAAATATATTTTTGGGTTCATAGCAAAAGGTTCTAACATAATGCATTCACTCACATCACCCTAAGGCCAGCCGAACACCTTCAACTTAATATCAGTATATGGATGATGCTATCCATGCTATGCTCATCTCTATAGTAAGGTAAAATCGTGATGGGAAACAAGTCCACAATATCTCCCGCCTGGGACCTTCAGGGGCGAAGATATCCTGGAAGTTGGGGATCTCATAATCTTTTAAAAGACCTATCACATCCCACAACCAGCCCTCATATGAGCTCACCAAGGGGAGGTATGTGGACAAAACCTTGGTCTAATAAAAAGCAGAGTTTGGGTTTTGTCATTTGCCAGTCCTGGAAAGTTACAGTTTACTGTGGTTCTGTTCATGTTCATACAAGGAGCATCTTCCTCCGCTAAGCTCTGAGCCATTTCCATGACATCAGGTTTAGTACTTTTCTTTTGTTATCCCATTTATTCTATGTGATTGTATATACTCTTGCTCTGTAAAACGTACCCCTGAAGCCATACGCTACCTGTAATGTCCAATCGGCCTCTATAAGCAATTGGTGGTAGCAGCTAATAGATTCTTTTGTTGTTGTGGAGTTTGCAGTGACCATACCGGCGTATATACAGTATATATGTGTATATATGTGTATATCCCAGAGATGTATTACGGCGTGGGACAGTATGGCTTATCTTCACTTCAGCCAGGTGAGGGATATGGTTGCTTATAATTTTTGTTTTTTTACAGGGCACATGGGCATCGTTGGATTAGGCGTAAGGTGAATATTTTTGTTGTTTATTATTTTCTGGGGTTTTTTTTACGGGGGACAAGGGCTTCAATGGAATAGGCATAAAGTGAGTATATCTGTGCTTTTATATTTTTAAATAAATGTGTAAATGTGTTTTCTGTAATTTCAAATAAAGGATTTTATTCTTGCTGTGTGTTTATTTCCAAACTTACTATGAGGATAGTAATGGGGGCATCTTATAGACCCCTCTCCATTACTAACCCCTGGGCTTGGTGTCACCTGACAACACAAAGGTGACATCAACCCCAACCTTATTACCCCACTTGCTTCCACCACAGGACAAGTGGGAAGTGCGAGGCTAAGCGCCAGAAAGTGGCACATTTCTGGGGCGGCTGAGGGCTGATGTTGGTAGCCTGGGGAGGGCAATATCTCTGACCTCTTCCCAGGCTATTAATTAACATCAACCCACAGCTGTCTGTTTAGCCTTTGCTGGTTTGAATTTCTAGGGGGACCTTAAGTCATAATTTTTCTCTGGTAACCCGTAAATTAAACTGGAAATGCTAAGCATACAGCTCGTAGCTGTTATTAATAGCCTGGGAACCTTATGGGGCATTGACCCTTGTCCCAGATTATTAACATTAGCCCCAGCTGTCGGCTTTCCCTCTGCTGGTTATGAAAATTGCATGGGAGCTCACACAGTTTTTCAAATGTAATTCTTTATTTTACACAGGAAGTAAACAGCAGGTGCTGAATATAACTTCCATCTTTGTCTCCTAGTCGCATTGATCTCAGCGTGAGCAGAAGACAATGATGAGAGCTGCCTTCAGCAGCCGGCTCCTGGGAACAGCGCAAACTGTGTTACTTCTTCCCAGGTGCCTGTACGTGTCACGCTGATGATAACTCCCATCATTGTCTCCTGGTTGTGCTGATCTCCATGTGAAAAACCTGACTTGTGAGCACCACCATTGAGTTCAACAGGTGTGCATATGTCCGTATTTGCGGCCCCTTAAAAAACAGACTGCATACGGACACAAAAAACGAACGTGTGAAGAAGCCCTAAGCCTGGGATTCATGTGTTCACATGGAGTTTTTTGGAGGCAGAAAAATCCAACTAATTTTCTGAGCAGAGACCAATTCAGTAAACCCTGCTTTTTTTTAATTTTTGAAAAGGATTGTGCTGTGTTTTTGTTTTTTTTTACACAGTATATTGCAATTTTTTATTTGACGGTGATAACTGTGGTGCGGAATCAACTTCAAAGAAGTCACTTTTTTTTTCCCCTTTTTTGAAACATCATCAGAAAGAAAATCTTTAAAAAAAAAAAAAAACTCCAAACTTGTCTGTAAGAACTGTGTTATGTTCCCATGATGAGATTTTGGTGAGTTTTTCATGCTGCGATTTTCATCTCTTTTTGCTGTGTCATGTTTTAAACAAAACGGCTTTGGCTTTATTTTTTATACTTCCTGGTAATTGGCTTTGATAAAACTTTATTCATACAGTCATGTGTGGATTACATGTGTCCTTGATGCGTTTCCGCAGCGGAAATGGTCTAAAAACGCACAGGACTTTTTTACCTGTGGATGTTCCACATCTAATGCAAGTTTATGGGGAAAATCTGCACATAAAACCCATCGCTCCCGCAAGAGAAATTGACATGTTGCGGATATGAAACCCGCACCCCAGGTCAGTTTACTCGGAGTAAAAAGAAGCAGGGAGCGGGCAGGAGATTTCTATAAATCCCATCCACTTTGCTGGAACTGTAAGACCCTGCATGCTTGAAGCAGGGAATATATGTAGCGTCAAACACTCATCGTGGGCACACAGCCTAAGGCGATGTTCACATGTTGCGTTTTTGCTAGGTTTTTTTTCCCACAGGCAAATGAGCTCTCTTGGCAGTAAATAAGCTGCTTACAAAAAGCAAGTTTTGCTAAGTTTTTGCTGCGTTTTTTTTTGTGCTGCATACTTGCTGTATTTTTTCTTCGTTTTTTCACCTACCCATTGTTTCCTATGGGTGAAAAAACACTGCAAATACGCAGAAAAAAAACGCTGAAAGAAGTGACATATGCTGTATTTTTCAAAAACGCAGCAGTTTTCCAAATCAGTCAGGAAAAAAAGAAACAATGCGTGTGCACGAGATTTCTGAAATCTCATAGATTTTGCTGAGTACCAAGCAAAAAGCAGCTTAAAATGTAAAAAGTAAATTTAAAAATGTAAATTTAATTTGAAAATGTAAAAAGCAGCTTATAATTTGCAAAAAAAAAAAATGCTGCACAAAACCACAACTTGTGAACAGAGCCTCGATTGGATTTCTCCGCTCAAATGAAGACTAAGCAGAGTATTTGAAATGTTTTTTTTTTTCTTCCTGCTGATTTGGAGTGAGTATGCTTCAGAATCCACCTGGAAAAGCTTCATGTGAAACTCAGATTTTTTTGTTTTAATTTCATTGTTTCATTTTTTCCTTAGCTTTCTTTGTAAATTGAAGACCCTGGTGTGATAAAAATGACCCCAGTTGGTATATGGCAGTGCTACTAGTGACTGTAAAACAAAAGTGATCTGATGAAAGAAGCAAAACTGGCAGAAGTTTGAAATAGAACCATTCCCCAAAAGTCACTACTCAATGCAGAAACTATTTCCCTCTGCTGCTCCCATAGACCTGTGTAGCACAGACATAGGAAGAGCACACAGGCAAGCATTGGTGGTTCAGTGGTAGAATTCTCGCCTGCCACGCGGGAGGCCCGGGTTCGATTCCCGGCCAATGCAGCTGAATTTTTTATTTATATTTTTTCATATCAAACAAACACCCTCCATACAGTGCACAAAATGCTGCATTCTTCCTGACCTTGTATAAGAGGATGCTTGTCTGTATACTGTGCTTATTGCACTATATTGTGTTACATTGTATCTCTCTAGGTCAGGCTGCATCTTTATACTCTGACATTAATTTCAACAGAATGCAGAGCATAAAATGTTTCTATCGTCGCTACATACAAGTTATTGCTCCCTGTGCTGCATTATGTATCTAGGCGGAAGCTACCAAACCACCAGGAAGTAGGGGGAGGAATAAAGAATGGCAGCTCCAATACCCTCTATGAGCAGGGAAGACGACTGACGCAGGCAGCTGGGGGATGTAGCTCAGTGGTAGAGCGCGCGCTTCGCATGTGTGAGGTCCCGGGTTCAATCCCCGGCATCTCCAGCGTTTTGGGGGGGGGGGGATTTTTTTTTTTTTTTCTCTTTATATTTATTTCTTTGTATTTAAGCTTTATTTCTATTATTGCATTCAGTGCAGCTTGCATTCGGGCTTACATCCTACATCCCATAGTAGTCCCATGCCCAAATACCCATGACACATCCTCCATCCCATAGTTCCGTGCCCATGTACCCATTCTGACATCGTCGCCATGGCAACCATTCTGACATCATCGTCGCCATGGCAACTTATTATGACATCATTGTCACCATGGCAACCATTATGACATCACCGTCACCATTACAACCTCTTATGACATCATCGTCGCCATGGCAACTATTATGACATCATCTTCGCCACCATCGCAACCTTTATGATATCGTCGCCATGGCAACCGTTATGACATCATTGTCGCTACACACACACATACACTTGTTTATATATATATATATAAGCAGGGCCGTATTTAGAGTTTCTGCTGCCCTAGGCACTTTTAGTGCTGCCCCCCCCTTTGGTGAGTATGACACTATCGGCAGTGACTTTAACAAGAATCGCTGATGTGAAAGTCGCCTTTTGCAGCAAATCCGGCAGTTTTTCTGCATGTGCCGTGTAAAGGATCACTTACGGCAACACTGCGTTCGGCCTCATTCATTCCCTATGGGATTTGCGGCACTTATGATCTGGCAAATGCGGTACCATACCTCCCAACTTTTGAAGAAGGGAAGGAGACAGAAAGTGTGCGGCGCGCGAGCAAATTTTAGGCCACGCCTCTGACCACACCCATTTCACAACTAGTCACACCCATATCCACGTCCCAACCACAGCCATTTAGCACTGCTGATCACACTGTTTTATATACAATAATTATAAACGAAAAAATATGGCCACAGTGCTCCATACTGTATAACGGCCACACGTGATGCTCAATACTGTACAATGGCCACACAGTTCTCCATGATACTGTATAATGACCCCCCCTCCTGTATGCATGGCTCATATCCACCCCCCCTATGCATGGCTCATATCCACCCCCCCGTATGCATGGCTCATATCCACCCCCCCGTATGCATGGCTCATATTCACCCCCCCTGTATGCATGGCTCATATACACCCCCCCCTGTATGCATGGCTCATATACACCCCCCCCTGTATGCATGGCTCATATACACCCCCCCTGTATGCATGGCTCATATACACCCCCCCTGTATGCATGGCTCATATACACCCCCCCCTGTATGCATGGCTCATATACACCCCCCATGTATGCATGGCTCATATACATCCCCCCTGTATGCATGGCTCATATACACCCCCCCTGTATGCATGGCTCATATTCCCCCCCTGTATGCATGGCTCATATCCACCCCCCCGTATGCATGGCTCATATTCACCCCCCCCCGTATACATGGCTCATATTCACCCCCCTGTATGCATGGCTCATATACACCCCCCCTGTATGCATGGCTCATATACACCCCCCCCGTATGCATGGCTCATATACACCCCCCCTGTATGCATGGCTCATATACACCCCCCATGTATGCATGGCTCATATACATCCCCCCTGTATGCATGGCTCATATACACCCCCCCTGTATGCATGGCTCATATTCCCCCCCTGTATGCATGGCTCATATCCACCCCCCCGTATGCATGGCTCATATCCACCCCCCCGTATGCATGGCTCATATTCACCCCCCCCCGTATACATGGCTCATATTCACCCCCCCTGTATGCATGGCTCATATACACCCCCCCTGTATGCATGGCTCATATACACCCCCCCTGTATGCATGGCTCATATACACCCCCCCCGTATGCATGGCTCATATCCACCCCCCGTATGCATGGCTCATATTCACCCCCCCCCCCGTATACATGGCTCATATTCACCCCCCCTGTATGCATGGCTCATATACACCCCCCCTGTATGCATGGCTCATATACACCCCCCCTGTATGCATGGCTCATATACACCCCCCCCTGTATGCATGGCTCATATACACCCCCCCTGTATGCATGGCTCATATACACCCCCCCCCCTGTATGCATGGCTCATATTCACCCCCCCCTGTATGCATGGCTCATATACACCCCCCCCTGTATGCATGGCTCATATACACCCCCCCCCCTGTATGCATGGCTCATATACACCCCCCTGTATGCATGGCTCATATACACCCCCCACTGTATGCATGACTCATATACACCCCCCCTGTATGCATGGCTCATATACACTCCCCCTGTATGCATGGCTCATATACACCCCCCCCTGTATGCATGGCTCATATACACCCCCCCCTGTATGCATGGCTCATATACACCCCCCCCCCTCTGTATGCATGGCTCATATTCACCCCCCCCCCTCTGTATGCATGGCTCATATTCACCCCCCCCTGTATGCATGGCTCATATTCACCCCCCCCCCCCTGTATGCATGGCTCATATTCACCCCCCCTGTGTGCATGGTGGCTCTGGCTTATCTCCTATCCCCCCCTGTATGTGTGGCTCATCTCCCATCCCCCCCCTGTATGCATGCATGCATGGTGGCATTGGTGGCTCTGGCTCGTCATCTCCCATCCCCCATGCGTGGCTCATCGGCAGCCTGCCCCGCCGCTCCCCATCTATCTTGTGGCTGCCGCCTGCCGGGCTCACCGATCCTCCTCCTTCATCCTCCCCGGCTCCCCCCGTCCCTGCCTGTCATCATACTCACCTGGCTGTGTCACCTCACACCGCGCACGGCGCGAAGAACGGGATCCTCCACCTCTGTGCTGTGTCCCGGCGCAGCACCCTCGTCGTCCTGTATGAGCGGTCAGGTGGTACCGCTGATTTAAGGTCATGACCTTAATCAGCGGTACCATGTGACCGCTCACACAGCGAGGGTGCAGTCACTGAGAGCAGACCAGGCATCGCTGGAGCAGGTGAGGTGAGTATGCATCAATCATAGTGTGTATGGGCAAGGAGGCAGCGGTGGGGGGGCGGCGGTGTTGGCGAGGGGGGGGCGGCGAGGGGGGAGGGGCTTAAGCCTTAAGGTGACCCCGGCCGGACCGGACTTTGCATAAAAAAAAAAAAAAAAAAGAGCACACACACCTGCTCAGGTGCCGCCCCCCCCGCATGGCCCCGCCCTAGGCACGTGCCCTCAAGTGCCTAGTGGCAAATACGGCCCTGTATATAAGTGAAAAAGGAAAACAGCACAAAAAACTGAAAAAAAGTGGACTTTAGTGCCCAAACGGCGTGGCAACGTTTCGGATGTAATATCCTTTCTCAAGCCACTCGTTTATATATATATATATATATATATACATATATATATATATATATATATATATATATATATATATATATAATGCTAGGAGCGTCACTCTGTCCGAAGCCTTTATAGACTGCGCCTGCGCAGTCTGGACCTCACAGAGTTACGCTTCCGGCAGTAGTGTACCTACCAGGGGGGGCAGAGGGGGCCATCGCCCCGGGCCTGGTGCTCAGAGGGGGCCCACCCAGAGCTACGCTACTGTAACTGCATTAGCGTGCGCAGCGCTCCAATAGTTACATTCTGCGGCAGAGCAGGGAGAATCATTCTCCTCGCTCTGCTGCCCACCTGCTATGGGCCCCTGAGCAGGCGGGAGGCGGTGCCAGCAGTGGGCCCCCCGCCTGTCATCGCAGGGTCAGCTGTATCGGCATCTAGCCGATGCAGCTGACCGCATTGATGAGGGAAGGAGCGCTACGCTCCTTCTCCCATCACCCTCCTGTCAGCTTCTGATGTCACCGATGCCAACACTGACAGGGGGCGCGATGATGTCACTGCCCAGTGCCGGCGGTCCGGAGGTGAGCGAGAGCAGGGAGCAGGAAAAGAGGTGAGTATTTATTTATTGTTTTTCTTTGTGGGGGCTGCCTTATACCACAGGGTCTGCCTGTGAAGGGGGTGCTGCCTTATACTACAGAGTCTGCCTGTGGGGGAGTGCTGCCTTATACTACAGAGTTTGCCTGTGGGGGGTGCTGCCTTATACTACAGAGTCTGCCTGTAGGGGTGCTGCCTTATACCACAGGGTCTGCCTGTGGGGAGGTTCTGACTTATACTACAGTGTCTGCCTGTGGGGGGGAGTGCTGCCTTATACTACAGAGTCTGCCTGTGGGGGTGCTGCCTTATACTACAGAGTCTGCCTGTAGGGGGGTGCTGCCTTATACTGCAGAGTCTGCCTGTGGGGGTGTGCTGCCTTATAGTACAGAGTCTGCCTGCCTATGGGGTGCTGCCTTATACTACAGAGTCTGCCTATGGGGGTGCTGCATTATACTACAGAGTTTGCCTATGGGGTGCTGCCTTACACTACAGAGTCTGCCTATGGGGTGCTGCCTTATACCACAAAGTCTGCCTATGGGGTGCTGTCTTATACTATAGGGTCTGCCTATGGGGTGCTGTCTTATACAACAGGGTCTGCCTATGGGGTGCTGCCATACTACAGGGTCTACCTATGGGGTGCTGCCTTATACTACAGAGTCTGCTTATGGGGTGTTGCCTTATACTATAGAGTATGCCTATGGGGTGCTGCCTTATACTACAGTGTCTTCCTATGGGGTGCTGCCTTATACTACAGAGTCTGCCTATGGGGTATGCCTTATGCTATAGAGTTGACAGAATTAGGGCACAGTATGGGTGCAGCACATGACAGAATGGGAGCACAGGATGGGAACAACACATTACAGAATCAGGGTGCAGGATGGGAGCAGCACATGACAGAATGTGGGTGCAGAATAGGAGCAGCATGACAGGATGGGGAGCAGAATTGGAGTAGCACATGGTGACGCAGTGGTTAGCACAGCAGCCTTGCAGCGCTGGAGTCCTGGGTTCAAACCCCACCAAGGACAACATCTGCAAAGAGTTTGTATGTTCTCCCCGTGTTTGCGTGGGTTTCCTCCGGGTTCTCTGGTTTCCTCCCACATTCCAAATACTGATAGGGAAGTTAGATTGTGAGCCCCAACGGGGACAGCGATGATAATGTGTGCAAACTGTAAAGCGCTGCAGAATATGTTAGCGCTAAATAAAAAAATAAAGATCATAAGAATAAAGAGAAGATACCAGGATGGGGGCAGCACATACCAGAATTGGGGCGCAGGATGGGAGCACATGACAGGATGAAGGCACAGGAAGAGAGTAGCACATGACAAGATGGAGGCACACAAAACAGGATGAGGGCGCAGGATTGGGGCTGCACATGACAGGAAGCCCCACAAGATGGTAGCAGCACATGACAAGATTAAGGCGCAGGGTGGAAGCAGCACATACCAGAATGGAGACCATGTACTAATATGACCACCCGGGTGTAGAACGGGGTCAACAGCTAGTATATCTATATATATAATTGTCTAATGTCCACTTCCGTCTGTTTGTTTGTCACATCATGTTTCCCGCGTGGCTGATTGGGCGCGAATTGGCCCCTCCAGTCAGTGCCCCCACATAGCATTTTAGCAGTCAGTTAAATGGACTGCGTTACATCGCGGTGTAGCACAGTGCATTAACGCTGCCATTAACCCTGTAAGTGTGACCAACTTTTTACTATTGATGCTGCCCATGCAGCATTAATAGTAAAAACATATGTTAAAAATAATAACAAAAAAAAAAATCATTATATTCTCATCTTCCGGCGTCCACAGCAGCCTTTCCATCTCCTTGCGACACTCCCGTCCCAAGAATGCATTGCGGCAATGACCCGGGATGACATAGCGATCTCGCAAGATGATGACGTAGCGGTCTCGGGAGACCGCTACATCATCACGGGTTATTGCCGCAAGGCATTACTGGGAACGGAACATCGCGAGGAGCATCGCTAAAGGCCTGGGCTGGATCCGGGAAGGTGAGTACATAACTATTTTTTATTTTAATTCTTTTTTTGACAGAGATATGGTGCCCACATTGCTATATACTACGTGGGTTGTGTTATATACTACGTGGGCTGTGTTATATACTACGTGGGCTGTGTTATATATTGCGTGGGCTGTGCTATATACTACGTGGGCTGTGTTATATACTACATGGGGTCTGTAATATACTGCGTGGGCTGTGTTATATACTGCGTGGGCCGTTATATACTACGTCGCTGTGCTATATGCTACGTGGGCTGGCAATATACTACGTGGCTGTGCAATATACTATGTGGCTGTGTTATATACTATGTGAGCTGTGTTATATATTGCGTGGGCTGTGCTATATACTATGTGGGGTGTGTTATATACTGCGTGGGCTGTGCTAAATACTGCATGGACTGTGCTATATACTACATGGGCTGTGCTATATACCACGTGGGCTGTGCTATATACTGCGTGGGCTGTGCTATATACTACGTAGCTGTGCAATATACTACGTGGCTGTGCAATATACTATGTGGCTGTGCTATATACAGTACTACATGGCTGTGTTATATACTACGTGGCTGTGCTATATACTACGTGGCTGTGCTATATACTACGTGGCTGTGCTATATACTACGTGGGCTGTGAGACTCTTTCGCCCGGGGTCCTCAAAAACCTGCAGCTGGCCCTGGCCTCACTGATTGGTCGCGCCCGGCCAGCCACGAACAATCAACGACAGACGCAGTCCGGCTGCGAATTGGCGCGGGATTTGAACCACACTTCGCTAATTGGTCGCGCTCAGCCAGCCGAATCCTGTGTATTCATTGAATTATTCTGAAATCTTCATAAATAAACTACATACATATTCTAGAATACCCGATGCATTAGAATCGGGCCACCATCTAGTGTATATATATATATATATATATATATATATATATATATATATATATCCACAATCATATATTCAATTCCTAATTAATCAGGACCATAGCTAGTAAATGTCATATTAAGGAGAGCTCTTTCTGCCTGTCTTTTTGGTGTCACTTGTGACATTTCTCCCTAAAGTTATACTAATATAAAGTACTAATTAACTACGGCTTCTGAAACTTCTTCTAACCCATGTGGTCCTTTATTTTCTCCTAAAAAAAAAGTAAAAATGATCAGGACAAGGAGTTTGCAGGGTTCTATTGCCTCAAGCACACACTGGGAACTATGGATTTAATCTGTCGCTCTTTAAAGGCAACTAATGTCTGGATACGTTGTAAATATCCACCTGTCATTATGTCGTGTTTCGGTATAAACCTTTGCACTTATTAATTTCTTATTATATCTTTACAGTGTTTCAGGCTTTGCTTTTCCCATAGAAGAGTTCCACATCTATACAACACACAGAGTTAAAGCGGTTGTACAGCTTTGGGGACATTTTTTTTACTTAAATGCACATATTTGGGGCTAAAAATTATTTCTTCAATTGAGTTTCATTAAAAAAAAAAGTTGCAACACTTGGCTTTTATTTGCTCTTTCAACTTTGACGTGGTCTGTGATCATAAATCAGTGGAGGAGCTCAGAAAAAGACAGATAAAAGAATTAACTCTCCCATTGGACCAACAGAACGAGCTCACTGACGGATTGTCAGATAACTCATTCAGCAGCCAGAAATATACAGTGCAACTCTGCGGCTATAGAAGGCAAAAAGGTGCAAGATTGAAAACCAAATAAAAAATATATATTTTTAAAGCCCCAGGATGACATCTTGGTCATGGTATTGTGGATATGCTGTATAGGCACTTTGGAACAGCAGAGCTAAATATTCATAGAGGTAGCGCAAAACAGCAGAGCCAAGTATACGGGCTGGCACCTTGTTATAGCAGAGCCAAGTATGCAGAATGGCACCTTGGAACAGCAGAATTGAATATGTGAACTAGCAGAGCTGAGTATGTGAACTGACACTTTGAAATAGCAGGGCTGAGTGTGCAGTAGAGCTGAGATGAGTTTGTTAGGAGACTCAGTTTGAGAGAAATGCAGAAGGGTCCAGTGGTCAAGCAGATCTGGGTTTGTTGATGGTGAAGGACTGGAATACTCAGGCAGCACAATGGCTACCTGAATCAGCCTACAAGTCATCAGAATGTAACATCAGGGGTACAAGCCACAATATCATAGCAACCCAACGCGCAGAGGGAGCCATATTCTCCAGGAAGGAACCAAGACTGGTGACATTCTGTAGGACCTGACTTATCTATGAATTACACAGACAAAAAAGGATTGCCCAATCCATAGAACCCCTTTAAATTTGGTTAATCAATTTACTCATCTATTTTATTTTCTACTTTTCGTTATGATCGTTACATCTTAGTTGAGCACTGATTACATTTTTGTTTTTTTTTATTTAACTCGCGGCATGCTGGTGTGCAGATCCATTCTCCGCTGCAAGGCAGCATTTCCATCGCTGTCTGCACAGGGCCGGGGATTTTATAATAATCCTACATAAGCATAACCAGAGATGAAAATGCAAACCTTGTCTTAGCCTTTGCAGAATGGAGGTGAGTTAGAGCTATGTTTTGCCAAATGATTTGTGCCTGATTTAGGTTAGCAAAGGGAAAAGGTTTATTGTATTTCATTGTAGATCCGGGAGAAGGAGATGATGTGGGGAAGTTTTATTGTCTGTATGAAAATTAATGCTTACTCTCACAAAGTGCAGATAATGGTAAACTCTGATGAACTTTTTGAATCTGACATTTAATCCCAATTTTTACAGCTGCAAAGAAAAAAATATAGTAAAGACATTTTATTCCATAATGAATTGCCCTTTAATTTTTTTTTTTCATAGGGTATCAGATTAATGGTAAATTCACAAAAAAAAAAAAAAGAACTAAAACCATAAAGCATCTAGCGTTTTATTTTTACATAGATCTAGCTGGAAAGAATAATGCCGGTTATGTGAGCTGTAAGTATGGAAAGGCAAGATATGTCAGTGGCTGCAGAGATGCAGGGGGATAAACTTTTCGCTTTACTTCTTTCTTTTTGCCCTTTTGTTTGTTTTTATTTAAAGGTACTTTACAAATACGGAAAATTCCTGCCCATATGTTCTATAAGAGCACGTAGATGCTGAAGATGGGGCTCCTTGCTTAGCATTTCTCTCCACGAGACAAAGTATCAGCTCTTAATTTGGAGGTCTTAGGGTAGCCATGATTTATAACTATCGTCGTGAAATTTCATTTTGACCTTTAATAGCTCAAATATTGCTCCAATGCGGCATAGAAACGTTTACAGAAGTGAGATTGCACATTCACATATTCGCTAATTATAGTTTGGATTTCAATTCATAATTCGCTCTTCCTATTTTTTCTTTAACAAATATTCAAGTACCTGTTTTCGGATGCTAAACATTTAAAAGTATGTGCACACAAAGTCTTTTTCACGTGGGTTCCTCTCCAAATCCCGCCTGAAAAAAACTCTCTAAACATCCTCAAAAGAATGGACATATGCATTTTTTCTGGAAAACAACAACTTGCTATTCATATGTTCAGTGCTTTGAGAGTCTTTTAAGGTTTATAAAAATGCCAAGAGGCTAAAAGAAGTGACCTCACTATTCTTTAGGGGTTTCATCTCAAAGTACTTTCTGTGATGCTGAGTCACTTCTCACTGACAAGCCGTGAGTCGGGATGGTCAAGAGTCCAAGGTTAATAGCCAAGAGGTGCATCATAGAAAGAGGGAAGAGACATAAGCGTAGTCAGGTAACGGTCTGAGGTCAGGATACCAAGAAGATAGCAAATCAGAGCAAAAGGGGTAATACAAACGGGTAGTCAATAGGAAAGTCCAGGGTTCGGCAACAAAGTATCAGAAACTCAGAATTCTGAGAACAAGGCACAGAGGAACAAGCCACACAGAGCGGAAAGCTACGACTGGCAGCTTTCTGGGCCAGACAGCTCAGTTAAGTAGCTAAGTAATCACTGGAACAGGGAACACCTGAAGGGAGCTCAGCACCTACCAGACTCAGATCGGATGGTGGGGCTATGACAAAAAACACAGACAGCTCAGCACACCCCTACACCAGACTGGATGACTTAGCTGTCAATCACTGCTCAGACAGTTCAGCACACCCCTGCACCAGACTGGATGACTGAGCTGTCAATCACTGCACAGAAAGCTCAGCATGCCCCTGCACCAGACTGGATGACTGAGCTGTCAATCACTGAACAGACAGTTCAGCACGCCCCTGCACCAGACTGGATGACTGAGCTGTCAATCACTGCTCAGACAGTTCAGCACCCCCTGCACCAGACTGGATGACTGAGCTGTCAATCACTGCACAGACAGCTCAGCACGCCCCTGCACCAGACTGGATGACTGAGCTGTCAATCACTGCTCAGACAGTTCAGCACACCCCTGTACCAGACTGGATGACTGAGCTGTCAATCACTGCACAGAAAGCTCAGCATGCCCACTGCACCAGACTGGATGACTGAGCTGTCAATCACTGAACAGACAGTTCAGCACGCCCCTGCACCAGACTGGATGACTGAGCTGTCAATCACTGAACAGACAGTTCAGCACGCCCCTGCAGCAGACTGGATGACTGAGCTGTCAATCACTGCTCAGACAGTTCAGCACCCCCCTGCACCAGACTGGATGACTGAGCTGTCAATCACTGCACAGACAGCTCAGCACGCCCCTGCACCAGACTGGATGACTGAGCTGTCAATCACTGCACAGACAGCTCAGCACGTCCCTGCACCAGACTGGTTAGCTGAGCTGTCAATCACTACACAAACAGCTCAGCACGCCCTGCACCAGACTTGATGACTGACCTTTTAATTACTATGAATTAGAAGGTTCAAAGGACGCCCAGAAGACGCATGGGCGTATTTTTGAGTGTTTTGCCAGCATTTCCTTCTACAAAAGGTTCATTATCCAATTAAATTTAAAAAAAAAAAACTCCATTGGATACTGAAAGGAAAGAAGAAGCCAAAAAAATGATGGGAAACCGATAAAGAAAACAAACACCAGCTGCAAAAAATGTTGAACTAGCACTCAGAAAATGACAAAAAAATATACAAAAAATGGTTCAGGTAAAAAGATGCCGGCATGCTCTGAAAATCTTTCATTTTGAAAAACTCTGGATATTCATTTGCACCAAAAAGACATTTGTGTGCACTTATCCTTATAAGGCCGGCGTCACACTCAGCGTATGAAAATACGGTCCGTATTTTACGGCCGTAATACGCAGAAATGTTCCAAAAATAGTGATCCGTATGTCATCCGAAGGCAGGGTGTGTCAGCGTATTTTGCGCATGGCATCCTCCGTATGTAATCCGTATGGCATCCGTACTGCGAGATTCTCTCGCAGGCTTGCAAAACCGACATCTAATGGATTTATGTGCTCAAATGTTCGTTAAAACATATATACAGTATATACACTCACTGGCCACTTTATTAGGTACACCTGTCCAACTTCTTGTTAACACTTAATTCCTAATCAGCCAATCACATGGCGGCAACTCAGTGCATTTAGGCATGTAGACATGGTCAAGACAATCTCCTGCAGTTCAAACCGAGCATCAGTATGGGGAAGAAAGGTGATTTGAGTGCCTTTGAACGTGGCATGGTTGTTGGTGCCAGAAGGGCTGGTCTGAGTATTTCAGAAACTGCTGATCTACTGGGATTTTCACGCACAACCATCTCTAGGGTTTACTGAGAATGGTCCGAAAAAGAAAAATATCCAGTGAGCGGCAGTTCTGTGGGCGGAAATGCCTTGTTGATGCCAGAGGTCAGAGGAGAATGGGCAGACTGGTTCGAGCTGATAGAAAGGCAACAGTGACTCAAATCGCCACCCGTTACAACCAAGGTAGGTCTAAGAGCATCTCTGAACGCACAGTGCGTCGAACTTTGAGGCAGATGGGCTACAGCAGCAGAAGACCACACCGGGTACCACTCCTTTCAGCTAAGAACAGGAAACTGAGGCTACAATTTGTACAAGCTCATCGAAATTGGACAGTAGAAGATTGGAAAAACGTTGCTTGGTCTGATGAGTCTCGATTTCTGCTGCGACATTCGGATGGTAGGGTCAGAATTTGGCGTAAACAACATGAAAGCATGGATCCATCCTGCCTTGTATGGAGCATCTTTGGGATGTGCAGCCGACAAATCTGCGGCAACTGTGTGATGCCATCATGTCAATATGGACCAAAATCTCTGAGGAATGCTTCCAGCACCTTGTTGAATCTATGCCACGAAGAATTGAGGCAGTTCTGAAGGCAAAAGGGGTCCAACCCGTTACTAGCATGGTGTACCTAATAAAGTGGCCGGTGAGTGTATATATATATGTCATTGAGACACACACATATATATATATATATATATATATATAATTAGAAAAATATCACAGCAGCACATGTGCATGAATCGGCCATGTGAAAACACAGACAAATATACATTTCCCAAAAATATTTTTTCATAAAAATTTTTTTCAAAAAATTTTTTTTCATAAAACTTACAGTTAAATGGAGATTCTTAGCGCATAAATTGGCCAATTCATGTATTCATATACATGAATTGGCCAATTTATGCGCTAAGAATCTCCATTTAACTGTAAGTTTTATGAAAAAAAAATTTTTGAAAAATTTTTTTATGAAAAAATATTTTTGGGAAATGTATATTTGTCTGTGTTTTCACATGGCCGATTCATGCACATGTGCTGCTGTGATATTTTTCTATTTATATGTTGCATTTTGCAGCGTGCACATGTTTACATTGGGAGTGCTGATTGTTTTTTTCTCTCTCTCTCTCTCTCTCTCTCTCTCTCTCTCTCTCTCTCTCTCTCTCTCTCTCTCTCTCTCTCTCTCTCTCTCTCTCTCTCTCTCTCTCTCTCTCTCTCTCTATATATATATATATATATATATATATATATATATATATATCTAATATATAAAGCTGAATGTGTGTGTGTGTGTATGTATGTATGTCCGGGATTGGCATCTGAACCGTAGCAGCTACAGCCACAAAATTTTGCACAGTCACACGTCTGGACCCCGAGAGCGTCATAGGCTATGTTGTGAGGTGAAATTTTAACCCCGCGCTTTCCAATTCACCAAACAATTTTGCCCCTATCTACATAATGGGGAAAAAGTGAAAGGAAAAGTGTTGGAGGCGTCGCAGCTACAGGCACAAAATTTTGCACAGTCACACGTCTGGACCCTGAGAGCGTCAAAGCTATATTGTGAGGTGAAATTTTAACCCCGCGCTTTCCAAGTCACCAAACAATTTTGCCCCTATCTACATAATGGGGAAAAAATGAAAGGAAAAGTGTTGGAGGCAAATTAACAGCTGCCAGATGTGAACAAGGGGGACTTAAAGAATGACAGCGATGGCACCAAAGAGTATATACTGTACAGTTGCTAAGGTGGGGCCCCAACATGGGATAATCACACCACCACGGGGATATGAACACACACACAAAATGCGCCACACACTACCACGTGCTCGAACACATATACCACCCTCAGTGCACATTTCACCACACATACACCAACCTCGCCACATAAAAGTAGAAACACAAAAGTCGCCGCTCAAAACTCGCCACGCGCAAAACTCTCCACATGCAAAACTCGCCACACGTGCAAAACTCGCCACACGCAAAACTTGCACACGCAGAAAAATTGCCACACGCAGAAAAATTGCCACATGCACAAAAGTTGCAACACATGCAAAAGTTGCCTCACACAAAACTTGCACATACTCAAAAGGCACCACACATAAAACTCGCCACGCGCAAAACTCGCCATGCGCAAAACTTGCTGCACACAACTTGCTACACTAACCTGTCACATGCAACTCGACACACAAAAAGTTGCTACACGCATGTCGCCACACAAAACTCATCTCACAAAAGTCCCTACATGCATGTCGCCACACGCAACTCAACACACACAACTTGACACACGAAACTCGCCCTAAAACACACACAAGTCTGGTATCCTTCAAAAATAAAAATCTGATTAATAAGCAGACAAACTACAAGAGCAACAAATGTACCATATAGGAATCCGGCAGCTGTCAGTCACATGACCAGTCTATTATGTGTATGTGTGAGCTAATATATACTGCCAGGGGGTGGGCTTACTGTTGGCTGGGGATTTATCAGGCTGCCATTTTAGCTTACAAATACTGAGGTAAAAATACTGACCAAATAACGTGTGAACGAGGGCTAATACAGGAGGAGATGGCATACAGCTATATACTATATACAGGAGATGACACACAGGTATATACTATTTACAGGGGAGATGACACACAGGTATATACTATATACAGGAGGAGATGACACACAGATATATACTATATACAGGAGAGATGACACACAGGTATATACTATATAGAGGAGGAGATGACATACAGGTACATACTACATACAGGAGGAGATGACATACAGGTATATACTATATACAGGAGGAGATGACACACAGGTATATACTATATACAGGAGCAGATTACCTACAGGTATATAGTATATACAGGAGGAGATGACACAGGTATATGCTATGTATAGGAGGAGATGACATACAGGTATATACTATATACAGGAGATGACACACAGATATATACTATATATAGGTGAGACGACACACAGGTATATACTATATACAGGAGATTACATACAGGTATATCTAATATATAAAGCTGAATGTGTGTATGTATGTATGTGTGTATGTCCGGGATTGGCATCTGTACCGTCGCAGCTACAGCCACAAAATTTTGCACAGTCACACGTCTGGACCCCGAGAGCGTCATAGGCTATGTTGTGAGGTGAAATTTTAACCCCGCGCGTTCCAATTCACCAAACAATTTTGCTCCTATCTACATAATGGGGAAAAAGTGAAGGGAAAAGTGTTGGAGGAAAATTGACAGCTGCCAGATGTGAACAATGAGGACTTAAAGAATGAGAGCGATGGCGACAAAGAGTATATACCGTACAGTTGCTAAGGTGGGGCCCCGACATGGGATACTCACCACACACGGGGATATGAACACAAACACAAAATGCGCCACACACTACCACGTGCTTGAACACATATACCACCCTCAGCACACATTTCACCACACACACACACCAACCTCGCCACATAAAAGTCGAAACACAAAAGTCACCACTCAAAACTCGCTACATGCAAAACTCGCCATATGCAAAACTAGGCTCACGCAAAACTCGCCACACGTGCAAAACTCACCTCATGGAAAACTCACCTCATGCAAAACTTGCACACACAGAAAAATTGCCACATGTACAAAAGTTGCACCACATGCAAAAGTTGCCTCACACAAAACTTGCACATACTCAAAATGCACCACACATAAAACTCGCCACGCGCAAAACTCGCCATGCACAAATCTTGCTGCACACAACTTGCTACACTAACCTGTCACATGCAACTCAACACACAAAATGTTGCTACACGCATGTCGCCACACAAAACTCATCTCACAAAAGTCGCTACATGCATGTCGCCACACGCAACTCAACACACACAACTTGACACATAAAACTCGCCCTAAAACACACACAAGTCTGGTATTGTCCTTCAAAAATAAAAATCTGATTAATAAGCAAACTACAAGAGCAACAAATGTACCATATAGGAAATACGGCAGCTGTCAGTCACATGACCTGTCTATTATGTGTATGTGTGAGCTAATATATACTGCCAGGGGGGAGGGCTTCCTGTTGGCTGGGGATTTATCAGGCTGCCAATAGCAACCAATCACAGCTCAGCTTCTATTTTGCTACAGTTAATTAACCTGAGCTCTGATTGGTTAATATAGGCAACAAAGACATTCTCAGTATAACAAAGCTAATATATGTTGTGAAATGCTTCTATTTGCTTAGTTTTTGCCTTTTAATAATTACATTTCTATCTATTTGTTTTGTGGTTTTTGTGTGCAGAATAAATTTTTGTTAACACATTCTATTTTGCTAACAGCAGTCATTAACCCGGGCGAAGCCGGGTAGTACAGCTAGTATATATATATATATATACTGTATTTATATTTAATTCAGGGCTAGATATGTGAAAAGCCGGTAATTCAATTGCTGGCTTTTTCTTTCTCCTTCCGAAACCCGACATTATATGAGACATGTTTTACATACAGTAAACCATCTCATATCCCTTTTTTTTTTTGCATATTCCACACTACTAATGTTAGTAGTGTGTATGTGCAAAATTTGGGCGCTGTAGCTTGTAAAATAAAGGGTTAAATGGCGGAAAAAATTGGTGTGGGCTCCCGCACAATTTTCTCCACCAGAGTGGTAAAGCCAGTGACTGAGGGCAGATATTAATAGCCTAGAGAGGGTCCATGGTTATTGCCCCCCCTGGCTAAAAACATCTGCCCCCAGCCACCCCAGAAAAGGCACATCTGGAAGATGTGCCTATTCTGGCACTTGGCCACTCTCTTCCCACTCCCGTGTAGCGGTGGGATATGGGGTAATGAAGGGTTAATGTCACCTTGCTATTGTAAGGTGACATTAAGCCAGATTAATAATGGAGAGGCGTCAATTATGACACCTATCCATTATTAATCCAATAGTACGAAATGGTTAATAAAACACACACACATTATTTAAAAGTATTTTAATGAAATAAAGACACAGGTTGTTGTAATATTTTATTATACTGGTAATCCACCTGAAGTCCCTCGTTCTGTAACAAAGGAAAAATAAAAAAACAACAATATCTCATATCTTCCGTCGCTCAGGTCAAGTCCCACAAAGTAAATCCATCTGAAGGGGTTAAATCATTTTACAGCCAGGAGCTCTGCTAAAGCAGTGCTCGTGCCTGTAAAAACCCCGGGGAATGAATGGAAATCGGGGTGACCTGTCGTTATCTTGAGTTGCGGTGATGCGAACTCTGCTGGATGTCCTCATATGAACTCGAGCGTGGGAACTTTTCCAAGGCTCCAGTTCATGAGGACATCCAGCAGAGGGCACCTCACCGCAACTCAAGGTAACTACAGGTCACCCTGCTTTCCATTCAGTACCGGGGGTTTTACAGGCAGGAGCGAGTGCATTAGCACAGCTCCTGGCTGTAAAATGATTTAACCCCTTCAGATGGATTTACTTCGTGGGACATAACGACGGAAGGTATGGAATATTGTTGTTTGTTTTTTTAACTTTGTTTCAGGACGATGGTCTTCAGGTGGATTAAGAGTCTAATAAAATATTACAACAACATGTGTCTTTATTTCATTAAAATACTTTGTAATAATGTTTGTGTGTTTTATTAACCATTTAGTACTATTGGATTAATAACGGATAGGTGTCATAATTGACGCCTCTCCATTATTAATCTGGCTTAATGTCACCTTACAATAGCAAGGTGACATTAACCCTTCATTACCCCATATCCCACCGCTACACGGGAGTGGGAAGAGAGTGGCCAAGTGCCAGAATAGGCGCATCTTCCAGATGTGCCTTTTCTGGGGTGGCTGGGGGCAGATGTTTGTAGCCAGGGGGGGCCAATAACCATGGACCCTCTCTAGGCTATTAATATCTGCCCTCAGTCACTGGCTTTACCACTCTGGCGGAGAAAATGGCGCGGGAGCCCACACCAATTTTTTCCGCGATTTAACTCTTTATTTTACAAGCTACAGTGCCCAAATTTTGCACATACACACTACTAACATTAGTAGTGTGGAATATGCAAAAAAAAAAGGGATATGAGATGGTTTACTGTATGTAAACCATGTCTCATATCATGTCGGGTTTGGGAAGGAGAAATGAAAAGCCGGCAATTGAATTACCGGCTTTTCTATAGCACACCGCTGCGTATTTCTCGCAAGTCACACTGCTGGTCCGTGTGTAATCAGTATTTTTCTCGCCCCCATAGACTTTCATTGGCGATTTTTTTGCGCAATACGGTGACAAACGCAGCATGCTGCGATTTTGTACGGCCGTACAAGACCGTATAATACGGATCAGTAAAATACGGCTGATAGGAGCTGGGCCATAGAGAATCATTGGGCCGTGTGTTATGCGTATTTTATGGGTGTATTTTCTGCGCTCATACGTCCGTAAAACTCGCCAGTGTGATGCCGGCCTAACCCAACATCATGTTTTCCCATGAACCTTGATACTGCAGATTTAGATACTATGGTACAAAATTCTAGAAATTCCGCAATATACGGCAGCACATGAACCTACTTAATAGTAATTTGCTACTTATTACGTGATTCCTTGGATCTCAGATGCTTTAAAGTAGTTGCAAATTATTTTGCTTGATGAGATTCTGCAGGAAAGGTAAGTATGCGGAATGTGTATAACAGTATGTGTGTAAAGTGCATGTCTGTGTATTGTGGGGATATAAATATGTATAATGTGTATTATATGTATGATTATATCATATAGCAGTACTATATGCAGACCTTTCTACATATTCCAATAAACACAAACACTTTGCCACTAGGTTTCTTCGTAGTAAGATAGTGTTTTACACATTGTGCAACTGGGAGTCTGAGAAAGACTGGAGGGAATTGGCTGGTGGAGACCTATTATAGCCTTAAAGCACCACTCCAGAATTTTTTTTAATTTCAGCACTGGAGTGGTACCACTAACGTATGTTCTCTGAACCTAGTTTCATGCTGAGTAGCCGATGTCTTCAGCTGTTCCCAGTGCTGCAACTTATGGCTGATCGGAAGTCAGAGATAATGGTGACAAGGTAAGTATATGAGATCCTCGTTCTGGTTGTCGTAGATTTACAATGAATTGTGACTTTTGGATCGCTCAGCAAACACTGGAGAGATCCAGCAGGTCACAAACTACAGAAGACGACTGGAGCGGCACTGAGAACAGAAGAAGATGGCGGCTGGTGAGTATAAGATTAAGTGCAGGGAATTTACCATAGATTTGTGGTTCAACTCCAGTGCTGCAGTAAAAAAAACAACTGGATTGGTTCTTTATCATGGCCAACAAACTTTTTTATTCAATTAAACTACAGTTTCCGATTGACAACATTTTAAAGGGGTTTTCATATTGAGGAAGCTAATTACAGGGAAACGGCAGGGCCCACACACCATTAGGTTCAGATATCTATTTAGTAATACAGGTGTCACCGTACCTTTAAGAGGAGATCTTCTTCCACAGATTTCATGATATCTAGGGACTAATGGAGCCACCATCACGTACCAGAAAAAATTAAAAGAAATTGCAGGTGTTTTTCAACTTTGCCGCTTTACTTCTCTTGCTTTCTCGAACTCAGTAGCGCTCAACAATAAGTCAAGACACATGACAGAAATAAGAATGGAAAGATTTCTGAATATTCCAGTATTTGGCCATAGGCATGAGATATTGCCCTGACGGTTATAAAAAGAATAAGGCAACATAAGTATCCATAATTGCACTTATCCCATACTCAGACTGGTGAATACCTGGGCCGGGTGTATGGTTCCACTGCATTAATTAGGTTTGCAAATTGACCCCATGGGCTCAATTCATTATTGAAGTACAAATGAGTACATATTGGATGTTATGTTGATCGGGGGAGGGCTACACCAATTACAACACTTCATTTATTTTTTCACATTGACTGGATTCCGTGACTTTTCTCAATCCTGTATCTGGTGAGGTAGAGAGACTATATCAGGAGGATCATGCTGCTTCATCTAAAGCAGGGCTGGGGAACCTTTTGTCTGCCAAGGGCCATTTGGAAATTTCTACCATCATTCAGGAGTCGCACAAAATTATCAACTTGAAAATTGTCCTGCTGTATTTGGTCAAACATTTAATTAACTCATCCCTAATATGGTGGCTGGAGCTGCTGCTCTTTGGTGCGGCTGTGAAGTTAGATGATATTGATGTTGTTGCTTCTCACAACTGCTTTTCTAGGTTTGTGCTGATCTGAAGTACAGTCACCTGTTTGTGATAATAAGTTTTGTAAAGCATATACATCGCATAGGAGAAGCTGGGACCGCTGTATATACATCACATAGGAGAAGCTGGGACTTCTGTGTATACATCACAAAGGAGACACTGTTATACATGCATCACATAGGAGACACTGGGACTTTTGTACAGTATATACATCACATAGGAAACACTGGAACTGCTGTATATATATCACAGGAGATGCTGATGTTATATATATCACTGAGGAGGGCTGGGGGCATAGACATCACTGGGAAGGGGTGGGGGCATAGACATTACTGGGGAGGGCTGGGGGGCATAGATATCACAAGGGGTTAGACACCACTGGAGAGGGCTGGGGGCATATACATCACTTGGAGAACTGTAGACATAGATATCACTGGGAAGGGCTGGGGGTTTAGATATCTCAGGGGAGGGCTGGGGGCATATACATCACAGGGAAAGGTAGAGGGGCATAGATGTCACTGGGGAGGGTTGAGGGCATATACATCACTTGGGAGGGTTGTAAGGCATAGACATCACTGGGGAGGGCTGGAGGGCATATACATCACTGGGGCATATATATTGCTGAGGAGGGCTGGAGGGTATATACATCACTGCGGGCATATACATCACTAAGGGGCTAGACATCACTGGTGTGGCTGGGCGCATATACATCACTGGGTATGTTGTGGAGTAGACATCACTGGAGACGGTGGGACTGACACTGCTCACTTATTCTGTGGGACGAGAGTGCTAGCTCCACCCATAACGTAGGTTCTCACACTGGCACTGAAAAACGCGGCCTTGGAGAGAGCCACACAGGAGTTTAGTCAGAAAGGAGGATCCCTGGCATTCTTTCCACACCCTGTGTCCGCGTACAGGGAGAGGCCTGTGAATCACTGGCAGCGGGTGGGGAGAAGCCGCTGGGGACTTGCCTCTTAAAGTAGTGTCTGGTGCAGCTTAGTCCTGGCAGCTTGTAAAGTATGTTTTTCTCTGAAATGCTGGAGCGTTTAAGAGTCAAACATACCTCACTGAATCATACTACCAGTGCCAAAAACATCCTGTCTGTAGTTCGAGCAGTGTGCTGTCAGGTTTCCTTTAAAGCACCAATAAAAACTCAATGTAGACAAAACCGAACTCTTCATCATTCCCCCCATCTCGCGCATCCCCCCTACCTGATCTATCTAATATGATAAATGGTATCACACTCTCTCCCGCACCTGAAATCCGCTGTCTCGGGGTAACTCTCGACTCTGCCCTGTCCTTCAAACCGCACCTCCAAACTCTTGCCACCTCCTGTCGCCTCCAACTTGAAAATATTGCCAGAATCCGTCCCTTCCTCAGCCCACAATCTACTAAAACACTTGTGCATGCCCTCATCATCTCCCGCCTCGATTACTGCAACACCCTCCTCTGTGGCCTCCCCACTAACTCTCTTGCACCGCTCCAGTCTGTCCGGCTAATCCACCTCTCTCCTCGCTTCTCCCCTGCTTCTCCCCTCTGCAAATCCCTCCACTGGCTACCAATTCCCCAATGAATCCAGTTCAAACTACTAACACTGATCTACAAAGCCGTCCACAACCTGTCCCCTCCCTATATCTCTGAACTAATCTCCCGATATCTTCCCTCACTTAATCTTTGATCCTCCCAAGACCTCCTACTCTCCTCCACACTTATTTGTTCCTCACACAACCGCCTCGAAGATTTCTCCCGAATATCCCCCATCCTCTGGAATTCCACGCCTCAACACGTCTGACTATCCACCACCCTCGGATCCTTCAGATGGAACCTGAAAACCCATCTCTTCAGGAAAGCCTATGTGACGCCCGGGAGACCGAGGTACCCAGCACCAGATCAATGAGGTCCGTCTCTTGAGGGGGATGTCACTAGTGGCCTGACCCGGTGCTGTGGCCTCAGGCGATGCACAGTATAAGGGGTATCATGAAGGAACAGACACTTACTTGATCAGCAGCAGGTCCTCTCAGCTGTGATGACCCCGATCCTGGATCGATGGCTATTGTCCAAATGAAAGACTGAGGCGCTGAAACGTTTAACCAATTTACTTCAACAAAAAGGGATTTGCCACCAATACTGTCACCGGAGTCTGTTTAAGAAATCTGAATCACTTCGACCCTGTCAGGATTTCCACCTCTTATTGTGCGCAGTTTCTGTATGGCCCTGCTGCTGTGTGTGAACTGGCTGCCGACCCAATCTGTCTCTTCTGTACTCTGGTTCGACGGACAACCCGAGTCCCTTTTTGTCGGCTTACCCCTTCTGGGAATACCGCTGAACTCTGTGTCTGTTGTTGCGTCTTACCCTGGTGAAACTGATATCACCTCACTTCCTTCCGGTTGCTGTATTATATGTAATGAATATAGCCACGGATCTGGTATCCGTTTCTGCGCCTATTCTGGGTAGAGGTTATTGCTACCCGGTAGGGTTGAGCGAAACGGGTCGATCATTTTCAAAAGTCGCCGACTTTTGGCTAAGTCGGCGTCTCATGAAACCCGATCCGACCCCTGTGCTTGTCGGCCATGCGGTACGCGACTTTCGCGCCAAAGTCGCGTTTCAATGACGCGAAAAGCGCCATTTCTCAGCCAATGAAGGTGAACGCAGAGTGTGGGCAGCGTGATGACATAGATCCTGGTCCCCACCATCTTAGAGAAGGGCATTGCAGTGATTGGCTTGCTGTCTGCGGCGTCACAGGGGCTATAAAGGGGCGTTCCCGCCGACCGCCATCTTACTGCTGCTGATCTGAGCTTAGGGACAGGTTGCTGCCGCTTCATCAGAAGCAGGGAGAGCGTTAGGCAGGGTCCACTAACCACCAAACCGCTTGTGCTGCAGCGATTTCCACTGTCCAACACCACCTTCGGTGTGCAGGAACAGTGGAAGCTATTTTTTTTTTTTTTTCCCCTCAGCGCTGTAGCTCATTGGGCTGCCCTAGAAGGCTCCGTGATAGCTGTATTGCTGTGTGTACGCCACTGTGGAAACCAACTGCTTTTTTCAAAGCACATATCCTCTTGTTCCTTCCTTTCTGCACAGCTATCTTTTTTGTTTGTCCACACTTTTTATTTAATTTGTGCATCAGTCCACTCCTATTGCTGCCTGCCATACCTGGCTTACATTACTGCAGGGAGATAGTAATTGTAGGACAGTTTTTTTTTTTTTTTTGTTTTTTTTTTGTGGGAGATTAAGATTGGCATTTCTGCTACAGTGCCATCCCTGTGTGTGCCATCTCTCACTGAGTGGGCCATAGAAAGCCTATTTATTTTTTCCGTGATTTGTGTTCTAAAATCTACCTCAACACAGAAACACTACATCAATCAGTGGGAGAAAAATATTGGCCTCAGTCAGGGCTTGTGTGCCACTGCTGTGTGTGCGCTATCTCTCATTCAGTGGGCTATAGCAAGCCTATATTTTTTTTTTTTTTTTTTTTTTTTAATATTATTTGGTTTCAAAAGTCTCCCTGAAAAAAAAAAAAAACCTAAAAAAACAGTGGGAGAGTAATATTGCCCTTTCAGCTTGTGTGCCAGTCTTGACTCCTGGGTGTGCCACCTCTCTCCCTCTCATTCAGTGGGCCATAGAAAGCCTATTTATTTTTTTTTTTAAATATTATTGGGTTTCTAAAGTCTCCCTGAAAAAAACAAAAAATACATAAAAAAACAGTGGGAGAGTAATATTGCCCTTTCAGCTTGTGTGCCAGTCTTGACTCCTGGGTGTGCCACCTCTCTCCCTTTCATTCAGTGGGCCATAGAAAGCCTATTTATTTTTTTTTTTAAATATTATTGGGTTTCTAAAGTCTCCCTGAAAAAACAAAAAAAACCTAAAAAAACAGTGGGAGAGTAATATTGCCCTTTCAGCTTGTGTGCCAGTCTTGACTCCTGGGTGTGCCACCTCTCTCCCTCTCATTCAGTGGGCCATAGAAAGCCTATTTATTTTTTTTTTTAAATATTATTGGGTTTCTAAAGTCTCCCTGAAAAAAACAAAAAATACATAAAAAAACAGTGGGAGAGTAATATTGCCCTTTCAGCTTGTGTGCCAGTCTTGACTCCTGGTTGTGCCACCTCTCTCTCTCTAATTGTGGGCCATAGAAAGCCTTTTTTTTTTTTTTAAATATTATTGGGTTTCTAAAGTCTCCCTGAAAAAACAAAAAAAACCTAAAAAAACAGTGGGAGAGTAATATTGCCCTTTCAGCTTGTGCGCCAGTCTTGACTCCTGGTTGTGCCACCTCTCTCTCTCTAATTGTGGGCCATAGAAAGCCTTTTTTTTTTTTTTAAATATTATTGGGTTTCTAAAGTCTCCCTGAAAAAACAAAAAAAACCTAAAAAAACAGTGGGAGAGTAATATTGCCCTTTCAGCTTGTGTGCCAGTCTTGACTCCTGGGTGTGCCACCTCTCTCCCTCTCATTCAGTGGGCCATAGAAAGCCTATTTATTTTTTTTTTAAAATATTATTGGGTTTCTAAAGTCTCCCTGAAAAAAACAAAAAATACATAAAAAAACAGTGGGAGAGTAATATTGCCCTTTCAGCTTGTGTGCCAGTCTTGACTCCTGGGTGTGCCACCTCTCTCCCTCTCATTCAGTGGGCCATAGAAAGCCTTTTTTTTTTTTGGTTTTTTTAATATTATTTGGTTTCTAAAGTCTCCCTGAAAAAAACAAAAAAAACATAAAAAACAGTGGGAGAGTAATATTGCCCTTTCAGCTTGTGCGCCAGTCTTGACTCCTGGTTGTGCCACCTCTCTCTCTCTAATTGTGGGCCATAGCAAGCCTTTTTTTTTTTTTAAAATATTATTGGGTTTCTAAAGTCTCCCTGAAAAAACAAAAAAAACCTAAAAAAACAGTGGGAGAGTAATATTGCCCTTTCAGCTTGTGTGCCAGTCTTGACTCCTGGGTGTGCCACCTCTCTCCCTCTCATTCAGTGGGCCATAGAAAGCCTATTTATTTTTTTTTTTAAATATTATTGGGTTTCTAAAGTCTCCCTGAAAAAAACAAAAAATACATAAAAAAACAGTGGGAGAGTAATATTGCCCTTTCAGCTTGTGTGCCAGTCTTGACTCCTGGGTGTGCCACCTCTCTCCCTCTCATTCAGTGGGCCATAGAAAGCCTTTTTTTTTTTTGGTTTTTTTAATATTATTTGGTTTCTAAAGTCTCCCTGAAAAAAACAAAAAAAAACATAAAAAACAGTGGGAGAGTAATATTGCCCTTTCAGCTTGTGCGCCAGTCTTGACTCCTGGTTGTGCCACCTCTCTCTCTCTAATTGTGGGCCATAGAAAGCCTTTTTTTTTTTTTAAAATATTATTGGGTTTCTAAAGTCTCCCTGAAAAAACAAAAAATACATAAAAAAACAGTGGGAGAGTAATATTGCCCTTTCAGCTTGTGTGCCAGTCTTGACTCCTGGGTGTGCCACCTCTCTCCCTTTCATTCAGTGGGCCATAGAAAGCCTATTTATTTTTTCCGTGATTTGTGTTCTAAATTCTACCTCAACACAAAAACACTACATCAATCAGTGGGAGAAAAATATTGGCCTCAGTCAGGGCTTGTGTGCCACTGCTGTGTGTGCTATCTCTCATTCAGTGGGCTATAGCAAGCCTATTTTTTTTTTTTTTTTTTTTTTTTTAATATTATTTGGTTTCTAAAGTCTCCCTGAAAAAAAAAAAAAACCTAAAAAAACAGTGGGAGAGTAATATTGCCCTTTCAGCTTGTGTGCCAGTCTTGACTCCTGGGTGTGCCACCTCTCTCCCTCTCATTCAGTGGGCCATAGAAAGCCTATTTATTTTTTTTTTTAAATATTATTGGGTTTCTAAAGTCTCCCTGAAAAAACAAAAAATACATAAAAAAACAGTGGGAGAGTAATATTGCCCTTTCAGCTTGTGTGCCAGTCTTGACTCCTGGGTGTGCCACCTCTCTCCCTTTCATTCAGTGGGCCATAGAAAGCCTATTTTTTTTTTTTTTAATATTATTTGGTTTCTAATTCTCCCTGAAAAAAAAAAAAAAACCTAAAAAAACAGTGGGAGAGTAATATTGCCCTTTCAGCTTGTGTGCCAGTCTTGACTCCTGGGTGTGCCACCTCTCTCCCTCTCATTCAGTGGGCCATAGAAAGCCTATTTATTTTTTTTTTTAAATATTATTGGGTTTCTAAAGTCTCCCTGAAAAAACAAAAAATACATAAAAAAACAGTGGGAGAGTAATATTGCCCTTTCAGCTTGTGTGCCAGTCTTGACTCCTGGGTGTGCCACCTCTCTCCCTTTCATTCAGTGGGCCATAGAAAGCCTATTTTTTTTTTTTTTTTTAATATTATTTGGTTTCTAATTCTCCCTGAAAAAAAAAAAAAAACCTAAAAAAACAGTGGGAGAGTAATATTGCCCTTTCAGCTTGTGTGCCAGTCTTGACTCCTGGGTGTGTCACCTCTCTCCCTCTCATTCAGTGGGCCATAGAAAGCCTATTTATTTTTTTTTTTAAATATTATTGGGTTTCTAAAGTCTCCCTGAAAAAACAAAAAATACATAAAAAAACAGTGGGAGAGTAATATTGCCCTTTCAGCTTGTGTGCCAGTCTTGACTCCTGGGTGTGCCACCTCTCTCCCTCTCATTCAGTGGGCCATAGAAAGCCTTTTTTTTTTTTGGTTTTTTTAATATTATTTGGTTTCTAAAGTCTCCCTGAAAAAAACAAAAAAAACATAAAAAACAGTGGGAGAGTAATATTGCCCTTTCAGCTTGTGCGCCAGTCTTGACTCCTGGTTGTGCCACCTCTCTCTCTCTAATTGTGGGCCATAGAAAGCCTTTTTTTTTTTTTTTTTTAATATTATTTGGTTTCTAAAGTCTCCCTGAGAAAAAAAAATAAATAAATTAGGTGGGAGATTAATATTGACATTAGTGCTTGAGTGACAGTCCTGCGTGTGTGTCATCTCTGTGATTTTGTGCCACAGAAAACAGAGTGTGTAACATTGTGCCTGATTTTCCTTGTGGTCTCACCAACCTGTTAAGGGATATTGAAATCATACTGAAGTTATAGCTCACCGTGTAAGTTGTTTGATAGCAACAAATAAAGTTACTTTGGTTAAGATTTTAAAACAATGAGGAAGTCTGGTGCAAGAGGTCGTCGTGGGCGTTCATTGTCAGCTGGTAATGATGGTAGTGGTAGTGGAGCATCAGGTGGTCGTGGGGATAAAAATATTCCACCTAAGTCTGGAGCTGTGGAGCCAGTTTCGTCGTCAGGCTACACAAGGCCTCGAACGCTCTCTTTTCTGGGAGTAGGAAAACCGCTTTTAAAGGCGGAGCAGCAACAGCAAGTTTTGGCTTACATTGCAGACTCAGCCTCTAGCTCTTTTGCCTCCTCTTCCGAAACTGGTAAATGTAAAAGCAGCGCGTCGCTTGTGGATGTTCACGGTCAGGGACAAGTCGCTTCCTTGTCCTCCTCAGCAAAAACTACAACAAGAGAGAAGGATGCAGCAGGCGACACAACGGGTCACTCCATGGAGCTCTTTACACATACCGTCCCTGGCTTAGAAAGTGAAACATTTAACAGGCCATGCCCATTACAAGTATATTCTGACATGGAGTGCACTGATGCACAGCCACAGCCAGAGTACTATGCTGCTCCTTTGACTCAGACCACCACATTGCCCTCTCAGGGTACAGATCCACAATCAGACCCTGATGAGACTATGTTGCCCCGCCACGAACGCTATACCACCGACCGACACAGTGACACAGACGAAGTTGCACACGAGCTCGAAGAGGAGGTAATAGATGACCCAGTTATTGACCCCGATTGGCAGCCATTGGGGGAACAGGGTGCAGGCGGCAGTAGTTCAGAAGCGGAGGTGGAGGAGGGGCCGCAGCAGGCATCAACATCGCAACAGGTTCCATCTGCCGGGCCCGTATCTGGACCAAAACGCGTGTCAAAGCCAAAACCTGTTGGAGCACAGCGTTGCCATCCGGTTAAAGCTCAGTCTGCAATCCCTGAAAAGGGATCAGAGTCTAGGAAGAGTGCAGTCTGGCATTTTTTTAAACAACATCCAACTGATCAGCGCAAAGTCATCTGTCAAAAATGTTCAACTAGCTTAAGCAGAGGTCAGAATCTGAAAAGTCTAAATACTAGTTGCATGCATAGACACTTAACCACCATGCATTCTCAAGCCTGGACTAACTACCAAACGTCCCTCAAGGTTGTAGCACCCTCGGCCAATGAAGCTAGTCAGCAACGCAACATCCCTTCCGTCACTGTAAGGCCACCATTTTCCGCACCACCGGCAGTATCTGTGCAGGTTTCTTTGCCAGCCAAAAGCAGTCAGGGTCAGGGAATCACCAGTTTTGTAGGAGGAAATATTGCATGTAGGGCACCGGCGGAAACAATACCGTCTCCAACCGTCTCTCAGTCTGCCATGTCCACCGGCACACCCGAAAGTTCCACGATCTACAGCTCTCCAGTCCAGCTCACCCTACATGAGACTCTGGTTAGAAAAAGGAAGTACTTATCCTCGCATCCGCGTACACAGGGTTTTAACGCCCACATAGCTAGACTAATCTCGTTAGAGATGATGCCCTACCGGTTAGTTGAAAGCGAAGCTTTCAAAGCCCTGATGGAGTACGCTGAACCACGATACGAGCTACCCAGTCGACACTTTTTTTCCAGAAAAGCCATCCCAGCCCTGCACCAGCATGTTAAACAGCGCATCGTCCATGCACTCAGGCAATCTGTGAGTACAAAGGTGCACCTGACTACAGATGCATGGACCAGTAGGCATGGCCAGGGACGTTATGTGTCCATCACGGCACACTGGGTGAATGTGGTGGATGCAGGGTCCACAGGCGACATCAATTTAGGGACAGTTGTGCCTAGCCCACGGTCTAGGAAACAGTTGGCTGTAGGCGTTCGCACCCCCTCCTCCTCCTCCTCGTCCTCCTGCAGAAGCTACAGCTCTTCCACAGAACGCAGTCGGCCAACCACTCCATCGGCAGATGACACTGTTGCACACCAGTTGTCCCATTATGGGCCAGCTACTGCCAAGCGTCAGCAGGCTGTATTGGCTATGAAGTGTTTGGGCGACAACAGACACACCGCGGAAGTTCTGTCCGAGTTCTTGCAACAAGAAACGCAGTCGTGGCTGGGCACAGTAGATCTTGAGGCAGGCAAGGTAGTGAGTGATAACGGAAGGAATTTCATGGCTGCCATCTCCCTTTCCCAACTGAAACACATTCCTTGCCTGGCTCACACCTTAAACCTGGTGGTGCAGTGCTTATTGAAAACTTATCCTGGGTTCTCCGACCTGCTCCTCAAAGTGCGTGCACTTTGCTCACATATCCGACGTTCGCCTGTACACGCCAGCCGTATGCAGACCTATCAGCGGTCTTTGAACCTTCCCCAGCATCGCCTAATCATAGACGTTGCAACAAGGTGGAACTCAACACTGCACATGCTTCAGAGACTGTGCGAACAGAGGCGTGCTGTTATTTATTTGTGGGAGGATACACGGGCAGGCAGTAGGATGGCAGACATGGAGTTGTCAGGTGTGCAGTGGTCGAAGATACAAGACATGTGTCAAGTCCTTCAGTGTTTTGAGGAATGCACACGGCTGGTTAGTGCAGACAACGCCGTAATAAGCATGAGCATCCCCCTAATGCGTCTGCTGATGCAAAGTTTGACGCACATAAAGGAGCAGGCGTCTGCACCAGAGGAAGAGGGAAGCCTTGATGACAGTCAGCCATTGTCTGGTCAGGGCAGTGTACAGGACGAGGTAGCGGGCGAAGAGGAGGTGGAGGACGAGGAGGATGATGGGGATGAGTATATTTTTAATGCGGAAACTTTCACGGGGGCACAGGAAATTGGTTGCGTGTCACGGCCGGGTTCTGGTTTTTTGAGGGACACAAGTGACGTAGATTTGCCTGCAACTGCCCCTCAACCAATCACAACCGGAGATTTGACAAGTGGAACTTTGGCCCACATGGCGGATTATGCCTTACGTATCCTACAAAGGGACACACGCATTACGAAAATGATGAACGATGACGATTACTGGTTGGCCTGCCTCCTTGATCCACGCTATAAAGGCAAATTGCAAAATATTATGCCACATGAGAACTTGGAACTAATATTAGCAACCAAACAATCAACTCTTGTTGACCGTTTGCTTCAGGCATTCCCAGCACACAGCGCACGTGATCGTTCTCACACGAGCTCCAGGGGGCAGCAGACTAGGAGTGTTAGTGGTGCACACATCAGAAGTGGCGTTGGACAGAGGGGTTTTCTGACCAGGTTGTGGAGTGATTTTGCTATGACCGCAGACAGGACAGGTACTGCTGCATCAATTGAAAGTGACAGGAGACAACATTTGTCCAGTATGGTTACTAACTATTTTTCATCCCTTATCGATGTTCTCCCTCAACCGTCATTCCCATTTGATTACTGGGCCTCCAAATTAGACACCTGGCCAGAATTGGCAGAATATGCATTGCAGGAGCTTGCTTGCCCGGCAGCAAGTGTCCTATCAGAAAGAGTATTCAGTGCTGCAGGGTCAATATTAACCGAAAAAAGGACTCGTCTGGCTACCCAAAATGTTGACGATCTAACATTCATTAAAATGAACCACAACTGGATTTCAAAATCTTTTGCCCCACCTTGCCCGGCCGACACCTAGCTTTCCTATGAAAAGCTCTTGCCTGTGAATTACTTTTCTAATGTCTAATTTGCTGCTGCAGATTGTACAGCATACGACATGTTTACACCTCCCTAAATGGCCAAACTCCCCACACGGGGCCGTGGTATCGCGACTTGGCGCAAGCACCCGTGAGACTGCTGTTTGTCTGAAGAGGTGGGTGTGCTCGCTTTTGGTTGACGGCATTGCTACTGGGTCCCTCATAGTACAATGTAGTGTCTCTGGCGGTGGTGGTGCGCACCCAACGTCAGACACACCGTTGTAACATGAGTGGCCCTGGGGCGGTCCCGCCGGCCTCAAGAGAGTTCCCCCCTACCCCAGCTCAAACTGGGCTCTACTACGTGCAAAATTATGTCGCACAGCTCCACCAATCTTTAGTCTATTCGCTGACATCATTCAATGTCTGGCACTGACAATACAAATTTGTAGACATCTATGATGCAACTTAAAGTAGTCTGTGTCTGTGTCCTATATTGGCACCATTAAATAGTTACTGCCAAATTACTATGTCAGAAACACAGCAGATGAGCCCACCCCTGTACCTAAGTATGCCATCTTTTTTTTTGTTTTGGTTGTTTTGCGAGACATTAACATCTATTTATATTTTGGGAGTACTGGGACAGACACTCCTTGCACTACTCCTCCACTCAGCACCAAGCTGCCTGCCCGTGTATCCATGTAACCGCTGTAAAACTGCCATGAGCCTATTGTTTGTTATTTTAGGCCTTTGATAGCCTGTCTGCGGTCCCTACTCCTCCACTGACCACCAAGCTGCCTGCCCGTGTATCCATGTAACCGCTGTAAAACTGCCATGAGCCTATTGTTTGTTATTTTAGGCCTTTGAAGCCTTTCTGCGCTCCCTCCTTCCACTAGTCCTCCACTGACCAGACCACTGCTGCCCGTGTACCCCTGGAACCAATTTTAAAGTGCCTACAGCCAGCCCATTTTATTGTGTTAGGCCTTCGAAGCCTGTCTGCGGTCCCTCCTTCCACTAGGCCTCCACTGACCAGACCACTGCTGCCCGTGTACCCCTGGAACCAATTTTAAAGTGCCTACAGCCAGCCCATTTTATTGTGTTAGGCCTTCGAAGCCTGTCTGCGGTCCATACTTCCACTAGTCCTCCACTGACCAGACCACTGCTGCCCGTGTACCCCTGGAACCAATTTTAAAGTGCCTACAGCCAGCCCATTTTATTGTGTTAGGCCTTCGAAGCCTGTCTGCGGTCCCTCCTTCCACTAGGCCTCCACTGACCAGACCACTGCTGCCCGTGTACCCCTGGAACCAATTTTAAAGTGCCTACAGCCAGCCCATTTTATTGTGTTAGGCCTTCGAAGCCTGTCTGCGGTCCCTCCTTCCACTAGGCCTCCACTGACCAGACCACTGCTGCCCGTGTACCCCTGGAACCAATTTTAAAGTGCCTACAGCCAGCCCATTTTATTGTGTTAGGCCTTCGAAGCCTGTCTGCGGTCCATACTTTAAATACTCCTCCACTCAGCACCAAGCTGCCTGCCCGTGTATCCATGTAACCGCTGTAAAACTGCCATGAGCCTATTGTTTGTTATGTTAGGCCTTTGATAGCCTGTCTGCGGTCCCTACTTTAAATACTCCTCCACTCACCACCACCAAGCTGCCTGCCCGTGTATCCATGTAACCGCTGTGAAACTGCCATGAGCCTATTGTTTTTTTATGTTAGGCCTTTGATAGCCTGTCTGCGGTCCCTACTTTAAATACTCCTCCACTCACCACCACCAAGCTGCCTGCCCGTGTATCCATGTAACCGCTGTAAAACTGCCATGAGCCTATTGTTTGTTATTTTAGGCCTTTGATAGCCTGTCTGCGGTCCCTACTCCTCCACTGACCACCAAGCTGCCTGCCCGTGTATCCATGTAACCGCTGTAAAACTGCCATGAGCCTATTGTTTGTTATTTTAGGCCTTTGAAGCCTTTCTGCGCTCCCTCCTTCCACTAGTCCTCCACTGACCAGACCACTGCTGCCCGTGTACCCCTGGAACCAATTTTAAAGTGCCTACAGCCAGCCCATTTTATTGTGTTAGGCCTTCGAAGCCTGTCTGCGGTCCCTCCTTCCACTAGGCCTCCACTGACCAGACCACTGCTGCCCGTGTACCCCTGGAACCAATTTTAAAGTGCCTACAGCCAGCCCATTTTATTGTGTTAGGCCTTCGAAGCCTGTCTGCGGTCCATACTTCCACTAGTCCTCCACTGACCAGACCACTGCTGCCCGTGTACCCCTGGAACCAATTTTAAAGTGCCTACAGCCAGCCCATTTTATTGTGTTAGGCCTTCGAAGCCTGTCTGCGGTCCATACTTCCACTAGGCCTCCACTGACCAGACCACTGCTGCCCGTGTACCCCTGGAACCAATTTTAAAGTGCCTACAGCCAGCCCATTTTATTGTGTTAGGCCTTCGAAGCCTGTCTGCGGTCCATACTTCCACTAGGCCTCCACTGACCAGACCACTGCTGCCCGTGTACCCCTGGAACCAATTTTAAAGTGCCTACAGCCAGCCCATTTTATTGTGTTAGGCCTTCGAAGCCTGTCTGCGGTCCATACTTTAAATACTCCTCCACTCACCACCAAGCTGCCTGCCCGTGTATCCATGTAACCGCTGTAAAACTGCCATGAGCCTATTGTTTGTTATGTTAGGCCTTTGATAGCCTGTCTGCGGTCCTTACTTTAAATACTCCTCCACTCACCACCTAGCTGCCTGTGTATCCATGTAACCGATGTAAAACTGCCATGACTGCCTACTGTTTGTTATTTTAGGCCTTTGATAGCCTGTCTGCGGCCCCTACTTGCAATACTCCTCCACTGACCACAATGCTGCCTGGAGTGCCTGCCTGTGTATCCATGTAACCGATGTAAAACTGCCATGACTGCCTACTGTTTGTTATTTTAGGCCTTTGATAGCCTGTCTGCGGCCCCTACTTGCAATACTCCTCCACTGAGCACAATGCTGCCTGGAGTGCCTGCCTGTGTATCCATGTAACCGATGTAAAACTGCCATGACTGCCTACTGTTTGTTATTTTAGGCCTTTGATAGCCTGTCTGCAGCCCCTACTTGCAATACTCCTCCACTGACCACACCAATGCTGCCCGTGTACCCCTGGAACCTATTTAAAAGTTCATAGAGCCTAGTTATATATTTTATTTACTATTAATAAGGCCATGATGGACTACGCTGTACCACGCTACAAGCTAACCAGTCGACACTTCTTTTGCGAGAAAAGCCATCCCAACCCTCCACCAGCATGTAGAAGACCGCATTGTCCATGCACTCTGGCAATCTGTGAGTACAAAGGTGCACCTGACAACAGACGCATGGACCTGTAGGCATGGCCACGGAAGATTACGTGTCCATTACGGCGCAATGGGTTAATGTGGTGGATGCATGGTCCACAGGGGACAGCCTACTAAGTCTGTCTGCAGTCCCTAATTCAAATTGTCCTCCACTGTCTAAATCGGAACTTCCACCTTCTGGCTTTCGGCCTATAGTATCAGAAATTAAACTGCATTTGGCCTTCAACTTTGGTTAGGGCCTACTAACGGCTTCTGCCCCTCCCTGGTGTTGCCCTCAACTAAATAAAGCTGAGCTTCAACCTTCCGGCTCTCATTATGTGGTTTTAAAAAAAAAAATGGTGGTTAGGGCCTACTAACGGCTTCTGCCCCTCCCTGGTGTTGTCCTCAACTAAATAAAGCTGAGCTTCAACCTTCCGGCTCTCATTATGTGGTTTTAAAAAAAAAAATGGTGGTTAGGGCCTACTAACGGCTTCTGCCCCTCCCTGGTGTTGTCCTCAACTAAATAAAGCTGAGCTTCAACCTTCCGGCTCTCATTATGTGGTTTTAAAAAAAAAAATGGTGGTTAGGGCCTACTAACGGCTTCTGCCCCTCCCTGGTGTTGCCCTCAACTAAATAAAGCTGAGCTTCAACCTTCCGGCTCTCATTATGTGGTTTTAAAAAAAAAAATGGTGGTTAGGGCCTACTAACGGCTTCTGCCCCTCCCTGGTGTTGTCCTCAACTAAATAAAGCTGAGCTTCAACCTTCCGGCTCTCATTATGTGGTTTTAAAAAAAAAAAAAATGGTGGTTAGGGCCTACTAACGGCTTCTGCCCCTCCCTGGTGTTGTCCTCAACTAAATAAAGCTGAGCTTCAACCTTCCGGCTCTCATTAAGTGGTTTTAAAAAAAAAATGGTGGTTAGGGCCTACTAACGGCTTCTGCCCCTCCCTGGTGTTGTCCTCAACTAAATAAAGCTGAGCTTCAACCTTCCGGCTCTCATTAAGTGGTTTTAAAAAAAAAATGGTGGTTAGGGCCTACTAACGGCTTCTGCCCCTCCCTGGTGTTGTCCTCAACTAAATAAAGCTGAGCTTCAACCTTCCGGCTCTCATTAAGTGGTTTTAAAAAAAAAAAAAATGGTGGTTAGGGCCTACTAACGGCTTCTGCCCCTCCCTGGTGTTGCCCTCAACTAAATAAAGCTGAGCTTCAACCTTCTGCTCCAAATTACCATTTTAAAAAATGCAATAGGCTTTTCCGGCCTACTAAAGGTGTCTGCCCCTCCCTGGTGTTGTCCTCAACTGAACAAAGCTGAGCTTCCACATTCTGGCTTTCGCCCTATACTATCAGATATTAAACTGCATTTGGCCTACTAGTGTGGTTAGGCCCTTGAAACAGTGTCTGCTGCTCTTGGGTTTGCTACTCCACTGAACAAAGCAATGCCGCCTGTTTAGTCCTGTTACCAATTTTGAACTGCATGTAGCCTACTTTATTCTTTGGCCCTATATCTGTTTCCTCCTCATCCTGCCCATTGCCCAGCCACTGCTAAATGAGTCTGCTGGTACATTGACCTAGACCACTACATTCCCCTTGTACTCTACACAGCCAGAATCTGTCCCTGCTGAAAGTAAGGTTCCCCTTCCCGCATGTTATACCACCTTACACAGGGACAAAGAGGAAGGTGCAGATGAAAGTGCAGGTTCCTTCATCAGGTGGGGGGGCATACTCGTTGGCGACGTCACTGGCACAGGGCCCCTCAGAGTACGCAAAAGTGTCGCTGCTGGTGGGAGGCGCCCCCGCCATGCAAACACACCGCCGTACTTTGAGGGGCCCTGTGCCAGTGGCAATGCGAACGAGTGGGCCCCCCCTGCTTGCTCAGGATCACAGCACTTGCAACTTTTAAATACTTACCTTTCCCTGCAACACCGCCGTGACGTAGTCCGCATTTCCTGGGCCCACGAAAAACTTGAGCCAGCCCTACTCCCCCCACAACTTTCCCCCAATTCCCTATGCCCAACTATTATTATACAGTTAATTAAGATTGGCAAGCTTCAGAAACAAGAATGGATGTTTTTGGCATTAAAATGGGCACTGTAGGTGTTTTCCTGGCCTCCACTCACTGCCGACTATGCTTCCCCATTGACTTGCATTGGGTTTCGTGTTTCGGTCGATCCCCGACTTTTAGCGATAATCGGCCGACTGCACTCGACTCGACTCTGGACAAAATCGGGTTTCCCAAAACCCTACTCGATCTTAAAAAAATGAAAGTCGCTCAACCCTACTACCCGGTTCTCACAATGTCCTTTTTCTCTATTCCTCTTTTCCTACTATGGGTATTATGAGCCTATAATCTGTCATAGGGCTGTTAGGAGTTCAGTTATACGACCTCTCACTTTCAGCTCCTCAGCCCAACTGCCAGTCTTTTTCTCAGACCAGAATAGATCAAGGGGAGTCTCTGGAGCTCCCCCTTCTGGCCGGAGATGGTAGTGCAGTCTTGCTATTCTAGTATTTGTATTTGGTGTCAATAACTATTTTTGTGGCAAATACCCCTAGGGGCGCCACATCCCCCCTTAGTTAAGAACAGTACTCCGGGACTGTGAGATGATAACATTTTGAAATAACAATTGATATGTACAGAGTCTTAAAAATGAAAAGTTACAAAAACCACTCAAAGAAACCAAAAAAAAATGGAATTCTGTAAAAAGTCACTTCAAATAGCGTCCATTAATACAGTTCCATCCTTGAAGGTACTAGGAAGCAAAGTTCACAAAGCAGTCTTTCCGGAGCTTTGATTTAGTGTTTCTGGGCTGATAAAAAGTTCAAGAATATGCAAAAAGTTCATACAGGTAAGTCTCTGTAGGTACTGGGCTTAAACGTTACAGAACGATAACAATGACTATAGTCTTATAGTTGGTAATCCGCATACCTGGCCGGTAATTGACCCTGCGTATTACGCTGGGATCTACGTAATAGCGGTGTCTCTTTATGTGGTGTACTACTGTCTACTGCGGATATAGTATCTGCCCTCTCTGCTAAAGATAATTCCACCACTATGGGGTTGGCAAGTCCACCGTGAATGGGATCACTCTGATCAGGAATCTGTTCTTCCTGACCTGGAACCTCTTGTAGTACGGGGTCAGCCTCTTCCTGTCTTGGGACTTCTAATATTGGATTCGGTGTTGGATAAAAGGCCACCATGGGAACCACTACTGCACCATGGTATGTTAGTAGGGTTTTGGGAAAGTCTCCTATACAGGTGTGATACATTTCCTCTTCTTTTTCCTTTACTGGTTGAACCTGTAAAGGTTGAATAACTTCTGGTTCTGACTGGACAACTTCTGGCTCTTTCAACGTCTCCGGACATAATTTAAGATTGTCTCTTGACACTAGTACAGATGTTAAACCTCCATTTTTGCTAATGAGACACATTTTAGGATTATCCATTCTTGTTGGTAAAACTGTGTAGGGTACGGCTTCCCACTGATAATCCAGTTTATTGGTTCGACGATTCCTCTTGAGTACTTGGTCACCCGGTCTTAATGGAGTTGCTAGAGCATTCTGGTTGAAAGTTCGCTCTTGTCTTTCTCTGGTTTGCTGGAGGCTTCTTTCCACACTCTCTTGTACTTGGCGATACTGCTTTTGCCGTACGACATCCCAATTGGAGTCTTGAACTTCTGCGTCTGGTTTCAGAATTCCCATTTCTAGATCGATTGGCAATTGGCCGGATCTTGCACGCATAAGATAAGCTGGGGTGCAGTTGGTAGAGCTCACCAGGACATGATTATACAGATCCACCAAGTCAGGCAATTTCTCTGGCCATTGATTCCTTTCCGTTTCAGTTAAAGTCTTTAGTAGGTCTATCACGATATGGTTCATCTTCTCACATAAGCCGTTTGTTTGCGGATGATAGGCCGTCGTCCGGATCTTTTTGCAACCATACATATTACAGAATTCTCTGAAGATCTCTGATTCAAAGGCTGTACCCTGGTCAGTGAGAACCTGTTCCGGATATCCATGGGGTCTACAAAAGTACGTTTGGAACGCTTTGGCTGCTGTTTTTGCAGTCAGACCTTTTACAGGTACTACTACCAAGAAGCGCGAATAATGATCCACGATGGTCAAGGCATAGACGTAACCGGACCGGCTCAGTGTCAACTTCACGTGGTCCATGGCTACCAGTTCAAGTGGTTGTTTGGTGATTATGGGCTGCAGTGGTGCTCTTTGGCTCTTTTGATCGTTCCTTCTGAGGTTGCACGGGCCACAGTTTCTACACCACTGTAAGATTGATTTTCTCATCCCGACCCAATAAAATCTTTCTCTCAGAAGTACTTCTAGCTTTTTCCAACCAAAGTGACCAGCACCATTGTGGTAAGCCTCGAGGACCATCCTCACATCTTGTTTAGGCACGATAATCTGCCAAACCAATTCATGTGTTTTCGGATTGGTGTATCTTCTACAGAGTTTCCCTTGAGACAGGAACATTTTGCCTCTCTCTTTCCAGAGTTGATGCGTTTCTTCTGGGGCATCCTCATCGGGATATGCACTTTGCTCAGTCAATAGTTCCTTCACTAGCTTCACAGCCGGATTGCTATCTTGGGTGTCAGCCCATCTATGGTGTGCTAAAGGATTAAAATTCACTTCTTGTTGTTTCTGATAGGTATTTGACTGACGATGTTTTACCTTGGGCTGATGAAAGGCTGGTAGTTCAATTTCTTCAAGCTCCCCCGTTTCTTCTTCTACATCTCTCAAGTGTGGCATCCGGGATAGGGCATCGGCATTTCCATTTTTGCGGCCCGCTCGATACTTGATCACGAAGTTGTAATTAGATAACCGGGCTATCCATCGCTGTTCTAACGCACCTAATTTAGCCGTGTCTAAGTGGGTCAATGGATTGTTGTCAGTATAGACAATAAATTCTGCACCGGTCAAATAGTGTTTGAAACGTTCAGTCACAGCCCAAACTACTGCCAGTAGCTCCAATTTGAAAGAACTATAATTTTCAGAATTTCTTTCAGTAGGCCGGAGTTTTCTACTTGCAAAGGCGATGACTTTCTCCTGACCTTCTTGCTTTTGTGACAGCACCGCTCCCAATCCCACATTACTGGTATCGGTGTAGAGGATGAAAGGTTGATGCTAATCCGGGTACGCCAGAACTTCTTCTCCGGTTAGTGCCTTCTTTAGTTGTTCAAAGGAGTTTTCTCTTTCGTCGTTCCACTGAAAAGGAGGGTTTCGGTTTGAGGGTTTCTTCGTCTGCCCTATCAAAGCATCTTGCAAGGGCGCTGCCAATTTGGTAAATCCTTTTATAAATCTACGATAGTAACCCACTAATCCCAAGAATTGCCTCACTTCTTTTGCGTTGGTAGGTCTTGGCCAATCCCTTATGGCAGTTATTTTCTCGGGATCCGGTGCTACTCCCTCCGAACTCACGATGTGCTCTAAGTATTGTACCTTTGGCTTGAGAAGGTGACATTTGGATGGTTTGATTTTCATACCATACTTGGATAAGGCTTCGAACACCTCTGCCAGGTCTGTTAAGTGCTGTTCGTAAGTCTTTGAGTAGACGATCACATCATCTAGGTACAGGAGGACGGTCTCGAAGTTCTTGTGTCCGAGGCAACATTCCATCAGTTGCTGGAAAGTACCGGATGCATTGCAGAGTCCGAACGGCATGCGATTAAATTCGCTTAGACCCATTGGTGTGGTGAATGCCGTTTTTTCTTTATCTCTCTCAGCCACAGGGACTTGCCAATACCCGCTTGTTAAGTCTAAGGTGGAAAAATAATTAGCAGATTTCAAAGCAGTCAAGGACTCTTCTATCCTAGGCAAGGGATAGGCGTCTTTATGGGTGATGTTATTAATCCGCCGGTAGTCTACGCACATTCTCATGGTTCCATCCTTTTTTTTGACAATTACCAGAGGGGCCGCCCAAGGGCTACAACTATCTCTTATTACCCCGGCCTGTTTCATCTCTCTCAGCATGTCCTTCGCGCATTGATAGTGAGCGGGCGGTATGGGTCTATATCTTTCTTTTATCGGGGGTTGGTCACCGGTGGGGATTGTATGTTCCACCCCTTCTATCCGTCCGAAGTCCAATGGGTGTTTACTGAAGACCTGTTCATATTCCGTCACTAATCTATACACCCCTTGTCTTTGATGGGTAGGTGTTGAATCTACACCCACGTCTAGCTGTTGACACCAATCCTCCGATTCTCCATCTGAGCCGTTATTTTTCACCTGACAGGTCGATTCTAAGGGCTCAACGGTTGTGATGGCATTGTTGTCAACAGTATATAACTTTGCCACTGTAGCGTACCTTGGCAAAGTGACCTCTTCCTCCCCACAGTTCAAAAGTCGTACCGGCACCCGTCCCCGGTGTACCTCGACCACCCCTCCTGCCGTGAGTATAGTGGGCCTGCTGTCGGTGTACGCTGGTTCTATTAAGGCTTGACAGTCTCGTCCTTTAGTACCAATGGCCGCTCTACACCATACCAGCATTTCTGTTTTTGGTGGGATTACAATAGACGTTGGATCACTCACCCTCACACTGCCGATTTCTCCACCTGCAACTTCTATCTGTTGCCTTAACATTAATACTTTTATTTCCCTCCGGAGAACTCTCTGCTGGCAGGATCGGGCAGTTTCAGCAATTTGTTGTAAGACAGAAATAACTTCGGAAAAGCAGTTCTCTAACACATTCATTCCTATCAATACAGTTGGTTCACAGTTCTGTCGGTCAACATCAACGACAATTATACCCTGTTTCTTCAATTCTGCTTTACCAATCTTTATGGTCATCTCCCTGAATCCTAGTTTCGGTACCAACTTACCATTACTGGCCCATATATCTAGTTCAACATCAGAGGGTCCTTTATCAATATCTACCTCAGCCCAGTACCTCTTATAAAGGATATATAGTATAGATGAAATCTGGGAACCTGTATCCAGCAAAGCATTGAGGGGAATTCCGTCCAGCACTATAGGGATGATGGGTCGTCTGTTGTGATTTTGCTTTTTGCTCCCTCTAGTGGTCATTAGTGATTTGTTTCTGGAGCTTCTGTCTTTTCCTATATCCTCACCTGGGCCGTTAGTTCAGGGGCGTTGCTATATAAGCTCCCTGGACCTTCAGTTCAATGCCTGGCATCGTGGAAATCAGAGCTAATCTGTTGTGCTCTTGTCCTATGATCCTGGTTCCTGTATTTCAAGCTAAGTCTGCTTCCTTGCTTTTTGCTTTAGTTTAGTTTGGTATTTTTGTCCAGCTTGTTCCAATCTGTATCCTGACCTTTGCTGGAAGCTCTAGGGGGCTGGTGTTCTCCCCCCGGACCGTTAGACGGTTCGGGGGTTCTTGAATCTCCAGCGTGGATTTTTATAGGGTTTTTGTTGACCAGATAAGTTATCTTGCTATATTCTGCTATTAGTAAGCTGGCCTCTCTTTGCTGAACCTGGTTCATTTCTGTGTTTGTCATTTCCTCTTACCTCACCGTTATTATTTGTGGGGGGCTTGTATCTTGCTTTGGGGTCCCTTTCTCTGGAGGCAAGAGAGGTCTTTGTTTTCTTCTCCTAGGGGTAGTTAGATTCTCCGGCTGGCGCGAGTCATCTAGCGGGACTTAGCACTGACACCGGACGTAGCTGATGTCACTGGCATTCCCCGTTGCTGAAGTGCATCTGCCATGGGTTGTGTGAGATCCTGATCCCGAGGTGCCTCTGCCAGCTGGAGACGTATAGCGCTCTCCTTTAATTGGGCAAATGTCAATTCAGGGTTCTTAAAAACAAGCATGTTCACATGCCCCTGGTGAGAAGGGGTGTAGAGTCCCTCAATAAATTGATCTCTTAGCAGTTTATCGGCTCCTGTGTTAAAAATGGGTTAAGCCAGTGTAAGTGATTTAAGGGCTTCCTGCAGGTTTAAGGCAAAATCTCTCACGCCCTCATTAGCTTTTTGTTTGCAATTAAAGAATCGTACTTTAGCTTTGCTGCTGGTAGTGGTTTCAAATGTAGCTTTTAATCCAGCAAATATGCGTTCAACAGTACCTTTTAGATCAGTTGCCCATGCCGTGACTTCTCGCTTAGCATGGCCACTTAACTGCATCATCAGGAGACTAACACGCTGAGCTTCACCCACGGGGAACATATCAAAATGAGCCAGCATCTTTTCCCTGAAACCGTCAAGGGTATTAGGTTCACTTTCATACATTGGAAGCCACGGGCCACCCGGGGTATATGGCATCAACACCGGCATGATGGGCACCACTCCTTGCACTGCTGCGCTGCCAGGCTCTCTATAGACACTCTGTCTTTCAGCTGCATTAGCGTCGCCGGGTGCTGCGGCGTCTCCGTGCTGCGACATACTGTACCCCCTTAGTTAATCCAGACCCCTCCGGTCCCAGCTTCCGTCTAGTTAATGTAGATTCGTTCGACTGTGCAGCAGGATGACAATGACATGCCCCCTGCTGCCTCTAACTGCCGCACGCTCTGTGATGGTGGATTTTGAAGTTTTTCAGTTAGACTGGGGCTTGGGTAATGACATAGCTCGATTAACAGTTTTGTGCCTGACGGTTATGAGATGATTACATCAGGGGATGGCGGCCATTTTTACCCCATTATAACCAATGGAGAAAAGTCACTTTCAATAATTTTCAATGGGGAACGGGATTTTCTTTAACAAAGTCAATTTCCATGATTTTTCATCCAAATTTTCACAGTTTCAGACTCCAATTACGGCACACAATACCCGGTGTACGGGCTGGCCCTATCCTGTTCGTGACGCCAGTTGTGACGCCCGGGAGACCGAGGTACCCAGCACCAGATCAATGAGGTCCGTCTCTTGAGGGGGATGTCACTAGTGGCTTGACCCGGTGCTGTGGCCTCAGGCGATGCACAATGTAAGGGATATCATGAAGGAACAGACACTTACTTGATCAGCAGCAGGTCCTCTCAGCTGTGATGACCCCGATCCTGGATCAATGGCTATTGTCCAAATGAAAGACTGAGGCGCTGAAACGTTTAACCAGTTTACTTCAACAAAGAGGGATTTGCCACCAATACTGTCACCGGAGTCTGTTTAAGAAATCTGAATCACTTTGACCCTGTCAGGATTTCCACCTCTTATTGTGCGCAGTTTCTGTATGGCCCTGCTGCTGCTTGTGAACTGGCTGCCGACCCAATCTGTCTCTTCTGTACTCTTTTTCGACGGACAACCCGAGTCCTTTTTGTCGGCTTACCCCTTCTGGGAGTACCGCTGAACTCTGTGTCTGTTGTTGCGTCTTACCCTGGTGAAACTGATATCACCTCACTTCCTTCCGGTTGCTGTATTATATGTAATGAATATAGCCACAGATCCGGTATCCGTCTCTGCGCCTATTCTGGGTAGAGGTTATTGCTACCCGGTTCTCACAATGTCCTTTTTCTCTATTCCTCTTTTCCTACTATGGGTATTACGGGCCTATAATCTGTCATAGGGCTGTTAGGAGTTCAGTTATATGACCTCTCACTTTCAGCTCCTCAGCCCAACTGCCAGTCTTTTTCTCAGACCAGAATAGATCAAGGGGAGTCTCTGGAGCTCCCCCTTCTGGCCGGAGATGGTAGTGCAGTCTTGCTATTCTAGTATTTGTATTTGGTGTCAAGAACTATTTTTGTGGCAAATACCCCTAGGGGCGCCACACCTACAGCCTGCAATAACCATTCTGCCGCCTCACCACCACCTGAGCTGCCGCCTCACCACCACCCAAGCTGCCGCCTCACCACCACTCGAGCTGCCACCTCACCACCACCAGAGCTGCCGCCTCACCAACCGCCCGAGCTGCCGCCTCACCACCACCCAAGCTGCTGTCTCACCATCAGAGCTGCCGCCTCAACAACCGCCCGATCTGCCACCTCACCACCACCCGAGCTGCCGCCTCACCATCCCCAGACCTGCCGCCTCACCACCACCAGAGCTGCCGCCTCACCACCACCAGAGCTGCGCACCCCCGACCTTCTGTCTCTTCCCCATTATCCCATAGAATGTGTACGCAAGGACAGGGTCCTCTCCCCTCTGTACCAGTCTGTCATTGTTTACTTAAACGATATCTATAACTCTGTACGTAACCCCTTTCTCATGTACAGCACCATGGAATTAATGGTGCTATATAAATAAATAATAATAATAAAGAGTTTTGTTTTTTTCAGCGCTGGAATACCGATTTAAATGTCCCGATCCCATACTCACCCTTCAGAGTCTTCCTCGTACTTCGACGCCACACTGGTCCCGCATCGCCATCTTGTGACAGTAGTTTCTGACTAGCCGGAAGTCACAAGCTCTCAATACAAGTCTATGAGAGCCAGACGAGACTTTCATAAACTTGCATTGAAAAGTGACCTCCGCGCAGCTCCACGAACACTGGAGCCACAAGGAGATAACTTTTCGCCGGAGACTGATGGGAGCGGCATCAAAAACTGATAAAAACACCTGAAGGTGCAATAAAAATCTATCTATTCATCCATCCATATCTGTTTCAAGTAAACTCAGTCTATAGGTGTCACTATACGGCATGTTTTGCGGTATGTACCACTTTCTATTTATCTGCCATTGACGTAGTGATCATTGGGACATTTAGGGAGTTTCTTTTAAGCTATAAGTTAAATGTAATGTGACGAAATCCTTAGCTAAAGGTTTAGAGGCCACAATGAATGGGGGATGAGACATCATGTTTTAATCATGAGGACGATGGTGAGCTGACCATCTGTCAGACAGCAGCCAATATTCTCAGGGGGGTGTAAACTTATTGTTTTCATTTAATAAACAGTTTTATTAGTTTGCATCATTGTTGATTGGAGCCACTGCAGCTCCGTACTAAGGAAATGTGATATACACGGACAATGGCGATATGGCTACTGGGGATAATGTCCAAATTTTACAACAGAATCTATAGGGCATGCAAGGACTCAAGCAACAGTAGGAACTTCCCATAGTGATATTCAAGATTTCTCAGTGTCACGTAATAATAAATGCAAAAATAACACTGCGGTCTCAGCTTAATTAATATAATACATGATGAGCAGCATGCAGGATCACAGCTAATAAGGCCGGCCTCACACTGGGCGTAAGACAATACGCCACGTATTATACGTCCGTACTACGGCCGTAATACGGAGAAATGTTCCCAAAATATTGATCCGTAGTCAGGGTGTGTCAGCGTATTTTGCGCATGGCATCCTCCGTATGTAATCCGTATGGCATCCGTACTGCGAGATTTTCGCGCAGGCTTGCAAAACCGACATCTAATGGATTTATGTGCTCAAATGTTCGGGAAAACATATATACAGTATATATATATATATATATATATATATATATATATATATATATATATATGTCATTGAGACACATATATATATATACTGTATTTATATTTTATTCAATGCGAGATATGTGTTAAAAGCCGGTAATTCAATTGCCGGCTTTTCATTTCTCCTGCACAAACCCGACATGATATGAGACATGGTTTTCATACAGTAAACCATCTCATATCCCCTTTTTTTTTGCATATTCCACACTACTAATGTTAGAAGTGTGTATGTGCAAAATTTCAGCGCTGTAGCTGCTGAAATAAAGGGTTAAATGGCGGAAAAAATTGGCGTGGGCTCCCGCGCAATTTTCTCCGCCAGAATGGTAAAGCCAGTGACTGAGGGCAGATATTAATAGCCAGGAGAGGGTCCATGGTTATTGGCCCCCCCGTGGCTAAAAACATCTGCCCCCAGCCACCCCAGAAAAGGCACATCTGGAAGATGCGCCTATTCTGGCACTTGGCCACTCTCTTCCCACTCCCGTGTAGCGGTGGGATATGGGGTAATGAAGGGTTAATGCCACCTTGCTATTGGAAGGTGACATTAAGCCAGATTAATAATGGAGAGGCGTCAATTATGACACCTATCCATTATTAATCCAATTGTTTGAAAGGGTTAAAAAAACACACACATGATTTAAAAGTATTTTAATGAAATAAACACAGCGGTTGTTGTAATAATTTATTGTTCTCTCAATCCATCAGGAACACCCTCGCTTGGAAAAATAATAAACGCACAAGATACATACCTTCTGGTGAACCGTCTCGTCCCACGAAGTAATCCATCGGAAGGGGTTAACTAATATTACAGGCATGAGCTGCGATAAACCACTCACTGGTGCCTGTAATCCCCGGGTGCTGAAAGGAAAGCAGAGTGATCTATACTTACATTCAGTTGCGGTGATGCGCCCTCTGGTGGATGTTCTCATGAACTGCAGCCTGGGAACTTTTTCCCACGCTCCAGGTCATATGAGGACATCCACCAGGGGGCGCATCACCGCGACTGTAGGAAATGTAGGTCAATGACCTACATTTCATTCATTCGCCGGGGATTACAGGCACGGAGCACAGCTGCATTAGCAGGGCTCCTGCCTGTAATATTAGTTAACCCCTTCAGATGGATTACTTCGTGGGACGAGACGGTTCACCAGAAGGTATGTATCTTGTGCGTTTATTATTTTTCCAAGCGAGGGTGTTCCTGATGGATTGAGAGAACAATAAATTATTACAACAACCGCTGTGTTTATTTCATTAAAATACTTTTAAATCATGTGTGTGTTTTTTTAACCCTTTCAAACAATTGGATTAATAATGGATAGGTGTCATAATTGACGCCTCTCCATTATTAATCTGGCTTAATGTCACCTTCCAATAGCAAGGTGGCATTAACCCTTCATTACCCCATATCCCACCGCTACAGGGATTGGGAAGAGAGTGGCCAAGTGCCAGAATAGGCGCATCTTCCAGATGTGCCTTTTCTGGGGTGGCTGGGGGCAGATGTTTTTAGCCACGGGGGGGCCAATAACCATGGACCCTCTCCTGGCTATTAATATCTGCCCTCAGTCACTGGCTTTACCATTCTGGCGGAGAAAATTGCGCGGGAGCCCACGCCAATTTTTTCCGCCATTTAACCCTTTAGTTTACAAGCTACAGCACCCAAATTTTGCACATACACACTAACATTAGTAGTGTGGAATATGCAAAAAAAAAAGGGATATGAGATGGTTTACTGTATGTAATCATGTCTCATATCCTGTCGGGTTTGTGCAGGAGAAATGAAAAGCCGGCACTTGAATTACCGACTTTTCACTAACACCGCTGCGTATTTCTCGCAAGTCACACTGCTAGTCAGTGTGGAATCCGTATTTTTCTCGCCCCCATAGACTTTCATTGGCGATTTTTTTGCGCAATACGGTGACAAACGCAGCATGCTGCGATTTTGTACGGCCGTAGAAAGCCGTATAATACTGAACCGTAATATACGGCTAATAGGAGCAGCCCCATTGAGAATAATTGTGCAGTTTATTTTGCGAGTTTTACGGACGTAGTTTATGCGCTCTTACGTCCGTAAAACTCGCTAGTGTGAGGCCGGCCTAAATGGCTGCATATTGTCACGTTTTATTACCATAGTTTCAAAACTGCGGTGTATTGTGGAAGTGTTGTTGTCACTTTGCCATTACATTACACTTTTCTGCAAAATCTGATTAAAAATTTAAAAGAAGGTCAATGGTTTTGCAGATTTTTACTAATGATCTGTGCATAATGCACAGCAAAATCCATAATAATGCTTTACTTGTATTAATTGCGATTCAGCTTTGCCAAATCTGCACTGAAAATGTTTGCTGCATGTGGATATGGATTATTAAAACCTATCCGTGGTGTAAATTGCAGAGGAGCAGTGAAGTGGAACGTGCCACTAATCCACTACATCTGGAGCTCCTCAAAATCATTTTATATCAGGGGTTTATATGTTTTGAAACACTGGGCATAACCTAAAAAATATGTGGTTCAGTATTTGGTGTGTTCTGGCTCCAGGGTTGGCATCTTGACTTTTTATTTTTTCTGGACAACTTATCAAAAAAATCACCGACAATATTTTTTACAAACACATTGAAAAACTATAATAAATAATTAAGGATGTTGTCCACTACTTTTACATTGATGGCCTATTCGTAGGATAGGTCATCAATGTCTGATCGGCCGGGGTCCGAAATCCGGCATCCCTGCCAATCAGCAGTTATCAGTGTCGGTGGCACGGCCGGAAGATCTTACTTGCGAAGCTGGTCATCTACTTGTAGTGGCTGCTGCGGGGTACTGCACATCCGCCTCATATTCAAATCAATAGGAGGCGGATGTGTAGTACCCCACAGCAGCCACAAGTAGATGACCAGCTCCACAAGCACTTCCTGCTGCCGCCGTCGACACTGATAGCAGCTGATCGGCAGGGGTGCTGGATTCTGGACCCCGGCCAATAAGACATTGATGGCCTACCCCAAGGATAGGCCATCAACTTAAAAGACGAGGACAACCTCTTTAAGATTATACAGTTGCGCTCAAAAGTTTACATATCCCGGCAGAATTTTTGCTTTCTTGGCCTTTTTTCAGGGAATATGAATGATAACACCAAAACCTTTTCTCCACTCATGGTTAGTGGTTGGGTGAAGCCATTTATTGTCACACTACTGTGTTTTCTCTTTTTAAAAATCATAATGGTTTCATGAGCATTAACCTATTATCTACCAATGTTCTTTTTTTGGGACGCCTAATCTTTAGCTTCTAGCAACTAAGATTTTATAATTTTTATAATTAGGTCCAATTTTTTGTGTTGTGTTTGTAAAATGAATGTTTTCAAAATAGGAAATCATGTCATTGTCACTTTTAATTGAATATTGGGACGCCCTTTTCTGAAAAATCCGTACTTGTAAAAATGTTAATTTGGCAAGTAATGGGTTAAGGGGCAATGGAAGTCTTATTGAAGTGCAGTGAGTAGCCTAAAAAGGCTTAAAGGGAATCTGTCACCTAATTTTGGCCCTATAAGTTGCGGCCACCGCCATCAGGGGCTTATCTACAGCATTCTGGAATGTTGTAGATAAGCCACCCCGATGTATCCTGAAAGATAAGAAAAAAAAAGTTATATTATACTCACCCAGGGGCGGTCCCGGGGCGGTCCGATGGGCGTCTCAGGTCCGGGTCCGGCGCCTCCCATCTTCATACGATGTCATCATCCTCCTTGCTTCTGTTGCGGCTCCTGTGCAGGCGTAATGATTTGCCCTATTGAGGGCAGCATAAAGTACTGCAGTGCGCAGGTGCTGGGCCTCTCTGAGCTTTCCCGGCGCCTGCACACTGCAGTACTTTGCTCTGCCCTCAACAGAGCAGAGAATTACACCTTTAAACCTGAAGTGGAAAAAATAGGCTCAAAATGGTCTACATGTGAACAGAAAAAAGGATTAATATTGAAATGAATAAGAGTGTTTTCTATTTTATCCGTTAAAATAAAACCCAAACTTGTCTACCCATAACCTACGAATACGTCTATCGCCAACTTGTCCATACGCTCGTTACCTGGTTGCTAAAGTGAACGGATGTTTCTATATTGTGATTGTAGCTAGTCGGGTCCTAAATATGTTCAACGTCATTTCATAAGGAATGTGCAGAAAATACGAGAACAAGAAAGCTCTGTTCTGCTACAGTTTAATCATCTGTGATGAGTAATAGTGCAAAAATGATCCATAGACACTGTTTATTACAGAGAATAGAAGGCAGTTTCTTCCCACTCAGCCTATTATTATGAGAAGCAAATTCTTAGAAATCCATCATATGTCGGTAAGGCATTCTAATTAGATTAGCTGTTAAAGCGTCTTCATTACCATAATGACACTCAAATAGATCAGGATAGCGGATGCCAGGCTCCGGCTGGCACAGGGGCGTCATCAACTGTATTTGGATCACAGGAACTTCAGTTATTTATAAAACATACAGTGTCAGAGAATTGCTAAAATTGGATTGTTTTGCTTTATTATAAGATTCTGTTTCTAGTTTAATTTTCGCCTTTTGGAAAAGGGGCGCTACGCAATCTAGGGAGGTCCATTCATTCATTTCCTTACACTGAAAAGGGATTTATACCGCTGCACAGAAGTGGAATCCTCCAATTCCCTCCCTAAAGTCACTTTAACACGTTCAGTATTCAGTCAGTATTGTACATCAGTATTCGTAAGCCAAAACCAGGAGTGGAACAATCAGAGGAAAAGTCTAATATAAACACGTCACCTCTAGGGTTGAGCGACCTTGACTTTTTTAGGGTCGAGTCATGTTTCGCGAAACCCGACTTTTGGAAAAGTCGAGTCGGGCGAAATCGGCCGATTACTGCGCAAAGTCGAGGATCGGCCGGAACACGAAACCCTATGCACGTCAATGGGTATGTTTTTTTTTTTGTTTTTTTTTATTTTCTCTCTCTCTCTCTCTCTCTCTCTCCCCTCCGTCCCAGCACAGAAAATTTCGTATTGCACATTTTAAATCCCTACTGCGCACAAGCGATAACATGACGATAGGCGTTCACTCCCCTAAGACCTATGTCATCACTCTGCCCACGCTCATTCATTGGCTAAGAAAATGGCGCTAAACGCGTCATACGAAACGCGACTTTGGCGCCAAGATCGCGTACCGCATGGCCGACCCCACACAGGGATCGGGTCGGGTTTCATGAGACGCCGACTTTACCAAAAGTCGGCGACTTATGAAAATGAACGATCCGTTTCGCTCAACCCTAGTCACCTCTTCTGTATTTATCACCCACTCCAGGATTTGGTTTACAAATACTGATGTAAAATACTGAACGTGTGAACGTGTGACCATGGGCTAAGTGTGAGTATATAAGAATATTGACTGTATAGTCATTACATGTGAAATCTAGCCTCCTTCCTAATTTTTTTTGCCCTTTTCTCTCACTTTATATTTATTTTGTTTACCGATACAATTAAAGAAATAAATATCAAACATAGAAACTGTCAACAAGCTGGGGAGCGTCTGCTGATACATCTTGCAACATCAATTGTGAATTTATAAGGACTCTGAATTCTTCATCAGTTCGTGAGAGAGGATGTATAAAATGTGAGGGGTAAGTTCTGATGTGTTGGGTTTGGGGGAAATAATTTAGATCAGAAAATTTACTTTTTGCAGATTCTCAAACAGCTGTATATAAAAAAACAAAACAGTCTCTGTTCCGGTTCCTAAACCAGTGCCACTCCATATACTGTGCTGTGGCTGTTCTTGGGTAGTAATGAATCGTGGCCATTCCTCCTATATGGACCAGGAATTTCCTGTGGTTCTTGTTGGTGAGTGACGTCCTTATCGTTATCCATACACGTGTTCTTCAAGGAGGAACGTGGGCAGTAGGTCCATCTTAACAGATCTATTGAATCATATTGGTCAGTGTGAGTCCTTAGTATAACGGGTATATTCCAGGCATTTACATAGGTAATCGAGGTTAATGCAGACAGCCGAGGCGACCCTGAATGTTGAACATTTTATAATCTGTTACTTATGTATAGGAAACGCGGAGAGCGGACGCACATTTCTAGCACATTAAGGATCTCAGTGTGCCGTGCAGAATGTGTGTTTGAAGTTATGACCATTGATGTTTTCTCTAAGGAGCCTCCCCACCTAGCACCTCACATGGAATTTCCACCCACCATCACCGCCACCACCAGCAAAAACGTAACCCTACTGGAAAAAGCATTAAATATAATGTATGCTGCTTAGCTCAATTCACTTAGAACTCTGATGAAACCTTGGGTGAAATCCAGTGAACACTCATCTATTAGTCTGCATCATACTGGGTCACTGTGTCAGAAAACCCTTCTACAGGACCTGGAATTTGGAAAATAAGTTTATCTTATCCTTCCACTGTCAAATATCCCTGCAACAAAAATATTATATTTTATTTATACCGGGGGCATGAAAAGGGGTTAGAAAACACTGCTGCTTTCTTCCAGAAAAAGATGCCATAACTGTCGACAGGCTGTATGCGGTACTGCAGCTCGGAATCATTCATTTTTTCTTCAGAACTAGGTCTGACCTTACGTGTTGTGGCATTCACCCTCTTCTCTATGGCCTACAGGGGCATTTATATAACTGCAGCAATCAACTAATAATCCTAAATGTTTCGTTTTATGGTATAGATTAGGGTTCTGATCAAGTTGTCCCTTTGTGATAAAACTTGCTTTAGAAAGGCCATCAATATGAGGCCCAGGGTTTGAGGGGTTTGCTGAATTCTGTGAAATCTGCCACCACTTTAACTGTATTTGCATCCACATTATATGCACCCGCTGTGTCTGCATATAGGATAGATGTTACTGTGGAGCAGGGAGCCATCGGCTCCCTGCTCCACCATTTACTTTAGAACTTTCCTTTGGAAGGACGCCAGAGCAATGCAGGGCAGGTCCTACACCACCTGAGCCAAGCCACTGACTACAGAGGCCAGAAGAGTCCTGCTGAAAAAGCTGCTCAAGCATTCATGGGACTTGGTCTTTTATTATTTTAAGGGGGACTTATTTCCAAGTGGGGAGGCACTATGGAGCCCAATACTAACATGAAGAGGTACTAAATGAGCAACAATGTGAGGGAGCAAAAAAGTGGGCACCACTTAGTGAGAGGACTAAGGGGAAGACATTATTACTGTGAGATAGCCACTGAGATCAATATTTTGTGGGGGCACTAATTGGGCATCACTGTTGTTTAAGGGTAATAATGGAGAATCATTAGTGTGAAGAAGCCACTACTGTGAGAGCGGCACAAAGAGAGCATCACTGATTTACAGGGGGACTATGAAGGCATCATCATTGTGAGGAAGCCACTGAGTGCATTGTTATTGTGAGGGGCAGCAAAGGGGGCACAATTATGGGGCATCATTACCATATGGGACCAAAGGTGGGCACTATTGATAAGTGAATTAAGGGTTATGTGCTTCCCAAAGCTGGGCATTATTCCTTTGTTTGTGTAAGGTGATAAGCTACAGACATCTAGGCAGTAAACTTTGCAGAGAGGAGTTGTGGCCAGGAGAAATGTTAATGAGGGTCTGGGTTGAATGGGGAAAAACAGGAAAGTGGATGACTCTAATAAGAGAAGACGTCACCTGGGAGACATCGAACAGAACTGCAGTGTACTCAGAGCAGGCGTCACCACCTGGCGCACCCAGAAAAGGGCCCTGGACAAACGGGGGAACCCACTGCCATCGGAGACATCGGCACACTATGGGGCCTGTGAGTTTGGGGGTCGTGGTGCAAGTGACAGCATTGGGTCCCCCTGCATCATACTTTCAACTGTTTCGGGATCCTGGATGCCGATAGAGTTTAAAACAATGATGGAAGAGGGAACTGTCAGCTGACGCTCCCTCTTCCATCATTCCCCCTTTGCGTCTGAGCTCTGTGACATCTCAGGGCATAGAGCGCAATGACGTCACTACAGCGCGCCCTCTGTGCTGCGCAGTGCAGAGGGTCAGAAGACGCTGAGACAGGAACAGTGGGGGAACAGGGAGAGTTAATTATTTGAATATTTATTTTTTATGTATGGAGCATTATAAGGGGCCCATTATATGGTATGAAGAACTATGTGGTGCCCATAATACGGTACAGAGGATTATGTGGTGCCCATAATACTGTGTGGAGGACTATGTGGTGCCCATAATACTGTATAGAGGATTATGTGGTGCCCATAATACTGTATGGAGGACTATGTGGTGCCCATAATACTGTATAGAGGACTATGTGGTGCCCATAATACTGTATGGAGGACTATGTGGTGCCCATAATACTGTATGGAGGACTATGTGGTGCCCATAATACTGTATAGAGGACTATGTGGTGCCCATAATACTGTATAGAGGACTATGTGGTGCCCATAATACTGTATGGAGGACTATGTGGTGCCCATAATACTGTATAGAGGACTATGTGGTGCCCATAATACTGTATAGAGGACTATGTGGTGCTCATAATACCGTATAGAGGATTATGTGGTGCCCGTAATACTGTATGGAGGACTATGTGGTGCCCATAATACTGTATAGAGGACTATGTGGTGCCCATAATACTGTATGGAGAACTATGTGGTGCCCATAAAACTGTATAGAGGACTATGTGGTGCCCATAATACTGTATAGAGGACTATGTGGTGCTCATAATACTGTATGGAGGACTATGTGGTGTCCATAAATACTGTATGGAGGACTATGTAGTGCTCATAATACTGTATGGAGGACTGTGTGGTGCCCATAATACTGTATGGAGGACTATGTGGTGCCCATAATACTGTATAGAGGACTATGTGGTGCCCATAATACTGTATAGAGGACTATGTGATGCCCATAATACTGTATGGAGGACTATGTGGTGCCCATAATACTGTATAGAGGACTATGTGGGGCACATAATACTGTATAGAGGACTATGTGGTGCCCATAATACTGTATGGACTACACTGTCCGGTCTAAAATTAGTCTGCAGTCACTCTGTGTGACTGTAGACCTTTGAATTCCCCCCAGGGCACACACTGTGCACTGCGAGGTTTGCCGGTTTCTGAGCAATTGTTTCTGCAGCAAAACCTGATCTCTTGGCAAGAAAGAAGCAGGTTTTCTTTGCATTTTTTTTTGCTACAGTTTTGGCACGCTAGATTTGTCTCTTGTGAATGCTGATACAGTTTAGTGTTGAAAAACTAAGTCCTATTCTATAGAATCGGTTTCGGCACAAAAAAAATGCAGCAAAACCTGACACCTGCATTTTTGGCACATTTTTTCCAGCGTTTTTTTTTTCACCAGTCACCACCCATTCAAGTCAGTACTAATGACACAAAAAATCTATGTGTGTGCATGTGATTTCCGAAATCTCATAGGCTTTCCTGGTACTGTAAAAAGCAGCTGAAAGTTAGCATTAAAAAAAGCATTAGGAAGCGCAGCATAAACGCCCTGTGTGAACATAGCCTAAAACCTGGAACTGCGGCCATCACAACCTTACAGTGCACAGAATATTTTATTATTGCTTACTGTTTATATACTATTACTATATTATTTACATATTGTGTAATATATATACAATTGGACCACCCTGTATATATATATATATATATATATATATATATATATATATATATATATATATATATATATATTACACATACTCATATGTAAATAATATAGTAATAGCATATAAATAAATAATAATAATAATATATGACTAATAATACTATCACAGTGGTCTCCTCTCTGGGTGGAAACTCCTCTCCTCACACCCGCGGAGATCTCTCCCCCATCTGATCTCTCCCCCCCATCTGATCTCTCCCCCATGTTCTCCCCCCCATCTGATCTCTCCCCCATCTGATCTCTCCCCCCATCTGATCTCCCCCCCCCATCTGATCTCCCCCCCCCATCTGATCTCCCCCCCATCTGATCTCTCCCCCATCTGATCTCCCCCATCTGATCTCTCCCCCATCTGATCTCTCCCCCATCTGATCTCTCCCCCATCTGATCTCCCCCCCATCTGATCTCCCCCCCATCTGATCTCTCCCCCATCTGATCTCTCCCCCATCTGCGCCTCTGAACTATTTGCAGCCGAGCATCCTGGACGATCCCGCCCCCGTGGGCTATTTATAGCGCCGCTGACGTCACGGAGACGGGCCCTGCTGACGTCACGAGTGATGCTCTTGGCTGCAGCTTGTGCCGCTGCTCCCGGACGCCCGGGCTGATACAATGGAGGCTTCTTCTGACTGCGGCGAGCAGGGCCAGGCTGGAAAATGTGCCCTCAGCCCCGGATCTGGGCCTGGGGGAGGGGCGGTGATTGCCGGCTCTGCAGCTGCACGTACAGGCCGGGTCCATGTCGGCGCCTTGATCTGCTGCAGAGCATCTTGAAGACAGAAGGGGAGGAATCGGGAGCCGAGAGGGTAAAGTATGTGCACAGGGTGTGGGTGGGAGAGATGAGGCTGTGTCACCATGGTGGCTGCTGTGCCTCTGGGGTAGTCTGTAACTTGACTTTTTTTTGCAGCTGCCTCAGAACCTCTTGATGTTGAAGCACTAAAGCAGAGCATCCTCTTAGTGTAGAAGAGCAGCTGCAGAACCTCTTGGTGGGCAAAGGAGCTTTTACTGAACCCCTTAGCAGAGTAGAACTGCTGCAGAACATAATGGTGTAACAAAGCTGCTGCAGAACCTCTTGGTGGGCACAATTGAGTTTTTGCAGGTCTTTAGTAGAGTAAAGCTGCTGTAGAACCTATTGGTGGGGGAACAAGCTTTTGCTGAACCCCCCTACTAAAGCTGCTGCAGAACCTCTTGGTGCAACAAAACTGCTGCAGAACCTCTCTGTGGTCAGTGGAGCTTTTGCTGTACTCCCTAGTACCTTAGAGCCGCTACAGAATCTCATTTTGTAACAAATCTAGTTTTGACCTCCTAGAAGAGTAGAGCTGCTGCAGATCCTCTTTGTAGGTAACAAAACTAATGAGGGCCATAGTTACCGGTATTTGTCACACTTGAACCAACTTCTGCAGACCCTCTTAGACAAGAATCACTTAAATATTTCCTACACTTCTAGTATGTAATCTGGCGGGGATTTTAATAAGTCTGCAGACCCCATTAGTAAAGCTGCTGCAGAACATCTTGAGGGAAGCAAAGTGACAGCAGACACTCTTGCACAAAGAGAGGTGCTGCAGAACATCCCAGTAAAGTGTGACTGCTGCAGAATCTCTTGATGAAGCAGATCTGTAGCCAAACCTTTAGGAGAAGCAGAGGTGCTCTGGAACCTCTGGGTGAGGTTGAGCTGCTGCTGAAACTCTTGATGAAGTGCAGCTTCTGCAGAAGCTTTTGGACTAGTTGAGCTGCTGAAGAACCTCTTGACGACGCAGACCTGCAGCAAAACCTTTAGGACTAGCTGAGCTGCTGCAGAACTTCTTGATGAAGCAGAGCCTTTAGGACTAGTTGAGCTGCTGCAGAACCTCTTGAAGCAGAGCTGCAGCAGACCCTTTAGGACTAGTTGAGCTGCTGCAGAACCTCTTAATGAAGCAGAGCTGCAGCAGACCCTTTATGACTATTTGAGCTGCTGCAGAGGCTCTTGATGAAGCAGACCCTTTAGGACTAGCTGAGCTGCTGCAGAACCTCTTGATGAAGCAAAGCTGCCGCAGAGCCTTCAGGACTATTTGTGCTGCTGCAGAACCTCTAGAAGCAGTGCTGCAGCATAACCTTTCGGACTAGTCGAGCTGCTGCAGAGCCTTTTGATGAAGCAGAGTTGCAGCAGACCCTTTAGGACTAGTTAAACTGCTGCAGAACCTCTTAATGAAGCCGAGCTGCAGCAGACCCTTTAGGACTAGCTGAGCTGCTGTAGAACCTCTTGATGAAGCAGTGCTGCAGCATAACCTTTTGGACTAGTTGAGCTGCTGCAGATCCTTTTGATGAAGCAGAGTTGCAGCAGACCCTTTAGGACTAGTTAAACTGCTGCAGAACCTCTTAATGAAGCAGAGCCTTTAGGACTAGTTGAGCTGCTGCAGAACCTTTTGAAGCAGAGCTGCAGCAGACCCTTTAGGACTAGTTGAGCTGCTGCAGAACCTCTTAATGAAGCAGAGCTGCAGCAGACCCTTTATGACTATTTGAGCTGCTGCAGAGCCTCTTGATGAAGCAGACCCTTTAGGACTAGCTGAGCTGCTGCAGAACCTCTTGATGAAGCAGAGCTGCCGCAGAGCCTTCAGGACTATTTGTGCTGCTGCAGAACCTCTTGAAGCAGTGCTGCAGCATAACCTTTCGGACTAGTCGAGCTGCTGCAGAGCCTTTTGATGAAGCAGAGTTGCAGCAGACCCTTTAGGACTAGTTAAACTGCTGCAGAACCTCTTAATGAAGCTGAGCTGCAGCAGACCCTTTAGGACTAGCTGAGCTGCTGTAGAACCTCTTGATGAAGCAGTGCTGCAGCATAACCTTTTGGACTAGTTGAGCTGCTGCAGATCCTTTTGATGAAGCAGAGTTGCAGCAGACCCTTTAGGACTAGTTAAACTGCTGCAGAACCTCTTAATGAAGCAGAGCTGCAGCAGACCCTTTAGGACTAGCTGAGCTGCTGCAGAGCCTCTTGATGAAGCAGACCCTTTAGGACTAGTTGAGTTGCTGCAGAACCTCTTAATGAAGCAGAGCTGCAGCAGACCCTTTAGGACTACCTGAGCTGCTGCAGAGCCTTTTGATGAAGCAGAGCTGCAGCAGAACCTTTAGAACTAGTTGAGCTGCTGCAGAACCTCTCGATGAAGCATTGCTGCAGCAGACCCTTTAGGACTAGCTGAGCTGCTGCAGAACCTCTTTATGAAGCAGAGCTGCAGCAGAGCCTTTAGGGCTATTTGTGCTGCTGCAGAACCTCTTGAAGCTGTGCTGCAGATAACTAGTTGAGCTGCTGCAGAGCCTTTTGATGAAGCAGAGTTGCAGCAGACCCTTTAGGACTAGTTAAACTGCTGCAGAACCTCTTAATGAAGCAGAGCTGCAGCAGACCCTTTAGGACTAGCTGAGCTGCTGTAGAACCTCTTGATGAAGCAGAGCTGCAGCAGAACTTTTACAGCTAGTTGAGCTACTGCAAAACCTCTTGATGAAGCAGAGCTGCAGCAGACCCTTTAGGACTAGCTGAGCTGCTGCAGAACCTCTTGATGAAGCAGACCTGCAACAGAACTTTTCGTTGAAGCAAAGCTGCAGCAGAGCCTTTTGATAAATCCGAGCTCTTGCAGAACATCTGTACAATGTGGTACTGTGGCAGATAACGTTTGATTAGCAGAGCTGCTGCAGAACTTCTTCATGTACCAAAGGTGCAGTTAAACCTTGCATACTTCCTAAATCTTTCCTAACTGTGATGTAGATGGAAGCCCCGTGTGTGGCCAGTGGTGACGGCCGTCACTTATGTAGCTGTGCATTTCGGCATTTCTGTCTGCAGCGAGCATACTCTGTGAGTGACGTGTGTCCTCAGGAGCCCGCGGGGCTGGAGGTCAGTAGTCCGGACGGCTCTTACTAACTCTTGCTCCCTCCTTGTCATGTCACTGGCAGCAGAACCTGGCAGGGAGCCCAGTACAGAACGCGGCAGTCCTGCGGAGCGCGCCGTACACAGGATCTCCAGCTATGCACTTCCTTTCTACATTTTTGCTCGGAGTGAAGGTGGATCCCTATTTAGTTTTCTCTGTGTAATACAAAGCCCATATGTCACCCGTGTATTCTTAGCGCTGAATCCGCCGCTGTGCGAACGTCACAATCCGCTGTGAAATCCGGATAAAAATAACCCGGGCGTCTTCTCACCACCGTCGCACTATTGTGCGTGCAAAGTTTGTGCACAGCTGGATTCTGCCGCATCCAGATGTCGCTAATGTCTCTTTAAGCATGGGTAAGCACGTAACATATGGAACGCACCGTGTTTCCATATGGCCCAATTAGCCCTTCACCCCTGCCATGATCAATCATATATGTGTTAATAGAAAATTCATGGTGCTTGGCTGGAAAATGAGCATTTGGTGTTTTCCGTCAGCCCCCTGTGTGAGAGAATAAAACCGGCTCCGATATGATTGTAGACGCTGATGAATGCCGGTTATATCATAGTCTGTACTGCGGATGTAGCAGAGCTAAGATTGTCATTTAAATGTTACCACGATGATAACTTCCTATGATAATACATCCTGAGCAGGTGTAGCGGTAACAGTCCTGATGCTTGTGGGGTCATCCTAGTCACATAAGACCCCAATATTATAAATAATACATGGGGAACTGTTGCAAAATTCACATTGGGTCAAGTTATCCTGATAAGTCCGGGGTCAGACAGACGAACGTGTGAAAAATTGTCAAAGTTTCATCCAGAATACTCAGCCACTTTTCATCCATACTGTCATCCGTGCGTCCGTTATACATCAACAGCTTAAACCGTACATGATTAAATACATGTTAATAATGGCCATGTATCCATTAAGATAGGATGACATAAATGTACGGGATCCAATATTTTATTTTTTTTTGCACTCATAGATTTGAATACAGTAGAAAAACTTGGCACTGAAAATTGATATGAGTTGAAAAGTTTAATGGCAGTCCAATGTTAGTATACAAAAGATGTTTCGGGCATCAAGACCTTCATCAGTGTATCGCCTGCTTCAAGAAGAAAGAGGAAGACGGACTCGGCGCCCTGTTGTAAGTGTCATCCGTTAGTTTTTTATTCACTCTATGGGTCGGTGATGTGAACCCGGCATCCGCGCTTCTTGAAGCCGACGATACACTGATGAAGGTCTTGATGACCGAAACATCTGTTATGTACTAACATTGGACTGCCATTAAACTTTTCAACTCATCGATTTTCAGCGCCAAGTTTTTCTATTACTCACGGTTTGGGATCCTACTTGGGCACCTATAAGTCAGGAGAGCCACGGTTTTCTACTTAACCTCATAGATGTGAATGACTTGGAAGGGAGCAGTGCATGCTGCAAAATTTTGGACACGGACACTCGGTCCACGTGAAAGCTTTATTGAATTGCATTGCTCATTCCCTCGGACAGACCATATCTTTACAGGGCTCATCTGAACGAGCCCCGATGGAGAGCTGTGCCAGATACATCAGCATTTCAGCATTGTAATGTCCAGGATTAGTAAAAAAAATAAATTCTGCTTTCTTCCTAAAATCTGCATCCATGGCCGTTTCTGGAATTGCCACCCCTGTATTAATCATGGGTGAGCTGTAATACCACGGGCACCCAGAGAGCAGCGGCGGCTCCATCTTAGGAAGAAAGCGGACCAGATTTACTAAACCTGGAAAATCCTTTTGGAGCGTATTTGCTGCAGACCTCTGGCAGCTCACGCCCGCGGCAGTATGTACCGCTGCTGCCGATATCATTGCAAAAAAAAAAAAGTTGCAGGAAAGCTGCTCATTTCACCCTCTAGAAAAGTAAAGTATTCACATCGACCCTCTGGAAAGCCATGAGTGAAACCTGACGTATATCTGCAGCATAAATTGTGAATCTCAAACCTTCAGCTTGCGTCAGTTTACACCGCAGATATATTTCGCACCTTGGCGCACAAGATTGCTTGAAATCTTTCGCACTTTGCTGGCGCTGTAAAATGCAGCCATTTTTCTCAGGCGGATATGCATTGGAAAATCCTCCTGTTTTTACTCACGGTGGGAACTTAGTTTAAGGTTGTGTTCACAGTCTTTTTTTTCTGGCATTTAAAAATGTCCGTTTTTCAAGCTGTAGATACTTAAGAACACTCTTATTTTTCCTGCCTTTTAGTTTTTTTTGCGGCTTATGATCACTTCCATAGCGTTTTTACAACGTTTTTTGCTGCCAGACCAAATACTGATAGTGTGACCATAGCCTTACATACTCCCACCAGTAGGTGCGGCCTTGCTCTCTATACACTTGTATTGAGCTGAGGTCGCGCTCGACCATGACGCGGCCGGCCAGTGGGTTTCGTCGACTAGAGGGCGCGGCCTCACTCCATACAAATGTATGCAGAGTGAGGCTGCACCCTCTGGCCAGGGATATGCATATTACGCCAAGTTCACACATTCAGTATTTGGTCAGTATTTTATATCAGTATTTGTAAGCCCAAACCAGGAGTGGGTGATAAATGCAGAAGTGGTGGCGTGTTTCTATTATACTTTTCCTCTGATTGTTCCATTCCGGATTTTGGCTACAAATACTGATGTAAAATACTGACCAAATACCGAATGAGTGAACGTGGCCTAACTCGTACATATCCTCTGGTCCCAGGTATGAAACCAGTGCTCTAGGTGGATTCACAAGTTTGCAGTCCCACAGAGTGACTGCAGACTTACCGGTTAGGACCGGACAATCCCTTTAAGGCTATGTTCATATGGTGTTTTGTTTTCTCCTCCAAAACAATCTCTTCCTATTTATTTCTGTAGGAAAATCACTTTGAGAAGTTTAAAAAAAAAAAAAAAAAAAAATGCTTGCTGGGAAAAAAAAAAGTTTATGTCACTTCTCTGAGATGGATAATGTTCAAATCTGCTCCAAAATAGGCCACTGTCCCCCAAAAAACCTGCAAAAACTGTTTTAGGAAATGATAAATTCCTCAAAAAAGGAGTTTCCTGAAATAATCACTGGATTTTTCCTCTTGAAAAAAACCTCATTGTGAACTGAGCTGTAGGTCGGGTTCAGACAAACGTAGGAACTATGGACGATGTTTATGTTGAAATACAGTTTCCTATGTTAATAATAGCACTGTCCGTACAAATTGGATGTCATGCGGAAGGATGCGTTTTTTTCTGCAGGCAAAACCTGTTCTCTTGGCAGTAAATAAGCTGCTTAAAAAAAATAAATCAGGTTTTGCTGCTTTTTTCGCTGCATTCTTGTTGTGTTTTTCATGCCGATACAGTTTTGTGCTTTTTGTTTCTGAGATTTCTGCACTAAAAACGCAGCGAAACCTAATATTTACGAATTTGCTGCTTTTTTGCACTTGTTGCTGTTCTATGGGTGAAAAAAAAAGCGCAGAAGTGACATGCTGCAGTTTTCCGAATCAGTCAGGAAAAAAAACAAACAAGGTGTGTGCATGAGATTTCTGAAATCTGATAGCTTTTGCTGATACTGTAAAATGCAGCTTTTAAATTTGAAAAAAAAAAAACTGCAGCAAAAAAAGCAACGTGAACATAGGCCAAGGCTTCTGTCGCTCAGGACTTCTTGAGATTTTTCCAGGTGTCTTTTTTTTTTTTATTAACATTTTTTTCATATTGAGAAGTCTATGGAGATCGCATGAAAGAAGTGCCACTCCTGAAGTTTTTGGAGAAAATTAATAGGGCCCCCCCAAAAAAAAAACAAAAAAAAAAACAACTTGTATTAGTGACTCCTAGTCTGTATCTGGTCACAATGTTTGTTTGTTTTTTTTGTTTGCTTGTTTTACAACAGAAATAAATAATATGATCAGTTTTGTGTTTGAAATTCATAAAAAGAAAATTGTGCACCATTTGGTTTTTACAGGCTCCTTTGTGTGGACATTGCCGGCTGCAGAATGAATTAAGTGAGAATCTGCATCTTACAAGGTGACTTGGAGTAATGAAAGCCCAAAAAACAAAGATGCAAAAAAGTAACATTTTATTTATCATAAAAATACATAACAAGAGCATGATATACAAATTCACACTATAGAAAGTATAACAGGAAAGAAATGATGGCACAGAGTGCACACAAGAAAACTGCCAACTCGCAGAAAATATAGGGCAAGGGCAAAAAGAATAGTATGATACCCCGTGGTCAAAATATACCGATAAATTAAATCTCGGGCATATAGATCAATTAGTGCACAAGTAACATCACCTGATATTAAGTAAACCGTACAGTGGTAACATCGTAACAATAATATCCCATATACTCCGCACATAGCACTGGGTAAAAAGATGGACACAAAACTAGTCAAAGTAATGTAAACCACCTAGATGGAAAGAACAGGGGTCAGACAATCTTACCAATAGTAACCCTGTGTGAGACGGCAGAGAGCGCAGCCTCTACGCGCGTTTCGCGTGGGCTTCCTCGGGGGGCAGTCTGAGAATCTGTCAGTGAGCTCCTCTCGACAGGGAGTTTCTAACGCCTTCATTCATCTTTTTCGGTGTTCCGTTTAGCACAAAGTTCAGCTGTGCTGCTTTGCTTTGATGTGGTCATGAATCATCTGAGAGGAGCTCAGAAAAGACAGATGGCGGAGTTATAAACTCTGTTTCAGAACGAGCTCACTGATGGGTGTCTCCAAGAACCCATTCTACAACAGCAGGTCTGTTCTGGCTCCGTACAATGTTTATATTCATTGATTATGTCCCCCCACATTATGACATTGAGTGGGGACTAGTGATGAACGTACTGTGATAAGGTGTTATCTGAGCATGCTCGAGTGCTAACCGAGTGACTTCGGCGTCCCTGTGCCTGCATGTCTTGCGGCGGTTAGACATCTGCAACACATGCAGGGATTGTCTAACAAACAGGAAATCCCTGCATGTGTTGCTGCTGTTGAACAGCCACGAGACATGCAGTCTGGGGGACTCAAACATGTTTTTCGAGCAGGCCAAAGTCACTCAGTTAGCACTCGAGCATGCTCAGATAACACCTTATCCGAATATGTATAGTGAGGACCAATCTCTAGGGCTCTTATGATGTCACAGCGGTGCCCAAGAATGTTGGCCACAAAAATGAAGACAGCCCTGGCTGCCACAGAGGACCAGATTAGGGCCACTCGACTTTATTTATTCCTTCTGTTATTTTATTAAATTAACTTTGTGCCTCTTGTTCATTTCTAAAGAAAAAAGACAAGTAAATAAACCCTGTGATGATCTGATATGCGGATGTGTTTCTTGACTATTTACAATCCCTATTTTCACTCTTCTCATCCTGATCCCTCCATTAACATACAGGGGAACAGAAGAGGAATGGCCAAAAAAAAATAAAAAAACTCCCAAAAAGTGGATATTCTTTAGAAAAAGTGATGCTCAATATGGATTTTACCGAGATTTACAAGAGATCTGACATTTTTTGATATGGGAAGTGGGAGTGAATCATCGCATGTGGAGGCGACTCGCCTTTTATATAGAGATGGGTGGAAAAAAGGAAGAAACACCTAACGAAGGACTCGCTGCTCCTGTCTGATCTGCAGCTGACAACGAGCGCCGAACATCTAATATTAACCTGTTTACTCTGAATTTCCTATCATGGTTCTCGGCAGCACATGTCCTGTTTACATAGAACGATGTGCTGCTGAGAACTGTGATTTTTTAGCAAACTTTAAAAATCATTTTTACTCGACGAACGAGCGTTTTGCTTGTTTGTTGGATGATTGGCAGCTTGTTTAAACTGCCTGATAATTGGGAAAAAGCATTAGTAGGAAAACTCGATAACGACAATCGTGCACCTTTGGGAACATTTTATTTTTTTAACATAAATCCTGCAGTTGGGAATCATTGCAATTTTTGCAGCATTTGGCTTTTTACAGGCTCAACTCTGATGTGGTCTGCGGACATAAATCAGATCAGAGGATCTCAGAATAATAATATATATAAAAAAAAGATTAGGAACTTGCAATCTCCCCTTCGACCGTCATAGCCGACTGACAGATTCTCAGTTAACTCATTCTGCAGTCGGCCATAGAAGGCAAACCATGCCACATTCTTAATGAAACCCAAATGCAAAAATGGCGTTTAGTCCCAACTACATATATATATACGTGAAAACAAATGTCCCTTTTAATATAAATTTTGTGGCACAAGACGATCAAGCCGTATCTCTCCCTAGCAATGTGAAGGAATACGGCCTGACACAAGAAGATGGGATTGCCGAAAACTCTGCAGGCTTTGTATATAATCATCCGATTCGACTGCTCAACCAAAGCACTCATCCACTTAACCTTAATTTTGGTCCAAGCGCGATCCGAAAAAACATCGAATTGCATCGGGACCAATGTTATTCTAAGGAGCTGTGCACATTTCAGATTTTATCCTCAGTAGTCCGAGGAAAATATCGCTCCGTGGCCGAGTGTGATCTGATATTTAGATCCTTGCAAGTCAATGAGTCTGTGGAAACCATCGGGCTGCACTCGGATGACATCTGAGTGCAGTCTGATTTTCACGGACTGAGACAATGGAGATATTTTTTTTTCTCTATCTTCTCCACATCCACTCTGATCAGAGTTTGAGCAGAGAGATTGGCATAATCGGCCCATGAGAGGATACACGGTCGTCTGCAGCGATCAGGTGTATGGATGAGTTGGGAGTTGGGATAAGTGTCCCACAATTCTCTAACGAGTATGTGCACCTTTAGGCCGGGGTCACACTTGCGTGTGCAATGCGAGAAACTCGCGCCTCAATACCCGGCACCGCTGCAGGCACTCAGGACCGGAGAGTGAGGTTGCATGGATTTCTATGCACCTGAACGCTCGAGTTTCTCGCATTGCACACACAAGTGTGACCCCGGCCTTAAAGGGATACACAGGGCTGCATGCACTCCATGTGCCGTTGTACTGGATGATGGAGATTTCCACCCCTTCAAAATGCTTTCTAATAGAACATGGTATATGAAATCCGTGGCAAACAAGAGAGGGAGTCTCTATAGACTTCTGTGGGTGGTCTTTTATGGCTTTATACCACCTATAATCCAATAGTGGTCTTACTGATTTGACGGAGCCTTAATATGACTGCATTGCTCCTTACGGTTCTGCTGTTATCAGTTTACCATAGGGTTCTAGGGTGATCCATGCTTGGTTCAGTAGAAATAGAGGGTCCATACGTTAATTCTGGTTGTCGCACAGCCTCATATCCAGTAGTTTCCAGTCTGGACTGTTAATGGTTAATCATCGGTCGGCGCTTTATGTTGTATTCATGAGATCTGCTAAGTAGTAACCTCCATGTAAGAAGACCACGTATGAACACGTCTAAATGAGTCCTGATAATAGACACCGACCGGTGGTCATTTATCATTCATTTATGTAAATCGAGCGCAATAGCCGGCAGCTTGTCATTGATTAATAAAGACCGCGCTGTCATTTTACTCTGATTCAAACAAATGTGTCCTTAATGCAGAACTGATTTAAAGGGGCGGCATGCCTAAAGTCTATCTTATCTCCATTTTTCCTGTGCAGTTAAATGCAGTCTATTGTTCCTTGTTATCAGCCGTTTTAAGGCTGTCCTCGTCCTTAACGGGATTACGAAAAAAAAAAAGGTGCAAAAACAAATCCTGTGTTAAATCTGCATTCGTTTTTATTTTTTTTGTTATATTTTTCTTTCATTCTTCAATTTTTGTAAAGGGAGTGTGTCGGCCCAAACTGACAGTCTAAACTCAACACAAAGCCGCGTAGAGGAAATCGTCTCTATAAAAATCGCACCTAGGTTAAGTTCCCATGATTGACTTTCCACGTTTGAGTATTTGTTGTATTTTTTCCGCTGCATGTTTTCTTTGCGCAAAGAAAAACCAAAGCGTATGACAAAGTGGATGGGATTTATTGACATCTCCTGCCCACTGTGCTTTTTTCACTTGCGGTGCATTCCTCTGTGCAGATTTTCACAATAGACTTACATTAGATGTGGAAAATCTGCAGCAAAAAAACGCACATGCGATTAGTGCGCTTCTGCCATGCAAATGCTTCAAAAACGCATGTAATCCGCACCTAAGTGTATCAAAAAAGTTTTACATTGGCCGGTCTTAAGCTGTAAGTCTGCAGTCACTGTGTATATAGGACTTGTGAATCCTCATTGCCTGCTGTGAGGATTCTCCAGTGCCAGCAGCAGCGCTCATGTCACTGCACGCATGCACTATGCATACTCCTGGTCACATTCCAACTAGATGTGTGAGGTCTCGTTCAATGCAAGTGCATAGAGCGAGGCCAGAAAGAGTCTAGTCGGAGTGTCACCAGGAGTATGCTTATTCCATTCTAGTCACAAACGCTGCTGCTGGCACTGGAGAAACCTCAAAGCAGGCAATGCGCGCAATGTGAGGATTCACAAGTCTGCAGCCCCATGGAGTGACTGCAGACTTGTAGTTTAAGACCAGACAACCCCTTTAAGAAAAGTGCACCCTGGGTGTGACCAAAAGGCTCAGTGCGTCGTTCTACCAACTAGCCTGGCATGCCATGCCTCCCTCACTGGTAATTGACAGTATGGGCTTGCATGAGTTTTCTCTGCAGACTGTGATCGCTCCAGGCAAGCCTGTGCTGTCAATCACCAGTGTGAGAGACAGGGCATGCAAAATGGTGCATAATGGTGCACTGAGCCTCTTGGCCACACCATGGGTGAACGGGTGCACTGACTGAGCCGCTTGGCCACACCAGGGGTGCAATGACTGAGCCTCTTGGCCACACCAGGGGAGCAAGGATCCTCTTGGCCACACCAGGGGTGCACTGAGCCTCTTGGCCACACCAGGGGTGCACTGAGCCTCTTGGTCACACCAGGGGTGCACTGAGCCTCTTGGCCGCACCATGCATTTCTGCAGAATGGAGGCAGCAATTTAAACAATAAGGGCATAATAAGACGGCCGTATAATACGGACATCGCAGTGCACATAATGGTCTGTGGCTCTCCTTACCTGAGCGTAACACCTACATAGAAATACATGCTGTCACGCTCGGGTCAGGAGAGCCGCCAACCAGTCCGATCATTGCGATGCGATCGTCGTCCGTGTTATACGACCGTCTGACTGCGCCCTAATGGCGTGAATTTTACAGGAGTTATATCCAGTTATATCTATGCGCTTAATTTATACTTTGTTTGAGCTGACACATTCCCTTTAAAACTTTGTGTTCATTTTTTTTCAATATATTTAAAGGTTTTTTTTTTGCTATTATTGTAGGGTTTTCCCTAAAGACCTGGAGCCTAAAAGGAACTGGTACTGCGCACAATTGTTTTGGTCACTGCTGGTCAGACACATTCACTGCCGATCAGAAATGTCTGATGGTTGACACGTCGCTCGGACATAAAATACGAATCATGACAATGAGTGAAGGAAATGATGAGCGATACTTTGTATCAGGTTTGTCACGCATGTCAAGACGCTTGCTTTCGGATGCTTTGCTACTGTCACAGCCATGATAATAGTGACACTTGATGCGCAGCTGTGGTCACAAATCACCCTGCTATCCCCGGAAATTGTCAGGATTCTCCTAGGACACATGGCACGGAGGAGAGATTCTCATCATGACATATAGATTGGCTTCTATCATCATGTTCGATGACAGGAGGTTCGTATGGAATAAAAAAAAAATGTATGGCTAATGCAGCGATGTTATGTGACTGATATTATTATCTTTTACAAAGGATTTAACAATCCAAATTACTTACATTATCAAATAGCTCTTAGACCTGATGTACTTACTATGAAAATCCATATTACACTGCCTATACATTTCTGATACTAAAATGCTAATTGCCTCTAGAGAACGAGGACTTGAACTCTATAGCGCCACCTGTTGGAAGCAACGATCCTACAAGTCACTATTGACCCTTTAACGAGTCTTCCAATACGACTTAGGATAAATGTCAAATCAGAATCTCAATTTGCATACAATTTGGTAAAGTGTTCATTTTAATAGTAAATAGGAAATTTCTCAAAAAGGATTATTCATACAGTCACACTCATTTGGATTTTGAAAGTGAGCACACCAGTCTCATCAGGTCTAAGATATCGATTTAACAATGTAGGCCGCTTGTAATGTGAAATCTGGCGATAGATCCACTTTAATAGGAATAAAATATACATTTCTCATAACATTTTGTCTGTGTCACTTTTTGCTGCTACTTTTTGTGAAAAACAAAAAAAAGTTTTAGGAAAATATTTATCTACTTTATACATCAAGACGATAGAAAATGTAACAATTTAAGCAGATTCTATTGTGAAATCTGTTTTAAAGCTTTTTCTAATTGTGTTTTTTAATTTGCATTGTCTGTGATATCTATTAAATTATTTTTCAAGATCTTCTTGTTTACTTTTTCCTATGTTTTTATCCTTTTATTCTGACTACAACGTGAATTATATTGAAGGGTAAAAATCATGCTAAATGCAAAATATTTATTTAAAGATGGCAGGAGGGAAATGTGCTTCTGACTTATTCTTTTTGTAAGGGCTCCTACTCACATGCGAGAAACTTGGACGAGTCTCGCACATCAATACCCGCTATTTCTATGCAGCTGAATGCTCCGACTCGAGTGCTGGCAGCAGTGCCAGGGAGTGACGTGCGAGACTCGTCTGAGTTTCTTGCATGTGAGTATGAGCCCTAAAGGGGATATACAGGGGCTTCTCACTAAATTAGAATATCATCAAAAAGTTAATTTATTTCAGGGCCGTGCTTACAAGCTCTTTTGGAAAGGGCTTCTCAGCACTGCGCATATTTAGCCACTCTGCCATACTACAGCGGTGGTTGGTCTTCTATGCAATAATCTGTGAACAATAGAAAAAACTGTAATTATCAAAGGAGCAATGATGAATTCTATAAACATTAGAATGGAAAGTTGCTAGTTTTCACAAGCACTATCCAGTTATACCCACCAATAAACATGGGAGCAATTCTTTGAAATATTCTTTAGCATTAGATATAGCCAGATAGTGGTTCTTATACTTTTAAATACCCCTGTGATCTAAATGCATAAGAGGTGTCACACAGCCTTAGGGCTGTCCCACACGTCCAGATAATTCCGGTACCGGAATAAATCGGTACCGGAGTTATCCGTGTCCGTGTGCCTGGGAACTCACGGAGGCCATACGTGCGGCACACGTGTGCCGCCCGTATGGCGAGTGGGTACCACACGGAGCGTGTGGTACCCACTCTGCATGGTGCTGAAGCTGCTGAAGCTGCGATTCATATCCTCTCTGCAGTAGCGTTTGCTGCAGAGAAAATATGAAGAATAGTGTTAAAAATAAAGATTTAGGTGTCCGCCGCCCCCCCACCCCCTGTGCGCCCCCCCGCTGGTCAGAAAATACTTACCCGGGTCCCCCGTCGGCTGTCGCTCCTTCCTGGTCTGGCCGCGGCTTCTCCTGCATGCGGTCACGTGGGCCCGATCATTTACAGTCATGAATATGTGGCTCCACCTCCCATAGGGGCGGAGCCGACTATTCATGATTGTAAATGATCGGCCCCACGTGACCGCATACAGTAAGCCGCGGCCAGACCAGGAAGGAGCGAGGGAGCGGGTAAGTATTTTCTGACCAGCGGGGGGGCGCACAGGGGGTGGGGGGGCGGCGGACACATGGATCTTTATTTTTAACACTATTCTTCATATTTTCTCTATAGCAAACGCTGCTACAGGGAAGATATGAATACCGGCTTCAGCACCATGTGGGGGGGACAGCGCTTACTGTAGCGCTGTCTCCTGCACGCACACGGACCCCAGACGGAGAATGTCCGTGTGAGGTCCGTGTTTTACGCGGACCCATTGACTCTATTGGGTCCGTGTAATACGTGCGCTCCCACGAACACTGACATGTCTCCGTGTTTGGCACACGGAGACACGGTCCGCAAAAAATCAATGACATCTGAACAGATGCATTGATTTTTATGGGTCTACGTGTGTCAGTGTCTCCGGTACGTGAGGAAACTGTCACCTCACGTACCGGAGCCACTGACGTGTGAAACCGGCCTTAGGCGTATAAACTTTGGGAGCATTTAGCTGTGGTTTGTAATGCTGCTGCAGTGCAGTATAGCGCAACCTCCACCAGGGGATGCTGGTGAGGGAAGAGAGGTTGCACACACAGAGTAACACCACTGAGCAGCAGCACAAGCGCCACCAGGTGGCGAAAGAGTGGTCACACGAGCCGAGTAAGAAACAGTCAGGACAAGAAGTACCAGAGGTCTCAGCAATACACGTGGTCAAAAACAAGCCAGAAGTCAGAGCCAGACAGGAGTGGAGATAATCGAGGCGAGAGACAGTCAAACAGGTCAGAAGACAAGCATACCAAGAGGTCTAAGCACAGGGAGCGAAAACTAAGACAAGCGGAGGTGGCAGGAAAGGGAATTCGCGGGAACAGGGTAAATGGGCAGAGGACAAAACACGGTATCAAGGAGTCAGCTGCTCTAGCCTGGGAGCATGAACTATCACTGACATTGGTCTGCAGGCCACAGAGGACTGAAATAGTCACACAGAACCCAAAACGAGGCAGAGAAAGTTAACCCCCGCATGACCAGACTGGGGAGAGAATAACAAGAAACAAACCCCTGGCCTGGATCATGACAGGTTAAAGTGTTTGTCCAACCCCTGCTGAAATCTGAATCCTATAGTTGTTTAATGCAAAGACTGATAAGATTTGGGTCTGCTTGCCGGTTCCAGCATTTATCACTTTACTGCAAGCTTGTGATTTGCATACTTGCTGTAACATGCCATTTAGAGTGTCAGCGGCGTCTCTTAAACATTTTGAGAGTTTCTATTTCACCAGTGGTGGACAACTCTCTTAATTTTCAAGCACCCTCCTCTTCCCCAATAAGATAGATGTCAAGAAAAAAAGAGGTTAGCAAAGATAGACTATCCCATAGTCCATCATCTGAGATGATTGGAATGATGACAGCAGCAGAAGAAGATTATGTTGACTCTATGGAAGGAAGTGACCTGTCTATGTGATTATGGTGATGTATAAAGTGGAATGGAAACTAGTAGAAAATCCACAATGGAAATACATGAACAATAGGAAAAGAAATTATTTTGATAACACGGGGTAATCGATGTGATGCCCATAAGTGAAATCCTCATATGAAGTTCCTACATTCAACTTGTTCTAACTCTTCATCACGACTGAGTACTAGGCAATTTCAGGATTTTAGCTCTGTGTGTTTGATCTTCATTTTACTCACATCATTACCCAGGTACTGCTTGATATAACTTGATTAGCTCCCTCCCCAGTCATGATTGGTAATTAAAATAGGCATTAAAATTAGTCACTTAGCAATTTTGCTGTTCAATTGGCAATTAAATTACTTAATTGCAATTACGGTCCTAATTTTAATTGGCAAAATGATAGATGTAGATTTAAGATAATATGTATAAATACTTTAATAAGTGTCTATATAAGGACGCTTTAATTGCTTAAGTTCATGCATATGCCTTTCACCTAAACTTTAAATTGAGGTGGAAACATACTTTAACATGTTTTTTTTTTTGATCATCGTATAAAGAATCACTGTGGGCAAATAGTGTCAGAGGTTTTTAGATTGAGCATTTGAGAACATTTTTAATTAGCATTTTGGTGTAATTTTCAGAATTGGTGATGGCAAACCTAATAGACTAGCAATGATCTTAGATTAGATGAATGTTCTTAGACTAAGTATGGGCTCTCTTGGGGTGGTCATGGCTAAAGTGATCGTTTCCTTTTAATGAACCACTTTACCTTCTTGATTTACCATAAGATACATGACAAATCATAATCTTATAAAAGACTATTGCCATTGCCCAGAGCTTCCTGATTCTCCGAGTGACCACCACTGACCCAAGTCACAGGTTCAACCAGCTAAGCCTGATGAAGAGTTAAAGACCTGAAACGTCACTTTATTCCTTATGTAATTATAGACATGAATGGTGGTTTGTGCAACATGACTTGTCAACCAAGATTTATTTGAAGCATATCACCTGCATTGGAGTGATGTCCGTTTTTGGTAAGGAAGTCACCCACCTACAGTAGGAAGGCACATCAAGACACATTTTTTGGGACCTGATCCTCCGAATAGTGAAATATTCATTGTCACAAAACATATCATTGCACCCTATCAAAGCATGGATCTGTGACAGAGCCATGCCATAATGGTCTGCCATTGTTTTACAAGATGATGCCTCAGTAGACATGACTTCTCCCATAAAACTTGTGTTGGAGGAGGCAGTAGAAATAGTCTAAACTGGTAAGACTTTCTTCAAATCTGCATGTAAAGAGGTTGGCATTGATCGGTCAGGGTCCGATATCCAGCACCCCCGTCAATGAAATGCTTATTTGCAGAGCTGGCTATCTTCTAGTGGCCGCGGCTGGGTACCAAACTTCCGCCTCCTATTGATTTGAATAGGAGGTGAATTTGTAGTACCCTGCTGCAACCATTATTAGAAGTCGGCCAGCTCCGCAAGTGAGCATTGGTGGCAGCTGACGATAACAGCTGATCGATGGTGGGGTTGCCGTATGTCGGCCGCTGACCGATCAGACATTGATGACCTATACAAAGGATAGGTCATCAATGCTAAAGTCGTGGACAATCTCCTTAAGCTTTCCATCTGAATATTCTTCTCTTGATGGCTGGAATCGGCACTATTCTTGCAATCAAAATTGCCAAAGATTCACCAAACACTCATTTTATGGTCAATAGGGTCCATTATACCCCACAACTGACAGTCTTTATAGCTTCCATTATAAACCATTGATGTGACCACAGCCTAAGTATATTTGAAATATTTTGTTCTCGTACATCTAACAAAGTCAAGGGATTTTCTGAAATCCACCTAGTTCTTGGAGAAAAACCCGAAATGAATCATCAGAAAATGACCTATTCTTTAAATCAAGCTTTCGTCTTACAATTATTTATTTTTTTTACTTACTTTTTTCGCAATATTTATTTTCATATCACAGTTGGTATTTAAAAAAATAGAAATCTTAAAATTTTCACACTGGCCACTTTGTGTTTTACAATAATTTTTATTTTTACAGCACCAACATATTCTGCATCACTTTACATTTTACAGGGTTTTTTTTTACTAGGGTCACACTTCCTGTTCAGTAGAGAATTTTTAAGAAGTCTCATTGTAATAGCAAACAAGATTACAATGCAATGAAAACCCAAAACTTACAGTAGATTAACAGAGGATCCACCAATCACAGCTCACCTCCTCCCCCAATACAAAGAATAGGGTTGGTGTCAGTCTGTTGCTGCGAAGGTACATAGATTTCCAAAGCGAATAGGAAGTCTAGAAGAGCCCCAGTGACTGGTGTGATAATTGCAAAGTTTCTAGTTATTTTGTAACTACAGATCATAATATGAAAAATAAAAAAAAAAACATCCCCAAAAATACATTTAGCATTAAATTTGATTTAAAGAATAGGTCGCTTTCCGATGACACATTCCTTTTGAGTAACTAAGCCCCTATGAGCGATCAACAGTATTGGTACAAATCATAAAGACCCCCACACACCTTGGATTAAACTTGTCCAAGCCCGGTCAACCATCTAACGTATATGGGGGCCTCCCGACTTTCCTCCCCGACATGACGTTGTTGGAGGGAAGGGTCAAGAGATTGAAATTTAAACTCTGAATCCTTTTATTTTCAGGGGAGAAAACACATTAAAGGGGTTTGCCACAACTTTTTAACACCCCGGGTTTGTTGAAAAATAGATAAATGTATTTAAAAAAATAAACATAGCTCACCAGGAATGTTGAAGAACGGATTCCGTAGGACCAGAGAAATAGAGATAAATAAAGAAAAATATCCAGCTTCAGAAAAAATTGTGATGATGGGAAGAGCAACGTGTTTCGAACGCAAGCCGCGTTCTTTATCAAAGCTGCAGTTTTAATTTGTAGCTTTGATAAAGAACTCAGCTTGCGTTCGAAGCGCGTCCCTCTTCACAACATCACATGGAACTTTTTAAATATTTTTCTTCGTTATGGAAAAATATCCAGCCTTGTGTTCCACATCAGACTCCTGGCTTCGCCTTCTGGAGAAGGACATGACGGGACCACAGCAGTCAACCGTTGGCTTTGCCGAGTTGGAGGAGGAGCGGTCAACCAAATGGACGCCATTTCATGATTGTGGCCACCACTAGAATGGGCAAAAAATTGATCTTCTGATTTCCATCATTTGGTTGTGAGACGGGTCACTTACATAGGAGCTGTATAAAGCCCCACCTATAGTGTTACAAATAACATTATTACTCAGATGAATTTGTTATCTGGGCAAGTTGCAAATAGGTGTAAAAATGAATGTTCTACAGGATATATAAGTATAAAACCTTTCCTTGACATAATTTACCAGTTCTTTAAATAGTTTCTTCCTCTCGTTAGTATATTCCTGGAATCATCACGGTTAATACAATCAGCTCTGTAATCCGTTTGACAGCTCATGCATTCATAGATAAGATTCTTCAATACATGACAGACAGGCTGTTGCCGACTACAAAAATGAGACATGAAATCAATGCAGTTTAAATGTGGACTTTTAGCTGTCATACTGCAGGCTGTTACGCAAACCGCGAACGCTCGGAGCCCTTTACACAATTGGAATGATAGCATTACTGACGTTAGTTATGTAATACCCCGGAAGTTTGGGGGGTAAGACATTCATCTAAAGATTATTTGAAGAACATTCTTAAAAAATGAGGATAAATATTTAGGTAAGCAATGGGTGTACAAGACCATGAGAAAGAGCCAAGGTGAAAAGTGCTGTGCGTTGTCCTCCATTCTTTTCTGATGCCCCTTGTTTACCAAACCCAACGCCATACATGATGCAGTGGCCATACCGGGTACTGCAGCTCTTTGCAGCTCAATGAAGGGGACTCAGATTTAGAGCCAGTGCAGAATGTATGGCTTGTGTCTGGTAAGCAATAAAGGGAGCATTGCGAGTCCCCTTCATCCAGTAAATTGGTGGAGGGAAGGGATGGAAGTGGTCGCCTCCTGAACAATCAAAATGAAAGTCCTGGAAAATATCTTTAATGATCGCTGCTGTCAACGTGCAAGATTCTCCCTCCCTGCAACCAATTCAATATCAAAATACATGTTTAATCCCAATATTATATATTATTCAAAACATAATCTCACCCCAACCTCTGCAGTACACAACAGGTTGACATTTTCTGCAGCTTTGCTGGGCTCAGCTTTGCTGTGTAGACTGGAACAGTTCTGCAGAGTGATCTCATTCTCATGGGAAGATATAATAACAGATGGAGTCCTAAATAGGACAAGATAGTAACAGCATATTCCCAGGTGAGACTTTGTATGAAGCTCCCTTGCCACGCTATAGCACCTGGGGGAGGGTCAGTCCTCTATCATTCTGCAGCAGTCTAATGACACTGTTCTGTCCATTAACATTCATTCAATGCCACACACAGAGATTACTGACAATATAGAACTTCTTAAATGTTCACACCATACATATAAGTGAATGCATCTATCTATATAACCACACATATACAGGTGCTTCTCACAAAATTAGAATATCATCAAAAAGTTAATTTATTTCAGTTCTTCAATACAAAAAGTGAAACTCATATATACAGTAGAGACATTATAAACAGAGTGATCTATTTCAAGTGTTTATTTCTGTTAATGTTGATGATTATGGATAACAGCCAATAAAAACCCAAAAGTCATTATCTCAGCAAATTAGAATAATTAACAAAAAACACCTGCAAAGGCTTCCTAAGTGTTTAAAAAGGTCCCTTAGTCTGTTTCAGTAGCTCCACAATCATGGGGAAGACTGCTGACTTCACAGATGTCCAGAAGACAGTTATTGACACACTCCACAAGGAAAGTAAATTTTGCATTTCATTTGGAAATCAAGGTCCCAGAGTCTGGAGGAAGAGTGGAGAGGCCACAATCCAACTGCTTTAGGTCTAATGTGAAGTTTCCACAATCAGTGATGGTTTGGGGAGCCATGTCATCTGCTGGTGTAGGTCCACTGTGTTTTATCAAGACCAAAGTCAGCGCAGCCGGCTACCAGGAAATTTTAGAGTACTTCATGCTTCCCTCTGCCAACAAGCTTTTTGGAGATGGAAATGTCATTCTCCAGCAGGACTTGGCCCCTGTCTACACTGCCAAAAGCACCAATACCTGGTTTACAAACAACAGTATCACTGTGCTTGTTTGGCAGCAAACTCGCCTGACCTTAACCCCATAGAGAATCTATGGGATATTGTCAAGAAGAAGATGAGAAACACCAGACCCAACAATGCAGACGAGCTGAAGGCTGCTATCAAAGCAACCTGGGCTTCCATAACCCCTCAGCAGTGACCCAGGCTGATTGCCCCTATGCCACGCCGCATTGGTGCAGTAATCGATGCAAAAGGAGCCGCGACCAAGTTTTGAGGGCATTTACTGAACATACATTTCAGGAAGACAACATTTTGGATGTTAAATCATTTTTCAGGCTGGTGTTATAAAGTATCATAATTTACTGAGATAATGACTTTTGGGTTTTCATTGGCTGTAAGCCATAATCATCAACATTAACAGAAATAAACACTTGAAATAGATCACTCTGTTTGTATATAATATATGAGTTTCACTTTTTGTATTGAAGAACTGAAATAAATTACCTTTTTGATGATATTCTAGTTTTGTGAGAAGCGCCTGTATGTACACATGCATACCGTATGTACCGTATTTAATACATCCTATTTTACATTCTCATTCAGAGCTCTGCAGCGAGTGGCGCTTGGGTTTGATGTGACTTTCTCTCTCAGTTTTATAACTCTTTCCACTCCGATTAAACTCTACACACCAGATTATAGAAAAGCACATTTTACCCCAGTACTCAGCCCGAAAGAGCATAGACTTGAAAGAATTGTACACCGCACCTTTTTAAATAGTTAGATGTTGGAGATTTATGGGAATTTAAACTTTGATATTATCTTTACTGAAACCCCCCCAAAAAATGTATTCCTGTAAAGAAATGGAATCAAAAACCCATACTGAAACAGTTTCTAGAATCCAGGAAGAACCAAGGCTCTAACCCATTAACCCCTTCATGACCGTGGGATTTTTCATTTTTCCGTGTTCGTTTTTCACTCCCCTCCTTCCCAGAGCCATAACTTTTTTATTTTTCCGTCAATTTGGTCATGTGAGGGCTTATTTTTTTGCAGCACGAGTTGTACTTTTGAACGACATCATTGGTTTTACCATGTCGTGTACTAGAAAACGGGAAAAAAATTCCAAGTGCAGTGAAATTGCAAAAAAAGTGCAATCCCACACTTGTTTTTTGCTTGCCTATTTTGCTAGGTGCACTAAATGCTAAAACTGACCTGCCATTATGATTCTCCAGGTCAGTACGAGTTCATATAACAATATAGTACACGTCACTCTGTAATTAGGTGGTGCTCGGAGAGGGATACCACCCCCTTCAACATATAATCAAAAAACTCCGGCACTCAAAAAAATGTCTGCAATTAAGATTTATTCAGATGCAATCCAAAATTCATTCATATGACGTTTCGGTCAATAACTTAGACCTTCCTCAGACGGATTGCTGTGAAGGAAAAGGTATCAGCTTACATAGCGCGTGGTATAGGATAAGCTCCTGTGAGTAATGGCGCCCTATACCACGCGCTATGTAAGCTGATACCTTTTCCTTCACAGCAATCCGTCTGAGGAAGGTCTAAGTTATTGACCGAAACGTCATATGAATGAATTTTGGATTGCATCTGAATAAATCTTAATTGCAGACATTTTTTTGAGTACGAATTCATAGACATGTCTAGGTTATGTTTTACCTAAGTGGTGAAAAAAAATTCCAAACTTTGCAAAAAAAAAAAAAAAAAAAAATTGCGCCATTTTCCGATACTCTTAGCGTCTCCATTTTTCGTGATCTGGGGTCGGGTGAGGGCTTATTTTTTGCGTGCCGAGCTGGCGTTTTTAATTATAGCATTTCGGTGCAGATACGTTCTTTTGATCGCCCGTTATTGCATTTTAATGCAATGTCGCGGCGACCAAAAAAACGTATTTCTGGCGTTTCGATTTTTTTTCTCATTACGCCATTTAGCGATCAGGTTAATGCTTTTTTTTATTGATAGATCGGGCGATTCTGAACGCGGCAATACCAAATATGTGTAGATTTGATTTTTTTTTAATTGATTTATTTTGATTGGGGCGAAAGGGGGGTGATTTAAACTTTTATGTTTTTTTTATTTTTTTCACATTTTTAAATACTATTTTTTTTCACTTTTGCCATGCTTCTATAGCCTCCATGGGAGGCTAGAAGCAGGCACAGCCCGATCGGCTCTGCTACATAACAGCGATCATCAGATCGCTGTTATGTAGCTGAAATGCAGGTATGCTGTGAGCGCCAACCACAGGGTGGCGCTCACAGCTGCCGAGGATCAGTAACCATAGAGGTCTCAAGGACCTCTATGGTTACCATTCAGAAGCATCGCCGACCTCCGATCATGTGACGGGGGTCGGCGATGACGTCGTATCCGGCCGCCCGGCCGGATGCGGTAGTTAAATGCCGCTGTCTGCGTTTGACAGCGGCATTTAACTAGTTAATAGGTGCGGGCAGATCGCGATTCTGCCCGTGCCTATTGCGGGCACATGTCAGCTGTTCATAACAGCTGACATGTCCCGGCTTTGATGCGGGCTCACCGCGGAGCCCTGCATCAAAGCAGGGGACCTGACGTCGGACGTACTATCCCATCCGACGTCAGAAAGGGGTTAATGGACTGCAACAGAAGACCACCCAACCTGGAGATGATTTTAATGGGTTTATTTCTTATGTATTGATTCATAAGTAATCCATTAGACATTAGTGATCATATGTTCTGTGTGTAGCCTCGGACAGCACTCGAACCTATAGAGTAGAATGAATGGATTCACACATCCACAAAAATCAGGGATCCAAGTGTGAGATCCGTAAGATTCAGAGCACATCTTATTCTAATCTAAGTTTGAGGATCAGACTCAGCCATTAAAGTCTTTGGGGATCCAGATGACATTCTCTGTATTTCATATAAAGGATTTTTTGTGGATATTGTCTGCGCTGCTGAACAAATGGAAAACCGGACGTATTGATGAAAAAGAATGGTGGTTTTATTCAACGCGTTTTGAAGACTGTATATGACTTCTTCCTCAGGAAATACCACACACATGTCTGGACAATATCCACAAAAATCCTTTATCTGGTTCCTGATATGGTCAATCCTTGACCGGTGGATCTGCGGCAGCTGACGTTTATATGACCTATCAAAGGGGCACCAGGTGAGCAGTTTTCTGAATAACAGATTCTGAAATTGTCGGATAAGACCCTATGTGCGCTTCTTCTCTCCTATAGTTTGATTCTCTCTATTTCAGATTTCCATCCGAGTTTCATTTAGTTTTAACTGATCCATTGCCAAAAATCAGCAGGTAAAAAAGTTCAGACAGTCCATCTGCGTATGTGAAAAAAAAAAAGAAAAAGAGCAGAAAAAAAAATGGATGCAACTAGGATGACACGTAAGTAAAAAATTGGTCTGTTTTCCTGGAATGGTAGCATTGGCACGGATGTGTGAATGCAGCCTTACTCTTCGCACAAGAGAATAATACCAAATAGTGACAGTCAGTCTTGAAAAGACAGCTCACAGTGAGTGTTCATACTCACATTCATCTAATGGCTATTGCACGCACAGCACCCCTGATTCACTCATGAACCTTCACGTTAGACTACGTTCACATGACCGTATTTTCGGTCCAAGTGCTATCTGTGAAAAAACCTGACATCACACGGCCACACTAGGACCAATGTTATTCAATTGGGTTGTGAAGATGACCTTTTCTGTTTGACACGGACTGAATATCTACGTGAAATAAGCTACGGCACATACTAGTGTTTTCCCTATTTCAGTACAGACTCGACTTTTCAAGTTTATGACACGGATCATATAGCACTCGATTTCTAACAGATACATTCCCGATATTAACATATCAGCTCCTAAAAATACATTAGACCAGCAAGCTATTATTATAATCATTGTGTGACTACAATGTATCAATCCTGCTCCTGTTTGTACAGACACTCGGATTGTATGGATTTGTATCTTGTCCTGTATCATGTTTTCTGTGGCCACCTTCTGGCGAGAGCTGGCATTCAGTGACACCCTTCTCTAACATTGCAATGTGACCAGCAGATGACAGGCAACATGATTGTGAATATTGTGAATATGAATATATATATACACACACACACACACACACACACACACACACACACACACACACACACACTACTGTTCAACAGTTTAGGGTCACTTAGAAATTTCCTTATTTTTTAAAGAAAAGCACAGTTTTTTTCCAATAAAGCTAACATTAAATGATTCAGAAATACACTATACATTGTTAATGTGGTAAATGACTATTCTAGTTGCAAACGTCTGGTTTGTAATGCAATATCTTCATAGGTGTATAGAGGCCCATTTCCAACAACCATCTCTCCAGTGTTCTTACGGTACTTTGTGTTTGCTAACTGTGTAAGAAGGCTAATGGATGGTTAGAAGACCCTTGAAAACCCTTGTGCAAGTGTTAGCACAGCTGAAAACAGTTTGGCTGATTAGAGAACCTATAAACCTGACCTTCCTTTGAGCTAGTTGAGAATATGGAGCGTTACATTTGTTGGTTCCATTAAACTCTCAAAATGGCCAGAAAAAAATAACTTTCATGTGAAACTCGACAGTCTATTCTTGTTCTTAGAAATGAAGGCTATTCTGATGTGAGAAATTGCCAAGAAACTGAACATTTCCTACAACGGTGTGTACTACTCCAGAGGAAAGCACAAATAGGCTCTAACCAGAGTAGGAAGAGAAGTATGAGGCCCCGCTGCACAACTGAGCAACAACAAGAAAGTATATTAGAGTCTTTAGTTTGAGAAATCGACGCCTCACAGGTCCTCAACTGGCAGCTTCATTAAATAGTACACGCAAAACGCCAGTGTCAACGTCTACAGTGAAGAGGCGACTCCGGGATGCTGGCCTTCAGGGCAGAGTGGCAAAGAAAAAGCCATATCTGAGACTGGCTAATAAAAGGAAAAGATTAATATGGGCAAAAGAACACAGACATTGGGCAGAGGAAGATTGGAAAAAAGTGTTATGGACAGACAAATCCAAGTTTGAGGCATTTGGATCACACAGAAGAACATTTGTGAGACACAGAACAACTGAAAAGATGCTGGAAGAGTGTGACGCCATCTGTCAAGCATGGTGGAGGTATTGTGATGGTCTGGGGTTGCTTTGGTGCTGGTAAAGTGGGAGATTTGTACAAGGTAAAAGGGATTTTTAATAAGGAAGGCTATCACTCCATTTTGCAATGCCATGCCATACCTTGTGGACAGCGCTTGATTGGAGCCAATTTCATCCTACAACAGGACAACGACCCAAAGCACACCTCCAAATTATGCTAGAACTATTTAGGGAAGAAGCCGGCAGCTGGTATCTATCTGTAATGGAGTGGCCAGCGCAGTCACCAGATCTCAACCTCATTGATCTGTTGTGGGAGCAGCTTGACCGTATGGTGCAAAAAGTGCCCATCAAGCCAAACCAACTTGTGTGAGGGGCTTCCAGAAGCATGGGGGGAAATGTCTCCAGATTACCTCCGCAAATTAACTGCTAGAACGCCAAAGGTCTGCAACGCTGAAATTGCTGCAAAGGGAGCATTCTTTGACGAAAGCGAAGTTTGAAGAAGAAAATTATTATTTCAAATAAAAATCTTTTTTTCAAACCTTGTAAATGTCCGGACTAGATTTTCAATTCATTTGGCAAATCATTTGATTAATAAAAGTATGAGTTTTAATTGAAAACACAGAATTGTCTGGGTCACCCTAAACTTTTGAATGGTAGCATAAATAAATATATATATATATATATATATATATATATATATATATATATATATATATATATAGCATTAGAATAGTTAATGGCTGGAATATACAATCATTCTATGTAGGAAATGTATGTAGTGAAGAAGAGAACAGGTGAGGGTATTTACGTATCACACATTCCCTTCCCGCAATCGTGGCATAATATATGAAAAATGTATCTTAGTGAAGAATCAAAAATCTAAGCATTGAAAACAATGACTTATGAACTACAAGTCCCAGCATGCAAAGAAAGCTAAAGACAAGTCAGTGACTACTTAGCAGTAGTTATTACAAGAGCCATACAGTTGCTGGTTGTTGACATATACCAAACTTAAACTTATTTAACCCAAGTGGTGACTCACATTTGTAGTTTATCACAATCATTCTCCAAAAAGAGAAGCAAGTCCAAGCCAGAAATCCCTAAGGGTCAGAGACTGGTGGACTCCCCTAGCAGAAGCCTAGGGAGAACCCGTCTGTGGTCCGGCATTTGCATAGGCTGCTGCCCACACATCTTCAAAGTCTACATCTGGATTTCCTAGAAGTTAGGAGCACGGCACACTGAGAAGTCAAAGTAAAGATGCAATGTACAAAAACCATCTAAAAATACTGAGCAGATATCACCCATCTAATGGCAATAAAAAAACTTCATATATTAAAGAATGGGCTAAAGTAGAGCAAGGGTATGTTCACATGAATGCGTTTTTTTCCCCAGATTTTTTTTATACTAATTTTACCTGCGTTTTGCAGTACCAGCCATGTCTATGAGATTTCAGAAATCTCATGCACACAGCTTGTTTTTTTTTTTATCCTCAGTATCTGGTACAAAACATTAGGTTTTGCAAAATAGAGCATGTCACTTCTTTCAGTGTTTTTTCAGCGTTTTTCACCCATCAAAAGTAATGGGTGGTGAAATAATAAGCTGAAAAAACGCAAGTATCAGATTTTGCTGCATTTTTAGGTGCCAAAACCTGATGAAGTAGAATCAGATTTTTTTCATTTGAAGAAAGAAGATGAATAAACTTGGCACTCAAAGTTGAGTGCCAAGTTTATTCATCTTTGTTCTACTGGTTGGACACCCTACTTGAGTACCCCCAGCACTTAGTCCTATAGAGTGCCGTGTTTTTTGACTTTATCCAGACTTTTTTCATTTGTCACCAAATTTTATCAACATGCACAAGAGACAATCATGAAAAAAACACAGCAAAAAATGCACAAAAAAACAGCAACAAAAAACAAGAAAAACCTGCTTTTTTTGCGCCAAGTTTCTTACTGCCAGGAAAGCAGGTTTTGCTGCAAAAAAAAAAAAACGGAGCAAAAACATAACATGTGAACATAGCCTTGGGGTATGTGTCCACGTTCACGATTGCATCAGGATTTGGTCAGGACTTTTCATCAGTATTTGTAAGCCAAAACCAGGAGTGGAACAATTAGAGGAAAAGTATAAGGGTATGTGTCCACGTTCATCATTGCATCAGGATTTGGTCAGGATTTTCCATCAGTATTTGTAAGCCAAAACCAGGAGTGGGTGATAAATGCAGAAGTGGAGCATATGTTTCTTTTATACTTTTCCTCTAATTGTTCCACTCCTGGTTTTGGCTTACAAATACTGATGAAAAATCCTGACCAAATCCTGATGCAATCCTGAACGTGGACACATACCCTTAGGGTACTCCAAAAGGTGAAAGAAAAAGTGCACGTGACTGATCGGGTGGGTTAGCCATTCTTAAACGGCTGCGGAGACCACCAAATCCCAAGAATAGAGCTCTGCAGCCCCGTGTGGGCATCTGAGATATCGGACCCACAGTAATCACAAAGTTATCCTCTATTCTATTTTTCAATAGAGACATCCAGACGTTTCTTGAATTTCAGCAGTGAATCAACAATGCAGGTACCTGGCTAGTTTCTCCAAAATCGGACAAACATCACTGTCAATTGGTTAATGTAACGGTATGGCCAGATGGTGCAACCAACCGCATATGGCCAATCTCCACTCACCGTGGTGGACAATTGCCACATAATTGTGTTTCTCAGTTATGCAGCGACTGGATCACTGCCGGTTGGTGAAGCTTTGCTGCCATCACACTGCTGTCCTGCCTTCTGGGCTGTACCCGTAGTTGCCAAATCATCTAATTGAATCCTGTCTTGCGTCTAAAGACGTATTCATATTGTCTTATTTACTTTAGCCAAAAATGTCCATTTTTAGTGTCTGGCTGTTTCCAGAACACTTTTTCCAAAACTTTTTACAATAGTGTTTTTTTAACACTTTTTTCTGTCCTTTTTGGGCGTCTTTTTACTAGCATCTTCTGGATCTTTTTAAATCCGTTAAACAGTGAAGAAAATGCTAGTGTTTTCTGAAACAGAAACATTGCCAAAATGCTTGAAAAAGAGCTTCTTTGTAGCTTTTAGTGGTGCATTCAAACTAGCCTTAATTACATTGCTTATCTTGTACTGTTCCGGAGCTTTAAGGTACCTTCACACTAAGCGACTTTGCAACGATAACGATAGCGATCCGTGACGTTGCAGCGTCCTGGATAGCGATATCGTTGTGTTTGACACGCAGCAGCGATCTGGATCCTGCTGTGATATCGCTGGTCGTTTGACAGCAAAAGCAACGATGCCAGCAATGTTTTACAATGGTAACCAGGGTAAATATCGGGTTACTAAGTGCAGGGCCGCGCTTAGTAACCCGATGTTTACCCTGGTTACCATTGTAAATGTAAAAAAAACCAAACACTACATACTTACATTCCGGTGTCCGTAACGTCCCCCGCCGTAAGCTTCCCGCACTGACTGTGAGCGCCGGCCGTAAAGTAAAAGCAGAGCACAGCGGTGACGTCACCGCTGTGCTGTGCCTTACGGCCGGCACTCACAGTCAGTGCAGGAAGCAGACGCCGGGGGACGTTACGGACACCGGAATGTAAGTTTGTAGTGTTTGTTTTTTTACATGTACACTGGTAACCAGGGTAAACATCAGGTTACTAAGCGCGGCCCTGCACTTAGTAACCCGATATTTACCCTGGTTACCGGGGACTTCGGCATCGTTGGTCGCTGGAGAGCTGTCTGTGTGACAGCTCTCCAGCGACCACACAGCGACGCTGCAGCGATCGGCATCGTTGTCGATAATGCTGCAGCGTCGCTTAGTGTGAAGGTACCTTTAGGCTTTACCCAAAAAGTCACTGTTTGTCATTGGAACCAGTCAACGAGCATGCTGACAGGTACCCCCCTAATCATGTAGCTGATTAATGTTCAATGTGAAGACTAGCGATCCCAGACTTACGGAAAGCCACAATGGAATTTAGCTCTGAAGTCTGTAGCCATTGGACTATATACAGCCTGTAACAAAAAAAATCATAAAGGATGTATTCATAAAATTACTTTTTTTCCTGCAGATTATTACATATGTAAAACAATCTTTAAAGTTGCGTACACACTTCCCATCCCCCATTGAAAAAGGAGCAGAGACCTCACAGAGGTGAGACGCCATGTACTGATTAGCATGATAGCGCTCTATTTTCCATCCCCTTAACTGGTACTTTGGAGGGGGTAGTTTGCTGGCTCTCTATTACCAATATACCAGTATCAGTCAATTGATTGAATACACTCTCCAGTATTGTCTACAGTATACAGTGGGGCAAAAAAGTATTTAGTCATTCAGCAATAGTGCAAGTTCCACCACTTAAAAAGATGAGAGGCGTCTGTAATTTACATCATAGGTAGACCTCAACTATGGGAGACAAACTGAGAAAAAAAAATCCAGAAAATCACATTGTCTGTTTTTTTTATCATTTCTTTTGCATTTTATGGTGGAAAATAAGTATTTGGTCAGAAACAAAATTTCATCTCAATACTTTGTAATATATCCTTTGTTGGCAATGACAGAGGTCAAACGTTTTCTGTAAGTCTTCACAAGGTTGCCACACACTGTTGTTGGTATGTTGGCCCATTCCTCCATGCAGATCTCCTCTAGAGCAGTGATGTTTTTGGCTTTTCGCTTGGCAACACGGACTTTCAACTCCCTCCAAAGGTTTTCTATAGGGTTGAGATCTGGAGACTGGCTAGGCCACTCCAGGACCTTGAAATGCTTCTTACGAAGCCACTCCTTCGTTGCCCTGGTGGTGTGCTTTGGATCATTGTCATGTTGAAAGACCCAGCCACGTTTCATCTTCAATGCCCTTGCTGATGGAAGGAGGTTTGCACTCAAAATCTCACGATACATGGCCCCATTCATTCTTTCATGTACCCGGATCAGTCGTCCTGGCCCCTTTGCAGAGAAACAGCCCCAAAGCATGATGTTTCCACCACCATGCTTTACAGTAGGTATGGTGTTTGATGGATGCAACTCTTTTTCCTCCAAACACGACAAGTTGTGTTTCTACCAAACAGTTCCAGTTTGGTTTCATCAGACCATAGGACATTCTCCCAAAACTCCTCTGGATCATCCAAATGCTTTCTAGCAAACTTCAGACGGGCCCGGACATGTACTGGCTTAAGCAGTGGGACACGTCTGGCACTGCAGGATCTGAGTCCATGGTGGCGTAGTGTGTTACTTATGGTAGGCCTTGTTACATTGGTCCCAGCTCTCTGCAGTTCATTCACTAGGTCCCCCCGCGTGGTTCTGGGATTTTTGCTCACCGTTCTTGTGATCATTCTGACCCCACGGGGTGGGATTTTGCGTGGAGCCCCAGATCGAGGGAGATTATCAATGGTCTTGAATGTCTTCCATTTTCTAATTGTTGCTCCCACTGTTGATTTCTTCACTCCAAGCTGGTTGGCTATTGCAGATTCAGTCTTCCCAGCCTGGTGCAGGGCTACAATTTTGTTTCTGGTGTCCTTTGACAGCTCTTTGGTCTTCACCATAGTGGAGTTTGGAGTCAGACTGTTTGAGGGTGTGCACAGGTGTCTTTTTATACTGATAACAAGTTTAAACAGGTGCCATTGCTACAGGTAATGAGTGGAGGACAGAGGAGCCTCTTAAAGAAGAAGTTACAGGTCTGTGAGAGCCAGAAATCTTGATTGTTTGTTTCTGACCAAATACTTATTTTCCACCATAATATGCAAATAAAATGATAAAAAAACAGACAATGTGATTTTCTGGATTTTTTTTCCTCAGTTTGTCTCCCATAGTTGAGGTCTACCTATGATGTAAATTACAGACGCCTCTCATCTTTTTAAGTGGTGGAACTTGCACTATTGCTGACTGACTAAATACTTTTTTGCCCCACTGTATATCTCACACTAAATATACTATATAGAAAAATACATTCATCATTCATGAGCCTTTCTGGGTGAATTAGGAAATAAACGCTGAATTACTTTCATATGGATTTGCATTATTTCATTTGCAGAAATCCCATTCTCTTCCTGGTGGTATTATTAATGTGCAGCAGTTTTATTTTCCAGGTTCACAATGCATAATTACACGTCCCGCTCATTCTCATGGTTTCCTTTACGTTGAAGACATGTAATAAGTGGTTATGGAATCAATAGAACAATGGAGATTTTCTACGGCGGCGTAGAATTGTTTCCCTATTTAAATGAAGGTATTGCTAATTGGATGCATTGTCGGGTTTGAGGGTGTCTGGCAGCTTATTTATCGCAGCGTAGAACACGTTATATTAATTCTACTCAACACTTATAAGATTACAGTCATATGGGAATTTACAAAGGGGTTTAGATAAAAGAGCATATTTTTTCCCCAAAAGCTACTTCTATCCATGAGCTATGTCTGATAACACATCCCAGTCATATATACTTGAATGAGATGCAATACCAGATACAACCAGTTGACAAAGTGGCGCTATTTCTAGAAAAAAAAAAACTTTAGTGTACCGTAAATAGCGCCAGCAAATTATCTTTCACACAGGGAGATACTACTAATAATTATATTTTGGATTTAGCACTTTAGGAGTGTGCCAGGCATCATTCTGCCCACTTTGGCATGGCATCTTTCATGAATCCCTGTATCAGATCAGTCGTGGTCCAACTCCCAGCACCCTTACCGATTATCTTACAGAAGTGGTCGTGAAGCTCCGAAAAGCTTTGCATCCCTTTCATTGATTAGCAGGCACAACTCCAAACTTTTATCATAGTTGCACCTAGTGTTTTCTACTCTGGAAGAATGAAGTTTCAATGTGGTGTCCTCATCCTGTATCTATATCCCCCTTACGCACCTTAGTTATGCCCCTGATTTACTAGTGGCTGGAATAACAGCTCAGTAACATTCAAGTCCCTTCCCACTTGATTACTCTGGCACCTCTGGGAGGCAATTTTTTTTAAAATTTACTTAAATGAATGTATTTTGGGCTACAAAAAAGATTTTTGCAATTGAGTTTCTTTAAAATTGTTGCGTCATTTGGCTTTAGCAGGTTGTTTCTGTCCCGCACATTGTTGGCTGCAGAGCGGAGATTAACTAAGAATCTGTCCGTGAGCACCTTCTCGCAAGGCGTTTGTAACTCTGTTATATGACTTTCACTGAGCTCCGATCCGCTGATTTAGGAACAATGAGGAGCAGAACTTTGTGATCATAGCAGGAGATCAGTAAATAGATTTTAAAAAGTTCCACACTCCATCAGAATGAGCTCGCTGATGGATTCTCAATTCTTCATCAATAGTGCAACATTTTTAATGAAACACAATTTTAATAATTATTTTTAGCCCAAAATATATGTAATAGTTGCAGGGCTTACATGACATAACATTGTCAAGTGAGTGCCTGCAGACACTGTGTAGACATTCCTGAAAAAGAATCGGTAAGTACAGTGCCTAGTGAAGGTATTCGGCTCCCTTGAACTTTTCAACCATTTCCCACATATCATGCTTCAAACAAAGATACCAAATGTAAATTTTTGGTAAAGAACCAACAACAAGTGGAACACAATTGTGAAGTTGAACGAAATTTATTGGTTATTTTAAATTTTTGTGGAAATTCAAAAACTGAAAAGTGGGGCGTGCAATATTATTCGGCCCCTTTACTTTACTTTCAGTGCAGCAAACTCACTCCAGAAGTTCATTGTGGATCTCTGAATGATCCAATGTTGTCCTAAATGCCTAATGATGATAAATATAATCCACCTGTGTGTAATCAAGTCTCCGTATAAATACACCTGCTCTGTGATAGTCTCACGGTTCTGTTTGAAGCACAGAGAGCATCATGAAGACCAAGGAACACAACAGGCAGGTCCGTGATACTGTTGTGGAGAAGTTTAAAGCTGGATTTGGATACAAAATGTTTTCCAAAACTTAAACATGCTAAGGAGCACTGTGCAAGCGATCATATTGAAATGGAAGGAGTATCATACCACTGCAAATCTACCAAGACCCGGCCGTCCCTCTAAACTTTCATCTCAAACAAGGAGAAGACTGATCAGAGGTGCAGCCAAGAGGCCCATGATCACTCTGGATGAACTGCAGAGATCTACAGCTGAGGTGGGACAGTCTGTCCATAGGACAACAATCAGTCGTATACTGCACAAATCTGGCCTTTATGGAAGAGTGGCAAGAAGAAAGCCATTTCTCAAAGATATCCATAAAAAGTGTCGTTTAAAGTTTGCAACAAGCCACCTTGCAGACACACCAAACATGTGGAAGAAGGTACTCTGGTCAGATGAAACCAAATTCGAACTTTTTGGCAAAAATGCCAAACGATGTTTGGCGTAAAGGCAACACAGCTCATCACCCTGAACACACCATCCCCACTATCAAACATGGTGGTGGCAGCATCATGGTTTGGGCCTGCTTTTCTTCAGCAGGGACAGGGAAGATGGTTAAAATTGATGGGAAGATGGATGGAGCCAAATACAGGACCATTCTTGAAGAAAACCTGTTGGAGTCTGCAAAAGACCTGAGACTGGGACGGAGATTTGTCTTCCAACAAGACAATGTCATGTCGGACGCTATTCACACTAGGGCGTCCGACAGACAGCGGTAATTCCACATTCGTCCACTATACGCTCAGTGGCGCCGGCTAGACTTTATCCAGGTTGTCCGGGGTTAATCTAGCTGGTAATCAGGTTGGAGGCTGGGTCACGCCCGTGGCCTTTAAATAGTCATTCTGGACTTTGGGCGTCGCCGATTATAGCTTGTGTCTTGTGCCTGGTGATCTCGGTCTGGAGTGGTGGTCTAGGAGAAGAAATATCGTATCTGGTGGTGTATTATCCTTTGTCATATTTCTCCTTCCTATATTAGTTTTTTTTTTTTACCCTGTGCACATTATAGTGTTTTTCCTGTGTGTCTGTGGCGTGGTGCGTTTTTAGTTTTCCCTGTCTGTGCTTTCTGTAGGGGTTGGTGTGTGGTCTAATCACTGGGTGGCGGGTGGTTTCAGCATAGGACTGAAACAGGAGTCAGGATCAGGCCTGGCGGCCCAGACAAGCACACCATCAGTGTAAATTCTGGGAGAGGGAGACAGGGTTTTCCCTAGTCTAAGGGATATCACAGGGGCCCGGGTAATCAGCTGTAGTCTACCCAGTACCCGCGTAACATTATAATCGGCCTAAATAAAGTTTGGATGCCATGGATCCCATGACTTCCATAACCCGCCAGTTGTAGGCGCTGTCCTTACAGGTCACTGAGTTGAAGGGGGCAGTTCAGCAACAGGGTCTTGTAGTATCTAATGTGCAAGCTGAAACTGCAGGTAGAGTTGCAGAGCCAAAGATTCCTTTACCTGAGAGGTTTGCTGGGGAACGCAGTAAATTTGTTGTTTTTCGTGAAGCTTGCAAATTATATTTTCGTATGCGCCCGGTTTCCTCAGGTAATGAGGCTCAGCGTGTGGGCCTGGTATTGTCATTACTGAACGGAGACCCCCAAGCATGGGCATTTTCATTACCATCTGATTCAGCTGCATTTAACTCAGTGGAGTTTTTTTTTTCTGCTCTTGGGCTCATATATGATGATCCTGACAGATTGGCTCTAGCAGAATCTAAAATACGCGCTCTCCGCCAGGGGGAGCGAATGGCGGAGGATTACTGTTTAGAATTTCGCAGCTGGGCGGTGGACACACAATGGAATGACCCGGCGCTGCGGAGTCAGTTTGTACATGGGGTTTCGAGAAGGGTTAAACAAGCCCTCCTGATGTATGAGACTCCTGCTTTTCTAGAGTCTGCCATGAGTCTTGTTGTCTGCATTGATCGCCGTTTGCGTCAGAGGGTGCAATGGGGGAGGGCGTAGGTGCACATGAGGTTGCTGCAGGTGAGCCCACGGAGCCTATGCAAATCGCAGGGGTGTCACATCATCGAGCCCCCTCGCTCAGGAAGCAGGGAGCCTGTTTTTGCTGTGGTAATAAAGGGCATTATGTTAATGCTTGTCCTCTGTTTTCTAAGAAAAGCGCATCGGCGGAAAACTACTAAGCTCAGAGGGTGTGTAGGAGGCCAATCTGAGCTTATGCATATCCTCCATGGTGGTCTCTCAATGTATGCTTCCTGCCAGAGTTATGGTCGCTGGCAGAGAGCTGCCAATCACTGTTTTTGTGGATAGTGGGTTGGCCACTAATCTCATTGAGGAGGAGTTTGCGCGCACGGCCGGGTTCACGGTCGAAAAACTGCCTCATCCTATCCGGGTGGTCACCATCAATGCTACTCCACTCCCACAGGGGGAGATTACTGAGTTTGTGACTGAGGTTAAACTCCACATTGGGGTCCTACATTCTGAGCAAGTTACATGTAGGGTGCTCAGTAATCTTCCTGCACAAATGGTTCTGGGTTTTCCATGGTTGTCTATGCACAAACCGGTGATTGACTGGAAAACTCAGGACATAATTCAGTGGAGAGGATTCTGCCAGGAGAATTGCCTGGCCACATGTGTGTCTGCTGTGACTCCTAGCATTCCTGAGTCACTGTTGGATTTCGCAGATGTGTTCTCTGAGAAGGGTTGCTCAGAATTGCCACCACATCGACCCTATGACTGTACTATTAGGTTTAAACCAGGGGCCAAAAGCTAGGATGTTTAACATCTCTGGTCCTGAGAGGCAAGCTTTTAAAGACTACATTGCTGAGATCAGCTGTAGTCTACCCAGTACCCGCGTGACAGACAATGATCCCAAACATAAAGCAAAATCTACAATAGAATCTTTCACAAATAAACGTATTCAGGTGTTAGAATGGCCAAATCAAAGTCCAGACCCCAATCCAATCGAGAATCTGAGGAAAGAGCTGAAAACTGCTGTTCACAAACGATCTCCATCAAACCTCACTGAGCTCGAGCTGTTTGCCAAGGAAGAATGGGCAAGAATTTCAGTCTCTCGATGTACAAAACTGATAGAGACATACCCCAAGTGACTTGTAATCGCAGCAAAAGGTGGCGCAACAAAGTATTAAGTTAAAGGGGCCGAATAATATTGCACGCCCCACTTTTCAGATCTTGAATTTCCACAAAAAATTAAAATAACCAATAAATTTCGTTCAACTTCACAATTGTGTTCCACTTGCTGTTGATTCTTCACCAAAAACTTACATTTGGTATCTTTATGTTTGAAGCATGATATGTGGGAAAAGGTTGAAAAGTTCCAAGGAGCTGAATACTTTCACAAGGCACTGTATATGCTGTTTATGGCTGGCATAGGGTCTTGTTACATTTAAGAAGAGGTTAGCTAGGTAGTGCACAACCCCTTTAACTTTAGCCCTAACCCTAGCCTTTTTTACATAGGGCACTTTTCTAAATATGGGACAGACCTCCCAGCCGGAGCCTCTTCTCCCTTCGCAAAATGATAAGTGAGTGGATTAGCAAAAAGCTGTGGGAGACCACGACTCACTCTTGCTAAGGATCTGCCTATGAAGATCGCAGCTGTCGAGATGGGTATGTAATCGTCCTCTGTGCTCTGCATAGGCAGTGACCAAGATGACAAAGCTCACTTCATTAGGCCGGTTTCACACGTCAGTGTCTCCAATACGTGTGGTGACAGTTTTCTCACGTGCCGGAGAAACTGACACACATAGACCCATTCAAATGAATGGGATCTAATAATGGGATCTATTAGATGCGCCAATTCTGGAGCTTTGCCTGGTTCTTCCCACTTGCCCTGTAGAGGTGGCAAGTGGGGTAATGAGGGGTTAATGCCACCTTCCTATTGTAAGGTGACATTAAGCCTGGCTTAGTAATGGAGAGGTGTCAATAAGACACCTATCCATTACTAATCCTATAGTTGGTAAAGGGTTAATTAAACACACACACACACACATGCAGAATAAAGTATTTTAATGAAATCGTACACCACACAGTTTTGCCATCTTTATTGTACTGGTAATCTAAGCGACGCCCTCGATCTGCTGTAAAAAAAATAAAATAACAAACCAACAATATACCCATATCTGTCCGGTGTACAGTCAGTCCCACGCCAAAACCCATATCTGGGGTATATAAAGTTTACAACCGGGAGCGGTGCTAATGCGATGGGCCCAGCTGTAAACTATTGGGGAATGAATGATACGCAGTGGGCGCAGGCTCAGTAACTAGCAGTGATGTCACTGAGTCTGGGTTCGCTGCCGGCATGAACTCCTGTGACCTCAGGACCGTGGGAGAATGCAAGTGATGAGGTCACGGCAGTTCAAGCTCTGTCACAGTGACCTCATCACTTGCATTCTCCCACGGTCCTGAGGTGACAGTTCATGCCGGCGAGCGAGCACAGACTCATTGACCTCAGCACTAGTTACTGAGCCTGTGCCCGCTGCGTATCATTCATTCATTCTCCCCTGCTCGTGCTGCTCACCGGCCAAGCAGGGGAGAAGGGATGACAGCCGGTTTCAGCACCACACGTAGAGGAACAGTGCTTACAGTAGTGCTACTTCCCCAGTAGCCATCTGTGTGGTACTGATGCGGCACACGGTTGCCACACGTGTGCCACATGTAGTACACAGACAGACACTGATATCTCCGGTACCGGTAATATCAGGACGTATGAAACCGGCCTTATACTGAGAGCTTTGTGATCTCACTTGCTGCCTAAGCAGAGTGCATCAGCCAATGGCAAACCCATCTTGATTGTTGTGCTCTGCAAAGAAACATGGGTCAGCGACTAAATTGGCAAATCCTAGGCACCGTGTGGACACTGCGCCAGTCAGATCATTTGGCACAGAATTTGGCACCTCCCGCATGCTATGCCACTGTGCCTATGAGGCTGTGAAATTTGGGTCAGGAGAACCCCAGCCGGTCCAGACATTGTGGCGGGGGGTCAGGGGTTTCTGAAATCAGAAAACCCCTTTGAGGTAAATCCTTTTTTTTAATAAATATCTCGGGTGGTCCATAGACTCCATTTAAGAGGACAGCTAGAACATTTTGTAAGTGGCCTTATGAGGGGCTGCAGGGGGGGACATTGTATAATTGAGGATACTGCTATGAAATGTGGAAATCGTCTGCGCTTACTGACAGGTAAATAGGCAGAAAAAACAAAAAAAAGCAATGTATATTTGCATTTTTCACGAACAAACGTTTTGTCTCTTTCCTCAGTACGAGGCTCATGACAAAGATCACATGTACATTATATAACAGACATCAATGATTTCCTTCACAGGAATATCGAAACGTTCTGCGTAAAGCGAGTTTCAAGAGAAAAGTGGATTTGGGTTTTCGGTTCACTTGTGGTGTTCCCCTTTCACTGTATCACTGGGCGCTTTCTTCTCCTTTTTCAGTCACATTATAAGATGTTGCTTATGTGTAAGAATCTATAGATAGTACTAAGGGCTTCGTACAAAAAAAAACATCTATCATTCCTTAGAAGGCGGTGCTATAACTGTAGTATGTACTATAACACATGTCAAGTGTCAGAATGACATAGAAATATGTCCCCCCCAAAATGGCGTGCATCAAGTTTAATAGGCCTCATTTATCAAAACTCTCCAAATACGAACTGTATTCGTTGCCGGTAGCAACCAATCACAGCTTGGCTTTCATTTTGCCAGAGTAGTTGAAAATGAAAGCGGAGCTGTGATTGGTTGCTATAGACAACAAAGACAATTTTAGTGTTTAGAGGCCGAAGAGAAATTATCCTTTGTTTTCATTCATTATTTTTGCGCATCTTGAGGGAAAATCTGATGAGAGGAAATTTTAAAATTCGGAGTTTCTTGTGGCTGCGTTTCCATTTTTTGCGCCTCATTTTTCACACGATGTCTGCTAAATTTGACGCATTTTTAGATGTTAAGTCTTCTATCTAGAACCGATTTTCCACTTTTTATGCCACTACCGGAGTGTTTTGGCTACATGGCTGAAAAAAGTCATACATATAGGGATTAATGCAAAATGAAAATGATGAACTCGTAAAAGTGTCTAAAAACTAAAAATATGACAAAAATTCTGGAGCAAAACATTCCCTCCAATACTATATGTGGTATATTTATTACTCAATCATTCGTTACTTCTAGTTTGTCAAGTAAATGGCGGAACAGTCTTAAAGAGGACCTGTCGTCAGGTCAAAAGCCGCCAGTTTTTGCTTTACTCCATCTTTATTATTTTTTTATTTGCCAATGGTTCTAAATATACACGCCTTTTCAATTGGTGCAAATTTTTATAAACTTTACAAGGGGGCTTGGCTCACAGATCCTCTAGGGGCGTCTTTAGGCTGCTCTAAATTATAAGGCGATGTTCACACCTTGCATTTTTTATGCTTTTATCCGCAGACAAAACCTGCTCTCTTGGCAGTAATGACGCAGCGTCAAAAAACAGGTTTTGCTGAGCGTTTGGTGCATTTTTGTTGTGTTTTTTTACTGCATTTTTTTTTTCAGGACACGTTTGGCCCCTTGGCATGCTAATGAAGTTTAGTACATAAAAAAAATAATCTGATTCTACTTCATCAGGTTTTGGCACCAGAAACGCAGCAAAACCTGATACCTGAATTTTTTGCAGCATTTTTGAAGCATTTTTTGCACTACCCATTGCTTTCAATTGGTGAAAAACGATGCAAAAACGCTGAAAAACGTGACATGCTGTATTTTGCAAAAACGCAGCTCAGTCAGGGAAAAAAAAAGCGTATGTACGAGATTTCTGAAAGCTCACAGACTTCGCTGCTTATGTGAAACGCAGCTGAAAATTTGCATAAAAAAAGCATTAAAAAAACACTGCAAAAACGCAACGTGTGAACATTGCCTTACAATGTGAACCATGCCCCCTTGGAAAAAACTATCAAAATCAGTACTAAAGAAAAAAGGCCTGTAGCTCTGGAACTGTAAGGCCATGTTCACACTTTGCGGGTGACCTCTGCGGGTTCTCCCGCAGCGGATTTGATAAATCTGCAGGGCAAAACCGCTGCGGTTATCCCTGCAGATTTATCGCGGTTTGTTCCGCGGTTTCTGCCTATACAATTGATGCTGCATATGCAGCATCAATAGTAATGTTAAAAATAATAAATATCGGTTATACTCACCCTCTGATGTCCGGATCTCCTCGGCGCTGCACCCGGCGGTCCGGTTCCAAAGATGATGTGCGAGAAGGACCCTTCGTGACGTCACGGTCATGTGACCGCGACGTCACGGTCATGTGACCGCGACGTCACCGCAGGTCCTGTTCGCACAGCAACTCTGACCGGCCGGCCGCGGGCAGCGCTGAGAGGTGAGTATAACATGATTTTTTATTTTTATTCTTTTTTTTACCCCAAATATGGTTCCCAGGGCCTGGAGGAGAGTCTCCTCTCCTCCACCCCGGGTACCACCCGCACATTATCCGCTTACTTCCCGCAACGTGGGCACAGCCCCATGCGGGAAGTAAGCGGTTCAATGCATTCCTATGGGTGCAGAATCGCAGCGATTCTGCACAAAGAAGTGACATGCTGCGGGTTTTAAACCGCTGCGTTTCTGCGCGGTTTTCCCGCAGCATGTGCACAGCGGTTTGCGGTTTCCATAGGGTTTACATGTAAATGGAAACGCTATGGAAACTGCTGCGGACCCGTAGCATCAAAATCGCGGCGGTTCCGCGGTAAAAACCGCAAAGTGTGAACATGGCCTAAGATGGATTAAAAAACAAAACAAAAAAAAAAAACCTGTAACAAAGAAAAACACAAAAAACAACAAGTAAACTGAATATTCAGGGGAACAAAAGAAGAGCAATAAATGGTGATTTTTGACTTGGTGGCCTCATTGGAGGTCCTAGCAACCGGACCCCATAGATTACAGCTCCAGAAATATCACGGTCAGTCTTTTCTTAGCCTTCACGGTATTTGTAGTCCATTTAGACATGTTAATCACATCTTAAAGGGAAACTGTCACCTGATTCATGCTGCCCAAACCGCAGGCAGGATGAATCAGAGAATGTCTGTATGATTGCAGTCAGGTCTATTTTTCTCTGAAATGCTCTGACGTTTTAGAGAAAATATAGCCTAAATATGTTCTCAGTGCAACTACAGGTGATTGACAGGTCTCTCGCACATGGAAGAAAGCTGACAATCACCTGGAGCAGCATGGGGAAAAGCCGGCCAGATCTTCAAATTATGTTTTTTTGAAAATACCAGTGCGTTCAGAAAAATGTATATCTGGCTGCAGTTATGCGGCCAGGCTCTGATTCATGCTGCCTGCGGATTGGGAGCATGCGTCAAGTGACAGGTTCCCTTTAAGGTGAGACATAATAATGCAACGATATGGCTAATTATTGAACCGTTCAGGCTGTTATATGTTGAATTCAGTATTTGACCCATTTTTGGTTCCTTATACTAAACATAATGATAACTGCAGGACCCCGTTATTGCTCAGACATCTGCATCCCACAGGTCCCTATGTGACACCAAGGTAGCTGTACTAATTATGATGCTAATTACTTTTTGCCTCATTGCCAAATGTCACAGCTTTAATTGAGTTTTTTTCTACTGCCGATAAACAAATATCTGTATTCTATCAGATTTACTGGTAGGTTCATCTCTGGTAAAACTAAACGGAACCTTATTGATGAGGGAATTACATCTATAGCAAATCCATAACATTGTGTTATTGCAATTCCTTCTATGTAGAATACTCCTAGGTTATCCCCTGCCTTTCTATAAACCGATCAATCCCATTTTAAGGCTATGTTCAGACCAGAGTATTTTCTGTTTGTATAACAGACAGCACACGGATGGTACACAGTCCAATATTAGCCTATGTGAACAAGCGCACGTCAGGTCCACGTGTAAAAAATGTCCTGTCTAGTGAATTTAAACAGTAGGCAGATCCTGCACCTGTCCTGTCCGGGACATTTTATTTTATTTTTTGTTACTTAAAATGCATGTATTTCAGGCTAAAATCATTTTTGCAATTGGGATTCAGTGCAACACAAGAGTCAAAGACAAGTGGTGCAAAATTTTTAATGAGACCCAAGTGCAAAAATAATTTTCAGATCCAATACCATGCACAGAAAAAAAAGTCCCCAAAGGTGGAAATGCTGCTTATAATTCCATAACATCGTTATCTTCACCCGGGGTGGAGGTTTGGGGGGTTCGGGTCTTGCCAACCTGGCAGCTTCAGGCTAGGTTCACATAATGAAGTATTTGGTGCATTTTTGATGCACACAAAAAATGCAGCGTATTCCAGCTGCATTTTTGGAGCTCATTATTATATTATCTCCAATAAATGGAAGGATTTTGAATGGTGCTGTCCATTTTCATACACTCTGTACCATTAGTGGTCACAGGAGAAGGAAGGCATAGCACAGAAGGTTACTAACTTGAAACTAGCTTTATCCTGGGAGCGATCTAAACGTTACTGTAGAAACGAGGTACAAGAAATGGAAAATGAGAACTTTGTAGTGAGACAAACACACTGGGGGAGACTTATCAAGGTAAATTTACCAGAATTTTGGTGCAATTTGCACAAAACGTAAATGTCTTTCATGACCTGACTAGTGATGAGCGCTTATACTCGTTGATCGGGTTTTCCCGAGCACACTCGGGTGGTCTCCGAGTACTTGCTAGTGCTCGGAGATTTAGTTTTTGTTGACGCAGCTGAATGATTTACAGCTGCTAGCCAGCCTGAGTACATGTGGGGTTGCCTGGTTGCTAGGGAATCCCCACATGTAATCAAGCTGTCCAACAGTCACAAATCATGCAGCTGCTGCGACTAAAACTAAATCTCCGAGCACTAACAAATACTCGGAGACCACCTGAGCAACGAGTATACTCGCTCATCACTAGACCTGACCCATAATTGCAACTTGTTTTCAACACCTTCTGTGACTTATCCGACAAGGTGTGACCTTGCTGAAAAGGAGCATGAACTAATGTGCGACACAAAATTAGGGCGCACATTTCTGCCACAAAGCAAGCGAACTTATAAGGTGGTGTAATTTTAGACTACGCCGGGGGTCTCAAATTTGGCGGAGTAACTGGATCCCACATAGAAAAAAAATGTACCGTAATTTGACGGACCATATTCTTTTCAGGATGAGATGATATTTTCATTGCTACCATTTTCTCCTATGTGACTTTTTATTATTTTTTTTATATATATTTTTGGCGTGTTATTACTATTTTTTTTAACGGTGCTTATCGTAAGGGTTATGGTATAGTTTTATGACTTGGGTCATTCTAGATGTAGTAACACAAAACATACGCTTTTTACGTTTACTTTTGTTTTTGCATAAAACAGCATCAAAATATGTTTCCATTGTTTTTTCTTACTTTATTAGGAAGTTGGGTTTTTTTTTACCTTTTTTGTCTCCCAAATAGTTCCATGCAGTAATATTGTCTTAAAATTGGCCCCATATAGTAATTCTGGCTCCTGTCCTGTAATACTGCTCCCCATCCTCCCATCCTGTAATAATGTCCCTAGTCTTCTAATAATGTTCCCCATCCTGTAATAACCTCCCCCTTCCAATAACGTCTTGTAATAATGTCCCCAGTCTTCTAATAATTTCCTCCATGCTGTAATAACATTCCTGATGCTCCTCACATACACATTAAAAAAAGATTCTTCTCACCTGTCTTTGCTCTTACGGTGAACAGCATCTTCTTCCTCCTCCATCGTTGCTCAAGATGTGTTTACTGAAATAATAGTTAAGGGGGAGGCCTGAAACAAAAGGTAATTTTCATTCTAAAGTCTATTTAATTTAATATTCCAATCACTTTCCTAATACACTTACATTAAAAATCCCTACCATTCCCTCACTACTCTAACTTCCTGTCTTTTCTTTTTTTTTACTTTCGGTGACATTTTGTTTGAGAACACATCACTCACCACCCTGAAACGGTACATCAGAGACGTCTATTTTGGGGGCTGTTTTCTGTTCTCCTTGCTTGGCGCGTTCTCCCTTTTTTAATGCGCACTGACAGTGCGCTCTCTTGCCAGCTCATCACTTCTCTTTAGACCAAGTGAGGGAGCGCACCGTCACTGCACATTCAAAGGAATATAGCAGGGAGCGCATAATGAGCATGCTTTGGAATTCACAACCGGCACATGCTGTGTAGCGCAGGGACAAGGCTAGCCCCTGAAATGGACAGCACTAATGATGCTTAGCTTCAGGGTGGAGACAGCAGCTGCAGAGCAGTGACCGCATCCCCGGCCCAGCAAGGTATATTAGAGTAGAGAGGGAACGGTAGGGAATTTTTAATTGAAATTTTTTTTAAAAAGAGTAATTGGATTATTGAATTAAACAAGATATTACTATAAAAAACCACCCCTTTGATTTTACAACTCCTTGATAAATAAGAACACCAGCACATTTTCTAATGTACGCACCTCTTCAGTGCCCCATTGCTCCAGGGCAGACACTATAGTGGTCCTCCAGAGCCATTTCATGGCCACAGAGGTCACATGTCATGCTACAGGTCTCATCGGTCAGCCATGATGCCAGCAAGTTGGAAGTTTGCATGCGATTGATAAGGCCACCAATTAGCTGCCTACAAACACAGACTGGCAGGGACCACTACTGGAGTTTGTGCTTGATCGGAGGTGAGGTGAGTATAGTTTCTTATGTTATTTTAGAACACTGAAAACTTAAAACCTAAAAGGTGTTTTCCAGGATATATAAAAATGAAAGTAAGAGGATATGGGCTAAAGTTGGTAGTCTCCCACCCAATCGATCACTTACATTCAGTGGTTATTGCTGCTACTGCATAACTGGAGACCTGTGAAATCAACAGAAAAACACGAATCAAATGACTGAAGAGGTCCCAAATAAATCAGGAAAACTTAACAAAGATCCTTATACTGTTTACAACAACAACTTTAATTAATAAATGTTAAAAAGGGGGATAGGTCACATAGATGAGGGATAGGGACTGGACTAATGGTTTCCCTACCTTTCCGCGGAGGTTGGCACCCTAAAGAGCGATATGGTGCCCTCGCTCAACATCAGCTTGTCTTTAATGACCCTGCTATACCCTACAAAGAGGTAGCACCATCGTGAACAATCAACTAACAGCAGCCAGGTGTATGTGACCTATATATGACCCAAATGGTAACATACAGTACACACAGGGAGATAATCCTATCCAAGATTGCGAGCATCTCACCTATGTCTTATTGGTCAAACAATTATAAGTTTCTCACATTCACCTTATTAACCAATCAGCATTGTGAGAACTGATCAATATACACAGACTAGATAATGTCTGGGGTTTGATCCTGTGTAATCTCTAGGGAATATATAAAGGTATATTGCACTTGTTCAATGGCCTAAACAATTCGACAACATAGATATGTCCCAAAACACGCGTATTAAAACACAGGAACACAATCATATCTCATAGCTGATAGTCCAAAGAAGACATGAATGATGTCTATAAGGTACTTCATAGCATAATAGAATGTTAGAGTTGGAAGGGACCTCCAGGGTCATCGTGTCCAACCCCCTGCTCAATGTAGGATTCACTAAACCATCTCAGACAGATGTCAGTCCAGCCTGTTTGAAGACTTCCATTGAAGAACTCACCACCTCTCATGACAGCCTGTTTCACTCATTGTCAAAAAGTTTTTTCTAATATCTAATCTTTATCTTCTCCCTTTCAGTTTCATCCCCTTGCTTCTCGTGTTTCCATGATGAGAATAAGGATGATCCCTCTACACTGTGACAGTCCTTCAGATATTTGTAGACCGTGTGAGACAAGGAGGGGGATCATATGCGAGGGTCGATATGTGTCCCCCAGGATGGGGACAGAGTCCTAATGAACCCACTGGAGTGCCTTGTGTTCACAACAGGACGCATGTGAGTCACAAGGCAAAACAAAGAGTGGATTGGGTCCAAGTAGTGACTCAGTCAGTTTGTTAGGAAAACCCGTTAAGGGCTTTTATTTTTAGAGGGATTTGCAGGATTGGTAGTCGGGCGAATCCCTCTCTCCAGCCCGGGTTTTAGAAGTTGCTCTATGGCCACGATTCCATTTAATTCTCTTTTTTACCTTGAGTGTGTCAGTTTGGAGTTTGCAAGCTGCAGGACAGGTGTCTCTGTGCAACCCAGAACCTGTGTGAAGCTAACACAGAGCCAGGGACTTCAAAGGCGGCTGACGCACCCAAAGGCCACGGCAGTGCCATCGTCCATGGCAATGGGTTTTAAGTCCTGGCCTGTGTTTACGGAAACCCAGCTGCGATCCGGAGGATATCACTCCTGTGTGTGATTATTTTTAGACATGAAGACATTTGCTTTGAACTTTTCTGGGGTCCCCGCCTGTCGCACTGCACCAATCCCGCTGCAATACATTTGGTAGAGAATGCAGGCAGTGTGAACTGAGCCATACCCAAAGCCTGCTGCATGTCGGTTATTGGGATAAAGGTCGAACTTCGACACCTCATTCAATTTACAGAAGTCATTACAGAACCGTAATGATCCGTCTGGTTTCGGGATTTGCACAATGGGACTAGCCCAGACACTCCAGGACTCAATTACTCCTACCTGGAGCATTTGCCTTACCTCACTCACGATGGCTTGTCTCCAGGCCTCGGGCACACGGTATGGTTTCATTCGCATCCTTACGTGAGGCTCGGTAACAATGTCATGCTGGATGACAGAGGTACAACAGGGTAGTTCAAGAATGCATCTGTATTCTCTTGTTCCAATTTCCGCACCTCTCGACGCTGCTGTTTCGAGAGTCTCCTATCTTTACCTCTCCCTCGGCCTCCGTCTGGGCCGATATCGGAGGGTCCCCAGATGATATGTCTGGAGTCGCATCCACAAGCACACACTCCCGGTCCTTCCAGGCTTTCCTCAGATTGATATGATACAACTGTTCGGGTTTTCTTTTCCCAGGTGGTAAACTCAGTTGTTCACCCCCTTTTTCCCAAACTTCATATATCCCTTGCCACTTGGCCAAAAGCTTGCTTTCAGCAGTGGGAACCAAGACGAAGACCCAATCTCCTGCTTTAAAGGAGCGTACAGTGGCCTTTTTGTTATATACGCGGCTCTGAACTGCCTGAGCATCCACCAAATGCTCTTTCACTATAGGCATGACTGCTGCAATCCAGTTCTGTATATTGGCCACGTGCTCAATTGCACTCTTATGTGGCATAGGTTTCTGCTCCCACGTCTCTTTGGTTACGTCCAGCAGACCCCTAGGTTGCCTGCCATACAGTAGCTCAAAGGGTGAAACTCCCGTGGAAGTCTGCGGTACCTCCCAAAAGGCAAACATCAAGTAGGGCAACATGTCCTAATCCCTTCCATCCTTGGAAACTACCTTCTTCAACATGGACTTGAGCGCTTCAACAAAACCCTCAACTAGTCCATCGGGAGGTGATACACCTACGTGCGCAACTGCTTTATATCCGTCATAACTCTATAGTCCGCTGTAACATAAATGCATTCCACGCGGTGGTCACATGACTGGAAGCCTGCGGTCCAGATGTCTTTCTATATCAACTAAAGAATGTGCTCCTCAGACCATTTGGGGGCATCACAGCCCAACCAGACCTTAATCACAGGACAATAAAACTTTCACACTCCTTTCCTATGAACTATTCCAATTTTTACGGCCACAACTGTTTTCTCCCTCTCTACTACTGATAGTTCTGCTTCATGTCACTTGTCTCATCTATTGCATTATTCCTGTGTCCTCTTGTACATATACAGTATGTGACCCTTCAGATTTTGTGTCCTATTCTACGCCTGATGAAGAAACCTGAGTAGTCTCGAAAGCTGTAATTTGTTAGCATCTTTACAGTTAGCCATTAGAAGGTATCAACCATTGAAGACTCTAAAATTTTAATATTTTTCTCCATTTCTGAGGAATTCTGTGAAAACTGTAGTCAGTCTGAGAACTGCATCCATTATACAAAAAGAATAGGTCTACAAGTCCAGATTCAGACAAGCACATGAAAAATCATCCAATTTTCATGCAGAAAACTCAATGATTTTTAGCCATATTGTGATTCGCATGCAATCTGTATTTATATCTCAAAAATTTAAGGCTGGGGTCAGACAGCCATATTAAAAGTCAAGCCACAAATTGCAGAAATGGCTGGCTCGATGTGCTTATAAGCATAGCAGGCGAGCACAGAACCTGTCTGGTATTAAGATGCACTGGTCTGGACTGTATTGGGTCCTTATGCGGTCTGTGATGGTGCACACGGACAGTACACATCTGTATAATACGCTCGTCTGAACGAGCCCTAATTAGCAGGAAAAGTTTGGACATTTATTTTTTTGCATAGGAACAATACCAAGCACTGATCATGAAAACGGAAACACTGACCGAAGGTGAATAAAAGTGCAATCCATGATACTGATGAAAAATGATTGTTTTTTTCACATACGATCTGGTGCCTGGCTGTAGTGCAGCGTGCCCCTCTGTCTGGTCCAGTACCTAGCTGCAGTGCAGTGTGCCCCGTCTTGTCCAGTACCTAGCTGTAGTGCAGTGTGCCCACTGTCTGGTCCAGTACCTAGATGTAGTGCAGTGTGCCCCCTGTCTGGTCCAGTACCTAGCTGTAGTGCAGTGTGCCCCGTCTGGTCCAGTACCTAGCTGTAGTGCAGTGTGCCCCGTCTGGTCCAGTACCTAGCTGTAGTGCAGTGTGCCCCATCTCGTTCAGTACCTAGCTGTAGTGCAGTGTGCCCCCTGTCTGGTCCAGTACCTAGCTGTAGTGCAGTGTGCCCCATCTCGTTCAGTACCTAGCTGTAGTGCAGTGTGCCCATTGTCTGGTCCTGTACCTAGCTGCAGTGCAGTGTGTCCCATCTCGTCCAGAACCTAGCTGCAGTGCAGTGTGCCCTGTCTCGGCCAGTACCTAGCTGCAGTGAAGTGTGTCCCGTGTCTGGTCCAATACCCAGATGTAGTGCAGTGTGCCCCGTCTGGTCCAGTACCTAGCTGCAGTGCAGTGTGCCCCGTCTTGTCCAGTACCTAGCTGCAGTGCAGTGTGTCCCATCTCATCCAGAACCTAGCTGAAGGCAGTGTGCCCTCTGTCTCGGCCAGTACCTAGCTGCACTACAGTGTGCCCCGTCTGGTCCAGTACCTAGCTGTAGTGAAGTGTGTCCCGTGTCTGGTCCAGTACCTAGATGTAGTGCAGTGTGCCCCGTCTGGTCCAGAACCTAGCTGTAGTGCAGTGTGCCCCCTGTCTGGTCCAGTACGTAGCTGTAGTGCAGTGTGCCCCCTGTCTGGTCCAGTACCTAGCTGTAGTGCAGTGTGCCCCATCTCGTTCAGTACCTAGCTGTAGTGCAGTGTGCCCCGTCTCGTCCAGTACCTAGATGTAGTGCAGTGTGCCCCGTCTGGTCCAGTACCTAGCTGTAGTGCAGTGTGCCCCCTGTCTGGTCCAGTACCTAGCTGTAGTGCAGTGTGCCCGCTGTTTGGACCAGTACCTAGCTGTAGTGCAGTGTGCCCCCTGTTTGGTCCAGTACCTAGCTGTAGTGCAGTGTGCCCCGTCTCGTCCAGTACCTAGATGTAGTGCAGTGTGCCCCCTGTCTGGTCCAGTACCTAGCTGTAGTGCAGTGTGCCCCCTGTCTGGTCCAGTACCTAGCTGTAGTGCAGTGTGCCCCCTGTCTGGTCCAGTACCTAGCTGTAGTGCAGTGTGCCCCATCTCGTTCAGTACCTAGCTGTAGTGCAGTGTGCCCCGTCTCGTCCAGTACCTAGATGTAGTGCAGTGTGCCCAGTCTGGTCCAGTACCTAGCTGTAGTGCAGTGTGCCCCCTGTTTGGACCAGTACCTAGCTGAAGGGCAGTGTGCCCCTGTCTGGTCCAGTACCTAGCTGTAGTGCAGTGTGCCCCGTCTGGTCCAGTACCTAGATGTAGTGCAGTGTGCCCCGTCTGATCCAGTACCTAGCTGTAGTGCAGTGTGCCCCGTCTCGTCCAGTACCTAGCTGTAGTGCAGTGTGCCCCGTCTCGTCCAGTACCTAGCTGTAGTGCAGTGTACCCCGACTGGTCCAGTACCTAGCTGTAGTGTAGTGTGTCTCGTGTCTGGTCCAGTACCTAGCTGTAGTGCAATGTGCCCCGTCTCGTTCAATACTTAGATGTAGTGCAGTGTGCCCCGTCTCATCCAGTACCTAGCTGTAGTGCGGTGTGCCCCTTGTCTGGTTCAAGGTTACTCACTAGCAAGGTCTAATTTATTAGATCTGGGGTCCTAGACCTATTTTGGGGTCTTTTGTTTGTTGACTGTGCTGCTCCTTTGTGTATTATATAACCTTGTTCCCTGTTAGTAGACAGGTAAGGGATTACTAGGGACAGCCAATGACAAACGGGGGCACTACTGTCGTGACCCTAAGTTGCCAACCACCACGGCTCAGGTGGGGATCGATACTAGAGCAAGATCCCACCTATAGGTTTAACATAGTCATCCTGCACATCAAACTGATTTAACCCCCTAGTGCAGTGTGCCCCGTCTGGTCCAGAGCCTGGCTGTCATGCAGTATGCCCCGTCAGGTCCAATGCTCGGTTGTAGTGCATTGTGCCGCCTTTACGTCCCAGCTCTATTGCAGTGCAACCTATACGGCCCGGTGCTGGTTCTATTGCTGAGCCCCTTGTACAGTCTGGACAAGGCCCTATTCCTGGTCACCCTGTACGATACGGTGTAGATTGTAGTGCAGTGTGCCTCGGATATGGCCCGATGCCTGGCTGTAGTGCAGTGTGCCTCTTATATCGCCCGATGCCTGGCTGTAGTGCAGTGTGCCCCGTCTGGTTCAGTGCCCAGCTGTAGTGCAGCGTGTCCCCTGTACAGTCCACTGCCCGGCTGTAGTGAGCTGTGCCCCCTGCTTGCTCCATTGCATGGCTGTAATGCAGTATGCCCTCTGTCTGGTCCAGAGCCCTGCTTTATTCAGTCCAGTGCCAGGCTGTAGTGCACTGTGCCTCCTTTCTGGTTGTGATTCAGTGTGCCTCGTCTGGTCGAGTGATTGGCTGTAATGCAGTGTGCCCCCTGTAAGGTCTGCTGCCCGGCTATACTGCAGTGTTGACCGGCTGTAGTGCACTGTGCCCTGTCTGGTCCAACCATGTCTATAGAAGGCCAGAGCCTGGCTGTCGTGCAGTGTGCCCTGTCAGGTCCAGTTCCCAGCTGTAGTGGATTGTGCTTCCTCTACGACCCAGTTCAAGTTCTATTGCTGTGCCCCCTGTACGGCCCGATGCCGGCTGTAGTACCCCTGTACTGCCCGGTGCCGGCTCTCTGGCTGACCCCTGTACTGCCCGGAGCCGGCTCTCTGGCAGTGACCCCTGTACGGCCCGGAGCCGGCTCTCTGGCAGTGACCCCTGTACGGCCCGGAGCCGGCTCTCTGGCAGTGACCCCTGTACGGCCCGGAGCCGGCTCTCTGGCAGTGACCCCTGTACGGCCCGGAGCCGGCTCTCTGGCAGTGACCCCTGTACGGCCCGGTGCCGGCTCTCTGGCAGTGACCCCTGTACGGCCCGGTGCCGGCTCTCTGGCTGTGCCCCCCCGTACTGCAAGGTGCCGGCTCTCTGGCTGTGTCCCCCCCCCCCCCCCCCCGTACTGCCCGGTGCCGGCTCTCTGGCTGTGCCCCCCGTACGGCCCAGTGCCGGCTCTCTGGCTGTGCCCCCCTGTACGGCCCGGTGACGGCTCTCTGGCTGTGACCCCTGTACTGCCCGATGCCGGCTCTCTGGCTGTGTCCCCAGTACTGCCCGGTGCCGGCTGTCTAGCTGTGCCCCCCGTACTCCCTGGTGCCGGCTCTCTGGCTGTGCCCCCTGTACGGCCCAGTGCCGGCTCTCTGGCTGTGCCCCCCGTACTCCCTGGTGCCGGCTCTCTGGCTGTGACCCCTGTACGGTGCCGGCTCTCTGGCTGTGACCCCTGTACTGCCCCGGCTCTCTGGCTGTGACCCCTGTACTGCCCGGTGCCGGCTCTCTGGCTGTGCCCCCTGTATGGCCCGGTGCCGGCTCTCTGGCTGTGCCCCCTGTATGGCCCGGTGCCGGCTCTCTGGCTGTGCCCCCCGTACTCCCCGGTGCCGGCTCTCTGGCTGTGCCCCCTGTATGGCCCGGTGCCGGCTCTCTGGCTGTGCCCCCTGTATGGCCCGGTGCCGGCTCTCTGGCTGTGCCCCCCGTACTCCCCGGTGCCGGCTCTCTGGCTGTGACCCCTGTACTCCCCGGTGCCGGCTCTCTGGCTGTGCCCCCGTACTGCCCGGTGCCGGCTCTCTGGCTGTGCCCCTGTGCTCACACTCGTGCTGGGCAGGGTTAGGGACTGGGAGACCCCGCCCGGGGCTCAGCCTCCCGGGTGTGCAGAGCAGTGGCGGGGGTGGAGGGTGAGGGGGCGGCCGTGCTATTTTTGGCCCAGACGCCCGGTTGCGTCAATGGCTGCGCCCCCTGCGTCACGCGCCATTCTTCCGTCCCCGGATCACTTTTTCCCTTTCGTTGGAGGCCGCGGGTCCGCCCGTCACGCTGGTGCCTTCCCCGTGCGCGCAGCCTGGGAAAGTGAAGGTGGACGAGCCGGTTCCCCCTCCTCACTGCCGCCTGGCTGTAGAGAATACCGGGGCCTCCCCTCACCCGAGGACCGGGACAATGCAGCGAGCGGGAAGGATCGGCGCCGGATCTGCCATCATGACAGCGGCCATAGAGCAGCGAGAAGTGACCGATCAGATCGTAACAAACCTATTGGGAACGTTCTGGCTCCGATCTTCTCTGATTACACCGATAACGGGAGATTTTGCATTAGGACTCAGGTGCTTAAGTTAAAGGGATATTCCAGTAATAAATGACCCCCGGGCCCTATCCACTGGGTAACTGCAAAGCTGATGCCAAGACCCTCCCTAATTACTAGGTCAGGGGTCCCCAAACCCCTGATGAACGACCTAGTCAAGTGGGGAAGCAGTACCCCTAGTGTGCTGATAGATGGGGGTCTCAGGGGTCAGATCCAGCATTTATTCACTGTACAGGTGCTAATTTATTACCAAAGTGCCCCATTATAACGCATGATACACAGCAGGGGAAATGTGAGGCTGAAATATGGAGAAGAGCCGCCAAAACCTTAGGGTATCGTCTTTTTTCAGGGTAATTTTTTTTCTAAAACCCTCCTGAAAAAATGTCCAGAAAACATTCCAAAAAATAAACAGAAGCAATTCTATGTAAAACTTCTAGTGCGTCTTTTAACCCCTTCAGGTTTCCAAACCTGCAGATTCCTATTATGGAGCAGGTGTAAACCGCTGCGGAATCCACACAAAGAATTGACATGCTGCGGAATAAACAGCGCTACGTTTCCGCAAGTTTTTTTCCGCAGCATGTGCACTGCAGATTTTGTTTTCCATAGGTTTACATTGTACTGTAAACTCATGAAAAACTGCTGCAAATCTGCAGCAAAATCCGCAACGTGTGCACATAGCCTTAAAAATGTTTAGAAAATGCTCAGGATACAACAACAAAAACCCACAAAACACACTATTTCCTGAAGCATGTTCCTTTTGTAAAACTTGTCAGGCTCACCCACCTGGAGAAGACCTAGTGTGAACATACCGAAAGCTAGTTACGCCTTTAATAGGTTTTATCATGAAGATGTCCCCCCGCATATGGACATAAAGGGGGTGAAGGTGTTATCTGAGCATGCTCGGGTACTAACTAGGTGTCTTCGGCGTGCTCGAATAATATGTCCGAGTCCCCATGGCTGCATATCTTAAGGCTGTTGGACACAACAACTACAGAGGATTTGTATGGAGTCAGCCCGAGTTCTGAGCCCGCTCCATATCTGGCGGGTTCCGGCCGTTTTATACAGAAGGCACTTACCGTAAGCTGCTGTTATTGGCGCTAGCTTAACCCCTTAGATGTCATCATGAGAAATAATGATCATCACATTTAGGCTATGTGCCCACGTTGCGGATTAGACTTAGGAATTTCTGGTGCGGATTCTGCATCTCTTGGCAGAAAACGCAGGTGCTGATTTGACGCGTTTTTTGTGCGGATTAAGGGTATGTGCACACGTTGCGGTTTTTACTGCAGATCCGCAGCGTTTTTGATGCGGATCCGCAGCAGTTTTCCATGCGGTGTACAGTACCATGTTAACCTATGGAAAATAAAAACCGCTGTGCACATGCTGCGGAAAAAACCGCGCGGAAACGCTGCGGTTTATTTTCCGCAGCATGTCAATTCTTTGTGTGGATTCCGCAGCGGTTTTACACCTGCTCCATATTAAAAAACCGCAGTAGAATCCGCACAAAAACGGCGGTAAATCTGCAGGAAAAACGCAGTGTTTTTGAACTGCGGATTTATCAAAATCAGTGCGGAAAAATCCGCACACCAGTCTGCAGCGTGAGCACATAGCCTTACTGCTGATTTGGTGCGGATTCCATGCGTTTTTCACCCCTGCGGATTTCTATAATGGAATGGGTACAAAAACGCTGCAGATCCGCACAAAAAGAAGTGACACGCTACTTCTTTTAATCCACAGCGTTTCCGTGCGGAATTTTCCACACCATTAGCACAGCATGTTTTTCTCATTGATTTACATTGTACTGTAAATCACTTGCGGATCTGCAGCGTTTCTGCGCCGCAAAAAACGCTGCGGATCCGCAGGAAATCCGCAACGTGTGCACATAGCCTTACGTGTTCAGATGGCGGGTACTCTCATCCACCGGCGGCCCAATTCAGACCTATGCTATGTGGCGCCTTGATTTCTAGGTCATTTATCTGAGTGATTATTATTATTATTTATTTATCTAGCACCATTGATTCCACCTAATACTACATTTTCCTGCACTTTCTGTTTTGGGGGTAATGCCTCGCTGTCAGTGGGTTCCCCCAAGCATCCGGAGCAGGACAAAGGCAATTAGGCTTCGCGCACACGGAGGGGTTTATATTTTTTTGACAAGTTTGTTTGTGGAAACTGCTTCAGGAAACGCTCCATCTTGGGGGAGGTTTTTTTTTACATTTCCTGATGGGGTTTTATGCTAATTGACTGAAAATACAGTTGATTTTCCGCTGCAGAAAATCTCAGTTTTCCAGGACCAGTATGAGGCATGAGATTTAAAAAAAAAAAAAAAAAAATCCCAACATGCAAAAAATATGTGCTGTGTAAACTCACAAGAGCTGCAGGTTTGAGATCAACGTAGATGGCGACTATAGGGGCGGCTTTCAGTCTTTGCCGTGCAGAAGGTGAACTCTGTGGCTTCCTCACACCTTGTCTGCAGTTCTATCCGCAGTAGTAAATTCTACTACACATTGCTGAGTACTTCTGAAGGACTTTCGCTTTTTCACTGCAAATCTAGCATTTTGGAAGATACCTTTTTTCTTTTACCGATATGTTTTTTTTTTTTTTTTTTTTTTGGGGGGGGGGTTTGAAGCTTTGCCAATGGACAGCTCTGAGGAGTTGCTTGCACTTTTTTTTAATTGCCTGAATTATTCAAAACCTTCAGGGGAAAAAAAATACTCATAAGTCTAAACATATAAACAGCAAACTGTATTTACTATAGAAATTATTAGGAAAAGTCCCATTTTGGGGAAACACCCCATCTCCAGAACAGGGGTCCTTTAAGCCCACCCTGACCAATATCCAGTGGGAGAACAGATAGTGAAGAAGCCACAAATGTCCACTGATCTTTCCATTCACTTCTATGATGGAAACAGCTGAGGTCGGTTCATCGGGGTTTGGGGACCCCTGTTCTGGAAATAGGTCAGGGTCCCAAAGGTGGGATATGCACTTGTCAGGAATGTATTATGAGTCGTTAACATATGGATAAGCCATAAATGCAATTTTCTCCAATTTAAGGATGGAAACTTAATACAAATGTAAACTGCGATGCTGCATCACATAATGTCACATGGGAAATAAAGAATGTGATTATTGTAGAAAAAAAACCCGCTATTTAGATTTTTTTTCTGATTATGAATGATACCATTATACCTGGCTTTTCACAAATAAATACATATTAAATATTTATCGTGCGTGGTTTGTCACCATAAAGTGTTTACCCCTTAGATCCACATGGGACATAAGTACTGTGGATTTTACCTGCAGAGTTAGGCTGTGTGCACACGTTCTGGATTTTTCGCGTTTTTTGCTATTAAAACTGCAAAAAAACCCTCAACCATTAAGCATCCTATTAATAGAATGCAATCCACAATTTTTGTGCACATGTTTTTGTGGAAAAAAATGCATTGCGGTAAAAAACGCAGCATGTTCATTAATTTTGCGGATTTTTCACGGATATCCCGCTATTTAATCCATTGGGAAACTCTGGAAAAAAACGCGAAAAATCCGCACAAAAAACGTGCAAAAAAATGCATGCAGATTTCCTGCAGAAAAAGTCCGGTTTTGTTCAGAAAATTTCTGCAAAGAATTCTGAGGTGTGCACATAGCCTTACACGACTTTATTCACACAGCAGTATTTCATTAGTATTTGTGTGCCAAAACCAGGAACGGCACCAGAACACAGAACAGGTGTCAAACTTTCAATGATCGTTTTTCTCTATAATTTCCACTCCTGGTTTATGGCACTGACCTGTGAATAAGCCCTTGTGGAGGACAGTTTACAAATCTCATCCACTTGAAGTTCACTTTGTGCGGATTTTCAGATCCACAGCGTGTCGATCTTTGCACCAGACTTACAGTGGGTACGGAAAGTATTCAGACCCCTTTAAATTTTTCACTCTTTGTTTCATTGCAGCCATTTGGTAAATTCAAAAAAGTTCATTTTTTTCACATTAATGTACACTCTGCACCCCATATTGACTGAAAAAAAACAGAAATGCAGAAATGTTTGCAAATTTATTAAGAAAAACTGAAATATCACCTGGTCATAAGTATTCAGACCCTTTGCTCAGATGCTCATATTTAAGTCACATGTTGTCCATTTCCTAGTGATCCTCCTTGAGATGGTCCTACTCCTTCATTGGAGTCCAGCTGTGTTTAATTAAACTGATAGGACTTGGTTTGGAAATGCACACACCTGTCTATATAAGACCTCACAGCTCACAGTGCATGTCAGACCAAATGAGAATCATGAGGTCAAAGGAACTGGCCAAAGAGCTCAGAGACAGAATTGTGGCAAGGCACAGAACTGGCCAAGGTTACAACAGAATTTCTGCAGTAGTCAAGGTTCCTAAGCGCACAATGGCCTCTATAATCCTTAAATGCAAGAAGTTTGGGACCACCAGAAGTCTTCCGAGACCTGGCCGTCCAGCCCAACTGAGCAATCGTGGGAGAAGAGTCTTGGTGAGAGAGGTAAAGAAGAACCCCAAGATCACTGTGGCTGAGCTCCAGAGATGCAGTAGGGAGATAGAAAGTTCCATAAAGTCAACTATCACTGCAGCCCTCCACCAGTCAGGCCTTTATGGCAGAGTGGCCCAACGGAAGCCTCTCCTCAGTGCAAGACATATGAAAGCCGCATAGAGTTTGCTAAAAAACACATGAAGGACTCCCAGACTATGAGCAATAAGATTCTCTGGTCTGATGAGATGAAGACAGACCTTTTTGGTGATAATTCTAAGCGGTTTGTGTGGCAAAAACCAGGCACTGTTCATCACCTGCCCAGTACAATCCCAACAGTGAAACGTGGTGGCAGCATCATGCTATGGTGGTGTTTTTCAGCTGCAAGGACAGGACGACTGGTTGTCATTGAAGGAAACATGAATGCAGCCAAGTACAGAGATATCCTGGATGAAAACCTCTTCCAGAGTGCTCTGGACCTCTTGGCCGAAGGTTCACCTTCCAACAAGACAAAGACCCTAAGCACACAGCTAAAATAACAAAGGAGCGGCTTCAGAACAACTCTGTGACCATTCTCGACCGGCCCGGCCAGAGCCCTGACCTGAAAATGGCTGTCCACCAACATTAACCATCCAACCTGACGAAACTGGACAGGATCTGCTGGGAAGAGTCGCAGAGGATCCCCAAATCCAGGGGTGAAATACATGTTGCATCATTCCCAAGAAGACTCATGGCTGTACTAGCTCAAAAGGTGCTTCTACTCAATACTGAGCAAAGGGGCTGAATACTTATGACCATGTGATATTTCAGATTTTCTTTTTTATTAAATTTGCAAAAATGACTACATTTCTGGATTTTTTTCAGTCAAGATGGGGTGCAGAGTGTACAGTAATGAGAAAAAAAATGAACGTTTCTGAATTTACCAAATGACTGCAATGAAACAAAGAGTGAAAAATTTAAAGGGTCTGAATACTTTCCGTACCCACTGTACATGTAAGGCTGGTCTGACAATCTGTGGTCTCACAATCTATTTTTCACATTTTATACTCTGAATAACCTCGGCTCTCCTGTCCTAATCTAGACCGCCTTCTACATGCCCATGACACTATTGAGTTTGGCTCAGGAGATTCTAGGCCAATCTGTGCATTGTAGTTTGTACTCAGACTGTGAAACCCAGATGTTTGAGCCCTGCTTTAGGCCGGTTTCACACGTCAGTGGCTCCGGTACGTGAGGTGACAGTTTCCTCACGTACCGGAGACACTGACACCCGTAGACCCATTAAAATCAATGCATCTGTGCAGATGTCATTGATTTTTTGCGCACCGTGTCTCCGTGTGCCAAACACGGAGAAATGTCAGTGTTCGTGGGAGCGCACGTATTACACAGACCCATTAAAGTCAATGGGTCCGTGTAAAACACGTACCTCACACGGACGTTCTCCGTGTGGCGTGCAGGAGACAGCGCTCCAGTAAGCGCTGTCCCCCCCACATGGTGCTGAAGCAGCGATTCATATCTTCTGTGCAGCAGCGTTTGCTGCATAGAAGATATGAATAATAGTGTTTAAAAGAAAGATCTATCTGTCCGCCGCCCTCCCACACCCTGTGCGCCCCCCCACCCCCTGTGCGCCCCCCCGCTGTTCTGAAAATACTCACCCGCTTCCCTCGTTGGCTGTCGCTGCTTCCTGTCCTGGCCGCTCCTTCTACTGTATGCGGTCACGTGGGGCTGCCGATTACAGTCATGAATATGCGGCACCACCTCCCATAGGGGTGGAGCCGCCTATTCATGACTGTAAATGAGCGGCCCCACGTGACCGCATACAGTAGAAGGGGCGGGCAGCACAGGAGGCAGCGACAGCCAACGAGGGAAGCGGGTGAGTATTTTCAGAACAGCGGGGGGGGGGGCGCACAGGGGGTGGGGGGGCGCACAGGGTGTGGGAGGGCGGCGGACAGATAGATCTTTCTTTTAAAGACTATTATTCATATCTTCTATGCAGCAAACGCTGCTGCACAGAAGATATGAATCGCGGCTTCAGCACGATGCAGGGGACAGCGCTACACTTTAGCGCTGTCTCCTGCACGCTCCGTGTGGTACCCACTCGGCACACGGGCGGCACACGTGTGCCGCACGTATGGCCTACGTGAGCTCACGGGCACACGGACACGGATAACTCCGGTACCGATTTTTTCCGGTACCGGAATTATCTGGACGTGTGAGACTGCCCTTAGGCTGTGCACTTATCCTAAGGCTGGGGTCACATGAGGGTATATTCTCTTATACAATAGAACCGGGTCCGATTATTCAAATGACACTCGGCTCAAACACTGTCAGAGTCAGAGCGGGTTGTCTGTTCTCTTTGCTCTCATCCTCTCGTATGAAACAATCGCAGCGCCGGTGTGGAGGAGGTGGAGAAAAATGTCTCCATTGTCAGCATTTTCTTCAATCAGACTGCACTCGAATGACATCTGAGTGCAGTCCGATATTTCACATGCACCCATTGATTATCAATCTGATTCTCAGGTGCGGTCGCCCCATGCTGCGATTGTTCTCTCATGCCCAATCAGCATGAGAAAATAATTGTAGTTCTGCACTGCTCCATAGAATGACGCTGGGCCGAGTACTAGCCCATAAAACTTCACATAGCACTCGGCCGTGTTATACGAGCCCTATGGTTACATCAGGATATGTTCATGACTATACTCTAATATTCCCATAGACCGCCATTCACTAGATGATGGTCAGAAGTTCACGCTTGGGCCTCCATGTAGCAGATATGCATCTGGGCACTGTTTGGCTTTCATATACAGAGGGACACAGTGGAAAAAACACCTCGTGATATATTTTTTGCATTTATGCTCTAGAAGGAATATCCTGGGTGCTTACACATGACAGTGCTGACGAGCTCTACCTTACCTAACACATGCTGATTTTGTGGACTTACCTGATTAATTTTGCACCATTTCTTTAACCTATTGCATAGCAGGGGGGATTGGATAGGGATAGGGCAATAATATTCAGATATGCGGGGTGGAAGGTATTAGGGATGCAAGTGACCTGATATCCTTGTCCGATCATTTCTCTGAATGAATAATCCCCAGGATTGCACATTATGATGAGCGAACGTGCTGGGATAAGGTGTTATCTGGGCATGCTCGGGTGCTAACCAAGTGACTTCGGCGTGCTCAAATAATATGTTCGAGTCCCGGCGGCTGCATGTCTCGTGACTGTTAATCAGCTGCAAAACGTGTAGGGATTGCCTGTTTGTTAGGAAATTCCTTCATGTGTTGCAGCTGGTGACATGCAGCCGCGGGGACTCGAACATATTATTCGAGCACGCCGAAGTCGCTTGGTTAGCACCCGAGCATGCCCACATAACACCTTATCCGGGAACATTCGCTCATCACTAATGCATATATAGTAGAAGCTTCCATTCCCCTATCCCACAACCGGATACATTGTATCTCTCGGACCTTTTTGTTTTGACAATAATTATTTTCCTGTGTAATCAATTCCAGATGAAGACTTAATAAGAACAAATAGAGTAATTCCTCAGATGCGATGCACTTGCATATTCCGCACCGACGGTTTATTCCTGCTGTGGATAATGGGAACAACCTCAGGTCATGTTCATCATTAATCCAATATTACGAGCAAGTAATGGGTTAAGTATACAATGTTGCTCTTATCAGTGAGCAGGATTATTTTCATTATTCTGGAAGCTTCTTGGTCCAGGTCTCACAAATGGTTCCCCCCACCCCACTCTCAGTGCAATCTCCATTTCCTAAGATTGTCCTTTGATCCTAGATGTTAATAACCTTAACCCCTCCTCATTATGTTCCTGGTACACAGAACAGGCCCCCGTCGGTGTATTTCATACATCATAATTAGCTATAAAATGGAAGATTTTTTTTTTTTCTAAAGACATTACACACTGTACACAGATCTATGGCCCTGTCTTCAGGGAAGGTATTGATTTTGACTTAAGATGTATCTATAGCTTTGTGCTTCTCCGACATGAATGGGAATGGAGACACAGTCAGCCCCATTACTCTAAATATACACCTGTTGGCTGCACGAAGTGGACGTCCCCGGAGAGCGACGATCAGGCCCGAGAGAGCGCTGCTCCGATGGACTGAAGTGGCAGGTTGTATTGTGGTCTGTAATGCGCTTCTTCATTATCACATTAAAGCCTGGTGGAAGAAGTGTCACTACTTACAAAGGATCGTCAGGCACAAAATAGATCCAAAGGTCACCAAGAGAGGAGGGCATTCCTGTCCACTTTTTATATAATTGAACCTATAGAGCCCTATAATAAAAATTTGGTGTACAAGGAGATATTCTGATTTACAGACATTTCTGAGAATAGTAATCACTTTCATGAATCCGCATGTGGTTGTTTCAGCAACATGTGCAAGGATTTCTGCAAGTTCATGAAACTTTTGGGACTATACCCAACACACATTAGATAGAGCTCATCTGATACATTGCCGAGAACTCAATCTATTGTGCATTCGCACATCCTCATATTCAACAGATCATTATTATTATTTATATAACACCATTGATTCCATGGTGCTGTACATGAGAATGGGTTACATACAAATTACAGATATCACTTACAGTAAGCAAACTAACTGACTGATACAGAGGGGCGAGGACCCTGCCCTTGTGGGCTTATATTCTACAGGATTATGGGGAAGGAGACAGTAGGTTGGGGGTTGCAGGAGCTCCGGTGTTGGTGAGGCGGTAGCTTCTGTAGTGATGAGGAGGCAGCGGGGTCAGTGCAGGCTGTAGGCTTTCCTGAAGAGGTGGGTTCTCAGGTTCCGTCTGAAGGATCCGAATGTGGTTGATAGTCGGACGTGTTGGGGCAGAGAATTCCAGAGGATGGGCGATATTCGGGAGAAGTCTTGGAGGCGGTTGGGTGAGGAGCGAATAAGTGTGGAGGAGAGAAGGAGGTCTTGGGAAGACCGTAGATTACGTGAGGGAAGATATCGAGAGATTAGTTCAGAGATATATGGAGGAGACAGGTTATGGATGGCTTTGTAGGTCAGTATTAGTAATTTGAACTGGATACGCTGAGGGAATGGGAGCCAGTGAAGAGATTTGCAGAGGGGGGAAGCGGAGGAGTAGCGAGGAGAGAGATGGATTAGTCGGGCAGCAGAGTTAAGGATGGACTGGAGAGGTGCAAGGGTGTTACCAGAGAGGCCACAGAAAAGGATGTTGCAGTAGTCAAGGCAGGAGATGATGAGGGCATGCACAAGCATTTTAGTAGATTGACGGTTGAGGAAAGGACAGATTCTGGAGATATTTTTGAGCTGGAGGTGACAGGAGGTGGAAAGAGCTTGGATGTGCGGTTTGAAGGACAGGGCAGAGTCAAAGCTTACTCTGAGGGAGCGGACTTCCGGTACGGGGACAGCATGATGTCGTTAATTGTGATAGATAGGTCAGGTAAGGAAGATCTATGAGATGGAGGAAAGATGATGAGGTCAGATTTGGCCACATTGAGTTTGAGGAAGCGAGAGGAGAAGGAGGATATGGCTGATAGACACTCCGGGATTCTGGAGAGCAGAGCGGTGACGTCTGGGCCAGAGAGGTAGATCTGAGTGTCATCAGCATAAAGGTGGTACTGGAATCCATGGGACTTTATGAGTTGTCCCAGGCCAAGTGTATAGATTGAGAAGAGTAAGGGTCCTAGAACAGAGCCTTGAGGGACTCCAACACAGAGAGGGTGGGATGAGGAGGTAGTGAGGGAGTGGGAGACGCTAAGGCTAAGTGCACACGTCGCAGAATTGCCGTGGAAATTTCCACGGCAATTCTGCAACTCCTGCCGCGGGTATATCGCATGCGGAATTGGCATGCATATTCCTGCTAAAAACTAGCGTTTTGCAAGCATAATTAGCTTGCAGAATGCTAGCGTTTTCCAAGCGATCTGTAGCATCGCTTGGAAAACTGATTGACAGGTTGGTCACACTTGTCAAACATAGTGTTTGACAAGTGTGACCAACTTTTTACTATTGATTCTGCCTATGCAGCATCAATAGTAAAAGATATAATGTTAAAAATAATTTAAAAAAAATAAAAAAAATGGTTATTCTCACCTTCCGAAGGCTCCCGATCTCCTCAGCGGCTTCTGTTCCTATAGATGCTTTGTGTGCAGGAACTGTGAGGACGTCACGGTCACGTGACCGTGATGTCATCGCGGTCACGTGACGCGACGTCATCGCAGGTCCTTCACACAAAGCATCCATGGGAACGGAAGCGGTAGCGTGCACCGCTGAGAGGCGGGAAGACTCCGGGGCCATCAGAAGGTGAGTATATCAATATTTTTTATTTTAATTCTTTTTTTTAACAATTATATGGTGCCCAGTTCGTGGAGGAAAGTCTCCTCTCCTCCACCCTGTGTACCAACCGCACATGATCTGCTTACTTCCTGCATGGGGCTATGCATTCCTAGGTGTGCGGAATCCCCGCGATTCCGCAAATTTAATGAACATGCTGCGTTTTTTTCTGGAATGCGATTCTGCTCAGGAAAACAATGCAGCATGTGCACAATAAATGCGGAATGCATTCTATTAAATAGGATGCTTAATGTGAGCATTTTTTCACGGTTTTATAGCGTTTTTATAGCGAAAAACCGCGAAAAAAACGCGAAAAATCTGCTACGTGTGCACACAGCCTAAATGTGGGGTTGGAAAGGTATGAGGAGATCCAGGATACGGCGAGGTCTTTGATTCCAAAGGAGGAGAGGATCTGTAGTAGGAGGCAGTGGTCAACTATGTGGAAAGCAGAGGACAGGTCTAGAAGGAGGAGTACAGAGTATTGTCCGTTAGCTTTGGCGGTAAGTAGGTCGTTAGTGATTTTGGTCAGGGCTGTCTCAGTTGAGTGATGGGGGCGGAAACCAGATTGTAGATTGTCAAAGAGCAAGTTAGATGAGAGGTGGGAGGAAAGTTCAGAGTGGAAGTGCTGCTCTAGGAGTTTGGAAGCGAATGGGAGCAGCAATATTGGGCGATAGCTGGACATAGCAGTTGGATTGAGGGTTGGATTTTTAAGGATAGGCGTGATTGTGGTATATTTGAAAGCAGAAGGGAAGGTGCCAGAAGTTAGTGATAGGTTGAAGAGGTGGGTTAGGGATGGGATAAGTGTGGTGGTGAGGTTGGGGAGGAGGTGGGATGGGATGGGGTCGAGCGCACAGGTGGTGGGTGCGATTTGGAGAGGAGACAATTAAGCCCCCCTTCAGTGATGTTGGATAGGGAGGTTATGGAGTTTGGGCATTGGTCTGGTATACAAAGGGATTGTGGTGGTTGAACAATGAAGACTTGCCTTGTTTGGTCGATCTTATTTTTAAAGTGTGTAGCAAAGTCCTCAGCAGAGATGAGGGAGGTTGGAGGGGGCAGTGGGGGGTGGAGGAGGGAGTTGAAGGTTTTGAATAACTGTTTGGGGTTGTGGGTGGACATATCATTGGCGCAACCGCACAGGGGCCCAAGATTTAAAGGGGTTGTCCAAATCGATAAGTCTGCTGTCACTCTGCGTGACTGCAAACTTACGACTTCCCCCACCGCATGCATGGTGCGCTGCGAGGATCCGTGAGTTTCTGAGCCAGGATCGGAGGGTGTGTATGAGTTACACTTCTATGGAGTGAGGCCGCGAGCTCCAGTCAGCCAAGTGTATGGAGCGAGGCTGCGCTCACTAGTCAGCCAAGTGTATGGAGCGATTCTGCGCTCACTAGTCAGCCAAGTGTATGGAGCGAGGCAGCACCTCCTATTAAGCCACGCCCACTGTACAGCCATATCACTAGCTGGAATGTGGTCTCACTCCATACAAGTGTATGAAGCAAGGCTGTGCCCACTAGTCTGGTTCTGGTTAGGAGTATGTATAACGCAGAGTGACTGCACACTAGGGATGCTCGGGGTTTGGTTCGGGTACCAGAACAGTACTTGAACCTGGACCCCATTTAATTTAATGGGTGTCCAAACGTCCATTGTTTCCCACGTTGTCATCTGGCTCTGATTGGCGGTAACCTTACACGTTACCTCCGGTCACAGCGCTGCAGTTCCCATGCTGTCACACAGATGACAACTTATGAACCAGCAGCTGTGACTGGCGGTGAAACGGTTACCGCCGGTCAGGCATCAGCTGATTGATGAGTTCTAGTGTTGACCAAATAGGCTGGCAGCTATCTAGTTTCAATGGCCACCTTAAAAGGGTTGTTCTACTCTTTTCAAAATAACAAATGGAGGTGTATTCACTTTCCATCATCCTAGAGGATCTAGCACAAGCCACTGCGGAGGCGATGTCTGCACCACCTGGGTGTCAACTGGACTACCGAAGTCTGTGATTGGCTACTGTATGATGGTCAAGTGACTAGAAGAGCATGTCATTGGAGAATCAACAACAAAATGTGTGATTGGAGATCTATTCACCTGACCACTGCAGCCAATCACGTGCTTTAGTGATCCTGTTGAGGGATGATAACATTACTTGGGAATTGCTATGAAAGCAACAAATTGTAAAATGTGGCTCCGAGTGAACTCTCCTTTTAATACTCCAATCCTTTGCAGCATTATCTTTAACTGATGTGTCTGTGGTGGGCTACCAAGTTTCCAGTGTGGGCCAACACACCAAACCAGAAATAGTTGTACCACCTCTCTGTGAAACTGCATGTCAGGGTGGATACGTATATGTGTGAATATGACTTGTGTAGGTGAGAACCTGTGGTTTCATACACGACATTAGTCTTCTACGATAAACAACTTCCGTTATATTTGTGCCTGAAAATGTATCAATATAATTAATAGTTTATGAAAAGATAAATAGAACTCTTCATAGTAGCATAATTCTCGATGCATGGCAGGCTGACAAGTAAGGCTGGGATTTGTAGTCCCATTGAATACTGAAATAAAGCATTGCCTAACTGTACAAAGACACTCAAGAGTTGCAACTTAAAGAGTTGTTGCTTCTTCTCATATCTTCAGGAGCTCTTCTTATGATTTACAGTTTGGAATAACATCATGTTTGCACTGCCGGCCCAATCTGTGCACGCAGAGGCAGTGTAGGCACTATAACTTCAGAGCAGCACTTACAAGCTCTATAGCAAAGAGCAGCTTTTCTTGCCTAGGAGACCTACCACCTCCGATAGAATGGACGGTGGCCGGAAACTAGGCAATGAGCAGTAAACAAATTTAAACTGTCGCTCCTTTTTTGAGTAAATTGCATAGTTTGTTGTTTTTCCAAGCACTTTGCAGTTTTACCTATTTATGAAGATTAGACAACCACCTTAAAAGAGGCTTGTTGTCACCTTTCCTGACATGTCGGTTTTCGAAAAAACTTCTATTCTTCATTAAATAACAATTTTACATAATATTTTCTTATAGCTCTACCAAGTGCTGTTCTTCTGTATTCACTCCTTTAGAGATACATTGATAATTGCATGTTACCGGTTGGGGTTTGCTCACTCTGGCGCGGTCCAATCAATGCTGACTGTATCAAACTTTGTAGGGAGACACATAAGACAAGAGTAATGGCAATCCTCAATTTAATTATACACTTCCAGGAGGTATAATAGAAGGATGGTAAATCCATAGTTCTAAGAAAAGACACCACCAATTTTTTTTTTTCCATGGGGAATTCACTAAAACAGATCAGGAGAAGTGATAACTCCTCTTTTAGGTATATCTGGAGACAGTAGTATTGATTGTTTATCCTTAGGGAAGAGTCAGACGGCCATATAACTCAAAAGAGGATCGCATCACAATGCTCGGACTGGCCGGCAGCTCTCCTGACATTTCTATGCAGCTGTCACGCTCAGGTGGGAAGAGCCGACGGCCTGTCCAAGCATTGCGTTGCGATTCTCGCCCAAATTATACGGCTGACTGACTCTTTCCTTAGAAGGACATTAACAGATGATCTGTGAAGGTTTGACCTCCAAGTTCCCCAATGATCAGCACTTCCATGTTTACACTCATAAAAGTGACTGCATCTGGTACTGCAGATCCCTTTATCTCTTGTGGCATTGTGACCACCTAGATCCTGGACCAGATCGGCCACTAATATTACAGGAAAATCTCTTGTCTGGCGCATGTACATGAAGCTTATTGTGTGACCTCCCGCCTACACCAGTTTGTTTCATGCAGGTATAGAAGAAGAGGAGAGGTTCAGCTGAAGTTAAAGTCTTCTTAATCCACTTTGGAAACCACTTTTTCCAGAAGCCCTCATAAATATAAACTGAACACATGTCGTCCCGTTGCTGAGATCCCAAGTAATCACCTGTAATCTGTGGAAAAGGCTGGCTGGTATCAAGGGTTCCATTTCTCTGCAGCACTCCCACAGGGGAAATTAGGCATTACACCGTGCCTATTGAATGCAATGGACTGTGACATTTATTCCTTTGTGTGAATTGTGTTATACTCAATCATACCCAAGGATAATTATGACCGACACTACTGTAAGGCTATGTCCACACATTATACAGACCCTTCTGAAGAAGCTAGACAAAACGCGCGTCAAGGGGGCTGCTGGCTGTGTCTGCTATTTGGTATTACAACCTGTCCTTTACTCTGCAATTTATCCATACATGTATGTTGCTTTAACTAGGTAATTATCAATCTTTTTGCCACTTATTTACTACTAGTCACTCTTCTTTTTGTGCGTATATCTATTGCTGTAACTAGGAAGCAAATACATTTCTCTGCCACTTGGTATTGAACCCATTAGTTACTTTGCATTTCGTGTATGCACATGTGTATATATATATGGCCACGATTATAATCACTTTTGACACAGGGTTTATATCTCCTGTCGTCAGACATTTTAGTGGCACTTTGCACTTTACTGCACAGAATATTCATCCACATTGCAATTATTACTGAATATTTTTAATAATAAGATCATTGCATGTTTAACAACTTAGGACTTCAATAACATCGTGTAGTTTAGGAGCATGCATGGCATATAAGTCTCCTCACTCTGACGTGCCAAGCTTTGCTTGTCACTCTCCACAAGGAGAAATGTCACCCTTTAGATCCCAGTCCAAAGCCTCTCACCTAGCCAAATCAGATCTCATACTTTGCACTGAGGAGGGGCAACACCCTGAAATACTGTGTCTGCAAACTGAGATTCTGGTTTGGCTTTTATCCTAAGTCATATTGCAAGGCTTGTTAAAGAGTCGATAGTGGCTTTACGATCTCTACTTCCAGTAAGGCACATTAGAGTTCTAGTCCTCTTCCTCTCTGAAGAGACAATTTGCATATCTAATTTCCCAGAGGAGCATTCAAGGCGTATAAGTCTCCTCATTCTGGCATGCCAGGCATGGCATGTGCCTCTCCACAAGGAGAAAAGTCACCCTTTAGATCCCAGTCCAGAGCCTCTCACCTAGCAAAATCAGATCTCAAACTTTGCACTGATGAAGGCTAACACCCCCGAAACACTGTGTCTGCAAACTGAGATTCTTGTTTGGCTTTTATGCATATTGCAAGGCTTTTTAAAGAATCGATATTGACTTTTAGGATCACTTCTTCCAATAAGTGGCACTAGAGTTCTAGTCCTCTTCCTCTCTGAAGAGATAAGCATGACTTACAAGTCTCCTCACTCTGGCATGCCAGGCTCGGTTTGTCACTCTCCTCAAGGAAAAATTTTACCCCTTAGACCCCAGGCTTCTACAATGTAATACATCTAAGTATGCATCATGGATTTACTTTCATTTATTTGACTTTAATGTGCTTCACCATAAATATACCACCATCAGCTTTTTCTATTCTTGAGGCCAGTCTCACACGTCCAGATAATTCCGGTACCGAAAAAATCGGTACTGGAGTTATCCGTGTCCGTGTGCTCACGTGGCACATCAGTGTGGCACACGTGCGGCAGCCGTGTGCCGCCTGGGTACCACACGGACCGTGCAGGAGACAGCGCTAGAGATAAGCGCTGTCCCCTGCATCTGGTGCTGAAGCCGGAATCCATTCCTTCTTCCCAGCAGCGTTCGCTGGAGAGAAGGAATGAAAAATCATTGGTTTTTTTGGAGCCGGGTGAGTATTTTATTTCCAGCGGGCGGGCGCACAGGGGGTGGGAGGGGGGTGATGACAAGGATCTTTATTTTAAACACAAAAAAACCCCAAAAAACAATGATTTTTCATTCCTTCTCTCCAGCGAACGCTGCTGGAGAGAAGAAATGAATGCCGGCTTCAGCACCACAAGCTGGGGGGACAGCGCTTACTGTAGCGCTGTCTCCTGCACGGCACACGGACAGCATCCGTGTGCGGTACGTGTTTTACACGGACCCATTGACTTTAATGGGTGCGTGTGATCCCTGCGCTCCCACGAACACTGACATGTCTCCGTGTTTTTCAAACGGACACACGGTCCATGAAAACACGCTGACATGTGCAGAGACACATTGATTTTAATGTGTCTACATGAGTCAGTGTCTCCAGGACGTGAGAAAACTGTCACCACACGTACCGGAGCCACTGACGTGTGAAACCGGCCTTACCCACATTCACATACCCCTGGAATTTACGTAATTTTTATAGCAATATGTCATTTAATAAAATGTTATTATAGATTCTAAATATGTTTGTCAAGGGTCTGGATTTTTTATCGGATTTTAAGCTTTTTTTGACCCTTAAGTTCTCTAGGACCTTCTTGGTTCATATGTCCGCACATTGCAGAAAATCCACAATAAATTTGGTTGCGGATTTTACCCTGCTCCATAAAATCCAAAAAGAATATCCTCATAAGAATGAGCATTCTGAAAATTTGAAAACCCACAGAATGCTTTCACTTTCCTGCAGATATTTTTCACAATATGTTAATAATAATAATTTTTATTTATATAGCGCCAACATATTCCGCAGCACTTTCCATTATGTTAATGGGGTTTTACGAACCTCCTTCAATTGTAATCTACTGTAACTTGCTGCAGATTTGCAGCGGGGAATCCTCATTGTAAACCCGCTACAAATTCTGAAGATATGAAAATATCCTAAAAGTCATACAATATTTACCATATAGTACTAACAGGACTGCGACATGTCCAGCATTTACAAGAGTTGGCACAGCACATATTCTGCTAGCACATCCATCACCACGTAGCCATAGGCTACATTCACGTGGCCATATTACTGATCCGTTTTGTATGGATCCCTTCTCCGGAGCCTATGGCCTGCTCTTGTACTTTTGTAGCCCAATATATTTATGGTTGATTGGATACATGTACATTTTAGCGTTTCCTGTTGCAATTGATACAATGCAGCCAAACAGGAATATTGCAAATGTTACCATTTCCAGAATACAGCGATCGCTCTGATTAAGCAGGGCTTTATGCATTAGACCGCCGGCTCCTTGACTCCCCTATTGGAGAACTATCTCATTTAGAAAAGATATGATTGACTGCTCTAATTACAACCCCCCTGCGCTCCTATTCATCTTCACCACTTAGGGTCAGCCTGGCCAGGGACTGGGACTCAAACCTTCATCCTGACAATGCTCTACTACCTTGAGATTGCCATTTGGCAACCATCCTGTGTATTGAATTTCCAGAGCGGGGGATGGGACGTTCCATACAGGCACAATATGTACTTGAGTGAAATGAATACATCCTCATGCAGGTAATCGGAAATGATCCTTGGTATTACCTGTGCAAATATTGGTAAAACATCTGCAACCTAAAACACCATGCAACCTTTGTGTCTGACTGATACTGACCACTGGCTGCAGAAATTATTAACACTTCATTTGCCGTGCTAACTGACACATTCAGTGAGCCATCAGTGGTCATTCTTCCGTAAGAAAAGGAAAGCATGCCTCCTTATAAGATATTTTAAGACTTCACTATGCGGCCATATAACTTCATGATTTTACATATGTTACAACCGTTAACGAGCCCTCGTTAGAATCGTTATGCCTATGGTACCAAATCAATTGGGTATGAGCAATTAAGCCTATTTAGAAAATGTATCCAGTCTTTTAACATTTTAATGAGGGAAGGTGAGTAAGTTAACTCGTTAATTCACCGACCATTAGAATTCTTTGCAGAATCTTCTAAAGTAAATATAACAAATATGGCAAAGCAATATACCCAATGGATGATTTGCAGAAACCCTTTCTATCTACATTCTCCAATGATTGGCTGATAATAGGGGATCGATGGAGATCTGCTGAAGAAGAACCCAGAAGCAAAGTGTTCAGTTTCCCTGCAGCGCCACCACAGGAATAATGAAGTATTACACATCTCATATTGAACGTAATTAACTCTCTCTGTAAGGTCACGTTCACATGTTCAGTATTTGGTCAGTATTTTACATCAGTATTTGTAGCCAAAATCAGGAGTGGAACAATCAGAGGAAAAGTATAATAGAAACACGTCACCACTTCTGTATTTATCTCCCACTCTGATGTAAAATACTGACCCAATACTGAAGGTGGGAACGTGGCCTCAGGGCAGACGATCGTATTATCGCTCCAAGTGCAATCTATGGGGCTGTGCACATGTCTGTTTTCTTGTACAGAGTCTGTTCGAAGAAAAAATCACAGCACGCCCGAGTTTGATCTGATATTTGGATCACGCTCGGCCATGCAAGTCAATGAGTGCGTGGAAAACATCAAAATGCACTCTGATGACATCTGAGTGCAGTCCAAGTTCCATGAACTGACATAATGAATAAGACAATTATTTTTTTTCTCCGCCTTCTCTTCTGAGATAATCAGATCACACTCTGATCAGAGTGTCAAAATCGGCCCTATTCTCTCGAATGAGATAATCTATGGCCGTCTGCTGGTCTCCCAAAGTGATAAATGCTCTGGAATAAATGGATGTCCATTTCTAATAGCATATCTGAAAATAAATTTCTACACCTACTTTGAAATATGTTATTCCACACATAATCCCTTTTGCTTCAGAAACCAATTTGATGAATATTGACGGAACATCAATTTTTTTATTGCATTCATGTAATCACACAGAACAGATATGAATGATAATTCCTCATTATTAACAAAGACGATACCAGTCATAGGTTCTTAGTACACTATCAAGTGTATACACAATAACATATGGGACGTGTCATTATATTGTAATGACTAAAGAAAAAATCTGATTTTTTTTTAATTAAAAATGACACATTTGTGTCCAATTAAAAGACATACCTATTTCTTCTTCCTATTGCATCCAATACCAACAGTGATAATAGCAATAATTAATATTATTTCTAATTAGCAGCTAATGCTCCCTTTGCATACAGCAGATAGAGCAGCTCTGTCATTTTAATTGTCCTTTCATTGAAAGCTGTCAGAATCTGCCTTGTTTTCCCCCCTAAATAACAGGAGGTCTCCTCTATTATCATTACACAAGGACTGGGGTCTGCCCATCTCAGCAGCAGGCAGGAATTAGACTGTTGGATCCTTCAAGGGGGCAGGAGCTGCTACTACAAGCACAGAGATGGATGGGGGGGTCCTGCTTATAACACTGCACAGTGTCTGGATGGATGGGGCCAAGCAGATACTACACTCCTCTCTGGAGCTCAGAGGAAAATGCTGGCTGCTCAGAAGACAGCAGCATCCTCCTCACCCACATGGCTAATTATAGGATCCAAGCTGCATATGTGTGTAGCTGTTATGTCATTCTGTTATTTATGACTCAGGAGCCTCCTAAAGAAACAAGGTTACTTGGGTGTAAAGTCCTCTATTCTCACACGTGGGGCAGGTGGAAATGGATTGTGTTCCAGTGTTATAGTGCATGGGCAGCTTGTAACTTTCTACAGACAGCTGCTGCAGAACCTCTTGAATAGAAATGAACTATCAGCAGACTATGGATCTGAATGGATGAACATGATGTTGTGCAGCAGCTGCAGCCTCATACAAGGATTTTATTATGTAAGTTCAAACTTCCAGCTGGTGGCAGGGATGGGGATGCTGGAGCTGGAGTGACCGAGCAGGAGATATGTGTGCAATCTTCATGGATTTACCTATAGATATATAACACTAATGAATTGTATCAACAACGTAGTGATAAGAAAGATACACTGTGTATCCACACATAAGAACAGAGCTGCAGATACAATGATCCCAGAACACACAACTGACAAATCACAGAGCAACTGGATCCTGTGGGTCTGTGTGCAGTAATGAGGCCGACCAGATCCACAGACATCATACTGGAAGAAATCCAATTTATAATAATAATCTAACACAATATATGAATAGACCCAGGATCACAGCAGTTATAGAGAGAATGCTTCCTGTACCCCAGCAATAGCCCCCCATGGAGCAGGGCTGGGGGACATCTGTGTGCAGGATATACAGTGTTATGTGTATGCTGTGGTATTGGGCTGTGACTGTGAGTATCTGCAATAGAATGGATACATGTGTGTGATTATGTGTGTGTATATAATGTGTGCGAACTTTTGTGTTCATAAGTTGCATATATATATATGTGTGTGTGTGTAGATGTTTTTGTACATATATGTGTGTGTATATGTGTGTGTGAGTATATGTGTGTACTTTTGTGTTCATAAGCTGCAATGTGTGTGTATATGTGTGTACATGTTTTTGTGCATATATGTGTGTGTGTATATATATGTGTGTTTGTGTACATATGTGTGCATGTGCGTGTGTGTGTGTGAGTATATGTGTGTGTGTGTGCATATATGAGTATATGTATGTGTCTACATGTGTATGATTGTGTATGTGTGTGTATATAGGCGTGTGTGTGTATGTAGAAAGTTTATATACTTATGTATGTATGTCTATATGTGAGTGTGTGTATAAGTTTCTGCACATATTGAAGTGTATGTATGAGTGTGAATAATGTATATATATATATATATATATATATATATATAGCTCTATAGTGTAGTGTGAATACTGTGTTATATATATATATATATATATATATATATACTGTGTGTGTGTATTATATATATACTGTGTGTGTATATATATATATATATATATATATATATATATATATATATATATATATATATATACTGTATGTATATATATACATATATATATATACCCACACACACGCATGGCACACACAGTATATACACACACGCTCATACACACACAGTATATATACACACACACACTATCAGTACTTGAGTGTATTTGCAGAGTCGCAGTCCCACAGTGGTGTAGTAGCACACGCCCACCCACAGACACCACTACACACACTCACACACGCACACTTTCCTGGGGTTGCCCCCACTAGGAAGGCTCCACAGAAAGTGAGACCCCGGCTCGCTCCCACCTCAGACCAGTGCTCGCTGCGTGACGTCACATCGGAAATTTACCAAAAGCCAGAACGGGGCCAACAGCACAGACGGTGGAGCGGAGCGCGCCGCTGATTGGCCGGCCCTGCTGACGTCAGCTGACGCCGCCGCTTGTAGAGTGAGCGCTGAGGTATACTGAGCCCACATAAACAAAGGCACATTGCACGGACCGATCACTGCTCCGCCAGCAAGTTCTCCGCTCCGTCCGCAGCAGCCCAGGGATGTACAGCGGCGCCGCACAGCTGGAGGCATAGAGGGGCCGGCGGCTCCACAGCGCTGCCCTGCAAGTAAGTGCCGGCTCCGCTCATTCATCCCCGCACTGCGAGCATCAGCCCTGACAGCAGGAGGGCAGCATCACTGGGGAGCATCACTGCGGACACCGAGCCTGCGGCACACTGGGCGTCTGAGGGCTCCTGCCGCCATGTCACCGCTGGCTGTGATGTCACTGCTGAGTTATTACATCACGGAGCTCAGGAGCCGATCCAGAGTTTACTTGTCCTGGGCTGGAAGAAAGTCACTGTGCTTCACTTATCAACTGTACATGGCTTATTGGAAGTGGGGATTATCTAGTATCTATCCATCTATCTACTATCTATCTATTATGCATCTATCTATCTATCTATTATCTATCTATTATCTATCTATCTGCCTATTCATCTATTTATCTATCTATTATCTATATAGCTGTCTAACACACCATGTTCCTCTGTGTATCAAAAGTTGCACTATGTAGGTTATCATGTGTTGTATGGAAGTTATGAAGAAAGCTCTATACATAGTGCCATATCACTACTGCTAAACAGCACATGGATACAATCTATCTATCTGTCATCTATCTATCTATCTTTTGTGACAAGTTTTATACATTCCCTATCTATGAATTAATGGATATTTCCATATTCTCTTTACCAGTAGTACTAAAGTTTTTCTTTATATCTATCATTCTATTCCATAGCTATTTACTTATCTCATATATATCTATCTATCTATCTATCTATCTATCTATCTATCTATCTATCTATTATCTATCCATTATCTATCTATCTATGTATCTATCTATCCATCTAGCTATCCATCCATCTATCTATTATCCATCTATCTATTATCCATCCATCTATTATCCATCTATCATCTGTCTATCTATTATCCATCTATCTATCTATCTGTCTATCTATCTATCTATTATCTATCAATCTATCTATCTATCTATCTATCTATCTATCTATCTAATATCTATCTATCATCTGTCTATCTATCTGTCTGTCTGTCTGTCTATCTATATCTATCTATCTATCTATCTATCTATCTATCTATCTATCTATTATCTATCTATCATCTGTCTATCTATTATCTATCTATCATCCATCCATCCTCCCCGTTGTCTCCTGTGCTGCTTCTGGCTTTCTGGAGTTGCCCTGTGAGCTCCTGGCTCTGGGGGAGGTGATGTTCTGGTCTCCTAGTTACTGTACACGGGGCCATCATCTGGAAGAGGTGATGTAAAGCAATTAATAGGGACTTGAATCTGGTGCCTTGTGTAATGTAGCGCTATTTTGCTATTCTAAACCGTTTGGCTGGCTTGTGTCCCTTCCTTTCTATTCTGAGAACATTTACACCAAGCACCATGTGTGTAGAATTGTCACCACATCTGTTACATTGTATCTATAGTATATCAATGACTTGTAAATAGGCGTTATTTTCCCCACAATTTATTTACTCCATTATTTTATTGGGGCCATGATTGTAATGTAATCTAACATATAAGGCGATATGAAGGCAGATTTTTCTGGTCTTACACTTAGGTGATCAGAAATAATGACTCCATGTGACAGGTGCTAGGCCTGACTGTGATTTGTGTCCTGTCGCTATTTAAATGCCTGTCATAGTTGTCAGTAATTGATTGCTATTCCATAAAGTGAACACCCACAATGAAGAGTGAAATGACTCAACCCAGTGTAGTGAACATACAGGGATTTATAGTGAGTGGCCAAAGTCTGGGATTTCACTAATGACTCATGTGCACCAGAAAACTCACTTCCACTCATCACTGTGTTCCACCTTTAGCCATTTCTCCTCTGTCATTCCCAATGTAGGTGCATTTTATATGTGTGTATTATTTGTGTATTTAAAATTCCATCTGCTTATAGGTAACTTATGGTGCTTTTTTTTTTTTTTGCAGAAACCTATGCTGGTTACGTGGGTTTTTCTAAATTGAAGCATTTTTATATTTTGGAAATCTTGCCAACAAGAACTACAACACTGTCATCCTTTACTTACATCGACAACGCCCGCAGCCCGGCTGAAGGTTTGTTCAGATCATTATGGGGTCTGGGTGTTTTTCTTTTTCGGGGGGTGGGGGCTTCACATATGTTTAATATAGTCTTTCTATAGTCACAGATGTTTACACTGGTTGGATAGTTATTCTTGGCTACTGTAATGTAGAGTTACCTAGACTATATCTTGGCATAGCATACATTGATATAGGAAAGATATATATATCTTGGTACCGTGTTAGCCAGTAGATAGAAAAATATTTAGAATTGAGAGTCCTCAGTGGTTGGTACCTTTTAATGGCTAACTGAAAAGATGGTAACAAAGTGCAAGCTTTCGAGACTACTCAGGTCTATGCCTGATGAAGAAACCTGAGTAGTCTCGAAAGCTTGCACTTTGTTACCATCTTTTCAGTTAGCCATTAAAAAGTATCAATCACTGAGGACTCTCAATTCTAAATATTTTTCCATAGTATAAATTGACTTGCATAGTAGTTTGCAACATTTAAGTAGCAAGTGGGACTTTATTTGATGGCAGGTAATGGCAATTGATGGGGTTGGAGTCAGGTTTTCGCATGCATTGGGTACCCTAGTTCTTTTGGTGTTTTAAGAGGGGAGGGATGAGGGCACTTTTTTTTTTTTTACTTTTGTAGAATGTTTTTTTGGGGGTGAATGAAACAATACTCCAGTGTATGGAGAAGTGCTCAGTTGAACAGTATGGGTATCTATTTAATTGTTTCATTTACAGCCATGCCCTGTGTTCAGGCTCAGTATGGGTCATCGCCACAAGGAGCCAGCCCAGCTTCCCAGAGCTACAGTTACCACTCTTCAGGAGAATACAGCTCCGATTTCTTAACTCCAGAGTTTGTCAAGTTTAGCATGGACCTGACCAACACTGAAATCACTGCCACCACTTCTCTCCCCAGCTTTAGTACCTTTATGGACAACTACAACTCAAGCTACGACGTCAAGCCACCTTGCTTGTACCAAATGCCAATCTCTGGTCAACAGTCTTCAATAAAAGTTGAAGATATTCAGATGCACAGCTACCAACAGCACAGTCACCTCCCACCCCAATCCGATGAGATGATGCCACATTCGGGCTCCATCTACTACAAATCCTCTTCACCCCCAAGTTCAAACACTCCAGGTTTCCCTGTCCAACATAGTTCAATGTGGGATGACCCTGGCTCCCTTCACAGCTTCCATCAAAACTATGTGGCCACCACCCACATGATTGACCAGAGGAAAGGTCCTGTCTCCAGACTCTCATTGTTCTCTTTCAAGCAGTCTCCACCTGGGACACCAGTGTCTAGTTGTCAAATGAGATTTGATGGCCACCATGTGTCTATGAACCCCGAAACATCTGGAGCCCATCACATAGTGGACGGACAGACTTTTGCTGTTCCTAACCCCATCAGAAAACAGGCAGCTATGGGCTTCCCTGGACTTCAACTTGGCCATGCGTCCCAACTCATTGACAGCCAAATTCCTTCACCTCCATCCAGGGGGTCTCCCTCCAATGAGGGTCTCTGTGCGGTCTGTGGAGACAATGCTGCTTGCCAACACTATGGAGTTCGCACTTGTGAAGGATGCAAAGGATTTTTCAAGGTTAGTACCAGCTATGCTTGATACTTTTTATTTAATAGTTCAGGGTGGTAAAACATTTTAAAGGTGCTAGAAATGAGAGCCAAGTGATGTTCTCCAAGAATTTCCTGGGTAACTCAATGGTGCAGTTATTTATGTTGGTCTTTGATGAAGAATATAAACATAATCTGCAATTAGACCAATTATTCTTGTGGCCAGATGTAGTTTTGGAATGAAAAGAATTGAAAATCTTCTATAGGTTTTCTTCAAGAAAGGGCCAAGAATTACACCAGTCGCTTTGTGTTCATTTGCTTGTGTTCGGGAGGACATTTCTATTTGTGTTCCTTCCTAGCAGTTTCAGATATAAATTGGTTAGGACAGAGAACCGTGTCTTAACTAACCAAGTGGAACAGAATTCCCTATGGTAAAATTAAGTGATCTCTTTATTTCAGCGTCCTGATTGAATAATCTTATCATGTGAAATAGAGACGTCTCTGAGGGATGTAAATAATATGAATGGCCACGGATCTGTATTTACTCCTTGTCTTCTTGGAATATAAAACACAGCTCTGTGGCTGAATGTTAATGCTCCTCAATGTCCCCTCCACACACATCACACACAGAACACAGGAGCCCTGAGAAGGAGCACATCCCATGGATTCACCCTCTGCCTCTTTCTTTCCCTTTTCTTTTCTTTCTTTGCAGCGCACTGTGCAGAAAAATGCCAAATATGTTTGTTTAGCAAATAAAAATTGTCCGGTTGACAAACGACGTAGGAATAGGTGTCAGTACTGTCGCTTCCAGAAGTGCCTTGCAGTTGGGATGGTCAAAGAAGGTACAGAATCTAGTTTATCCATTTATATTATCCAATAAGATTGATAGATATATGATAGATAAATATAAGCTATAGATAATAGATAGATATATGATAGATAAATATAGGTGATAGATTGATATATGATACATAAATATAGGTGATAGATAATAGATAGATAGATAGATAGATAGATAGATAGATAGATAGATACACTAAATTGAATTATTAGAGACTGATGATGATGAATCGTAGATAGAAAGGTAGATTGATAATAGATAATATGAATTAATAAAAGCATCACATAGAAAGCAAAGATTTTGATAAAAGGTGTGTAGATGATAGATAAATGATATAGAGATAAACAGATAGAGTGATAATAAATAGATAAAAAGATAGATTGATAGATATAGACTTTCTCTAGTCACAATCTAAAGAGAAGTAGATTGATAGGTGTAAGATAGATAGATATTAGATGCATCGATTAGAAATATTTGATACATGTAGATAAAATTGATGACAGACCAGCATTAGATACATCGATTAGATAAATATACAGAATGTGAGTAGGCAGAGGTTTTTTTTAATAAATATTTTGCTACTATGTATCTATTACAAGTTATAGTGTATGTATATATATATATATATATATATATATATATATATATATATATACACATGTGTATCTAGACATACATACATACTAGGTAGACACACATTTCTGAACTGCTGTAGGTAACTCCGAGACATCCCTTCAAATGGGTTACATTGTGAGCATAATTGCATGTAAAGTTAAGGATAGATATATAGTTATGTAGATAGATAGATGATAGATAGATAATAGATAGATAGATAGATAATAGATAGATAGTTATGTAGATTGATAGATAATAGATAGATTATGAATAGAGACTTGTGTACCCTGATTGCCCCATATCCTAGCAGCAGATATACATTGCCCAGTGCTGTATATTGGGGGCAGAGTGGTTTGCAGGGACGTTGATGCCAGGGAATGTCCTGGGCACAGTGCTGCTGGTGATCACTGCATTGTTCCTATAGTGAGCGGTCAGGCCGGAGTGAAGGGGTCTTTGTCATCAGGCAGAGGACACTGTGTGCCAGGAATGTGTGTGGGAAATATTAACGTCCTCGTCTTGTATTTGCATCCAGTGGTTCGCACAGACAGTCTAAAAGGTCGGAGAGGTCGTTTACCATCCAAACCCAAGAGCCCCCAGGAGCCGTCGCCCCCGAGCCCCCCGGTGAGTTTGATCAGTGCCCTAGTGAGAGCCCACGTCGATTCCAACCCGGCTATGAGCAGCCTGGACTATTCCAGGGTAAGTGGGAGCACAGGCTGGGTGTATCAGCCTTTATGGGGTCACCCCATGTTCTGTATCGACCCTATATTGTAATATCATTGTTATCGTTTAGTCTTAAATTACAATGAAAATAGGATTAATTATTAGGATGAAATAACACTGAGTGGTTTCCCTTTAGTGGAGATCTGGGCAGGAGATCACACACCTTATACCCTATATCCGCCAATATCCCTGGAGATTGCAGAATAATCTCATGTTGTTTCCTTCCAGATTGATACAATTTATTTACACCTTTCTCCATTAGGACTGTGTTAACTTGTGACCTCCAACCTTTAGTCTTGACCCTAACAAATGCTTCATCCCGATCTACACATATAATGTCCTCTATCTATAATATCACCTCTGTATAGAGCATTTAATTACATTGCTTCACATCACATAGAAAAATGTCCCGGTTATTATTACTTATTATGCGTTTATTTGTATTAAATGTATTTCTTTAATAAAAATAGAACATTTTTCATAGTTTCAAGCAAATCCAGAGTTCCAAATGAACGGAGATGACACTCAGCATATACAACAATTCTACGACTTGCTCACTGGCTCTATGGAGATCATCAGAGGTTGGGCTGAAAAAATCCCCGGGTTTTCTGAGCTTCACAAACAGGACCAAGATCTTCTCTTTGAATCAGCTTTCCTAGAACTCTTTGTTTTAAGATTAGCATACAGGTAATTATCATCAAATTAAGATTTAATTGTTATGTAAGCAACCCCTTCGTTCAAGGTCAATTGATTTGCATTTTATTGGCTCTGCAGTAATTAGAAGTCTTTTAAAGGGCCATTTATTACAATGATACTAATTAGTTTTTTTCTTCTATTATTTAATTAATTCCAGGTCTAACCCATCGGAGGGCAAACTCATTTTCTGCAATGGGGCAGTTCTCCATAGGTTACAATGTGTTCGTGGTTTCGGAGAATGGATTGATTCCATCGTTGAGTTTTCCTCCAACTTGCAGAGTATGAATATTGACATTTCAGCCTTTTCGTGTATTGCTGCATTGGCCATGGTGACAGGTGAGCTTGCAAAATCCTAAAATTTGATATCAATTAAACCATGCCCTTGTGTTGGACTAACAGGATTATGCATTTTTTTCTGCAGAGAGACATGGCTTGAAGGAACCAAAAAGAGTAGAAGAACTTCAGAACAAGATTGTTAACTGCTTAAAGGACCATGTAACATTTAACAATGGGGGGCTAAATCGCCCAAACTACCTGTCCAAACTTTTGGGGAAACTACCAGAACTCAGAACCCTTTGCACACAGGGGCTCCAACGTATCTTTTATCTAAAACTGGAGGACTTGGTGCCACCACCAGCTATCATCGACAAGCTTTTTTTGGACACATTACCTTTTTAAATCAGGACAATTTAAATGAACTTTTTTAAAATTAATTTCCAGACTAAAGAGGTCTCTCTCTACCTGTGAACTAAAGCATATGCACTTGGCGTGCCAGTTGCCAACAGTGACTAAGGGTAACAGGAGATGGTGGACATTTCAGGATCGAAGGACAAAGCAATTCATTCATTAGAAGAACGATTATGATTAAAAACAACAAACAATAAACATAAAAAATAAACAAGTCTTTGAATGACCTGACCTCAGTCAATAGTATTAAGGTGACCAAGCCCATCCATCCCCCACCCCTCCTTAAAAGAGACTCTGTTGTATAAGAAAGTTGTAATATATTGTGATATACATGTTCAATGGATGGCATGAAGGATACAAAACAAATCATAATAATAATAAGGCTTGTAAATGTATAAGATACAGTTTAGCTATTTTTAATCATTTTGTGCCTATTTATGACAATTTGTGTTTGCTAAAAAAAAGAACATATGAGAAATAAAACTATTGCATACAAAGGTAAAGCATGTTTATACAGTGCTAGATCTGGAAACACAAGGAACTTATAGGCAGCTGCTCAGCCAGTAATGTCTATAGGATATAAATAGTATTCAGACACTATGTAGTCTGCTAGATTTTATAAAGAGTGGTTGTTGTAAGTAGGCACATTGTATTCTCACTCCACCCTGATGATGATGATGAGGAGGACAGAGGACACCTCGTGTGCACACATTCCCTGTTTGTACGTGTTGTATGTACTGTTGATGTTAATACACCATTTCTACAGTATCTTAGTTCTCCTTTCTTCAGTTGTCCCAGGCTTCTTACATAGAACTTGCATGCAGCAGTTTCTTCTTATTCTTCTTCTTCCAGGGACATCAGTGCAGAACTACATTGGAAATGACTGATGATGATGACGAGCACTTTGGATTTTATTTTTTATTTTTTATTTTTTATTATGATTGTCTCAAAAATTGTCAGTTAATATATTATTAATATTATTATTACTATTATTATTTCATTGTTTGGAAAGTAAAAAATTTGTAATACTGACATCAGCTCCAGTATGCTTTTTCTTATGTCATGTCAGACAAATAGACATATAGATAGTACATAGATGGGCAAATAAATACATAGATAAATAGATTCAGGAATTAAAGCAAAAAAGTCAGGTATTTGTGCAAATAGATGCATTTACTGAAAGCAGAGACCTGAAGATGTGTTGCAGAATAGCGATCATGAATGATATGAAGCCAATGGTTCTTGTATCTGGCGGGGGTATTTTCATGCAATTCATAGGACTGGTATTAGGTCCAGCTGCTCAAAGCATAAAGCTTGATTGGATTGGAAGCATTTTAGAATCGGTTCTAAACATTTACTTATTCTTTAGAAAATCTGTTAAGATGAGCTGGAAACTTTTAAAAGAGTTTGTACGTCTGGTTTAATATGGAAATAATATCTGGTCTAGTAAACTCAAAAAAATAATGCTTGACTTGAAACCCTAGATAGTGATATATATATATATATATATATATATATATATATATATATATATATATATATATATATATATATATATATATATCTGTAGCATCTATCTATCTATCTATCTATCTATCTATCTATCTATCTATCGATCTATATTACAATCCTTATACTTTCCCTATCTATATATTACTGGATATTTCCAAATTCTATTTACCAATATTAAAGTAACTCTATCTATCTATCTATCTATCTATCTATCTATCTATCTATATCTATCTTTCTATCTATCTATCATTTGACTTCAAGAGCTCAGTCACAATATTTACTTAAAAATGTAAAATAGTAATAGAAAACTATATAATGACAGAAAATACATAGATATGAGATAGACAGGTAATAGAAAGATGATAAATAGATAAATAGATAGAAAGCTGATAGAAAGAAAGATGATAGATTAGATAGATAATAGATAGATGATAGATGGATGGATAATAGATAGACAGATGATAGATAGATAATCGATAGATAGATAATAGATAGATGATAAATAGATGGATAGATAATAGATAGATGATAGATATATAGATGGATAGATAGATAGATAGATAGATGATAGATAGATAGATAGATAGATAGATAGATAGATAGATAGATAGATAGCCCATAGCTTCAAGCAGCAGACAAGGATCAGGATTTCTAGCTTTCTATGTAGTACATCGCTACCTATGAGCACAGGTCGGTTATTGTTAAAAGTATTTTCCCTCCAGTGAAAGAAGCAGAGTATTAAGATTATGGAATAATCCTTCCTATAATTATCAGTATCAGGTTTTATTCGAAAATTAAAAAAAAAAAAAACTTTCCACCATTCAGAGCACCAGCGATATAAAAATGTTAATTATCAGGGAGTAAAGAAGATTATAATATAAGATATTATTTTATGACTAACATTTTTATACTAGGCGTCCTTTTTTTAATTTGGCTAGAAAAATGTTTTCAGAAACGCATTTCGTTTATCCTTTATACGTTTTGATTTGGGCATAAATCGTGTTAAATTTTGGAAACGTTACTAGGTCCCCTATTCTTCATTCCCCAGACGGAAACCTGGTTACCCGAACATACAATAAAATATATAAAATACTTAGAAGAAAACTACTTCTAAGTATTTTATATATTTTATTGTATGTTCGGGTAACCAGGTTTCCGTCTGGGGAATGAAGAATAGGGGAATATTCTTCTTCGGGAACTTCAGTAATATATTTTAGTATTCAGTAATTATGATTAATTATTTTCATCACCATCATCGCTAATCTAATAATTTACTTAGCGACCTATACAGCAAAGGACTAAAACTCCAGGAGATAGTGGAAGGCTGTGACTAGGACTCACACAGAGGAGGCACTTAGCATGTTTTATCATGATTAATATTTGTGTTTTATTTGTTTTCCCCTTTATTACATTATATTACATTCATATCTTTATCGATCTTTCTCCCCTTTCTGATCCCGTTCTCCGTATGACCGAGGAGATCAATAATAGAGATCTACTGCTAATATTTACCTGCACTGCGCAGTAATGAGAAAACTCACATTTATCCTCAATCAACGGTTGTGGAGAAATAATAATAATAAAAAAAGTTAATCAACAGAAAAAGATAATAATTTCCTTTCTGGTTATTTTTTTTTCTTTTACCTTGTTATTATTTACATCTGATATAACTGAAGCGAGATCCAGGAAATAAACGGAAACATTTTAGCCATTTGTTTTGCGCAAAGAAGCAAATAGGCGCAATGTAGAAAATCACTAATTATTGTATTCAAACAAGGGCCGAATCATCAATTTATCGGGCAGAATCTAGACACAGATTGTCTGCTTCTCTTTATCAGATTGTTAGTTATATTAATTTATAAGAATTTCGGGCTGGTGGTGCGATCAGGATCGAGACTTTTGCCGGAGGTAAATTTGGCACTAAAGGTTCGCAGGTGAGTGCAGCTCTCTCTTCTATTCTCTCTATATAGATAGGATTCTAATTAGTGGATGCAGAGATAAGAATCGCACAATATCAACTGCTTGTATTTAACTATATAATTTATAGGATTTTTTGGTATTTTGTCCAAGAGAATGTTCCATATGCATGATCCTGACATTGGATGGATGTAAGGTGTGATACTGAACAGGTACAACCGGATTCAGACAGGAGGATGGCTGTGAATCTAGGGGGTGATTATTATTAAATAGGGGCACAGATGGGGAATATAATCTAACCAACTCTTCATGGGAAATGTGAAAAATAAGGTTTCTTGATGATGGTACACCAGACATAATATCTACATGTACCTATCTACCCGTCTATCTATCTATTATCTATCTATCTATCTATCTATCTATCTATCTATCTATCTATCTATCTATCTATCTATCTCTCTATTATCTATCTATCTATCTATCTATCTATCTATCTATCTATCTCTATTATCTATCTATCTATCTATCTATCTATCTATCTATCTATCTATCTATCTATCTATCTATCTATCTATCTATCTCTATTATCTATCTATCTATCTATCTATCTATCTATCTATCTATCTATCTATCTATCTATCTATCTATCTATCTATCTATCTATCTCTATTATCTATCTATCTATCTATCTATCTATCTATCTATCTATCTATCTATCTCTATTATCTATCTATATCTATTATCTATCTATCATCTATCTTTATCTATCTATCTATCTATCTATCTATCTATCTATCTATCTATCTATCTATCTATCTCTATTATCTATCTATCTATCTATCTATCTATCTATCTATCTATCTATCTATCTACAGTATCTCCCTCTCTCTCTCTCTCATCTATCTATTATCTACCTACCTATCTATCTTTTATCTCTCTCCTATATATATTTTTACCTAGCCTTTTTAAATGACTTTAGTCCACTTGCAGTCCTATGTAAATCAATCTGAGCACTGCTATATCTGTCCAAAGCAAATACCGACCAACCCATTTGCTAAGTGCATAACTTCCAGTTGGCTTTGCTGGTTTCTTTTTCCCGCAGCAGTTGCTGTAGAATTAACCCTTTCCCAGTCTGCCAGGATAAGTTGCTCCTATTTGTACTGACCCAGCTCTCCCATCCGCATGCATGATCTGGAGAGCAGTCAGACCTGGCTGGGATTTACTAGGAGACTATTGCACTTGTATCTGGGTTTTGCAGACATACTGGTTTACACATTGTGGTGTATTCCAAGGCAAGGATGCTGAGACTTGTTGTTCCTTAATAATATGGCTAATGTCAGATGATACTGTAATATGACTTTTTTTTTATAAGAACCTTCTCCTTGCAGCAAGTGCTGCTCAGTGCAGACAGCTCAGAGGGGCTGATCCTGATCTACAGTCTTAAAGGGACATAACCCTCTAAACTCTGTCTTATCTCACCTTGCTGTGCAGATGAATAACGTCTTTTGTTCCTTGTTATCAGCCATTTCAGGCTGAGGAGAGGCTGGCTATAATGTTCTTCAACAGGATTACTGACAAAAACGTTCTACTAAATATCTGCTACCCCCCTCTTCCATCATCCATGATCACTTCTTGATCTCACACAGACATTTACATCCATATATGTGGAGGATGATGCCAGTAACACTTCTAGAAGATGCCGACTTTTGGGTTATTCCTCCTTTAATGATAATGTGACACAAAGAGTGACATTAACTGCAAATGCTGAGGCTCAGGCCTGTTATTACTGCAGGATATGCTGGAGATGGGAGCAGCTGGATGGATGGATGGATGGATGGATGGCTGGTGTGATAGTTAACAGGTAGAACAGAATTCAGACAGGAGGGCGACTGCGAATTGTCTATTATCTATCTATCTATCTATCTATCTATCTATCTATCTATCTATCATCTATCTATCTATCTATCTATCTATCTATCTATCTATTATCTATCTATCCATCTATCATCTATCTATTATCTATCTATCTATTATCTATCATTTATCTATCTATTATCTATCTATCTATCTATCTATCTATCTATCTATCTATCTATCTATCTATCATCTATCTATTATCTATCTATCTATCTATCTATCTATCTATCATCTATCTATTATCTATCTATCTATCTATCTATCTATCTATCTATCTATCTATCTATTAATCTATCTATTAATAATAGATAGATTAATAGATAGATAGATAGATAGATAGATAGATAATAGACTATTATCTATCTATCTATCTATCTATCTATCTATCTATCTATCTATCTATCTATCTATGTCTGTCTATCTATCTATCTATCTATCTATCTGTCTATCTATTATCTATCTATCTATTATCTATCTATTTATCTATTATCTATCCATCTATCATCTATCTATTATCTATCTATCTATCTATCTATCTATCTATCTATCTATGTCTGTCTATCTATCTATCCATCTATCTATCTATCTATCTGTCTATCTATTATCTATCTATCTATTATCTATCTATTTATCTATTATCTATCCATCTATCATCTATCTATTATCTATCTATCTATCTATCTATCTATCTATCTATCTATCTATCTATCTATCTATCTATCTATTATCTATCATCTATCTATTATCTATCTATCTATCTATCTATCTATCTATCTATCTATCTATCATCTATCTATTATCTATCTATCTATCTATCTATCTATCTATCTATCTATTAATCTATCTATTATCTATCTATCTATCTATCTATCTATCTATCTATCTATGTCTGTTTGTCTATCTATCTATCTATCTATCTATCTATCTATCTATCTATCTATCTGTCTATCTATTATCTATCTATCACAGAAAAACTTTTATTGGGTCCCAAACCAAAGAGGTCCGGCAACATGTGCCAACCACCAGCGAAGTAATAGTGCACCAGCAAGGGGAGCGACCCAATTCCCACAGCACCCATGGGGCAAGGCAAAGCCCCCAGGACTCCAGAGCTCCCCATCACACAAGCATAGCACCACAGCAGCAATGGCCGCCACACAACACTAACACCAAGTGAATGGCTATAAAATACTCACCTTCCACATACTCTTAGACTAAGAGCAGAGATCAAAAAACAAGTGGAACCCCTCTTGGAGTCTCCTGCTAATTTAATTTTTGGGGGGTCAAATTGGAGGAGTGCCGGTCTAAGAACTAAGAACCTCCTGTTCAGTTTTGTAATTTTGCCTCGCGGCATTAGATCAATGTTCAGTAAGATGTTTGGATGTGCGCTCTGCTTCTTTTTCTACAGCTATGGTCTATCGCAATGTTGCCCAATTCTAGTCCTCAAGAGCCGACAACAGGGAGGTCATGTTTTCAGGATTTCCTTAGTATTATTTCCCAGGTGATGGAACTCTTGCCTGTCCAGGTGATGCAAATCCTGGAAACCCTGAAAACATGACCTGTTGGTGGCTCTTGAGGACCGGAGTTGGGGAACACTGGTCTATTGCATGGTGTGTCCCCTCTTTTTTGTTTTGTTTGGACCAAAACTCCTCCCACTTTATACAGTCCCATCAGAATATTAAATAAGAACCTCATGGTTGCTTTTGAACATTTATTCCTCCATGATTTTTGGATGTCCGGTCCATGACTTATTCCACACCTCCGCTATAACCCTCACCATGTATATCATAGGAGTATTCAAAGAACTTTTTCCTATAACCCGTTTGGAAATTCAGAGTTAATATAGGGGGTCCTCTATTCAGAGCCCCCCCATTTAGTAGCTAGAGGAAAGATTATCTACAAAGAGACTTTGTTCTACTGGAGGACTCAACATATCCAGACACTCCATGGATTACCAATACATTTCAATTGGACTTGTGTAATTTCTTACTTCTCCTGTGGGGGCGCTGTAGGGAAAATAGAACATTTGTTGCTGGATTCTCCTATTACAGCACATTATTGTCAGGGGAATCCTTCTAACAAAAATGTACTTCCACAGTTTAGTTCCACATCGAAACAGTGATGAGTCCACCCTGGGCCATAATTCTCTCTTCCTGTCCATCCCACATCTGAACACAACCCTAATATGGAGATTGTAGCGAAAGTTATTACGGAGGAGAAAATACCTAAAAATAGAAAATTTTATCAGATCTAAAGTTTTTTCTAAATGACGTCGTAGATAAAAACATTAATGTTACCGTCAGATCGTGATATTTATGTAAAGATTTCCTAATTGATCACTCATAAACGATGATGTCACTGACACATTTTACCAGTTGCATGTGAATAAATAACAGGATTTTGCAAGTATTCCCCCAAGGATTGTATAAGAACGTCAGCATTTCCCATTACAGTAAAACAAAAAATCCCCAGTGTGTGAGCCGTCCTCTGCTGCCAGGACAAGGTTACAAACCATTGTGTACTCACTGTCTCTGCTCCCGGGGAGTTGGGTGACAACCGATATCTTCTGTTAGATCATCCAGCTTCCTAATACTCCTGAATGGCAGATACACTCTATGGGCAATAGTATTTTTAATAATTGAATTTTTAAAAATTTATTCCTATTGCCCCTGTGCAAAACATTTGGCCACATTGCCCCCTCGGTGTATAACCTCTAGCCCCCCGCCATGCTTCCTGTCTTTACTAACATCGGTGACAGAAAGATGGCCGGTGGGGCAGAACTCACTGATACCAGCGCAGTCCTGTAATTGGAACCACCGTGGTAACAAGTCCTTCTGTGATATTTCTTCCCTCCTGGTATTAACATCAGCACAAAAAAGTGCCCTCTCCAGGAGTTTCATAGCTAAGCAGCTGCACGCAGCCTTACATCACCAAGCACAATGCTGAGTGTCGGATGGAGTGGTGTAAAGCCGCCACCTCTGGACTTTAGAGCAAAATTTCCACAGACGCCTCCAAAATCACGTAGAAATTCTTCTATAATCTATGGAAGTTGTTTTAGCTGTGAAGGAGGGAACAACTCCATATCGATGTCTGTGGATTTAGATGTGAAGTTCATCAAAGCTCCTGAAGGTGTAATGTGGAAGGGGTCCAATACTTTTATCCATATATTGTATGCACAGTAAGTTTTAGACAAATGTTCAAAGTGGGGGCCCCCTATCCTGAAATATTCCACCAACAACACTGTTAGGCCCCCTTCACACGTTCGTATAAAACCCATATGTGTTACACCAGTACCAGTGTCATCCATATGCCGTCCATGTGCCGGTAATGTAAAGTAGTGAAACACGGCACTCGTACTAAAGATGCGAAAGGTGCTCAAGAAGGGTATCCAGCCCAGAATGTCCAAAAAACAGAAAAAAAAAACAGAAAAAACTTGGCACTCACCATTTTTGAGTGCCAAGTTTTTTCGTGTAACGATAGTGTGTCATCCGTGTTTTTCCGGAATGGATACTGGAAATGAAATAATGCTTCTTCTATCATTTCAATGTTAAACACGTACAACACACGGATGGCATACATGCACACACACAATATACATAGTCATGGCCAAAAGTGTTGGCACCCTTGAAATTGTTCCAGAAAATGAACTATTTCTCCTAGAAAATTATTGCAATTATACATGTTTTGTTATACACGTTTATTTCCTTTGTTTGTATTGAAAAATCTCAAGAAACAGAGAAAAAAAAAGCAAATTGGACACAATTTCACGCAAAACCCCAAAATATTCAGAACAAAGTTGTTGGAACCTTTCCAAAATTGGCGGTAAATAACTTTGTTTCAAGCATGTGATGCTCGTACAAGCTCACCTGTGGCAAGTAACAGATGTGGGCAAAATCACACCTGACACCACATAAAGTAATGATTAGGAAGGGGACATAGACAGGACTGCAGGCATCTTCCTGACCCACTGCTGTGCTGTGAGACAGCCCCCTGCCGGGGGAGAGGCAGAGAGATGTGCGCAGGGTCTATAGAGGATGCGCAACATTATTTACTGTAAGTAATGCACCCTCTGTGCACTTCATAAAACTGCAGAAGCAGGGGGCCCCCTTTGTGGGTGGGGGCCCTGGGCATTTGCCCAGTTTGCCTCCCCTTAATGCCGGCCCTGATTGTATTTCTAAGTATGGAGTAATTCATTATCAGCTTCAATATTAGCACTTAAATGTGCAGATTTGCCTTTCAAGATTCAGAAAAAGCCAACTATTGTGGGAAGTGGAATGTTGGTCTGAAAATTATTTGTATTATTGATTATGAAATTTTAAATGTTTTTTTTTTTTTGCAACTGTCTATTTGATATTAATAAATATTGCAGTTTTCATCCTCGCCGCTTGAGTAGGCACAATAAGCTGCAGCTTCCTTTATGGCTGTGCTGTGTAGATTGGAGCAGAGTCAGCAGAGTCATCTCATTATCATTAGAGATCTGTTAAGCTTCTGGAGACTAGATAATGCCAGATGGTAACACTATACACCAAGCATATAGAGAAGGCTTTGCATGCACCTTTCTTGTCACTTCCAGGTTTTCAGGAATGCACGTATATTAGATCACTTCTTCTGCAGACTGCAATAGTTTGTTATTACAAGTCATCATTTACTCTTAAAAACAGCTTAAAAAAAGAGGGGCTGAGGGTCTCTTTAAGTAAGATTCTACCTGCCTATTGAAGTTTATAGAGAGGAAAGGGGACAAAGGAGCACAGTATGAAGCAGAGAGAAAGAGAAGGGCAGCAATACACACACAGACCCAGATATCAGCTTTTAGTAAGTGTTTTATCTCTCCCCACAGCTGGATTCACAGTTACACAGCTCAGTCAAGCTGTTTACTATGCTCAATGCTGCTGCTTTTGAGTAAGTGCTTTATCTCTCCCCAGAGCTAGATTCACCTTGACACTGCTCACTAATGCTGTAACATGTCATCAATGCTGCTTCTGCTGTATAATGTCCTCCATGCTGGTGCAGCATTTAGAAAGTTTTTTTTATCTCTCCCCAAAGCTGGATTCACAGCTACACTTCTCAATAATTGTGGATAGTGTCCTCCATGCTGATGCAGCTTTTTAGTAAGTGTTTTATGTCTCTCCATAGCTGGACTCACAGTTTCACTGCTGAATAATGCTGTATAGTCTCCTCCATGCTGCTGCTTTTTATTGGTTTTATGTCTTCCCAGAGCTGGATGCACAGCTACATTGCTTAATAATGCTGCATAATGTCTATAATATCCTCTATGGTGCTGCGTTTGAACATGGGCTGCATAGACACATGAAAGCAGGAATCCCTCATTCTGTTAGACATGTGTATGGGAGCTATCATAGAAGATAGTCAACTGCTAATTAAAAATAGAGCCTGCAGATGGTAAAACTGGAACTGGGACATACACATGAAAACTGATTCTGATCAGTCCCCTGAAATTACCAATACAGTTTTAAACAGCAGAACAAACATATTATTTCTACAGACTGGCATCTAATGAGTTTAATGCATGAAACATTCCTCACAAAGTTGTATAACCCCAAAGTGGGGACATTTCTACCCTCCTGGGGCTCTCCTGCTGTGCAGCTTTTTGATATTTTTTATACAAGTAATAAAATAGCCATGAGATAATTAAATATGAGCCTGCCTTACCATGCAAGATCTAAACACTGTTGAAATGGGAAATGGAGATGGTGAACAGAAGCAGAACCTGCACACCAGCCTGTGACCTGACAAGACCCTAATGTATTTTATAGCCTCCGGAGCTTTGTCAAGCCTTTCTGTTCCACCGCATACATTTATGTAATATGCAACTGAGTATGTCGTCCACAATCTGTAAAACCATTTTCCTGGGACAAAGAGTTTTGCAGATTTGAAAATAAGTTGACAATAGCAGAGATTTTCAGCATCAAATTGTATCACGAATTTGCTGTATCCACGGAAATTGGATTATGTCTACGGTTTGATTCAGAAGAGGAAAAAAAAAAAGCACGAATGCTCTGCAACCGTAGCCGCTGCCGACTCTTCATCGTGCGGGATCTGAAATCTCTCAGATGAAAGGAACTATCTCAGGGGCTATTGCTGTACTAAGGATCAGAAACTTTTTGTATTTTCATACTGGATATTTACAGTCCATTTCTACCTTTTTTCTGTCAATAAGGAGACAAAATAAGCTCACCGTTTATAATTAAATAAGGTGCACGGAACTCCGTTCTGATCCCACGTTGTCGCATAATAGTAAAACTAAAAAATAGGTCCAGCTCCCGATTTACAAAATTGTAAAATTTTATGTAAACAAATGTAAGGGTGATGGACTGTTTTGCTGCGTTTCTGCCCCTGAAGACAACAATCGGGCAATATGTACAGGGCCATGCGGTTTTACAAGTAATGTGAATAGTGTTGTCCATCTTTTATGTTGTATGATGGTAATGTACCGCACGTAAGTAATGTAAAGTGTTAGGGTACTGTCACACAGTGCAATTTTCGTCGCTACGACGGCACGATCCGTAACGTCGCAGCGTCGTATGATTATCGCTCCAGCGTCGTAGACTGCGGTCACACTTTGCAATCACGGCGCTGGAGCGATGCCGAAGTCCCCGGGTAACCAGGGTAAACATCGGGTTACTAAGCGCAGGGCCGCGCTTAGTAACCCGATGTTTACCCTGGTTACCAGCGTAAACGTTAAAAAAACAAACAGTACATACTTACATTCCGGTGTCTGTCCCCGGCGTTCTGCTTCTCTCCACTGTGTAAGCGCCATAGCCGGAAAGCACAGCGGTGACGTCAGACGTCACCGCTGTGCTCGCTTTCCGGCCGGCAGGCGCTCACACAGTGCAGAGAAGCTGAGACGCCGGGGACAGACACCGGAATGTAAGTATGTACTGTTTGTTTTTTTAACGTTTACGCTGGTAACCAGGGTAAACATCGGGTTACTAAGCGCGGCCCTGCGCTTAGTTACCCGATGTTTACCCTGGTTACAAGCGAACACATCGCTGGATCGCTGTCACACACAACGATCCAGCGATGTCAGCGGGTGATCAAGCGACGAAAGAAAGTTCCAAACGATCTGCTACGACGTACGATTCTCAACGTGATGTCTGATCGCAGTAGCGTGTTAGACACAGCGATATCGTAACAATATCGCTAGAACGTCACGAATCGTGCCGTCGTAGCGATCAAAATTGCACTGTGTGACAGTACCCTTAGTGTATAGGATAGGATATAGTTAATGGAGTGAGCTAGTCCAGTGGGTGGGGACTAGTGTTAGTGAAGAGTGGGCACTTCCTGGTAATGAGTCAGATAGGGAAGTACCATGACAAGATCAAGTTCAGGTGCAGTGGGCTGCTAGGGCCAGCATGTGCCAGTCTTCCGAAACAGTGGGAAGCCCTATTGGAATCCTGAGCAGACGCTCTTGTCATGTCCAGAACCCAAGGTTTGGTATAAGGGCTGCTGAGCACATTGTGTACTCTGATATACAGTGGAAGATGGACAGGGACCTGTGTAGACAGAATGTGGAGGATCCAGGGTGCACTGTTGAAGTGGATAGGTAATCCCTGTCCACTTTCTTTTGCAGTTGTTCATTAAAAGAGTCGACTAACTTCATAAAAAAATGGTTCTGCATGAGGAATGCGAGTGCACCCGATCTGACCCTGCGCACCCGTATGAGTCTATGGGTGCATTTAAAAATTCAGACTTCACTCGGATGTCATCACAGACAGTTGAGAAGATGGAGAAATTACCGTATTTGTCGGACTATAAGACGCACCGGACCATAAGACGCACCCCAATTTTTCAGAAGAAAAACAGGGAAAAATTTAATGCGTCAAATGAGGGTCTATCTTAGAGTCTGAATTATGCAGCTTACCTGGGGGGTAGGGAGTGATAGAGAGCGCTTGTGGAGCAGGTTCAAAGGAGGTGTTTGGTGGTCTGGCTAATCCCAGGCTGGTGCAGCAGGTTCGGTTGTGCGGGGGCTCCGCCATTTTGTGAAAGCCCCTATACATCCATCCCAGGCTGATGTGTGGCAGTTTCGCAGATGATCGGTGGTGCGGGGACTCTGGCGGCATACAAAAGTGTGCGCAAAAGCCTGGGATAGATGTGTGGGGGCTCCAGGATTTCCACAAATGCCAGCGGTGCCCTCGTATCACCGATCATCTGCAAAACTGCCGCATATCAGCCTGGGATGTGTCTCCTGGTAAGTGCATCCGGTTTATAAGACGCACCCCCATTTCCCCCCAAAATTTTTGGGAAAAAAAGTGGGTCGTATAGTCCGAAAAATACAGTAAGTTCTCCATCTTCTCCACACTTGTGCAGCGATTCACAGTAAACTGATAGTCAGCTCAAACGCTGACATATGGCACTGTGAGCGAGCCCACATACTCCTGTTTCTATACTTTGCTGGCCTGAAGGCCATTTCTAGGCTTCCGAGTCCCATGGTAAAATATCAGTACTCTACAATTGTATCGTGGAACCAATGCTCTGGCCAAGGGAGCTCCTTTCCTTGCTTAGCTTTGTAGATGTATCAATATTGAGCACTTATGGGGGTTAGGGTCAGGGACATCGCCAATCCTGGCCATTATAGTAGGGTGCCTGCTCTATATCACATCTGGATTTACAAATGATGACACAGTTCCTGTGCCCACACTATCACTGCTTTAAAACACAACTACGAATAATTCTACAGCATTAGACCTGCAACATACTACTGTGGAAAGGTAAAAGGGTAAAGAAGACCACCTCTTATCGAGGGCAGATTTTAGGCCATTTTTAAGTTGAGTCTACTGGCTGCCCTCATCCCCACCACAAGACAAATCTTTTTGGTAAACATGCCAGTCTAATATGTCCAGGAACTGGCCCAATTCCCTCGCCAAACATCCTTTTTTTTAAGTAGGCGGTTGTACATAATCTTCATTTTGTGAGCCCGATAGGTGCAGGAACTTCCTTTGCCTCAGTTTATTTATTTTACTCACTTATATGGCACCTATAATTTCCACATTACTTTACATAACTCATCATTATTGCTTCTATTTGGGGTCAAAATCTAAATTTCCTATCAGTATGCCTTTGGAATGTGGGAGGAAACCAGAGAACCCAGAGGAAACTCATGGAAACATGGGGAGAAGATACAAACTCCTTGTAGATATTGTCCCTGATGGGATTTAGATCCAGGACCACAACAGTAAAAGGGTACAGTGATAATTGCTGAGCCACTCCGCTGCCCATCTTACAGTGGGGAAAATAAATATTTGATACACTGCCGATTTTGCAAGTTTTCCCACCTACAGAGAATGTAGAGGTCTGTAATTTTTATCGTAGATAAACTTCAACTGCGAGAGACAGAATCTAAAAATAAAAGCCAGCAAATCACATTGTATGATTTTTACATAATTAATTAGCATTTTATTGCATGAAATACATATTTGATACGATAGAAAAAGAGAACTTAGTATTTGGTACAGAAACCTTTGTTTGCAATTACAGAGGTCAGATGTTTCCTGTAGTTCTTGACCAAGTTTGCACACACTGCTACAGGGATTTTGGCCCACTCCTCCACACAGATCTTCTCCAGATCTTTCAGGTGTCGGGGCTGTTGTTGGGCAATAATAAGTTTCAGCTCCCTGCAAAGATTTTCTATTGGGTTCAGGTCGGGAGACTGGCTAGGCCACTCCAGGACCTTGAAATGCTTCTTATGGAGCCACTCCTTAGTTGCCCTGGCTGTGTGTTTCGGGTCATTGTCATACTGGAAAACCCAGCCACGACCCATCTTCAATGCTCTCACCGAGAGAAGGAGGTTGTTGGTCAAAATCTCGCGATACATGACCCAATCCATCCTCCCTTCAATACAATACAGTTGTCCTGTCCCCTTTGCAGAAAAGCGCCCCCAAAGTATTATGTTTCCTTCTTCCTCCAAGCACAGAGAGTGGAGTTGATTACCAAAAAGTTATATTTTGGTTTCATCTGACCACATAACCTTCTTCCAATCCTCTTCTAGATCATCCAGATGGCCATTGGGAAACTTCAAATGTGCGAGACTGTGGTCCCAGCTCTCTACAGGTCATTGACTAGCTCCTACTGTGTAGTTCTGGGCTGATTCCTGACCTTTCTCAGAATAATCCTTACCCCACGAGGCAAGATCTTGCATGGAACCCCAGATCGAGGAACATTGACAATCATCTTGTGTTTCTTCCATTTTCTAATAATTGCCTTCTCACCAAACTGCTTGCCTATTGAGCTGTATCTCATCCCAGCTTGTGCAGGTCTACAATTTTGTCCCTGGTGTCCTTAGACATCTCTTTGGTCTTGGCCATGGTGGAGATGTTGTAGTGTGACTGATTGAGTGTGTAGACAGGTGTCTTTTATACAATTAATGAGTTCATACAGCTGCAATTAAAACAGGTAATGAGTAGAAGGCTTCATAAATAGTGTTGAGCATTCCGATACTGCAAGTATCGGGTATCGGCCGATATTTGCTGTATCGGAATTCCGATACCGAGATCCGATATTTTTGTGATATCGGGTATCGGTATCGAAACAACATTAATGTAAAAATGTGTAAAAGAGAGAATTAAAATAAAAAATATTGCTATACTCACCTCTCCGACGCAGCCTGCACCTTACCGAGGGAAGCGGCAGCGTTCTTTGTTTAAAATTCGCGCTTTTCTTTCCTTTACGTGAGTCCCGGCTTGTGATTGGTTGCGTGCCGCCCATGTGACCGGCACGCAACCAATCACAGCAAGCCGTGACGTAATTTCAGGTCCTTCAGGATTTTAAAATTAAGTTCCGGCGTTGTGATTGGTTGCGTCGCAGTCACATGGGAGACGCAACCAATCACAGCAAGCCGTGACGTAATTTCAGGTCCTTAAGGATTTTAAAATTACATCCCGGCTTTGTGATTGGTTGCGTCGCAGTCACATGGGAGACGCAACCAATCACAAGCCGTGACGTCACGGGAGGCTGGACACGCGCGCATTTTAAAATGGGCGCGTGTCCAGCCTCCCGTGACGTTCCGGCTTGTGATTGGTTGCGCCGCGGTCAACCAATCACAAGCCGGGAGGCTGGACACGCGCCCATTTTAAAATTTTAAAATGCGCGCGTGTCCAGCCTCCCGGCTTGTGATTGGTTGACCGCGGCGCAACCAATCACAAGCCGGGACGTCACGGGAGGCTGGACACGCGCCCATTTTAAAAAGCGCGCGTGTCCAGCCTCCCGTGACGTCCCGGCTTGTGATTGGTTAATGGCGGCCATGTTGCCGGGACGCGGACCAATCACAGCAAGCCGTGACGTAATTTCGTCACGGCTTGCTGTGATTGGTCCGCGTCCCGGCAACATGGCCGCCCTGACCAATCACAAGCCGGGACTTCACGTAACCAAGTAAAAGCGCGAATTTTAAACAAACAACGCTGCCGGTTCCCTCGCTGAGGTCCAGGCTGCGTCGGAGGGTGAGTATAGCGATATTTTTTATTTTAATTCTTTCTTTTACACATTTATATGGATCCCAGGGCCTGAAGGAGAGTTTCCTCTCCTTCAGACCCTGGGAACCATCAGGAATACCGTCCGATACTTGAGTCCCATTGACTTGTATTGGTATCGGGTATCGGTATCGGATTGGATCCGATACTTTGCCGGTATCGGCCGATACTTTCCGATACCGATACTTTCAAGTATCGGACGGTATCGCTCAACACTATTCATAAAGAAAAACTAAAAGGTCTATGAGAGCCAGAATTCTAGCTGGTTGGTTGGTGATCAAATACTTATTTAATGCAATAAAATGCAATCTCATTCTTTAAAAATCATACAATGTGATTTTCTGTTTTTTTTAATTTTTTTATTCTTTATTTCAAAGTTCTGTCTCTCAGAGGTGAAATGTACCTATGATAAAAATTACAGATGTGTTCTTTGTAGGTGGGAAAACTTGCAAAATCGGTAGCATATTATTTTTCCCACTGGATGCTGCTCCCTCCTTTTCTAGTGCCTTGTCTGCCCCAAACTGTATGCCCAACTCTCTTTATGTTTATATGTAGTTTCAAAGATACCAGAGCAGGAGCAGGGAGACAAAGACCAGCCCCCACTTCCTGCAGAAAGCTAGAGATCTAGCTCAATTCTTGTAGAGTCAAGGCTGCCTTCACTTGCTGTAGAGCGTAAAGGTCCCACATCTACTTGCTGTAGAGAGTTTAGGCCCTGCCTCAACTTGCTGTAGGGAGTAAAGGCCCCACCTCTACTTATTGTAGAGAGTAAAGGCCCCACCTCTACTTGCTGTAGAGAGTAAAGGCCTTGCCTCTACTTGCTATAGTGTGTAAAGGCCCCGCCTCCACTTGCTGTTGAGCATAAAGGCTCCACCTCTACTTGCTGTAGAGAGTAAAGGCCCCGCCCCTACTTGTTGTAGAGAGTAAAGGCACCCACCCCTACTTGCTGTAGAGAGTAAAGGCCCCGCCCCTACTTGCTGTAGAGAGCAAAGGCCCCGCCTCAACTTGCTGTAGAGAGTAAAGGCCCCCTCTCTACTTGCTGTAGAGAGTAAAGTTCCAGCTCAACTTGCTGTAGAGAATAAAATCCCCGCTTCAACTTGCTGTAGAGAGTAAAGGCCTCGCTTCCACTTGCTGTTGAGTGTAAAGGCCCTGCCTCTACTTCCTCTAGAGTGTAAAGGCCCCGTCTCCACTTGCCGTAGAGTGTAAAGGTCCTGCCTCAACTTGCTGTAGATCGTAAAGGCCCCACCTCTACTTGCTGTAGAGAGTAAAGGTGTAATAATTATAGGGGATAACTCAGGAGACTCTTTGCGTGGAACAAGACAACTACAGGACACAGTTTTATAAGTGGTAAAGTCTATATTATCACACGGTGATTCAAACAGGTGCAGAGAGAAACTCAAATCCACAACACTTGGTGTAAATATTAAACGCAGCTTAGCAGTCTATAGGAAACTTCAGAGGAAAATGCAATCAAGCACAAAGTCTATGAAGCACAGTTATTCTTGAGGATACTTGACACGAATAAATCCTTGTCTTAGTCCAAACACAGATAGATATGCTTATGGGGCAGTTCATATCATATCTTAGCTCAACCAGGGAGGTCTGGTTAATAGTCTCAGGTTGTTGCAGAGCAGAAACAGCTTACATGTCCAGCAAATGCAGATGAAGGAGGATTACTGGAACTGGTGTATGCAGCAGGAACTCAGAGCAGAGTAGCAGGATAACCCCACAGGTTCACAGGAACAGGTATATAGCCAGGGAGTAATCAGAGGTCAGGAGCTGGATGCAAGGCAGAATACTCTAGCACAGACTGAAGGCTGGGGTGGAGTTTTATAGCAGGAAGACACAGTGCACATGAGACCAAAGACGCCATCTTTAAAAAGGGCAGTAATGCACAAAAGGTAAAAAAAATGTTCAGAGTCCTGACAAAAGGCCCCAACTCCACTTGCTGTAGAGCATAAAGGCCCCGCCCCTACTTGCTGTAGAGAGTAAAGGCCCCATCTCTACTTGCTGTAGAGAGTAAAGGTTCCAGCTCAACTTGCTGTAGAGAATAAAATCCCAACTTCCACTTGCTGTTGAGTGTAAAGGCCCTGCCTCTACTTCCTCTAGAGTGTAAAGGCTCCACCTCTACTTGCTGTAGATCATAAAGGCTCCACCTCTACTTGCTGTAGATCGTAAAGGCCCCGCCTCTACTTGCTGTAGAGAGTAAAGGTCCCGCCTCAACTTGCTGTAGAGAGTAAAGGCCCCTCCTTTACTTGCTGTTGAGTGTAAAGGCCCCACCTCTACTTGCTGTAGAGAGTAAAGGCCCCGCCCCTACTTGCTGTAGAGAGTAAAGGCCCCACCTCTACTTGCTGTAGAGAGTAAAGGCCCCACCTCTACTTGCTGTAGAGAGTAAAGGTCCCACCTCTACTTGCTGTAGAGAGTAAAGGCCCCGCCTCAACTTTCTGTAGAGAGTAAAGGCCCCACCTCTACTTGCTGTAGAGAGTAAAGGCCCCACCTCTACTTGCTGTAGAGAGTAAAGGTCCCACCTCAACTTGCTGTAGAGAGTAAAGGCCCCACCTCTACTTGCTGTAGAGAGTAAAGGTCCTTACTCTACTTGCTGTAGAGAGTAAAGGTCCTGCCTCAACTTGCTGTAGAGAGTAAAGGTCCCACCTCAACTTGCTTGTTGTTGAGGATAAAGGCCCCACCTCCATTTCTTGTAGAGAGTCAATTCCCTCCCCTCCACTTCCTGTAATCTTTCTCAGCATCTTTGCTGCTAGACTTGGATTACACTAGATAACAGGCAGTGGATATCAGGTGATATAGATGGGAGAAGCCTAGGGGCTGGCACTTCAGAGTTCATTTTTGGTGGTAAGAGTATAAAATTTATAGATAAAGCCATTTGCAAATCATCTGCTTATCATATTATCTATCAAATCAGATGAAATTGTCTGAAAGTAAAGGGACAAATTAAATAATAATAATAATAAACAAAGTCCAGAATGTTCCATAATCTTACACAAATTTTTTTTTTCTCCTACAATTCTTCAGTGCGCTGTCAATGCCTGGGCCCAATTATAGGAGAACGAGGATGGACTCACTTGTAGGTATGCAGATTATCCATCAGCATGCTAGGCTTTTACAATCCATTCACATATATTAAACACACACAAAAATAATAATGGACAAATCTCACCTTCTGCTACAATTTATTTCTTAAAATCTTAATTTAACAGTACTTTGAATAGTGGCAGGTGTACCCTTCAATTACTCCAGCGGTGACTGACAATCCATACACTTTCAACCTTTCCTGCAGGAAAATTAGGAATGTAATGTATGTTAAACTGTTTGTTTTTCAACATTCATCATAGACACAATACGGGGCTAATTGTAATTTCCTGTGACACAGCCGTAAGCGCGGCAATGTTTTCTGTCAAAGCCGTTGAAATTCTTAGCACAGTTTCAAGTTCAGACACATTTCAAATGCTGTCATACAACAAATGACACGAGAGGAACTTGCGGTGTTTCCTTAGTATTTAGCAAATTGCTTTGTAAATGTCTTGTTATATTTTGCGGAAGATGGGATCACACTTTTCAGGGGGAAAATAGACTAATGTTTGTCAGGATGAGAGGAGAATTTTAAATGATCTGAAAGTCAAGCTTTACCAAAATAGTTGATGCAAGGGTAGAAAGAAGAGGAAAGAAAGCGACAGCCTCGGGCTTATGTGTTACACCACTCGTGATGAAGCTTTCCACTTCCAGACAATTTCACCTGTATGACCTTTTTTTTGCCCATTTTTCTCCTAAAAATACTACGATTAGCTGATATCAAACACATTGCAAACAGTGGAATCTTTCTTTTGTTTCTCAACACTTTCTAGTGCATTTTTGGGGGGTCCTTCCCTTTTTTTTGAAAGCCTAAACAAATGTTGCCTTGAAGAGATTGTCCAGAATTTGGGTTAAAGTCTCTAACCTACAGAGTCCAAGAACAAAAAATGGAATCCGAATTTTTCATAAAAAGAATATCACAATTTATTTACAATCAAATATAGATATGACAGACAATGGTGCAGCTACGATAGGTCAGAATAGACAGAAAACAGAAGCTGAGAACTGTACACCCCCAGATGTATGATCTAAAGTGACTCCAAACATAGATGGTCATATATAATATATATTAAACTGGCAAAGACAGAAAGCAAAAGATAACTGGACAAATATCCTAAATATTAGCAGCTCTGTATGTGAAATCATTGAGCCTATAATGGATCAATTGGCCATGTATATGATACAATTACATTGTGAATAGAACATCTAACAACAAAGGTGGAATATAAGACTGACTATGATATGTACAAAACATCATGCAACCAAAAATATATAACATTCCATATTATGCATTGATTAATTAATTAAAATGATTATTACCTGCAGTCATGGTGGATGAAAGGGGCAATAGCATAACCTCGACTATTGCTTCTTTTAAAAATATTTGTGGTGACCTAACTTATGTGCGCCATTGTCTGTAGTTATTATTATTTATTATTATTGTTTGTTATTATAGCGCCATTTATTCCATTACACTTTCCATGTGAAAAGGGGTATACATAATATCAAGTCACCGACTGCAACTGGTACAGGAGGAGAGAGGACCCTGCCCGCGAGGGCTCACAATCTACAAGGTAATATCTATATATGTTTGTAAATGCATTTTGATATTTTTTGTGAAAAATTTGAATCCAATTTTTCCATCTTGTAGGTTAGATGCGATATTTGAATGAAGGGATTTTATATTTTTATAGAGGATTATTATATGTCCTTTTGGTTAAAGTCTGCAGTCACTCTTTGTGCTGCAGGAATATGTATCAAAAAAGGAAGGATGGTCCAGCGTCAGGATCTTCTTAAAATCACCATGTTTATTAGGTAAGTATAAAAATATATGATAAACAAGTCACAACCCCCGCAGGGATATTTTACAGTAGCAAACGCATTTCAGACCGAGAGTCTTCAATCATTGCAAAGACAGGTTAGTCGGCATTATGTCATGTCCTGTCCTGATCCAATCAGAAATGGCAATCCAGGCATATTAAAAATCTGTGAAAACAGTTAAAAACAAATTTAAAAAACTGTAAGAAAAAATACTAAATGTGACCAAACAGATCAGCAAACTTTCCTCCCGGACCTGTTCTAACGAACATGCTGATTAGTGTATCCTGTTGTGAAATTGGATTTTGGGCTCCCCCGGTGGCCACTGGTGGAATTGAACTGGTGTGCATCATCCTCTCTGTTCACCTGTTTCCATCAGGATGTGGGAGTCGCTATTTAGCCTTGCTCCCCTGTCACTTCCATGCCGGTCAACATTGTAATCAGAAGCCTTTCTGTGCATGTTCCTGCTGCTAGACAACTCCCAGCTAAGTTGGACTTTAGTCCTTGTTTGTTTTTGCATTTTGTTCCAGTTCACAGCTGTAGTTTCGTTTCTGTGTCTGGAAAGCTCTTGTGATCTGAAATTGCCACTCTGATGTTATGAGTTAATACTAGAGTCTTAAAGTAATTTCAGGATGGTGTTTTGATAGTGTTTTTAGCTGACCATGAAAGTGTCCTTTCTGTCTTCCTGCTATTTAGTAAGCGGACCTCAATTTTGCTAAACCTATTTTCATACTACGTTTGTCATTTCATCTAAAATCACCGCCAATATTTGTGGGGGCCTCTGTCTGCCTTTCGGGGAATTTTCTCTAGAGGTGAGCCAGGACTATATTTTCCTCTGCCAGGATTAGTTAGTCCTCCGGCCGGCGCTGGGCGTCTAGGGATAAAACGCAGGCTACGCTACCCGGCTACTGTTAGTTGTGCGGCAGGTTTAGTTCATGGTCAGTTTAGTTTCCATCCTTCCAAGAGCTAGTTCTTATGTTTGCTGGGCTATGTTCTCTTGCCATTGAGAACCATAACAGTTTGACCGGCCAAAAAGGGTTAAATTATTGACAGAGAAAGGAGAGATAAGAGAAGTCTGCTGAAGATTTTTTTTTTTTTTTTCCTTCAGTTCTGAGTGTGCTTGTAATTGAATCTCTTGCAAGTCTGCCTATGTTGCAGCCTTTCTCTCTCTCTCTCCTTCTAATCCTGGAATGGCTCTGTGTTCACCTGTTTAAAATGGATATTCAGAGTTTAGCTGCAGGTTTGAATAATCTTACCACGAAAGTTCAAAATTTACAAGATTTTGTTGTTCATGTTCCTATATCTGAACCTAGAATTCCTTTGCCTGAATTTTTCTCGGGGAATAGATCTTGCTTTCAAAATTTCAAAAATAATTGCAAGTTGTTTTTGTCCCTGAAATCTCGCTCTGCTGGAGATCCTGCTCATCAGGTCAGGATTGTGATTTCCTTGCTCCGGGGCGACCCTCAGGATTGGGCTTTTGCATTGGCTCCAGGGGATCCTGCGTTGCTCAATGTGGATGCGTTTTTTCTGGCCTTGGGGTTGCTTTATGAGGAACCTCAGTTAGAACTTCAGGCGGAAAAGGCCTTGATGTCCCTATCTCAGGGGCAAGACGAAGCTGAAATATACTGCCAGAAATTCCGTAAATGGGCTGTGCTTACTCAGTGGAATGAGTGCGCCCTGGCGGCGAATTTCAGAGAGGGTCTCTCTGATGCCATTAAGGATGTTATGGTGGGGTTCCCTGTGCCTGCGGGTCTGAATGAGTCCATGACAATGGCTATCCAGATCGATAGGCGTCTGCGGGAGCGCAAACCTGTGCACCATTTGGCGGTGTCTACTGAGAAGACGCCAGAGAATATGCAATGTGATAGAATTCTGTCCAGAAGTGAACGGCAGAATTTTAGACGAAAAAATGGGTTGTGCTTCTATTGCGGTGATTCAACTCATGTTATATCAGCATGCTCTAAGCGTACTAAGAAGCTTGATAAGTCAGTTTCAATTGGCACTTTACAGTCTAAGTTTATTCTATCTGTGACCCTGATTTGTTCTTTATCATCTATTACCGCGGATGCCTATGTCGACTCTGGCGCCGCTTTGAGTCTTATGGATTGGTCCTTTGCCAAACGCTGTGGGTATGATTTGGAGCCTCTTGAAACTCCTATACCCCTGAAGGGGATTGACTCCACCCCATTGGCTAGCAATAAACCACAATACTGGACACAAGTAACTATGCGGATTAATCCGGATCACCAGGAGATTATTCGCTTTCTTGTGCTGTATAACCTACATGATGTGTTGGTGCTTGGATTGCCATGGCTGCAATCTCATAACCCAGTCCTTGACTGGAAAGCTATGTCTGTGTTAAGCTGGGGATGTAAGGGGACGCATGGGGACGTACCTGTGGTTTCCATTTCATCATCTATTCCCTCTGAGATTCCTGAATTCTTGACTGAATATCGTGACGTTTTTGAAGAACCTAAGCTTGGTTCATTACCTCCGCACCGGGAGTGCGATTGTGCCATAGATTTGATTCCGGGTAGTAAATACCCTAAGGGTCGTTTATTTAATCTGTCTGTGCCTGAACATGCTGCTATGCGAGAATATATAAAGGAGTCCTTGGAAAAGGGACATATTCGTCCTTCGTCATCTCCCTTAGGAGCCGGTTTTTTCTTTGTGGCTAAGAAAGATGGCTCTTTGAGGCCGTGCATTGATTATCGGCTTTTGAATAAAATCACGGTTAAATATCAATATCCGTTGCCACTGCTGACTGATTTATTTGCTCGCATAAAGGGGGCCAAGTGGTTCTCTAAGATAGATCTCCGTGGGGCGTATAATTTGGTGCGAATTAAGCAGGGGGATGAGTGGAAAACCGCATTTAATACGCCCGAGGGCCACTTTGAGTATTTGGTGATGCCTTTTGGTCTTTCAAATGCCCCTTCAGTCTTTCAGTCCTTTATGCATGACATTTTCCGTGATTATTTGGATAAATTTATGATTGTGTATCTGGATGATATTTTGATTTTTTCGGATGACTGGGACTCTCATGTCCAGCAGGTCAGGAGGGTTTTTCAGGTTTTGCGGTCTAATTCCTTGTGTGTGAAGGGTTCTAAGTGCGTTTTTGGGGTTCAAAAGATTTCCTTTTTGGGATATATTTTTTCCCCCTCTTCCATCGAGATGGATCCTGTCAAGGTTCAGGCTATTTGTGATTGGACGCAACCCTCTTCTCTTAAGAGTCTTCAGAAATTTTTGGGCTTTGCTAACTTTTATCGTCGATTTATTGCTGGTTTTTCTGATGTTGTTAGACCATTGACTGATTTGACTAAGAAGGGTGCTGATGTTGCTGATTGGTCCCCTGCTGCTGTGGAGGCCTTTCGGGAGCTTAAGCGCCGCTTTTCTTCCGCCCCTGTGCTGCGTCAGCCTGATGTTGCTCTTCCTTTTCAGGTTGAGGTCGACGCTTCTGAAATCGGAGCTGGGGCGGTTTTGTCGCAGAGAAGTTCCGATTGCTCCGTGATGAGACCTTGTGCTTTTTTCTCACGTAAATTTTCGCCCGCCGAGCAGAATTATGATGTTGGGAATCGGGAGCTTTTGGCCATGAAGTGGGCTTTTGAGGAGTGGCGTCATTGGCTTGAGGGGGCTAGACATCAGGTGGTGGTATTGACTGACCACAAAAATCTAATTTATCTTGAGTCCGCCAGACGCCTGAATCCTAGACAGGCGCGCTGGTCGTTGTTTTTCTCTCGGTTTAATTTTGTGGTGTCCTACCTGCCGGGTTCTAAGAATGTTAAGGCGGATGCCCTTTCTAGGAGTTTTGAGCCTGACTCCCCTGGTAATTCTGAACCTACAGGTATCCTTAAGGATGGAGTGATATTGTCTGCCGTTTCTCCAGACCTGCGGCGGGCCTTGCAGGAGTTTCAGGCGGATAGACCTGATCGTTGCCCACCTGGTAGACTGTTTGTTCCTGATGATTGGACCAGTAAAGTCATTTCTGAGGTTCATTCTTCTGCGTTGGCAGGTCATCCTGGAATCTTTGGTACCAGGGATTTGGTGGCAAGGTCCTTCTGGTGGCCTTCCCTGTCTCGAGATGTGCGAGGCTTCGTGCAGTCTTGTGACATTTGTGCTCGGGCCAAGCCTTGTTGTTCTCGGGCTAGTGGATTGTTGTTGCCCTTGCCTATCCCGAAGAGGCCCTGGATGCACATCTCGATGGATTTTATTTCGGATCTTCCTGTTTCTCAGAAGATGTCTGTCATCTGGGTGGTGTGTGATCGTTTCTCTAAGATGGTCCATTTGGTTCCCCTGCCTAAGTTGCCTTCTTCTTCCGAGTTGGTTCCTCTGTTTTTTCAAAATGTGGTCCGTTTGCATGGTATTCCGGAGAATATCGTTTCTGACAGAGGTACCCAATTCGTGTCTAGATTTTGGCGAGCATTCTGTGCTAGGATGGGCATAGATTTGTCTTTCTCGTCTGCTTTCCATCCTCAGACTAATGGCCAGACCGAGCGGACGAATCAGACCTTGGAGACATATTTGAGGTGTTTTGTGTCTGCAGATCAGGATGATTGGGTTGCTTTTTTGCCTTTAGCGGAGTTTGCCCTCAATAATCGGGCCAGCTCTGCCACCTTGGTGTCTCCCTTTTTCTGTAATTCGGGGTTTCATCCTCGATTTTCTTCTGGTCAGGTGGAATCTTCGGATTGTCCTGGAGTGGATGCTGTGGTGGAGAGGTTGCATCAGATTTGGGGGCAGGTAGTGGACAATTTGAAGTTGTCCCAGGAGAAGACTCAGCTTTTTGCCAACCGCCGGCGTCGGGTTGGTCCTCGGCTTTGTGTTGGGGACTTGGTGTGGTTGTCTTCTCGTTTTGTCCCTATGAGGGTTTCTTCTCCCAAGTTTAAGCCTCGGTTCATCGGCCCGTACAAGATATTGGAGATTCTTAACCCTGTGTCCTTCCGTTTGGACCTCCCTGCATCTTTTTCTATTCATAATGTTTTTCATCGGTCATTATTGCGCAGGTATGAGGTACCGGTTGTGCCTTCCGTTGAGCCTCCTGCTCCGGTGTTGGTTGAGGGCGAGTTGGAGTACGTTGTGGAAAAAATCTTGGACTCCCGTGTTTCCAGACGGAAACTCCAGTATCTGGTCAAGTGGAAGGGATACGGTCAGGAGGATAATTCTTGGGTGACTGCCTCTGATGTTCATGCCTCCGATTTGGTCCGTGCCTTTCATAGGGCTCATCCTGATCGCCCTGGTGGTTCTGGTGAGGGTTCGGTGCCCCCTCCTTGAGGGGGGGGGTACTGTTGTGAAATTGGATTTTGGGCTCCCCCGGTGGCCACTGGTGGAATTGAACTGGTGTGCATCATCCTCTCTGTTCACCTGTTTCCATCAGGATGTGGGAGTCGCTATTTAGCCTTGCTCCCCTGTCACTTCCATGCCGGTCAACATTGTAATCAGAAGCCTTTCTGTGCATGTTCCTGCTGCTAGACAACTCCCAGCTAAGTTGGACTTTAGTCCTTGTTTGTTTTTGCATTTTGTTCCAGTTCACAGCTGTAGTTTCGTTTCTGTGTCTGGAAAGCTCTTGTGATCTGAAATTGCCACTCTGATGTTATGAGTTAATACTAGAGTCTTAAAGTAATTTCAGGATGGTGTTTTGATAGTGTTTTTAGCTGACCATGAAAGTGTCCTTTCTGTCTTCCTGCTATTTAGTAAGCGGACCTCAATTTTGCTAAACCTATTTTCATACTACGTTTGTCATTTCATCTAAAATCACCGCCAATATTTGTGGGGGCCTCTGTCTGCCTTTCGGGGAATTTTCTCTAGAGGTGAGCCAGGACTATATTTTCCTCTGCCAGGATTAGTTAGTCCTCCGGCCGGCGCTGGGCGTCTAGGGATAAAACGCAGGCTACGCTACCCGGCTACTGTTAGTTGTGCGGCAGGTTTAGTTCATGGTCAGTTTAGTTTCCATCCTTCCAAGAGCTAGTTCTTATGTTTGCTGGGCTATGTTCTCTTGCCATTGAGAACCATAACAGTATCCCCTGGTAATGTGTTAGATCCTATCCAAGACGCTGTGTCCTGTGGTCCTCTAGATAATAATCATTCACAGACGATCATCCAGTGTTAAAAGCCATGCTGCACGCTATACGTCAAGTGGTCCTTGATTATTCAGAGACACTTGTTGGCTCCTTATTCCTCCTACACCCTCATCATGGCCTCATAGAAGTCTGTTTGCATTAAAACAAACTCCATCATGTTCCATAAAGTTCTTTCCATGTGTGAAACATAAAGTTGTGAGCCTTTTTTGCGATATGTAAGCTAGATTCCTCCAAACTGGACCAGGCTCGAATTTTGGAAGCGCAGTTGACACTTAGCACAATGCTGAAGCCAATATAGGGTTCCTATAAATTGTGCACGTGACATTCTGCCTCCCGGTGTGTATTCCTTGAATGTGCATGTCCAAGGAGGTACAAGAATTTTGCATTTTGCAGACAAGGATTATAACTCTCTTTCACCCAAATAAATACTTATATTGCACATTTAGAAGTTTGTTGCAATGCAGCGATGCTCTTATATAGAGTCATGATGGGGATTTCGGAGGTGTAGGGGAGCGGACAGGGTGCAGTGGAGATTTTGCATCCTGTGGTTCTTCAGTGTTGGGAATTATTCAGAATTCAGCTTCCGGTCGCCCTTCAGCATAGAGAGCTTCGTTGAGTCCTGCATGCCGTGGACCTCCAGTGCTAAAGAGTTATTAATAAATGCTGCACTTTGTAGTGGTCCCGTGACAAAAGTCATTTATGGCACCTTATGGGGTACCGCGGCTAACTGTTTTGCTAACACTTAGAGTTCAGTGTGGGAACTCTGTGGCTGACACCTGTAGCGCCTCCGTCCCGCTCTGCTCCCCAGTCCTTACCTGTGATCTCAGGGTTGCTGCTTCTGCGCGGTACCCGGCGGGGGACGCTGGTCTCTGGGGGCTTCCATCCCATATCCCGTCTTGTCTGCCTCTGCTTCTGCTTCCTGGACTCTACGCGCGCCTCGCAGGTCTCCAGGCTCGTCTCTAAGGGCGCGCGTGTGCACTCCTGGTTTCTTAAAGAGAAAGAGGGCCATTTTCAAAATAGCTTTCAGTCAATGGCTGAGTGTCTCGTACTATTTCAGGCACCTTTGCCCTTATGGATATCCCTGAGCAACAAGTGTTTCCTGTTGCTGGTTCTCAGGTTCCTGTGCCTGTGTGTTATGCTCTGCTAGAACTTAGCTAATACTGGTTTGTTTCCTCAGAGCTTCTACTGTGCTTTCCCATGTGTTCTGGGACTGCGCCAGCATCATCTGCTGCTCTCCGTGCCTACTGTCACCTGTTACCCACTAGAGCGGCATATCTTCTGCCTAGTTCTCCACTACTTGCAGTGTCTGCTTGCCTGCCAGTTCGGCCGAGTCAGCTTCCATGTACTCTGAGTCTAACTGGAGGTAGCACCTTGCGTTTCCCGAACTTTCAAATTCTGATCCTGTTCAAGGGAGCCCCCTGGGTAGTCGTCCCCTAGTTCCACGAAAATTTCAATAAACGAATGTGCACTTCACCATCTGTGCCTCCGTTTCCATTCGTTATAACACCTATGGGGCATTGTATTTGATATTTATGGGGCACTTTGCAAACATGGCAGGCTAGGAAGGGTTACTTGTTTTGTTTTTTTACTTTAAAATGTAGGAGAATATGATTTTTGTGAATTTAATATTGATGAGATAATCTTATATCAATACTGGAAGCTCTCCCCCTTCTATGGGAGAGAGTGCTGTACCAATCATGGCCACTACACCATCATTCCCATAGAATGTAAGTCCGCAAGGGCAGGGTCCTCTCCCCCCTGTACCAGTCTGTCATTGTTTGTCATTTTTTTACTGATATCTATAACCCTGTATGTAACCCCTTTCTCATGCACAGCACCATGGAATTAATGGTGCTATATAAATAAATAATAATAATAATAATGGAACTGTGGCGCTTTAGAAGCACAGCAGTGCAGTACCAATCATGGCCACTACACAGTGATGGCGCTGTCTCACTTTAGAAGCACAGCAGCTCCTTTATTTAACTGATCGACTGATCTATTAATGCTCACCCCTCATAAGGAAAGGTACGGTCATCAAGATTAAAACGCCTTTAATACTAAATATTAAAATCGATGCAAACAATGGGGTACAATCTATAATAGGAATGGACGTGACGTCCCATTGTCTTCTCAGCATAAGCTTTTTTTATGGCTTCAAGTCTCTCCAGAAATTTCCGTTTTTTTACATGTACAAGTTCCAATGACATTAAACTAGCAATTTAAGGGAAAAAAAATCACAATTATCTCTCCTTTATCTCACCCTAATTAAGGATATCCTCCACTGTGCTTAACTGCAAGATGAGAACCTATTGTAAGTGTTTTAATAGCCTTTTTGAGTAATGAGGACAGGAAATCATCCGCTGTCTACTAACGCAGAGAAGTGCTAATGTTCTTTCTCAAAATAACTTCGAACTGATTCCTGTTTCCAAAACCACTTTCTATGGAAGGTGTAGTGGGCGCGAGGTTAAGTCATAGAAGTATCTGTGCTAGACGGTGACAACAACCTGTAGGCTGCAGCCGAAATCCTGACAACGGATGATTTGCATAAAGTCTAAAGATCTAAAATCTGCTTTGGTGTCTTAGCGGAACATATTTTATTTCTTGTTTATTGGCGCAGTCCACTTATCTTTATTTTATCAAATACTAATTAAATAAATATATTTTAACTCCTTAAGGACCCGGCGATTATTCACTTATGCGCTTTAGTTTCTTTCTTTGCCTTATTCCAAACTCTATAACTTTTTTCAGTTTTTCATCGGCAGTCATAAAATGGTAACAAAAATACAATTTTACCATTGTTTTTTGGTTTGGATTTTGTGGTGTTCATTGTATGGTAAAAAATGATTTCCCAGGTCAATATGATTATGGTGATACCAAGGTCACATAGATTGTTTTCGCACTACTTAAATGAAAAACAATTTCAGAAGTAAAAAAAAAATTGTTGGTTTATGTCGCCATTTTCTAAGACCCTTTAATTTTTTTTAACTTTCCCATCAATGGAGTTATGTGAAGGCTTGTGCTTATTTTTTTGCATGCTAAATTAATGTTTTTATTGATCCCATTTTGGGATACAAATAATGTTATTGTATTTTTTAAGGAGATGTTGTGACCGAAAGACCGACCTTAATTCTGTGTGGATTAATTAATTTGATATTTTGATAGAACATACTTTTATGGATATGGCAATATTGTAAATAAATGTTTTTCATTTATTTTTTTTTATTTCTTTTTGTTTAATGAGGGAAGAAGGGGATATTACATTTGTTATATTATTTTCAATTGTTCTAATATTTTTACAACTTTTTTGAAATTTAACTTTTAGTCTCCTTAGAGGTCTTCAACCTGCTATCATTGCAGTATATATTGTAAATCTGGGTCTCCTAAAAAGCTTAGCCTGTGGTTGGGCTTCACAGGAGTACCAAGATAACAGCAATGGGGCTTTGAACAGGGGGTGCTAATAGGAGGCAGTGTGCTTGTGTACCTTCATCCGATACATTTAAATGCCATTGTGAGAGACTGAGAGCATAAACCAAATTGTTAACAGCAGCAGTTGAAGCATCCACTACATTTAAATGCCATTGTGCCAGATTGAGAGCATAAACTAAATGGTTAACAGCAGCAGTTGAAGCTCAACTCCAGCTGCTGTTAGAGACTTCATAACACAGCCGGTATCTACCATGTGTGAAGGGAGCTCAGCTCAGGTTTCTTGTTCTGAAAATAGCTCCCAATGGAGGTGCATGTACAGTACAGACCAAAAGTTTGGACACATCTTATCATTTAAAGATTTTTCTGTATTTTCATGACTATGAAAATTGTACATTCACACTGAAGGCATCAAAATTATGAATTAACACATGTGGAATTATCTACTTAACAAAAAAGTGTGAAACAACTGAAAATATGTCTTATATTCTAGGTTCTTCAAAGTAGCCACCTTTTGCTTTGATGACTGCTTTGCACACTCTTGGCATTCTCTTGATGAGCTTCAAGAGGTAGTCACCGGAAATGGTCTTCCAACCATCTTGAAGGAGTTCCCAGAGATGCTTAGCACTTGTTGGCCCTTTTGCCTTCACTCTGTGGTCCAGCTCACCCCAAACCATCTCGATTGGGTTCAGGTCTGGTGACAGTGGAGGCCAGGTCATCTGGTGTAGCACCCCATCACTCTCCTTCTTGGTCAAGTAGCCCTTATACAGCCTGGAGGTGTGTTTGGGGTCGTTGTCCTGTTGAAAAATAAATGATGGTCCAACTAAACGCGAACTGGATGGAATAGCATGCCGCTGCAAGATGCTGTGGTAGCCATGCTGGTTCAGTATGCCTTCAATTTTGAATAAATCCCCAACAGTGTCACCAGCAAAGCACCCCCACACCATCACACCTCCTCCTCCATGCTTCACGGTGGGAACCAGGCATGTAGAGTCCATCCGTTCACCTTTTCTGCGTCACACAAAGACACGGAGGTTGGAACCAAATAACTCAAATTTGGACTCATCAGACCAAAGCACAGATTTGCACTGTTCTAATGTCCATTCCTTGTGTTCTTTAGCCCAAACAAGTCTCTTCTGCTTGTTGCCTGTCCTTAGCAGTGGTTTCCTAGCAGCTATTTTACCATGAAGGCCTGCTGCACAAAGTCCCTTCTTAACAGTTGTTGTAGAGATGTGTCTGCTGCTAGAACGCTGTGTGGCATTGACCTGGTCTCTAATCTGAGCTGCTCTTAACCTGCGATTTCTGAGGCTGGTGACTCGGATAAACTTATCCTCAGAAGCAGAGGTGACTCTTGGTCTTCCTTTCCTGGGGCGGTCCTCATGTGAGCCAGTTTCTTTGTAGCTCTTGATGGTTTTTGCCACTGCACTTGGGGACACTTTCAAAGTTTTCCTAATTTTTCGGACTGACTGACCCTCATTTCTTAAAGTAATGATGGCCACTCATTTTTCTTTACTTAGCTGCATTTTTTCTTGCCATAATACAAATTCTAACAGTCTATTCATTAGGACTATCAGCTGTGTATCCACCAGACTTCTGCTCCACACAACTGATGGTCCCAACCCCATTTATAAGGCAAGAAATTCCACTTATTAAACCTGACAGGGCACACTTGTGAAGTGAAAACCATTCCCGCTGACTACCTCTTGAAGCTCATCAAGAGAATGCCAAGAGTGTGCAAAGCAGTCATCAAAGCAAAAGGTGGCTACTTTGAAGAACCTAGAATATAAGACATAATTTCAGTTGTTTCACACTTTTTTGTTAAGTAGATAATTCCACATGTGTTAATTCATAGTTTTGATGCCTTCAGTGTGAATGTACAATTTTCATAGTCATGAAAATACAGAAAAATCTTTAAATGAGAAGGTGTGTCCAAACTTTTGGTCTGTACTGTATATCCGTCCTCCTCCATTTGAAAAGCAGCTTTGTCGTTCTTAGTTCTTCTCAGTCTCTAGAGGAGACTGATGGCCAGATTTGAACACATGTTCCTCCATCAGTGTACCTCTGCCATTCCTGTTTACGGTGTTTCAACTCTGTTTTGATCAGTTCCCGTGGTTCCAAATCTGCTGCCTCAGTTACCGTCCTGTGACATCGGTCTCCGTTGTTCCATGTGGATATTCTTACTTCACCAACATCATCTAAACATGCCTAATAACTACTGATCCGGACCCAGGCTTTTGAGGATCAACCTCATCAGCTGAGATATAACAACACTTGTCGACATAAAGACAACCATGAGTAGGCATAAGCAAGTGGAAAATGTCACATTTATCAAGATATGCCATATTTGTTGCATAGCGCGAGTCACTGTGATAAATTTGGCACGTTTTTTCTAATGCTGGATTTGGATTTGCATGGCACGATCCATGCTGTTAACCGACATGCAAGCCGATCGGCGGTTGTTTACTAGCCTGTTTGGGCATTGCTAATCATCCCCTATATATCATACATGGCTTAGTTATCACCTATTTCCAAAGTAAAGTGAATTACGTACCATACAATGCGGATTGATCCCTAACGTTAGTATTTGCATTGGCATTTGATTCTGTTTTTAAAGTTTCTAATGATAAAGGTTTGTTCTGGACTGGTCAGAGAGAACAACAATGAAAAATTATAGACTTGATGGGGAACAATGTAAATTATGAAGACAATAAGTCCTCTAACAGCTGTATTCATTTACATGGTAATGAAGCCAGCTGTTCTTCTGTAACCGGGATATTGAATGGAACATTAGGACTTTGTTAACCCTTCAGTGAACCAGAGAAAAGGCTGATATTATTCACATTAGAAGCATCACTTTATTTGCCTGTATAAAATATTGTGTATTATGGGATCATCAACAAAATTATTTGATTCGAACAGATTGGGGAAGACCCTTTTCTGTTTCAGCATTACTGTACCCCACTGCATTACAGAGGTTGTCCACTACTTTTACATTCATTGATGGCTTATCCTTAGGATAGGTCATCAACATCTGATTGGCCGGGGTCTGACACCGTCCGGAAGTACTCACTTTCCATCGGCCGGAAGTAACTCACTTGCAGAGCTTGTAGGGGCCAATGCTTAGTAATACACATCCACCTCCTATTCAAATCAATAAGAGGCAGATATGTAGCACCCTGCAGCAGCCACTACAAGTAGACGGCCAGCTCCACAAGTAAGTAGTTCTAGCCGACAGCTGCCGCCACCCAGGGCCGGACTGGCCATTGGGCACTTCTGGCAAATGCCAGAAGGGCCGATGCCAGTAGTGGGCCGCTCCATCCGCTTCCCCCCCGCCCCCGCCGACTCCCCCCCCTCACCATCGCATTTCAACTATATCGGCGTATAGACGCCGGTACAGTTGAATGCAATGATGGAGGAGAGAGCGTCTACAGACGCTCCCTGTTATGATCCGGTGACCCTGGAGCCACATGAGACGTTCTCTGGAGTAGGTGGTACCTGTACTGACCGCAATCCCTGAACTGACACCGCAACTAGAAGTAGCCGTGGGGTGTACCTAACACGTCCTAGACACCTCGACACAGCCGGAGGACTAAATACCCCTATAGATGGAAATGGGAATTCTATCTTGCCTCAGTGCAGAACCCCAAAGGATAGGCAGCCCCCCACAAATATTGACTGTGAGTATAAGAGGAAGGACATACTCAGACAGAAAGCAGAATTTAGCAAAAGAGGCACTTCTAGCTAAATAGAAAAGGATAGGACAGAATTCTAAGCGGTCAGTATTAAAACCCTAAAAATATCCACAGCAGAAAATACAAAATATACTACATCTAACTAAAGACATAGAATGTATATCTGCCTCTCCAGAGAATCCAGCATGACTGAAAAATCCAAACAAAGTCTAAGCTGGACAAAAACACAATGGATTGCACTGAGATGTAAAGCACATTAAATATGTGCTACAGAGACAAAAAACAGAACTTATCTGAGCTGAATTGACAGCAGGGCATGAGGAACCAGACAGAGATGCAATCCCTCCAAGTACAATGGACAACTGGCATGGAGTAATGGATCTTGCAACCCTAAATACCCAGCAGAGCTGCAATCAGCAGAAACACCTGCCCTGGATTACAACCCAGAGACAACTGCACTACCACCAAGAACCACCGGAGGGAGCCCAAGAGCAGAATTCACAACAGCTCCCTCTCCCATCATTCCCCGCTCTGCCTCTGACACTGCGGGTGCACGATTACGTCATATCATCGCTCACCTGCTGTGTCCCGGGCAGACTGCAGCTGCTGAGACAGGAGCAGGAAGCAACGCGGGGCACGAGGAGACGTGAGGAGTGTGTTTGTTTTTTTTACTGGACTGTGGGGCCATTCTCAGGGGGGGGGGGGGGTGGAGGAAGGGAAGAGATGCGGGCTGTGCTCTGTGCTGTATACAACTGTGTGGGCTGTGCTATATATAGTACCCTGTGGGCTGTGCTGTATATAGTACTCTGTGGGCTGTGCTGTATATAGTACTCTGTGGGCTGTGCTGTATATAGTACTCTGTGGGCTGTGCTGTATATAGTGCTCCGTGGGCTGTGCTGTATATAGTGCTCTGTGGGCTGTGCTGTATATAGTACTCTGTGGGCTGTGCTGTATATAGTACTCTGTGGGCTGTGCTGTATATAGTACTCTGTGGGCTGTGCTGTATATAGTGCTCTGTGGGCTGTGCTGTATATAGTACTCTGTGGGCTGTGCTGTATATAGTACTCTGTGGGCTGTGCTGTATATAGTGCTCTGTGGGCTGTGCTGTATATAGTTCTCTGTGGGCTGTGCTGTATATAGTACTCTGTGGGCTGTGCTGTATATAGTACTCTGTGGGCTGTGCTGTATATAGTGCTCTGTGGGCTGTGCTATATATAGTGCCCTGTGGGCTGTGCTGTATATAGTACCCTGTGGGCTGTGCTGTATATAGTACTCTGTGGGCTGTGCTGTATATAGTACTCTGTGGGCTGTGCTGTGTATAGTACTCTGTGGGCTGTGCTGTATATAGTGCTCTGTGGGCTGTGCTGTATATAGTGCTCTGTGGGCTGTGCTGTATATAGTGCTCTGTGGGCTGTGCTGTATATAGTGCTCTGTGGGCTGTGCTGTATATAGTGCTCTGTGGGCTGTGCTGTATATAGTACTCTGTGGGCTGTGCTGTATATAGTACTCTGTGGGCTGTGCTGTATATAGTACTCTGTGGGCTGTGCTGTATATAGTGCTCTGTGGGCTGTGCTGTATATAGTGCTCTGCGGGCTGTGCTGTATATAGTACTCTGTGGGCTGTGCTGTATATAGTACTCTGTGGGCTGTGCTGTATATAGTACTCTGTGGGCTGTGCTGTATATAGTGCTCTGTGGGCTGTGCTGTATATAGTACTCTGTGGGCTGTGCTGTATATAGTGCTCTGTGGGCTGTGCTGTATATAGTACTCTGTGGGCTGTGCTGTATATAGTGCTCTGTGGGCTGTGCTGTATATAGTTCTCTGTGGGCTGTGCTGTATATAGTACTCTGTGGGCTGTGCTGTATATAGTACTCTGTGGGCTGTGCTGTATATAGTGCTCTGTGGGCTGTGCTGTATATAGTGCTCTGTGGGCTGTGCTGTATATAGTTCTCTGTGGGCTGTGCTGTATATAGTGCTCTGTGGGCTGTGCTGTATATAGTACTCTGTGGGCTGTGCTGTATATAGTGCTCTGTGGGCTGTGCTGTATATAGTTCTCTGTGGGCTGTGCTGTATATAGTACTCTGTGGGCTGTGCTGTATATAGTACTCTGTGGGCTGTGCTGTATATAGTACTCTGTGGGCTGTGCTGTATATAGTGCTCTGTGGGCTGTGCTGTATATAGTACTCTGTGGGCTGTGCTGTATATAGTGCTCTGTGGGCTGTGCTGTATATAGTACTCTGTGGGCTGTGCTGTATATAGTACTCTGTGGGCTGTGCTGTATATAGTACTCTGTGGGCTGTGCTGTATATAGTACTCTGTGGGCTGTGCTGTATATAGTGCTCTGTGGGCTGTGCTGTATATAGTACTCTGTGGGCTGTGCTGTATATAGTGCTCTGTGGGCTGTGCTGTATATAGTACTCTGTGGGCTGTGCTGTATATAGTACTCTGTGGGCTGTGCTGTATATAGTACTCTGTGGGCTGTGCTGTATATAGTACTCTGTACCAAACAAGAGAACGTGTATGCACAAAGATTGGGATCACCACAACAATGCTGGAAAAGTATAAACAGTCTTTATTATGAAACAGTACACACAAAAAATGTTAAAAACATTTAAAAGCCCACATCATCATTGTTGGGTACTGGGTCCATATCAATAATGGGTAAATACCCCAAAATAAGTATACATTACACAACAGCCATATACTCAATATAGTGCTAATGCACATACACAGGTCACATATGCCAGTCCATACACAAAGGTTGCATATCCAATCACCCTGTATGCCAATATGTTTGGCCGGTATATTAGAGCCACCAAATCCTAATCTCCTGCCTAAAAGTACTAGCAGGGAGGGGGGGAGGGCAGACAAAAAGATGTCCTAGATGATGGAAATGTATAGGCAAAATGCCTTATACCCCCTCCAACCCCTCAGCACAAGCAGGGCTCTTACCTAATCTGCCAGGGTGAAAATACCCTGCAAACCTATGCTGTCTGGTCTGTCCGGTCAAAAAGGCTGTGTGGATACAGAGACCCACGCGTATCGACGCTGCAAGCGTCTTCCTCAAGGTCAGTATGTGCATTAGCACTATATTGAGTATATGGCTGTTGTGTAATGTATACTTATTTTGGGGTATTTACCCGTTATTGATATGGACCCAGTACCCAACAATGATGATGTGGGCTTTTAAATGCTTTTAACATTTTTTGTGTGTACTGTTTCATAATAAAGACTGTTTATACTTTTCCAGCATTGTTGTGGTGATCCCAATCTTTGTGCATACACGTTCTCTTGTTTGGTATATTATATATAGTATGCATATGGTGATCCCCTTATTTCAATATAAGGTGGATGGTGCCCGCTCATTCTTACTTTGTTGTTGTATATAGTACTCTGTGGGCTGTGCTGTATATAGTACTCCGTGGGCTGTGCTGTATATAGTACTCCGTGGGCTGTGCTGTATATAGTACTCCGTGGGCTGTGCTGTATATAGTACTCTGTGGGCTGTGCTGTATATAGTACTCTGTGGGCTGTGCTGTATACTTCTACGTAGGCTGTGCTGTATACTACTGTGTGGTCTGTGCTGTATACTACTGTGTGGTCTGTGCTGTATACTACTGTGTGGGCTGTGCTGTATACTGCTGTGTGGGCTGTGTTATCTACTACGCGCGCTGTGCTATATACTATACGGTTTGTGCTATATACTATGCGGGCTTTGCTATATACTGTGGGGAGTATATTATATTCTATGGGGGAGGCCATGTTATGTACTATGTGGCTGTGTTATATACTATTGTGGGGGTATATTATATTCTATGGGGGAGGCTGTGTTATATACTATGGGGGGCTACATTATATATTATGGGGAGGTGGGCTGTATTATATTCTATGGGGGGTTACATTATACTCTGTGGGGTGGCTGCATTATACTCTGGGGTGGCTGCATTATACTCTGGGGTGGCTGCATTATGCTATATGTGGGCTGCATTATACTGTATCGAGGACTATGGGGAATACGTTATACTATATGAAGAACTATGGGGTGCAGTATACTATGGGAAGTGAATTGTACTACATGGATGACTATGGCGGTGCATTATACTATATGGAGCACTATGAGGAGTGTATTATGCTATATGGAGGACTATGAGGAGTGTATTATACTATGTGGAGGACTGAGCAGTGTATTTTAATATATGGAGGACTATAGGGAGTGTATTATACTATATGGAGGACTGTGGAGCACATTATAATATATGGAGGACTATGGGGTGTATTTTACTAAACAAGTAAAATGCTGCATATTCAGATTGTTTTTGCTGGAACAAAAATCATTGTTCTCAGCAGCACATCGCCGGTGTAAACTGTAGATGTGCTGCTTATAACATGATACTGTATGGTGATCTGTTAGTGATCTATTAGTGATCGTTCTGTCCCATCATTATTCCTCAGTTGGTGGAAAGAGGCCGGGAAACAAGCGTTGAACAACTTCAGTATTGTCGATCAAACTCATTTAGCGGCCTGAACTCAGCGCACGTAAATACAACAGAAATGCTTTTGTGTGATGTGCGATATGTTAGCATTTGGGGCCTCATTTTAAACTTTACCTAGGGCCCCACTTTGCCTAAAACCGGCCCTGCCTACAAGTGTACAAAGATATTATACAGTCACCATGTGACAAGTGGGCCTGTGTAACTTCAAATGCCAGGGCTGAATTTTAGTCCCAGTCCGGCCCTGCCACCACCAATAACAGCTGATAGGCGGGGGTACCAGGTGTTGGATCCGATCAAACATTGATGACCTATCCTAAGGATAGGCCATCAATGTAAAAGTAGCGGACAACCTCTTTAAGCAAGGTCCATAAAGGTACATGGATGGGGGAGTTTGGTGTAGAAGAAGATGACTGTCCGCATAGAGTCCTGACCTCAACCTCATCCAATACTTTTGGGGTGAACTTGGATGGAGATTGCACCCTCGCATCCAACAACAGTTCTTCTGGATGAAAGGACAAAAAATTCCCACAGACATCTTCCAAAATCTTGTAGAAATTTTTCACACCAGAGTAGAAGCTGTTACAGCTGCAACGTGGTGTGGGCGGTCCTATTAGTGATTGACAGCTTTCATCATATAAGTGTGTATACAGAGATAGCTGTCAATCATTGTTAGGACCGCCCACTATGCAAAAAAATACCCTGAAAGAGCAGAGATTTAAATGATTAAAACAAGTTATACTGAATTTATAGCAAAATTATATATCAATCTTCTTTTCTCTCCCTGCTCTATAACATGGTGCCTGCAGATTAGATTTTATTTTAATGTTGTCAGGTTCCCTTTAATGCAATTCAAATGTATATGATGGCTGACCTGACTTTGCAATTGATTGCTGTATTCGTGTATTGATGACAACTGTTGTATGAATGTAGTGATGCTGGCTCTAATATGGGGGTTCTGGTACTGTATTCATGTATTGTTGGTGGTTTTAGTGCTGTATTCATGCACTGATGGTGGATCTGATGTTGTTTTCCTGTTCTGATGATGATTCTAATGCTGCATTTATGTACTGATGGTATTTCTGCTAATCCATTTATGTATTGATGTTGCTTCTGGTGCTGTAGTAATGTACTGATGGTGGTCTGGGGATGTATTCATGTACTTATATTGATTCTGGTGCTGTATTTACATACTGATAATACTTATGGTGCTGTTTTCATATACTGATGATGGTTTTGGTGCTGTATTCATGCACTGATGTGGTTCTGGTGTTGTATCCATGAACTGATTGCAATTCTTATTCTGTAGCAATGTAGATGTAGTAATTCTTACTTTGTCAGGTGACATGCTATATGAGTATGTTATTAAAGTAGTATGCTATCTGACAAATTTAGAAGTGCTAGATCTGTATTTAAATCATGTTAAAAGCGATAAGACATTGTTTATTCTGGGGAGCAGAAAAAGGGGAATCCTACCTTGGTGTTCTGTATGATCTGTGTAGATCCTGTATTCTCATTAAATTCCTGTAGGCTATGTGCACACGTCAGGATTTCTGGCAGAAATTTTCCTGACAAAAAACGGACATTTCTGCCAGAAATTTTACCGCGTTTTTTTGACACGTTTTTGACGCGTTTTTTGTGCGTTTTTTCCAAATGCATAGAATTGCGGGAAAAACACGGAAAATCCACAAAATTAATAAACATGCTGCTTTTTTTTTACCGCGATGCGTTTTTTTCGCGGAAAAAAACGCACCATGTGCACAAAACATGCAGAATGCATTCTAAATGATAGGATGCATAATGTATGCGTTTTTAATGAGCTTTTATAGCGGTTTTATCGCGAAAAACACGAAAAAAGCGCGAAAAAACCTGAACGTGTGCACATAGCCTAACAGTACTCAAATAGTTATTATTGTGTGCAACGCATCTTTCACACAATAGCGATTGTGACATTGAGGCTTACCTGCTGCTAGACAATGCTTGTAGATCTTGTCTCTTGGTTTAATAATGACGATATTAAAATTCAACATTCTATATCTTGTATTACCTGAACATTAGACAATGGGGGATAGTAATATTTGGTCTCATACATGTATTATTGTTGTTAGAGCCTAGCCACAATTATGTAACACTTAGGTCTGGAGTCATCTAACTTTGTATTATTCCTCACCACCCTGTGTCTAGTAGTAAGACAATTGGCTGCAGCAGGAGCCTCTCCCCTCTCCCCTGTTTAGAATTAGATAAAAGTTGCTAAACCTGCTCTCGTGGTTGTGAAGCATAAGGGAGATTGGGCTTTTGTTATACATCAGTCAAACGTGTTCTTTGTAGGATTTCTACTAGACTGACTGTTTCAGGACCAGGCAAAAAATGTCAAAGTAAATGTAAAAAATGTAAATCGCACCCCCATTACTAAACAACTGAAGACAATTGTATTTATTGTCTAATTTAAACATTCATTTCTAGGTTCCATTTTCTTTCAAACATTAGTGGATAATTATTTTACATACTTCATGAATGCTGTTACAGCAAAATTAATTTGACAAATTAACAGAAATTCTAAATAAGAGCATTAATGCCGATGATGTTAATCATCCACCAGACTCCAGGGGTCTTTGCATTGTCAGATATGGGCATTTAGCTTCTCTTTGCTCATGACAGGTAAAGTGCATTGACAGTTTGCCATTTCAATGAGTAAATAAAAGTGGACAGTACCTTGTCATGTTCATCTCCGGAGACTTCATAATGTAAACTTGGCTCGACAAAGTCAAGACTGCGCAGAGTAAACATTTTAAAGTTGCAGATTCAGTTTTAATATATTGGACCTTGAAAGAGAAAACATAATTTTCCGCTACACTTTAAGTTACGGTAACTAGTCTACTAAAATACAATTATAGCCTGTTTGCAATACGTATGATATAAATAGGGTGTAATTTTGCCATCTTAAAATGAATCTGTCACCAAATCTGAGAGCAGCATAATGTAGAGACAAAAAACTTGATTACAATAATGTGGTCACTTATTGGGCTACTTGCTGTAGTTTTCATAAAATCACAATTTTATCAGCAGAAAATTATCACTAGGGGACTAATAATCCTCCTACCATGTAGTCTTCCATATTCATGAGCTCTGTACAACCCCGCTCCATCACTGATTGTCAGCTGTCTGCCTATGCACAGTGCACACAGAAAGCTGCCGATCAGTGGTATAGGTGGGGATATTCAGGGAACTGGTAGATCTGCAGCAGATAAAACAGTGATTATATGAAAACTACAGCAAGCAGCCCAGTAAATGACAAATCACTGGAGTCAGGGTATCTGTCTCTAAGTTATACTACTCTCAAATGAAGCAGCTCAAACTTGGTGACAGATTCCCTATAATGTCAGTTGTAAATATTTTTAGACACATCTTCAAGCTTTAGGCCGGGGTCACACTTGAGAATGCACGCGTCTATCGCATCAATACCCGGCACTGCCGCTGGCACTCAGGACTAGAGTGTGCGGCTGCATGTATTATTACATATGATATATCTATATATTTCTGAAGATAACTTTCTTTCAGTTGTTTTTTTCATAAAAAAACATAAATTATATATCTACTATATAATTGTCTAAGGGTCACTTCCATCTTTCTGTCTGTCTGTCCTTCTGTCTGTCACGGATATTCATTGGTCGCTGATTGGTCTCGCCAGCTGCCTGTCATGGCTGTCGCGACCAATCAGCGACGGCCACAGTCTGATTAGTCCCTCCCTACTCCACTGCAGTCACTGCCCGACGCCCGCTCCATACTCCCCGCAGTAACCGCTCACACAGGGTTAATGCCAGCGGTAACGGACCGCATTATGCCGCTAGTAACTCACTCCGTTACCGCCGCTATTAACCCTGTGTGACCAAGTTTTTACTATTGATGCTGCCTATGCAGCGCCAATAGTAAAAAAATCTAATGTTAAAAATAATAAAAAAAATAAAAAATCATTATATACTCACCTTCCGCAGGCAGGTTCCGGTGGCAAGGATGGTATGTGCGAAGGACCTGCCATGATATCACGGTCATGTGACCGCGAAGTCATCACAGGTCCTGCACGCCTGCGCGAGAAGGACCTGCCATGACGTCACGGTCATGTGACCGCGACGTCATCACAGGTCCTGTGCTCATACCAACCCTGGGACCGGAAGGACTACAAGGGGCCCTCGGAAGGTGAGTATATGTTTATTTTTTATTTTTTAACCTGTGACATACGTGGCTGGGCAATATACTACATAGCTGGGCAATATACTACGTGACTGTCCAATATACTACGTGGCTGGGCAATATACTACATCACTCGGCAATATACTACGTGACTCTGTGCTGTATACTTTGTCACTGGGAAATATACTACGTAACTGGGCAATATACTACATAACTGGGCAATATACTACGTGGCTGGGCAATATACTACATCACTGGGCAATATACTACGTAACTGGGCAATATACTACGTGGCTGGGCAATATACTACGTGGTTGGGCAATATACTATGTGGGCTGTGCAATATACTACGTGGACATGCATATTCTAGAATACCCGATGCGTTAGAATCGGGCCACCATCTAGTACATATATATACACAGTATATATGAATATACACTCACTGGCCACTTTATTAGGTACACCTGTCCAACTTCTTGTTAACACTTAATTTCTAATCAGCCAATCACATGGCGGCAACTCAGTGCATTTAGGCATGTAGACATGGTCAAGACAATCTCCTGCAGTTCAAACCGAGCATCAGTATGGGGAAGAAAGGTGATTTGAGTGCCTTTGAACGTGGCATGGTTGTTGGTGCCAGAAGGGCTGGTCTGAGTATTTCAGAAACTGCTGATCTACTGGGATTTTCACGCACAACCATCTCTAGGGTTTACAGAGAATGGTCCGAAAAAGAAAAAAAATCCAGTGAGCGGCAGTTCTGTGGGCGGAAATGCCTTGTTGATGCCAGAGGTCAGAGGAGAATGGGCAGACTGGTTCGAGCTGATAGAAAGGCAACAGTGACTCAAATCGCCACCCGTTACAACCAAGGTAGGCCTAAGAGCATCTCTGAACGCACAGTGCGTCGAACTTTGAGGCAGATGGGCTACAGCAGCAGAAGACCACACCGGGTACCACTCCTTTCAGCTAAGAACAGGAATCTGAGGCTACAATTTGCACAAGCTCATCGAAATTGGACAGTAGAAGATTGGAAAAACGTTGCTTGGTCTGATGAGTCTCGATTTCTGCTGCGACATTCGGATGGTAGGGTCAGAATTTGGCGTAAACAACATGAAATCTTTGGGATGTGGTGGAACGAGAGATTCGCATCAGGGATGTGCAGCCGACAAATCTGCGGCAACTGTGTGATGCCATCATGTCAATATGGACCAAAATCTCTGAGGAATGCTTCCAGCACCTTGTTGAATCTATGCCACGAAGAATTGAGGCAGTTCTGAAGGCAAAAGGGGTCCAACCCGTTACTAGCATGGTGTACCTAATAAAGTGGCCAGTGAGTGTATATATACACACACAGAGTGAAAGAGAGAGAGACCTTTGCTGTGGGCTGGAATCACGATTCACCTGCGGCTGTTAACCAGTTAAATGCTGCTGTCAATTGCTTACAGTGGCATTGAATGTGATAATTTCGGAAGCGCGTCACAAATCCAGCTCATTGGCGACCACCAATCGCAGACCCCTGTGGTTGTCATTGCCGAATTGCTATGATTGCTGCCTGGTGGTCGGCGCTCACAGCAAGTCAGCAATTCTGCTACATACAGGCGATCTGATCATCGCCTGTATGTAGCAGAGGCAATCGGGTTATGGCAGCTTCTAGTCTCCCATGGAGACTAGGGTTGAGCGAAACGGGTCGGCCATTTTCAGAAGTCGCCGACTTTTGGCAAAGTCGGATTTCATGAAACCCGACACGACCCCTGTGTGGGGTCGGCCATGAGGTCGGCGATCTTCTGAATCTGGTATCGGAATTCCGATACCGAGTTCCGATATGTTTGCGATATCGGGAATCGGTATCGGAATCCATATTTAAGTGTTAAATAAAGAATCAAAATAAAAAATATTGATATACTCACCCTCGGACGCGCCCTGGTACTAACCGGCAGCCTTCCTTCCTAAGAATGAGCGCGTGAATGACCTGCGGTGACGTCGCGGCTTGTGATTGGTCACGAGCGGTCACATGGGCGGTCACGCGACCAATCACAAGCCGCGACGTCATCTAAGGTCCTTCACGCGCTCATTCTTAGGAAGGAAGGCTGCCGGAAAGAAGCAGGGCGCGTCCGAGGGTGAGTATATACCTAATAGGAATATACTCACCCTCGGACGCGCCCTGCTTCTTTCCGGCAGCCTGCCTTCCTTCCTAAGAATGAGCGCGTGAAGGACCTTAGATGACGTCGCGGCTTGTGATTGGTCGCGTGACCGCCCATGTGACCACTCGCGACCAATCACAAGCCGCGACGTCACCGCAGGTCATTCACGCGCTCATTCTTAGGAAGGAAGGCTGCCAGTTAGTACCAGGGCGCGTCCGAGGGTGAGTATATCAATATTTTTTATTTTGATTCTTTATTTTACACATTTATATGGATCCCAGGGCCTGAAGGAGAGTTTCCTCTCCTTCAGACCCTGGGAACCATAGTATCCCATTGCACTGCATTGGGTTTCGTGTTTCGGCCGACCCCGACCCCGACTTTTTTATAGGATCGGCCGATTTCACTCGACCTGACTTTTGAGAAAGTTGGGTTTCGTGAAACCCGACCCGATCCTATAAAAATAAAAGTCGCTCAACCCTAATGGAGACTATTGAAACATGCAAAAAGTAAAGAAAAAAGTTTTTAAAAATATAAAAAAATTAAATATATATAAAAGTTCAAATCACTTACCATTCGCCCCATTTTAAATAATATAATTAAAAAAATAAAATAGAATTCTCCTTCTGCACATGGTAGATCCCAAGCCTTGTCTGCATCTGCAGTCTCACATTCTGCTTTGACCGCTGCGGGTGCTGCTGAGCATAGATGTCGGTCCCAGCATCTTGCTCAGGCTTGTGCTATTTGTCTGGTTACTGCTGGCTCTTCAGCCAAGCCTATGGTAACCAGCGGTAGTCAGCGATGAGCGAACACTCTAGAGACTAAGTCCAGAAATCACCATACTGAGCATGCTCATGATGTGGCGATGTCTCATTGGTGGTCGGTTGTCAGCTGCTCTGGTGATGTGGAAGCTTTGGATTGGTCCACCGTCAAGGTCCTGTCTGACTGGACTTGAGCTGTACGTTTAAAAGGTTTTCAGAGGCGCACGCCGATGCGCTAGTATCAACTTATGTTCATGTGTGTATGAACTTTGCTACTGTGTGGTCTGTGTCAGCATGTGCTCAGGGCTGGCCTATAGCTATTAGAATTCTGGCACCTCCAGAGAAGAGTTTGTTTGTATGAATTCAGGGCTGGCGTATAGCCACTAGAATTCTGGCACATCCGGAGAGGAGTTGTTTTGAGTGCTGTTGCTGACTGTATGACCACTGTATGCTACCTGCTCCATTAGTGAGCTTCGATCCTCTGTGAGGTTAAGGCTTCTTTTACACACAGTCCGAGGTTAAGAGCCAGGAGGGTACATCATTAACAGAGGGAAGAGACAAAGTCGTAAACAGGCATGGTTCCAGGTCAAAATACCAGGAGGATAGTGGATCAGAGCAAAGGGCTTAAACAGACGGATGGTCAGAACGAGGTCCAAGGTCAGGCAATGATGCATCAGCAAGCAAAATACAAGGCACGGAGTAAACCTACCACACTTAGCTGAAACTATGGCTGACAGCTCACTGGGAATGCCAGGTCAGTTAAAGAGCTGAACAGCCAAGGGAATCTGGAGCACCCTAAGAGAGCTCAGCACCTTACCAGTCTCAGATTTAACTGCCGAGCTTTCAATAAAAACAGACAACTCAGCACGCCATTCTCAATGGACCCATAGAAGCGTCAGTCAGACGTGAAATGGTTCCTCCCTCCACCTTAATTCCCTTGTTTTTACCTGCACGCCACCAGGAAGATGTCCACATGAACGCGATAAAGGACTTTTAGCCTAAGGATATGTGTGAGAGCTACTTTTCTGTTGATGCTTTCTTGGATACATCAATGGCACCCTGGAGATTTGCCAACTCTTCCGATAATCTGGTAGGTCTGACATGAAGTGGAGTCTGAGTAATAGACTGTTATTTCTGAACCAGCTGTGGGTCTCTTTACCCGAACTCAGCAGCCTTATTGGCATATATGAGGCTATCGAGTTTCATTCAGAAGACCCATGGTCAGTCGTGATGTCACAATCCATACTTGGACCATGATATACACAGGTCAGAATGAGCCTTAACTTCAGTCTCCAGGTCTCCAGGGTGGCCTGGTAGAGTTCGAAAGTATGCCTCTAGGATGTCCAAGTAACTATTGGGTCATATTTAGAGGTTGTTGTAGTCAGACAACCCCTAAAGTTGGCATTTTTTGTATTTTTTGTTTCTTGGAGGGTCCACAAGACAATAGCTTCTGTCAGATTTTTTTCTATGCTGGACAGTATAATGATTTGTGAATGGCGATAAATTAAAACGTTCAGAGGACTAGATTAATATACAGGCAGTTCTAATCAATATTTGCATATTTGGCAAGCTCCACATACACTATAGTAGAATTTAATTGGTGTTTTAATATTTGTGCACAACTAGCGAACCATAAAATCCCAACAATGGTAAAGATCCCTCAGGACTTTTAGCAATTTTTGCTTCTCATTTGAAAAACACTGTGTTGTGTATATTCAATTTCGATCTTTCGCAAAAGCTTCCGATTGATTCAATTCAACATCTATTAATAATGAGGGAAGAGTTAAAGGTGGCTGTTTACAGAGGGAAATATATGCAAATGGAGCTATTGTTTCTTTGCAACTTACTCGGAAGTTGTTAATGAAGATTAACAGATTGTTTTTGCACACATTGAGATTTAATGGGGATCAATTAATGTGATGATAAAATGGATAGGGAATCATATTCATAGAAACACATTTCAGAAATGCAGATCTCTGGAGTAGGAAAAACTCTGGGGCTGTGTTCATCTGGAAACTTTTTAAGTTTCCCCTGACCATGTGTGCTTTCTATGGTTAGACTAAAGCTCCGTGACTCCTAGAGCAGGCCTGATTTTGACACTGTGTTCTTGGACAAATCACATTTCTGTGCCAGGTGCGCATGTCTGATGCTGTGCCCTCTGGCATTACAGGCCGGCTCCGGCAGAAGGTGGTCACCTGAGTATTCAGGTAGTTGGCATCCGGACTGTTTCGCTGCACCAGTTCAGCATCGGCCACTTGTTAAACCCAGCTCTATTACGCTAGTGGGTACCCACTGACCTGCTCTACTATTTTGAACATTATGACATATCCAACACTGCTATACCAACTGACCAGCTCTGCTACGTCATTGGGCTCTGTTACATTTCTACAGTGAGTCTCTTGGCCAACTCAGCTCTGCTACATATCTGTAAATATCAAATGCTGACCATCACTTCTAAACAGAGAACAAGTGTGAACAGGTGCATACTAGGTGTAGCCACCTCCTTATATAAATAACAAATAAAGTTGCACTCTGTAAAGCTATAACATGCAAACATGAAATATATGAAATTAGAAATGCATGACTGCTCTAGAAAATAGGAAAAAACGAATATACTTAGCGCATAAATTGGCCAATTCATGTGTGCCCAGCAGCCAACAACAAGGTGATCCTCTTTGCTGGGAACCTACTGCTATATCACTAGGCTCTGCTACATTTTACAGTAATCCTTCTGGTCTGCCATCCTTGCTGTCTGATGCATCGGTAAAATTAATCTTCTGATTTAACTCTGCTATATCGCTGATCTCTGCTAAATTGCTACAGCGAGTCTGGTGAACTTCTTAGCTCTGCCACATCTTCTCTGCTGTGCCATTTATTAAACTCTGCTTCATCGGTCTCGGGATTCCTTGTTGAAAAATACTTTGCTCCTCCAGTTGCCATCTAAGCCTTTACAGCCCCTTTTGCCCCAACCTGCTCAACTCACTGCACCAATGTCCTCTGTCTCTGCTGCCCAACAACCACTAATCCGGACAGAGGGTTTGGAGAATGCAACTCGTTAGATGAGTCATAAAACCAGACACATGGCCTTGTGTACATGACTGTACTTTCAATCTGAGTGGGATCTGACAAAACCCTGGATTGCACATGGCCGATTATTTCCTCGTACCAAGCCGGTCCACGGAAACAAATTGCAGCAGAGTTGGATTCAATTGCTGTATATACTTGAGTATAAGCCGACCTGAGTATAAGCCGACCCCCCTAATTTTGCCACAAAAAATGTCAAACGTAAAAATAGATACCAAAAAAAGTAAAATTAATTGAGACATCAGTAGGTTACGTGTTTTTGAATATCCATATTGAATCAGGAGCCCCATTTAATGCTCCATACTGTTTATGATGGCCCCATAAGATGCTCCATATTAAAATATGCCCCATATAATCATGCATAAAGGTTAATTATGGCCCCATAAGATGCTCCTTAAAGACATTTGCCCCATATAATGCTGCATAAACCTTGATTATGGCCCCTAAGATGCTCCATAAAGATATTTGCCCCATATAGTGCTGCACAAACGTTGATTATGGCCCCATACAGACACTTGCCCCATATAATGCTGCACAAACATTATTGCCCCATAAGATGCTCCATACAGAAACTTGCCCCATTTGCTGTTGCTGCGATAAAAAAACCCAAAATCACATACTCACCTCTCCGTCGCTCAGGCCCCCGGCACTTTCAATATTCACCTGACTTCGTTCTGGCGCCGCTCCATCTTCAGCGTCTTCTGCACTGACATTTAGGCAGAGGGCGTGTACTAACCACGTCATCGCACCCTCTGACCTGAGCGTCACTGCAGAAGGCGCTGAAGATGGAGCGGCGCACGAAACATTATACTCACCTGCTCCTGGCGCGGTGCAGTCCCTGCTTCCCCGGCGCTGCTGCTTCTCCCATACTGAGCAGTCACCGTTTCCGCTCATTACAGTAATGAATATGCAGCTCCACCCCTATGGGAGGTGCAGCCGCATGTTCATTACTGTAATGAGCGGTACCATGTGACCGCTCAGTACAGGAAGAAGCTGTGGTGCCGGGGAATCAGGAATGTGCAGGGACCGCGCCAGGAGCAGGTGAGTATAATTAGACAGCCCCCGCTCCCCCTCCCCTGCCGACCCCTGGATATGACTCGAGTATAAGCCGAGAGGGGGCCCAAAAAAATGGGCTGAAAATCTCGGCTTATAGTCAAGTATATACGGTATATTGAAATGCACTTGGTTAATCAAGTCAGTAAGTGCATGGAAAACATCAGACTGCACTCGAATGACATCTGAGTGCAGTCTGATTTTCACGGACTGGCAGAATGGAGAAGATGGAAATTTATTTTTTTGCCATCTTCTCCTTATGCGAGAAAATCGGATCACACTATGAACAATATCTAATCAAAATGTAATTACCATAATCGGCCCGATTTTCTCAGATGAAACAAAATACGCTGGTGTGACCCTAGTGTATGGGTGAGGCTTTCAAAACCCCATTTACATGTAGCAGAAAAATCTGTGCATGCCTATTGTGTCACAGATTTGGATTTTCCTTTTATAAAATACATTTTATAAAATACAAGAAGTGGTGTATTAGGGTAAGTTCACAATTGGCATTCTTTCAGCGAATATTTGACAAATAAAATTAATAAATTAATCGAAAAAAAGACGCTGCAGAAAAAAAAGCATGTTTTTCTTGTTTTTTCTTGTGTTATGATGCCTTTTTTGTGGGTTTTTGCTGCAGTTTTGGCATTCTAGATGTGTCTCTTGTGCATGCTGATAAATTTTAGAGTTGAAAAACGCTGCAAAACACGATACCTGCATTTATTCACCACCCATTCAAGTTAATGGGTGAAAAACGCTGAAAAAAGAGAAAAGAAAGAAGTGACATGTTCTTTGTCCAAAAACCACGCAAATCACAAAATACTGATGGCAAAAAAAAAACCAATGTGTGTGCATGAGATTTCTGAAATCTCATAGGCTTTGCTGATACTATAAAATGAAGCTGAAAACCGGCATAAAAAACGCAGCAAAAATTCCAAGTGTGAACTTAGCCTAAAGCAAAGGGAAAAGCTGGAACGAGCCATGGATTTGCAAATTTGAGGACAGTGCCAAATTGGGTGAAAACGCGCCAAACATCTGTTTAACAATTTAACGTCAATTTTTGTATTTACGATGGGAAACTTTTTATATCAATACAACGTATGTGCATACTTACAAAACTTCATTTCTTAATACCACGCTGCCTGCAAAAAATTTTTTTTACAAAGCTCCCATCTTAACAGTGGTTTTACAGGCCATATTGATGTTAGATATAAATGTGCCTTGTGCTTACCCTAGCTAGATTTCGCTGGCTTAGCCTGATAACAAATGTCAACATTATTGAAGAGTACGCCTGCCAAGATTCCGTGTTTAGCTGATCTGGTCTGTCATCGCATTGTCCCTGCTCAGGTGGAGAATCACAATTCCACAACATTAGTCAAGAGCTCTTAATGAAATCCACAATCTTTAGCGCTGGGGAGAAATTGTAAGAACTGCACAAATTATATTTGCACAGACGTAATGCAGCATTTCCCCATATTACTTTATTTGCACTTGTTTGGAGATTTATTAAACCTGCCTCTCTCTTTTATGAAATAATTAATCTTTTTCTTTACCAAATTTATGAGAAAACACATTTATGTTTAGAAATAAAAAAAAAATGTAATGAATAAGAAAATGACTTTAAAGTAGAATGTATCCCTAAAAATGGATTCTTGTCAATTTTACGGGAATTCCCACAATCTTACTAAATAAAAACAAAACAAACAATCAAAATAAATAAAGATAAAATAAACAAAACATTACATCAAAGTTTATTGTGATTGTTTTTTTTCTAGCACTTGGTTACTCTCTTTCATTAAGGGTACCGTCACACAGTACCATTTTGATCGCTACGACGGTACGATTTGTGACGTTCTAGCGATATCGTTACGATATCGCAGTGTCTGACACGCAGCAGCGATCAGGGACCCTGCTGACAATCGTACGTCGCAGCAGATCGTATGGAACTTTCTTTCGTCGCTTGATCACCCGCTGACATCGCTGGATCGTTGTGTGTGACAGCGATCCAGCGATGTGTTCGCTTGTAACCAGGGTAAACATCGGGTTACTAAGCGCAGGACCGCGCTTAGTAACCCGATGTTTACCGTGGTTACCAGAGTAAACGTAAAAAAAACAAACAGTACATACTCACATTCCGGTGTCTGTCCTCCGGCGTCTCAGCTTCTCTGCACTGTGTGAGCGCCGGCCGGAAAGCGAGCACAACGGTGACGTCTGACGTCACCGCTGTGCTTTCCGGCTATGGCGCTTACACAGTGCAGAGAAGCAGAACGCCGGGGACAGACACCAGAATGTAAGTATGTACTGTTTGTTTTTTTTACGTTTACGCTGGTAACCAGGGTAAACATCGGGTTACTAAGCGCGGCCCTGCGCTTAGTTACCCGATGTTTACCCTGGTTACCGGGGACTTCGGCATCGCTCCAGCGCCGTGATTGCAACGTGTGACCGCAGTCTACGACGCTGGAGCGATATTCATACGATCGCTGCGACGTCACGGATCGTGCCGTCGTAGCGATTAAAATGGTACTGTGTGACGGTACCTTAAGTGCGGACAAGAGGATCTGGTTGATTATGCTAATCACAATCTGATCAAACTAAGGCCGGTTTCACACGTCAGTGGCTCCGGTACGTGAGGTGACAGTTTCCTCACGTACCGGAGACACTGACACACGTAGACCCATAAAAATCAATGCATCTGTTCAGATGTCATTGATTTTTTGCGGACCGTGTCTCCGTGTGCCAAACACGGAGACATGTCAGTGTTTGTGGGAGCGCACGTATTACACGGACCCAATAGAGTCAATGGGTCCGTGTAAAACACGGACCTCACACGGACGTTCTCCGTCTGGGGTCCGTGTGCGTGCAGGAGACAGCGCTACAGTAAGCGCTGTCCCCCCCACATGGTGCTGAAGCCGCGATTCATATGTTCCCTGTAGCAGCGTTTGCTGCAGAGAAAATATGAAGAATAGTGTTTAAAATAAAGATCTATGTGTCCCCCGCCCTCCCACCCCCTGTGCGCCCCCCCGCTGTTCTGAAAATACTCACCCGCTCCCACGTTGGCTGTCACTCCTTCCTCTCTGCCCCGCGGCTTCCACTGTATGCGGTCACGTGGGGCCGCTCATTTACAATCATGAATAGTCGGCTCCGCCCCTATGGGAGGTGGAGCCACATATTCATGACTGTAAATGATCGGCCCCACGTGACCGCATACACTAGAAGCCGCAGCCAGACCAGGAAGCAGCGAGGGAGGCGGGTAAGTATTTTCTGAACAGCGGGGGGGCGCACAGGTGGTGGGAGGGCGGCGGACAAATAGATCTTTATTTTAAACACTATTCTTCATATTTTCTCTGCAGCAAACGCTGCTGCAGGGAACATATGAATCCGCGATGCAGGGTACCAGACGCGTGGGTACCACACGCTCCGTGTGGTACCCACTCGCCATACGGGCGGCACACGTGTGCCGCTCGTATGGCCTACGTGAGTTCCCAGGCACACGGACACGGATAACTCCGGTACCGATTTATTCTGGTACCGGAATTATCTGGACGTGTGGGACAGCCCTAAGGTGAAGATAGAGAAAAAAAAGTCTCCCTCTTCTCCATTGTTTCAGTTCGTAGAAAACAGACTGCACTCAGCTATCATCCGAGCGCAGTCTGATTGTTTCCACGGACTCACGGTTTTACACGGATGATTTCACAGCATTTTTGAGGTATTTATGGGGAATAAAAATAACTTTATTGAACATGTACTGTAAACAAAAAACATGTAGACCTCAAAAAATCATGGCAAAAATGCCACAAGAAACACAACAAAATGCATTTTTACTTCCAAGAGAGCATGTTTTGGCTGCAGAATAAATGCATGAAAAACACTGTGTGTGTGAACATAGCCTAAGAATGTCTGTATAATCCTTATATTAAAATTAGCATTTTATGATCTCAGCTATGGAGTGAGAGCTCATGAGTCCAAGAGTATTCAGTCTCCGCCCACTTTAACTTATTGTTTTCACATTCCTTGACACACCCACAGTGCACTTACAGACTGATTTGCATATAGCTTCTATGGCTGTGTGTGAACATAGCCTAAGAATGTCTGTATAATCCTTATATTAAAATTAGCATTTTATGATCTCAGCTATGGAGTGAGAGCTCATGAGTCCAAGGGTATTCAGTCTCCGCCCACTTTAACTTATTGTTTTCACATTCCTTGACACACCCACAGTGCACTTACAGACTGATTTGCATATAGCTTCTATGGCTGTGTGTGTGAACATAGCCTAAGAATGTCTGTATAATCCTTATATTAAAATTAGCATTTTATGATCTCAGCTATGGAGTGAGAGCTCATGAGTCCAAGGGTATTCAGTCTCCACCCACTTTAACTTATTGTTTTCACATTCCTTGACACACCCACAGTGCACTTTCAGACTGATTTGCATATAGCTTCTATGGCAGTTTACTCAAGACTGGTGTATCGGATATCTATAACCATAGATAGTGATGTTGTTTCTGAAAAAAGAAACATTTTTTTTCCAACCCCTATAAATTTTTCATAGCCTTCTTGCCTGGACATCATCACAAGTTCAAGTTTAGTCTAGGCTGACACAAATCCTGCAAAATAATACTAAAATTACCATGAATTTTAATGACACTGGACAATATGGAAATAAAAAAAGTCACTGTAATGACTTGGAAAAGATTCTGAGAATGTACGATCTATTGTGATTATTGTGTTATTATTTTTAAAAATGTTTTATATGTTTATTTAATAAAAATGAAATACTTAGAGTTGGCCATATTGGATACACATGCTTTTGTCCTACATTGTCGGTAAAGTCAATGCTGCAGGGTGTGTAAGCCTTAAGGCAGCAGCCACGAGTATCCCATAGAGGCAGGTCCTTGGCTGCTTCTCCCCACCCCGCTCCCCTTGACTGACAACACTCTAGCTGTACAATAACATTGGGAGAGACCTGTCAATATGCATAAGTAGGGCACGGACAGGCCTCTACGACTAGTCCTTCTAGGTGCATCATTCCCATCCAGCTTTTAAAGCATATTTTCTCTGAAAAGCAGCAGCATTATAAAGTAAAACATTCATGGAAACAAAAAATGACCCAAGAATTCAGGCAACATGGATCAGCTGTAAGTTCCCTTTAATATCAACAAAGTATTCATAGACTTAAAGGGCATCTGTCAGTTGGATCAACCCTCCTATGGACATACAGGTCATAGAAAGTTGAATAAATGACACCTTGATGTCTACAATTCGATGTTTTATTACAAAGTAATGCACATTTTTTTTTTTAAATATGTAAATTGACTGTTAAGATCTATGGGCCGGATATAGATCCCCCTGAGAATCTGTTTCAGAGCTTATTTTAAATGAAAGGAAGCATTACCAGTATGAGACATGTAATGACAGACATTCTGCTCCCCTGATCGAAAGGTCTCACACTGTTAATTCTCCCTTTCATATGAAATAAGCTCTGGAGGCAGATTCTTGGGGAGATCTATGTCCGGCCCATAGATCTTAATTAGTCATTTACATATTGAGAAAAACTTGGATTTTTCTGGAATCAGACATTGGATCGCAGAGATCAAGGGATCATTTTATTAAACTTTCTATGACCTGCATGTCCATATAGACGGCTTAGGAGAGTAGAGCCTGCTGACAGATGAGATTGGGAAACAACAGGTTTTGGAAGGTTAACTTTAAAGGCAGAATCATTCTGTTTTCAGGGGAGATAAGTCACTGGCAGAGGTGTCTTTTTTGTTTTCAGGGGAAAAGTCACAGACAGAGGTGTCTTTTACTGACGGTTAGAACATGTGTATGGAAATTGTTTATACAGTCTCTAGGAAAAAATGGAGTACAAAGCATGAATGTACTTAATGTTATTTGTAGTGTACTATATATTGTTGTTTTACGCCTTATCTCACCTTCAGCAATAGAATAGAGTTGTCATTCATTGAATTCCACACCCACTAATCAGAATGACATGACTCTGCTCACTCTGTCCTATTCTACACAGCAAAGCTACAAAGCAAAAACTAAGAAATTCACCATTATCCATTTTCAGCTGGTTGACTATGTGTTGTGTTGACTTTTTGAGTCTTTCTGTAGAGTATATAGAAGTAGAGCTCTGTATCTATCCCATTTTAAGTGGTTCTTTTTGGCAATTGGGAGTCATGACCCTGCAATTTAAAGCGGTTTAACAGCTACAAAAATGTAAGCTTATTTTAATTTAGTGTTATTAAGAATAAAATGGAGGCTCAACAAGTACACAGAGCTTAAATCAATACTATTGAGTGACCTTAGAGAACCTTTTACATTTAATGAAACTTGATAAGAGCACTTGTTTATAGGAACCGCACTTAACCGGCACTTTGGTTCTTCAAAGTTCGTCAGTCTACAGGAAACTGCCGGATACTTATATTGTTTTATCCAAAGCTCTCAGTAAACAAGTCACACTTTTTATTCCATATAGTGGTGATCAACTGTACAAGGTAATATCCTTCTCCCTGAAGATGAAAGTAAGGACTTTAACTATTTTCATGTGTATGACGACTTTGCCAGCGAGAACCATTGGCTTAATGTCAGAAAATAATTAGAAGTAGAGCTGATGGTGGGAAATGATTTCAAAAAGCCTTGGTAATAATTATAGGCAAATTAACTGCTTTAATGAGCCACTTACACAGCAGCAATGCTAGGGAAGGAGAGATTGAAGCGGATCGTGTTTCATTTCTTAAGCTTGAGTGTCTTCTATGCTTTCTCCTCGGGGCTTATGCACACGACCCTTATGGTTCCGTACAACTTCTGGGTTTTATGGAGCCGTAATAAAGCACATATTTAAGTCTAAAGATGTCCCATTGTACCTCTGTACAAATCTGACAAAAATAGTCATGGCAGGAAGCATTGTTGTATGGAGGCACCATATGGTAGCTCCATAGTGAATTTTTGATACTTTTATAGAGCATGGGTTGAGTAATCGTAGAATTTACCTGGAATCTGTTCAGACAAGAGATAATTTTGTTATGAGATCCCTCCAAAATTTAGCATGCTAATTTACATAATATATATAATATAATACATAATATAATAATATCATTTATATAGCGCCAACATATTCCGCAGCAGTTTACGAATAAGCGGGGACATGTATAAACAAAGACATTACAAAGTAACACTTAATTCCAGTTACAGGAGGAGCGAGGGTTCTGCTCGCAAGCTTACAAACTATAATAGGCAAAAAGTGCTTGTCATGTACGGTCCAGCCATCATCATAATAGAGGTTTTTAAATAAGTTGCACGACCCGGTCATCAGTCAGTGTCAAAGTACAGTTGCCAAGTGCTATTGTGTGCATGGATGAATTTGAAAGGGGAAACGGGTAAAGGTACCTTCACACTAAGCGACGCTGCAGCGATATCGACACCGATGCCGATCGCTGCAGCGTCGCTGTGTGGTCGCTGGAGAGCTGTCACACAGACCGCTCTCCAGCGACCAACTATGCCGAAGTCCCCGGGTAACCAGGGTAAACATCGGGTTACTAAGCGCAGGGCCACGCTTAGTAACCCGATGTTTACCCTGGTTACCAGTGTAAATGTAAAAAAAACAAACAGTACATACTCACCCTCTGATGTCTGTCACACGTCCCTCGCCGTCTGCTTCCTGCACTGACTGTGAGTGCCGGCCGTTTAGGCACAGCACAGCGGTGATGTCACCGCTGTGCTCTGCTTTTACTTTACGGCCGGCAATCACAGTCAGCCCTGCGCTTAGTAACCCGATATTTACCCTGGTTACCATTGTAAAACATCGCTGGTATCGTTGCTTTTGCTGTCAAACACAACGATACACGCCGATCTGACGACCAAATAAAGTTCTGAACTTTAATCAACGACTAGCGATATCACAGCAGGATCCTGATCGCTGCGTGTCAAACACAACGATATCGCTATCCAGGACGCTGCAACGTCACGGATCGCTATCATTATCGCTGCTAAGTCGGTTAGTGTGAAGGTACCTTAAGAGTTACACTATCGAAGTGAGGTGATAGATACGCCTAAAGAGTTGTGTTTTTAGAGCAAATTTAAAAATGTGGTGGTTAGATATCTGTCTGGAGTTGTGCATTCCAGAATACGGGTGAAGCTCAAGAGAGTGTCTTGGAGACAGAAGTGGAAGATTTGAATTACAGAGGATGGTAGTCTTAAATCAGTTGCAAAATGGACAGCATGGGTAGGGTGATAGATAGAGATATGGTAGGAGATGTAGGGTGTTGCTTAACTGTGGAGAGATTTGTGGGTGACAGAGATAAGTTTGTATTGTATTCTGTAGTGAATGGGCAACTAGTGCAATGACTGGCACAGGGTGGAGACATCAGTGTAGCAGCTGGACAGGAATATGACCCGGGTTGCTGCATTCAGGATGGATTGGAGAGGAGAAAGTTTAGTAAAAGGGAAACTGATTAGTAGAACATTGCAGCAGACAGTAACAATTTTTTGTGTTTCAAAGGTGAGAAAAAGTCTGATTCTGTAGAATTTCTTAAGGTTCAGGTTACATGAGTGGGTGATTGGATATGGGGAATAAAGGAAAGTTCAGTGTCAAATATGACCTCAAGAGAGTGAGCTTGCAGAATGAGAATTATGGTTGAACCACCCAGGGTAATTGCAATATCAGGTATAGGTAGGTTAGTAGAGGTAGGTTAGTAGAGGGAGGAAACGTGTGAAGTTCAGTTTTGGAGAGATTCAGTTTCAGAAACGAGGAGGGCATGATGTCATGCTGGGGTGATGTCAGGAGAAAATGTTTATAATTGGGCGTCATCAGCATAGAGATAGTACTGGAACCCAAATCTGCTAATGGTTTGTCTAATAGGGGTGGAGTACAGAAAGAAGAGGGATCTAGGACTGAACCCTGAGAAACCCTGACAGTAAGAGGATTAGAAGACAAAATAGAAGACCTCCATGGTGAAGTCCTGGTAATAAGAAATAGGGAAGAGTGAATGCAATCTGCTAACTTGGTGGAGTTGTGCAGGTCAGGCACAACTTTGATGAGAGTAGTAGTGAAGTGGTATTCTTTGCTGCTCCACCCATTGAAGCTGACAAATAAAAAAAACAAGAGAGCAGTTTCTTTGCGATCAAGACAGCGCAGCATAGTGACGAGGAGCTGGTGATCCACAGTGTCGAATGCTGCAGAAAGATCCAGGAGAATCAGCAGGGAGTAGTAACCATTGGATTTAGCTTTTAGTAGATCATAGAATCATAGAATGTTAGAGTTGGAAGGGAACTCAAGAGTCACCGTGTCCAACCCCCTGCTCAATGCAGGATTCACTAAACTATCTCAGACAGATGTCTGTCCAGCCTCTGTTTGAAGACTTCCATTGAAGGAGAACTCGCCACCTCTCTTGGCCGCCTGTTCCACTCATTCATCACCCTCACTGTCAAAAAGTTTTTTCTAATATCTAATCTGTATCTTCTCCCTTTCAGTTTCATTCCATTGCTTCTTGTGTTTCCATGTGCAAATGAGAATAAGGATGATCCATCTACACTGTGTCATCCCTTCAGATATTTGTAGACAGCTATTAAATTTCCTCTTAGCTTTCTTTTTTGCAAGCTAAACATTCCCAGATCCTTTAACCATTCCTCGTGACATACTTTGCAGTCCGCTCATCATCCTGGTAGCTCTTCTCTGAACTTGCTCCAGTTTTTCAATGTCTTTTTTAAAATGTTGTGCCCAGAACTGGACACAGTATTCCAGATGAGGCCTGACCAAGGTGGAGTAGAGGGCAATAATGACTTCACGTGATCTAGACTCTATGCTTCTCTTAGTACATTCTAGAACTGTTTGCCTTTTTTGCTGCTGCATCACACTGTTGACTCGTGTACTCTGTGATCTATTAGTATACCCAAGTCTTTTTCACATGTGCTGTTGCTTAGTTCTATTCCTCCCATTCTATAGATGTAATTTTTGTTTTTCTTGCCCAGATGTAGAGTCTTGCATTTCTCCCTGTTAAATACCATTCCATTTTTTGTTAGCTATCCTTCCTAGCTTTGCATTGTCTGCAAATTTTATTAGTTTGTCTTCAGTTCCCTTAACTGGATAATTTATAAAAATGTTGAACAAACCTGGGTCAGGACAGAGCCTTGTGGTACCCCACTTGAAACATTTTTCCACCTTATTAACACTCTTTGAGTAAGATCACAGAGCCACTTATGAATCTGACTAACAGTAGCCTTGTTAATCCCATACTTGGTCACTTTTTCAATAAGGATAGTATGAGATACTTTATCATATGCTTTGCTGAAGTCTAGACATACTATATCTACCACATTTCCCTGACCCACCCAGTCAGTGATTCCATCATAGAATAAAATTAGATTAGTCTGGCATGACTTGTTTGCTACAAAACCATGCTGGCTCTGGTTAATTACTGTATTCTTATCAAAGTACTTACATACATGCTGTTTAAAAATGTGTTCAAAAATCTTTCCTGGTATACAAGTAAGGCTCACTGTTCTGTAATTTTCTGGCTCCGTCTTCATTCCTTTTTTGAAGATATGGACAACATTTGTCTTTCTCCAATCTTCTGGGACTTCTCCTGTTTTCCAGGATTTTTGAAAGATTCTGGTTAGTGGTCCTACAATTTCCTCTGACAACTCTTTCAGTACTCTAGGATGTAATTCATCTGGAACAGGAGATTTAAATTCATTTAAATTAGCTAAGTGTTCCCTCACCATTAAAGTAAAGGCAGTTTCAGTAGAGCGTATAGAGCAGAAACCGGATTGTAGATAGTCAAGAGAATTAGCTGAGAGATAGCGGATTAAACAATAGTGGACCAAGCATTTCAGGAGTTTAGAAATGAACGGGAGATTAGAGACAGGTCAGTAGTTAGCAGTGCAAGTCTGGTTGAGGGATGTTTTTATGTATGAGGGAAAGATTCTGGAAGAAAGAGAGAGGTTACATATTTAAGTTAGGTGGGCTGTGGCAGCCGGGGGAAGGACTGAAGGAGATGTGAGGGAATAGGGTCTTCGGTGCAAGTTTTAGGTTGAGCAGGGTTGTAAACTTAACTTTTTATTTTTTCCAGACAGCTTATCAAAAAATCACAGATAGACATGATTTTTTATGGACACATTGCAAAACTATAAAATGGCATTATGATTATAAGTGATACATGTCTACAGCCCATAATCCTGATATGAAGACATTAGCTACATTCAATGTAAATTGTAAAATAATGATCATTTCAGTCAAAATAATTTGCATAAGTTTCCTCAGCCTTAAAAAATCTCAGATGTCTTACTTTTTTTAGTGCAAAAACGTGACCTATTTTTACAAACTCTCTAGGAAATTCAGGACGTTTGCAACCCTGAGGGCGAGATGAAGTGAGGACTCTGGTAACATCTTCTGTGACAGGTTCAAAGGTGGAAAGTGAGCTTGAGATGCACTCCCTATAGTACAATGCACAGTCCATAGTCCTCCAATATAGTATAATGCACAGCCCATAGTCTTCTCTATAGTATAATGCACCGTCAACAGTCCTCCATATAGTAAAATGTATCCCATAGTCCTCCATATAGTATAATGCACAGCCCATAGTCTTCTCTATAGTATAATGCACAGTCAATAATCCTCCATATAGTATAATACATCCTATAGTCCTCCATATAATATAGTGCACAGTCTTCCATTTAATATAATGCACAGCTCATAGTCCTCCCTATAGTATAATGCACAGCCCAAAGTCCTCCATATAGTATAATGCACAGCCCATAGTCCTCCCTATAGTATAATGCACAGCCCATAGTCCTCCCTATAGTATAATGAACAGCCCATTATCCTCCATATAATATACTGCACAGTCCTTAGTCCTCCATAAAGTATAATGAACAGACCATAGTCCTCCATATAATATACTGCACAGCCCAAAGTACCACCCTATAGTATAATGCACAGTCCATAGTCCTCCATATAGTATAATGCACAGCCCGTAGTCTTCTCTATAGTATAATGCACCGTCAACAGTCCTCCATATAGTAAAATGTATCCCATAGTCCTCCATATAATATAATGCACAGCCCATAGTCATCCATATAATATAATCCACAGCAGGGCCGGACTGGGACTAAAATTCAGCCCTGGCATTTGAAGTCACACAGGCCCACTTGTCACATGGTGACTGTATAATATCTTTGTACACTTGTAGGTTACAAGAAGTGAGGGGAGTGTAACACAACTATATAACATATAATTACAGCTGTATCCAGCATTACAGCTCAGTGCCCATAGAATGTAATACAGCACATCCCCCATAGAATGTAATGCAGCCAGCCCCCATAGAATGTAATGCAGCTCAGTCCCCATAGAATGTAATACAGCCAGCCCCATAGAATGTAATGCAGCCAAACCCCATAGAATGTAATACAACCAGCCAGCACCCATAGAATGTAATACAGCACAGCCCCCATAGAATGTAATGCAGCACAGCCCCCATAGAATGTAATACAGCACAGTCCCCATAGAATGTAATGCAGCCAGCCCCCATAGAATGTAATGCAGCACAGCCCCCATAGAATGTAATGCAGCCCCCCCAATAGCCCCACAATCCAGTTATCACTCATTGATATATAATAATAAAAAAAAACACTCTACTCACCTTTCCTTTTGCCCCGCACTGCTCCTGGCTCCGGTCTTAGCAGCTGCAGTCTGCCCGCACAGCAGGTGCGCGATGATATGATGTCATCGCGCACCCGCAGTGTCAGCGGCAGGCAGAGCGGGGAATGATGGGAGAGGGAGCGTCAGCAGACGCTCTCTCCTCCATCATTGCATTCAACTGTACTGGCGTCAAAGATGCCAGTATAGTTGAATGCGGGGCCGGGAGTGTGCCGACAGCGGGGAGAGTGTGCCGACAGTGGGGGGAGTGTGCAGACAGCGGCACACTCGAGCGGCCCACTACTGCCACCGGCCCTTCTGGCATTTGCCAGAAGTGCCCGATGGCCAGTCCGGCCCTGATCCACAGGCTATAGTCATCCATATAATATAATGCACAGCCCATAGTCATCCATATGATAAAATGACCAGCCCATAGTCATCCGTCTCTGCCATGCACCCCTGGTCACGTGCTTACTGACGTCAGCTGCTGGCCATCATTGCTATGCACCCCTGGTCACGTGCCATACACTTCAGCTGGATGTGTGACCAAAACGTGACTGCAGACTAAAACCCCAAGCCTGGACAACCACTTTAAGATGTCTTACAGATTTTGGCTTGAAAAATAAATGCAAACATTTACGGTAAATGTTTCTACGTAAGCTCAAAAATGGGACCTTATAGTTTCATACAAGAAGTCACCTTTCTTCTAGTTTGTCAAATAGGTCACCCACAGTCTGAGCCTGGGGTTCGTTTTTCCTTCAAGGCTCTTTCCATGGTCTTTGTATTTCTGGAGTAGTGGTTTCTACACAAGTTCATCATACTACCAAATAGCAAAGAGAATAGTGCCAACAGTCCCCTATCTCTAAGGGCCCCATAGCAGCTACATCTTTAAGTTACTAAAAGGGTGAGATTCTTTACATTTTGCTCTGCAGTAGAATCTACTATAAAGAGAAGCAACAAATGACAACACTTTATGACTAATTATTTGCATAATGCAAAAAAGCATACCATGGAAAATATTAGTGCAAGTTGCATAAGAAGCGAGAGATTATTGTAACCTGGTTTTGAAATGGGTCAAGTATTTACAGCAAAACAATGCGTCCGATTTATTTTAATCTGTGTAGATTGTCCTTATTTAATTTGCATCTATTAAGATTTAACTAAATTTACCTAAGCTGATTCTTATTAAACCCAATGGATTCAATCCAATGAAAACAGTTTGAAGTATATCCGGTGTATTGACATTAGATTATCGTTGGGGTTTGTCTATCACAAGCCTCGTTTTCCTTCGTTAAAAAAAATTATTTTTATTTTTGCTAAATCACAAATATGTGTTGAAAGAAGTAAATGATTCCCCAGGGAAAGTTTTGAGAAACTGGTGTGACATCGGGAGTGCAGCCATGACCCCGATCCTCGTTCTTGGTGAGGAAATACTCAATGGCTACATGCAGCCCATTTATATAGAAAGTGGTAGCTAGAGTTGAGCGACTTTCATTTTTTTAAGATCGAGTCGGGTTTTGTGAAACCCGATTTTGTCCAGAGTCGAGTCGAGTGCAGTCGGCCGATTATCGCTAAAAGTCGGGGATCGACCGAAACACGAAACCCAATGCAAGTCAATGGGGAAGCATAGTCGGCAGTGAGTGGAGGCCAGGAAAACACCTACAGTGCCCATTTTAATGCCAAAAACATCCATTCTTGTTTCTGAAGCTTGTCAATCTTAATTAACTTTATAATAATAGTTGGGCATAGGGAATTGGGGGTCATTTGGCAAAAGTTGTGGGGGGAGTAGGGCCGGCTCAAGTTTTTCGTGGGCCCAGGAAATGCGGACTACGTCACGGCGGTGTTGCAGGGAAAGGTAAGTATTTCAACGTTGCAAGTGCTGTGATCCTGAGCAAGCAGGGGGGGCCCACTCGTTCGCATTGGCACTGGCACAGGGCCCCTCAAAGTACAGTGATGTGTGTTTTCATGGCGGGGGCGCCTCCCACCAGCAGCGACACTTTTGCGTACTCTGAGGGGCCCTGTGCCAGTGACGTCGCCAACGAGTATGCCCCCCCACCTGATGAAGGAACCTGCACTTTCATCTGCACCTTCCTCTCTGTCCCTGTGTAAGGTGGTATAACATGCGGGAAGGGGAACCTTACTTTCAGCAGGGTCAGATTCTGGCTGTGTAGAGTATAAGGGGAATGTAGTGGTCTAGGTCAATGTACCAGCAGACTCATCTAGCAGTGGCTGGGCAATGGGCAGGATGAGGAGGAAACAGATATAGGGCCAAAGAATAAAGTAGGCTAAATGCAGTTCAAAATTGGTAACAGGACTAAACAGGCGGCATTGCTTTGTTCAGTGGAGTAGCAAACCCAAGAGCAGCAGACACTGTTTCAAGGGCCTAACCACACTAGTAGGCCAAATGCAGTTTAATATCTGATAGTATAGGGCGAAAGCCAGAATGTGGAAGCTCAGCTTTGTTCAGTTGAGGACAACACCAGGCAGGGGCAGACAGACACCTTTAGTAGGCCGGAACAGCCAATTTTTTTAAAAAAACAGCAGTTAGTAAGAGGCAGAAGGTAGAAGCTCAGCTTTATTCAGTTGAGGACAACACCAGGCAGGGGCAGACAGACACCTTTAGTAGGCCGGAACAGCCAATTGCATTTTTAAAAATGGTAATTTGGAACTGAAGGTTGAAGCTCAGCTTTATTCAGTTGAGGACAACACCAGGCAGGGGCAGACAGACACCTTTAGTAGGCCGGAACAGCCAATGGCATTTTTAAAAATGGTAATTTGGAACAGAAGGTAGAAGCTCAGCTTTATTCAGTTGAGGACAACACCAGGCAGGGGCAGACATTCACCTTTAGTAGGCCGGAACAGCCAATTTTTAAAAAAAACAGCAGTTAGTAAGAGGCAGAAGGTTGAAGCTCAGCTTTATTCAGTTGAGGACAACACCAGGCAGGGGCAGACAGACACCTTTAGTAGGCCGGAACAGCCAATTGCATTTTTAAAAATGGTAATTTGGAACTGAAGGTTGAAGCTCAGCTTTATTCAGTTGAGGACAACACCAGGAAGGGGCAGACAGACACCTTTAGTAGGCCGGAACAGCCAATGGCATTTTTAAAAATGGTAATTTGGAACTGAAGGTTGAAGCTCAGCTTTATTCAGTTGAGGACAACACCTGGCAGGGGCAGACAGACACCTTTAGTAGGCCGGAACAGCCAATTTTTTAAAAAAACAGCAGTTAGTAAGAGGCAGAAGGTAGAAGCTCAGCTTTATTCAGTTGAGGACAACACCAGGCAGGGGCAGACAGACACCTTTAGTAGGCCGGAACAGCCAATTTTTTAAAAAAACAGCAGTTAGTAAGAGGCAGAAGGTAGAAGCTCAGCTTTATTCAGTTGAGGACAACACCAGGCAGGGGCAGACAGACACCTTTAGTAGGCCGGAACAGCCAATTGCATTTTTAAAAATGGTAATTTGGAACTGAAGGTTGAAGCTCAGCTTTATTCAGTTGAGGACAACACCAGGCAGGGGCAGACAGACACCTTTAGTAGGCCGGAACAGCCAATGGCATTTTTAAAAATGGTAATTTGGAACTGAAGGTTGAAGCTCAGCTTTATTCAGTTGAGGACAACACCTGGCAGGGGCAGACAGACACCTTTAGTAGGCCGAAACAGCCAATTTTTTAAAAAAACAGCAGTTAGTAAGAGGCAGAAGGTAGAAGCTCAGCTTTATTCAGTTGAGGACAACACCAGGCAGGGGCAGACAGACACCTTTAGTAGGCCGGAACAGCCAATTGCATTTTTAAAAATGGTAATTTGGAACTGAAGGTTGAAGCTCAGCTTTATTCAGTTGAGGACAACACCAGGCAGGGGCAGACAGACACCTTTAGTAGGCCGGAACAGCCAATTGCATTTTTAAAAATGGTAATTTGGAACTGAAGGTTGAAGCTCAGCTTTATTCAGTTGAGGACAACACCAGGCAGGGGCAGACAGACACCTTTAGTAGGCCGGAACAGCAAATTTTATAAAAAAAAAGCAGTTAATAAGAGGCAGAAGGTAGAAGCTCAGCTTTATTCAGTTGCAGCTTCTTGGCAATAATATAAAGAAGACGCGACAGGACAACACTCGGTGGATGCCATATCTGTGTTTTCAATGGAAAAAAACCTTTCAGTTAACTACTTGCAGGAGCAAGTTTTTGTAGCTGGTGGACAATTTTTTTTAAAAAAAGCAGTTAATAAGAGGCAGAAGGTAGAAGCTCAGCTTTATTCAGTTGCAGCTTCTTGGCAATAATATAAAGAAGACGCGACAGGACAACACTCGGTGGATGCCATATCTGTGTTTTCAATGGAAAAAAACCTTTCAGTTAACTACTTGCAGGAGCAAGTTTTTGTAGCTGGTGGACAATTTTTTTTAAAAAAAGCAGTTAATAAGAGGCAGAAGGTAGAAGCTCAGCTTTATTCAGTTGCAGCTTCTTGGCAATAATATAAAGAAGACGCGACAGGACAACACTCGGTGGATGCCATATCTGTGTTTTCAATGGAAAAAAACCTTTCAGTTAACTACTTGCAGGAGCAAGTTTTTGTAGCTGGTGGACAATTTTTTTTAAAAAAAGCAGTTAATAAGAGGCAGAAGGTAGAAGCTCAGCTTTATTCAGTTGCAGCTTCTTGGCAATAATATAAAGAAGACGCGACAGGACAACACTCGGTGGATGCCATATCTGTGTTTTCAATGGAAAAAAACCTTTCAGTTAACTACTTGCAGGAGCAAGTTTTTGTAGCTGGTGGACAATTTTTTTAAAAAAAAGCAGTTAATAAGAGGCAGAAGGTAGAAGCTCAGCTTTATTCAGTTGCAGTTTCTTGGCAATAATATAAAGAAGACGCGACAGGACAACACTCGGTGGATGCCATATCTGTGTTTTCAATGGAAAAAAACCTTTCAGTTAACTACTTGCAGGAGCAAGTTTTTGTAGCTGGTGGACAATTTTTTTTAAAAAAAGCAGTTAAAGGGAACCTGTCACCTGAATTTGGCGAGACCAGTTTTGGGTCATATGGGCGGGGTTTTCGGGTGTTTGATTCACCCTTTCCTTACCCGCTGGCTGCATGCTGGCCGCAATATTGGATTGAAGTTCATTCCCTGTCCTCCGGAGTACACGCCAGCGCAAGGCAATATTGTCTTATGCAGGCGTGTACTACGGAGGACACAGCATGAACTTCAATCCAATATTGCGGCCAGCATGCAGCCAGCGGGTAAGGAAAGGGTGCATCAAACACCCGAAAACCCCGCCCATATGACCCAAAACCGGTCCCGCCAAATTCAGGTGACAGGTTCCCTTTAATAAGAGGCAGAAGGTAGAAGCTCAGCTTTATTCAGTTGCAGCTTCTTGGCAATAATATAAAGAAGACGCGACAGGACAACACTCGGTGGATGCCATATCTGTGTTTTCAATGGAAAAAAACCTTTCAGTTAACTACTTGCAGGAGCAAGTTTTTGTAGCTGGTGGACAATTTTTTTTAAAAAAAGCAGTTAATAAGAGGCAGAAGGTAGAAGCTCAGCTTTATTCAGTTGCAGCTTCTTGGCAATAATATAAAGAAGACGCGACAGGACAACACTCGGTGGATGCCATATCTGTGTTTTCAATGGAAAAAAACCTTTCAGTTAACTACTTGCAGGAGCAAGTTTTTGTAGCTGGTGGACAATTTTTTTTTAAAAAAGCAGTTAATAAGAGGCAGAAGGTAGAAGCTCAGCTTTATTCAGTTGCAGCTTCTTGGCAATAATATAAAGAAGACGCGACAGGACAACACTCGGTGGATGCCATATCTGTGTTTTCAATGGAAAAAAACCTTTTAGTTAACTACTTGCAGGAGCAAGTTTTTGTAGCTGGTGGACAATTTTTTTTAAAAAAAGCAGTTAATAAGAGGCAGAAGGTAGAAGCTCAGCTTTATTCAGTTGCAGCTTCTTGGCAATAATATAAAGAAGACGCGACAGGACAACACTCGGTGGATGCCATATCTGTGTTTTCAATGGAAAAAAACCTTTCAGTTAACTACTTGCAGGAGCAAGTTTTTGTAGCTGGTGGACAATTTTTTTTAAAAAAAGCAGTTAATAAGAGGCAGAAGGTAGAAGCTCAGCTTTATTCAGTTGCAGCTTCTTGGCAATAATATAAAGAAGATGCGACAGGACAACACTCGGTGGATGCCATATCTGTGTTTTCAATGGAAAAAAACCTTTCAGTTAACTACTTGCAGGAGCAAGTTTTTGTAGCTGGTGGACAATTTTTTTAAAAAAAAGCAGTTAATAAGAGGCAGAAGGTAGAAGCTCAGCTTTATTCAGTTGCAGCTTCTTGGCAATAATATAAAGAAGACGCGACAGGACAACACTCGGTGGATGCCATATCTGTGTTTTCAATGGAAAAAAACCTTTCAGTTAACTACTTGCAGGAGCAAGTTTTTGTAGCTGGTGGACAATTTTTTTTAAAAAAAGCAGTTAATAAGAGGCAGAAGGTAGAAGCTCAGCTTTATTCAGTTGCAGCTTCTTGGCAATAATATAAAGAAGACGCGACAGGACAACACTCGGTGGATGCCATATCTGTGTTTTCAATGGAAAAAAACCTTTCAGTTAACTACTTGCAGGAGCAAGTTTTTGTAGCTGGTGGACAATTTTTTTAAAAAAAAGCAGTTAATAAGAGGCAGAAGGTAGAAGCTCAGCTTTATTCAGTTGCAGCTTCTTGGCAATAATATAAAGAAGACGCGACAGGACAACACTCGGTGGATGCCATATCTGTGTTTTCAATGGAAAAAAACCTTTCAGTTAACTACTTGCAGGAGCAAGTTTTTGTAGCTGGTGGACAATTTTTTTTAAAAAAAGCAGTTAATAAGAGGCAGAAGGTAGAAGCTCAGCTTTATTCAGTTGCAGCTTCTTGGCAATAATATAAAGAAGACGCGACAGGACAACACTCGGTGGATGCCATATCTGTGTTTTCAATGGAAAAAAACCTTTCAGTTAACTACTTGCAGGAGCAAGTTTTTGTAGCTGGTGGACAATTTTTTTTAAAAAAAGCAGTTAATAAGAGGCAGAAGGTAGAAGCTCAGCTTTATTCAGTTGCAGCTTCTTGGCAATAATATAAAGAAGACGCGACAGGACAACACTCGGTGGATGCCATATCTGTGTTTTCAATGGAAAAAAACCTTTCAGTTAACTACTTGCAGGAGCAAGTTTTTGTAGCTGGTGGCCAATTTTTGTACTGTACCAGTTTTTTGTTGTATGTGTTTTTGTTTTTAATGTTAAAATGTCTGCATTTGATATCTCTCCAGTATTTTCTTTTTTATAAGCAAAATACTGCAGTTTTACATCGGTTACATGGATACACAGGCAGCTTGGTGGTGAGTGGAGGAGTATTTAAAGTAGGGACCGCAGACAGGCTATCAAAGGCCTAAAATAACAAACAATAGGCTCATGGCAGCTTTACAGCGGTTACATGGATACACAGGCAGCTTGGTGGTGAGTGGAGGAGTATTTAAAGTAAGGACCGCAGACAGGCTATCAAAGGCCTAAAATAACAAACAATAGGCTCATGGCAGTTTTACAGCGGTTACATGGATACACGGGCAGGCAGCTGGTGATGAGTGGAGGAGTATTTAAAGTAGGGACCGCAGACAGGCTATCAAAGGCCTAAAATAACAAACAATAGGCTCATGGCAGCTTTACAGCGGTTACATGGATACACGGGCAGGCAGCTGGTGATGAGTGGAGGAGTATTTAAAGTAGGGACCGCAGACAGGCTATCAAAGGCCTAAAATAACAAACAATAGGCTCATGGCAGCTTTACAGCGGTTACATGGATACACAGGCAGCTTGGTGGTGAGTGGAGGAGTATTTAAAGTAGGGACCGCAGACAGGCTATCAAAGGCCTAAAATAACAAACAATAGGCTCATGGCAGCTTTACAGCGGTTACATGGATACACGGGCAGGCAGCTGGTGATGAGTGGAGGAGTATTTAACGTAGGGACCGCAGACAGGCTATCAAAGGCCTAAAATAACAAACAATAGGCTCATGGCAGCTTTACAGCGGTTACATGGATACACAGGCAGCTTGGTGGTGAGTGGAGGAGTAGTGCAAGGAGTGTCTGTCCCAGTACTCCCAAAATGTAAATAGATGTTAATGTCTCGCAAAACAACCAAAACAAAAAAAAAGGTGGCATACTTAGGTACAGGGGTGGGCTCATCTACTGAGTTTCTAACATAGTAATTTGGCAGTAACTATTTAATGGTGCCAATATAGGACACAGACACAGACTACTTTAAGTTGCATCATAGATGTCTACAAATTTGTATTGTCAGTGCCAGACATTGAATGATGTCAGCGAATAGACTAAAGATTGGTGGAGCTGTGCGACATAATTTTGCACGTGGTAGAGCACATTTTGAGCTGGGGTAGGGGGGAACTCTCTTGAGGCCGGCGGGACCGCCCCAGGGCCCCTCATGTTACAACGGTGTGTCTGACGTTGGGTGCGCACCACCACCGCCAGAGACACTACATTGTACTATGAGGGACCCAGTAGCAATGCCGTCAACCAAAAGCGAGCACACCCACCTCTTCAGACAAACAGCAGTCTCACGGGTGCTTGCGCCAAGTCGCGATACCACGGCCCCGTGTGGGGAGTTTTGCCATTTAGGGAGGTGTAAACATGTCGTATGCTGTACAATCAGCTGCAGCAAATTAGACATTAGAAAAGTAATTCACAGGCAAGAGCTTTTCATAGGAAAGCTAGGTGTCGGCCGGGCAAGGTGGGGCAAAAGATTTCGAAATCCAGTTGTGGTTCATTTTAATGAATGTTAGATCGTCAACATTTTGGGTAGCCAGACGAGTCCTTTTTTCGGTTAATATTGAACCTGCAGCACTGAATACTCTTTCTGATAGGACACTTGCTGCCGGGCAAGCAAGCTCCTGCAATGCATATTCTGCCAATTCTGGCCAGGTGTCTAATTTGGAGGCCCAGTAATCAAATGGGAATGACGGTTGAGGGAGAACATCGATAAGGGATGAAAAATAGTTAGTAACCATACTGGACAAATGTTGTCTCCTGTCACTTTCAATTGATGCAGCAGTACCTGTCCTGTCTGCGGTCATAGCAAAATCACTCCACAACCTGGTCAGAAAACCCCTCTGTCCAACGCCACTTCTGATGTGTGCACCCCTAACACTCCTAGTCTGCTGCCCCCTGGAGCTCGTGTGAGAACGATCACGTGCGCTGTGTGCTGGGAATGCCTGAAGCAAACGGTCAACAAGAGTTGATTGTTTGGTTGCTAATATTAGTTCCAAGTTCTCATGTGGCATAATATTTTGCAATTTGCCTTTATAGCGTGGATCAAGGAGGCAGGCCAACCAGTAATCGTCATCGTTCATCATTTTCGTAATGCGTGTGTCCCTTTTTAGGATACGTAAGGCATAATCCGCCATGTGGGCCAAAGTTCCAGTTGTCAAATCTCCGGTTGTGATTGGTTGAGGGGCAGTTGCAGGCAAATCTACGTCACTTGTGTCCCTCAAAAAACCAGAACCCGGCCGTGACACGCAACCAATTTCCTGTGCCCCCGGGAAAGGTTCGGCATTAAAAATATACTCATCCCCATCATCCTCCTCGTCCTCCACCTCCTCTTCGCCCGCTACCTCGTCCTGTACACTGCCCTGACCAGACAATGGCTGACTGTCATCAAGGCTTTCCTCTTCCTCTGGTGCAGACGCCTGCTCCTTTATGTGCGTCAAACTTTGCATCAGCAGACGCATTAGGGGGATGCTCATGCTTATTACGGCGTTGTCTGCACTAACCAGCCGTGTGCATTCCTCAAAACACTGAAGGACTTGACACATGTCTTGTATCTTAGACCACTGCACATCTGACAACTCCATGTCTGCCATCCTACTGCCTGCCCGTGTATCCTCCCACAAATAAATAACAGCACGCCTCTGTTCGCACAGTCTCTGAAGCATGTGCAGTGTTGAGTTCCACCTTGTTGCAACGTCTATGATTAGGCGATGCTGGGGAAGGTTCAAAGACCGCTGATAGGTCTGCATACGGCTGGCGTGTACAGGCGAACGTCGGATATGTGAGCAAAGTGCACGCACTTTGAGGAGCAGGTCGGAGAACCCAGGATAAGTTTTCAATAAGCACTGCACCACCAGGTTTAAGGTGTGAGCCAGGCAAGGAATGTGTTTCAGTTGGGAAAGGGAGATGGCAGCCATGAAATTCCTTCCGTTATCACTCACTACCTTGCCTGCCTCAAGATCTACTGTGCCCAGCCACGACTGCGTTTCTTGTTGCAAGAACTCGGATAGAACTTCCGCGGTGTGTCTGTTGTCGCCCAAACACTTCATAGCCAATACAGCCTGCTGACGCTTGGCAGTAGCTGGCCCATAATGGGACAACTGGTGTGCAACAGTGTCATCTGCCGATGGAGTGGTTGGCAGACTGCGTTCTGTGGAAGAGCTGTAGCTTCTGCAGGAGGACGAGGAGGAGGAGGAGGAGGGGGTGCGAACGCCTACAGCCAACTGTTTCCTAGACCGTGGGCTAGGCACAACTGTCCCTAAATTGATGTCGCCTGTGGACCCTGCATCCACCACATTCACCCAGTGTGCCGTGATGGACACATAACGTCCCTGGCCATGCCTACTGGTCCATGCATCTGTAGTCAGGTGCACCTTTGTACTCACAGATTGCCTGAGTGCATGGACGATGCGCTGTTTAACATGCTGGTGCAGGGCTGGGATGGCTTTTCTGGAAAAAAAGTGTCGACTGGGTAGCTCGTATCGTGGTTCAGCATACTCCATCAGGGCTTTGAAAGCTTCGCTTTCAACTAACCGGTAGGGCATCATCTCTAACGAGATTAGTCTAGCTATGTGGGCGTTAAAACCCTGTGTACGCGGATGCGAGGATAAGTACTTCCTTTTTCTAACCAGAGTCTCATGTAGGGTGAGCTGGACTGGAGAGCTGGAGATCATGGAACTTTCGGGTGTGCCGGTGTACATGGCAGACTGAGAGACGGTTGGAGACGGTATTGTTTCCGCCGGTGCCCTAGATGCAATATTTCCTCCAACAAAACTGGTGGTTCCCTGACCCTGACTGCTTTTGGCTGGCAAAGAAACCTGCACAGATACTGCCGGTGGTGCGGAAAATGGTGGCCTTACAGTGACGGAAGGGATGTTGCGTTGCTGACTAGCTTCATTGGCCGAGGGTGCTACAACCTTAAGGGACGTTTGGTAGTTAGTCCAGGCTTGAAAATGCATGGTGGTTAAGTGTCTATGCATGCAACTAGTATTTAGACTTTTCAGATTCTGACCTCTGCTTAAGCTAGTTGAACATTTTTGACAGATGACTTTGCGCTGATCAGTTGGATGTTGTTTAAAAAAATGCCAGACTGCACTCTTCCTAGACTCGGATCCCTTTTCAGGGATTGCAGACTGAGCTTTAACCGGATGGCCACGCTGTCCTCCAACAGGTTTTGGCTTTGACACGCGTTTTGGGCCAGATACGGGCCCGGCAGATGGAACCTGTTGCGATGTTGATGCCTGCTGCGGCCCCTCCTCCACCTCCGCTTCTGAACTACTGCCGCCTGCACCCTGTTCCCCCAATGGCTGCCAATCGGGGTCAATAACTGGGTCATCTATTACCTCCTCTTCGAGCTCGTGTGCAACTTCGTCTGTGTCACTGTGTCGGTCGGTGGTATAGCGTTCGTGGCGGGGCAACATAGTCTCATCAGGGTCTGATTGTGGATCTGTACCCTGAGAGGGCAATGTGGTGGTCTGAGTCAAAGGAGCAGCATAGTACTCTGGCTGTGGCTGTGCATCAGTGCACTCCATGTCAGAATATACTTGTAATGGGCATGGCCTGTTAAATGTTTCACTTTCTAAGCCAGGGACGGTATGTGTAAAGAGCTCCATGGAGTGACCCGTTGTGTCGCCTGCTGCATCCTTCTCTCTTGTTGTAGTTTTTGCTGAGGAGGACAAGGAAGCGACTTGTCCCTGACCGTGAACATCCACAAGCGACGCGCTGCTTTTACATTTACCAGTTTCGGAAGAGGAGGCAAAAGAGCTAGAGGCTGAGTCTGCAATGTAAGCCAAAACTTGCTGTTGCTGCTCCGCCTTTAAAAGCGGTTTTCCTACTCCCAGAAAAGAGAGCGTTCGAGGCCTTGTGTAGCCTGACGACGAAACTGGCTCCACAGCTCCAGACTTAGGTGGAATATTTTTATCCCCACGACCACCTGATGCTCCACTACCACTACCATCATTACCAGCTGACAATGAACGCCCACGACGACCTCTTGCACCAGACTTCCTCATTGTTTTAAAATCTTAACCAAAGTAACTTTATTTGTTGCTGTCAAACAACTTACACGGTGAGCTATAACTTCAGTATGATTTCAATATCCCTTAACAGGTTGGTGAGACCACAAGGAAAATCAGGCACAATGTTACACACTCTGTTTTCTGTGGCACAAAATCACAGAGATGACACACACGCAGGACTGTCACTCAAGCACTAATGTCAATATTAATCTCCCACCTAATTTATTTATTTTTTTTTCTCAGGGAGACTTTAGAAACCAAATAATATTAAAAAACAAACAAAAAAAAAAAGGCTTTCTATGGCCCACAATTAGAGAGAGAGAGGTGGCACACCCAGGAGTCAAGACTGGCGCACAAGCTGAAAGGGCAATATTACTCTCCCACTGTTTTTTTAAGTTTTTTTTCTTTTATTTTCAGGGAGACTTTAGAAACCAAATAATATTAAAAAAACCAAAAAAATAAATAGGCTTTCTATGGCCCACTGAATGAGAGAGAGAGGTGGCACACCCAGGAGTCAAGACTGGCACACAAGCTGAAAGGGCAATATTACTCTCCCACTGTTTTTTTATGTATTTTTTGTTTTTTAAGGGAGACTTTAGAAACCAAATAATATTAAAAAAAACAAAAAAATAAATAGCCTTTCTATGGCCCACTGAATGAGAGAGAGGTGGCACACCCAGGAGTCAAGACTGGCGCACAAGCTGAAAGGGCAATATTACTCTCCCACTGTTTTTTTATGTATTTTTTGTTTTTTAAGGGAGACTTTAGAAACCCAATAATATTTAAAAAAATAAATAAATAGGCTTTCTATGGCCCACTGAATGAGAGAGGTGGCACACCCAGGAGTCAAGACTGGCACACAAGCTGAAAGGGCAATATTACTCTCCCACTGTTTTTTTATGTTTTTTTTTTTTTCAGGGAGACTTTAGAAACCAAATAATATTAAAAAAACAAAAAAAATAAATAGGCTTTCTATGGCCCACTGAATGAGAGAGAGAGGTGGCACACCCAGGAGTCAAGACTGGCACACAAGCTGAAAGGGCAATATTACTCTCCCACTGTTTTTTTATGTATTTTTTGTTTTTTAAGGGAGACTTTAGAAACCAAATAATATTAAAAAAAACAAAAAAATAAATAGCCTTTCTATGGCCCACTGAATGAGAGAGAGAGGTGGCACACCCAGGAGTCAAGACTGGCACACAAGCTGAAAGGGCAATATTACTCTCCCACTGTTTTTTTATGTATTTTTTGTTTTTTAAGGGAGACTTTAGAAACCCAATAATATTTTAAAAAAAAAATAAATAGGCTTTCTATGGCCCACTGAATGAGAGAGGTGGCACACCCAGGAGTCAAGACTGGCACACAAGCTGAAAGGGCAATATTACTCTCCCACTGTTTTTTTATGTTTTTTTTTTTTTCAGGGAGACTTTAGAAACCAAATAATATTAAAAAAACCAAAAAAATAAATAGGCTTTCTATGGCCCACTGAATGAGAGAGAGAGGTGGCACACCCAGGAGTCAAGACTGGCACACAAGCTGAAAGGGCAATATTACTCTCCCACTGTTTTTTATGTATTTTTTGTTTTTTAAGGGAGACTTTAGAAACCAAATAATATTAAAAAAACCAAAAAAATAAATAGGCTTTCTATGGCCCACTGAATGAGAGAGAGAGGTGGCACACCCAGGAGTCAAGACTGGCACACAAGCTGAAAGGGCAATATTACTCTCCCACTGTTTTTTTATGTTTTTTTTTTTTCAGGGAGACTTTAGAAACCAAATAATATTAAAAAAATAAATAAATAAATAGGCTTTCTATAGCCCACTGAATGAGAGATAGCACACACAGCAGTGGCACACAAGCCCTGACTGAGGCCAATATTTTTCTCCCACTGATTGATGTAGTGTTTTTGTGTTGAGGTAGATTTTAGAACACAAATCAAGGGAAAAAAAAAAAAGCTTTCTATGGCCCACTGAATGAGAGAGAGAGGTGGCACACCCAGGAGTCAAGACTGGCACACAAGCTGAAAGGGCAATATTACTCTCCCACTGTTTTTTTATGTATTTTTTGTTTTTTAAGGGAGACTTTAGAAACCAAATAATATTAAAAAACAAACAAAAAAAAAAAAGGCTTTCTATGGCCCACAATTAGAGAGAGAGAGGTGGCACACCCAGGAGTCAAGACTGGCGCACAAGCTGAAAGGGCAATATTACTCTCCCACTGTTTTTTTAAGTTTTTTTTCTTTTATTTTCAGGGAGACTTTAGAAACCAAATAATATTAAAAAAACCAAAAAAATAAATAGCCTTTCTATGGCCCACTGAATGAGAGAGAGGTGGCACACCCAGGAGTCAAGACTGGCACACAAGCTGAAAGGGCAATATTACTCTCCCACTGTTTTTTTTTTTTTTTTTTTTTCAGGGAGACTTTAGAAACCAAATAATAAGAAAAAAAAAATAATAAATAAATAGGCTTGCTATAGCCCACTGAATGAGAGATAGCACACACAGCAGTGGCACACAAGCCCTGACTGAGGCCAATATTTTTCTACCACTGATTGATGTAGTGTTTTTGTGTTGAGGTAGAATTTAGAACACAAATCACGGAAAAAATAAATAGGCTTTCTATGGCCCACTCAGTGAGAGATGGCACACACAGGGATGGCACTGTAGCAGAAATGCCAATCTTAATCTCCCACAAAAAAAAAAAAAAAAAAAACACAGGGACTGTCCTACAATTACTATCTCCCTGCAGTAATGTAAGCCAGGTATGGCAGGCAGCAATAGGAGTGGACTGATGCACAAATTAAATAAAAAGTGTGGACAAACAAAAAAGATAGCTGTGCAGAAAGGAAGGAACAAGAGGATATGTGCTTTGAAAAAAGCAGTTGGTTTCCACAGTGGCGTACACACAGCAATACAGCTATCACGGAGCCTTCTAGGGCAGCCCAATGAGCTACAGCGCTGAGGAAAAAAAAAAAAAAAATAGCTTCCACAGTCCCTGCACACCGAAGGTGGTGTTGGACAGTGGAAATCGCTGCAGCACAAGCGGTTTGGTGGTTAGTGGACCCTGCCTAACGCTATCCCTGCTTCTGACGAAGCGGCAGCAACCTCTCCCTAAGCTCAGATCAGCAGCAGTAAGATGGCGGTTGGCGGGAACGCCCCTTTATAGCCCCTGTGACGCCGCAGACAGCAAGCCAATCACTGCAATGCCCTTCTCTAAGATGGTGGGGACCAGGATCTATGTCATCACGCTGCCCACACTCTGCGTTCACCTTCATTGGCTGAGAAATGGTGCTTTTCGCGTCATTGAAACGCGACTTTGGCGCGAAAGTCGCGTACCGCATGGCCGACAAGCACAGGGGTCGGATCGGGTTTCATGAGACGCCGACTTAGCCAAAAGTCGGCGACTTTTGAAAATGATCGACCCGTTTCGCTCAACCCTAGTGGTAGCTACAGACTCATTTCTCGAGAGACCACATAAAAGGCGCATCTATCACAATTATCTTACCCTATGGTCCTCTTAAGAGTTATCTTATTCCATCAGTCCTTCGCCGCTGTATCTAACGTTACACACAGGTAGAATTTCACTTTTTGTTATGTCCTGTATAGTTTCAGTTCATACAGTAAATGCAATAATTACATAGCATGCAGTATGCTCCCTCTGGTGGAGGATGCAATTTTTTTTTCCATTAATTCTATGTTGGTTCCGAGGATTTGGATAATTGTATGAAAAATATAAAGTTCTGACCATTATTAAGACCTATGTCATCAGCAAGGAATTCTTTCCCATTTTAGGTAACTAAACTGAACCAAATTTTGTTTGATGATGGACACTTACTTTTTGCAAAGTGTTAAAAAACCCAAAACCTGTATTCTGGATATGAGCGTTCACCTGAAAAATAATGGTAAACACCTGTCCCGAATACCCCAGGCTCTGTTTCCTTCCCCTGGACCTGCTGCCCTCTGCTATACGCCATGTCAGGTTTTACAGGTTGACCGTAGAGTATCAATGATATCATCTCACAAGACTTATTTAAGGCCCGTTTTATCAGATACGTGTCTTGGGATTGAGACTCCGTGTTTGGTTTGCTCCATTACCTGGGCTCACTGTGTTTTCTTCTTTCATCCATCACTGCTATACTCTGTCAGATTTTACAGGTTGACCAGAGAGGATCAACGACATCATCTCCCAAGACTTATTTCAGGCCCATTTTAATAAACACGTGTCTTGTGATGGGGACTCTAGTGTTCCACGTTTGGTTTGCTCTACTACATGTGCTTTGCTGTGTTTTCTTCTTTCATCCACCACTGCTGGGTTCTTCTTCATCCATCGTGCTGCTCCTGAGATTCAAGTGTGTGTTAAGTCCTCGCCGCCCATGAGCCTTCCTGCTCACTGCATCAATGCCCGGAGTCCATGTGTTCTCCTTGACCTAAAGCTTAGGAGATCCACCTCACCTGGCGAGCCTAAGATATATACAGCATGTATATACACATATAAAAAATATCCGCTGCATTCCCTACCTCTGCTTTTATACAGGTTATGATGTTCCTACTGATTAGCTTTGCTATACTGAGTGATAGCTGCAACGAATTATGGGAAGCCTGTGCAGCCCCATCTGAGGTCATGGGAGCCTTCCTCGTTTAGGCAATTTTTTGCCTTGAGTAACATGATAGTGGGCATTATTTTGGCAGCTCGAGTGCGAATTTGGGTTTGAGAGAATTTTCTAAAATTCGACACAAGTTCTTTCTTCACCGGTACTAATCGCTTCATACTGAGAACACTGGAAAATTGATATTTTTTTTAAATACTGTGAATCGATTATCTGTTGAAATTTGGCCTTGGTCATAGTCACTCAGATCATACACTTGGTCCATATTGCCTAGAAGCTCCAAACACTCTTCATCCGCTTTCGGTAGGACATAACCTTTGGAGACATGCACATCTTTTGCAATCATAAGGTCTGAAGTCAATTACCGTAAGTGGAGAATCCCTTTAAATAAAGACTTGTTGGGTAAAAATTATGAGTTATGACATGGAGTTTAGTAAGTTTGCTTTTGACCTGAATGAAAAGAATTCTTTTGTTGTATACAAATTATACTTGTATTACGTGAGCAAACAATGAAACAAAACTATCTTTACATATTTTCAAAACATGTTAATTTTGAAACATTCCTATTTTTTTTGCAATGAAGGCACCTAAAAATTGCCATTCAGGTGATACACACCTTCTCTTAAGACCCAGGCTGATGACAACAGCAGAATTTCATTGAATGGGGTGAGGTTGGCAGGTGAAAGCAAGGTTCATTGTATTCACCCTACGGCAAGAAAAACTGGATGGGCGGCTTTTCCTTTTGGTTCCGGCACCACCGCGAACTTGTCAGATCAGAATGTGTCAGAGTGTGTTTGCGGTTATTATTATTTTTTTTTTTATCCTCTGTTGAACGGAAGCATGACCGAGTTACGTCTTTCTACGTTATGGAAATCCTGAAAAGACGAAGAATGACTGAGCAAACACACGCACACTCCTAAGAAGCTGCTGCAACTTCTCTTTTGTCTCAAGATTGCAGAACACACAGAAAATAGTAAAATAGGGGGATCACTGCTTGTATTGTCCAGTTACCGTAGTTAATTACTAAAATAGGCCAGACAGAACAAACGTGTTCCAAGTAATTGTCCTATATTGCATTAAAAAAATAAAAAATAAAATATATATACAGTGTATATATATATATATATATATATATATATATATATATACTAGATGGTGGCCCGATTCTAACGCATCGGGTATTCTAGAATATGTATAGTAGTATATAGCACAGCCCACACATTATATAACACAGCCCACGTAGTATATAACACAGCCCACATAGTATATAACACAGGCCACATAGTATATAGCACAGCTCACGTACTATATAGAACAGCCACGTAGAATATAACACAGCCACGTAGTATATTGCATAGCGACGTAGTATATAGCACAGCCACGTAGTATATAGCATAGCGACATAGTATATAACACAGCCACATAGTATATAGCACAGCCATGTAGTATATAACACAGCCCACGTAGTATATAGCACAGCGCATGTAGTATATAGCACAGAGACGTAGTATATAACACAGGCCACACAGTATATAACACAGCCCATGCAGTATATAACAGAGCCACGTAGTATATTGCACAGCCACGTAGTATATAGCACAGCCCACGTAGTATATAGCACAGAGACGTAGTATATAATACAGGCTGCGCAGTGTATAACACAGCCCATGCAGTATATAACACAGCCCACGTAGTATATAGCAGTGTAGGCACCATATCCCTGTTAAAAAAATAATTAAAATAAAAAATAGTTATATACTCACCTTCCGGCGGCCCACGGATCCAGCCCAGGTGTTTAGTGATGCTCCTCGCGATGCTCCGGTCCCAAGAATTCATTGCGGCAATAACTCGTGATGATGTAGCGGTCTCAAGAGACCACTACGTCATCATCTCGCAAGACCGCTATGTCATCTCCGGTCATCGCTGCAATGCATTCTTTGGACCGGAGCGTCGCGAGGAGCGGGAAAGGCGCCGGATGGTGAGAAAATAATGATTTTTTATTTTTTTTAATTATTTTAAATATTAGATCATTTTAGATCTAATACATACCACAGCCACGTAGTATATAGCACAGCCCATATAGTATATAGCACAGAGATGTAGTACATAACACAGCCCACGCAGTATATAGCAATGTGAGCACTCTATCCCTGCTAAAAAAAGAATAAAAATAAAAAACAGTTATATACTCACCCTCCGTCGGCCCCCCGGATCCAGGCAAGGCGTTTACCAATGCTCATCGCGACGCTCCGGTCCCAAGAGTGCATTGCGGTCTTGTGAGATGACGATGTAGCGGTCTCGCGAGACCGCAATGCATGGACCGGTCATCGGAGTGTCGCGAGGTGCGGGAAAGGCCTCGGCTGGATCCGGGGGGCCACGGAAGGTGAGTATATAATGATTTTTTATTTTTTAATTATTTTTAACAGATCTTTTTACTATTGATGCCGCATAGGCAGCATCAACAGTAAAAAGTTGGTCACACAGGGTTAATAGCAGCATTAACAGACTGCGTTACACCGTGTTATGCCGCGGTGTAACGCAGTCCATTTAATGGACTGCTAAACCGCTATGGGGGCACTGACTGGGGAGCAGGGAGGGGCACTGACTGGAGGAGAGTAGGGAAGGCCAAATTCATGGCCGGACTGTGCCCGTCGCTGATTGGACGCTGCCAGCCGGCCGCGACCAATCAGCGACACAGGATTTCCGTTACCGACAGACAGACAGAAGTACTCCTTAGACATTTATATATATATATATATATATATATATATATATATATACATACACATAGATATACACTGCTCAAAAAAATAAAGGGAACACTAAAATCCCACATACTAGATATCACTGAATGAAATATTCCAGTTGTAAATCTTTATTCATTGCATAGTGGAATGTGTTGAGAACAATAAAACCTAAGAATGATCAATGTAAATCACAACTAATATCCCACGGAGGTCTGGAGTTGGAATGATGCTCAAAATCAAAGTGGAAAATGAAGTTACAGGCTGATCCAACTTCAGTGGAAATGCCTCAAGACAAGGAAATGATGCTCAGTAGTGTGTGTGGCTTCCACCTGCCTATATGATCTCCCTACAATGCCTGGGCATGCTCCTGATGAGGCGGCAGATGGTCTCCTGAGGGATCTCCTCCCAGACCTGGACTAAAGCATCCACCAACTCCTGGACAGTCTGTGGTGCAACGTGACATTGGTGGATGGAGCGAAACATGATGTCCCAGATGTGTTCAATTGGATTCAGGTCTGGGGAACGGGCGGGCCAGTCCATAGCTTCAATGCCTTCATCTTGCAGGAACTGCTTCCACACTCCAGCCACATGAGGTCTGGCAATGTCCTGCATTAGGAGAAACCCAAGGCCAACCGCACCAGCATATGGTCTCACAAGGGGTCTGAGGATCTCATCTCGATACCTAATGGCAGTCAGGCTACCTCTGGAGAGCACGTGGAGGGCTGTGCGGCCTTCCAAAGAAATGCCAGCCCACACCATTACTGACCCACTGCCAAACCGGTCATGCTGAAGGATGTTGCAGGCAGCAGATCGCTCTCCACAGCATCTCCAGATTCTGTCACATCTGCTCAATGTGAACCTGCTTTCATCTGTGAAGAACACCAATCCTGGTGTTCTGTTGCAAATGCCAAGTGTCCTGCACGGTGTTGGGCTGTGAGCACAACCCCCAACTGTGGACGTCGGGCACTCAGACCATCCTCATGGAGTTGGTTTCTAACCGTTTGGGCAGACACATGCACATTTGTGGCCTGCTGGAGGTCATTTTGCAGGGCTCTGGCAGTGCTCCTCCTGTTCCTCCTTGCACAAAGGCTGAGGTAGCAGTCCTGCTGCTGAGTTGTTGCCCTGCTACGGCCCCCTCCACATCTCCTGGTGTACTGGCATGTCTCCTGGTAGCGCCTCCAGCCTCTGAACAGTACGCTGACAGACGCAGCAAACCTTCTTGCCACAGCTCGCATTGATGTGCCATCCTGGATGAGCTGCACTACCTGAGCCACTTGTGTGGGCTGTAGAGTCCGTCTCATGCTACCACGAGTGTGAAAGCACAACCAACATTCAAAAGTGACCAAAACATCAGCCAGAAAGCATTGATACTGAGATGTGGTCTGTGGTCCCCACCTGCAGAACCACTCCTTTATTGAATGTGTCTTGAAAATTGCCAATAATTTCCATCTGCTTCCTAAGTGGACAGTTTGATTTCACAGAAGTTTGATTTACTTGGAGTTATATTCTGTTGTTTAAGTGTTCCCTTTATTTTTTTGAGCAGTGTATATATATCAACCACAATGCTGTAAAATAATAACGTATTCATACCTTACTGATGTCCTGCCTCAACTTTTACTAAACTATCGAGGTCTCCTTCTGGTCTCTGGACTTCCTGTTTGGCTCCTATAGGAATATGACTGATTATGCCAAGCGCCTTAACAACATTCTTGATGTGTTTTATTTTATTTAAGGCTGGTTATCCACTTTCAATAGTTATTTTCTTTTTAACATTTTTCCAGTTTTTTAAAAAAGTAGGAACATTTTTAGAACAATTTTGAAAACATTTTTTCTAGGTGGTGTACATAGAAGATAAATCAGCAAGGATCAAAGTTCCTCCCCATAATACTGTACAGGTCCTAGCTGCTAAAGGGAATCTGTCAGCAGGTTTGCCATAAAATCTGAGAACAGCATGATATAGGGGCAGAGACCCAGATTCCAGTGATGTATCACTTCCTAGGCTGTCTTTTGCTTTTTCAATAAAATCAGTGTTTTATCAGCAGAAAATTATCACTACAGGACTAGGTGCCTCGTGCCTCCTGGTCCAACCACATCCCAACCACTGATTATCAGCTTTCTGTTTATATGCAGTGTACTCTGAAAGCAGCCAATCAGAGGTGTGGGTGGGGTTATACAGAGCTCAGCATTTAGAGCTCTGCTAGATCAGCTGAAGAGAAAAACTGCAATTCTATCACAACTGCTGCACCCAGTTAACTAAGGGACACATTGTCAGATTCAGGGTTTCAGTCCCTACATCATACAGATTCGCTTTAAGTAGCATAGGGTATAGTCCAGCCATGGTTGAGCTCAATATCAGTTACCTTTGTGATACTCCCTTTAATTTTTATAAATGCATGATTGATCTTAGGTGCACAATTTCCAATTATTTATGTTTATAACTAATAGTATGTATTATGACGTCTCCTAGCTGCATTCCTTTCACAGACTAAAATTTACCGTAATTTGTTTGATGCTGTTTACATTACAAAAAAAACATATCTGCATTGAGTGATGGCGTCATCATCATCCATATTTGTTAGCAAATATTTCAGGACTAACTACTGAGTTGAAGCCTTTGCATCTGAGACATTTTTTGGTAAATTAATTTGGACAATGGATCTATCCTTCTTAAAGTGTTGTCCACTACTTAAATAATGATGGCCTATTCTTAGGGTTGGTCATTAGTATCAGAGCTTTGTGGGTCCAACGCTTGTTACACCTACAGTTCAGCTGTTTGCAACACTGGTGGCCAGATGTTAACAGTCTCCACGACTAGGACACTAAGGATCCGCACACAATGTAGTGGTTATTCTCAGGCACCGCAGCTCAGCTCCTATTCAGTTCAATGGGCTGAGCTGACACTCCTGAGAATGGTCATTACACAGTGGAGGAAGTAGTGCTGTTCCTGCTTCGTACACTGTCTACATATGGCTACCACAAGCAATGCCAAGAGCTGATTGGTGGTTGTGCCGGGTGTTGGATCCCACCAGTCTGATATTGATGTTTTTGGCTACTGAAAAATAATGCCAGGATCTCTCCCGCATATACTTCCTCATCCGAGAGAATCGGCTGATTAGTCTAAACAAACTCAGATCAGATTTTGATCAGAGTATGAGCATAGTGTGATCCGATTTTCTCAGATGAGGAGAAGATGGAAAAAAAATGTTGTCCATCTTCTCCAAACTCATTGACTTGCATGGGTGAGTGCGATCCGAATGCAAATCGTGCATGTTGCAATTTTTACTTTGGACAGATCGTGTCCAAGGAATAAATCGAATATGTGCACGGCCCCATAGTATAACATTGGCCTAAGTGCGATCTTACAAAACATCAGACCGAAAGTACGATCAAGGGCACAAGCTCTGATAGTGGGTTGGAGACGGGGAGTCTTGAAGTGTTTGAGAGAGGCTGTAAAGTTTATATGGTGTATATTGTCAGGTCTTAGAGACGGAAGTGGTTTGACCACTTCACAGAGCTAGGCCTGGTTGTTACGGAGCAGCCGGTGAACCACTTGTGAGTAATACACCCATGCTACATTCTGTTCCTTCCTTTTTGAAAGATACAACTTAACATGTAATGAATTAATGTAGATATTTCTTGGGATCACCAAAGACCTTCAATCAGATTTGAACAAAAAGATTTGCACTACCCTGTACCTGAATCCACTTCAGTACTCCATGGTGGCCGGCCTGGGACAGTGCAAACCTCCTTGAATGCTGGCATCCTGGGCATCTCTTGCATCACTAAGCATCACGCGCTGTCAACAAGTGTGTTGCACCAAGGATAAGGCGCCTAGGATGCAAGAATTCGAAAGGAAATTCATATCCAATAGTTAACGCCAGACCAGGGCAGTGTAAATCTTTTTGCGTAGCTCTACCCAACAAGAAACAGTGGCCAACAATATGGCTACTGACTCTTCTGAGGCTGCTAGCTCCATTGTTATGCAGCAACATCACTTTGGAGGTATGCAAGAGGTTAATCCGGCTCACCATTTAGTGGTGCCACACTGACAAACTTTCTCCGACCAAAATAAAATAAACAGACATAATGTGAATGTCAGGCTTCTCAGGCGACAATATCAGTAAATAGTTACAAAGTAGCCGGGGCAGAGCCATGCGTCTGTATTAAAGAATTCCGCCTCCCTCGGAAACGAATGGATGCTTTCAACTATCATGGCACGGCTGCTTTATCATTCATATGACTAAACAGACAATCAATTCAGCTGCAATGTACTAGAATGAACAAATAAGCTATGAATGATGAGAAGGGAAGGAAATCGGCCTCCTCCCATTTTCCCTTTTTTAATGGCTCTAATACTGTCAGGGACAAGACCGGCAAGAGGAGGTTAATGAATTGCAAAGATCCTTTAGAAAGTGATTGACTCGTATTGGAAGCCCACTCAAATAATTCATAAATATTTACTTTTATTAGCAACAGTGGGTCGCTTGTTATTTCAGATTGATTTCCTTCCCCTCCGCAAGCTGGTGAAAACCTACCACTGTGACCATTACCAAGCGGTTCATTTTGTCAATATCTTCAAGATTAACCTACAAAAATTAGAGACTTATTAAACCGCTCGTGTTTACAAACCTCCTGAAAGGCGAAAATTATCCACAATTTGAGGTTTAAAAAACACCTAATTATTTTAACATTTTCTGTTTGACATTTTGGAGGGATTGAGCTCAGAGTAGAAGGCAACTCGGACCCGTTCACGGCAGGAATAAGCAAGTAGACGTTCTCCTACAAATTGATTGCTCCCAGCATATTCAAGAAAATTTTTTTCAGGAAGAACACTGTCCATTTGGCGTTTTTCTTTCAATATTTTTTATACTTTTTTTTTACTATCCTGTTACTGAAGGCATTGTAGAAGACTGGAAAAACATGGCTGCATGGTGGCTTTTTTTTCCTAAAACAATCTCACTGCTGTCCACCACCGCTCAGCCTCATTTCCTTAATTAATGCCTAGCTGCAATATCAGACACAACCTATGGTCAGGTGTAGCGTTGTTCCTTCTTTCTGTACCAGTTCCTAACTGGCTGCAACAATCTTGTCATTCAATAGGAACCTTTTAGTGGATATTAAACTGTCCGGGTCTTGTGATGGACCCACGTGTGCTCGGCTTATTACTAAAGGAATCTCTGATAACTGTACAATGGTGTGTCAGGACAGATAAATTAGATATAATGATAACACACTATAATAAGGAGAAAGATGCAACAGTACACGGGTAAGGACCAAAGTAAAGGAACAGTACACGGAGTAAGAATCACAGTAAAGGATAGGAATGAGGGATCCATAATTTGGAGTGTATATAGCATTGCAGCAAGTTTTTTTCATAGCTAAACCATTCCCCTAACCTCACCCCCAGAAATAGTGCCCATTAGGAAGCCCCTTAGTGGCTCTACACAGTTTAATATCCCTTATGTCTTGCATGCAGTACGATGCCTTTATAAAGCCCCAGCACATAGTATAATGTCCAAAAATGCCCCCACACACATACTGATGGCCCTACAGTGCCTCCCTAAACACTGTACACAGTATGATGCCCCCATACAAATTATGATGCTCCCATAGTGCCCATTTCACACAGCATGTTGTCCCTACAGCACACACAACACATTAAGCCCCATAGCACGATGATTCCAGACATGTGGGAGACTCCCCAACTGTATGGAGGAAGGTGCTGTGGTCAGATGAGACCAAAATTGAATTTTTGGCCACAAAGGTAACTGCTATGTCTCAGTGAAAAAATAATCCAACATTCATTGAATTGGAGAAAAATAATATCAGAATTATTAGTAAAGCAATCCAAAAACAGTGACGTTTCGGTCAAAAGGACCTTCTTCAGACAGATGCTGTGGGGAATAGGTATTCAATGCCCATAGGATTTGCCCTCATGGGCATTGAATCACTATTGCCTTAAAAAAAAGTGGAATTCCAGGTTGTGAGGTAGCAAAACACGAAAATGCCAAGGAGGGGCGAATACTTTCGAAAGCCACTGTAGTTAACGTCACAAAAACTGTGATTCACCCAGTATCCACAGACAATATGATGCCTCCATATTGCCCTCTACACAATGTTGCCCCTCATAGTACCCCACACAGATTGTAATTTCCCCATTGCCCCCATACAGTATGATGCTCCCAGTGCTCCCATACATTATGATGCCTGTTGTGAATTTGCTTTTTGCTCCCTCTAGTGGTTACTAGTTTTTTGACTCTGGTTTTTCTGTCATTCCTTTTATCCGCACCTGGGTCGTTAGTTAGGGGTGTTGCTATATAAGCTCCCTGGACCTTCAGTTCTATGCCTGGCAACGTAGTTATCAGAGCTAGTCTGCTGTGCTCTTGTCTACTGATCCTGGTTCCAGTTATATCAGCTAAGTCTGCCTTTTGTTTTTTGCTATTTGTTTTGGTTTTGTATTTTTGTCCAGCTTGTTCCAAATCTATATCCTGACCTTTGCTGGAAGCTCTAGGGGGCTGGTGTTCTCCCCCCGGACCGTTAGACGGTTCGGGGGTTCTTGAATTTCCAGTGTGGATTTTGATAGGGTTTTTGTTGACCATATAAGTTACCTTTCTTTATTCTGCTATCAGTAAGCGGGCCTCTCTGTGCTAAACCTGGTTCATTTCTGTGTTTGTCATTTCCTCTTACCTCACCGTCATTATTTGTGGGGGGCTTCTATCCAGCTTTGGGGTCCCCTTCTCTGGAGGCAAGAAAGGTCTTTGTTTTCCTCTACTAGGGGTAGCTAGATTCTCCGGCTGGCGCGTGTCATCTAGAATCAACGTAGGAATGATCCCCGGCTACTTCTAGTGTTGGCGTTAGGAGTAGATATATGGTCAACCCAGTTACCACTGCCCTATGAGCTGGATTTTTGTATTCTGCAGACTTCCACGTTCCTCTGAGACCCTCGCCATTGGGGTCATAACAGTTTGCCAGGCCAGTATTAAATGTTTAATGCATTGCAGAAGAGGGATTATAAGAAAGAAGATTCTGAGTTTTTTTTTTCTCTTTTTCCCCTTTACCTCAGAGTGGCTATGCTTGCTGCAGACATGAATGTCCAGACCTTGATTACAAGTGTGGACCAGCTGGCTACTCGTGTGCAGGGCATACAAGACTATGTTATCAGAAATCCTAGGTCAGAACCTAAAATACCGATTCCTGAACTGTTTTCCGGAGACAGGTTTAAGTTTAGGAATTTCGTGAATAATTGTAAATTGTTTTTGTCCCTGAGACACTGTTCATCAGGAGATTCTGCTCAGAAAGTAAAAATTGTTATTTCGTTCTTACGGGGCGACCCTCAGGATTGGGCTTTTTCGCTGGCGCCAGGAGATCCGGCATTGGCTGATCTTGATGCGTTTTTTCTGGCGCTCGGTTTACTTTATGAGGAACCCAATCTTGAGATTCAGGCAGAAAAGGCCTTGCTGTCTATGTCTCAGGGGCAGGACGAGGCTGAAGTGTATTGCCAAAAATTTCGGAAATGGTCCGTGCTGACACATTGGAACGAGTGTGCACTGGCCGCTAATTTTAGAAATGGCCTTTCTGAAGCCATTAAGAATGTTATGGTGGGTTTTCCCATTCCCACAGGTCTGAATGATACTATGGCACTGGCTATTCAAATTGACCGGCGGTTGCGGGAGCGCAAAACAGCAAATTCCCTCATGGTGTTGTCTGAACAGACACCTAATTCGGTGCAATGTGATAGAAAAACCGCAAATTCCCTCATGGTGTTGTCTGAACAGACACCTGATTTAATGCAATGTGATAGAATCCTGACTAGAAATGAGCGGAAAATTCATAGACGCCGGAATGGCTTGTGCTACTACTGTGGTGATTCTACACATGTTATCTCAGCATGCTCTAAACGTATAGCTAAGGTTGTTAGTCCTGTCACCGTTGGTAATTTGCAACCTAAATTTATTCTGTCTGTAACTTTGATTTGCTCACTGTCATCTTATCCTGTCATGGCGTTTGTAGATTCAGGTGCTGCCCTGAGTCTCATGGATCTCTCATTTGCTAAGCGCTGTGGATTTACTCTTGAACCATTAGAAAATCCTATTCCTCTTAGGGGTATTGATGCTACACCATTGGCAGCAAATAAACCGCAGTATTGGACTCAGGTTACCATGTGCATGACTCCTGAAGACCGCGAGGTGATACGTTTCCTGGTTTTACATAAAATGCATGATTTGGTTGTTTTAGGGCTGCCATGGTTACAGACCCATAATCCAGTCCTGGACTGGAAGGCTATGTCAGTCTCAAGTTGGGGCTGTCGTGGTATTCATGGGGATTCCCTGCCTGTGTCTATTGCTTCTTCTACGCCTTCGGAAGTTCCGGAGTATTTGTCTGATTATCAGGATGTCTTCAGTGAGTCTGAGTCCAGTGCACTGCCTCCTCATAGGGAATGTGACTGTGCTATAGATTTGATCCCAGGCAGTAAATTTCCTAAGGGAAGACTGTTTAATCTGTCGCTACCTGAACATACCGCTATGCGTTCATATATCAAGGAGTCTCTGGAAAAAGGACATATTCGTCCGTCTTCTTCCCCTCTTGGTGCGGGATTCTTTTTTGTGGCAAAAAAGGACGGATCTTTGAGACCTTGTATTGATTATCGGCTTTTAAATAAGATCACTGTCAAATTTCAGTATCCTTTACCGCTGTTGTCTGACTTGTTTGCCCGGATTAAGGGTGCCAAGTGGTTCACCAAGATAGACCTTCGTGGTGCGTACAACCTTGTGCGCATTAAGCAAGGTGATGAATGGAAAACCGCATTCAATACGCCCGAAGGTCATTTTGAGTACTTGGTAATGCCTTTTGGGCTCTCCAATGCGCCTTCAGTTTTTCAGTCCTTTATGCATGACATTTTCCGGAAGTATCTGGATAAATTTTTGATTGTTTATCTGGATGATATTTTGGTTTTTTCTGACAATTGGGATTCGCATGTGGAGCAGGTCAGGTTGGTCTTTAAAATTTTGCGTGAAAATTCTTTGTTTGTCAAGGGCTCAAAGTGTCTCTTTGGTGTACAGAAGGTTCCCTTTTTGGGGTTCATTTTTTCCCCTTCTGCTGTGGAGATGGACCCAGTCAAGGTCCGAGCTATTCTTGATTGGACTCAGCCCTCGTCAGTTAAGAGTCTTCAGAAGTTCTTGGGCTTCGCTAACTTCTACCGTCGTTTTATCGCTAATTTTTCTAGCATTGTGAAACCTTTGACGGATATGACCAAGAAGGGCTCCGATGTAGCTAACTGGGCTCCTGCTGCCGTGGAGGCTTTCCAGGAGTTGAAATGCCGGTTTACTTCGGCGCCTGTTTTGTGCCAGCCTGACGTCTCACTTCCCTTTCAGGTTGAGGTGGATGCTTCGGAGATTGGGGCAGGGGCCGTTTTGTCGCAGAGAGGCCCTGGTTGCTCTGTTATGAAACCTTGTGCCTTTTTCTCTAGGAAGTTTTCGCCTGCCGAGCGAAATTATGATGTGGGCAATCGGGAGTTGTTGGCCATGAAATGGGCATTTGAGGAGTGGCGTCATTGGCTCGAGGGTGCTAAGCATCGTGTGGTGGTCTTGACTGATCACAAAAATCTGATGTATCTCAAGTCTGCTAAGCGCCTTAATCCGAGACAGGCCCGCTGGTCATTGTTTTTCTCCCGCTTTGATTTTGTTGTCTCGTATTTACCAGGTTCAAAGAATGTGAAGGCCGATGCTCTTTCTAGGAGCTTTGTGCCTGATGCTCCTGGAGTCGCTGATCCTGTTGGTATTCTTAAAGATGGAGTTATCTTGTCAGCTATTTCTCCGGATCTGCGACGTGTGTTGCAGAGATTTCAGGCTGATAGGCCTGAGTCTTGTCCACCTGACAGACTGTTTGTCCCGGATAAGTGGACCAGCAGAGTCATTTCCGAGGTTCATTCCTCGGTGTTGGCAGGTCACCCGGGAATTTTTGGCACCAGAGATCTGGTGGCCAGGTCCTTTTGGTGGCCTTCCTTGTCAAGGGATGTGCGGTCATTTGTGCAGTCCTGTGGGACTTGTGCTCGAGCTAAGCCTTGCTGTTCTCGTGCCAGCGGTTTGCTCTTGCCCTTGCCTGTCCCGAAGAGACCTTGGACACATATCTCCATGGATTTCATTTCTGATCTTCCGCTATCTCAGGGCATGTCCGTTATCTGGGTGATATGTGATCGCTTCTCCAAGATGGTCCATTTGGTTCCTTTGCCTAAGCTGCCTTCCTCTTCCGATCTGGTTCCTGTGTTTTTCCAGAACGTGGTTCGTTTGCACGGCATCCCTGAGAATATTGTGTCCGACAGAGGATCCCAGTTCGTTTCCAGGTTCTGGCGATCCTTTTGTAGTAGGATGGGCATTGATTTGTCGTTTTCGTCTGCTTTCCATCCTCAGACTAATGGACAGACGGAGCGAACCAATCAGACTTTGGAGGCTTATTTGAGGTGTTTTGTCTCTGCTGATCAGGACGATTGGGTGACATTCTTGCCGTTGGCTGAGTTTGCCCTTAATAATCGGGCTAGTTCCGCCACCTTGGTTTCGCCTTTTTTCTGCAACTCTGGTTTCCATCCTCGCTTTTCTTCGGGTCATGTGGAGCCTTCTGACTGTCCTAGGGTGGATTCTGTGGTGGATAGGTTGCAGCAGATCTGGAATCATGTGGTGGACAACTTGAAGTTGTCACAGGAGAAGGCTCAGCGCTTTGCCAACCGCCGCCGCGGTGTGGGTCCCCGACTATGCGTTGGGGATTTGGTGTGGCTTTCTTCCCGCTTTGTTCCTATGAAGGTCTCCTCTCCCAAATTTAAACCTCGTTTTATTGGGCCTTACAAGATATTGGAAATCCTTAATCCTGTATCTTTTCGTCTGGATCTTCCTGTGTCATTTGCTATTCACAATGTATTTCATAGGTCCTTGTTGCGGCGGTACATTGTGCCTGTGGTTCCTTCTGCTGAGCCTCCTGCTCCGGTGTTGGTTGAGGGCGAGTTGGAGTACGTGGTGGAGAAGATCTTGGATTCTCGCCTCTCCAGGCGGAGGCTTCAGTACCTGGTCAAGTGGAAGGGCTATGGTCAGGAGGATAATTCCTGGGTGGTCGCCTCTGATGTTCATGCGGCCGATTTAGTTAGTGCCTTTCATGCCGCTCATCATGATCGCCCTGGTGGTCGTGGTGAGGGTTCGGTGACCCCTCACTAAGGGGGGGGTACTGTTGTGAATTTGCTTTTTGCTCCCTCTAGTGGTTACTAGTTTTTTGACTCTGGTTTTTCTGTCATTCCTTTTATCCGCACCTGGGTCGTTAGTTAGGGGTGTTGCTATATAAGCTCCCTGGACCTTCAGTTCTATGCCTGGCAACGTAGTTATCAGAGCTAGTCTGCTGTGCTCTTGTCTACTGATCCTGGTTCCAGTTATATCAGCTAAGTCTGCCTTTTGTTTTTTGCTATTTGTTTTGGTTTTGTATTTTTGTCCAGCTTGTTCCAAATCTATATCCTGACCTTTGCTGGAAGCTCTAGGGGGCTGGTGTTCTCCCCCCGGACCGTTAGACGGTTCGGGGGTTCTTGAATTTCCAGTGTGGATTTTGATAGGGTTTTTGTTGACCATATAAGTTACCTTTCTTTATTCTGCTATCAGTAAGTGGGCCTCTCTGTGCTAAACCTGGTTCATTTCTGTGTTTGTCATTTCCTCTTACCTCACCGTCATTATTTGTGGGGGGCTTCTATCCAGCTTTGGGGTCCCCTTCTCTGGAGGCAAGAAAGGTCTTTGTTTTCCTCTACTAGGGGTAGCTAGATTCTCCGGCTGGCGCGTGTCATCTAGAATCAACGTAGGAATGATCCCCGGCTACTTCTAGTGTTGGCGTTAGGAGTAGATATATGGTCAACCCAGTTACCACTGCCCTATGAGCTGGATTTTTGTATTCTGCAGACTTCCACGTTCCTCTGAGACCCTCGCCATTGGGGTCATAACAGATGCCCAAACATGACACCCCTATAGTGGCTCCCTACAAATACAGTATGATGCTCCTTTCTCCACAGCATGGTGCTCCTCCACTTACTTGCAAAGATCATCATGACACACTCATTAGGCTTTTTCTATTATACTAATTGAATTAAAGAATTTTTTTTGCATATGAAAAAAAATCACTGCCCAAACAATGATTTAAATCTGACCCAAAATACTATTGAAAATTGGTCTATTTTTTTTAAAGAAAAAAAATGATTATGAATGAAATCTTAAGGAGGATGGAATATAAAAACACAACTGCCTTCTTGCAAAAAAGCAACACTATCTTCCACAAGTTGTATATGGTATGGCAGCACTATACCATTCCCTTCAATGAAGATGAGCTGCAAAATCAAACACAACCTGTAGACAGGGGTGGCACTGTTTTTGGAAGAAGGCAGCCATGTTTTTCTATACCTTGAAAACTCCCTTCAGTTCAGGCTTCATTCACATGTCCTTTTTAAAAAAAGAAAAAACGTTTGGATGACGTGTGGATGACGAGTCCTACATCATCCACACTGTGTCCCCGGCATCGCGCTCATGCGCAGGCATACTTCTCTCTACCCTGTTAAAGGCAGATGAATTTACTGCAGTGAGAATGCGCAGGAAAAGGCCAAAGAGCCCCGGGGCATGCGCACTGCAGTACTGGCCACTCCAGAGAAGTATGCCTGCACAGAAGCGCGATGTCCCTTTAAATTTGGAAAGCACATTGATTGCATAAGGTTGATATCAGTATGCTTGCTGTCTGTGATTTACACAGAGCCATATATTTATATGGGTGATGTTGGTCCATGACTCAAATAAAAAACTAACATGTTTCCATGATTTTTTAGGGACACACGCACTTAAAAAAATACAAACATATTCTATACTTGAAAAACATGGATAGAACATGTAGGGGAAAAATGGATGTCTTATAAGGCCTAGGCTAGTTTCAGTGCCATGTTTTTCAGTTTTTCCAAGATAATTGACCAATTTATGATAGTTTGCATGAGTTTTTCAATCTGTTTTATGTTCTTTAAAAAAAAGTGCAAATAGCAATTGTGGCACACAAAACATTCTTGTAAAATTGACAAAAAAAAGTAATTTGAATTAGTTCTAAACTAAGGTCAGGACTCATTGCTGGACATTTTAAAACAGTCCATTTTTTGTTTTTCAGTTATTCCTGTGTACTTTTGGATGTGTGCTTTGCATCACTGTCTTGCTGGAGGACCCATGATCTTTGACTCATACCAAGTTTTCTTACATTGGGTAGGACATTTCGCTCTAAAATCTCTTGATAATTTTCTGATTTCAAGATTCCTGTGATATGGTCAAGGCCTCCATTACCATATGCAGCAAAGCAACCCAATAGCATTGTTGCTCCTCCACCATGCTTAACTGTTGGTAGGGTGGTCTCTTCCTTATAAGCTTCATTGTGTCATCTGTAAGCAAACTGTTGCTTTGAGTTGCCAGAAAGATCTATTTTTGTTTCATCTGTCCACAGAACATTTTCCCATAAGGATTGTGGTTTGTCAAGGTAGTCTTTGACAAAGATAAGTTGTTCCTTTTTATGTATTTTCTTCAGCAATGCTTTCTTCTGTGGCCTTTTCCCATAAAGCTCTGCTTGGTTTAGTGTGCGGCATATGATAGACTGTTCTAGGTTGGCCTTCAGGTCTTTGAATGTTTGACGTGGTGTTTTATCCACCATTCGCACCAACTTTTAAAGACATCTTTTATCAATTTTCCTCTTTCCCCCACGTCCAGAGAGGTTTATGGCGGTTCCATGTTTGGCAAACTTCTTAATAACATTACACACTTTTAAAACTGGAATAGCAAAGTCTTTGGAGATGGCCTTATGCCCTTTGGAAGTCTTGTGTTTGCTCATAAGAACAGTTCTGATGTCCTCAGACAGTTACTTTGTCTTCACCATTGTGACAAAGGAACAGGGCCTACCATGTGGCTTTTTAAAACACTGAAGTCATCATTCATTGGCTAATTCATGTCACATGGACACCGACAATTAATCACAGGTGATTCTCATTTGTGATTTGTCACAGGCTAGTCAAAATGTGTTTCCATAATAATTTAATGTAAACGGTGCAAATACCAGTGTTACATCAATATTTGGGTTTTTCTATTTTTCCCTCCCATTGTTTTTTTGTTTTAAATTATTGTTTATCATTTGCTCTTTTGTATTTAACACGAGTGCTCTATAAAAAAAAAAATGTTTCACTTGATTCTTTTGTTAGGAGATATTCCACATTATGTACTTCGTGGGTGCCAATAACGATGAGCAGGACTGTATTTAATAGAAAGAGATATAATTCATTGGAGCTTTAGCTTCTTTACTATATTGTTTTTTAAGCTGCAGCTTAATAATTGCGATAGACGTAGGGCTGGATCTGACCACTGCTGTACTTTACATTTTTTTGCACTATGCTCTTTGGAAAGTAAGGAGACCCATCAATGGCCTAATATTTGTAAGGAAAAAAAATATCAAAACTTTCTTAACTTTCAAAACGGATGCATCGCCATTTTCAGATAAGCTTGATTTCATACCAATTAACTCTTTCATGACTGATGACGTATATTTACGTCATCGGCCGTGTGCCTGCCATAGATGCAGGCTCGCCTGCTGAGCTGAGCCTGTTTCTTTCACTGTACTTGATGGCATATTTAATTGCCCATTAAGTATCTCTAACAGCCAAGGGTGGAACCGATATCCACCCATGGCTGTTAACCAGTTAAATGCTGCTGTCAATCACTGACAGTTGCCTTTAAACACATGTAGACAGGAAGCACGTCATTGATCCATCCCATTGGTGCCCCTGCTTGTGGCTGACATTTACAGGAGATCGTCATTTTTATATACATAGCAGTGCTGAAGCACAATCACTGCTTCAAGTCTCCTAAGGGGATTATTAAATACCTTAAAAAAAAAGTTTTAAAAAATACAGAAAAAATAAAAAAACAAAAGCTCAAATTTTACCCCATTAAAAATAAAGCAATACATAAAAAATATACATTTATAAGTATTTGATAGAGCAGTGTTCAGAAATGTCCTATCTATCAAAATATAAAATAGAGTAAATTACTGTGATCTATAAATGGCGTAATGAGAAAAAAAAGTAAAAATGCCAGAATTATATTTTTTCGGTCACCGCAACATTGCAATAAAATGCAATAAAAGGAGGTGAAAATATCATATCTACAAAATAATGGTATCAGTAAAAATGGGAGCTCAGGCATAAAAAAATAAGCCATCACCCAGCCCTAGATCCCGAAAAATGAGAAGGCTACCAGTCTTGGAAAATGGCATCAAAAGCAAAAATTTTTTTGACAAATTACATTTTTTTTCCACTACTTAAATAAAAAAAATCTATACATTTTTTTTTATCTTAGCGTACTCATACTGACCTGGGGAATCATATTGCCAGGTCAGTTTTTCCATATATTGAACATGGTAGATAAGACCACCACCTAAAACATTGTGGAATTGCCCTTTTTTGGCAATTTCACAGCACTTGAAAACTTGTTCTGCGAAAAAACAAGCCCTCATCATAAGGCTACATGGCTGGAAAAATAAAAAAAAGTTGGTGCTCTTGGAAGAAGGGGAGGAAAAAAAAAAATGGAAAAATGGAAAATCGCTCTGGGGTGAAGGGGTTAAATCAATTTAAATTCTCCAAAACTAATTTTGTCCAATGGCATAGCTCAAATTGTGAAAAATGATAAAAGATTCCTCTGAAAAGTAAACTAAAACCTTAACCGAACTGTATATTGTCATGCTATTATCGACTAAGTACATAATTACCAATGATTCACGGGCTTAAATTAGAAAAAAAAATGTGGAAAATCTTGTGTAACAAAGTGTCAAAGTCCACTTCATATAGCATAAATGTACGTAAAAATACTTTGCTAGAAATGTTTAGACATCAAATATTCTTTTTTTGTATTCATATTATGACAAATCTAAGGATTTAGCTGAAAGAAGCTTCTACCGACGATTATAGGTGGGACAGAAGTCAGCACATCACTGTCAGACAAAAACACACAATAAAAGAATTTCTTTCGAGCTGCCACAAAGAGTTAATGCTTCCTTGGGCAGACAAGTTTCCAATTCAATTAGTTTTAATGAACCTTCTGCTCACTGGTTACTGAACTAGAAAGAACAGCAATAAATGCCCAGAGGAAAGAGTGAGGATATTAAAGGAGGGGTGGCGTATAGTATATAAATTTCGTAGTTGACTATAAGAGTAGACTTGGTCAGGATTTGGGATATATGGGCTACAAGAAGATACATTATGATATTTGGTGTGAACAGATTATTTTGGTACATGTTGAAGACTGGAATAATTTTAACGTTACTCTCGGAGACTGTGATACTTGATAAATACCAATAAGGGTTACAAAGCATTTGAAATCTAGAGAAAAATCCTGAGACTATCAAAATCAGATTGATGTAAATTTTCTGGAATCTTTTGATTAAGTGTCCATGAATAGAAATGTTTTAGATGAAGACCTTGAAATATTTATGAATTTACAGTATATATAACATCTATACTAAAATTGTCACGCTCGCTTCATATTAATATAATACTAGATGTTTCCAGCCAGCTAACGCTCGGCACGCTCATTGCTATCTAATTAACGCTGCTGGTGATTAAACTAAAGTAAATAATGACAACATTTAATAGCGCTTAGGCAGGTGGTAAATTAACTTAAAAAGAAGTTAATAACAATAGTGTGGTGATGTGTTGGGGGCGGGATTATGTGTGGTGATGTGGTGGGGGGCGGGATTATGTGTGGTATTAGGGTGGGGGGCGGGATTATGTGTGGTAATAGGGTGGGGGGGCGGGATTATGTGTGGTAATAGGGTGGGGGGGCGAGATTATGTGTGGTGAATGGGTGGGATTATGTGTGGTAATGTGGTGGGGGGTGGGATTATGTGTGGTGATGTGGTGGGGGGGCGGGATTATGTGTGGTAATGTGGTGGGGGGCTGGATTATGTGTGGTAATGTGGTGGGGGGCGGCATTATCTGTAGTAATGTGGTGGGGGCGGGATTATGTGTGGTAATGTGGTGGGGGGCAAAATTATGTGTGGTAATGTGATGGGGCGGGATTATGTGTGGTAATGTGGTGGGGGGGATTATGTGTGGTAATGTGGTGGGGGGCGGCATTATCTGTAGTAATGTGGTGGGGGCGGGATTATGTGTGGTAATGTGGTGGGGGGCAAAATTATGTGTGGTAATGTGATGGGGCGGGATTATGTGTGGTAATGTGGTGGGGGGGATTATGTGTGGTAATGTGGTGGGGGGCGGGATTATGTGTGGTAATGTGGTGGGGGTGGGATTATGTGTGGTAATGTGGTGGGGGGTGGGATCATGTGTGGCAATGTGGTGGGGGGGATTATGTGTGGTAATGTGGTGGGGGGTGGGATTATGTGTGGTAATGTGGTGAGGGTGGGATTATGTGTGGTAATGTGATGGGGGGCGGGATTATTTGTGGTAATGTGTTGGGGGGCAGGATTATGTGTGGTAATGTAGCGGGGGGCAGGATTATGTGTGGTAATGCGGTGGGGGTCGGGATTATGTGTGGTAATGTGGTGGGGGGTGGGATTATGTGTAGTAATGTGGTGGGGGGGTGGGATTATGTGTTGTGATGTGGTGGGGGCAGGATTATGTGTGGTGATGGGGTGGGGGGCAGGATTATGTGTGATGATGGGGTGGGGGGTGGGATTATGTGTGGTAATGTGGTGGGGGTGGGATTATGTGTGGTAATGTGGTGGGGGGGCGGGATTATTTGTGGTAATGTGTTGGGGGGGCAGGATTATGTGTGGTAATGTAGCGGGGGGCGGGATTATGTGTGGTAATGTGGTGGGGGTCGGGATTATGTGTGGTAATGTGGTGGGGGGTGGGATTATGTGTAGTAATGTGGTGGGGGGGTGGGATTATGTGTTGTGATGTGGTGGGGGCAGGATTATGTGTGGTGATGGGGTGGGGGGCGGGATTATGTGTGATGATGAGGTGGGGGGTGGGATTATGTGTGGTGATGGGGTGGGGGGCGGGATTATGTGTGGTGATGGGGTTGGGGGGCGGGATTATGTGTGGTGATGGGGTGGGGGGCGGGATTATGTGTGGTGATGGGGTGGGGGGCGGGATTATGTGTGTTGATTTGGTGGGGGGCAGGATTATGTGTGGTAATGTGGTGAGGGGTGGGATTATGTGTGGTAATGTGGTGGGGAGCGGGATTATGTGTGGTAATGTGGTGGGGATGCGGGATCATCTGTGGCAATGTGGTGGGGGGCGGGATTATGTGTGGTAATGTGGTGGGGAGTGGGATTATCTGTAGTAATGTGGTGGGGGGTGGGATTATGTGTGGTAATGTGGTGGGGGGTGGGATTATTTGTGGTAATGTGGTGGGGGGCAGGATTATCTGTGGTAATGTGGTGGGGGGGCGGGATTATGTGTAGTAATGTGGTGGGGTGGCGGGATTATGTGTGGTGATGTGGTGGGGGGCGGGATTATGTGTGGTGATGTGTTGGGGGCGGGATTGTGTGGTGATGTGTTGGGGGGTGGGATTGTGTGTGGTGATGTGTTGGGGGCGGGATTATGTGTGGTGATGTGTTGGGGGGCGGGATTATGGGTGGTGATTTGTTGAAGGGGCGGGATTATGTGTGGTAATGGGGTGGGGGGCAGGATTATGTGTGGTGATGGGGTGGGGGGTGGAGCTACTGTGCAGGGGGCGGGATTAGCGAGTAATCACGATGCCTCTTATATATATAGATCTAGTGACACTAACCAAGAACTCTAAAACATTGTTCTTACCCTCTGCAATTGGTTTAGTGCCATTGATCCAACAATTTTCATCACAAACAATGATGATACATTATAATAACAGATGGATAATATTAGGGTCTTTTCGTTATCATCTTTATCGACATATTCATCGTCTTTACAGAGGTTGTCCCGTTTTAAAGACTACTGCTCAAAAGGCTAAGGGTCACAAAAATACCATGAGCTTTTACTCACGCACGAGTTCCATCTCTACCTCTCACCAATTGCCAATTTTTGGTGATCAACTGCATCGGTGACATTACTTCACATCAACAGCACTACAGCCAATCACTAAGCTCAGTGGCTCATGTTGTCTATATTGGCAGGGTTCTAAGCTCAGTGATTGGCTGCACCACTGTCAATGTGACACCACCACTGCAGCCGGTACACATTGAGCCTATAGATCGACTGCAGCGCTGTTAATGTGATGTCAATGCTGCAGGCTATCATCAAAGACCAGAGCAGAGGAGAGAGGAACCTTTGGAGCCCAGAAGAATAAGTAAAAGCTCAGATTGTTTATTCTTGTTTCTCTATGCCTTCAGAGAAATATTCTTTCAAATTGTCTTCTCATTTTTCTACTGGTTATTCTATAAACTGGCGACAGGTAGCACTGGGCTCCGGGAGGGTTAGTGAATGCTCAGCTTGTATTTCTGTGTTTTTTTGTGTGTCCCTGAGTATTTTTGCAATAGTCTTTGAAATGTAACAACCCCTTTAAAGAGGATGAAGACGACAATAAAGTCGATACAGAAAAGGTCCTAAAATTGTCCATCTACATAATAAGTTCTCTTCTGATTTTATAAAAAATAAAATTTGTGAAGACAATTGTTGCGTCATTGGCACAAAACTAGTTACACAAAATAAGGAAAAACCCTTTACATTGAGTATGTGTTTCCGTGAACTTGACAATTTGAGTAGTTGTTATTCATCACGATGGATATATTACAAATGGTTCATCTTACAGTTAACCATTTCTCTTTGTCCTTCCGTCTGCCTCTTCTTTTCCCACTTCATCCCCATCCCTTTTGACCTTGCCAACCTGACTTTTATCCTTTCTGGACATATTATCCAAAGATCACAGCCAATTTTTCGAATGGACACATGATGAATCATAAAGGTTACACCTAATATTTGTCTGTGGACAAGAATACTAATATGAAAACATTAGTAGTAGTTACTGTGACCTGTAAAATGCTTCATAAAAAATATTGGACACATTCATTTATTTTTACAGACAGGGAGAAAATTGCAATTTTTAAGGACTATCCAACGAATTTATAGACCCTGATCTCTTTATAGAGTCTTCTTGTTAGTTGACATGGGCTCACAAATATGAATACAGTGGGGCAAAAAAGTATTTAGTCATTCAGCAATAGTGCAAGTTCCACCACTTAAAAAGATGAGAGGCGTCTGTAATTTACATCATAGGTAGACCTCAACTATGGGAGACAAACTGAGAAAAAAAAATCCAGAAAATCACATTGTCTGTTTTTTTATCATTTTATTTGCATACTATGGTTGAAAATAAGTATTTGGTCAGAAACAAAATTTCATCTCAATACTTTGTAATATATCCTTTGTTGGCAATGACAGAGGTCAAACGTTTTCTGTAAGTCTTCACAAGGTTGCCACACACTGTTGTTGGTATGTTGGCCCATTCCTCCATGCAGATCTCCTCTAGAGCAGTGATGTTTTTGGCTTTTCGCTTGGCAACACGGACTTTCAACTCTCTCCAAAGGTTTTCTATAGGGATGGAGACTGGCTAGGCCACTCCAGGACCTTCAAATGCTTCTTACGAAGCCACTCCTTCGTTGCCCTGGCGGTGTGCTTTGGATCATTGTCATGGTGAAAGACCCAGCCACGTTTCATCTTCAATGCCCTTGCTGATGGAAGGAGGTTTGCACTCAAAATCTCACGATACATGGCCCCATTCATTCTTTCATGTACCCGGATCAGTCGTCCTGGCCCCTTTGCAGAGAAACAGCCCCAAAGCATGATGTTTCCACCACCATGCTTTACAGTAGGTATGGTGTTTGATGGATGCAACTCAGTATTCTTTTTCCTCCAAACACGACAAGTTGTGTTTCTACCAAACAGTTCCAGTTTGGTTTCATCAGACCATAGGACATTCTCCCAAAACTCCTCTGGATCATCCAAATGCTCTCTAGCAAACTTCAGATGGGCCCGGACATGTACTGGCTTAAGCAGTGGGACACGTCTGGCACTGCAGGGTCTGAGTCCATGGTGGCGTAGTGTGTTACTTATGGTAGGCCTTGTTACATTGGTCCCAGCTCTCTGCAGTTCATTCACTAGGTCCCCCCGCGTGGTTCTGGGATTTTTGCTCACTGTTCTTGTGATCATTCTGACCCCACGGGGTGGGATTTTGTGTGGAGCCCCAGATCGAGGGAGATTATCAGTGGTCTTGAATGTCTTCCATTTTCGAATTATTGCTCCCACTGTTGATTTCTTCACTCCAAGCTGGTTGGCTATTGCAGATTCAGTCTTCCCAGCCTGGTGCAGGGCTACAATTTTGTTTCTGGTGTCCTTTGACAGCTCTTTGGTCTTCACCATAGTGGAGTTTGGAGTCAGACTGTTTGAGGGTGTGCACAGGTGTCTTTTTATACTGATAACAAGTTTAAACAGGTGCCATTACTACAGGTAATGAGTGGAGGAAAGAGGAGACTCTTAAAGAAGAAGTTACAGGTCTGTGAGAGCCAGACATCTTGATTGTTTGTTTCTGACCAAATACTTATTTTCCACCATAATATGCAAATAAAATGATAAAAAAACAGACAATGTGATTTTCTGGATTTTTTTTTCTCAGTTTGTCTCCCATAGTTGAGGTCTACCTATGATGTAAATTACAGACGCCTCTCATCTTTTTAAGTGGTGGAACTTGCACTATTGCTGAATGACTAAATACTTTTTTGCCCCACTGTATATTAGGACTCTGTACAATCTCCATGTTGTAAAGGGCAATATTATGGCATGTGTAGACTTCTGTAAGACCTTAGTATACCTCTGCCTGCCTCCATAAAGTAGCATGCGAAGATTGGTTTTCCTAAATTAAGCCGGCAATATATATTAGGTTTTTGTTGGCCGAAAGTTTGACCGGCAACCAGCTTGGCTGTTTTTCCATACTTTCTCTATGAGAAAGCCGCCTGTAGACATCTCTGCCAGTGGCTTATCTGTGGGAAAAGAAAGTGAACAGCAGTCCTAAATTGAACAAGCCCAATCGACATCTTCCACGAGGACCAGTTGGCTTGCGCCTCCTTACACATTAGAGTATCGGCTTAAACCGTCTATATCAGCAGGTTCATCCGACAATAGTCTATTGTATATGTGGGCCTTATCTCTGTGATATATTACAGTACAGAGCATGATACATCAGCAATCTGAGTGCCTATGCCTTTATAACACAGTTCTGCCATGGCTGCCCCAGAGAAGTTCATGAATACTGGTTCTGAATTCTGGTTCCTTTTTTTCCCAGATCACTTAAGTCTACCTAATATTTTCTATACAGTAGGCTAATTTGCTTTATAAAGCAAGCTACCAAGCAAATACCAATTTTACAATCAAAGGGAATCAGTTCCCCAAGGCCTCTTAACTACCAGTGGTATCATAAAAAGCCATATTCAACCCTTGTATCTTGCCATTCATGAAATGGCAAAAGAAATCTGCCATACTCAGTGTAGGGTGGATTATTTGCAGATATTTCTGTGTCTCATCTGAAGTTAGTTTGGTAGCAAACAAATTTAGAACAGTGGCTCAAATATACCCTGTCCTCTTACTCTCCGAAGAAGCAATTTGCATATTTAATTTCCAAAAAGAAAATTGCATGGCCTATAAAGGCCCCGTCTCACTTAGCGACGCTAAAGCGATCCCGACAACGATACGACCTGTCAGGGATCGTTGCTGCGTCGCTATGTGGTCGCTGGTGAGATGTCAAACAGTGAGATCTTACCAACGATCGCTGCTGCGATCTCACTGTTTGACATCTCACCAGCGACCTGTAGCGACCTGTACAACGATGTCACATGGGAGCTATTATGACGATTCAGTGTCTGAGTCGTCAACGAGGTCATTGGTAAGGTGTCAAACACAGCGATGTGTGCTACCCAGCGGGACCTCAACGATCAAACAAAAGGTCCAGGCCATTCCGACACGACCAGCGATCTCACAGCAGGGGCCTGGTCGCTGCTACGTGTCACACATAGCGAGATCGCTACTGAGGTCGCTGTTGCGTCACAAAACTTGTGACTCAGCAGCGATCTCGCTAGCGATCTCGCTTAGTGAGACGGGGGCTTAAGTCTCCTTATGCTGTCATGTCAGGCATGTCACTCTCCACAAGGAGAGATCTTACCCCTTTGACCTCAGATATCTTTTAGGATTTTCAGCATCATAGACTTATCTTCTATCTAGTGGACAGATGGTAACTTCAAATTGGAATACCTGCTTCAATTTCGCATTTTGTTTACTACTGCCAAAAAAAAGGAGAGCACTGAAAAGTCACAATGTTTCTAATGGTAGATATTATTTTCATGAAAAACATTATTTTGCATTTAGGGAAATATATTTTTTTCATATTGCTTCTGCAATTAAAAAACCCAACATATTTTTGGTTCATCTTTAAAACTATGGCCATTTTAGTAATGTTGTTTTAGGTTTTTCTCAATCATGCAACAGAAAGAATGAGAAAATTGTATAAATAAAAAAAATCATACAAAGTAAAGTCCTGGAACGAGATACCATATGCTTGTTATGTTAGAGAAAATAAGCTTTGAGGAGATATTTTGTAGCAAATGGAGATAGACTTTTGTGATCACCGATTATCTAGTAAATGTAACGTTTCTCCAAAACACTTTGACTCACACCTTCTGTCTTGGACCATAAAATGAGCCTTGGGGAGGGTACGTTCTGAAAAATGTATCAAAATAAATAAAAACATCTGAACCTCAAGCAAAATAAACCCTGACTTGCAGACTCCTAACTCGCGACTACACGTTAAAACTCCAGAACTTGCCTTAAAGATATTACAATAACTTTGTCAAGTAGCACATGAGAAAAGAGTGCCCCTAGCCATAGAGTAAGCACAAAAATTCTCTTTGAGTATTGACATGACAGTTTTTGAAAGTTCAAGCAGAAAACCAATTATAATGAGCACCGAAAAGCCCCAAGCCCTGCTGTTCAATAAATAAAAAAGTACAACAAACTATTCTCCAAAAAGGTTCTAGAGAGTTTCCTCTTGTCCCGCTACTTACAATATGATTACATAAATAGTCTCTATTTGCAGTTGTCTTGCCAGGCAGCTGTATTAAAGCACAAATCAAATCAAGTCAGGATTAGACAGTAAAAGAGCATGGTTTAAAGTAAGCTATCCCCTAGGAACTGTTCTCAGATTCATCAAACAGAGCTTAAAGTACAGTATATCTTATACCCCTGTGTTTCCGAGCTGCACCATAGCAAAAGCGGTTATTATTTTTGATATCTCAAGAATGTTGATAGTAGCTTTAGAAGACCCGCTTGCTTATTAAAAAATAAAAAAAAGTGATATGAACTACATCTAACACATATTACCATTTCCACCAGTTAGGATTCCCGAGACGGACATCAACAGATAAATCCTGGTAGTCTCTAGTGTGAGGTTGATCTATTTTTCTTGGGTTTTCTATTTTAATAATTACTCATAATTAAGAAATGTTTGCCATAGTTGTCTTTCAAGGCATTAGACATTGAGTCCATTGATGAATGACAGTGACAAGCTTTGTTGTACATACTATAGAAGTCATTTAAAAACCTTTCTGATTGCTGAGAAAGACAGATGAAAAATGGGAGAATTCAATTTACAGAAGTATTGCAGGTCATCAATTAAAGGCAATGAAAGAAGGCAAATATTGCATAGTTTATTGAAATACAATATGTAATTAATGCCATAGAACAAAATGGATGACACTTGATAAACAACGTCGTAGACATTAGAAATGAAAATAAATCTGCTATACTATGCTTCGCAAAGCTGATATAAGCCAGAGTGCACAATTTCAAATATTTAAGTAAAATAATTAATATAAAATTGGGTTTTTATTAACTAATAGAAACTTATAGAACTAAAGTAAATTTGGGCTTAATTTACTTTCATTGTATAGTATTTTTTTACATCTGTACTTGTCCTATTCTGAAAAAAATAGCACGAGTGGAAGCATTTAAAGAAATAATTATTGTTGATGATTATTATATTGTTTCCGGAAGAAACATTATGACTATGGAATAAAAAAACTTGAATCATTAGAAATCATAGATATGATTAGAAATTAAATGAATGTTGAAAAAAGTTATTTCTGAATGAAAATAAAGGAGCAAGAGAAACCGACTAGAAACTAAAATGTGTCTATGCAAATGCAAACTGCATGGGAAACAAACAAGAATTGGAGATGCTAACATAGGAAGAGAGATATGATGTCATACAAATCACTGAAACTTGGTGGGATGATACACATGATTGGAATACAAACCTTAAAGGCTACAACTTATTTATTAGAAACAGAATTAACAATAGAGGATGAGATGTTGCATTGTAGAAACATGTATATCTGCACAGAGATCCAAGCCTCAGAGGATGGTAGCTCTGCAGAAACTGTTTGGGTAAGCATACAAGGAGAGAAGAGCAGAAAGGACACTATTGTAAGTGTTTACTATGGGCCACCCAGACAGACTGAAGAACTTTTTTTACTTCAGATGTCTCTGCTCTGAAAAAAGTATGACACAGTGACCAATGGAGATTTCAGCTATTCAGAAATTTGTTGGGAATCTCTCTCAGGCAAAAGCAATGGGTCCTGAGAATTCTTATCTTCTCTTGATGACAACTTTATATTTCAAAAGGTAGAAGAGAAAACAAGAGGATCTGCAATCTTGAACCTAATTCTTACCAGCAGGGATGAAATGGTTGATGAAGTAAAGATGACTTGGAATTTAGGAGGCAGCTATCACGCTATCCTCGAATTTTGGATTACAAGCAGAGGAAGACCAGCCAGGACTCAGCCTTTAAGGTTTGACTTCAGAAAGGCAGATTTTAATGGACTTATAAGCAGGGTAGGAAAGGTCCAATGGCTCGATGTTCTAAAGGACAGAAATGTCCAAGAACGATGGGAGATTTTGCTAAATGAAATTCTCACTGCACAATCAGAAACAATCCCGAAAAGAAGGAAGAATTGGAGTCATATAAAGTGACCGGGATGGATGAACACAGAACTTAAACACTTGTTAAAAAGGAAAAGAGAAATGTGTATTAAATGGAAAGAGGGGGGCATATCTAAAGAAGAATATAATGCTGTCTGCAGGGAATTCAGGGGGAGTGTTAGAAGAGCTAAAGCCAGTAATGAATTGAGACTTGCAAAGGAGACCAAAAGCAATAAAAAAGGATTTTGGGGGCATGTCAAAAGCAAGAGAAAAGTCAAAGATGCTTCATGAATTTTACAGGATGAAAAAGGGTGAAGTGGTCAAAAATTATGTTGAGAATGCCGATCTTTGAAATTCCTATTTTGCATCAACTAGCAATTGTAACATCAACGGATCTTCATGGTGCTATCGAAGGGATATAATAATCCACACTATCTATAATCAGAGAGATGGTCAGGGAACACTTAGATAATTTAAATTAATTTAAATCTCGTGGTCCAGGTGAATTACATCCTAAGGTACTGTAAGAGATAGCAGAGGAAATTGCAGAACCAATAACCAGAATATTTGAAACATCCTGGAGAACAGAACTCCCAGAAATTTGGAGAAGGGCAAATGTTGTTCCTATCTTCAAATAAAAGGAAAGGAGATGGAGCCAGGAAATTACAGGCCAGTGAGCCTTACCTCTATACCAGGAAAGATCTTTGAGCAAATTTTTAAACAGCATGTATGTAAGTACTTTGATAAGAATACAGTAATTAACCAACATGTCAACATGGGTTTGTAGCAAACAAGTCATGCCAGACTAATCTAATTAACTTCTATGATGGAATCACTGACTGGGTGGATCAGCTTTAGCTTGCCAAATAAGAGGGCACCCGAGAAAATTAATTCATCTCTAATTCTGAGTATTTTTTTAACCCCTTCCTAGCCATAGAAGAATTCTGAAAAATGGTAGCTCTCTGGTCCTTATTCTGCTGGATCTGATAGGATTAGAACGCAAAAAATAATATCCAAATTTGTGTGAAAAAGCAAATTCAAGTATTTTCGAATAAATTCACTAATTTCTATTAACTTTCATTTTGTGTAATCAGTAATAATTATAATTAGAGATAAATGGATGAGGCAAAATTAAAATTCATCTGCTTGTGCGTTTTTTTCCCAGGAAAATAATGTCCCTTAATATTCTCTGGGCTCTTTCTAGACCCCAGAGCATAATAAAGGTAAAATGTAAAAAATAGAAAATAAATTATACTCACCTCACCATTCACCTCACCATCCCATCTGTTACTCATCGCCAGCTGTTCGGTTCTCACCGCATCTTCTGATCCACATCTTGTGTTGCAATCTTCAGCCCTCTCACCCTGCACTAGACTTTCAGATATTATGGAGCCTGGGAGGATTGTACACAGGTGTGCAAGAGATCAACAGTGCACGTTGTGATGTCATGATGCCATTGACCTCTCACATGCCTGTGCAGAACCCTCCCGGGCATCATGACACCAAGAAATCTGGTGCAGTGTGAGATGACCATAGATTCCAATCAAAGCGCAGGTGGATCCAAGGATGCATTAAGTATAGTGATGAGTATTTTTTAGTAAAAATTACTCAGAGGTCACCCGAGCATGCTCGGGAAATCTCGAATAGCGAGTATATTCGCTCATCACTAGTTAAGGATAGTGATGAGCGAATATACTCGTTACTCGAGTTTCCCCGAGCACGCTCGGGTGAACATCCAAGTATTTTTTAGTGCTCAGAGATTTAGTTTTCATCACCTCAGCTGAATGATTTACATCTGTTAACCAGCATAAGTACATGTGGGTGTTGCCTGGTTGCTAGGGAATCCCCACAAGTACTTATGCTGGCTAAGAGATGTAAATCATTCATCTGAGGTGATGAAAACTAGTGATGAGCGAATATACTCATTACTCGAGATTTCCCGAGCACACTTGGATGACCTCCGAGTATTTTTTAGCGCTCGGAGATTTAGTTTTCATCACCTCAGCTGAATGATTTACATTTGTTAGCCAGCATAAGTACATGTGGGGGTTGCCTGGTTGATAGGGAATCCCCACATGTAGTTATGCTGGCTAAGAGATGTAACTCATTCAGCTGAGGTGACGAAAACTAGATCTCCGAGCACTAAAAAATACTCGGAGAACACCCGAGCGTGCTTGGGAAATCTCGAGTAACGACTCGAGTATATTTGCTCATCACTAGTTAAGAACTAGATGGGTGGTGGTGAGTAACAGAGGAGCCAGAGAGATGAACGGTACAGTGAGTATAACGATTTTTTTAATGGTTTGATGGAACATTATGGTTCAAAAAAAGTAATCCGATGAATCTACGCGGAGGCGAAATAAAAAAAATCTGCATTTTGGCGAATATCGATTTTTGGAAAATTTGTGCAGAGTTCAGGTCCACTCAAATTTATTTGCTTATCTTTATATCAAGACCTTAGTATCTTATCAATTGCAGCTATATATTTGGAAGAAATTTGTATGTTCTCCCCGTGTTTGTATGGGTTTCCTCCTGGTTCTCTAGTTTCCTCCAACACTCTAATGACATACTGAAATGGAATTTGTATTGTGAGCCTCAATGGTGCTTATTTAGTTACATGGTGGTACACATTTGGTTTAATTTGAGCCGTAATGGGAAATCTGTAATGGGGTCTCCCACTTACTATGTGCCATATACAGTAGTGTGAAAGTGTTTGCCCCCTTGCTGAGTTCCTATTCTTTTGCATGTTTGTCACACTTAAATGTTTCAGATCACCAAACAAATATAAACATTAGACAAAGATAACACAAGTAAGCACAAAATGCAATTTTTAAATGAAGGTATTTATAATTAATTGAAAAAGAAATACAAACCTACAGGGCCTATGTGAAAAAAGTGATCCCCCTTAAACAATAAATTAACTGTGTTTTACCAAAAGTTCATGAAAAGCTAGACATCATACCGCAATGCAAAGAAATTCTGGAACAATTGAGAAACAAAGTAATTGAGATCTATCAGTCTGGAAAAGGTTCTAAAGCCATTTCTAAAAATTTGGGACTCTGGCGAACCACAGTGAGAGCCATTATCCACAAATTGCAAAAACATGGAACAGTGGTGAACGTTCCAAGGATTGGCTGGGTGACCAAAATTACCCCAAGAGTACAGCGAAGAATCATCCAAGAGGTCACAAAAGACCCACAGTAATATACAAAGAACTGCAGGCGTCACTTGCCTCAGTTTAGATCAGTGTTCATGATGACTCCACCATAAGCAAGAGACTGGGCAAGAATGGCTGCATGACAGCATTTTAGAAAAGGAACATCATACCAACAGTAAAATATAGTGGTGGAAGTGTGATGGTCTGGGACTGTCTTGCTGCTTCAGGACCTGGAAAACTTGCTGTGGTAAATGGAACCATGACTTCTGCTGTGTACCAAAGGATTCTGAAGGAGAATGTCTGGCCATATGTTTGTGACTTCACGCTGAAGCTGAACCTCCCTTGGGTTATTTAGCAGGACAATGATCCAAAACAAGTCCACCTCTGAATGGCTTAAGAAAAACAAAAGTAAGGCTTTGGAGTGGCCTAGTAAAAGTGACCTTAATCTGATTGAGATGCTGAGGCATGACCTTAAAAAGGCGGTTCATGCTTGGAAACCCTCCAATATGGCTGAATTACAGCAATTCTGAAAAATTTAGTTGGCTAAAATTCCTCCAGAGCATTGTAAAAGACTCATTGACAGTTATTGTAAATGCTTGATTGCAGTTGTTGCTGCTAAGGGTGGCCCAATCAGTTATTAGGTTTAGGGGGCAATCACATTTTCACACAGGGCCATGTAGGTTTGGATTTCTTTTTTCCTTAATAATAAAGACCTTCATTTAGAAACTGTATTTTGTGATTACTTGTGTTATCTTTGTCTTATATTTAAATTTGTTTGGTGATTAGAAACATTTAAGTTTGACAAACATACAAGAGCATGGGAAATTAGGAAAGGTGCAAACACTTTTTCACACCACTGTACTCCCCTGCTATTTGCTATCTCTTCACCTCCTATAGCTTCATCATTGGGTTCAGAAGAGCTGTAATAGTCAGTGTATGGTTATACCAACTATAAAATGCAGCCGCATTACAGCATCAGAAACCAGCCCTAATGTGATTCACCAGCTGTAATCATGATAAAATGGCAGCAGTAATATATATATCCTTCCAATTCCCTACATCGAGAAAAGAAAGGATTTGTGTTAATTTTAAATTTTCTTTGAGAGGGTGAAGCTGTTTCTGTTGTTTGTCCCGCTCTCCCGTCACAGGTCATTGCCTGGTGCGGCGTACCATGAAACAAACAAATAGAAAAAGGCACCTTCTGGCACTTTAAGCTTTGTATTTTTTTTTTTAGCTTACTACAGATCCAGTGGTTCCAAATGATAAAAAACACAGTCTTACTACAGTCTATCTCTGGTTAGACTGGGAAAAATGAGTATGATTATCACATGTACCGAGAAGGGCAGGGAAGACAGCTGGAGTCATCTCAAAACTCAGGAGGCAAGGAGAAGACAAGAGGTCACAATTATGTTCCTGTATCACACTTCTCCTCACTCTGATCTGATATATTCTGTGTGTTCCTCTATAGTGCTTAGGGAAGTTCTAATTAAGGAGAGAAAGAAATTTTGACACATCTGAAGCAGAAATCAATATTTAGCGCTATAATCAGCAATTCCTGATGGCCTGACAATGTCACTATACACATTGTAACTCTCCGTATTATACTCTCCGAGAAGAGAGCTAGATGGGGCTAACACACTCAACGTGCGCCGTGCACCAATCACACAGAATTGTAGCTCATTCATTACTTCTCCTGGAACTGTCACCAGACAGAAATGGAGAAAGCACAATCACATGTGAAAAACTGAAGAAACTATCTATTATCTATCTATCTATCTATCTATCTATCTATCTATCTATCTATCTATCATCTATCTATCTATCTATCTATCTATCATTTATCTATCTATCTATCTATCTATCTATCTATCTATCTTTCTATTATCTATCATCTATCTATCTATCTATCTATCTATCTATCTATCTATCTATCTATTATCTATCATCTATCTATCTATCTATCTATCTATCTATCTATCTATCTATAATCTATCTACCTATCTATCATCTATCTTTTACCTATCTATATTTTATCTATCTATGCATTTATTTACAGTATGTGTCTGTCTATCTTTCTATCATGGGGATGTGTGACCCTCGTCCATCAAGCCTCACCTGCAGAAACATATGCACAATAACATACATATTCATATTGGGCACACATATACAACATATGATCATGCTGATACGTTACACACAGGGTCGGACTGGGGCACCGGGACACTGGAGAATCCTATGGTGGGCCCAGACCCGCCCCCAACCCAGCTCCTTCATTCCTGCCTGCCATGCTTGCTGATAGCGTGGGCCAAGCGGTGTACACTTCATTGTATAGTCGGCACCAACTGGCAGGCTGCACAGGTGATGTGATGAGAAGTGCAGGGGTAGCTCCTTCACATCACCTGCCGCCGCCGCTGCCGGCTTCTACTCTACTAAAGAGAGCTGTGTGCGTGCGTGCCAAGGCACAGCTGACTGTGAGGCTGTCTGAGAGGAGACAGACAGACACACAACAGCTGATCTGCAGTTACCTGTTTCCTGTGCTGCGTCTCTCAGCTCCTCTTCCACAAAACCCTGGACAGCAGCGAAAGCACTGATTGGCTGCAATTCAGTCAATCAGCCTTAGTTTTCTTTGTGTGATCTCACAGCCCAGATCAGGCAAGGAGCTGTGCTGTGATTGGTCAAGGTCCAGCCAAAGCAACACAGCCATGTATTGCACAAAGGAGCAGAGGGAGTCTAAAGGCTGCGGTGTGAGTGTAAGTAAATAAATATATTATGCCTGCACCATGACTAGATCTCCAACCACTGATACAGTTAGGAGAGGGGGCCCCTATGCAACCTAAAGTTGACACAGGGGATGGGGCCCACAGTAAAATTCTAATTTCCTGTGGGCTCCATTCTGTCAACCACCTCTATTTTGCTGTGGGTCCCCTTTACCCTTCAGAGCAGGTCCAAAGGAAAATAGAGGTGAAACAGTGGGAGGAGGGGGTCCACAGGAAAATGTAAGTGAAACTGTGGGTAGGGGCCCACAGAATATTGGGTGACACAGGGGGGGAGGGGGCCCACAGGATTTTGGATGACACAGTGGGAAAGGGAGCCCACAGGATATTGGGTGACACAGTGGGGGAGGGGGCCAATGCCACGCCATGAGTCAGAAAGGCTTTTCGTAAGTATTGCAATGTGGTCTGATGCGGAAGTGAACCTTAAGGCCGGGATCACACAACCGTGTGTGATGCGATAAACTCATGCGAGTTTCTCGCATCGCACACGGTTGTGTGATCCCGGCCTTAAGTGCATTGAACACAGTGAACAAAGTCAAAACCAACTGGCGTTCGATGACGGATCGCTTCAACAAGGACCTGAGACAGGAGATCCAAATTCACAGTGGTGCTGCAGCAAGGACCGAGAAATACAAATACCACTGATTGCTGGATTTCCGGAGACCTGTCCTTGCTCAGAGAATGTAAATATTTTTGTGTTGTATTCCATTGTGTTGTATTCCCTAATCTGAATTTTTCTATTCCACAGGAGTTGGCGCTTTTACAATTGTTGTTTTTTTGGAGTAATGTTTTACTTTTCTTTTCACAGAACCTGGAGCAGCACCCTCGAACCTGGATCATCCTCTGGAGTGGTCCCTCATCGAACTGCCACAGACCAGTCCCAGCCATCCACCAGTGAAGCTGCAAGTGGGTCGGCATCACAGGCTGGAGAACAAGCAGCTGGTGCTTCCGGTATTCCCCAGTCCCAGTCCTCTGCCTCTTTTTTTTTGGCTCTTCCCACCAGCGGCAGAAGGCCTCGGACAGGTCACTCACGCCTGAGTTTATTCACTTGAGCTCGGTCTTCCAAAATGGCCTGAAGGTGCTGGGAGATAGGATGGAAAGTGGTCTGACCCATATTAACACACTTTTCCAGGATGTCAACCAACGCCTTAACCATCTGGAAGCCAACCTCCAGAGACCAGCACACCATTTTTAAAATAAGATAGAGCAGGGCATATCGGAACACCTTACACCTGAACTCCAGCTCAACGTGATGCATGCCTGCAATGCTGCTTACGGTCAGGCTATGCAGCAGACTCGGTACTTCCAGCAGCCACAGGTGGTATTTCTACCTGTGACATAAATTACACACTTAACCTCAATACCGAGTTCTGCTGCATTTCACTGTACGACCACCACCATGCCTAGTCCTGCTGCACACCACTACACCCCCACCACCATGCTGTGTGCTGCTGAAAGCTACTCCACCACCACCACCATACCGAGTCCTGCTCCTGCATGGCTGTCCACTGCCACCAGCACTAGGCCGCCTCCAGATCCTGCACGACTGTCTACCATCACCACCACTAGGCTGCCTCAAGATCCTGCACGGCTGTCCACCGCCACCATCACTAGGCCGCCTCAAGATCCTGCATGGCTGTCCATGCCACCACCTTTAGGTTGCCTCAAGATCCTGCACGGCTGTCCACTGCGACCACCATTAGGCCGCCTCAAGATCCTGCACGGCTGTCCCCAGCCACCACCAGGCCGGGTCCATATTCTGAACGCCCTGCTTACCCCACCACTCCTACTCTCCCAAGGAGACACAAAAAAGGAGGCTGCTGCATTAAACCGGACTGAAATCTAAAAAGAGCCGTGCCACCAGAACTGTCATACTACCTCCACCCACACCTCCAAATGTGTCTGGGTTGTCCAGTTTTTCTCTCCCTTCCAATGTGTCTCTCCCATCCCATGTTTCCACTCCTAATGTGTCTACTTCCATCCTTGATCTCCCAGACCCCACAAGTTTAGTTAGCCCTTCCCCCCTTCATCGTCCACACAGCCAATCCTCCCAGCTCCACACCCCCCAGGTTCATAACATTTCCCCCTCATTGGTTGGTAAAAGTTAATTTTTTTTGTTTGTGTAGTTAATAAATTTGTGTTGTTTTTCCCCTATCACTGCTTGTTCTTTGTCTCTTTCATTGCCGGTAACACACCGTGCGCCGTCAACACACATGTCGCCATCTGCACACACTGTTTTTTCCACCTCATAGCTCCATGACACACAATCTGGTGCCCCTCTTCTTTATTTGCTTTACACTGCAGCTTTGATTCTTGTGTCTGTCATGGAGCTATGAGGTGGCAAAAACATAAAGAGGACTAAAAATCCTCCAAAAATATATAATAATACAGCACAAAAGGTCAGGGGTCAGCAATGCTCACCTGCCCAGGTGTCAGCAATTGTGCACTCAGGATGCTGGGTTTTCTGCATCCTGAGTGTACTAGTTCTGAAACACGGGCAGGTGAGTAAAGATATGATGTGGATTAGCTCCATCATCTCTTCAGTCTGCATTAATCTATGGAACTATAGAAATGCAGACTGAAGAGATGATGGAGCTAATCCAATGTAACCTATCATAGCACTGACCTCAGAGAGAAGAGGTGTAGTGTAAATCATGGGTTACATAACCCAACTTGGTTATAATCCAATCCCTGTGTCATGCAATCTGCATGATACAGCGAGTGGATTTTATAAAAACTGTAGTTGTGAACCGGTGATCACCTTATTAAACTTTTAAAAAAATTATTGTAATATAGAGGGCACTTGAAACAGGTGTTTAACTAGAGGTGTTGTATTGTCAGCAAATATTTAAGGTACATTTTAATAATTCCAGGTACATAACATTACTTAACATTACAAGAACACTAAACCATTTCATCTTGCCAGGACACACGTCCACTCTCAGAAACAAAGTAGGACGCAAATGTATTCCTCATTTGGGCAACTTCAACTGTTGTCCTGAGAGGGTGATGATGGTAATCTGGCAATGGGTTACAAACTGGTTCATCAAGTTCAACATTGGGTCGTTCTTTAGCCATTATGTAGTTGTGCAGAACCACACACGCCCTGACAACCTCATTGACTGTTTCAATTTTGAGATTAATGGCTGTCCCTAAAATGCGCCATTTCGAGACAAGCAGACCAAAGGCACACTCAACTGTTCTTCGTGCCCTGGTCAGTCGGTAATTAAAAATCCTTTTGGTGTGTGTCAAGTCCCGACTGGAGTATGGTTTAAGGAGGTTTCCACACATCTGAAAGGCCTCATTCCCAACCACAACAAATGGCATTGGCATGCATTGTGTGTTTGGAAAAGGTTGTGGAAGGGAAAAATTGAAATGATTGCCATGCAACCATTGGCCCATGTCCGAATTTTTAAATGTCTGGGAGTCATTACCACAGCCAAATGATCTAATGAACATGGTGACAAAACTACAGTCCGCAGCTGCAATTGCCATGGGCACTACGGAAAAATATTTTTTATAATTAAAGTACTCGGATCCAGTTCCAGCTGGTTTGGTAATTCTAATATGTTTTCCATCCACTGCTCCCAAACAGTTTGGGAAATTACAAATTTGCCAGTGTTTTTCTGCATTTTTCTTCCAGATTTCCGTGGTGGGTAGAGGGATAAATTCCTCACGGAGAACATCCCACAAAGCCCGGCAGGTGTCTGCAACAATCCCAGATAGTGTGAAAATTCCTATCCGGAACTGGAAATGGAGCGACGATAGGCTCTCTCTGGTAGCCAGGAATCTGCCGAACAGTGAAAGAAAAAAAAAATTCAGAACAATAATATTTATGACAGGGGTTTTGCAAAACAGAGAAAGAAAAAAAAAAAGAAAAGGACATGGCTTTTTTAACAATAATACTTAGGACAGTTTTTTTTGCAAAAAAAAGGGAAAAGTATTAAGTACATTGTAGAACAATAATAATTATGACAGGCGTTAATGTTTAAATATTGAGTACCTTAGTGTCACCAACAGACGTTCCTCAGCAGGAATTGCTCTACGGAGCTCGGAGCTGGGTGTCCCTCCTGCTGATGGCTTCTTGTACACGAACCAGCAATTCCATGAAGCTGTCTTGAGACATCCTTATATACTCAAAATATTTCTCCAGGTTTTCATGGAGCTCACTGAATAAGGAGTGATAGGCTCCACAGCTCTGTCGGAATTCAAGAATTGGGTGCTGCCAAAAGCGCCGATGCCGTCTTCTCTGTTTTTCTCTTTTCCGTTCTTGCTCACAAGCAAATGCAAAGGAAAGAAACAAGTTGACATCCAAATCCTGATTCCAATAGAAACTCTCCATGTGAAGATTCATCTTGACGCAGGATACAGGAGCAAAATCTGAGGATTTCATCTGTACAAGGGTTTATACAGAAATCCCATGAGACATGTCCATTTGGCGTGGTTTGTGTCAAGAAAATTCTCCTGGAAACATTTTTTCCTATCAAACGCATGCACATAAAACCCGCAAACGCATGCAAAAGCATACAAAGGTTGCATTTTAAAAACACAGCGTTATCATGCGTTTGCATGCATTTTTCCATGCGTTTGTGGTTGCGGAAGATACGCTGTGGACTCAGCCTAAGAGGGGATTTGTTAGGGGATTTGTTAGGTCAGACCCTAATGTCAGACGAGGGGGACTGGCTTACAATTTCTGTTCTAGGCCATCCTAAAGATGTTGGATGTGGTTGAGGTCCAGGTTCTGTGCGTTCAGTTAAGTTCTTCCACAGTAAACTTCCTCATCTATGTTTTCATGGACCTTGCTTTGTGCACTGGTCACAGTCATGGGGAACATAAAAAGACCTTGCTCAAATTATTCTGACAGCTTTCTTGTATGCTTGAGGGTAGATTTTTTAATGCTAAGATTTCTCTTGATTGGAACTTAGGGGACTTGGCTGACCCCTGAAAACAGACCCATAATATTATGCCTCCTCCACCAAATTTCACAGTTGGCACAATGCAGTCAGGCGAGTACCGTTCTCCTGCCATTCACCACATTCAGACTTGTCCATCAGATGTCAGTTAGGGAAGTGTGATCCATCTCTACACAGAACATGTTTCCATTGCTCCTCAGTCCAATGGTGGCAGCTTTACATCACTCATCATATGCATTGTGCTTGGTGATGCAAGGCTTGTACGTAACCAATTGGCCATGGAAACCCATCACATAAAGCTCCAGGCGGGGGACACAGTTTTGTGTTAATGTTAATAACAGAAGAGGTTTGGACTCTGCAGTTAAAGGGTCAACAGAGCGTTGGTGACTTTTCTTCCCTCTGCTTGGTGCCCCTGATCTGTACCATTATGTGGTCTACACTTCATGGCTGAATTTCTCAATACTATCACTCACAGGTAACAGGGTAATATTTAGGAGGGAAGAAATTAAAAGAAGCACTTCCATCAAAGTCTTTATCCTCTTAATATATTGCAGTCATCATATTATATAGCACTGTGTACTTACAATTGCTCATTTTGCTTTTATACCCAGATAATTCTTCTCTTTTCTCTACTCTGTGTAGAAACAGGAAGTCTCTTTTCCCTGCATTTGTCATTCTCCTCTTCAACTCCTGACCCAGCTGCCCCCTCCTCCCCCTGCCAGGCGCTTTTGCAGTAGCTCATGAGTCATACAATGAAAATTGACCTCCTGTTTCTACATTGAGCTTACAGGGATTCAGCTGGTTCTTTCAGGGATGTCATAGACCTAATGGAAAAGAGAAGAATTAACTGGGTAGAAAGGAAAAATGAGCAATTGTAAGTACACAGTGCCAGATAATATGATGACTGCAATATAATAAGAGGATAGAAATTTTGGAGGGAGGAGGAGTATTTCTTTAATAAGCACTGTAACATCATGTACATGTTTTAATTGATAAAATGCTCTCTATAAGTGTAAATTCTTTGGTAATATAGTTGCAACAAGCTAATACAAATCCAAAATATAACTTCCGCATTCCATTTTCTCTATTTTTCTATTCTTTTCATTTTTCCATTCCTGCGATATTTCTTAATGAATCCCCCGAATTATATCAGACATATCACTCCATATTAATATGTTTTGTTTACTACTTTGCAATTTGCTGAATTCATTTTACAAACAAAATATTCAAAGCCGCTAATGCTAACAATCCGGTTAAAAAAATAATGGAGTATAAAAAGATTTGAAAATGACACGTTGAGAGCTACGATATCATTAAAAAAAAAAAAAGATCCTGTGCTGAAAATGGATGTCAACCATTTTAGGTCAATTTTTTGGTCTTGGATACAATGTAACAAGGGAGGCAAAATAAAAGCTGACAGATTCATTTGAGGCTCATTTACATAGGGAACATTATTTTACACATTTCCCCATAACATTATCAGTCATGCTACATTCAGTGTATTGCTGTAGGTGGAAGTGAGAGACCTGATGTTGTGTGTTCTCAGCTGTCAGCTCCTTCTCACCGCTGTAATACTGTTTAAGTGAGATGCTGACACAGACACTGGTACTGACTACCCCAAGTAGCACTAATTAGAGCCTGTCCAACTGTGCTTACTGTTGAGCAGTTTGCTCCTGTGGGTGACAGGAAACAACCTAGGATCTGTCTTCAGAATGACAGTGAGAAAGCAAGGTGGAGTGGAGAGAGCGCTGCATCTCGTCTCCTGGAAAATAATTTTCCTTTTCATTTTACCAATATAATGTAGCTGCTTTTTACTGAAATATTGCCATATGCCTAATAGAAGCAATAACATTTCTATTTAGCCATGGATTTAAATTGTATCAGATACAAATAATACAAAAAAGAAAATCATAATATTTTATTTTTTATTTTTATCTTATTCAATTTTGAAAGCTATTGCCGGTCTCTATATAATGTAAGAGAAGTTTCTCATTTTTTTTCGGTATCACTTTTTTTTAGTCTGTCCTTTGACATAGCCATATAAGGGTTTGTTTTCTTGCAGGATGAGGTGTAATGACACTGTATATTCCAAAATTCCAAATGGGATGAAATGGCAAAAAAAAAGAAGCAATTTCGCCATTGTGTTTTTTATTTTATTTTCACGATATTCATTGTATGGTAAAAAATAATTATATCTATACATATAATTGTCTAAGGGATACTTGTGTCTGTTTGTCTGTCTGTCTGCAACGTCTTTAACGGAAATCCTGTGACCAATCAGTGACAGGCTTAGTCCAGCCGCGAATTGGCCCCTCCCTACTCTCCTCCAGTTAGTGCCCCCTCCCTATTTCCCTCCAGTCAGTGCCAGTGTGTCGCCCCATCCCGGACCAACTTTTTACTATTGATGCTGCCTATGCAGCATCAATAGTAAAAAGATATAATGTTAAAAATAATAAAAAAAATAAAAATTGTGCTATTCTCACCTTCCAACGTCCATTGATGCCCGCAATGCTGCCGCCAGCTTCCGTTCCCAGAGATGCATTGCAAAATTACCCAAATGACTTAGCGGTCTCGCAAGCATCGGGACAGCTTCAGTGGATGATGGAGGGTGAGTACATAACTATTTTTTATTTTAATTCTTTTTTTTAACAGGGATATGGTGCTCACATTGCTATATACTACGTGGGCTGTGTTATATACTGTGTGGGCTGTGTTAAATACCACGTGGGCTGTTATATACTATGTGGGCTGTGCTATACATTACGTGGGCTGTGTTACATACTGCCTGGCTGCTATATACTACGTGGGCAGTGTTATATACTGCGTGGTCTATGTTATATACTACGTGGGGTGTGTTATATACTACATGGCCTATGCTATATATTACGTGGGCTGTGCTATATACTGCTTGGCTGCTATATACTATGTGGGCAGTGTTATATACTGCATGTGCTGTGTTATATACTACATGGCCTGTGTTATATACTGCGTGGGCTGTGCTATATATTATGTGGGCTGTGCTATATACTATGCGGCTGCTATATACTATGTGGCTTCTATATACTACGTGGCTGTGCTATATACTATGTGGTTGTCTGTGTTACGTTGGCTGTGCTATATACTATGTGGCTGCTATATACTATGTGGCTGCTATATACTATGTGGCTGCTATATACTACGTGGCTGTGCTATATACTACGTGGCTGTGGTATATACTACGTGGCTGTCTGTGTTATATACTATGTGGTTGTGTTATATACTACGTGGCTGTGCTATATACTACGTGGCTGTGCTAAGCGCTACGTACATACATACATACATATTCTAGAATACCCGATGCGTGTTATATACTACGTGGGCTGTGCTATATATTATGTGGGCTGTGTTATATACTGCCTGGCTGCTATATACTACGTGGCCAGTGTTATATACTGCGTGGGCTGTGCTCTATATTACGTGGGCTGTGCTATATACTATGTGGCTGCTATATACTACGTGGCTGTGCTATATACTATGTGGCTGTCTGTGTTACGTGGGCTGTGCTATATACTATGTGGCTGTGCTATATACTATGTGGCTGTGCTATATACTACGTGGCTGTTCTATATACTATGTTGCTGTGCTATATACTATGTGGCTGTCTGTTATATACTACGTGGCTCTGCTAAGCGCGACGTACATACATACATACATATTATAGAATATCTGATGCGTTAGAATTGGGCCATCATCTAGTATATCATATATATGTACAGTCATGGCGAAAATATGGCAATATGAAAATCATACCTAAAACCAGATAAAAAGGGGAGAAGTTGACTCAATATTTGCATTGTGTGTCTGTGTGTGCCACACTAAGCATGACATGCTTAACATGTCACTCTCCGCAAGGAGAAACGATACTTCTTTGATCCCGGTCAGACGCCTCTCTCTCAGCCAAACCAGATCTCACACTTTGCATTGACGAGAGGTAGTACCCTGAAACACAGTGTCTGCAAATTGAGATCTGGTTTGGCTCTTATCCTAAGTCATGTGACAAGGCTCGTTAAAGGTTCAACATTGACTGTTAGGATTGCTACTTCCAATAGGTCGCAGTAGAGTTCTAGACCTCTTCCTCTCTGAAGAGACAATTTGCATATTTCCCAGAGGAGCATTGCGGCTATAAGTCTCCTCATCTTGACATGCTTAACATGTCACTCTTTGCAAGGAGAAACAATACTTCTTGGATCCTACACTAAGCATGGAGAACAGGAAGAGGAGAAGAGAACTGTCTGAGGACCTGAGATCCAAAATTGTTGAAAAATATCAACAATCTCTATGTTATAATCCATCTTCATAGATCTTGATGTTCCTTTGTCCTTGGTGCACAACATAATCAATAAGTTTCCAACACATGGCACTCTAGTTAATCTCCCTGGGTGTGGATGGCAGAGAAAAATTGATGAAAGGTTGCAACTCAAGATAGTCCGGATGGTGGATAATCAGCCCCAATCAAGTTGCAAAGAAATTCAAGCTGTACTGCAAGCTCAGGGTGCATCAGTGTCAGCACAAACTATCTGTCGACATTTGAATGAAAGGAAATGCTATGGTAGGAGACCCAGGAGGATCTTACTGCTGACACAAAGACATAGAAAAGCTAGACTGCAGTTTGCCAAAATGTACGTGCCAAACATATTTCCTTCTGGAAAAGTATATGTGGACAGATGAGCCCTCAAAAAAGAGCTTTTTTGTAAAAATCATAATTCTGCTGTTTACCCCAAATGGAATGAGACCTACAAAGAAAAGGGCACCTGTACCTACAGTCAAATATGATAGAGGTAAATTTTTTTTGTTTATGGCGTCTTGCTGCCTCTGGCATTGGCTGCCTTGACTGTGTGCAAGGCATCATGAAATCTGAAATATTACCAACTCTGTGACCATTCTTGACTGATCCAGCCAGAGCCCTGACCTAAACCCAATTGAGCATCTCTGGAGAGACCTGAAAATGGCGTCCACCAACGTTCACCATCCATCCTGACGGAACTGGAGAGGATCTGCAAGGAAGAAGGGCAGAGGATCCCCAAATCCAGGTGTGAAAAACTTGTTGCATCATTGCCGAGAAGACTCATGGCTGTACTAGCTCAAAAGGCGCTTCTACTCAATACTGAGCAAAGGGTCTGAATACTTATGACCATGTGATATTTCAATTTTTCTTTTTTATTACATTTGCAAAAATTTCTACATTTCAGTTTTTTTCAGTGAAAATGGGGTGCACAGTGTACATTAATGTGAAAAAAATGAACTTTTTTGAATTTACCAAATGGCTGCAATGAAACAAAGAGTGAAAAATTTAAAGGGGTCCGAATACTTTCCGTACCCACTGTACATGCACCTCCAGGGACAGACGCCCCAGTACACCAAGCCAACAAAAAGGGGCCTGACTGCATCCTGAAAAAAAATATAAAAAGTACAATAAAAGATGAAAAAATAATGCATATGATAAATATATTAAAATAGATATTGGTTGATATTTTGGCCAAAATAGATAAGCTCGCAACCCAACATCAAGGGTCCTCATACTTGCGAGTCCTAACACTAATTTCAAAAACAGCTAACATAGAAAAATTGAGAAAAACATACCATAAGGAAACAGCCTCACCAAAACCTGTCAGATCACAAAAGCACTAGCAGGATGCAGCAGGTCACCCATAATAAAGGAAGGGACAGCACAGGCTGTTTCCTTATGGAGTTGTTTCTTAATTTTTCTATGTTAGCTACTGTATATATACTGCTTAATAAAATGAAGGTAACATTTAAGCAACACAATGTAACTCCAAGTCATTCACACTTCTGTGAAATCATCATGTCTAGTTATGAAGCAACACCGATTGTGAATCAATTTCTTCTGCTGTTGTGCAAGTGGAACAGACAACCGGTAGAAATGATAGGCAATTAGCAAGACAACCCCTATAAAGAAGTGGTTCTGCAGGGGGTGACCACAGACCAGTTCTCTGTTCTCATCCTTTTTGGCTGTTGTTTTGGTCACTTTTGCATTTTATCATTGGTCTCACCCCTAGAGGTACTGTACAGGTGGCATCTGCAACCCACAGAAGTTGCTCAGGTAGTGCAGGTCGTCCCGGATGGCACATCAATGCAAGCTGTAACAAGGAGATGTGGAAGGGGCGGTAAGAGGGCAATTACCCAGCAGCAGGCCACTAATATGCATGTGTCTACTCAAACTGTTAGAAACCGTCTCAATGAGGGTGGTATGATGGCCCGACATTCACAAGTGGGTGTTGTGCTTACAGCTTAACACCATGCAGGGTGATTAATATTTGCCAGAGAACACCAAGATTGGAAGATTTGACACTGGCGCCCTGTGCTCCTCACTGATGAGAGCAGGTTCATACTGAGCATATGTGACAGAAGTGACAGAGTCTGGAGATGCTGTGGAGAAGGTTCTGCAGCCTGAAACATCTTCCAGCATGACTGGAAGCATTTCTTGGAAGCGTTGTACAGCCCTCCATGTGCTCGCCAGAGATACCCTGACTGCCATTAGGTACTGGAATGAGATCCTCAGACCCATTGCAATGCCATATGCAGGTGAACTGGGCCCTGAGCTTCTTTTGATGCATGAGAATGCTAGGCCTCATGTGGCTGGAGTGTGTTGGAAGTTACTGCATGATAAAGGCTTTGTACATATGGATTGGCCTGTGCGTTTCCCAGAATCCAATCGAGCACATCTGGGACATCATGTCTTGCTCCATCCACCAATGCTACCTTGCACCATAGACTTTCCAGGAGTTGACTGATGCTTTAATCCAGGTCTGGGAAGAAAATCCCTCAGGAAGACATCAGCTGCTTCATCAGGAGCATGCCAAGGTGCTGTAGGGAGATCATACAGGCACGTAGAGGCCACACACCATACTGAGCATCATTTCCTTGTGGCATTTCCACTAAAGTTTCATCAGCCCGTAATATGATTTTACACTTTGATTTTGAGTATCATTCCAAATCCAGACCTCCATGGGATATTAATATTGATTTACATTGATCAGCAGTGTGTGTATATATATATATATATATATATATATATATATATATACTGTATATATACGTATTTTTGTGTGTATAAATATATATATTTTTGTGCTATGTTAAAGGGAACCTGTCACCAGAAATAACGCCGCTAACCTGCAGATATTGGGTTAATCTGCAGGTAACAGCATTATTATGCTGCCTGGTGCCTGCTTGAATGCAGCTGGGAGAAAATTAACTTTATTTCCACCAGCATTCGGTTTCAGTCACGGGGCGGAGCCAGTTCTGTCACCGCTAGTGTTGAGCGATACCGTCCGATACTTGAAAGTATCGGTATCGGAAAGTATCGGCCGATACCGGCAAAGTATCGGATCCAATCCGATACCGATACCCGATACCAATACAAGTCAATGGGACTCAAGTATCGGACGGTATCCCTGATGGTTCCCAGGATCTGAAGGAGAGGAAACTCTCCTTCAGGCCCTGGGATCCATATTAATGTGTAAAAGAAAGAATTAAAATAAAAAATATTGCTATACTCACCTCACCGAGGGAACCGGCAGCGTTCTTTGCTTAAAATTCGCGCGTTTACTTCCTTACATGAAGTCCCGGCTTGTGATTGGTCGCGTGCCGCCCATGTGGCCGCGACGCGACCAATCACAGCAAGCCGTGACTTAATTTCAGGTCCTTCATGATTTTAAAATTATGTTCTGGCTTGTGATTGGTCGCATCGCGGTCACATGGGCGACGCGACCAATCACAAGCCGTGACGTCACGGGAGGCTGGACACCCGCGCATTTTAAAATGCACGGGTGTCCAGCCTCCCGTGACGTCACGGCTTGTGATTGGTCGCGTCGCCCATGTGACCGCGACGCGACCAATCACAAGCCAGAACGTAATTTTAAAAATCCTGAAGGACCTGAAATTACGTCACGGCTTGCTGTGATTGGTCGCGTCGCGGCCACATGGGCGACGCGACCAATCACAAGCCGGGACGTCACGGGAGGCAGGACACGCGCGCATTTTAAAATGCGCGTGGCGCGCATTTTAAAATGCGCGCGTGTCCTGCCTCCCATGACGTCACGGCTTGTGATTGGTCGCGTCGCCCATGTGACCGCGATGCGACCAATCACAAGCCAGAACGTAATTTTAAAAATCCTGAAGGACCTGAAATTACGTCATGGCTTGCTGTGATTGGTCGCGTCGCGGCCACATGGGCGGCACGCGACCAATCACAAGCCGGGACTTCACGGAAGGAAGTAAACGCGCGAATTTTAAGCAAAGAACGCTGCCGGTTCCCTCCGTGAGGTCCAGGCTGCGTCGGAGAGGTGAGTATAGCAATATTTTTTATTTTAATTCTTTCTTTTACACATTATTACATTAATGTTGTTTCAATACCGATACCCGATACCACAAAAGTATCGGATCTCGGTATCGGAATTCCGATACCCGCAAGTATCGGCCGATACCCGATACTTGCGGTATCGGAATGCTCAACACTAGTCACCGCTCTAAGTATACAGAGCGGCCGCTGTAACCGTGTAGTCGGCTCTGACTGACAGCCAGCCTCAATGTAGAGCCAGTGTCAGTCAAAGTTGGGGGCGTGATTACAGCGACCGGTCTGTATGCTGAGAGCTGTGACAGAATTGGCGCTGCCCACGAGACTGAGACCAAATGTTGGCAAGGAGAATAAAGTCCATTTTGGCACATTAGTCAGCGCATGCTGCGGCTATGCCATTCACGAACATTGAAGAGTCTCTCTCTTTCTTGCGCTGTTTCTCTCGTGCTCTCTATCACTCTCATGCTCTTTATCTCTCTCACAGTCTCTCCCTCTCGTGCTCTTTCTCTCACACTCTCTCTCTCGCGACTGAAACCAAATGCTGGCAGGGAGAATAAAGTTAATTTTGGCGCCTCAGTCAGCACATGTCGCGACTATGCCCTTCAAAAAAATGGAAAAGTCTCTCTTGCGCTCTTTTGTGTTCTCTCTCTTGCTCTCTTTCACTTTCTTGCTCTCTCTCTCACTGTCTCTTTCTTATGATCTCTGTCTCGCACACTCTCTTGCTCTCTCTCCTGTGCTATCTCTCTTGCACGCTTTCATCACCGCCGGTGAAAAAGCTGCTACAGCAGACATTCTGGAGATACTGACACAGTATTGCAGCATGCGCCGACTACTGCGCTGGAGGTTTCGGACAAAAGGACACATCTCCGGTTATTTTACAGATATAGAGTATAAAATGTTCTTATTTATGCATGTGTGTGTGTATATATATATATATATATATATATATATATATGTATAGAGAAACACACACATCATATCTCTTTTTCTCTCTTTCTCTTCCTCTTGATCACTTTCTCTCGCTTTCGCTCTCTCGCGCTCTCGTTCTCTGATTCTCTCTTGTGTTCTCTGTCGCGCTCTTTCTTTTGTGCTCTCACTCTCTCTTATGCTCTCGCTCTCTCACTCTCTTGCTCTCTCTCACTCTTCAAACCAACCCACCTGGTGAAGCAACTGCCGCTCTAACCGACGTCCTGCCACGCGCCGAAGGCTTCGGACAGAAGGGCACATATATTATTGATACACTGAACAAAAATATAAGCACAACACTTTTGTGTTAGCTCCTATTTTTCATGAGCTGAACTCAAAGATCTAAGACTTTTTCCGTGTACACTAAAGGCCCTTTTTTATTAAATAAAGTTCACAATTTTGTCTAAATCTGCTAGTGAGCTCTTCTCCTTTGCCGAATATTGGCAATTGATGCTACCTATGTTGCATTGCATGTTGGGGTATCCACAGGTTAGGTGGTAGTATATGGGTGATTGCTAAGGGTCTCACCACTGAACATACAAGAATGCTTAGCTCAGTCAGTTTCGAAGAGAATGAATAGAGTGCTGGTTATGCATGCGCTCTACTAGTGTTAAATTTACATGGGGATTTTGGGACTCTTTTTCCTATGATTGAGGAGGTTCCCAGATGTCAGACCCTAAAGTTAAAAAGTTTTTGGTTGGAATGCCCCTTTAATTCTGAATGTGTAACTGTCTTTGGGGGTTGTCCATAATTTTTCATCCTGATCAATTTCCTAACTGAAGAAAATCTGGATGAATACGCTCCATGCACATAAGCTCTAACGCAGTGTCCATCGTCTGCTACATCCATTTTCTGTCTATACAGCTTTGCTACATGAGTTTCCCCTTACTGTCTCATGTTAGGACCTGAACTGAACTGCATTTGTGCTACAGACCATATCACAGCACAGAACGTTCATTATAACAGTATAATAAGTATTGACCCCCATAGCTTCCAATCCAGAAAACAATGTATCAGTGCCGAGAATTTCAGAAGACTTTCAGGTAATAAAAGTTTGGTCTTTGTATTTACCAAAGTCTTTGCTTTCATGAAATGGCTTTGGAAGAAAACTTTCAATGCAATCGACAGAGGATATTGGTCCCAGCTGCTAATAAATATTTCAGCATTTTTCACTGTGACATTCACAGCTGCAATAGATCTTCCCTCAAAAACAAGTGTGTCCTCATTTCTCCTGCCAGGTACACTGGCCGCCACCTAAAGCTGCAATTTTATTTAGTAAAAAAAGCATTCCTGTAAAAGCACTCCATAGATCGCGATTCCCATGAAGCAATTTTAAGAAAAAAAAATTGTTGATCTGCTATATAAAGTGTATCTGTAGGCAGAAGTATTGCAGAAAGCATGCTGAATCTAGTCATTGTTCCTGCAGAGCATGTAAGTGCCCCAAGTCTGTTCTATTATGAACATTACGTGCCGACAAAACTTTTCTTTTTAAAGTAAGTCTTCATGCTAATGCACAGGAGCAATAAGTTTCATGTGAAAAAAAAATAGTCAATGTGCAACTGTCTGTGATTTTGAGAAGTGGAGCAACACATGGACCCAGTGACATCTACAATTAGCAGGCGTCATCAGTCCAATACCGAAAACATCCTATGAACATATCAATAGACTAAGGGCTCGAGTGTTATCCGACTTTTTATTAGATAGCACGCTGAGCCATGTTATTCAATAATTCAATCCAGAATCTAAAAAATTTGCAACATGCCACAATTTGACTCTGAAGTCGGATGAGACACACCCGTTTAAGTTTATGGGTGCAATAATTTTTTTTTTTAACGGCTACATTGCAATTCTGTAACATAGATGTAGATGATTAATAATGGCTGCAGAAGAATGGATGGCACATGGATGTCAAGTGAAGAAATAATCGTCCCAATTTATTGGATGAAAATGGGACCGATTTTTATACTATCCTGTGACCCTAGCCTAAGGGACAATTTAGGCAACTGTCATTTCAATCCATGCGCTGTTCATGTGCAGAAAGATCAATGCAAGTCAATGGGTGAATTTTTCTTTGGTCCATGTGAAAAAAAATCATGGCATGCACTAGTCTTATCCATTTTGTATATAGGACAGTGCTTGGCTCAATTGTGCTGAATAGCCCATAAAATGGGCATCCGTCCATGATGCCAATAAATGCACAGTCACATCCACAAGAATGACAATCAAAGAGTTTTTGCTCCAGGATTCATAAAGTTGGAAACACATACTTTTTTCATTTTTCTTATATGAGAAAAGGTGAAGCAACTCAGAAACTGCAACCACCGGAACTACAATCATATGTGTCAGAAAAAGTGCAAGGAGTCCATCAATAGGCCTACGCGACATAGCGCTCAGTGTATTTAATTATTCGGTGGAGTAACTATATTCTGATGGGCCCCAGAGTTAATGGGGAACCCCAGTTTATTTGTCATTCCCTAGCACCTGTATTTGGAGGATTGTGCATATTTTAACATGGATTTCTTTGAAACTTATTGCTTCTAGAGGAGAATACAATGCCTCACTGATGCACCATGTGATGGCACATAGAGAGTCTATCCTTTGGTTTCAGGCAGTAATGAATACAATAAGCCCTAGTTCTTGAACAGATTAGGCTTAACCTCATACTAGAAGCATATATAACCTGATTAATGATGTAATATTGGACATTATGAGAAGGGTGGGTAAATAAAAAAGACTAATCAGAACCTTAAACCCTATAGATCAACCAAATCAAAGATGTAAGAGATGCATACACATAACTACACAGTGATGTAATCATACTAAAGGGAACTATGGTATGTAATTTATCAACTCCCCTGGAATGAAAATGTTGCAAGATTTTTTTTTTGCGAGTAGTACTGTATTTTGTGGAAAATTTTGCCATTCCCACTTTACTAAAAAGAGACTGCGCCTTAGCAAAAGAGGGGAATGGCCTACCACTGCACAACAATTTTACAGTAGCTCATGGCTATAAGTGCAATAACAGTCAAAATCTTGCACCCAAAAATATAAAACATTCACCTTTTAATAAATTTGATGCACCTTACTCCAGTAGTCCAAAGTAGAAGGATGTCATGGCTGAGATGGTTTAGTGAATTCTGAGGCTGGAGGCTGGATAGACATCTGTCTGAGATGGTTTAGTGAATCCTGCATTGAGCAGGGGGTTGGACACGATGACCCTGGAGGTTCCTTCCAACTCTAACATTCTAGGATTCTATATTTGTATGGTCAGAGGAATAGGAAGAACAAGGCAAAAAGGAAGACCAGCAACCTGATGGCTTAAAAAGGACATCATGGTCAGAAGAATATAGAAGGAACAAGTCAAAGGAAGACCAGCAACCCGATGGCTTAAAAAGGACATCATGGTCAGAATAATAGAAAGAACAAGGCAAAGGAAGACCAGCAACTATCAACATAATGGCATAGAAGACCTTGGTGGACCCATCTAGACTTGCAGAAATCCATTACAATAAAAGAGGGGAGGCAGTCTTATCTTACATGCAGCATACGCCCCATAGCCTGGAAGATCAAAACAAAAAAGACAATTTTAAATGAGCAAGGCATCATCAAAGAGGCATATAGCTATGACTAGTTTTAGCTTTATTCAACCTATAAGCCCACATTATTAGCTAAAAATGCTCAAATGAGGTGACAGATTCCCTTTAAATAATATTTGATATATAATATTTGTAATAATGATACTCAAGTGGTCAAGAGGTTTAAGACTGATGCATAAAACACCAGCCTTGATCAATTCCTCTTTTTAAAAGAATGTATTTTATGATGCCATCAGGAAATCCTATAAATACAGTGTGTCCATAACGTCACGGTGCACTTTTGACCAGTCACAGGATCTATTTATAGTTTACATTTTGGCGCCCTTTCTCTGGCTTAATCATATCAGACCTGTTCATAAGGAGAGACAACAAGAACCAATCAAACAACACACACTTATTTAAGCTGTTGCTGAGACCCCCAGTCAGATTAACCCCTGATAAACTGAACTATGACTAGTACGCTGCCAGGTCTGTGGCATCATGCAACCACAAGCTTATGCCAGCTGTGTGGTTTTCCATGCCAGTCGAAATGTGGATGGTACAGATGAAAGTTCAGTGCGTTCTGTGGCTTGCTAAATTAGAATCCGTCACCAAAGTGCCACGTGAATATCGACATGTTTATAATGAAGTGCCACCACATAGGAATAACATTACTCAGTGGGATAAGCAATTGAAGGAAACCAGCAGTTTGGTGGAGAAACTCCGTTCTGGTAGGCCATCAGTCAGTGACGAGTCTGTAGAGGCTATACGGGATAGCTGCCTAAAGAGCCCTAAAAAATCTGTGCGTGTGTGCTCGACAATTACACCTAAGCAAGACTACAGTTTATAAGGTGTTAAAGAAACATCTCTGTTTTATGGGGTACAAATTGCAGCTGTTGCACGCTATCAAACCTGCGGATAGACCCAAACGATGCGCGTTTGCTGCAGATAAGCTTCATGAGATCGACAATGATGCAAGATTTTTGCAGACGATTGTGTTTAGCGATGAGGTGACCTTCCTTATCTGTGGACATGTTCATCGCCATAACGTTCGAATATGGGCTGCTGAACATCCTCACGCCTATGTTGAGTACAAACCTAACACCCCTAAAGTGAACGTGTGGTGTGGACTGATGCATGATAAAGGTGATAGGCCCATTTTTTTCTGCGGAGCGGACTGTGACGGCAAACACGTATCTTGAAATGTTGGAATTGTATGCAGTGCTACAATTTCCAGAAGGTGTCATCTTTCAACAGGACCACACTCCTCCACACTACGTCATCATTGTTCGTGAGTTTCTGGATAGAACATTCCCCCGCCAGTGGATAGGCAGGGGTTCTGTCAAGCCATGGCCACCACGATCCCCGGATCTGAAGCCCTTAGACTTTTACTTTTGGGGTTATGTGAAGCAACATGTGTACATTGAACTTATCAACGACATTAATCACATAAAGCAGAGAATCACAGACGTTATTTACTCTGTTACACCAGATGGCCTTACTCGTGTGTGGCAAGAACTTCACTATCATTTGGATGTGTGTAGGGCAACAAATGGAGCCCACATCGAACTGCACCAAATAGGTATGAAGCTGGGAGAGTTTTATTTGGAGAAGATTTCACATTTCTATAGTTTTTTGTTGCTTTCCAGTGACTGGTTAAAAGTGCACCATGACTTTACGGACACACTGTATATTCAATGTAACTGAAAAGTGACACACATAAAAGTAACCAATTAATAACACTTTCCGGATTTTTAACCACACAACTCTAATGTCTAAATCAATTACAGTAATGGTAATTTATCGTAATCACTTACATTGTATTTGACTCTGAGGTTTCATCTTAATGGCAACCATACCAACTATGTATCTTCTTATATAAAAAGGCCAATTACAGACAAGTCAGTGTGCCATTGATTAAATTGATTGATCTGCATATCAGATTCGTTAATGGAGGTGGAAAGATTTGGCCAGACAACATAAAATAAATTGGCTAGCAGGTATACGTGATGTGCACATTGAATGTTTATTTAAGGTAGACAACTCTAAGCTACGTATATTATCCATATGTTAGTAGTTAAATCTGTTGACTGCGATACTACAAAGTTCAAGCTGTGAGATAAATTCCTTGAGATTGTCAGTAAACACATAGCTCATATATTTTTTATGTTCTTACCGATTAATATTAGAAGGGAAATCTTCAATCTTTACATTAAAGGAAACATTCCTCAGTTACTGCGTGAAAGGGTTTTGTTGTCAAGATGAAGGTGACAGTTCTGGAATGGAAAGGTCGTTGAAACAGATCTTCATGTTCAAAGAGTGTTCACAAGACGTGGTCATGACAAAAAGACACCTGTAATTGGCCATGGCAGATGACAACCAAATCATAAAATGGTTTAATTGGTAAATAATGCAGATCAGAAAGACCCACACATCATTATATGGTAGGACATCCATATATATGATCTTACAGACAAGCAATTTATTTCCCAGATTTCTGAAGAAAAATAAAAGAGATGTTCCAGTGTTTATTCCAGGTTCAAAACAGTTGTATTATACTAATTAGAGTTGAGCAAAAGGATTAGAATGACCCCTGGCCCAGCGGCCATGTGGGTAGACTGTGGTCACTGGACCAGTGCCCCACAGATCTCCTACTTCCTTCCGGCATCCTTGATTCCTTTTCTGATTAGTAGACCATGTTATCATTGTTGGAATAGATATGGGAAACTAGGAAAAAACAGAGCACAATAGGGTCTTAACTGATAACACAATAGGGTGTAGAGAAAAAAAAGGAATCTGCTCACCTGGTGAAGTTGCTCCTAAGCAACATGTTTCGCACACATCAGCTGCTAGAAGACACAGGTCCATAAGGAAAGAGTGGCACAGGATCTGGGTGAAGTGTCAGTGGATGCGCTGCTGATGAATATATTCAGATAGTCGATGATATTTTCAAAAGCTTTATTGGACAGGTTTCCGGTCAACGCGTTTCGAAGGCATACACAGAACCTCTTCATCAGGACAAAACCTACAACTGTCAGGGTTGATTTACTTATATGCAGTCTCTTTTTTTTTTCTTCACTTCCTTCCTCTTTTGGAAAACAAACAAACAACCCCCCCCCAGCCAAACAGAGCACATGATTGTGTCAATGTTCATCACACAACAAAATTTAAACAACATGAAAAAAGGTTAAAAACCAGGGTTCTTAGTGATCGAAGAAAGCCAGACTTGCCTACACCGCTGAAGCCTGAAGAATAGTATTAAAATGATTTTTAAAAATGATCTTAAAATGTAAAAAATAAATGCAAGGCATATTGATTATACATCTAAAACATATTTAGAATATATAGGATACAATCCTGTGATGATTTGAACCCTAGGGAGACCCAAATTGGACTTATATGGTCACTCGGAAGTTATTAAAACTTGGATTCATGGGAACCAAACCAAAAAACAACAGTGAACTGTGGCCGTGAGCCACTGGGAACAATTGTTAAGTTCTATTGATTCTGTTGGAAGATACTAAAGACGTTTTGGAACACAAACACAGCCCTAGTAATATCCAAGTGACCTCAACATATATGTCTATGGGTAATGGATTTTAACGTTTTTTTCACTGTTACCTGTCACACACTATCTGTAATGTTTATTCAGTGTTAAAGCTTTCTCTACTTGTCTCAATTGCTGAGCTGTGAAATGTGACATCCTCTCACTATCCATATTCACTATTAAATGGCTGCTGGATTTCCTTCCTCTGTTTGTTTTTATGATTGTCCCTCCTGATTGGCTGTAACATTCCATATGTTCCGATACCTGCAAAGAATTATAATTAAAGGGAACCTACCACCCCGTTTTTTAAAAATTAGATAAAAATAGTGTGAAATAGGGGCAGAGCTGGGCTTTACATTAGGGCCTTTTCGGTGCCTTTACACCCCCGTTAGGCTGTCCAAATACCTTTGTGAAGTGGCCGTTTTCTGCTGTCAGTCAAGTGGGTCAGGTCGGATGGGCGTGGTCACAGCGCTGTTTGTCCCCCAGGATCCTGCTCATCATTACGTTGGTGGCGTAGTGGTGTGCGCATGTCCAAAGAAGATCCACTGCCCAGGAGATGAATAACGGCGCGGTCTTCGCTATTCAGCCGTTTACCGGTGGGCGCGGCCATCTTTCCTGTGGCCGCGCCTGCGCAGATGGAGCGCTCTGCTGCCCGGGACTTCAGGAAAATGGCCGCCGCGATCTCCATCTGCGCACGCGCGGAATCCCGCGGCCATTTTCCTGAAGTCCCGGGCAGCAGAGCGCTCCATCTGCGCAGGCGCGGCCACAGGAAAGATGGCCGCGCCCACCGGTAAACGGCTGAATAGCGAAGACCGCGCCGTTATTCATCTCCTGGGCAGTGGATCTTCTTTGGACATGCGCACACCACTACGCCACCAACGTAATGATGAGCAGTATCCTGGGGGACAAACAGCGCTGTGACCACGCCCATCCGACCTGACCCACTTGAGTGACAGCAGAAAACGGCCACTTCACAAAGGTATTTGGACAGCCTAACGGGGGTGTAAAGGCACCGAAAAGGCCCTAATGTAAAGCCCAGCTCTGCCCCTATTTCACACTATTTTTATCTAATTTTTAAAAAACGGGGTGGTAGGTTCCCTTTAATTCCTTGCAACCTGAGGTCATCTGAGAATTCTCTGGCTAATGCAATCTTATGCTTTGTGTAAAATTGACATTATTTTGGGATATGCTCGAAATGAATAACAAATTAGTGGAAATCGCAGAGTTTACCAAATTTCCTAAGGTTTGGCAAAAAAATCATTTTGCATTGAATCAATTTGCTCATCTTTAGCTGCCTCAATTTTTGGAGTCACTGATATTGTTAAAGCAATTGCCACTTAAATAAACAGACTATATAATACATTACGAATAGGTGCTAACAGAAAGCGTAAGAAGAAAAATATATCCATCAATCGGATCCTCTTCTAAAATCACTTGTTATTGAAAAAATTTAAAAATACATGGTAATTATCACCAATGAAAGAAGCAACAGTAACAGAAAGAGAGCACAAAAGAAAACAGGACCCATGACAGGAGAAGAATTCAAGTTATTTTAATCAGCTCTGTTTTCTATTATTGTTGATAATTACGTCATTTAGAAATTGTGCTTTTGGATAGATTCAATCGTAATGGAAATCTATTTCCCATAAACTGTCTATTTCTGCTTTGCAGGGTTTTGCATTATACAGGTGAGTACAAGGCTTAAATGCTAAACTTATAAAAAAAACTTAATCACCCTTAAATTAAAAAATCCTTTTAAGGGTTTTCAGGTTGAAAGGTAAATTTATCAGTGGGAAAAATCATGGTTAACCCCTTTACCCCCAAGGGTGGTTTGCACGTTAATGACCAGGCCAATTTGTACAATTCTGACCACTGTCCCTTTATGAGGTTATAACTCTGGAACGCTTCAACGGATCCTGGTGATTCTGACATTGTTTTCTTGTGACATATTGTACTTCATGATAGTGGTAAAATTTCTTTGATATTACCTGTGTTCATTTGTGAAAAAAACAGAAATTTGGCGAAAATGTAGAAAATTTCGCAATTTTCCAACTTTGAATTTTTATGCAATTAAATCACAGAGATATGTCACACAAAATACTTAATAAGTAACATTTCCCACATGTCTACTTTACATCAGCACAATTTTGGAACCAAAATTTTTTTTTGTTAGGGAGTTATAAGGGTTAACATTTGACCAGCAATTTCTCATTTTTACAACACCATTTTTTTTAGGGACCACATCTCATTTGAAGTCATTTTGAGGGGTCTATATGATAGAAAATAACCAAGTGTGACACCATTCTAAAAACTGCACCCCCTCAACGTGCTCAAAACCACATTCAAGAAGTTTATTAACCCTTCAGGTGTTTCACAGGAATTTTTGGAATGTTTAAATAAAAATGAACATTTAACTTTTTTTCACAAAAAATTTACTTCAGCTCCAATTTGTTTTATTTTACCAAGGGTAACAGGGAAAAATGGATCCCAAAAGTTGTTGTACAATTTGTCCTGAGTACGCTGATACCCCATATGTGGGGGTAAACCACTGTTTGGGCGCATGGCAGAGCTCGGAAGCGAAGGAGCGCCATTTGACTTTTCAATGCAAAATTTACAGGAATTGAGATGGGACGCCATCTTGCGTTTGGAGAGCCACTGATGTGCCTAAACATTGAAACCCCCCACAAGTGACACCATTTTGGAGAGTACACCCCCTAAGGAACTTATCTAAATGTGTGGTGAGCACTTTGACCCACTAAGTGATTCGCAGAAGTTTATAATGCAGAGCCGTAAAAATAAAAAATCATATTTTTTCACAAAAATGATCTTTTCGCCCCCAATTTTTTATTTTCCCAAGAGTAAGAGAAGAAATTGGACCCCAAAAGTTGTTGTACAATTTGTCCTGAGTACTCTGATACCCCATATGTGGGGGTAAACCACTGTTTGGGCGCATGGCAGAGCTCGGAAGGGAAGGAGCGCCGTTTGACTTTTCAATGCAAAATTGACAGGAAATGAGATGTTGCGTTTGGAGAGCCACTGATGTGCCTAAACATTGAAACCCCCCACAAGTGAAACCATTTTGGAAAGTAGACCCCCTAAGGAACTCATCTAGATGTGTTGTGAGAGCTTTGAACCCCCAAGTGTTTCACTACAGTTTATAACGCAGAGCCGTGAAAATAATTTTTTTTTTTCCACAAAAATTATTTTTTAGCCCCCAGTTTTGTGTTTTTCCAAGGGTAATAGTTGAAATTGGACCCCAAAAGTTGTTGTCCAATTTGTCCTGAGTATGATGATTCCCCATATGTGGGGGGGGAACCACCGTTTGAGCGCATGGCAGAGCTCGTAAGGGAAGGAGCGTCATTTGGAATGCAGACTTAGATGGATTGTTCTGCAGGCGTCACATTGCAGAGCCCCTAATGTACCTAAACAGTAGAAACCCCCCACAAGTGACCCCATATTGGAAACTAGACCCCCCAAGGAACTTATCTAGATGTGTTGTGAGAACTTTGAACCAACAAGTGTTTCACTACAGTTTATAACGCAGAGCCATGAAAATAAAAAATCTTTTTTTTTCCACAAAAATTACTTTTTAGCCCCCAGTTTTGTATTTTCCCAAGGGTAACAGGAGAAATTGTGTAGCGCCCCAGGGTCCTGGTCATTGCAGTATTGTCGCTCCGCCGCTAAGGGGAGTGATGGTACATCTGATTGCACTAAAAGAGTTCACCTGACCAGGTATCACAGTTACACACTACACTTCACACTCTGGCCACCATGGGGAGCAAAAGGTGCTATGTATTAGGCCACTCCTCACACTCTGGTAAAACTGGGGGTTGGATAGGAAGTTAGGGAGAAGCTGACTGGGTTTTGCCCAGGTAACATCCAGTGAGAGGAGAGCATTACTTGGAAAGATTCAGGGGGTCCCTGTCTGGGGTGGGATCCTGACAGAGGCCTAGCAAAAGGACAGATCGTTACGGAGACGTGCCTGCACCTCATTGCGGCGGCATCTTAAGAAAGGACACGAAGCTAAGGATATTGTGGAGAAGTGAGAAACGAGATCACAGCACAAAGGCGATAGAACCAGTAGGAGTCGTGCCCCGAGATCGGCAACATCCTACTGAGGCGCGTAGCCGGCGGCCGGAACACCAAAAAAGTAATAGACTCTACGCATTACTTTGAACCAACGGCAGGGCAGTTAACTTTAGGTTGGCTGTCTCACCTTTTTCACCTAATGAAGACAATGGAGGCAATTGTGGGAGAGGGGCGTCTCTAGGGTCCCTATAAAATAACTCCAGGCCTACCCCATCATACGGGTGCGTCCTATCCATATCATCTGGGGGACGGAGAGAGAAAGAACAGAAACATACACGACAGTTGTGAGGACTATCCCGTGGTGCTCAGCAGGGAAGTACTGCAACACCCAGGCGCTAGTAGGTAGGCTACTGATTTCCACCTGCAAAGGGAACACTGGATGTGCCTTCGGACCGGCCGGTCTCAGCCAGCCCTGTTAGCAGTGCTCTGGATTGTGGATGCCGAAGCCTTCAGTAAAGAGGTAAAGAGACTGCAACCCTGTGTCCTCGTCATTTACTGCGACCTACACCGTCACCTACATCTTTAATTGGGCGCCCCTTAGCAGGGCCACGGACCAGGTCAGGCCACCGTGACATCCCCAGAACCGAGAGAGACCCGGTACCGAGTACCCCGCTGCCCTGCACTTGGGGGCCGCTCCAATTTAACCCCAAAAGTTGTTGTCCAATGTGTCCTGAGTACGCTGATACCCCATATGTTGGGGTAAACCCCTTTTTGGGCGCACGGGAGAGGTCGGAAGGGAAGGAGCACTGTTTTACTTTTTCAGCGCAGAATTGGCTGGAATTGAGATCGGACACCATGTTGCGTTTGAAGAGCCCCTGATGTGCCTAAACAGTGGAAACCCCCCAATTATAACTGAGACCCTAATCCAAACACATCCCTAACTCTAATCCCAACAGTAACCCTAACCACACCTCTAACCCTGACACACCCCTAACCCTAATCCCAACCCTATTCCCAACCGTAAATGTAATCCAAACCCTAAACCTAACTTTAGCCCTAACCCTAACTTTAGCCCCAACCCTAACTGTAGCCTTAACCCTAGCCCCAACCCTAGCCCTAGCTCTAACCCTAGCCCTAACCCTAGCCCTAATCCTAACCCTGGCCCTAACCCTAACTCTAACCCTAGCCCTAACCCTAGCCCTAACCCTAGCCCTAGCTCTAACCCTAGCCCTAACCCTAGCCCTAACCCTAACCCTAGCCCTAACCCTAACCCTAACCATAATGGGAAAATGGAAATAAATACATTTTTTTTAATTTTTTAATTTTTCGCTAACTAAGGGGGTGATGAAGGGGGGTTTGATTTACTTTTATAGCGGGTTTTTTAGCGGATATTTATGATTGGAAGCCGTCACACACTGAAAGATGCTTTTTATTGCAAAATTTTTTTTTTGCGTTACCACATTTTGAGAGCTATAATTTTTCCATATTTTGGTCCACAGAGTCATGTTAGGTCTTGTTTTCTGCGGGACAAGTTGACGTTTTTATTGGTGACATTTTCATGCATGTGACATTTTTTGATCGCTTTTTATTCTGATTTTTGTGAGGCAGAATGACCAAAAACCAGATATTCATGAATTTCTTTTGGGGGAGACGTTTATACCGTTCCGCGTTTGGTAAAATGGATAAAGCAGTTTTATTCTTCGGGTCAGTACGATTACAACGATACCTCATTTATGTCTTTTTTTATGTTTTGCCGCTTTTATACGATAAAAACTATTTTATAGAAACAATAATTATTTTTGCATCGCTTTATTCTGAGGACAATAACTTTTTTATTTTTTCTTTGATGATGCTGTATGGTGGCTCGTTTTTTGCGGGACAAGATGATGTTTTCAGCGGTACCATGGTTATTTATATCCGTCTTTTTGTTATTCCACTTTTTGTTTGGCAGTATGATAATAAAGCGTTGTTTTTTGCCTCTTTTTTTTTTCCGGTGTTCACTGAAGGGGTTAACTAGTGGGACAGTTTTATAGGTCGGGTCGTTACGGACGCGGCGATACTAAATATGTGTACTTTTATTGTTTTTTTTATTTAGATAAAGAAATGTATTTATAGGAACAATATATGTATATATATATTTTTTATTTTTTGGGGGATTTTTTTTCTTACACATGTGAATATTTTTTTTTACACTATAACGTTGCCCCGGGGGGGCATCATGTTATAGTGTAAGATCGCTTATCTGACACTTTTCTGTGCACTGTGTCAGATCAGCGATCTGACATGCACAGCTCCTGGCTTCCCAGCGCCTGCTCTGAGCAGGCACAGTAAAGCCACCTCCCTGCAGGACCCGGATGCCGCGGCAATCTTGGATCTGGGCCTGCTGCAGGAGAAGGGAGGAGGAGGAAAGAGACCCTCGGAGCAATGTGATCACATCGCGTTGCTCCGGGGGTCTCAGGGAAGCACGCAGGGAGCCCCCTCCCTGCGCGATGCTTCCCTGTACCACCGGAACACTGCGATCATGTTTGATCGCAGTGTGCCAGGGGTTAATGTACCGGGGCGGTCCGTGACCGCTCCTGGCACAGAGTGCCAGGTGTCAGCTGTGATAATCAGCTGACACACGGCCGCGATCGGCCGCGCTTCCCCCGTGAGCGCGGCCGATCGCATATGACGTACTATCCCGTCGGTGGTCATACGGGACCACCCCACCTCGACGGGATAGTACATCTAATGTCAGAAAGGGGTTAAAAAAATGAACTAGTGCATATTAGCCTTCACAGTCAGCTCCGCACTGTTGCTACCATGGTCTCTGCCTGGCCAAGAGTGGTGATGTCACTGGCCACCAATGACTTGACCGCTGCAGCTGAAGCGTCAGGATTGATCAATCAGAAGCAACATTGGTCAGGTTACTTGTAACATTTGACATCACCACTCCTGGCTCAGCAAAGACCATCAGAGAGGCAACAAGAGCATGGTGAGAAATGTGGGTTCAGCTGTACATTCTGTATTGTTTTCCAGCCTGCCTGCCCACTCCCAAATTTAACTTTTGAGTGCTAATCCTCTTTAAGATATGCACAACCTCTACATAGAGACTTAGCTCATGAAAAAAATGTGTGAATTTTTGTCCCTTGTCCACCACTAAAGATGAACAAAGAGATTCACAGGACACTGGTCCACCAGCCAGGTCAAGACTCTATGGCTGTTGGCTCAGCCCAGGGCTGCCACTAGGAATTTTGGGGCCCCATACTGGCAAAATTTTCCACACAGTCTCCACCCCAGCTCCGCATCCACCCCTCGAACCATCCACAGTCCCACCGCCCTCTCTTGGAAAAACTCCATTTCTGCACCACATCTTCAACAATCACACATTTACAATTCCCATCACCACATACATAGCCAGCAGCTTTTGTTTTGGCCAAAAGATTTTTTTATCCGCCACCACGAAAAGGTAGACTCTTTTGGCCGGACTCTACTCTACTGTATCTTACTAAACATTTGATAAAATATCCAATACAATTTAGGTATATTTTTATTTATTTTTCAATTTTTATAATGACCAATAATATCATAAACAAGGAACAAATACCACCACACCATGACCAGACACCATATTACCACCATATAGTGATCAAATAATACCACTTACAAGTAACAAAAACAGACACACCATGACCAGACCACATATTACCACCACAGTGACCGAATAATAGCACATACAAGGAACAAATACTGCCACACCACAACATAGTGACCCAATGCTACAATACTGACCTTCTGCCTTAAGGAATAGGTGCACACCTTTGTTTAAAAAAACCCAATACTAATATCACCATAAGAGCCATTATACACAGGATATCTGTACTTAGTATACAGTGTCCGTGTACAGGTAATAGAGTGATCACCAGTGACATTATACACATGAGCTCTGTATATATTGTCAGTGTACAGGTAATACAGTGATCACCGGTGACATTATGCACAGGAGCTCTGTATATAGTGTCAGTGTACAGGTAATACAGTGATTACCAGTGATATCATTATACACAGGAGCTCTGTATATATAGAGTCAGTGTACATGTAATACAGTGATCACTGGTGACATTATACACAGGAGCTCTGTATATAGTGTCAGTGTACAGGTAATCCAGTGATCACCAGTGACATTATTATTTATTATTATAGCGCCATTTATTCCATGGTGCTTTATATGTGAGAAGAGGTATACATAGTAAAAACAAGTACAATAATCTTAAACAATACAAGTCACAACTGGTACAGGAGGAGAGAGGACCCTGCCTGCGAGGGCTCACAATCTACAAGGGATGGGTGAGGATACAGTAGGTGAGGGTAGAACTGGTCGTGCAGCAGTTTGGTGGATCGGTGGTTACTGCAGGTTGTAGGCTTGTCGGAAGAGGTAGGTCTTCAGGTTCTTTTTTAAGGTTTCGATGGTAGGTGAGAGTCTGATATGTTGTAGTAGAGAATTCCAGAGTAGGGATGATGCATGAGAGAAATTTTGTATGCGATTGTGGGAAGAGGAGATTAGAGGGGAGTAGAGAAGGAGATCTTGTGAGGAGTCGAGGTTGCGTGCAGGTAAGTACCGGGAGGCGAGGTCACAGATATACGGAGGACACAGGCTGTGGATGACATTGTATGTCATGGTTAGGGTTTTGAACTGGAGTCTTTGGGTAATGGGGAGCTAGTGCAGGGATTGACAGAAGGGAGAGGCCAGGGAATAATGGGGGACAGGTGGATTAGTCAGGCAACAGAGTTTAGAATAGATTGGAGTGGTGCAAGAGTGTTCGAGGGGAGGCCACAGAGCAGCAGGTGGCAGTAGTCAAGGCGGGAGATGATGAGGGCATGGACTAGGGTTGTTGCAGATTCTTGGTTGAGGAATGCACGGATCCGTGAGATATTTTTGAGTTCAAGTCAGCAGGAAGTGGAAAGGGCTTTAGCGTTGTGATATCTGGTAAAGAGATGTAGATCTGTGTGTCATCAGCATAGAGGTGATACTGAAAGCCGTGAGATTCTATGAGCTGTCCTAGGCCGAAGGTGTAAATGGAGAAGAGCAAGGGCCCTAGGACTGAACCTTGCGGGACTCCAACAGATAGGGGGCGAGGTGAGGAGGTGATGTGCGAGTGAGAGACACTGAATGTCAGGTCTGTTAGGAATGATGAGATCAAGGATAGGGTCAAGTCTGGGGTGCCAAGGGATGAGAGGGTCTGTAATAATAGGGAATGGTCCACTGTGTCAAAGGCAGAGAACAGGTCCAGGAGGAGGAGGACAGAGTAGTGTCACTTGGCCATGGCGGTTAATAGGTCTTTGGTGACCTTAGTTAGGGCAGTTTCAGTGCAGTGGTGTGAACGGAAGCCAGACTGTAAGCGGTCGAAGAGGGAGCAAGAAGAGAGATGGGAGGACAGTTCAAGATGGACGTGTTGTTCCAGTAGTTTTGAGGCATACGGGACAAGTGATATAGGGTGATAGCTAGATACAGAGGATGAGTCAAGAGAGGGCTTTTTGAGGATAGGTGTGATTGAGGCATGTTTAAAGCTTGAGGGGAAAAAAACAGTTATTAGTGATAGGTTGAAGAGATGGGTTACGGTTGGGATGAAGACTGTGATGAGGTTTGGGATGAAGTTGGATGGGATGGGGTCAAGTGTACAGGTGGTGAGATGCGATCTTGCAAGTAGAGTGGATAGTCGATCTTCTGTAATGGTGGAGAAGTTGGTTTTGGAGGAGGAGGGCTGGACAGTTAGGAGGAAGGGCTCTGGGGGTTGTCGACCAATACAGTCTCTTATGTTATCAATATTCTTATACACAGGATAGCTGTATATAGTGTCAGTGTACATGTAATACAGTGATCGCTGGTGACATTATACACAGGAGCTCTGTATATAGTTTCAGTGTACAGGTAATACAGGGATCACCAGTGACATTATACACAGGAGCTCTGTATGTAGAATACAGTGTATAGTATCAGTGTACAGGTAACACACTGACTCAATGGTGACATCTCTAGTTGAAGTGCTTTGTATTCGCTTTTCATCTTCATCCAGCGCACACCGCCATCACTTCTTCCAGCCAGGACTCGTCTCTGTAGAAAATAACAGTTATCTAAGCACATTCCCAAATTTTTCACCAACCTCCACACTACACCATATGTAGAAAATAAGCGACTGTGTCACCCTGCACAGTAACAGGACATCTCCACCCCAAACACTGAAAACAGTATCTCAAAAATAATATCCCTCATAGGGATATAATGCACCCCAATGCCCCATAGTATAATGCAGCAACTTCATGGGGATATAATGCGCCACAATGCCCCATAGTATAATGCAGCAACCTCATGGGGATATAATGCACCCCAATGCCCCATAGTGTAATACAGCAGCCTCATAGGGATATAATGCACCCCATAGTATAATGCAGCAGTCTCATAAGGTTATAATGCACCACAATGCCCTATAGTTTAATGCAGCAGCCTCATAGAGATATAATGCACCACAATGCCCCATAGTATAATGCAGCAGCCTCATAGGGATATAATGCACCACAATGCCCCATAGTATAATGCAGCAGCCTCATAGGGATATAATGCATCCCATAATATAATGCATCCCCTTTTCTTTCCTCCCCCCATAGTAATATAGTATGCCCCATACCGCTGCTTTACAAAAAAAAAGGATTTTCCTTACCTAGCCGAGAACACATTGTTGTTCCAGCTTATGACAGTGACATCATAGGTCGGCGACGTGTGCGATGACATCAGCTGCCAGCCTGTGATTGGCTGGCGGCTGTTAACTGTTAGCAGATTTTAACTAATCGTGTGTTGGAGGATGCGCAGTCAGTTACTGAAGCAACATCATGCTGCCGCTAGGGCGCGGTGAGCAAAACAGAGGGGGCCCGCTCCGGGCAGGGCTCCCATCCACTAGCCACAGAATACTAAAATGGACATTGGACCAGTGTCCTGACAATTCACTCATCTCTTTACATTACCATTGCCTTTTTGCTAAAAAAAAATGTGTGGGACTCAATTTGAAAGTGCAAGACCACCCAAACCCCAAAACATGTACTATACTTTATGTCAGACACACCAGATTTTCATTTGTGGTTCACAGACTGGCGCCATCCCTGTTTGTAGGTTGTACCGGGTATTGTAACTCTGCTTTACTGAAGTCAATGAGATTGAGCTGCAATGCCACAGAAAAAATGTGGACACGTGGCATTCATTTAGAAAGAAATCAGCCATGTTTTTCTCATCTTGGATGGTCCACTTAAAGGAAAACTCTGGGAAAATTAGATGCATAAATGTGATTCCTATTATAGAGTGTGATGGGACAGCTAAATATAAAAGTCTCTATTTGCTTGAAATTTTAACTCTACAACAAAATAATAATAATAATAATAATAATAATGAAAGAAATAAGAATAATAATATTGTTTATTGTAAATGTTGTAAGGTCCTGAAATATTTATTCTTTAGTATTGTGAATTTTGCAAATATATCCCTTTGCGTCAATTGTCTGAAGTTCCATTACTCAAACCCTTTTTTAAAATATCTTTTTGGAAAAAACTTCCATCAGTTACATTTTACTGAAGCCGTCTTGTACACCAGCGTCCGTTCTCATCTAATTCTGAACCAAGGAGCAAAGGTCTTTACCTCTTTAACCAAATTTCAATGTCTGCCAAATTCAATAGATGTCATTCCTGCAGAGGAGAGGCAGCGCTCTACATGTGTCCTGATCTAATTTTGCAGAAAAAAGACACAATTTACATACTCTTTATTTAGTTAAAGATCTAAAATCAATACTTTGTCTGTACCTCTTTAGTTCAAGATACATCATGGTGTTGTACATTGATATATAAACGGATTTTTCAAAACCACACATGTTGTTAATGCTTTTCTATTGCTTGTTTTTTACGGCGTCCGGCCGATCAGCCCTAAATGCATCATGATATTGGATTACTAGGCAATGGTTTACATTTCAAATGTATAAATTTTGGCTTTAAAGGTCAGATCATTTGCCAAAAAATAGTTTTCTCATTTGTACCACTGTCTTTAAATAGGTGCAAATATCTAATGAGAGGTAGAAAACAATATCTATCTATCTATCTATCTATCTATCTATCTATCTATCTATCTATCTATCTATCTATCTATCTATCTATCCTTCTAAGGGACAGACAAATCTTAGTCTACTGTATGATTATTTCTGGATTGGGTTTTTCATTTTTTTTTTGCTTAGTCATAGGAATAGAAAAAAAATTCTCATCAGTAAAAAAATCCATCAAAGAAGGACCCCATTGACTATAATGATGCCAGTATAGCTTTTGTCAAGATAACCTTCATTTTTCTAGTATATACAGTACAGACCAAAAGTTTGAACACACCTTCTCATTTAAAGATTTTTTTGAATTTTCATGACTATGAACATTGTAATTTCACACTGAAGGCATCAAAACTATGAATTAACACATGTGGAATTATATACTTAACAAAAAAGTGTGAAACAACTGAAAATATGTCTTATATTCTAGGTTCTTCAAAGTAGCCACCTTTTGCTTTGATGACTGCTTTGCACACTCTTGGCATTCTCTTGATGAGCTTCAAGAGGCAGTCACCGGAAATAGTCTTCCAACAATCTTGAAGGAGTTCCCAGAGATGCTTAGCACTTGTTGGCCCTTTTGCCTTCACTCTGAGGCCCAGCTCACCCTAAATCATCTCTATTGTGTTCAGGTCTGGTGACTTTGGAGGCTAGGTCATCTGGCGTAGCACCCCATCTCTCTCCTTCTTGGTCAAATAGCCCTTACACAGCCTGGAGGTGTGTTTGGGGTCATTGTGCAGTTAAAAATAAATGATGGTCCATCTAAACGCAAACCGGATGGAATGGCATGCCGCTGCAAGATGCTGTGGTAGCCATGTTGGTTCAGTATGCCTTCAATTTTAAATAAATCCCCAACAGTGTCACCAGCAAAGCACCCCCGCACCATCGCACCTCCTCCTCCATGCTTCATGGTGGGAACCAGGCATGTAGAGTCCATCCGTTCACCTTTTCTGTGTCGCACAAAGGCACAGTGGTTGGAACCAAAGATCTCAAATTTGGACTCATCAGACCAAAGCACAGATTTCCACTGGTATAATGTCCATTCCTTGTGTTCTTTAGCCCAAACAAGTCTCTTCTGCTTGTTGCCTGTCCTTAGCAGTGGTTTCCTAGCAGCTATTTTACCATGAAGGCCTGCTGCACAAAGTCTCCTCTTAACAGTTGTTGTAGAGATGTGTCTGCTGCTAGAACTCTGTGTGGCAATGACCTGGTCTCTAATCTGAGCTGCTGTTAACCTGCGATTTCTGAGGCTGGTGACTCAGATAAACTTATCCTCAGAAGCAGAGGTGACTCTTGGTCTTCTTTTCCTGGGGCGGTCCTCATGTGAGCCAGTTTCTTTGAAGCGCTTGATGGTTTTTGCCACTGCACTTGGGGACACTTTCAAAGTTTTCCCAATTTTTCGGACTGACTGACCTTCATTTCTTAAAGTAATGATGGCCACTCGTTTTTCTTTACGTAGCTGCTTTTTTCTTGCCATAATACAAATTCTAACATTCTATTCAGTAGGACTATCAGCTGTGTGTCCACCAGACTTCTTCTCAACACAACTAATGGTCCCAAGCCGATTTATAAGGCAAGAAATCCCACTTATTAATCCTGACAGGGCACACCTGTGAAGTGAAAACCATTTCCGGTGACTACCGCTTGATGCTCATCAAGAGAATGCCAAGAGTGTACAACGCAGTCATCAAAGCAAAAGGTGGCTACTTTGAAGAACCTAGAATATAAGACATATTTTCAGTTGTTTCACACTTTCTTGTTGAGTATATAATTCCACATGTGTTAACTCATAGTTTTGATGCCTTCAGTGTGAATTTACAATTTTCATAGTCATGAAAATACAGAAAAATCTTTAAATGAGAAGGTGTGTCCAAACTTTTGGTCTGTACTGTATGATGGGATTTACAACAAAGGCTGTAAATGGAGATTCCAAAAACAGATTAGTGAATGTAGTCATAATTCAAATTCCTTTCCGAATGTCCCTATAAACTCAGATTTGCTGGAATCCAAATTTTTCAGGATTTGTTATTTGATTAGTATGAATGCAGCAAAATCATGACAAGCCAACCTCCACTCCCCGGTGCATTCCTCTGTTATATGTGAGTGAATATTTTGCATGCCTGGAGTTTTCTGTTAACCCTTGTTTGTGTAGCCTTGTTTGTCAGGTTGGTGAACTGACGTGCACAATAGCACCCCTCTTCCCTGGGTGGGGGAAGAGAACAGACAGAGGGCTAACTCAGGAGATAAGGCAAGGATGAAGGCCTTGGTATCTTCACCTTCAGAATAGGGTTAGCTAGGGCGTCCCCTAGTGATAGGTTCAGGGAAGGGGCACCTGGTCTTAGGTCACCCGACAGCTGTGTCGTGACACTGGGAAGGGGTTAAAAATGAAATAATATTATAATCACCTGTACTAGACTCGTCCATCACCTGTTCTGTTGCCACAGCTCCCTCCTTCCCAGTCCTTAGTTGGCTACCTATTGTCTTCTTTTAAGATGGGGTGCTGAAGATGCAGGACAGGTAAGGGGTGAACCTACAATAAATGAGTATAGTCTTTATTTTTTAACACTGTTCCAACCCTCTATTTATCCAGCTTATGGTCTGGAGAGACCATCCAAAAAGCATAATAAATGTTTTCTTGGGCAGGTCTAATTCAGACCGAATATTATCCAGGCTGAATCAAATCTGCCAAATGCAGACTGATTTGAGCGAAGCTGCCCAAAATGAAATTATGAAGATTTTCTCATCTTTACTCCAACATCGGCTAAGCCGTTGATCTCAGAAACCGGCTGCAAAACTGATATGAGCTATTGACATGATGTCATCACTGCAACCAAAGCAGTGAGACTGGAGCAGCAGCAAGGAGCAGATGAGAGATACCAAGAGGGTGAGTTCTATTTGATATTTTATATTGTACATTACAGTAAATGTTTGGGGTCCACTTCTTAAAAAGTCAGTGATCGATTGCTATGCTGTCCTATGGAAAATGGGTGATGCTGATGTGTCAGTGTTTTTATCGACAGCTTGGCTGTCCAATCTTGTGATGGGTTTGTTGAGCTGTTGGTGCTTTGATTGACAGCTCGGTTATCCAATCTGTGACTGGGAGGTGTGGACTTTCTCCAGGTGTTTTGTGTCCTGTTGAGACGAAGGTGAATTGCTAATGGTTCGATTGCTAAGAGAAACAATAGGGAACAGGGGGCATCCCTGATGAGTACCTCTTTTGATCGGAAAATATGCTGAGGAGAAACCGTTATAGCGGACATGGGCCAAAGGGGAGCTATATAAGGCATAGATCCATGAAAGAAATTGGTCGGGGAATTTCCATTTCCGCAAGACTGAAAATAGATATGGCCATGAGATAGAATCAAAAGTTTTTTTAATATCAAGTGATAGTAACACCTTTCAATGTTACGTTGTTTGCATTGATGCAGAAGATGAGAAACCCTCCAAATATTATCAGACGCTTGCCTATGGGGCACAAAACCAACCTGATCATTGTGTATGAGAGATCCCAGACCTGAATTTAGAAGTTGAGATAAAATTTTTGATAATAGTTTGAGATCTATGTTGATCAGGGATACTGGTCTGTAATTAGACCATAATGTGTGATCTGAGTTTGGTTTAGCTATCATCGATATTGCTGCCTTTAAAGAGGCTGCCCCTGGCCTTTCTATAGACACTTTTGATAAATGTGTCCACTATGCTAAACTTTGAGAGGGTGAGTAACAATTAGTTTTATTATTTTTAACATGGGTGTGCAAATGGAGTAAGGAAATTTGAAAGGGGAACCCTTATAAGTATAGTATCTGTTGTTATTTTGATCAGAACAGGAGCCATTTGTAATGCATAGATACATTATTGACAATTATTTACAGGGAGATGTATAATCATAGAATCATAGAATGTTAGAGTTGGAAGGGACCTCAAGGGTCATCGCGTCCAATTCCCTGCTCAATGCAGCACAGGATTCACTAAACCATCTAAGACAGATGTCTGTCCAGCCTCTGTTTGAAGACTTCCATTGATGGAGAACTCATCACCTCTCGTGGCAGCCTGTTCTAGTCATTGATCACCCTCACTGTGAAAAAAGTTTTTTCTAATATCTAATCTGTATCTTCTCCATTTCAGTTTCATTCTATTGCTTCTCGTGTTTCCATGTGGAAATGAGAATAAGGATGGTCCTTCTACACTGTGACATCCCTTCTGATATTTGTAGACAGCTATGAAGTCTCCTCTTAGCCTTCTTTTTTGCAAGCTAAACATTCCCAGATACTTTAATAGTTTCTCGTAGGACATACTTTGCAGTCCTCTCACCATCATGGCAGCTCTTCTCTGAACTTGCTCCAGTTTTTCAATATCATTTTTAAAATGTGGAGCCCAGAATACGACACAGTATTCCAGATGAGGTCTGACCAAGGAGGAGTAGAGGGGCATTATTATTAAATGTGATCTTGACTCTATGTTTCTCTTAATACATCCTTGAACTGTGTTTGCCTTTTTTGCTGCTGCATCACACTGTTGACTCATATGCAGTCTGTGATCTATTAGTATACTCAAATCTTTTTCACATGTGCTGTTGCTTTGTTCTATTCCTCCCATTTTTACATGTAATTTTCGTTTTTTTACCAAGATGTAAAATCTAGCATTTGTCCATGTTAAATACCATTCTATTAGTTGCTGTCCATTGTTCAAGCTTATTTAGATCCTTGTGAATCATTTCTCTGTCTTCTCTAGTGTTAGCTATACATCCTAACTTTGCATTGTCTACAAATTTGATTAGTTTACCTTCAGTTCCATTATCTAGATCATTTATAAAAATGTTGAACAACACTGGGGCCAGTATAGAGCCTTGTGGAACCCCACTTGAAACACTCTTCCAATTGCATGTGCAACCATTTATTACCACTCTTTGAGTATGATTACTGAGCCATTTATGAATCCACCTAACGAAAGCCTTGGCAGTCCCATACTTGGTCATTTTTTCAATAAGGATAATATGAGATACTTTATCAAATGCTTTGCTGAAGTTCAGGTATACTTTATCTACCACATTTTCCTGATCCATCCAGTCAGTGATTCAATCATAGAAGGAAATTAGATTAGTCTGGCATGACTTGTTTGCTACAAACCCATGCTGGCACTGGTTAATTACTGTATTCTTATCCAAGTACTTACATATATGCTGTTTAAAAATTTGTTCAAAGATCTTTTGTGGTATATGCAGGTTTGACCTGAAGCTTCATGATTAAAGCCATTCATTTGCGTAGTGAAATAGTAGTTGAGGCATGGTAGGAGGTAGTAGAAGTACAAGAGTAGTAGTAAGCTAGTGAGTTCAGGTGCAGAAGTGCCCCAGGAGTGGTGACACTGTGGTGTTGTAGTGAATAGCTAAACTAAATATGGAGGAATTTTATCATTCCAGATGGATATCTAGGCAGTTATTTCAAAGTGGGCAGTTTCATTATTGAAATTGTTTTTATTTTGTTCACAGTGTATTCACTTTACATGTTTATCCATCCTCGAGGTCTAGAAGATGTGTCTGCTATCATTAGGTTTCTTGTCTCTCTGAAAAAACCCTTTGTGGAAGCCAGGTTAACCTCAACCCTGACTTGGGGGCAGTGGCAGCCAAGATGGAAGGTATCAAATTCTCACCCTTGCAGGGTCTTCTGTCTTGACCGGTTACAGAATGTTTGTGGGGATCCTTCTGCTTTTTAAGAGGGCTTACAGTAAGTATCACCCTTATGTACTTTTTTACTATGGTACACTGCCTTTTTGTAGTAACACTTAGGAGAAGAAAAAGCATAATTAGGCTTTCAATAAAAATGGAGTTTTGTCCTTTTAAAGGAAAGCTATTTTTAGAGTTGAGCGTCTCTCCTGAAATATGATTTGGACAGATTTGCTCATTTCAGGGTTTATTCGATTTGCATCTGCAGGGATGGTAATCTCTTCTTGGACCTGACCAGCTACTGCCTGTCCTGCTATCTGCTCTTCTATCTTCTAACTTCTCTGCTCAATGTATCTTCTTTATTCTATTATCTATCTTCCTTCCAACCAGGTCTTCTGTTCCCCATGTGCAACTTTATTTTATCCCTTTCCTGGTCCTCTATAGTTGAGCAAAATGACAGCCAGCAATGCGGAAAATTTTAAGATTCTGGTGTGTCTGAATTTTTGTAAAATTCAAAGTGAATTTGTTTTGTCTCAAATTCATCCACTCATTTCCAGGTATTGTTCATTCTTTTTTTAAGTAAGCATGGATCTCAGAGAGGAGAAACTGTACCTTTTTGAAGCCAGTATACAAGGCATTGGCAACATAGAAATTCTACGGAGCTGAAAGTCCCAAACAGCCGCCACAGTCAAGACATGGAATGCCAGAAAGAGTTGACCCACACAGGAGATAGATATAAAATAGCCTTTATTACAGTGAGTGGCAAAACAAAAAAGGTTATATATACATAAAATTAGCAATAAAATATACAATAAAAACAAGTACGCAATTTAATTTCAGGACAATAGAAAAAAATTATATATTTTAACAAAAAATATAATATATGGTGACCTCCAATCTTGGTTGGTACAGATAGAAACCTACTTAAAAAGTAAGTAAAAAAATATATAAACGGTGACCACCTAAGATATCAACTCAAAAAAAAACGCATTAAAGTGCATAAGTGCAAAAATTATGAATGCTATATGGTGGTAGTGTGTGAGACTACAAATTATAAAAGCACACCATTCAATGCGTGCACAACCACTCATGAAAGCAGCATGTAGCTGCAAAGTGAACACACCGAAAAAAGTGCTGAGTGCAAAGGAAATATTGAGGTATTCTATCTGTAAATTACCTGTGAGGAGGGACGCCAGGTCCTGACACCGCGCACCCCGACGCGCGTTTCGGAAAACACTTTCCTTCGTCAGGGGGTCAGACCCCCTGACGAAGGAAAGTGTTTTCCGAAACGCGCGTCGGGGTGCGCGGTGTCAGGACCTGGCGTCCCTCCTCACAGGTAATTTACAGATAGAATACCTCAATATTTCCTTTGCACTCAGCACTTTTTTCGGTGTGTTCACTTTGCAGCTACATGCTGCTTTCATGAGTTGTTCTGCATGCATTGAATGGTGTGCTTTTATAATTTGTAGTCTCACACACTACCACCATATAGCATTCATAATTTTTGCACTTATGCACTTTAATGCGTTTTTATTGAGTTGATATCTTAGGTGGTCACCGTTTATATATTTTTTTACTTACTTTTTAAGTAGGTTTCTATCTGTACCAACCAAGATTGGAGGTCACCATATATTATATTTTTTGTTAAAATATATAATTTTTTTCTATTGTCCTGAAATTAAATCGCGTACTTGTTTTTATTGTATATTTTATTGCTAATTTTATGTATATATAACCTTTTTTGTTTTGCCACTCACTGTAATAAAGGCTATTTTATATCTATCTCCTGTGTGGGTCAACTCTTTCTGGCATTCCATGTCTTGACTGTGGCGGTTGTTTCATACTCTAGTGTTTAGTCACTACTTTTCACAGAGCACCGATACACGATATATATTTTGTTAAATTTTAATTTTTATTATTATTGTTTTAATTTCTACTGGTGCATCTGTGTATTCTAATAAGTCCCAAACAGGCAATTTTCCTTCTTATAGAGGAAATTTTATTCACAATCAGTTCTCACTGAAAGCTCTGTACATTTCATGGCTTTCTTGGGTCTAAGAAAGATACACGTTCTAGACAATATAAATTCTGGTTAACAGATGAGGGCCCTCAATGAGGTTCTATGATGCAGTTAGTTTGGATTTGTAGAACAGATTGAGCTTGGTTGAGCTTTATAATTCAATGTTTTTTTCTGGGTGCATTTTTTGATATACCGCTCTACACAGTCCCTGAATAATTAGGAGATGATGGAGATGTGAACTTTGATTCTTGTAGGATTATGCAAGCAACTATAAATGAGCTTTAGGCCAGAGTCCCATGACTGCATTTTCTCTAATCCGAGAGAATTGGGTCAATTATGCTAATTACGCTGATTAAACTCTGATCAGAGTTTGATCTAAGTGTTAGCATAGCCTGTGTAACATCTGCCAGTGCCTCCACATGGTTCTCCTCCTCGCACCATCCGGTGACGCCGGCTTAGTCACTGCCCCAGCAGCAGCAGTGTCCTCCTGAGCAGCCTCCTTGTTTGCTGTGCCCACTGCACTGTGCTCCAGCGGTGTGGGCTCCCCTGCTTATAAAGGGGCATTGCGCGCACATGGTAAAATGCCCTCCGATGACAGCTGGAAGGCATTTAGTTAGTCATTCCCTGCAAAGTGTGTGTCCCAGCCAATAGCTGGGAGGCATCTTGTATAAATGCACCCTCCAAATGGGAGGTGCCTGAGCAACCTCTATAGATAGTCTTAGTGGTGTTGGTGTGTGCAACTTCATGTTGCGAGGTCCTCCGTCTTTAGTCCGTTAAAGCTGTTCCTGTATCCTGTGTTCCCTTTAGTCTAGTACAGTTTGTCTGTGCGCCTGTGAGTGCTTCGGTGTTATCCTAATCCTGAATCCGCATCTCTGGTACTTATACCTGGTTGTCCCTGGTCCTAGTGTGGCCAGCTACAGAACTGTTTCCCAATAACTGCGTGTGTGAACAAGAACCTATCTTCAACATCCAAGTTGTCCATACAGTCCTTCATTCTCTGTATCCTGCTGGTCTGTGACCTTGGTCATGTCTCACATGTCAGCAAACCCAACCCCCTGAGATCAGCAGCTGCAGTACCAGTGCCTGCCTAGGAGTGGTACCTGGTGGCTACCTGCAGCCCAGTCTGTCTCCACCATCCGGAGCTCCAGGAAACACCAGGTAGAGACTTAGCTATACCACTTCCTACACAGATCCGGCCCTGTGGCACCGTGGGTCCAAGAACCACGTGTGCCAAATGCGAGCATGACACCATGCTCTAATTTTCTCGGATGAGAGAATCGGAACACACTATGAGGAGAAGATGGATAACATAATTTCTCCATCGTGTGAGCCTGCAGAAATAAGACTGCACTAAGATGTCATCTGAGTGCAGCCTGATGTTTTCCACGCACCCACAGACTTAAATGGGTGAGTGCCATCTGATTTCAGTGTGAGATCGCAGTATGCTGTGATTTTTTCACTGACAGATTCTGTTAGGGTACCGTCACACAGTGCCATTTTCATCGCTACGACGGCACGATTCGTGACGTTCTAGCGATATCGTTACGATATCGTTGTGTCTGACATGCTACTGCGATCCGGATCCCCGCTGAGAATCGTATGTCGTAGCAGATCGTTTGAAACTTTCTTTCGTCGTCTAGTGTCCCGCTGTGGCGGCATGATTGCATCGTGTGACACAGGTTGTATACGATGTGCGCACAGTAACCAATGGCTTCTACATCGCAAATACGTCATGAAATTATCGCTCCAGCACCGTGTATTGCAACGTGTGACCGCAGTCTACGACGCTGGAGCGATAATCATACGACGCTGCAACGTCACGAATCGTGCCGTCGTAGCGATGAAAATGGCACTGTGTGACGGTACCCTTAGTGAAAAAGTTTGTTCATCAGCATTGCCCCATTGAATGACATTAGTCCGAGTGCTATCCCATGAAAAATCAGATAACACTCGTCTGATGTGAGCGAGCCCTTATTGTAAGAATCAATAATCAGTCATGTATTGTCTCTAAGGAACTGCTAAATAACTATTAAAATTGATAATTTAAAAGGGTTGTCCATAGGATAAGTTGCCAATTGTTACATCCATGGCAACCTCTTTAAGGGCTTAAACACAAGGCAATGCCATTAAAAAAAATACTGCAATAATTTTTAATTTGCCGCTAGGACAACTAATGCACCTGATGTTGATGTACAATCCTACAAAACAATATGGCTTCTGTTTCTCACATGCTCAAAATCAATGAATGTCTGGCTATGGGGAAACTTTTATCACACCAATAGTGGTGTATAAGGCCTCACTGTACATCCAAATTCTGACTGTATAAGGAGGCATAAATGACTTGTTGTTGAATTATAGAAATATTCATGTCCAAAGCTTTGCTTCTAGGAGGGACCATACAAAGTATCTACTGTTGAAGATTTATCTAAACTAAATTTAAGTTTATTATTCTTTTTCTTGCTTTACGATAAATGAATTGATTTCTTACAGATATTAGGGAGCGAGACAGAATTAGGAAGTGACTGAAGTAATGAGTGTATTTTCTGTGACTTATAGTGCCTAACGAAAATTCTTTTACTGAGGGAAATCAAACACATAAATCATTCTGATTCTGTCAGGAGAAAACCTGAGGTTTCCTTTGACAATACACAGGAGTGTGCAATGCTTTGCTGTATTTAATGGCAAGCAAAATATTTTATTGTAGGTGCAATAGGGTATCCGGAGCTTCATTCCAGATCAAAGAATTTGTAAGCGTCAGTAGCATCAAATCTGCTGATTGAAGCTTCCTTTTGTCGTTTTTATTTTATTTATTTTTTATTTTTATTTTTTTAACTTTAATACAGCCGGTGTCAATTGAGTTAACGTTTCATATAGCTGTCTAAATGTAGTCAGTCTCACAGTAGTCAGTTACACTTTGATAATGTGTCTGTCACCATGTTCAAACAGTCATACGCTGACACATTTTCACAGAATGAACATGTTTCAGCAGTGAAGTGGGGTTGGCCTTTTGAAATAGGCAAGAAGCACACTTCTCTTTCTAAGAAAAGACATGTAATCTAAAATAATAGCACGTCAACAGTGCCTATGGGAATTTCTTAAGAAAAAAAATAGATTCCTTACATAGAATATTATACATTTTATACCATTATTAAATTCTTTCTTTTTTTTTTTTTAAATAAATTCCTTTTTTAATTGATTTTTTCGTGTAGGAGAACAAAATTGAAATTGTAAATTTAATCGTTCTCGAAAATTAACTTACCGTTTTATTACAAGTGATTCCAAATATGATGACGCTAAACTGTTTCTTGTGGTATCTTTCGGATAAATTTAACTTTGTTTTTTCTTCGATTACGCAAGTTTAATTTATCCCATTGCGTTTACTTCCATTCAATTAAACCTTGCAATGAAATAAATGGCTAACTCTGCTGTAAGTTCAGTGTGGGTTTAACAGACAATTAGCAGATAAAAACAATTCGTAGTTAACAAAGAATCTGCTGCCAGAAATTGGTCATGGATGCTCACAGTTTAATTAGTTGGTGGTGGGGGGGAGAAAAGAAAAACAATTAAAGATTTCCCAGAGCTGCAATCAGTATCTTTTATTTACAATAATCCTTATTAGTGAGAAATTGGTAAAAAATCAGTTTATTGTACACAGATTTATAATGAGTGTAGTACTAATAATAGAATTTTTTTCTTTAATTTATCATATAATTGTAAGCTATTTTCCATGACAATGATACTAAACAATTATTCTAATATTTTATCCATGCAATAAATATATTTATTTAATATAACCAGCAAAAATGTTAAAATACAAATAAGTTGACATGTTACATTTACCTTCAAAAATAATTATTAATTCATTAACTTTTATATTAATTTATTAACTAAAAGACATTAATATTAAAAAACTGATTTTTAAAATTCACATATAATCTAAATAGAAATTTCACGAACCTAGAAAAAATAGCATGCAAAAGACAGAATACATTTTCTTTCAATATATGCAAGGTCTATTTATTGTTATTTTTTTCATTAGGCTAATTACTGAATTCTACATTCCTGCATTTCATCTACCTTGCTTCTGGTGCTTGATCCTTTCCCAACCCTGAATCGACTGCAACTGAACAGTTGAAGCTGAACAGGAAGGAATTGCAGGTGTCAACTCACAGTTTACAAATATGACATCTCCTCCGGTATAGCTGGAAATATGAAATATTGATTTATGTGCAGTAAAAGGTCTTATAAAAATGATCACATACACATGAGAGATTAATGCGCAGGAGATCAATAGAAATTTCATTCTTGACGCTAGACTGTCACCTATGGTGAAATGCTAAAATACAGAAATCAATATTATCTATGAAATGTCAAATTTATTATAATTATGAGGATGAAAGCTGGCCAAGTGGCTCCCAGGAGAGGAGGAATAGGTTATTGTACTGAAGCATCCTTCATGTCCCTTGTTCGCTTGCTGCCAATTTAAGAACAATATTGGTGCAGGAGTTTCCATGCTTTCTGTTTCACCATGTAGTAACAAATTCCTCCTGGAATATTTAACTCTTGAAACTGACAATAATACAAAGTCCCCGTAGGCAAAAGGTGTGGAACTTTTAGGCAGAAATTAAGAGCATTCCAAGAACAGAGTGAATGTGGTTTGAGATAGATAAAACACAAATTGATTATCAAGGCTTTCAAAAATAAGCTTTTCTTCTTCAGCGAACCTCACTGGATGTTTTCCTCCAGACTATTCTGTAGGAAGTAAAATTACCTATTAAGCATTTTTACATTTTTTTATGACTGAGGCTATTAAGTTCATTCGCCAAAAATGACATTGACTCTTTCTCTTTTTATGCGTGAATTGTTTTAGCGGCCAACTTAATGAATTTGTGGTTGTCATCCAACTTCATATGTGGAATTTAATTTTGCTTTTCCTTAAGAGCATCATTATCGGAGTGTAAGATAATTTCATGGACTGTTTTATGTTGGCTTGGTATCAACATATGTTAATCCTAATGTGTACGCTCACCTTAGGTGAGCCAAGGGTGAAACCACTCTTATATATTAAGCAATTTCTTAATATACTTTTAATAGTAATTTACTTTTGCCCATAGTGAAGATTTAGTTTGGTCGCTTCTCCCCAAAAGTAAAGTGTAGCTTTACTCACTTTTTTATATACCAAGGCAGAGGAATAGAAGTCATGCATTTTTTATTATCTGTCTCTTGAAGTACTCTCAAAAATGCTTAGCACTCTTGTTTACAGAGATGATCAAATCAATTTGATGCAAATTAAATTCATGACTAGTGTTGAGCGATACCGTCCGATACTTGAAAGTATCGGTATCGGAAAGTATCGGCCGATACCGACAAAGTATCGGATCTAATCCGATACCGATACCCGATACCAATACAAGTCAATGGGACTCAAGTATCGGACGGTATTCCTGATGGTTCCCAGGGTCTGAAGGAGAGGAAACTCTCCTTCAGGCCCTGGGAACCATATTAATGTGTAAAATAAAGAATTAAAATAAAAAATATTGCTATACTCACCCTCCGACGCAGCCTGGACCTCACCGAGGGAACCGGGAGCCTTCTTTGCTTAAAATGCGCGCTTTTCCTTCCTTCCGTGACGTCACGGCTTCTGATTGGTCGCGTGCCGCCCATGTGGCCGCGACGCGACCAATCACAGCAAGCTGTGACGTAATTTTCAGGTCCTTCTAGGCATTCAGTATTTTAAAATTACGTTCCGGCTTTGTGATTGGTCGCGTCGCGGTCACATGGGCGACGCGACCAATCACAAGCCGTGACGTCACGGGAGGCAGGAGACGCGCGCATTTTAAAATGCGCGCGTGTCCAGCCTCCCGTGACGTCACGGCTTGTGATTGGTCGCGTCGCCCATGTGACTGCGACGCGACCAATCACAAGCCAGAACGTAATTTTAAAATCCTGAAGGACCTGAAATTACGTCACGGCTTGCTGTGATTGGTTGCGTCGCGGCCACATGGGCGACGCGACCAATCACAAGCCGTGACATCACGGGAAGCTGGACACGCGCGCATTTTAAAATTCGCGCGTCTCCTGCCTCCCGTGACGTCACGGCTTGTGATTGGTCACGTCGCCCATGTGACCGCGACGCGACCAATCACAAAGCCGGAACGTAGTTTTAAAATACTGAATGCCTAGAAGGACCTGAAAATTACGTCACGGCTTGCTGTGATTGGTCGCGTCGCGGCCACATGGGCGGCACGCGACCAATCAGAAGCCGTGACGTCACGGAAGGAAGGAAAAGCGCGCATTTTAAGCAAACAACGCTGCCGGTTCCCTCGGTGAGGTCCAGGCTGTGTCAGAGAGGTGAGTATAGCAATATTTTTTATTTTAATTCTTTCTTTTACACATTAATGTTGTTTCGATACCGATACCCGATACCACAAAAGTATCGGATCTCGGTATTGGAATTCCGATACAGCAAATATCGGCCGATACCCGATACTTGCGGTATCGGAATGCTCAACACTATTCATGACAAATTTTTAGAAATCCAGCAATAGTCAAAGAATATGAGGTTCACTTTGCATGAATTTCCTTAAAGTCAGCTTTCGGCTGACACATCTTAAAAACTTTCCCAAGCAGAGAACGATCACATAATTTTACACACAGCTGGTGAGGTAGGGTGTTCTCTTAATTATTTGCAGGTAATACATCACATGATTTCGCACAGCCAATCTGCAGGGACTATCATAGTCTGTATAAAAGAAGAAGCAGGGAATGCAGCAGCCATTTTATAGTGAATCTGGATAGTGAGAAGATGTCACCACTCACGCCATAGAGATATGGAAACCCATTAAACAATGCTCACAGATACTGTGTGACAGCATAGCAGAGTGGAAGACTAGTGTGTGAGTATCAGATTTAATTGATAGCAAGTGAGAGATAGGACAGTGTCTGCATCTGCAAGGCAAGGCAAACCATGGAGATCCACATTGCTGGCAGTTGATGCTTGCTTAGAGTTCTTTCACACGTCAGTGTGTGCAGTACATGTGTGGTGACAGTTTTCTCACGTACTGAAGACACTTACACAGGAAGACACATTGAAATCTATGTTGCTGTGCACATGTCTTTGTGTTTACACGGACCATGTCCATGTCACCCACACATAGACGTGTCTGGTTTTTAACAGCAGCACGGGTCGCAAAACATCCCACACACATGCACATGGATGATACACTGGGATGCCATCTGTGTGACGCATACCAGTGCCTGAGAAGCAGCGGTACGGTAAGTGCTGTTCCCCGACGCCTGGTCCTGAAGACCACTCTCATCATTCTCCCCTGCTCTGCCAGTGATCAGTGTGAGCAAGGGAGAATGATGAGAGTTATATTCAAGTGGTAATAATGAGAGCATGTGGCGCCTGATGATACTATTACTGCTATGAGCGTACTCATACTGCCACTAATAACAGGGCCAGCAGAAGTGGCTAAAGGGAGTATTCATCAGCTGGCTACTGCGCTATAAATAAATGAAAAATCTGACATTGGTTCCCCTGTATTTTCTATAACCAGCCAGGCAAAACTGACAGCTGATGGCTGCAACCCTCAGCTGTCAGCTTCAGGAAGGTTTTTTTTCTCCAAGAATAGAGGGGTCCACACGATGTTTATTTTAATTATTTAAATAAATAATTTTTAAAAATTGGCATGGGATCCCCCCATTTTTGACAATCAACCAAACTAAAGCTGACAGCTGGGGACTGGTATTCTCGTGCTGGTAAGGGGCCTTGGATATTGACCCCTCAGCCTAAAAATAGCAGCCCACAGCCACCCAGAAAAAGGCACATCTATTAGATACACCAATTCTGGAACTTTGCTCTGCTCTTCCGACTTGCCCTGTAGCAGTGGCAAGTGGGGTTCATATATGTCAATGTCACCTTTGTATTGTCAGTTTTGCCATGCTTGGCACACTGACACCATTGCACAGCTCAGGGACAGTCCTTATTGGAGTGAGAGTTCTTGTCCAGGCCTGTGGGTGCACAATTTAATGAATCAGAGTCCTCTAGTGTTGATACTGGTGCTGATGCTGAACCATCGTACTAACAGTCCTTCTAAGGGCTAATCATGTGCTTTACTGTTTGTATCAGATACATTCTGCATTTAGCCAAGGGAGTGACAGTTGCAGGAGCAGGCAGAGTGGCTGAATACAGTCTCTAGGCAGGGCTTATGGCTTTGCAGTCCGTTGCAAAATATATAGCTGCAGCAGTTGACCACATTCTTTTTTGGGATGAAAAAATGGACTATATTGTCATTCATAGAGTATTACTTACTTTATGGTACTTTTGTGTGGTATGTAACACTACAAAAAAGTGTTGAAAACTATTTCTGGATTTGGTCATGGTTTGTCTGGGTTTGTTCTTCTAGGGTTAATTCCTGTAGCCTCACATTAATCCTGCGCAGACTTTTTATAGCCTCCATCTGGGAGTTTCCTTTGTCAGTGATACTTCCGCCCTTGGCTAAGTGTATTGACCCCTTTGTGCTGGTTTGCTTGATTCCTTGGCTTTTTGACTCGGTCTGTTCTCTGGATACTGTTTGTTTGATTCCGTCTCTGTAATTTCTCTGTCCGTTTGGTATTGACCTCTGCTTGGCCCCTACTATTCTTTCTGTCTAGTCCCTTGGTACCGTTATGCTATCCCATGCTCTGACCCTGGCCTGATCTGTTTATGTCTCTGTCTGTGCCCCTTGGTAGCTCTGTTCTTTAGTTACCTTTCTAAGAGTTTTCCTTCAGCTTCTAGCTCCCTGGAGCTTAGGCCACGCCCTCCAGCAGTCAGGTGATTCAGGTCTTGTCAGGCCTGAAGCAATCTCTCTCCAGTCTCGCTTGCCCCGCATTCCTGGGAGTCTGTGGCTATCTCCGGGTCCTGTCTTCCCAGGAGATAGCATCGGTGAGTGTCACTTATAACTCCCTTTGTAATAGATTCAATTAATCATCCATAGACTATTAAAAACTTTCTGTTACATTACGGTGGCATATAACACTCCAAAAGATAACTTTTTTGTGTAATTAGGTTACTCACCCATAGAGTATTACATGCTTTGCCGTACACTTCGATGTTACATAACACTACAAAAATGCATTGAAATATTTTTCTGGATTAAATTACTCATCCATAGAGTATTACGTGCCTTCTGTTACATTTTGGTGGTATATACCACTCCAAAAAAGGGTCAATATTTTTTTCTGGATTCAATTAGTCATCCATACAGTGTAATGTGCTTAACAGGCTGCAAAGATGGCAGAATTATTCGAGAATCTCTATGGAGTGACCGGAGGAATATCAGAGCCAGACCATGCATGTGCATCAGCAGAGGTGGCAGGAGCCTGAGGTCCAGAACTGGCCATTTTCCTGAAACCATCAAAGCCCAAACCCAGGCTGCAGCCTTCACTGCTGGGGTTCTTGCGGACTGTGGACCGGAGAGCCAGGATCCAGGAACTGATCAGAAAACTGCAAGGCCTAGGCTGGTCAGAAGAGACAAGGAGGAGAGCCAGGACCAGGGCTGGAGAAATGCTTGAAGGCTCACTAACCACAAGGTACCGTTAGTTGGCATCCAGGGGAAAGTCATTACATGTGACTAGCAAACGGAGATGAGATGGGGGTTCATAGAAGAATTTGGAAGCAATCATCATATCTTGTTCAACCAGTGGGCAGTGGAGATGGAACATTTGCCTCGAAGCCTGCAAGAGCTGACTGATGGAACCAGGGACATGTTCCTCAAAATGGAGGGGCAACATCGCTGGTATGCAATGGGTGTGATCCAAGAAGGAAGGGAGCAGGATGAACTCCTCTTGAGAAATGAATGGGCCTGGGAGAGGCTACTTGATGTGCCTGAAGATGGGGCTAGCACCCCGAGAGATCAGACTGTGCTAGGTCCCAACTTCCAGGAAGGAACTTTAAACCTGGTATTCCGGGTAGACAACCACACAAAGTCATTCACATTCAGGTCCGGACCTGGCAAACGTTTTATGACAGACATACCATACGTTTGTACCTGTCCCCTATAATCTTCAAATTATTCAGAACCCTCCAACACACAGGAGAGCGACAAAGCAAAACATTACTCTTCCGGGACTCCAGAAGCCCCTCCCCTGCTAAAATTACCAAACTGCGGATGGTAACCGAATGCACCTGCCAGTAGATTCTTTACGGTGATTATTGATAGTGAATTCTGCCAGCGGTAAGTAGGATGCCCAATCCTTCTGATTTTCGGAGATAAGACACCTGAGGTAGGTCTCCAAATTCTGGCTAACGCGCTCAGTCTGTTTATTCGACTGGGGATGGAGGGCAGAGGATAAAGATAGCTCACCCCCAGTCAAGAACAGAATACCCTCCAAAACTTGGAAACAAACTGGGTCCCCCGATCCGACACCACATTGGAGGAAACCCCATGAAGCTTCATGATCTCATTTATAAACACCTGATCAAGAGTCTTGGCATTCGGAAGTGCTGGTAATGTGCCGAAATGAACCATTTTACTGAATCTATCTACAACCACTAAAACCACAGTCTTGCCTGCAGATATCGGTAGGGCAGTAATAAAATCCATGGACAAGTGTGTCTATGGTCTACTAGGAATCAGTAGTGGAAGAAGGGTACCAGACAGACAGATATGCGAAAATTTAGAACATGCACAGATACTACCAGCAGCTATTTGTTCAACCACATCCCTGTGCAAACCTGGCCACCAAAAACGATAAGAAAGGAGGTCCGCGGTTGCCTTACCACCTAGATAACCAGCAAGCACAAAGTTGTGATGTACCCCAATTACTTTGCAGCGCAGATTTGGTGGCACAAATAACCTTCCTGTAGGGCAGGAGGCCCAGGCATTCAGCTCAGGGTACAATACCGAAATCACTACCCCTTTCTGAAAAATTGGGACACAGTCCTCAAGCTTACCACCACCAGTGAAACTCGGTGGCAAAGCATTAGGTTTGACATTTTTGACCACTGGGCAGAAAGTGACCACAAAATTGAACCTATTAAATAAAACAGGGAGCATCAAGCTTGCCTAGGGTTGAGACATTTAGCCGATTGAAGATATGACAAGTTCTTATGGTCAGTGATAACAGTAGTAGGATGGACTGCCCCATGCAACCAATGTCGCCATTCTTAAAATGCCAATTTATTTATTGCCAAAAGCTGCATATTACCGACGTCATAATTTCTCTCAGCCTAAGAATTTTTTTTAGAAAAGAAGACACATGGACGCCATTTACCAGGGGATGGACTTTGAGACAAAACAGCCTCACCCCCCACGTCCGACGCATCAACCTTTACAGCAAAAGGCTGGGAAACATCTTGTTGACTAAGTATAAGAGCTGTGGCAAAACAGCTCTTAAGGGAGGAAAAAAGCCCTGCAGGGCATCGTCCGACCATTTGGAAAAGTCCGACCCTTTCCTTGTCATGGAATTTAAGGAGTTTCACAATTACTTAATAATTCCAGGATGAATTTCCGGTAAAAAATTAGTAAAGCCCGAAAAATGTTGTAGGGCCTTCAAGTTCTTGGGATAGTCCCAATCAAGGACAGCACGAATCTTCTGTGGATCCATCCGACAACCTGAAGATGACAACAGATATCCTAAAAACTGCATTTCCTGGATGGCGAAAACACATTTTTCTAGTTTGGCATATAATTTAATACAATTGGGGTTGGAAGACCATCCATGATATAGCAAGGAATTAATTCAGAATGAACCGACTGCACCCTCAGTCTTATATTTTGTACAATTTGAGTGAGAGCTTTCTCTCCAACTGACACTTATTCCACTCCAGAACTTCCAAGGGTTAAACGTGTCTCCTGTTATTTAGGCATCAAAGGACAGGCCACAATAAAATGTCCCTTTTTTCCACAAAAAAACACACCCTTTTTGGGCAAATGTACGATGCTGAGGCACCCCCTAACTGCATGGGTTCGTCGACCCTTTCCTGTACGGGTTCACTGTTAGACTGCTCCCCTGGCAAAGGGGCAATATTCAAAAAAAGAAGTTTGGAGAAGATGGTCTTATCCATCAATACCGAAGGCATCAGTCAACATGTATAGCCAACAACGTATTGGTCTTCAAGGACTCAGGGGTTTTATATACTGCCAAGGCATCTTTTAACTTTTCAGTGAGACCCTGAAGAAATTGGCTTCTGGGTCATTCCACTTAGAATCAGTTGCACACCTATGGAATTCGGAGCTATACGTCTCCACTGACCAATTCCTCTGCTGAAGGCAACACAACCTGGACTCAGCCAAGGCGACTCAGTCAGGGTCATCATAGATAAGGGCTAGAGCCCCAAAATATCCCTCCATAGACTGAAGACAAAACGAATCTTGCGGCAAAGAGAAAGCCCAGGACTGCGGATCTCCCTGTAGTAGAGAGATCACAATACCAACTCATTTCTGGACAAGTGAGGATGAAGTTTAAAATAAAGTTTGCAAGCTTCCTTAAACCCAAAAAAGTAGTCACTTCCTCCAGGTAACCTGTCTGGCAGGGCAACCTTGGGTTCAGGTTGGACCCGCCTACCTGCAGAGACCCCAACATCAGTAACCTGCAGACACTATCGCTGCTGCTGAACCTCATATCGGAGGTCATTCACCTCTAGAGACAGACAGCGTAGCTGCTCTGTCAGTCCTGCAACTAGATCCATACCAAGGGAGAAAATGAAGAAAAACACTCCCAAAAAACACACACACACAAAAGAACACGTGTCAGTTTTTTCCCCCTTAACCCCCAAGGGTGGTTTGCACGTTAATGACCGGGACAATTTTTACCATCCTGACCACTGTCCCTTTATGAGGTTATAACTCTGGAACGCTTCAATGGATCCTGAGATTCTGACATTGTTTTCTCATGACATATTGTACTTAATGATAGTGGTTACATTTCTTTGATATTACTTGTCATTATTTGTGAAAAAAACGGAAATTTGGCAAAAAAGTTGAAAATTTCGCAATTATCCAACATTGAATTTTTGTGCCCTTAAATCACAGAGATATGTCACACAAAATACTTAATAAGTAACATTTTCCACATGTCTACTTTACATCAGCACAATTTTGGAACCAAATTTTTTTTGTTAGGAAGTTATAAGGGTTAAAAGTTGACCAGCAATTTCTCATTTTTACAACACCATTTTTTTTAGGGACCACATCACATTTGAAGTCACTTTGAGGAGTCTATATAATAGAAAATAACCATGTGTGACACTGTTCTAAAAACTGCATGCCTCAAAGTGCTCAAAACCACATTCAAGAAGTTTATTAACCCTTCAAATGTTTCACGGAATTTTTGGAATATTTTAAAAAAAAATTAACATTTAATTTTTTTACACAAAAAATTTATTCAGCTCCAATTTGTTTTATTTTACCAAGGGTAACAGGAGAAATTGGACCACAAAAGTTGTTGTACAATTTGTCCTGAGTACGCCGAAACCCCATATGTGGGGGTAAACCACTATTTGGGCACATGGCAGAGCTCAGAAGGGAAGGAGCGCCGTTTGACTTTTCAAGCAAAATTGACTGGAATTGAGATCGGATGCCATGTCACGTTTGGAGAGCCCCTGATGTGCCTAAACATTGAAACCCCCCAGAAGTGACACCATTTTGGAAAGTAGACCCCATAAGGAACTTATATAGATGTGTGGTGAGCACTTTAACCCACCAAGTGCTTCACAGAAGTTTATAATGCAGAGCCGTAAAAATAAAAAATCATATTTTTTCACAAAAATGATTTTTGGCCCCCAATTATTTATTTTTCCAAGGGTACCAGAAGAAATTGGACCCCAAAAGTTGTTGTGCAATTTGTTCTGTGTATTCTAATACCCCATATGTGGGGGTAAACCACTGTTTGGGTGCATGGCAGAGCTCAGAAGGGACAGAGCGCCGTTTGACTTTTCAAGCAAAATTGACTGGAATTGAGATTGAAAACCATGTTGCGTTTGGGGAGCCCCTGATGATGTGCCTAAACATTGAAACCCCCACAAGTGACACCATTTTGGAAAGTAGACCCCTAAGGAACTTATCTAGATGTGTGGTGAGCACTTTGACAAACCAAGTGCTTCACAGAAGTTTATAATGTAGAGCCATAAAAATAAAAAATCATATTTTTTCACAAAAAATTATTTTTTAGCCCCCAGTTTTGTATTTTCCCAAGGTAACAGGAGAATTTGGACACCAAAAGTTGTTGTACAATTTGTCCTGAGTACGCTGATACCCCATATGTGGGGGGAACCACCATTTGGATGCATGGCAGAGCTCGGAAGGGAAGGAGCGCCATTTGGAATGCAGACTTAGATGAATTGGTCTGCAGGCATCACGTTGCATTTGCAGAGCCCCTGATGTACTTAAACAGTAGAAACCCCCCACAAGTGACCCCATATTGGAAACTAGACCCCCAAGGAACTTATCTAGATGTGTTGTGAGAACTTTTAAACCCCGTGTTTTACTACAGTTTATAATGAAGAGCCGTGAAAATAAAGATTATTTTTTTTCCACAAAAATAATTTTTTAGCCCCCTGGTTTTGTATTTTCCCAAGGGTAACAGGAGAAATTAGACCATAAAAGTTGTTGTTCAATTTATCCTGAGTACGCTGATACCCCATATGTTGGGTTAAACCCCTGTTTGGGTGCATGGGAGAGCTCAGAAAGGAAGGAGCACTGTTTTACTTTTTCAACGCAGAATTGGCTGGAATTGAGATCGGAGTTCATGTCACGTTTGGAGAGCCCCTGATGTGCCTAAACAGAGGAAACCCATGAATTCTAACTGAAACCCTAACCCAAACTCACCCCTATCCCTAATCCCAACCCTAACCATACCCCTAACCCGAACATGCCCCTGGCCTTAATCCCAACCACACCCCTAACCCCAACACACTCCTAACCCCAACACACCCCTAACCCTAATCCCAATCCTAACCACACCCCTAACTCCAACACACCCCTAATCCTAATCCCAACCATAACCCTAACCACACCCCTAACCCTAATCTCAACCCTAATACCAACCGTAAAAGTAATCCAAACCCTAACTTTAGCCCCAACCCTAATCCTAACTTTAGCCCCAACCCTAACCCTAACTTTAGCCCCAACCCTAACCCTAACTTTAGCCCCAACCCTAACTGTAGCCCCAACCCTAACTGTAGCCCTAACCCTAACTTTAGTCCCAACCCTAACTTTAGCCCCAACCCTAACCCTAACTTTAGCCCCAACCCTAACCTTAACTTTAGCTCCAACTCTAACTGTATCCCCAAGCCTAGCCCTAACTTTAGCCCCAACCCTAACCCTAACTGTAGCCCCAACCCTAACCATAGCCCTATTCCTAACTTTAGCCCCAACCCTAACTTTAGCCCCAACCCTAACTTTAACCCCAACTCTAACCCTAACTTTCGCCCCAACCCTCACCCTAACTTTAACCCCAACCCTAACCCTAACTTTAGCCCCAACCCTAACCCTAATGGGAAAATGGAAATAAATGCATTTTTTTAAATTTTATTATTTTTCCCTAACTAAGGGGATGATGAAGGGGTGTTTGATTTACTTTTATAGCGGGTTTTTTTAGCGGATTTTTATGATTGGCAGCTGTCACACACTAAAAGACGCTTTTTATTGCAAAAAATAGTTTTTGCAGCTCCACATTTTCAAAGCTATAATTTTTCCATATTTTGGTCCACAGAGTCATGTGAGGTCTTGTTCTTTGTGGGACGAGTTGACGTTTTTATTGGTATCATTTTTGGGCAAGTGACATTTTTTCATCGCTTTTATTCCGATTTTTGTGAGGCAGAATGACCAAAAACCAGCTATTCATGAATTTCTTTTTTTTTTTTTTTTTTTTTTGGGGGGGGAGCGTTTATACCGTTCCACATTTGGTAAAATTGATGAAGCAGTTTTATTTTTCGGGTCAGTACGTTTACAGCAATACCTCATTTATATCTTTTTTTATGTTTTGGCGCTTTTATACGATAAGAACTATTTTATATTAAAAATAATTATTTTTTCATCACTCTATTCTGAGGACTATAACTTTTATATTTTTTCACTGATGATGCTGTGTGGCAGCTCATTTTTTGCGGGACAAGATGACATTTTTAGCGGTACCATGATTATTTATATCCGTCTTTTTGATCGCGTGTTATTCCACTTTTTGTTTGGCTGTATGATAAAAAAGAGTTGTTTTTTGCCTCGTTTTTTTTTTTTTTTTTACAGTGTTCACTGAAAGGGTTAACTGACAGGCACTGCAGGGATGCTTCCCGGCGCCTGCTCTGAGCAGGGGCTTGAAAGTCACCTCCCTGCAGGACCCGGAAGGCCCCCCACGGCCATTTTGGATCCGGGGCCTGCAAGAAGGAGGAGGTAGGAGACCCTCGGAACAACGCGATCACAACGTGTTGCTCCGAGGGTCTCAAGGAAGCACTCAGGGAGCCCCTTCCCTGCGCGATGCTTCCCTGTGCTGTCGGAACGCTGCGATCATGTTTGTTTGCAGTGTTCCGGGGGTTAATGTGCCGGGAGAGGTCCGTGACCACTCCTGGCACATGGTGCCGGATGTCAGCTGTAATAATCTGCTGACACCCGGCGGCAATCGGCCACGCTCCCCCCGTGAGCGCGGCTGATCACGCTGGACGTACTATCCCATCACTGGGAATTAAGTCCCAAGTCACCTCGACGGGATAGTACGTCCAATGGGATTAAGGGGTTAAATATGCACGACAGGTGATATTGTCACGCACAGTGTGGGAAATCTGGAGATTTTTCCAGACCTGCTTAATACTGCACAGTAGTCAATACAACAGCTGTATCTCCCTCACTTCTCCACTTTCCCTGTTAAAGTATTGCTCACTCCCTGACAAAGCAATGTGTGAAACGTGCGTTGGAGTGTGGGGCAGCAGTGGCAGCGCATACAGGATGAATCCTGGGTAGTATACTTCACTTTTACTCTTATTTTTCCTCTGACCACTATACTGTTTCTGGCACTTTGCGGTGCTTATATACATATGGACACCTCTATACATGAACTATTTATTTATCTATATTTCTTTTTTTAATTCTCCAATGCCATTTGGATCATTATTATGCACAGCACTTTATTAATCAAAAAATATCGATTGATATTATGATCATAAAATTCTCTTGTTTTCAATTGTTATATACTTCTTGATCATGTTTACATTGTACGTGGTACCCTGCTCCCCTGTTTTTAATTGCATGTTATACCTTTTCTATCATGTCTTGATCCTTTTTTTATTTGTAATTTTGTCTTGATTGGTGTCTCTAATAAAAATGATGTTACTTTGATACATATTCTTTTGTAGTTATATTTTTGTGATTATTTGTTCAAGTAGTTTTTGTATGTATAGTTTCTGCTGTCTACTTGAACCTTATTTGGTATATGATTAGTTTATATTAGGCTATTGAATTACTCCTTGCTCTCTTGGTATAAATTGTATCAATAAATGCCTTTGTAGACATTTTATTCACGGTTACATTTAAACATTTTCCTTTATAATGCATACATTGCTTATAGCCCACTTTTTTTTGGAATCCATACTGCATAACATTTGCATGAAATGGAAGCTCATTAATTATATATTTGTAAATATGTATACTAATAAAAAAAGCACAATGCACACAGCTTACACATTTCAGGCTTAGCAAACCCTAATTATAGCAGTGTTACAATGACAAAGGTCTGGCAAGCCTGAAATGCGTTAGCACTGTGACTTTTGTGTTTTTTTGTTTATATCAGATGAAGTCTTTATTGTATTGAATATTTAAAGTTAGAAGCTTTCTGTCTGTCTGTTACATGTCACATGTATCTGACACTTGCGCAACCAGATGAAAAACTTGAATATTTACTGAAATGTTTCCAATATTTATACATGCATTTTACTAATTAGAAAAGCATTATAAATGAAACAGACTAATTTATTATTTTAAGTGCATTGGAAAAACAATTCAAGGTTATGGTTATATTATAAGAAGGCTCTCAATATTTTTACATATATAATTTAATATACTTTCGTCAGCATAGAATATGCAATTATGAGCTACTTGTCAACGCAATCCTTCCACCTCTCTATTTTCTTGAAGTCCCTTTCTGACACTGAAGTACATAAAGCAGTTAAAGTTAATGCTGAACGCGGCACAGTTTGAGAGATAGGAATTTCTGGCAGTCAAGCCTCAATTAAGAGATAAAAGACAAACGTGTAGAGCATTTGATAAAGCTTAGAATACAAGGACAGGCCTGGATGTTCTTGAAGGTGTCTATAGCGATAACTGAATAGTCAGCTGGAATCGTCTTCAATTGGAGTAGGTGCTCCAACTTATCAAATTTCACATATGGGAAATTACTGGTGCCTACAGGGATGATTAGCAATAACCCAGTGGGTCAACAGCATGCTGGGATAAAGGTGAAAACTGTATCTCGCTATCAACACCAAATACATCCATTTACAGAGAGATAGCAGTATTTTTTTCTCTCTAATATCCTTGCTTGTACAGACTATGTGACTAGATATTGAAAAGCGGAGCAGAGACCATCCTGCAATGGGGAAATTAAAATTCACACAAAAGGCTATCTTCCTGTGTATACCATGACATTTACTTAAAGATTTGTGAAGAAAATTTTTACAATTGCTAAAGTACTATAAAAATCCCTAAAAAATCTCTCTCTCTGTATATATTATACAGTATATATGTATATAAATAGTGCATGTAATATTCAGTTATGTGCGTGGAGAATTTGGGAAAATGAATTCATATTTAATTGATAATGAGTGAGGAGTGGACAATAAATGCTTTAAAATAATTTACATAAAAGTGTAAGCAAAATGTAATATGCTAAAGTTAAAATAGCACTCGAGAAATGTATTGTGCCCAGCAGTTGCATTTAGCTTTGCAATTTGCAATTTGCAAATGTCTTCCCTATCCTACAACCCCAAACAGTTATTCAAAAACTTTAACTCCCTCCTCCGCCCCCCACTGCCCCCTCCAAACTCCCTCATCTCTGCTGAGGACTTTGCCACACATTTTAAAAATAAGATCGACCAGACAAGGCAAGTTTTCATTGTTCAACCACCACAACCGCTTTGTATACCAGACCAATGCAAAAAACCCCATAACCTCCCTATCCAACATTACTGAAGGGGGGCTTAATTGTCTCCTCTCGAAATCGCACATCACCTCCTGTGCGCTTGACCCCATCCCACCTCCTCCCCAACCTCACCACCACACTTATCCCATCCCTAACTCACCTCTTCAACCTATCACTAACTTCTGGCACCTTCCCTTCTGCTTTCAAACATGCCACAATCACGCCTATCCTTAAAAAGCCAACCCTCGATCCAACTGCTATGTCCAGCTATCGCCCAATATCGCTGCTCCCATTCGCTTCCAAAACTCTTGGAGCAGCACGTCCACTCTGAACTTTCCTCCCGCCTCTCATCTAACTTGCTCTTTGACAATCTACAATCTGGTTTCCTCCCCCATCACTCAACTGAGACAGCCCTGACCAAAATCACTAACGACCTACTTACCGCCAACGGACAATACTCTGTACTCCTCCTTCTAGACCTGTCCTCTGCTTTCGACACAGTTGACCACTGCCTCCTACTACATATCCTCTCCTCCTTTGGCATCAAAGACCTCACCCTATCCTGGATCTCCTCGTACCTTTCCAACCGCACATTCAGCGTCTCCCACTCCCACACTACCTCCTCATCCCACCCTCTCTCTGTTGGAGTCCCCCAAGGCTCTGTTCTAGGACCCCTACTCTTCTCAATCTATACACTTGGCCTGAGACAACTCATAAAGCCCCGTGGATTCGAGTACCACCTCTACGCTGATGACACTCAGATCCACCTCTCTGGACCAGATGTCACCGCTCTGCTGTCCAGAATCCCAGAGTGTCTATCAGCCATATCCTCCTTCTTCTCCTCTCACTTCAAACTCAATGTGGACAAATCTGAACTCATCATCTTTCCTCCATCCCATAGATCTTCCTTACCTGACCTATCTATCGCAATCAACGACATCATGTTTTCCCCTGTACCGGAAGTCTGCTGCCTCGGAGTAAACTTTGACTCTGCCCTGTCATTCAAACTGCACATCCAAGTTCTCTCCACCTCCTGTTGCTTCCAGCTCAAAAATATCTCCAGAATCCATCTTTTCCTCAACCGTCAATCTACTAAAATGCTTGTGCATGCCCTCATCATCTCCTGCCTTGACTACTGCAACATCTATTTCTACGGCCTCACTGGTAACACCCTTGCACCTCTCCAGTCCACCCTTAACTCTGCTGCCTGACTAATTCATCTTTCTCCTCGCTACTCCTCCGCCTCCCCCCTCAGCAAATCTCTTCACTGGCTCCCATTCCCTCAGCGTATCCAGTTCAAACTACTAATACTGACCTACAAAGCCATCCATAACCTGTCTCCTCCATATATCTCTGAATTAATCTCCCGATATCTTCCCTCACGTAATCTCCAGTCCTCCCAAGACCTCCTTCTCTCCTCCAAAATTATTCGCTCCTCATCCAATCGCCTCCAAGACTTCTCCCGAATATCCCCCATCCTCTGGAATTCTCTGCCCCAACACGTCCGACTATCAACTACATTCGGATCCTTCAGATGGAACCTGAAAACCCATCTCTTCAGGAAAGCCTACAGCCTGCACTGACCCCGCTGCCTCCTCATCACTGCCAAAGCTACTGCCTCACCAACACTGGAGCTCCTGCAACCCTCAACCTACTGTCTCCTTCCCCATAATCCTGTAGAATGTAAGCCCACAAGGGCAGGGTCCTCGCCCCTCTGTATCAGTCTGTCATTGTTAGTTTGTTTACTGTAAGTGATATCTGTAACTTGTATGTAACCCATTCTCATGTACAGCACCATGGAATCAATGGTGCTATATAAATAAATAATAATAACAATAATAATAATAATTTGTTTAGTCCCAGCTTAGCTGCTTCAGAACATTTTGAATTTTTCCTTATTGACTACCTATCCAGTACATTCCTTTCCTGTGTAGGAAGGAGATCACTTGCTGATTACCTTAAACTGTGGGATGAAATAATCGCCTATCGAATCCCTCCTGGCAGCTCTCAGACCTCTTTCCACTTAGTTCTAGCCTTTTTGGACCTTTATCTTAAAAAAGAATCTATGTTTGATGTGCATACCAACCAATCACAACATAGATTTTTTTAAAATTTGTCTCTAGAAAACTTTAACCTGCTATCAAGTCTGTCTGAAACCATCAGCTCAAAAAGGCTAATTCAAAAGGCTTTGATACTAGCCACTGTGCCTACCAGATCTTAAGGTACCGTTACACTAAACGACTTACCAACGATCACGACCAGCGATACGACCTGGCCGTGATCGTTGGTAAGTCGTTGTGTGGTCGCTGGGGAGCTGTCACACAGACAGCTCTCTCCAGCGACCAACGATCAGGGGAACGACTTCGGCATCGTTGAAACTGTCTTCAACGATGCCGAAGTCCCCCTGCAGCACCCGGGTAACCAGGGTAAACATCGGGTTACTAAGTGCAGAGCCGCGCTTAGTAACCCGATATTTACCCTGGTTACCATTGTAAAAGTAAAAAAAAATACATACTCACATTCTGATGTCTGTCACGTCCCCCGCCAGCGTCCACAGGGTTAAAACTGCTTTTGGCAAGAGCGTTGCTAATGCACGCGCTGCTGCCGAGAGCTTCCCTGCACTGAATGTGTCAGCGCCGGCCATAAAGCAGAGCACAGCGGTGACATGATCTGCAAGTGCAGAATCATAGGACTCCTGAGGGACACGCAGACAAAATTGAGCAGGAGCAAACAATTTTTATGTGGGAATGTTATTAGGAACTAACGTTTGAAATATCCAAATCTCATTAGTCAGATCTAGAGAAACTATGGACACTATACCCTAAGCTACAATAGTAATCTGTTCGAACTCCTGTGTCTGAGATGGACAGAAACTGCAGAAGTGTGCATCTGCTTTTATGTTTTTAGTACCAGGTATGAATTTTAAAAATGAAAATCAATGTTAGAATAAAGGCTATTTAGCTTGAATACGGTTTAGTCTGATTTTTGTGGTCTGTGATGACTGTGGTTTTATGTTTATCGTCTTCTAGGAAGTGAAATAATTCCTCTAAAGGCCCACCTAATTGGCAAAAATTCAAGATTACCGATGTCATAGTTTTACTTAGTAGATGAAAGTTTTCTCGAAAAGTAGGTGCATAGATGGAGCGGAGTAAGAGATGGTGTGCCTGGGATAACACTACTCCAACTTTAATCTCTGAGGTTGAATGAGACGAGCAGCATTCCATTAACTGCATGAAGCTTTGCAGCTGTTTTAGGATTACCTAACTGCTATTGCTAATTCGTTAAAACATGTTCAAGACTGGCAAACCATTGACTTAATTGACAAAGAAGGGGCTGATGAGGCTAATTGGAAACTTTAGGTAAATTTGCTCATCTCTAACTTTGCAGCCATTGTCTGATCCAATTCTCTGGTTTCCCACCAGTTAGCAGAAAAAATGTGCCCACATAGCTAACTGGAATGACACAGCCTCTTTCGTGGTTACCTCTTACAAGATATCAAGGTAGTGAAAACATACTTGCCCCTTCACTGACAAGACTGCAAACACGAACGGTCACCCTTTAGAAAAGTACTTACATAATTTCATTAGTTGATAAAAAAAGTTGCCTAAAATTGGTATTTCATCGTAGTACCTTGCCGTGTTATGTGTTGCTTTTCTGTGTGCCCGACGCGTTTCCCCCCCCGTGGATATGACAGTGGTTCATCAGGGGTTCAGCAGCTATCATCACATTTATTACTGCTGAACCCCTGATGAACCCCCATCATATCCATGGGGGGGAAACGCGTCGGGCATTGGGGAGCCTGCTGATTAGCGCTTCATTCATCAGCTCAATCCACACAATCGTGCCTTTTGGATATCAGGATGATACACCACAACTAAGAGATGAGTACTGAAATTGCTGGCTATGCTTTAAAGGGATCATTGTGTCCTATACTAGTAGTACTGATGGCTAGAGGAATTTTTGTATGCCGGTATAGGAAGTGATTTGCACTGCACGATGCACTTTATACTTTGTGGTTATCTACTAATCTAAGTCCCATATGACAATATTATTACATTCTGCTGGGCATGGTTTGGAATGTTTGCTGATTAGTAGTGTTGAGCGATACCTTCCGATATTTGAAAGTATCGGATGCTATCGGCCGATATCCGAAAAATATCGGATATCGCCGATACCGATACCCGATACCAATACAAGTCAATGGGACACAAATATCGGAAGTGATCCTGGATGGTTCCCAGGGTCCAAAGGAGAGGAAACTCTCCTTCAGGCCCTGGGATCCATATTCATGTGTAAAATAAAGAATAAAAATAAAAAATAGGGATATACTCACCCTCTGAGGCGCCCTGGTTGTAACCGCTGCAATCGGCAGCCTTCGTTCCTAAGAATGAGCGAGTGAAGGACCTTCGATGATGTCGCGGCTTGTGATTGGTCGCGTGAGCGGTCACATGAGCGGTCACGCGACCAATCACAAGCCGCGACGACATCGAAGGTCCTTCACTCCCTGCATTCTTAGGAACGGAGGCAGACGCTTGGACCGGTGAGAGCCGGGGCCGCCGGAGGGGTGAGTATATCAATATTTTTTATTTTTATTATTTATTTTTTACATGAATATGGATCCCAGGGCCTGAAGGAGAGTCTCCTCTCCTCCAGACCCTGGGAACCATACGCACCGCACACTTCTGATTCCGATTTCCGATATCGCAAAAATATCGGAACTCAGTATTGGAATTCCGATACCGCAAATATCGGCCGATACCCGATACTTGCGGTATCGGAATGCTCAACACTACTGATTAGCGCTCTATTTAAATTTTTTTTGACTCCATATAGTTGTATTTTCTGGATATTAGGATTTGACACAACTAATCTGGGATTATTAACCCCTTCATGACCCAGCCTATTTTGACCTTAATGACCTGGCCGTTTTTTGCAATTCTGACCAGTGTCCCTTTATGAGGTAATAACTCCGGAACGCTTCAACGGATCCTAGCGGTTCTGAGATTGTTTTTTCGTGACATATTGGGCTTCATGTTAGTGGTAAATTTAGGTCGATAATTTCTGCGTTTATTTGTGAAAAAAATGGAAATTTGGTGAAAATTTTGAAAATGTCGCAATTTTCACATTTTGAATTTTTATTCTGTTAAACCAGAGAGTTATGTGACACAAAATAGTTAATAAATAACATTTCCTACATGTCTACTTTACATCAGCACAATTTTGGAAACAACATTTTTTTTTGCTAGGAAGATATAAGGGTTAAAATTTGACCAGCGATTTCTCATTTTTACAACAAAATTTACAAAACCATTTTGTTTAGGGACCACCTCACATTTGAAGTCAGTTTGGGGGTTCTATATGGCTGAAAATACCCAAAAGTGACACCATTCTAAAAACTGCACCCCTCAAGGTGCTCAAAACCACATTCAAGAAGTTTATTAACCCTTCAGGTGTTTCACAGCAGCAGAAGCAACATGGAAGGAAAAAGTGAACATTTAACTTTTTAGTCACAAAAATGATTTTTAGCAACAATTTTTTTATTTTCCAAAGGGTAAAAGGAGAAACTGGACCACAAAAGTTGTTGTCCAATTTGTCCTGAGTACGTTGATACCTCACATGTGGGGGTAAACCACTGTTTGGGGGCACGGCAGGGCTCGAAAGCAAAGGAGCGCCATTTGACTTTTTGAATGAAAAATTGGCTCCAATCTTTAGCGGACACCATGTCGCGTTTGGAGAGCCCCCGTGTGCCTAAACATTGGAGCTCCCCCACAAGTAACCCCATTTTGGAAACTAGACCCCCCAAGGAACTTATCTAGATGCATAATGAGCACTTTAAACTCTCAGGTGCTTCACAAATTGATCCGTAAAAAATGAAAAAGTACTTTTTTTTCACAAAAAAATTATTTTAGCCTCAATTTTTTCATTTTTACATGGGCAACAGGATAAAATGGATCCAAAAATTTGTTGGGCAATTTCTCCTGAGTACACCGATACCTCATATGTGGGGGTAAACCACTTTTTGGGTGCACGGCAAGGCTCGGAAGGGAAGGCGCGCCATTTGACTTTTTGAATGGAAAATTAGCTCCAATCATTAGCGGACACCATGTCTCGTTTGGAGAGACCCTGTGTGCCTAAACATTGAAGCTCCCCCACATGTGACCCCATTTTGGAAACTAGACCCCCCAAGGAACTTATTTAGATGCATAGTGAGCACTTTAAACCCCCAGCTGCTTCACAGAAGTTTATAACGCAGAGCCGTGAAAATAAAAAATAATTTTTCTTTCCTCAAAAATGATATTTTAGCCCGGAATTTTTTATTTTCCCAAGGGTAACAGGAGAAATTGGAACGTAAATGTTATTTTCCAGTTTCTCCTGAGTATGCTGATTCCTCATATGTGGGGGTAAACCACTGTTTGGGCACACGGCAGGGCTCGGAAGGGAAGGCACACCATTTGGCTTTTTGAATGGAAAATTAGCTCCAATCATTAGCGGACACCATGTCGCGTTTGGAGAGCACCTGTGTGCCTAAACATTGGAGCTCCCCTACAAGTGACCCCATTTTGGAAACTAGACCCCCCAAGGAACTTATCTAGATGCATAGTGAGCACTTTAAACCCCCAGCTGCTTTACAGAAGTTTATAACGCAGAGCCATGAAAATAAAAAATAATTTTTCTTTTCTCAAAAAATGATTTTTAGCCCCCAATTTTTTATTTTCTTAAGGGTAACAAGAGAAATTTGACCCCAAAAGTTGTTGTCCAGTTTCTCCTGAGTACGCTGGTACCCCATATGTGGGGGTAAACCACTGTTTGGGCACATGCCGGGGCTCGGAAGGGAAGTAGTGACGTTTTGGAAAGCAGACTTTGATGGAATGGTCTGCGGGCATCATGTTACGTTTGCAGAGCCCCTGATGAGCCTAAACAGTAGAAACCCCCACAAGTGACCCCATTTTGGAAACTAGACCCCCCAAGGAACTTATCTAGATGTGTGGTGAGCACGTTCAACCTCCAAGTGCTTCACAGAAGTTTACAACGCAGAGCCGTGAAAATAAAAAATCATTTTTCTTTCCTCAAAAAAGATGTTTTAGCAAGCAATTTTTTATTTTCCCAAGGGTTACAGGAGAAATTTGACCCCAAAAGTTGTTGTCCAGTTTCTCCTGAGTACGCTGATACCCCATATGTGGGGGTAAACCACTGTTTGGGCGCACGTCAGGGCTCGGAAGGGAAGTAGTGACATTTTGAAATGCAGACTTTGATGGAATGCTGTGCGGGCGTCACGTTGCGTTTGCAGAGCCCCTGATGTGCCTAAACAGTAGAAACTCCCCACAAGTGACCCCATTTTGGAAACTAGACCCCCAAAGGAACTAATCTAGATGTGTGGTGAGCACTTTGAACCCCCAAGTGCTTCACAGAAGTTTATAACGCAGAGCCGTGAAAATAAAAAATCATTTTTCTTTCCTCAAAAATAATTTTTTAGCCTGCAATTTTTTATTTTCCCAAGGGTTACATGAGAAATTGGACACCAAAAGTTGTTGTCCAGTTTCTCCTGAGTACGCTGGTACCCGATATGTGGGGGTAAACCACTGTTTGGGCACACGTTGGGGCTCGGAAGGGAGAGAGCACCATTTGACTTTTTCAACGCAAGATTGGCTGGAATCAATAGTGGCGCCATGTCGCGTTTGGAGACCCCCTGATGTGCCTAAACAGTGGAAACCCCTCAATTCTAACTCCAACACTAACCCCAACACACTCCTAACCCTAATCCCAACCCTAACCCCAACACACCCCTAACCCTAGTCTTAACCCTAATTCCAACCCTAACTCTAATTCCAACCCTAACCCTAAGGCTATGTGCCCACGTTGCGGATTTGTGTGCCGATTTTGCACAAAGAATTGACATGCTGCGGAAAGTACAACGCAGTGTTTCCGCGCTGTATTTTCCGCACCATGGGCACAGCAGATTTGGTTTTCCATAGGTTTACGTGGTACTGTAAACGTTATGGAAAACTGCTACGAATCCGCAGCGACCAATCCACTGCTGATCCGCAGCCAAATCTGCACCATGTGCACATAGCCTAATTCTAACCCTAATTCCAACCATAACCCTAATTCTAACCCTAATTCTAACCCTAACCCTAAGTGCAACCCTATCCCTAAGTGCAACCCTAAGTGCAGCCCTAAGTGCAGCCCTATCCCTAAGTGCAGCCCTATCCCTAAGTGCAGCCCTATCCCTAAGTGCAACCCTATCCCTAAGTGCAACCCTAAGTGCAACCCTATCCCTAAGTGCAACCCTAAGTGCAACCCTATCCCTAAGTGCAAGCCTATCCCTAAGTGCAACCCTAAGTGAAACCCTATCCCTAAGTGCAACCCTAAGTGCAACCGTAAGTGCAACCCTGTCCCTAAGTGCAACCCTAAGTGCATCCCTAAGTGCAACACTATCCCTAAGTGCAACCCTAAGTGCAACCCTAAGTGCATCCCTAAGTGCATCCCTAAGTGCAACCCTAAGTGCAACCCTAAGTGCAACCCTATCCCTAAGTGCAACCCTAAGTGCATCCCTAAGTGCAACACTATCCCTAAGTGCAAACCTAAGTGCAACCCTAAGTGCATCCCTAAGTGCATCCCTAAGTGCATCCCTAAGTGCAACCCTAAGTGCATCCCTAAGTGCAACCCTAAGTGCATCCCTAAGTGCAACCCTAAGTGCAACCCTACCCCTACCCCTAACCCTAACCCTACCCCTAATCCTAACAGAAAAACAAAAATAAATATATTTTCAGTATTTTATTATTGGCCCTACCTATGGGGGTGATAAAGGGGGAGGGGGTTATTTACTATTTTTTTATTTTGATCGCTGTGATAGAACCTATCGCAGCGATCAAAATGTGCAAAGAACGAATCTGCCGGCCGATTCGGCCGGCGCACTGCGCATGCGCCCGCCATTTTCCAAGATGGCGGCGCCCATGCGAGAAGACCGAGGACACCGGGAGGGACACCGGGACTAGGTAAGTATGGGGGGGTGCGATCGGACAGCGGGGGGGCAGAGGGGAGGGCGGGGGAGGGTCGGATGGGAGAGGAAGGCGCTTAGGACAGGACGGAGGGGTACGGAACACTGACGGCGGCTGCAGATCGCCGCCGTCAGTCGGTGGGGTGGGCAGATCGGGGTCTCCAGCCATGGCAGATGCTATTGCAGCATCGGCCATGGCTGGATTGCAATATTTCACCATTTTCATAGGTGAAATATTGCAAATTGCTCTGATTGGCTGTTGCACTTTCAACAGCCAATCAGAGCGATCGTAGCCACGTGGGGGCAAAGCCACCCCCCTGGGCTAAAGTACCACTCCCCCTGTCCCTGCAGATCGGGCGAAATAGGAGTTAACCCTTTCACCCGATCTGCAGGGACGCGATCCCTCCATGACGCATACGGTGCGTCACAGGTCGGATTGGCACCGACTTTCATGACGCAGCGTATGCGTCAAAGGTCAGGAAGGGGTTAATATCGATGGTTGTCTATTTCCTTTTTTTGGGGAAGTATGATTGTGTCTTATACTAGCAGTATAGATATTCAAAGAACTCCGTTATGCTGATTTAGGAGACGATCTATACTCTGCATTTGCATATCTTGGTTTTCATTTATTAATTTCTATTACCTGGGAACACTATATTGAACTACTGGGACAATATTAGTTTTATTACATCCTGGTTACCCGGATAATATCAGAGTTGCTGTACTTTGTTCATTTTCTGCATTCTTATTCATAATCTACTGTTCTGGGATAATTCCTTCTTCTCATGTATGAAAATTTTTTTTTACATTATATTACATTTGTGATATTTGAGACATTTATTATAAATATTTTTGGGGGGGTTTATAATAATAATTTTTTCCTCTTTTGTTTTTTTGTTTTTTTGCTTTTCTGGGAGCCAGAGTGTATTGGGACCTTTTTCTTGCATTTTCTATCCTTATTGTAGGGAATTTTAAGGGACCCTAGGGTCAGTCGACGCTGAGTGGGGGCGCCTACCGCTTCAAATTAGGGTGCCAACCTCCACTGCCAGGTAGTTTTTTCCCGACAGGGATTTTCTAGGTTTCACCAGGATTCCTGCATTACAGGGACCTCTAGGGACTTTTGAGGGTGAGCCAACGAGGAGTGGGGGCGCCTATCGCAGTAATTTAGGGTGCCTACCCCCACTGTCAGGCAGTTTGGAGTTTAGCGTTCCCCTAGGGCCCAACAGGTACATATTTTGTGGTTTTCTGTATCGTTGTATTGTTGTTGAAAAGAGTTCTTTTTATTTAGCTTTAATACAGGTTATATTTTAGGGATCCTTGTTTTTGTGGGAACTAGGAACTCCAGTCTGATGTAGCATGTTGCCACTTAAACTTTCCTAAAGTCACAAGTTGCAGATCACAAATGGACGCATCACCAGTGAAGAAGTGGGTCTGTCTGGGGTTCCAGGCTAAAGATGACAAAACCCTACTCCACATAGTCTGTGCTCTAATTAGAGATGGCTGAAATAAGGAAAAAAGATAGTCGGTGGAAGCATATGAAGATCTGGAATATTTATAAGCATCCAAAGGATCTTCCAAGTCCATTGAGCTAGGTATTGGCCATCTACACTAGTAATTTTTCATTCCGTTTTAAAAATATGTCCTACCTTGTGGTGGCTGTTACATATCTGTCCAGGATATTCCAGGCTCGGCTTCCTTCACTTTGGTCCTCTGCCTTCTGTTGTTCTCCACGTAGGGTTTTTCAGGTTGCTGAGCATGGCTTAGTGGTGTTATCTCCATGATGCTATAAAGCCATTAGGATTCATGCCTGCATATTCGGATTGTATTTCAAGATTCTAGTTTTGCGTACTACATCTCCTTTGCACATTGTTCTTAACTTGCTTCTTTTCGTGCTGACTTCACTTCATCCGTTCTGCTGCTCCCAAGATTCTAGAGTCTGGCACATCCTCGCTCCCTATGTGCATACTGCCAGCTGCATCAATGCCTGGGGTCTGTGTAGCCACCAGACCTTAGGCTTAGTGGGTCCATGTCATAAGGTGAGCCTAATAGTGGCACTGTTGTGTTCTTATCTTCAAGTTCCGAAATTCAGTAACATTTCCTTAAAGTTGGACCTTGTCCATATGTTGTTTTTCTTGCCCTCTAATTTGCAAAAAAAGAAGTCAGTGAATTAAAAAGGAATTCTGCCATTAATTTACTAATAGGGTTAATATTTAAAGGGAACCTGTCACCACATTTTGCCGCTATAAGATACGACCACTGCCTTTCGGGGCTTATCTACAGCTTTCTATACTGCTGCAGATAAGCCCTGGATCCGACCTGAAAGAGAAGAAAAACAAGTTTTATTATACTCACCCAGGGGTGGTTCTGTCTGATGGTTGTCGCAGGTCCGTGTCCGGTGCCTCCCATCTTGATGTGATGTCGTCATCCTGCGCAGGTGTACTGATCTGCCCTGTTGAGGGCAGAGCAAATTCTTTCAGTGCGCAGGCGCTGGGCCTCTCTGATCTTTCCCGGGGCCTGCGCACTGCAGTACTTTGCTCTGCCCTCAAACAGAGCAGATCAGTACACCTGCACAGGAGCACGACATGAAGCAAGCAGGATGACGACATCGCATGTAGATGGGAGGCGCCGGACCCAGACCTGCGACACCCATCGGACCGGACCGCCCCCGGATGAGTATAATAAAACTTGTTTTTCTTCTCTTTCAGGTCGGACCGGGAATGTATCTACAGCATTATAGAATGCTGTAGATAGGCACCGAAAGGCCACATCTTATAGCGGCAAAACGAGGTGACAGGTTCCCTTTAAGAAGTAGGATGATGATATTTCTTTATGAAGTCATAAAATATATCAAAGTTTTATATCAGTTTAAACAGAAATCACTCATATAACACTTTCTTAGACTTCTAGTACTAGAGACATTAAACTGTTTCAGCTACTGTAACCAGAGCTGTGAATATTTGTCTCCCCTGTCATATAGTTATAATGTAGATCACAATGCCACACATTGCAAATATGGATTTCACATCGATCTCTAAGTTCCTGAATCATTCATAAAAAGGAGTTTAAAGTCCGAAAACGCCTATGGGAATTGAGATTTCAATATGTACTTTCTAGAAAACATAAAAGCAAACAAAACATCTACTTAATACAGTAAAGAAAGAAAGTGATTGGAGGCAAACAATAATGAAATAAAAAGGATATATAAGTAGATATAAGCCATGAGTTGAATAATTGTTAAAAAATTAATTTTTCATTACGATAATCTAAAGTAGATTTTACGTGCTCCAATTTACCATTTGTTATTTGTGTTTTTGATCTAGTTTTGATCACTATTACCAAAGTTTTTATGAACAGGTTTCCATCAAACTCTGCAATATTAAAAATTACCAGACCCAAAAGAACATTACTTTTCATTGGGTCAACCACAATCTGGCCCAGAAGATCATCCTGCGACAAGTTGAGAAGGTTTTTTCCGATATGCAGATGAAGCAAATTAATGCATTCAATTGACATCTGCATTGGTAAAATCTTCAATCATCAGCACTGTACCAACCTGTGCAGCACATATTTTTTATGAATCTGACTTTCCAGCTTATCGATGAAGTTGGAGGGAGAGGAAATCTATAGATTCCATAAATTTCATTTTTTTTTTCAGTATTTACTACTTTTTGTAACTTTAGCTGCAAGGTTTTAACAACTTTATTCACTAATTGATTCTTTAACAAGTTATTTCATGCAGATATACTCAACTTCCTTTCCAATTTAACCTGTATTTCCAAAACAGTGAAAAGTCATGGAACTTAACAGCCCAATTACGTAAAGATTCCAACAATGTTTAGACAATGCTGACTACATGAATCTGTTCCTTTTCAAGCTTTCCCAGTTAAATTGCTGGACTGCTCGCACCCAGGAGCGAATACTTAAAGATAAATTCAACATTTCAAATTCAGTTTCAGGAATGTGATTTAAGAATGAGTGATGTCACTTGTACTGGTGGAAGTGAGAGGAGGCGCTATCCTCTGGAGTGCTGCCTCACACCGTTTCGTAGAGATTCGACCCTATCTTTTATTGCCATCATCAGAGGAATTACTTCATCCAGACATCTACCAAGACATAATCTAGTTTATGTAACATACAGATATTGTTTCCTCTTTTGTTTTCATTCGTCAAGTAACCACAAACAATACTTCGAGCCACAACACTATCTGTACGGCTGCTTTTTACATATAGATGTATTTATTTATTTCTTCTCCTATTTATCCTCTGTGCTTTCTTGTCACTTAAAGACCAGTTTTTTGAATAATGCAGAAAACATTATTAGTCTTGCAGGGTCTTCATTACCAGTAATGTAACTAGAGTCCGATGAGCCCCCGGTGCAAAATTTGGACCTAGGCCCCCACCTGATGTTGGTCAGATGTACTAGTCCTTCTAGAATTATAAATCGCATAAAGACATACATGTTGCTCCCCATAATGTACTAATGTCCCCCATCCCTGGTCCCTTGCAGTTACAATGTCTAAGATCCTGTCCGTATCCTGGCCCTTCCTGGTATAATGTCCCCCATCCTTGCCCATTTCCTACTATAATGTCACCCATCCTGAGCCCCTTCCGGTAAAAATGTCCCTGTCCTGCACCCTTGCAGTTACAATGTCCAATATCCTTGGCCGCTTCCTGGTATAATGTCCCCCATCCTTGCCTGCTTCCTGCTATAATGTCACTCATCCTGAGCCCCTTCCTGTAATAATGTCCCTATCCTGGCCCCTTCCTGGTATAATGTCTCCTATCTCCCACTCTGTGACCACAGTTGTTACGCACTTGTAAATAACTATCCCTCTGGGTTTTTGGATGGGCTCCCCTCCCAGCTGCTAGGAAGAGCAGTAATCAGAAGGGCTGCCATTTGAGACAGTGACACTCTTTCATCACAAACTTAGCAATTTTGCCAAGTAAAGAAAGAGGCGTGTTCTGCATCTCATAGCCTGGTTCTTCTGATCCATTTCCTCACACTACTAACTGCTTGCTCAGCATGCTCCATTCAAGATGGCCAATCACCCTCAGAGTTGCATTTCTCTTCTCCAGATCTTTAATATTGACTTTCAGTTCAGGAGTAGCTAAATTTCAAGGCCAAGGCAAAGTGGTTTCCTGGTGCCCCTCACATGCTGAAAACATGTCCTCCCTAAATTATGCCTCTGCACAGAGATATTATTCATCTGTGCAACTCCGGATCCAGTTGTGCATACATATGGCATTAAAGCAAACTTTCAATATCCTTATAGATATTGTGATATTATGGACCCTATGAGGAGCATCAAAGACAACAGTCACATCCAGACATTGGTGCTAGAAGGTGGCCCAAAAGCTCCTCTCTCATATAAGGACATCCCCTGTTACATATGCTTTCAGTCACATCTCTGTCCCCAATTTAATGAAAGAAACACTAAACATTTGCAATACACAAGAAATATAGTTTCTCTCACTATTTGTTAGTCTGCAGAATTTTCTGCATAATCCTGGAACATTCCGTCTCACAGATTAGTTGCATTTTATCTGTTTTGCTTCTGGATTCAAACTATTGATTCTCTTTTCTGTGGTCGACGTCTCTTCCTGCTTAGCCACAACAGATACACCTTTTCTTTGGGGCTTTTCTGTTATCTTTGCTTCTGTTTGTTTTGGGTAACACATTTTTTTTTATTTACTCTGTTTGTCTGTCCTATCACCTGTTGGGTGCAGCTTTAAATACTTTCCCCTACTGGTGTTTCCTGCTGGTGATAGACTGTTGGATTTGTTCACTTTGCTGTAATTTGTGTTGGTGGCAGTTGTTCTGTGTGTGATTCTTTTACTCCTTAGAGAACTTAGCGATCCTAAGAATCCACCTGAGGAAGGTAGCAGTCCACTGCTATAACGCGTAGTGGTTTAATAAAAGGTTTGCTTACCACTAATCCATTCCAGTGTGCTCTATAGCCATAGCGCTCCTTAAATTGACCACATACATATATTTTTTTCAAAAAACGTTGATATTCCCCTTGAGGGATTGTGTCTGGGGCAGCTTGGGGCCATAGAGTTCATCTCCAGGCAACAGGACCTGAAGTGACGTCACATCCTGTGAAGTGGCATCATGTGACTGGATCTTGGGCCCATGTGACCAGACCAGGAAGTGCAGCACAGGAGCGGTCCTGGAGCAACAGAGCAGGAGTGCAACGAGACGTCCACTACCGGAGTTGTGCAGGCGTGCATAACCCTTCCAGATGAGAGGCTAATCCCCCCACCTTTCATTGAAATATCCTAACTAAACCACCTGGTGCTTCTCATGCTGCGCTCTTCCATGTTTTTTGTCTTAAGAGCTGCTAAGGAAATTCATGGTAAGCCGCCATCGAGTAGAGGCGCCATTGCGTTATCTTAGGGTGCTAGCCTCCGCGGTCAGGCAGGGATAGGTCAGGGTCAGAGTAGGGTGAACAGGGACATTTCAGATTCTGGTGGCTGTCTCCCCGACTTGTATTTTACCTGTGTGAATGTGATTTAGCAGTCACAACAGGTCTAGTGACCTACTGAAGTCATCATTATCTCAGCCAAGAGGACCAAAACTCTTAAGCCAATAAAGTTATAAATCTTTTGTCCTGTGGCTAACAAAGCAGAACACAGCTGAAGTGGAGGTTTCTGCTGCAGCCAGTTGTCTTATAGCCGGATACAGAAAAGTGAAGAGGAGGATGGTGGACATGCTGGAGCTCCTCACCATTTTATTTTGGAGTATGAGACTAAATGGGATCAAAGAAAATAATTGGATTAAGGCAGAAAGTGCAGGAATATTTTTTGGTGTTCATTTTTTGTGTTTAGCAAGTAGTAAATATGACACTTCTTCATCCACCTTCCTATTTGGTAACCATATACATTTGATTCAACAGCCCAGGATTTGCTTCCGCTCATTTGCCGTAATCTATTTTAGAAACTACAGATGACAAGCCAGCATTTTCATGCTTTGGAGGGCTATGTTCTGCATGCTTTCATATTTGTCTCATAAGCTCCATTTTATATTTGCTTTTTATGCGTTTAATGTGTGGATTTAATGTGTTTTGGAAATCTTGTGCATTTAAGTTCCCCCTGTTGTGTTTCTGAAATTAATAAAGTTAGTTTGAGTCTTAAATGTCACTTATTTTCTTTCTTATTTTCATAGTCAATTTCACTAAGCAGAAGAACTTGCTAATCCCACATTCACATAGATAGAAGGTCAGCGTTAGCCAGTAAGCTAAAAAATACCATATCAGGGTCTCTTTCCTCTCCAATTGAAAGGGGTATAAATTGTGGAATTAGTGTATTGATTGAAGGCTACAACTTCAAGCAATCAGTTTTTCTGGCTTGACAAGATTATTTTATCCTACTTTTCTTTTAGTGTTATGCCTTCTATTTCAGCCATCCTTCAGGCAGTTGAAGTGACAGCTTGAATTTACTCAATAAAATCTAGCACTTAGGAAACCTAGTGAGCCGAACAAAAGATGAGAACGATTGCGAGGGGAAGGTGCAGTTAGTGTAAGCAAGCATAGCGCTCTATAAGAAAAATATTAAGTGAAATTATTCTCTAATCAATAGATTTCTATGGAAACATGAGTGAAGTTTTAGTTGGAGGGGCAGTCGGGGGATAATGCCACCTGTGCAAGAAAAAAAATCATTTCGACTATCAAATGTTACTGAAAACACTGATTTTTCTTTTTACAAATTGCTATAATTGCTGCAAATAGCACGTTATTTAACCACGTCCGTGAAGTAGTCATTTATTTCTACCGTATTTTGCTAATAAGTCAGATTTCAATCAATCAATTTCACTTCTAAGTGACTGCAAAACCGGACTTCACATGAAATTGATGCTGACGCACCAGCCTTAGCTTCCATAGTACCAGAGATGGTCTGGAGAAAGGATCTTAATCTTCGGCCAAATATATAAATATCTGACTGCTTAATTCATGTTAGTATAGAATTGAGATTTTTATATAATAAACATCTGCTGCGTAGCCTTAAAAGGGTGGTTCATTATTAAAAAAAAATTAAGTGGGAAGGATGAAGATATTAAAATAACAAAAAAGTAGCTGTTTAAGCACTGGTGGTCTTTCCACTGATCTATGTCTACTTCCCTGCAGCAATGACCTAAGATACATCCACGTGAACACTGTAACCGATCACTGGCCTCAGCAATCGTGTGTTGTAAATGCAAGCACAACTCTTGGAGGATGTCCCCTTTCCATTCGCAGAAATCATCAACTTTGCGCAAAGTGGTTTGTAGGAATGACTAGCGGCCATTCAGATTCAATAACAGTAGGGGTCGAAAAATATAAACTCCATCAATGATATCTTCAGATCTAAAACTTTGAAGGGGTTGCTCACTACTTATTGATGACCTCTCCTTAGGATAGACCATCAATATAACATTGGTGGGGATCTGATGGCTAACACCCCCATCGTCTAGCTATTAGAACTTCCACAACACAAAGTTATTGTTTCACACCTGTCCCGGGTCTAGATTCTGCTCTCATCACCCCTTTCCACTGAACTCTGCTGTGCTCCATGTTGTGCTATGCAAGTGGCCCAGTGTGCTCCAAAGTGATCATCTGTCTGGGCCTATAAAAGGTTCATTAAGACACACACCTGTGTCTTGGTATTAAGACTTCTAAGTGCTCTTGAGTCCTGTGTGCCTGCAGCTGCCAGGACCTCTGCTACCTGTCTGCGGTCTGTTGGTCCTTTGGTACCGGTTTACGATCATAAGAACCTCTACTACCTGCTTACTGTTTTCATAACCTCTACTACCTATCTGTGGTCTCCAGCACCTCTTCTACATGTCTGCAGTCACCAGGACCTCTGCTACCTGTCTGTGGTCTCTTTGATCTTTGGAACCTGTCTGCAGTCTCTAGAACCTCTGGTACCTGTCTTTTCTACCTTTCTGCAGTCACCGGGACCTCTTCTACCTCTCTGCGGTCTCCAGGACCTCTGCTACCTGTCTGCTTGCTGTCACCAGGACCTCTGCTACTTCTCTGTGGTCTCCAGTACCTCGGCTACCTGTTTCACGCTTGCTTCAACTGCCTGCGTCATCGACACCCATGGCCTGCATGCCCACCGGGATTTATGGCTTGGAGACTTCACCTCGCCAGGTGAGCCCTTCACAGACATGGTGTTCTGGATCTTTACACTTTTTACACTTGACTTAAGCTGCAAAAACTGATTGGTGAGGGTGCCGGATGTCAGACCACCACCAATCTGATTTAGCTATTGCTTCCTAAGGATAGGTTATAATTTTCTAACCCCTTAAATATTAAGACCATTACTTTCTTTTTAATTGATGGCCATTTAATGGCCAAGAATACAGTAAGCCATCAATAAAAAAAAGTAGTGGCCAAGCCCTTTACTGCTGAATTTTACTTTTGATTGGATCATTACACCTTAATGTTATTTGGCAATGTGGAGGTTTTTATGCAATATTATCTGTTGAGAAGCTGCTCTGCCTTGGCCAGAAGCAGACGCAAGCATCCCTAATGGCTCATACACATAACTGTATTTTAGGTCCGAGTGCGATACGACAAAACATCAGATTGCACTTGGAGCAATGTTATGCTATGGGGCTGCGAACATGTCCGAATTTTTCCTTGGACTAAATGGTCTGAGGAAAAAAATTGCAGCATGCCTGAGTTAAACTCGGCCATGCAAGTCAATGAGTCTGTGGATAACATCGGACAGCAATCAAATGACATCTCAGTGCAGTCTAATTTCCATGGACTGATAGAATGGAGAAGATGGAGACTTTTTTTCTCTCCATCTTCTCATATGAGAGAATTAGATCACACCATGTTGACACTCAGATCAAAATCTGATCAGGGTGTAATTTGCCTAATTGGCCCGATTCTCTGAGATGTTGACCCTAGCCTAACTCCGATGATAATTGCTACTTATTATCAGTGTCTGGATGCTGTCATTTGTGATAATATTCTAGGATTTTAGAAATAACTTTTCATTAGTCTTATATAATAAGTGTGCTGGACATTCATAGGGTATTAAACATTCTGTAATATTCTATCAATAGGGTTGTATGTAAAGAAAAAAGAGAAACAGGAAATAAACCCTTTCGATGTTTTGACCAAGAATATATTGAAGAAACAGTCTGTGTTTAAGGCTTCTTTTCTCACCGCAGGATACCTGAAAATGGCTTGACATGCATAAATATCTAGAGACTTTTCTGAGAATCTGAATGTTATGGAAAAACTTAAGAAAAATAAAGGGAAGAAAATAAAATTTCCAATTTACAAGGGGTGAGAACTATTACTTTTGAGTGTCAACTCGGGAAGAACAGTCTGATGCATGGTAAGCGGAAATCTCTTTGAAGCTTGACGCAGACTGTATTGGGGTCACCTGGAGCAGTCTCTCAAAGGATTGTGTCTGTATGTGTGACTGGACAATCTATTGAGTGAAGCATGTCAATCTCATGGAGCATCTGCCAGAATAGCCTCACGCTGAAGAATTAGCTACAAAGATGTTGCCTTATTCTGGAATGGAACCAAGAACAAAGAACAGTCTACAAAGCCGAGTAATAATTTCTTCTTCCAATTTTGCTCCAAAATAACAAGACAGATCTCATCCATTCTGCAGTAGATTCGTTTAGGGACAGAAGGCAACATCATGACATAGACGAGTTGTACTATAATAGAGAGAATAAAGTACACAATGCCTTTAAAAAGTTTTCACCCTTTCCTTTGGACTCGTTAACAACATTGAATCTCGGTGGAATTTTTTTTAGACTTATTGATATAAATACTAAAACCGACATTCTTCACTTAAAGGGGATTTTCCACCCCATGCTCAAACAAAATAGAAGCTATATAAGGTTTAATAAGAGATATAACTTGTTAATATGATTCGATTAGAGGAGGGGACAGGTTGACTAGATAATTCAGTAGCTAAGCCGAGTCCCTTGTCTGTCTGTTTATCAGATGTGCTTAGGTCTGGTTGGGACAGAAGGGTACAAAAGGACAAAACCACAAGAGAAATAAGAAAGCGTGAGAATGATGGCTGTGCTCACTAGAGTTGAGCAAATTTTTAAAAATTCAGTTCCGATTATTCCGGCGAATATTCTTTTTGCAATATTCGCCAAACACAGCTAAACGTCATTGGAGTCAATGGGAGTAGAAATGAACGAATATATTTGGAACCGATCATCAAACATAAAGTCGTCACCAATAGGGTACAAATATGGCACGAATATGGCAAATTCAGATTCTGCGTCCGATTCCGAACATATTTGCTCAACTCTAGTGCTCACCTGGGAGGGATGTGTAAGGACATAACACCTATAAGAACCTAAGAATCCATGGCTGCGGCCCCGCGGCTGGAGGAGCAATTCTTCCAGATAACAATTCACTTTAGTGGAGATATCACGGTACCTCGGCTGCGCTTGCGGAAATAAAGAAGCCTTGATGGTATATAATAAAGGTTTTTATTCACACCAACACATTTTGGCAAGCCAAATGTTGTTTTTTTTACCTTGAAAAGGGCATCAGTCTGAAACACGTTGGTGTGAATAAAAACTAAAGTTATAAGCCATTGAGGCTCCTTCGTTCCCACAAGTACAGCCCAGGTATCCACTTAGATTTAAAAATAAAGAGCAAGCTGCCTCATTTCCATCTTGGTTGGGGTCAGGCCAACATTGGCTCCCGGTACATCGGGTGGAATGGTTAGCAGAGGACCAAGGAAATAGAACTAACTGAACTATGTTAATAGAATATGTAACTTACTAGTAAACGCTTAATTAGATATTTTTTGGCTGAAAATTCCCTATTTGCAGAAATTCGGTGTCTATGGTCTCCAATTGTTTCACAAATTTGGACAATACATTTTTTCTTTACTCATCATTCAAAACTGACATTTTTGTTGGTATTGGAAAAAGTCTTGGCAATTCCAACAGATTGGGGCAGATTTATTAATTTTGTCTTGAATTTAGACAGCTCAAAACTACCTCATCAGGATAGAAGTCGTACAGGGGTTCATGCTATATGACATATTTTCCTTAAGTTTTTTCTTGGTTGAATTTCTTTAAACCAATATTTTCCCCAATGTTTTACTGCAATTTTAAGACATGTTGATGCAATCTTAGTTTCACCCTATTTTCTACAAGCCATGACCCCTTCACTTTAAATAACACACCCTTTCTAAACACTATCTAATGAGGTGCAAAAAATATCAGGACTGTGAATGAATGGGACTGGTTGTCCACTACTTTGACATTGATGACCGAATCCCCCTAGAATATGAGATCATGGAAGTCTGACACAATATTTAGATCCAGCTGTCTCTCAGAACACATTTGGATCCAGCCATCACCAGAGGTAATAACACCTGATTGGTGGGGTATCAGGTGTCGGACCCGCACCAATGAGATATTGATGACCTATAGTAAGAATGCGTCATTGATATGAACCTTTTTCATGCTTCCTCTTGCCTTTTAGTTGTTTTAGTAGTTGGGTTTTGGTCAGAAGACTTGATTAATATGATATTTCTTGACAAGGAAAGATGGAATACTGCAGTTGAAAGGACACGTATCTCCAGCAATTAGTCTGTCCAGCTTGAAAATTGACTATTTCACCATGCTGATGCAAGATGGTGACAGGTGTATCTATTTTAGATTGCAATTGATTAAGATTTATGAATAAACACATTTAAAAAGTTGAAAAAGTTGCTAAACTATTAAAAAACTTTAGATATGTTAAAGTCACAATTTAGCACTATTGATTGGACGTGAGATTCTCACTGATTGATTAAAGGCGTTGTCCGGTCTTAGGCTACAAGTCTGTAGCTCCTCTATGTGACTGGAGACTTGTGAATCCTCACATCACGTGCACTGTGCTCTGTACGTATTTTCCGGTGCTGGGAATGGCGGGCACATGCGTTTTGCATTCTTTGGCCACATTCGGACCAGACTGTATCCAGCCTCGTTCGATTTACTTGCATTGAGCTCCGCCGTATACAGTCTAATCGGTGCTTGTCTGCATGTATGCAAATCACATACTTGTATTCATGCACCTACTGCCGGCACTGGAGAATCCTCACAGCGTGTATTGTGCACAATGTGACGATTCCCAAGTCTTCAGTCTCATAGAGGAACTGCAGACTTGTAGCTGATGACCGGACAGCTGTGAAGTGCTAATAGGGTGGTCTGTGGACCCATAGATCTTCTCTGTATTGATATACCATTATGCTCATGGTCAGAGGATTAACTGAATGCACCTGACACTTTATTTTAGGTCATCTCAGTACTCAGACACCCGCAGATCAGAAATTCTGAACAGTAGTTATAACATATCAAAAGCTTTACTTATTAAAAGTCTAGTTATTTTTAAGTATAAAATTTATATGAATGTCAGAAGTGCCAAAATACTGTTTCAGAGATTTTTCCTTTCACTTGTACATATGTATTATCCCCTCAAAACGGCATAGGTAAGGGACCACCTATGTAATATAAAGCGTAAAGTATGGATGGTACGAGACCAAGATTGATACAAATGAATCAGTCTGCAAGCGGTATATTACTTTAATATTGGAATCATAAATCACAGTGAGTCATTCATATATGGTTATTGATGTTTTTACAACTTGAAGTGCTTTGGAGACCACTATCTTTATATGCTGCTAGAAAAGGCCTCATAAGCATAGCAAAGATATGGGCATAGACCCCGCACACAAAGTCCACGTAGGTGAGTACTACAAGTGATCAATGTTTTAATGGTGATTTTGAAAGTTATATCCAGGATCATGTAGATATGTGTGTATGGGAATACACTTTTTGCTCATATACATATATATATATATATATTTATTATTACATCTGTCAATGTTTGTAATATGCAGCAATTCCTCACCCAGTTCCAGCAGCGAGTCCATATGGGCAGCCACCGGATGCCTCCTCAATTACTCCAACTATGCCTCTACAGTCAGAACTTTCTGCCTGATGTGCTGGCTTGCAATTTTGATGGAGGCCGCTGGAGAGAGCAGGTTTGGTGGTCTGAATAAAGGAGAATCTATGATTGATCCTTCAACTGCAGATTGAGGTGCATCATTTTTTTGGCTATTGTTACCTTTGATATTGACTTTGTTTCTGACTCCAATCCTTACCCTGACCTTGACTTCAGCTTCATTTGTAGTTTGCACTCTTTGAGTTTGTCATGTGACACATGTGGATCCACTTCTGTAACTGACACCTGACTTCATCCAGAATATGGTTCCTTTTCATTCTCCAGCTGGCTGTGTCCTCACTGTTTCCCAGCTAACATCGCTATTGCACAACTATGGCTAATCGATGACTATATTGGGGACATCCTGGAAAGTCCATTCCTCCCTGCAAGGATTTAGGGTAAAGAATATGGATATTACTTAGACTCCAAATTCCAGTCTAGCCTGAAATCAAGCCGGGATGTCTTCCTGGAGCGTAACAATATTGTACCTTACAGTTATTAGGTTCTGTAGAAGGACGTAGATCTGGGGATTTATTCTGACGGAATATAGGATGAACTGGATGGACAAATGTCTTTTTCGACCTTGCTAACTATGTTACTATGTTACTATGTTAGATCAACTTTGTGTTAGAGAATCCACTTCTTTGGTATGGTTAATGGCTCAGTCACTAAGATATATTTGACTCTGGCAGTGATTGGTCAAGGCGTAAGTAAGGGAGAAATCAGGTAACAGTCCTCCTGGGTTGCTCACATCTTTTTGATGCTCAATATTTAAAGGGACTGTCTTTCTGTCTATATTAGTTGGGCGTATGTTGATAAAACGGGTTTTTTTCCTGAAGTGTTGCTACTAAAATACATGAGTGAGTGAGTGATTGAGTATTCTGGGGCTGGTGTGCGTGAGCATGCTATGGCTGATATGCATAAGCATGCTGAGGCTGATGTGCATAAGCATGCTGAGACTAATGTGCATGAGCATGCTGAGGCTGAAATGCATGAGCATGCTGAGACTGATGTGCATGAGCATGCTGAGGCTGATATGCATGAGCACGCTGGGACTGATGTGCATGAGCGGCTGAGCCTGATACTGAAAGCATCCTGTCTGGACAATGGTTTGCCTTGAAGTAGAGAAACTGAAAAATAAACCCCTATTGCATAAACCTTAAAGGGAACCTGTCACCCCCCCCAGGCGTTTGAAACTAAAAGAGCCACCTTGTGCAGCAGTAATGCTGCATTCTGACAAGGTGGCTCTTTTAGTTCTGGGTGCTGTAACAGCAGAAATAATCCATTTTGTAATTTGTCCTAAATACCTTTTCTTCAGTCAAGGAGGCCGGTCTTTCCCCCCCTGCTGCAAACGCCACACAGCCGTCACTCACATCTTCATGGCGCCGGGCGCCGCCTCCTCCTCACTGCTGTTTTGAAATGAGCCGGCGCCTGCGCTCTTTTCTCCTGCCTGGTGCAGGCGCAGTGAGCGCTGCCCGTCCTCTGTCCTCATATGCAGCCCAGCTGACTGTGCCTGTGCAGCCGCCCTGCCTGTGAATCCCAGCCCCGCAATGTGAATAAATCAGAAGACACTGCGGGGCTGGGATTCACAGGCAGGGCGGCCGCACAGGCGCAGTCAGCTAGACTGCATATGAGGACAGACGGCCAGCGCTCACTGCGCCTGCCCAAGGCATGAGAAAAGAGTGCAGGCGCCGGCTCATTTCAAAACAGCGATGAGAAGGCGGCGCCCGGCGCCAAGAAGATTTGAGTGATGGCTGTGCGGCGTCTGCAGCAGGGGGGGAAAGGCCCGCCTCCAGGACTGAAGAAAGGTATTTGGGACAAATTACAAAACGGATTATTTCGGCAGTTACAGCACCCAGAACTAAAAGAGCCACCTTGTCAGAATGCAGCATTACTGCTGCACAAGGTGGCTCTTTTAGTTTCAAACGCCTGGGGGGGTGACAGGTTCCCTTTAAAAAGGACCTGGCACCATCAAAAGTAGTGAGTTTTTTTCTCTTATTTTATTCTTGCTGCTCCCCTGAGTATTACATTTTTTTACATCTGCCATATGGTTCCAGAGATATGGCATCACTTCTAGTTTAGTACTAATTTAATGGTATTTAGTACCATGGGTAAATAAGTAGAGCAGCCTAAAGCCTTGCCCCCAGAGAATCCTGGGTGCACAACCCCCTTGGAAAAGACCATAGAGATTTGCACAATCTAAAAATGCACATATTTCTGGATCTGTATGGTGGATTGAAGAAGCACAAAAAGTGCATACTGAGTGGAGCAAGGGGAATTATACAAAATAAAAACTGGGTGCTTTTGACCTGAGGGAAGGTCTTTAACGCTACTGGTGAAATTGTAGTCATGACACCCTGAAGCAAAGAGGAAATATGTTTGAAGCCCCACAATGAGAATCCACCATGGTCCATTATAACTACTTAAGAATAATATGTCCTTCTATGATTGCCTTGACTGAACCTTTCAACTTTGAGATGTGGACTGTTCTTTTTCCCTTTGAGGACATTTTTCCTACAGTATATGGCTAGATTTAAGTAAAGGACAGTTTCCTGCTTATAATCTTGCTAAACTTGTGAAATTGTCCTCCATATTTCCATTGAAATACAAATGCTTATTAGACAGGAATATGGCAGAACCACTCCAGGTGCCACAATATAACGGTCCCTTATTATTGAGCTATTTTTCCCTAGAAACTTTTCATGTCTTTCAAAATTCTAAAATTGAGCGAGTCTCCTGAAATTTAAATCGTTCAATTTGGTTCGTAGACTTTTTTTGGTTCAAATAAGTTCAATTCAAAGTGCCCCCAATTGCTTTAAAAAGACCTTTATTGTATTCAGACCCCAAATGGTAATTAAAGGAGAGGAAAGGTGGTAAAAATAATAAACATTAATAAATACATTATTCCAACCTGTCCTCATGTGTCTTATGCCGCCTTTTCCGGCTCAGCTCTGTAGTCCCGTTTTAGGATCTTCTGGCTAGTGATTGGCCTCACATGGTCACATGGGTGTTAAGAGATGAGGGTAAAACACATCATAAGCTGCATAGTTCTAGTGAATCCCAAAAAAATTCTGAATCTCCACAGCCCAAAGTTTGGGGGAAATTGATCACAGATGAAACATGCCAAAGTTATTTAAGGTTATTTGGTCCCATAGAAGGTTTGTGTATGATGCCTGAATTTTATAGTATATTAATCCATCTTCAGTACAATATTTCCACCAAAACTACTTGATGAAAATTTTCCATTTATACCATCTATTTATTTCAAGAAAATCCCAGCGACCAATGTGAATATCTAAAACAACAAACTTTAATCTTTTATTAAAGTCAAATACTTAAAAAGTTAGGTGAGTATCCCTCCTCCTACTTACAGGATACTAATTCTATAGAAGTGTAAAAATCTAATAATTGCAGAGTAGAGGATTAGGAGTTGACTTCCAAGTAGAAAAATAAGACGGAGGTTATTGCTTTTATCATTCTAATCAATTATGTATGGTGGAAACATACACAGCGAAGAGTTGGCTCTCCAATGAGGTTATTTGCGGAGCTGCCTCTCAGCAGGCTTCCATAAGACTGAAGATCAAAAGGCTATGAAGCCGGCTAAGCATCGGCTCACTGTTTCTAGTTATATTATCTGAGATAGATGAACATTTCACAACTGGAAAATTGACACATAGCAAGACAAGTCACTGGGAAGTCTTGATGGACTGTGCCTTCGTATTTATTTTTAATGGAGATAGGTATTAGATGTCAAGTGTTTGTGCTATAATGGCAGCTGATAATGAATGAATCATTATTATGGGGTTATATTATGAAACCTCACAAGGAGCATAGTTTGCGAACATGAAGTAAATGATTAAATATCACAAAAGAACACATTGCGATACAGTAAAGATTATACACATTGAATTTGCTGTATATAATAGCTGTGATAGGAACTATATGATGGAAATAACTATAGAGGGTAACTACCCATCTGGGGTATATCATAGTGGTAGAGTTTTTACCACTTTATTGGATTATACTGTAAATGTCTGATGAATTTGGGCTCCACCTATAGGACCTCCCTACCTTTTAGGAGAAAGGAAATTAGATGGCTTTCCTGGTTCTCACCCTAACTACTATAGACGTCAATGGAGAGGACAGTACACAACTTTTGATTGAAGTCAGCAGAAAAAGATCCTTGGTAGGGACGAGTGAATCTCCCAAAATTATTTTTTGGGAAGATCTTTTGACTAATTTTGGTCCAAATCTAAAAAGTTCTGATTCTTATGAGAGGACATTTATTATGCACTGAGATGTCACCAGACCTCAAAGCATAATAAACGTTAATGACAGCATCACCCTCCATGTAATCAAATGGACCTGAGTACTTGAAGAACCCAAGATCTGCATGGAAGACAAAGAAAGCTGATGTGGCTGTAGGGGGAGTGTTAGGATCCGGTAAGTGTCTAATATTGGCAAGTTTGATGTTTTTTTTATTGTAATCTCTTCTCAGCCCTCAAAAGAATGTAGTAAAATGACTTTGGCTGTCACTTTACTAGAATCGTGCAGATTGAATAATAGTAAATAGAAAAATTGGTTTCACCAGGATCTTAAATTTTTGGGAAATTTGTACCAATTGGATTTTTTTTCTGGATGAGTTCGCTCATCTCTGATCCTTAGACTTTTGTTCTTACAATAGGTTATTATTCCAGAGGTGAGACCTGCAGATATCAGGAACTTATGATATTGCCTGTGGATATGCCATGCATTTCTAAGATGGGAAAGCTGTTTTAATTTTATTTCCCTTCTTAAAAGTTTATATAGTAAATGTGCTGAAACCACTCCCTAAAATAAAGGGGCAGAACTGTTCAACTGAGCAATGCTCTCCTCTGAGAACATGACCCCATAGCCTATATATTAAGCCCATCTTCTGTCGTAGAGGAAAGCGCACTCAACTGATCTCTTCTACGTCTTCATTTAAGCCATCGGTGGGGATCTGTCATGTTCTCAATGGCAAGAGAACATAGCATCAGCATATATAGGAACTAGCTCTTGGAAGATGGGAACTGAGCTGACCATGAACTAAACCTAACGCACAACTAGCAGTGGCCGGGTAGCATGCCTACGTTGATTCTAGATGCCCAGCACCAGCCGGAGGACTAAATAATGCTAGCAGAGGAAAATATTAGTCCTAGCTCACCTCTAGAGAAATACCCCGAAAGGAGACAGAGGCCCCCCACATGTATTGGCGGTGAATTAAGATGAAATAACAAACGTAGTATGAAAATAGGTTTAGCAAATTTGAGGTCCACTTACTACATAGCAGAAGACAGAAAGGACACTTTCATGGTCAGCTGAAAACCCTATCAAAACACCATCCAGAAATTACTTTAAAACTCTGGCATTAACTCATAACACCAGAGTGGCAATTCCTGTTCACAAGAGCTTTCCAGACACAGTAACGAAACTACAGCTGTGAACTGGAACAAAAATGCAAAAACAAACATGGACAAGAGTCCAACTTATCTAGTAGTTGTCTAGGAGCAGGAACAAGCACAGAGAGGCTTCTGATAACATTGTTGACCGGCAAGCAACTAACAGAGCAGCAAGGTTATATAGCGACTCCCACATCTTGATGGGAACAGGTGAACAGAGAAGATGAAGACACCAGTTCAATTCCACCAGTAGCCACCGGGGGAGCCCAGAATCCAAATTCACAACAGTACCCCCCCCTCAAGGAGGGGGCACCGAACCCTCACCAGAACCACCAGGGCGATCAGGATGGGCCCTATGAAAGGCACGAACCAAATCAGAGGCATGAACATCAGATGCATTCACCCAAGAATTATCCTCCTGGCCGTATCCCTTCCACTTGACCAGATACTGGAGTCTCCGTCTGGAAACACGAGAGTCTAAGATTTTCTCCACAACGTACTCCAACTCACCCTCAACCAACACCGGAGCAGGAGGCTCAACGGAAGGCACAACCGGTACCTCATACCTGCGCAATAATGACCGATGAAAAACGTTATGAATAGAAAAGGATGCAGGGAGGTCCAAACGGAAGGAAACAGGGTTAAGAATCTCCAATATCTTATACGGGCCGATAAACCGAGGCTTAAACTTAGGAGAAGAGACCCTCATAGGGACAAAACGAGAAGACAACCACACCAAATCCCCAACACAAAGCCGAGGACCAACACGACGGTGGCGGTTGGCAAAAAGCTGAGTCTTCTCCTGGGACAACCTCAAATTGTCCACCACCTGCCCCCAGATCCGATGCAATCTCTCCACCACAGCATCCACTCCAGGACAATCCGAAGATTCCACCTGACCAGAGGAAAATCGAGGATGAAACCCCGAATTACAGAAAAATGGGGACACCAAAGTGGCAGAGCTGGCCCGATTATTGAGAGCGAACTCTGCCAATGGCAAAAAAGCAACCCAATCATCCTGGTCAGCAGACACAAAACACCTCAGATATGTCTCCAGGGTCTGATTAGTCCGCTCGGTCTGGCCATTCGTCTGAGGATGGAAAGCGGACGAAAAAGATAAATCTATGCCCATCCTAGCACAGAATGCCCGCCAAAATCTAGACACGAATTGGGTCCCTCTGTCAGAAATGATATTCTCAGGAATACCATGCAAACGAACAACATTTTGAAAAAACAGAGGAACCAACTCGGAAGAAGAAGGCAACTTGGGCAGAGGAACCAAATGGACCATCTTAGAGAAACGGTCACACACCACCCAGATGACAGACATCTTCTGAGAAACAGGCAGATCTGAAATAAAATCCATCGAGATGTGCGTCCAAGGCCTCTTAGGAATAGGCAAGGGCAACAATAATCCACTAGCCCGAGAACAACAAGGCTTGGCCCGAGCACAAACGTCACAAGACTGCACAAAGCCTCGCACATCTCGTGACAGGGAAGGCCACCAGAAGGACCTTGCCACCAAATCCCTGGTACCAAAAATGCCAGGATGACCTGCCAACGCAGAAGAATGAACCTCAGAGATGACTCTACTGGTCCAATCATCAGGAACAAACAGTTTATCAGATGGGCAACGATCCGGTCTATCCGCCTGAAACTCCTGCAAGGCCCGCCGCAGGTCTGGAGAAACGGCTGACAATACCACTCCATCCTTAAGGATACCTGTGGGCTCAGAGTTACCAGGCGAGTCAGGCTCAAAACTCCTAGAAAGGGCATCCGCCTTAACATTCTTAGAACCCGGTAGGTATGACACCACAAAATTAAACCGAGAGAAAAATAATGACCAGCGCGCCTGTCTAGGATTCAGGCGCCTGGCGGTCTCAAGATAAATCAAATTTTTGTGGTCAGTCAATACCACCACCTGATGTCTGGCCCCCTCAAGCCAATGGCGCCACTCCTCAAAAGCCCACTTCATGGCCAAAAGCTCCCGATTCCCAACATCATAATTCCGCTCAGCGGGCGAAAATTTACGGGAAAAGAAGGCACAAGGCCTCATCACGGAGCAGTCAGAACTTCTCTGCGACAACACTGCCCCAGCTCCGATCTCAGAAGCGTCGACCTCAACCTGAAAAGGTAGAGCAACATCAGGCTGACGCAACACAGGGGCAGAGGAAAAACGGCGCTTAAGCTCCCGAAAGGCCTCCACAGCGTCAGGGGACCAATCAGCAACATCAGCACCCTTCTTAGTCAAATCGGTCAATGGCTTAGCAATATCCGAAAAACCAGCAATAAATCGACGATAAAAGTTAGCAAAGCCCAAAAATTTCTGAAGACTCTTAAGAGAAGAGGGCTGCGTCCAATCACAAATAGCTTGAACCTTGACAGGATCCATTTCAATGGAAGAGGGAGAAAAAATATATCCCAAAAAGGAAATCCTCTGTACCCCAAAAACACACTTAGAACCCTTCACACACAAAGAATTAGACCGCAAAACCTGGAAAACCCTCCTGACTTGCTGGACATGAGAGTCCCAGTCATCCGAAAAAATCAGAATATCATCCAGATACACAATCATAAATTTATCCAAATAATCGCGAAAAATATCATGCATAAAGGACTGGAAAACTGACGGAGCATTTGAAAGACCAAAAGGCATCACTAAATACTCAAAGTGGCCCTCGGGCGTATTAAATGCGGTTTTCCACTCATCCCCCTGCCTGATTCGCACCAAATTATACGCCCCACGAAGGTCAATCTTAGAGAACCACTTGGCCCCCTTTATGCGAGCAAACAAATCAGTCAGCAACGGCAATGGGTATTGATATTTAACAGTGATTTTGTTCAAAAGCCGATAATCGATACATGGTCTCAAAGAGCCGTCTTTTTTTTGACACAAAGAAAAAACCGGCTCCTAAGGGAGATGACGATGGACGAATATGTCCCTTTTCCAAGGACTCCTTTATATATTCTCGCATAGCAGCATGTTCAGGCACAGACAGATTAAACAAACGACCCTTTGGGTATTTACTACCCGGGATTAAATCTATGGCACAATCGCACTCTCGGTGCGGAGGTAACGAACCAAGCTTGGATTCTTCAAAGACGTCACGATAGTCAGACAGGAACTCAGGAATTTCAGAGGGAATAGATGATGAAATGGAAACCACAGGTACATCCCCATGAGCCCCCTTACATCCCCCAGCTCAACACAGACATAGCTCTCCAGTCGAGGACTGGGTTGTGAGATTGCAGCCAAGGCAATCCTAGCACCAAATCATCATGTAGATTATACAGCACCAGAAAGCGAATAATCTCCTGGTGATCCGGATTAATACGCATAGTTACTTGTGTCCAGTATTGTGGTTTATTATTAGCCAATGGGGTGGAGTCAATCCCCTTCAGAGGAATAGGAGTCTCCAAAGGCTCTAAATCATACCCACAGCGTTTGGCAAAGGACCAATCCATAAGACTCAAAGCGGCGCCAGAGTCGACATAGGCGTCCGTGGTAATAGATGACAAAGAGCAAATCAGGGTCACAGATAGAATAAACTTAGACGGTAAGGTGCAAATGGAAACAGATTTATCAAGCTTTTTAGTGCGCTTAGAGCATGCTGATATAACATGAGTAGAATCACCACAATAGAAACACAACCCATTTTTCCGTCTAAAATTCTGCCGCTCGCTTCGGGACAGAATTCTATCACACTGCATACTCTCTGGCGACTTCTCAGTGGACACCGCCAGATGGTGCACTGGTTTGCGCTCCCGCAAACGCCTATCGATCTGAATAGCCATTGTCATGGACTCATTCAGACCCGCAGGCACAGGGAACCCCACCATAACATCCTTAATGGCATCAGAGAGACCCTCTCTGAAAGTCGCCGCCAGGGCGCACTCATTCCACTGAGTAAGCACAGACCATTTACGGAATCTTTGGCAGTAAATTTCCGCTTCATCTTGCCCCTGAGATAGGGACATCAAAGTTTTTTCTGCCTGAAGCTCCAAATGAGGTTCGTCATAAAGCAACCCCAAGGCCAGAAAAAACGCATCCACATTGAGCAACGCAGGATCCCCTGGTGTCAATGAAAAAGCCCAGTCTTGAGGGTCGCCCCGGAGCAAGGAAATCACAATCCTGACCTGCTGTGCAGGGTCTCCGGCAGAGCGAAATTTCAGGGACAAAAATAATTTGCAATTATTTCGAAAATTCTGAAACCCAGATCTATTCCCCGAGAAAAATTCCGGCAAAGGAATTCTCGGCTCAGATACAGGTGCATGACAAACAAAGTCTTGCAAATTTTGTACCTTCGTGGCGAGATTATTCAAACCTGCAGTTACACTCTGAAGATCCATTACAAACAGGTGGACACAGAGCCATTCAAAGATTAGGAGAAAAAAAAAAAAAAAAAATCTCAGCAGACTTCTTATTTCTCTCCTTTCTCAGCCAAGGATTTTAACCCTTTAGTGGGCCGGTCAAACTGTCATGTTCTCAATGGCAAGAGAACATAGCATCAGCATATATAGGAACTAGCTCTTGGAAGATGGGAACTGAGCTGACCATGAACTAAACCTAACGCACAACTAGCAGTGGCCGGGTAGCATGCCTACGTTGATTCTAGATGCCCAGCACCAGCCGGAGGACTAAATAATGCTAGCAGAGGAAAATATTAGTCCTAGCTCACCTCTAGAGAAATACCCCGAAAGGAGACAGAGGCCCCCCACATGTATTGGCGGTGAATTAAGATGAAATAACAAACGTAGTATGAAAATAGGTTTAGCAAATTTGAGGTCCACTTACTACATAGCAGAAGACAGAAAGGACACTTTCATGGTCAGCTGAAAACCCTATCAAAACACCATCCAGAAATTACTTTAAAACTCTGGCATTAACTCATAACACCAGAGTGGCAATTCCTGTTCACAAGAGCTTTCCAGACACAGTAACGAAACTACAGCTGTGAACTGGAACAAAAATGCAAAAACAAACATGGACAAGAGTCCAACTTATCTAGTAGTTGTCTAGGAGCAGGAACAAGCACAGAGAGGCTTCTGATAACATTGTTGACCGGCAAGCAACTAACAGAGCAGCAAGGTTATATAGCGACTCCCACATCTTGATGGGAACAGGTGAACAGAGAAGATGAAGACACCAGTTCAATTCCACCAGTAGCCACCGGGGGAGCCCAGAATCCAAATTCACAACAGGGATCTCAGCACTCCAACTACACCTATGATTGTCTGCGGAGTTAAGGATCTGACATGTCCAATTTCAGACTGACAATCCTTTTGTTCACCCTGAGATAAGCTACTTTCACAGATGTCCAACACCAGCTATCTCATAGAGAACACAAAAGTGCTCGGCAGAGATAAAATTAGCTGCCAATTGGCCGAACCAATTAAGTTGTATGGGGGGGGGGGCTGGGAACTTTAAAATAGTGGTTGTTCTAACTGTTGTTAAAGGGGTTGTCAGTTGAAGAGAAGTTATCACCTATAACTTGTAGATTGATGACGTTCAGAACATTGGGACTTGCACCAATTGGTAGAACAAGGCAATTTTATCCCCGTTAAAATGGAGTGGTGGCACATATACCTGACCATGACTCCATTCATTCTTGATGATGCTGAAAGAAAAAACTGTGTTCTACACTGGGTAAAGCTATAGAGAATTAATGGAGTGGTAGTCAAGCATACATACTGATAGCCCTTTAAAAATAATCTGTGGGGGGTTGCGTTGGTCAGATCCCCACAATATAGAAGTTGTCACCTGTCTTGTGGAAAAGTAATAACTTTTTTTTCTCCCCGTATAATCAAGATGTTCTAGAATGGGTACGAATTTAACAAACCCACAGTCATGAGAAATATTATATCTATATGGGACTTTGACCTCGGGACATTAATAGTCTTATTCACTGCTGGCAAACAGAGATACAAATGATGAGGAACTGAAGCTATATTAGAAAGACGCTGGATCCAGTGATCAGTTGGCTGCTGCTAGTCCAGTTTGTAAAAATCACTGATGATCACTTGTTCTCTCTAGAGAATATTTTCACCAGCTACACACATTCCCTGCAGTGACCTCTTCAGGGAAAATTCAGTATTGCATAGCATCTATTCATATCCTTAAGTGACCTTATAATACCAGACCTGGCTGAATCTGCTCTTTCTTAACGACCCTCTGGCTGAAGGATCTTCCCCATGATGTCCAAATTGTCAAAGATTTGGGCAGAGGTTGTCATGTAAATATAAATGTTTTAAGACATACCTGTCTATTCAAACTGTACCTGTAGAGCAGTATAGACTTAATTCTCCATGTGCTAAAAGTCCTTTTATTTTTAGTTTAATGTCCAGGAACAGTTCTTATTCTCATGCCCTTTATCTCTTTTTGAGTTGGCATTCCATCTTCCTTAGCATACTGTCAACATTATAGGTGCTTGAACTTCCTTTCTCTCACTTTCCTTTCCTCACATTGGTTTTGCCACTGTCCAGTGTCTTGTATGCCTGAACTATATCGTTTCTAGAGATGGGCGGACACCTGGATGTTTGGGTCTGGTGGGTTCAGCCAAACAGTTACAAAAAGTTCTGGTTTGGGTTCCAGACAGTACCTGAACCTTAACCAGACTTGAATGGGGAGTCCAAACATCCAGTGTTTGCCAGTGTGGCAAACACCGCTTCTGATCGGCGGTGAAATCATCACCGCCAGTCAGAGAGCAGCGGTTCTCAAGCTGTCAAAAGACCACGTGAGCGCTCAGCTGTGATTTGATGTATACAGTTTACTTCCGGTCACTGGTGTCAGTGGATGGGACTACTGCTCCCATCATCCAAGACATGCTGCTGCTAATAACAGCAAGAGCAGGAGTGGCTGATGGGAGTATTCATTGGCCGGCTACTGCGCTGTAAATAAATAATTTAAAAAAAATGATGTGGGTTCCCCTGTAATTTTGATAATCAGCCAGGTAAAACTCACAGCTGGGGGCTGCAACCCTCAGCTTCAGCAAGGCTGGTTATCAAGAATAGATGGGTCATAATGCCAATTTTTTTTAATTTTTTAAATAAATAATTTAAGAAAATGGCATGAGATCCCTCCCATTTTTGACAACCGGTCTTGCTAAAGCAGACAGCTCTGGGCTGTTTTCTCAGGCTGGTTTGGGGCCATGGATATTGGCCCCCCCAGCCTAAAAATAGCAGCCCGCAGCTGCTCAGAAAAGGCACATCTATTAGATGCGCCAATTCTGGCGCTTTGACTGGCTCATCCTACTTGCCATGTAGTGGTGGAAAGTGGGGTTAATATTTGTGGGGTTGATGTCACCTTTGTATTGTCAGGTGACATCAAGCCCACGGCTTAGTAATGGAGAGTAGGGTTGAGCGAAACGGGTCGGCCATTTTCAGAAGTCGCCGACTTTTGGCAAAGTCGGGTTTCATGAAACCCGACCCGACCCCTGTGTGGGGTCGGCCATGAGGTCGGCGATCTTCTGAATCTGGTATCGGAATTCCGATACCGAGTTCCGATATGTTTGCGATATCGGAAATCGGTATCGGAATCCACATTTAAGTGTAAAATAAAGAATTAAAATAAAAAATATTGATATACTCACCTCTCCGGAGGCCCCTGGACATCGCCGCTGGTAACTGGCAGCCTTCTTTGCTTAAAATGAGCGTGTTCAGGGCCTTCCATGACGTCACGGCTTCTGATTGGTCACGGCCGCCCATGTGACCGCCACGCGACCAATCACAAGCCGTGACGTAATTCTCAGGTCCTAAATTCCTAATTCTAGGAATTTAGGACCTGAGAATGACGTCGCGGCTTGTGATTGGTCGCGTGGCGGTCACATGGGCGGCCGCGACCAATCACAAGCCGTGACGTCATCTAAGGCCCTGAACGCGCTCATTCTTAAGAAGGAAGGCTGCCGGAAAGAAGCAGGGTGCGTCCGAGGGTGAGTATATACCTAATAGGAATATACTCACCCTCGGCTTCTTTCCGGCAGCCTTCCTTCCTAAGAATGAGCGCGTTCAGGGCCTTAGATGACGTCATGGCTTGTGATTGGTCGCGGCCGCCCATGTGACCGCCACGCGACCAATCACAAGCCGTGACGTAATTCTCAGGTCCTAAATTCCTAGGTCCCAGGTCCAGGCTGCGTCGGAGAGGTGAGTATATCAATATTTTTTATTTTAATTCTTTATTTTACACATTAATATGGATCCCAGGGCCTGAAGGAGAGTTTCCTCTCCTTCAGACCCTGGGAACCATAGTATCCCATTGCACTGCATTGGGTTTCGTGTTTCGGCCGACCCCGACTTTTTTATAGGATCGGCCGATTTCACTCGACCCGACTTTTGAGAAAGTCGGGTTTCGTGAAACCCGACCCGATCCTATAAAAATACAAGTCGCTCAACCCTAATGGAGAGGTGTCTGTAAGACACCTCTCCATTACTAATCCTATAGTTGTATTGTAAATAAAGACACAGCCAGAATAAAGTCCTTTATTTTAAATAAAACAAAACACACTTTTACTTTTTTATTTAAAAATAACAAACACACTGTTAGGGCTAGCGGAACGCACCAAGTAAATATAGATGTTATTATTGGTGCGTTCGCAGCCCGGGGTCCACCGTGCAGGAGGAACCTGCTGCTAGCAAATGATGCACTATATGGCGGTTTAAGCGAACTCTGTTACTTCACAGAGTCGCACGGAAACAAGACGCTGTGCCCTGTGAACCCCACAGGAGTTCACAGCTAACTGCCGAGCTGAAGGCAGTCTGTGGTCACGCAAACATACAATCTCCTCACCGGAGGAGCCGGTATTCTAGGGGCTTATTTCAGCCAGGGCCCTAAATCCACACACACAATCTCCTCGCCGGAGGTGCCGGCATTCTAGGGGCTTATTTCAGCCAAGTCCCTGAACACACATAAATGTGACCACACTGGCACATGCATATAACAGATTTGATACTAGCGCATGGCTGTGCGGCCATGCGAACCCTTTATAGCTGCAGCAGGTACATGACCTTCCAAGAAGGACCAATGAGAGGCTACCACAGAGCCTGAGCACCTTCAGGACCTTCCTGGAGGACCAATGGGTTTTGCTGCAGTATCAAAGCATGTGACCCTCGACCTCCAATAAGAGATCTCACCCTGGGCATGCTCAGAAGGTGAAAAGCAGGACTTAGTCCCAAAAGCATCTGCTCACCGCTGCCCAGCACTTCTCTTAATGGCAGAACCTGGAAGAACAGCAGTAAGCAGGCGCAGAGTATCTGCCTGAGTCAGACGCTGGGACCAACGTCTCCGCTGAGCAGGCTCCACTGTGGCTGGAGAAGGATGGGAGACCGCAGTGGAGATGGCTTGAGATTCCACCTGTGCAGAGGCAGGAACTCAACACCTAACATGGCCCCCCTCCTTGGACCTCGCTACGTTCGAATGCAGCAATGAGCGGCGGAGCTCGAATATGCTCAGGAGGCTCCCAGGACCTGACTTCTGGGCCATAACCCCTGCAATCCACCAAATAAAATTTTTTGCCACCTACCACCTTGCACCCCAAGATAGCGTTCACCTCATAATCATCCAAAGATGAACCCGATGTCCCGGCAGATGACTCAGAAAACTGGGACATGTATATGGGCTTTAAGAGGGACACATGAAAGGTGTCGGTGATACCCAGGCGTGGAGGAAGGGCCAGATGGTAGACCACAGGGTTAACCTGTTCGAGGACCTTGAAGAGACCCAAGTAGCGAGGTGCAAACTTAGTGGACTCAACTCGCAGCCTGATGTTACGGGCGGAGGGCCACACTAAGTCGCCAGGAGCAAAGATCGGAGCGGGGCGCCGATGTGCATCGGCGGAGGACCTCATTTTTTCCTTGGAGGTCCAGATGGCATCCTGAGTGTGGTCCCAAATGTCCCGTGCCTCCACAGCCCACTCTGCCACCCTGGAGTCAGCAGAAGACACGGGCATGGGCAAAGGAACCCGCGGATGCTGACCATAATTAAGGAGGAATGGAGTCTGACCAGTGGAGTCGGCTACGGCGTTGTTAAGCTCAAACTCCACCCACTGTAGCAAGGATGCCCAGTCATCCTGCCTAGCAGAAACAAAATGTCGCAGATATGTGACCAGAGTCTGGTTGGCCCTCTCTACCAACCCATTCGTCTCTGGATGATATGCTGAAGAGAGATTCAACTCAATGCTGAGTAGACGACAAAGCTCTCTCCAGAACCGAGACACAAACTGGGGACCCCAGTCACTGACAATTTTGTCTGGCATACCGTGTAGGCGAAAGACATGTTTAATAAACAACGCTGCCAGAGCCCGTGCAGAAGGTAGATGTGGAAGAGGCACCAAATGCACCATTTTGGAAAAATGGTCGGTGATCACCCAAATAATGGTGCAGCCACGGGACTTGGGTAAGCCCACCACAAAGTCCATCCCGACCATCTCCCAGGGCCTGTCTGCCACCGGCATGGTATAAAGTAAGCCAGCTGGCTGTTGTCGAGGAGACTTATTTTTGGCGCAGGAGACACACGCCCGAATATAGTCTCCGACGTCACGGGCCATATGCGGCCACCAGTACGTCCCTGCCAGAAGCTCAGATGTCCTTTTGGTCCCAAAGTGTCCACCCACCCTGGACGAGTGAGCCCAAGAGAGAACCTCCGGTCGCAAATTTGCTGGCATGAAAGTCTTACCCGGGGGCACAGACTCTAGCGAAACCGGAGCCACGGTCCTCAGACTCTCAGAAGGGACAATAAGCCGAGGTTCCTCCTCCTCCTCCGCTGATGACACTACGGACCAGGAGAGAGCATCGGCACGAATGTTCTTCTCCCCGGAGAGAAAATGGAGGGTGAAATGGAACCGGGAGAAGAACAGGGACCATATGGCCTGGTGAGAATTTAGCCGCTGGGCAGTCTGAATATAGACCAAGTTCTTGTGGTCGGTGAAAACTTGGAAGGGAAAATGAGCCCCCTCCAAGAGATGTCTCCACTCCGAGAAGGCCAACTTCATAGCTAGCAACTCCCTGTCCCCGATGGAATAATTCCTCTCCGCCGGTGTGAAGGTCTTAGAGAAAAAGAAGCAGGGATGCTTCCGACCTTGAGCATCCTTTTGGAATAGGACTGCCCCAGCACCGATAGATGGGGCATCCACCTCCATTATGAAAGGTTTATCTACATCGGGGCGATGTAGAATGGGAGCACTAGCAAAGTGGGACTTAATAGAGAGGAAGGCCTTGGAGACCTCTTCTGACCACAACTTGGGATTTGCTCCCTTTTTGGTGAAGGCAACCAAAGGAGCTACCAAAGTTGAGAAGTGGGGAATGAACTGGCGATAGTAATTAATGAACCCCATAAAGCGCTGCACCGCTTTGAGAGAATGGGGTTCTTGCCAGTCCATCACAGCCTGTAGCTTGGCAGGATCCATAGCCAATCCTTGGGCTGAGATGATATAGCCCAGGAAAGGCAAAGACTCCTGCTCAAACACACACTTCTCCAACTTGGCATAGAGGGAATTTGCCCGTAGGAGGTTGAAGACTTTGCAAACATCTCTCCGGTTGGAGTCTATATCTGGAGAGTAGATGAGAATATCATCCAGGTAGACTACAACCGAGGTGGAGAGCATATCCCGGAAGATATTGTTTACAAAGTCTTGGAAAATGGCGGGGGCATTACAAAGCCCAAAGGGCATCACCAGATATTCATAGTGCCCATCCCTGGTGTTAAAACCCGTCTTCCATTCGTCCCCCTCACGGATGCGAATCAGGTTGTAAGCACCCCGCAGATCTAGTTTAGTAAACACTCTTGCTCCCCGAAGCCTGTCAAAAAGCTCAGATATCAGGGGCAGAGGGTACTTGTTCTTAACGGTGATGGCGTTAAGACCCCTGTAATCTATGCATGGAAGTAATTCTCTTTTCTTCTTCTGCACGAAGAAGAAACCAGCCCCTGCAGGCGACACAGACTTCCTAATGAATCCCCTTGCCAGATTCTCCTGGATGTACTGAGACATTGCCTCCATCTCTGGGAGAGACAATCGGTAGACTCGACCCCGGGGAGGCTCAGCACCAGGCAAGAGGTCAATAGGACAGTCATAGGGGCGGTGAGGCAGAAGAGTCTCCGCAGCCCTTTTGGAGAACACGTCCGCATAGGGCCAATATTGCTTGGGGAGAGAGGAGAGATCTGTGGGTACCTCTGTAGTAGCAACCTGAACGCATTCCCTCTGACATCTACCCCCACAAGATTCACTCCATCCCCACATCCTGCCTGTGGACCACTCAATATGAGGAGAGTGGTACCGTAGCCAAGGTATCCCTAAGAGGACCTCATCAATTCCCTCAGGAATGACGAGCAGAGAAATTATCTCCTGATGAGATGGTGACATAGATAGAGTAAATAGGATGGTCTGGTGTGTAATCTGTGAGGGCAGTGTCGACCCATTCACCACTCGTACGGTCACTGGTTGGGCGAGCATCACCAAAGGTATTGCGTGTCGTTGGGCAAAGGCAGAAGACATAAAATTGCCCTCCGCCCCGGAATCCACGCAAAGCTCTACCGAATGAGTGGATGGGCCAATGGTAATTGTCCCCTTAAAGGACAATTTGGAGGCAAACGTCGCCGTGTCTAGTGAACCTCCACCTACTACCACTAAACGCTGACGTTTCCCTGACTGCTGAGGACATCTGGTGGCAAAATGTCCTGACTGCTGGCAAACATGGCAGACCCTAAGTGCACGAGCGGTCTGGGACTTAGGTCCCGCTCGTAGCACCTCCATGGCCTCATGTGACTCGGGTGCCTGGACCGGAGATTCCAAAGGTTTGGCGAAGGTGGGAGCCAGCCGAAACATCTGCCTACACTGGGCTCGCTCTAACCTCTGCTCGTTAAAACAGAGGTCAATACGAGTAGATACAGCTATTAACTCCTCCAGTGTGGCGGGAATCTCCCTAGTGGCCAGAGCGTCCTTAACATGGTCAGCCAGCCCCCTCCAAAATATAGGGATGAGGGCTTTATCCGACCACTCCAGCTCAGATGCTAAGGTGCGGAAGTGGACGGCAAAATGGCTGACCAAGGACGAGCCCTGAGTCAATGCCAACAGTTGGAGCGCCGTATCATGGGTGACTCGAGGTCCTAAAAAGACCTGTTTCAGAGTGCTCAGAAACAGCGGAGCACTCTGCACCACATGATCACCATGCTCCCACAGCGGTGTAGCCCACTCCAACGGCCTGTCCGACAGGAGAGACATAATGAATCCCACCTTTGCCCGCTCTGCAGGGAAACGTGCAGCCAGGAGCTCGAGGTGTATAGAGCACTGGCTCACAAAACCCCTACATGATTTGCCATCACCAGAGAATTTTTCTGGCAGCGGGAGGCGAGATAGGGTTGGAACAGGAGTGGCAGTGGACAAAGCTGCTGCAGCCATGCTAGCAGCCTGAACAGCTACTGCAGTAACATCCACAGCTGAGGTTGTGCACTCGAGAGCCGCCAACCTACCCTCCAGCTGTTGGATGTACCGCAAAGATTGCTGTTTGTCCGCCATTGCTAGCCATACCCTGGCGCTAGTATTATGTTAGGGCAAGCGGAATGCACCGAGTAAATATAGATGTTATTATTGGTGCGTTCGCAGTCCGGGGTCCACCGTGCAGGAGGAACCTGCTGCTAGCAAATGACGGCACTATATGGCGGTTTAAGCACACTCTGTTACTTCACAGTCGCACGGAAACAAGACGCTGTGCCCTGTTAACCCCACAGGAGTTCACAGCTAACTGCCGAGCTGAAGGCAGTCTGTGGTCACGCAAACATACAATCTCCTCACCGGAGGAGCCGGTATTCTAGGGGCTTATTTCAGCTGGGGCCCTAAATCCACACACACAATCTCCTCGCCGGAGGTGCCGGCATTCTAGGGGCTTGTTTCAGCCGAGTCCCTGAACACACATAAATGTGACCACACTGGCGCATCCACATAACAGATTTGATACTAGCGGATGGCTGTGCGGCCATGCGAACCCTTTATAGCTGCAGCAGGTGCATGACCTTCCAAGAAGGACCAAAGAGAGGCTACCACAGAGCCTGAGCACCTTCAGGACCTTCCTGGAGGGCCAATGGGTTTTGCTGCAGTATCAAAGCATGTGACCCTCGACCTCCAATAAGAGATCTCACCCTGGGCATGCTCAGAAGGTGAAAAGCAGGACTTAGTCCCAAAAGCGTCTGCTCGCCGCTGCCCAGCACTGGTCTTAATGGCAGAACCTGGAAGAACAGCAGTAACCAGGTGGAGAGTATCTGCCTGAGTCAGACGCTGGGACCGACGTCTCCGCTGAGCAGGCTCCACTGCGGCTGGAGAAGGATGGGAGACCGCAGTGGAGATGGCTCGAGATTCCCCCTGTGCAGAGGTGGGAACTCGACACCTAACACACACTCACCAAATGCCTATTCCTCGGAAGCCCTTGTTCTCCTGTAATAAACAAAAAATAAAAAACAACAATATCCCTCATCTATCCATTGTTCTGTCCCACGCCGTAATCCATGTCTGGGGGAAAATTAGTTTTCAACCTGGATGGTGCCAAGATGCGACCGTCCGGGCTGAGAACCACTGGTGAATGAACTGCTGTGAGTGCAGACTCAGTGACCAGCCGTGACATCATCTAGGATACCTCTGGTCACTGAGGCTGCATTCCAAGTCGGGTTGAACTGCCGTGACCTCTGTGAGATCCCCTCTAGAACCATGAGAAAAACCCACACTACTTCCTGTAGAAATACAAGGACTCCCTTTACTTCTAGTAGAGAGACAAAGACCTGCATCACTTACTGTAGTGAGACAAAAGCCCACCACACTTCCTGTTGAGAGTCAAAGTGCCACCTCAATTCATGTGGAGACAAAAGCTCCACCTCCACTTCCTGTAAAAAGACAAAGACCTGCCCCTACTTACTGTAGAGAAAAAAGCCTTCCCCCTCTACTTGTAGAAAGACAAAGATGCACACTACTTCCTGGAGAAATACAAGAACTCATTCCATTTTCTGTAGAGACAAAGGCCCACTCGAATTCCTGTAGAGAGACAAAGTCCTTCCCAAGTTTCTACACTGTGTGCAGAATTATTAGGCAAGTTGTAGTTTAGAGGATTATTTTTTATTATTGATCAACAACTATGTTCTCAATCAACCCAAAAGACTCATAAATATCACAGCTTAATATTTTTGGAAGTTGGAGTGGTTTTTTTTTTACATTTGGCTATCTTAGGAGGATATCTGTTTGTGCAGGTAACTATTACTGTGCAGAATTATTAGGCAACAATAAAAACCAAATATATTCCCATCTCAATTGTTTATTTTCACTAGGTAAACCAATATAACTGCATAAAATTTAGAAATAAACATTTCTGACATGCAAAAACAAAACCCCAAAAAATTAGTGACCAATATAGCCACCTTTCTTTATGATGACACTCAACAGCCTTCCATCCATAGATTCTGTCAGTTGCTTGATCTGTTTACGATCAACATTGCGTGCAGCAGCCACCACAGCCTCCCAGACACTGTTCTGAGAGGTGGACTGTTTTCCCTCCCTGTAGATCTCACATTTTATGAGCGACCACAGGTTCTCTATGGGGTTCAGATCAGGTGAACAAGGGGGCCATGTCATTATTTTTTCTTCTTTGAGACCTTTACTGGCCAGCCACGCTGTGGAGTAGTTGGAGGCATGTGATGGAGCATTGTCCTGCTTGAAAATCATGTTTTTCTTGAACGATACCGACTTCTTCCTGTACCACTGCTTGAAGAAGTTGTCTTCCAGAAACTGGCAGTAGGTCTGAAAGTTGAGCTTCACTCTATCCTCAACCCGAAAAGGTCCCACAAGTTCATATTTGCTGATACCAGCCCATACCAGTACCCCACCTCCACCTTGCTGGCATCTGAGTCGGAGTGGAGCTCTCTGACCTTTACTGATCCAGCCTCTGGCCCATCCATCTGGCCCATCAAGAGTCACTCTCATTTCATCAATCCATAAAACCTATGAAAAGTCAGTCTTAAGATATTTATTGGCCCAGTCTTGACGTTTTATCTTATGTTTCTTGTTCAGAAGTGGTTGTTTTTCAGCCTTCCTTACCTTGGCCATGTCCGTGAGTATCGTACACCTTGTGCTTTTTGTTACTGCAGTAACGTTGCAGCTCTGAAATAAACTGGTGGCAAATGGCATCTTGGCAGCTGCACACTTGATTTTCCTCAATTCATGGGAAGTTATTTTGCGCCTTTTTTGCCCAACACGCTTCTTGTGACCCTGTTGGCTATTTGCCATGAAACGCTTGATTGTTTGTTGATCACGCTTCAAAAGTTTGGCAATTTCAAGACTGCTGCATCCCTCTGCAAGACATCTCACAATTTTGGACTTTCAGAGCCCGTCAAATCTCTCTTCTGACCCATTTTGCCAAAGGAAAGGAAGTTGCCTAATAATTAAGCACACCTTATATAGGGTTTTGATGTCATTAGAAAACACCCCTCCTCATTACAGAGATGCACATCACCTGATTTACTTAATTGGTAGTTGGCTCTCAAGCCTGAACAGCTTGGAGTAGGACAACATGCATAAAAAGAATCACGTGATCAAAATACAACTTGCCTAATAATTCTGCACACAGTGTATAGTGAAACAAAAATCAGACCCCACTTCCTGTAGAAAGACAAAGCTCTTCCCCCACTTTCTCTAGAAAGAGAAAAGACATTACTCTACTTTCTGTAATTTGTTTAGTTGTCTCTGCTGGTGTAGGTGGATTATACTTGACAACAGGCAGTGGGCAGTTTGGAAGGATTTTTCAGGGGTAAGACAACATGTTTTTTAAATATAGCGATTTGCAGATTATATATTTATCATATTATCTATCAAATAAGATCAAGTTGTCTGAAAGAAGAGTGAGCATTGTAGTGAAATGAATCTTATAATGTTGAAATAATAAGTTAATAAAAAATTGCAGGATAGCCATGAAAATAAATCTTATTTCCCAGGGTCCAGAATTTAAGCATCCGATGGAATTGTCATCATCATAGCCAATATAAGGAACAAACAATGTATCTTGCTTCACAGAAGAGTGACTCTCCATTAAAGATGTACAGGCTTTATCCATTGTTCATGATGACTTTGTATTTAGGATACACGCGGCTGAAAGAGTCTTTCATAATGTTGACACACCTCAAACACACGGAGCTTATTTTAACTTTACCTAACAAATGTTCTTAAGATATTAACAGCCTGAAATGGCAGCGAGCCAAAAAGATTTCAGTTAAAGAACTTGCAAATGCTACAAAACTGGGATTTTCTCTAAGCTGAGGCTTTATCAAAGTAATCGCCAGATCCTGTGTGTGGGTGAGATTGGTGTGTGCTTTATTTAGAAAAGAGAAAATAATTGTAAAATCAATAATTAAGCAGTTAAGGACAAATTTTCATGAGTATCATGACTATACATAAGCGGTAAGTGGCAAAGTGATCTACTGATTAACTGTAAAGTGATGTACAAGAGAAGAACACAAAAAAAACAAAACTTTTTCCCCATGGAGCATGCTATAGGTGGTCAGAGGTTGAAGTTGCCCCTGAACCCTGGTGCCAAGAAACCCAAAAGGGGTTCTTCTGTCACACATAAGTTGTAGTAAATGTTGGGGCTAAGTTTAAAATTTTCCTTTGAGACCCAGTCGTTATGTCTTTTGCTCACAACAAACAGCTGGGTCCCAATCATAGGGATCCTTAATGGGGTATTCCAGTTTTGAAAAATCCCTGACTCAACTGCAGTTTTTTTAAAAGAAATTTCTACTCACCATCCCCAGGTCCAGCAATGAGCCTCTGCCTTTACTCTCGGTGTCTATTATTATTGGCACATGGTCAGCGCTGCAGCCAATAACTGAACTCAGCGGCTCTGAACAGTTTGTACTGTCAACTCAGGGTAAGGCCTCTTTCACACTTCCATTTTTTACAATCAGTCACAATACGTCAAAATGTTGAAAAGACGGATCCTGTGCAGATTGTAAAAAACGGATGCACTGGAGCCGTTTTTTTGACGGATCCGTCAATGCAGTTGTAGAATTATGGCTATGTGCACATGTTGTATATGCATCTTTGCTGCAGTTTTTCGCTGTGAAAATGCATACACAACACACCAAATGTTAAAAATAATTAAAAAAAAAAATCGTAATATTCTTACCTTCCGGTGTCCCCTGCAGCCCCCGCAGCTTTCCCGATGCTTGCGATGCTCCTGGCAGCTCCCGTTCCCAGTGATGCATAGGAAAATGACCCGATGATGTAGCGGTCTCGCGAGACCGCTATGTCATCACAGGTCATTGTCACACAAGGCCTCACTTGGAACGGGAGCTGCCAGGAGCATCGCGAGCATCAGGAAGGCTGCGGGGGACGCTGGGGATGCCGGAAGGTAAGAATATCATGATTTTGTATTTTTATTATATTATATCTTTTTACTATTGATGCTGCATAGGCAGCATCAATAGCAAAAAGAGAGAGAATTTCCCTGGCTGGAAATTCTTCTGCGCATGCTCAGTTTCAAAAGACAGCATCTGTCGCTGGATTCCTACTTTTGACAGTCAGCGATGGATCCTGCGTCCATAGGCTTCCATTATAGCCAACGATGGACAGCACAGGATCCGTTGCTGGGCGATTTTCTGACGTACTGCACACAAAAAAGTTTCTATGTGCATTGTATCCGCCCGACGGACAGCGATTTTAAGATGGATCCAAACGGAAGGCCATCCATCACAATCCGTCGCTAATAAAAGTCTATGAGAAAAAAACGGATCCAGCAGCACCATTTGCTTGATCCGTTTTTTTCACAAAACGACGCATTGTGACGGAAAAAGAAAGATGGGTGTGAAAGAGGCCTAAACGGCAGTTGTGGGATGTTTTTTTTTCTGAAACTGGAAAACCCCTTTGAAGGCTCGCTCGCACCAACGTATTAATCGGACAACTGCTATCCGATGTTTTATCGTATAGCACTCAGATCAACTTCATTTAGGACCCATTTCTGTCAGTGGATAAGGAGTATAACCATTGGATACATTGCTCTCCGCAGCCATAGGAAACAAAATGACGGTTGCAATGTGATTTAGCCATGTAATCACTGTCCTGGCTGTCTTCCAGCTCTACTCACTTCTGCGCATAGATATAGGAGAATTTGCTGCCTATAACAGTGCATGCACTTAAAGAAGCACTCTTCCTCCTCCTATCAAAGTTTTTACCTACTTTATCTATTGCAATCATCATATTATATAGCTGCTGTCATGTGCTGCTCCCCTCCTGCGCCCCATTCTGTCATGTGCTGCTCCCATCCTGCACCTCCATGCTGTTATGTGCTGCTCCCATCCTGTGGCCCATCCTGTAATGTGCTGCTGCCATCCTGCGCCCCCATTCTGTCATGTGCTGCTCTCATCCTGTTATGTGCTGCTGCTATCCTGCGCCCCATTCTGTCATGTGCTGCTCCCATCCTGCACTCCCATTCTGTCATGTGCTGCTCCCATCCATATGCCCCGTATGCTGCTCCATAAAGGTTGATGGCCCCCATAAGATGCTCCATATCATAATATGCCCCATATGCTGCTGTGAATAAAAAAAATGACATACTCACCTCTTGTCGCTGCGCGCCGAGTGCCGGGGGCCTGAGCAGGTGGGGACACTGGCGCGCTATGGGGGTCAGGTGCCGAATTTGCCACTGGCTCAGGCCCCCGGCACTTGCGATATTCACCTGTCCCTGTTCCACCGCTGCACGCCGCTCTGTCTTCCGGGTCTCTGGCTGTGACTGTGCGATGATGTGGTTAGTGCGCTCCCTCTGACCTGAACATCACAGCCAGATGACGCAGAAGACAGAGCAGCGTGCAGCGGTGGAACGGGGACAGGTGAATATAGCCTGGCTGACCCTCCCTGGTCATACTCACCCCATCCTGGAATGGTCCCTGCTTCTGCGTCAGACATTGCTCCGGCAGCCTGGATCCCAGCGGTGGGGAGGGGTCCTTGCGGCATGGGGTTTTTGCGGCGGGGCAGTCCCAGCAGCGGTGGGTCTGGTGATGGCCCGCTGGTGGTACTGCACAAGGGCCTGGGAATACCCATCACTTCAGTATTCCAATATGGCGGTCGGCATACTTCCGGTGCGGTGTGGTGGATTGTGGGATTCGAGGACGTCCAGATGGAAGTGGATGACAGAAAATTTAAGGTAATTATATAAATAGATGAAAGAGTGCTTTGCTCCACTCTATTTACTACTTAGTCTTGAATGCTGGCTAGCACCGTTGCATTGGTCTTTTCTCGTCCTCTATGCACTTTATTATGTTTTTGTTCAATTTTTGATATATTTATAATAATTAAATAAAATAATCTCTTTTAGCCGCACTATTCCTTTTCCTCTTTTATTTCCACAAGATTTACATGGGATAGGATCCTACTTGGGAACCATCCACAGGAGTGCCGTAATTACCATTTTTAATTTTATCTAATGTGTATGAATGTATGATGGTCTTTAGAGGATGAGCAAAAGGTGGCTCAAATAAACAGAAGCTAAGTGCTCAGAATAAGTATACATAATATTGTGGAATATATTTAGACCAAATGTATCTTTATCAATTTAATAAAATTAAACAAAATAGTTATCAAAACCAAGTGCAGTGAATTGCGGGGATATATAGTATATCTTTTCATCAGACTAGATAAATAAGACATAATGTTATCAGAAATGTCTAGTACAAACATGATTATAGCGGTAACCACTTACAATATAATTTGCTCTAATAGTACATCCATATGGACAGGGTCAACATGACAAAGAGCACTGCAATTGGTGACCTGATTCAGCTATATAAGAAACCGTGCACATGTGGTGTATCAAAATGATAAGGACTGTAGTAAATGAAGAGCTAACATGTATTATCCCCAAGTGCCCCAATGTGTGTCTCGTCCTTTCTTCATCAGGGGGTCTGTTGGATATTGTTGATTACTTTTTTTTAGTGCATTGATGAGTTGGAGCATCTAGATGGTTGGGTGGTCAGATGGCCATGTTTTCAGGCTAGGATAAGGAAAAAGATTGAGGAGGATGGAGGCACTACACTAAATGATCCTTGCTTTGGGCAACAGGAAGGCAAAGACATGGACAGGGTCGTGGGGATGAAGATTCATGAATACGGAGGTGGCTTGGTCTTATGACTAATTTTTCTTTGGCATCATATAGATGACTGGGTGCCTGTAGATCAGTTATCTGGAGAAGATTTGGCAGCAGGATTCCCTATGTAATTTTTCCCAACTCTGGTCCTCAGGAGCCACCAACAGGTCATGTTTTCAGGATTTCCTTAGTATTGCCTGTTATGAACTGGTGGTTTAGGAGCAACATGGGACGTGCTCTGGAGGAGGTGGTACCTGTACTGACCGCAGTTCCTGAGCTTAACACAACACTAGAAGTAGCCGTGGGATGTTCCTGTCACTCCCTAGACACCTCCTCACAGCCGGAGGACTAACTACCCCTAAAGATAGAAACAGGAAAGCTATCTTGCCTCAGAGAAAATTCCCAAAGGACAGACAGCCCCCCACAAATATTGACTGTGAGTGGAGAGGGAAATTATATACACAGAATGAAACTAGGATGTAGCAAAGGAGGCCAATCTAGCTAGATAGATAGAACAGGACAGAATGCTGTGCGGTCAGTATTAAAAACTAGAAAAATCCACCACAGAGTTTACAAAAATCTCCACACCTGACTAAAGGTGTGGAGGGTAAATCTGCTTCCCAGAGCTTCCAGCTTAACTGAATAAATCCATACTGACAAGCTGGACTAGAAAAAAAACATAGAATGTGCTGAACGATTAAGTCCACAACAAGTGGAAAGCAAAAGAACAAAGCAAGGACTTATCTTTGCTGAACTGGTCAGAATATCAGGGAAATCCAAGAGAGATGTGAATCCAAGCAGGAACCATTGACAACTGGCACTAGCTGAAGGATAGAGCCAGGATAAATAGCCGAGCCAGAATAGATGATCAGTGGAAGCAGCTGCTGACTGCTAAATCCAAGGAGCAGCAGTTCCACTTAAATCCACCGGAGGGAGCCCAAGAGCAGAACTCACAAAAGTGCCACTTACAACCACCGGAGGGAGCCCAAGAGCGGAATTCACAACAGTACCCCCCCCTTGAGGAGGGGTCACCAAACCCACACCAGAGCCCCCAGGCCGATCAGGACGAGCCAAGTGAAAGGCACGAACCAAATCGGCGGCATGGACATCGGAGGCAACAACCCAAGAATTATCCTCCTGGCCATAACCCTTCCACTTGACAAGATACTGAAGCCTCCGCCTCGAAAAATGAGAATCCAAAATTTTCTCCACCACATATTCCAACTCCCCATCAACCAACACCGGGGCAGGAGGATCCACAGAGGGAACAATGGGCACCACATATCTCCGCAACAAAGATCTATGGAAAACATTATGGATGGCAAAAGAGGCTGGAAGGGCCAAATGAAAAGATACCGGATTGATAATCTCAGAAATCTTATAAGGACCAATAAAACGAGGTTTGAACTTAGGGGAAGAAACCTTCATAGGAACATGACGAGAAGATAACCAGACTAAATCCCCCACCTGAAGCCGGGGACCAACACACCGATGGCGGTTAGCAAAACGTTGAGCCTTTTCCTGAGACAACGTCAAATTGTCTACCACATGAGTCCAAATCTGCTGTAACCTGTCCACCACAGAATCCACACCAGGACAATCAGAAGGCTCAACCTGCCCCGAAGAAAAACGAGGATGAAAACCAAAATTACAAAAGAAAGGCGAAACCAAAGTAGCCGAACTAGCCCGATTATTAAGGGCAAACTCGGCCAACGGCAAGAAAGCAACCCAATCATCCTGATCAGCAGACACAAAGCATCTCAAATAGGTTTCCAAGGTCAGTTTGGCCATTTGTCTGAGGATGGAACGCCGAAGAAAAAGACAAATCAATGCCCATCCTAGCACAAAAGGCCCGCCAAAACCTAGAAACAAACTGGGAACCTCTGTCAGACACAATATTCTCCGGAATGCCATGCAAACGAACCACATGCTGGAAACAAATTGGAACCAAATCAGAGGAGGAAGGCAATTTAGGCAAAGGTACCAAATGGACCATTTTAGAGAACCGGTCACAAACCACCCAGATAACAGACATCTTTTGGGAAACAGGAGGATCCGAAATAAAATCCATGGAAATATGTGTCCAGGGCCTCTCAGGGACCGGCAAAGGCAAAAGCAACCCGCTAGCGCGGGAACAGCAAGGCTTGGCCCGGGCACAAGTCCCACAGGACTGCACAAAAGAATGCATATCCCGCGACAAGGAAGGCCACCAAAAGGACCTAGCAACCAAATCTCTGGTACCACAAATCCCAGGATGACCAGCCAACACTGAACAATGAACCTCAGAAGTTACCTTACTAGTCCATCTATCAGGAACAAACAGCTTCCCCACTGGACAGCGGTCAGGTTTATCAGCCTGAAATTCCTGAAGCACCCGCCGCAAATCAGGGGAGATGGCAGAAAGAATCACCCCTTCTTTAAGAATGCCAAACGGCTCAAGGACTCCAGGAGAATCAGGCAAAACACTCCTAGAGAGGGCATCAGCCTTAACATTCGTAGATCCCGGAAGATACGAGACCACAAAATCAAAACGGGAGAAAAACAGGGACCATCGAGCCTGTCTAGGGTTCAGCCGCTTAGCCGACTCGAGGTAAATCAGATTCTTATGATCGGTCAACACCACAACACGGTGCTTGGCTCCCTCAAGCCAATGTCACCACTCCTCAAATGCCCACTTCATAGCCAACAACTCCCGATTGCCAACGTCATAATTGCGCTCCGCAGGCGAAAACTTTCTGGAAAAAAAAAGCACACGGTTTCATCAAAGAACCATCAGAATTCCTCTGAGACAAAACGGCCCCTGCCCCAATCTCAGAAGCGTCAACCTCAACCTGAAAAGGAAGAGAAACATCCGGCTGACGCAACACAGGGGCAGAAGTAAATCGGCGTTTAAGCTCCTGAAAGGCCTCAACAGCCGCAGAGGACCAATTCGTCACATCAGCGCCTTTCTTCGTCAAATCGGTCAGGGGCTTAACCACACTGGAAAAGTTGGCAATGAAACGGCGATAAAAATTAGCAAAGCCCAAAAATTTCTGAAGGCTCTTCACCGATGTGGGTTGAATCCAGTCATGAATGGCTTGGACCTTAACAGGATCCATTTCTATAGACGAGGGAGAAAAATTAAAACCCAAAAAAGAGACCTTCTGAACTCCAAATAGGCACTTAGACCCCTTGACAACCCCAACTAGTCACAGACATAGATTTCCAATCCAGCACCGGATTATCTTCCTGTAACCATGGAAAACCCAGTACAACAACATCATGCAAGTTATGCAACACCAGAAAACGGCAATCTTCCTGATGTGCTGGAGCCATGCACATGGTCAGCTGAGTCCAATACTGAGGTTTATTCTTGGCCAATGGCGTAGCATCAATCCCCCTCAAAGGAATAGGGCTCTGCAAAGGCTGCAAGGAAAAACCACAGCGCCTGGCGAATTCCAAGTCCATTAAGTTCAGGGCAGCGCCTGAATCCACAAATGCCATGACAGAAAAGGACGATAATGAGCAAATCAGGGTCACAGATAAGAGAAATTTAGGCTGTACAGTACTGATGGTAACAGACCTAGCGACCCTCTTAGTACACTTAGGGCAATCAGAAATAACATGAGCAGAATCACCACAGTAAAAACACAGCCCATTCTGACGTCTGAATCCCTGCCGTTCTGCTCTAGTCAAAATCCTATCACATTGCATAGGCTCAGGACTCCGCTCAGAGGACACTGCCATATGGTGCACAACTTTGCGCTCGCGCAGGCGCCGATCAATCTGAATGGCTAGAGACATATATTCGCTCAAACCAGCAGGCGTGGGGAACCCCACCATAACATCTTTAAGGGCTTCAGAAAGACCCTTTCTGAAAATTGCTGCCAGAGCATCCTCATTCCATTTAGTGAGCACAGACCATTTTCTAAATTTATGGCAGTATAATTCTGTCACTTCCTGACCCTGACATAGGGCCAACAAGGTTTTTTCTGCATGATCCACAGAATTAGGTTCGTCATACAATAATCCAAGCGCTTGAAAAAATGTGTCTACATTAAGCAATGCCGGAGTCCCTGATTCAAGGGAGAATGGCCAGTCCTGAGGGTCACCACGCAGCAGAGAGATGACGATTTTAACCTGCTGAATGGAATCACCAGAGGAACGGGGTTTCAAAGCAAAACACAATTTGCAGTTATTTTTAAAGTTCAAAAACTTGGATCTGTCCCCAAAAAACAAATCAGGAGTAGGAATTTTAGGCTCTAAAGCCGGAGTCTGGACAACATAATTTTGGATACTCTGTACTCTTGCAGCAAGATGATCCACACGAGAAAACAAACCCTGAACATCCATGCCAGCGCCAAAATCCTGAACCACCCAGAGATTAAGAGGAAAAAAAAGACAAAACAGACTACAGAAAAAAAAATGGCTCAGAATTTTTCTTTTTTCCTTCTTTTGAGATGCATTTAATTCATTTTTGTCCAGTTGTACTCTTATGAACTGGTGGTTTAGGAGCAACATGGGACGTGCTCTGGAGGAGGTGGTACCTGTACTGACCGCAGTTCCTGAGATTAACACAACACTAGAAGTAGCCGTGGGATGTTCCTGTCACTCCCTAGACACCTCCTCACAGCCGGAGGACTAACTACCCCTAAAGATAGAAACAGGAAAGCTATCTTGACTCAGAGAAAATTCCCAAAGGACAGACAGCCCCCCACAAATATTGACTGTGAGTGGAGAGGGAAATGACATACACAGAATGAAACTAGGATGTAGCAAAGGAGGCCAATCTAGCTAGATAGATAGAACAGGACAGAATGCTGTGCGGTCAGTATTAAAAACTAGAAAAATCCACCACAGAGTTTACAAAAATCTCCACACCTGACTAAAGGTGTGGAGGGTAAATCTGCTTCCCAGAGCTTCCAGCTTAACTGAATAAATCCATACTGACAAGCTGGACTAGAAAAAAAACATAGAATGTGCTGAACGATTAAGTCCACAACAAGTGGAAAGCAAAAGAACAAAGCAAGGACTTATCTTTGCTGAACTGGTCAGAATATCAGGGAAATCCAAGAGAGATGTGAATCCAAGCAGGAACCATTGACAACTGGCACTAGCTGAAGGATAGAGCCAGGATAAATAGCCGAGCCAGAATAGACGATCAGTGGAAGTAGCTGCTGACTGCTAAATCCAAGGAGCAGCAGTTCCACTTAAATTCACCGGAGGGAGCCCAAGAGCAGAACTCACAAAAGTGCCACTTACAACCACCAGAGGGAGCCCAAGAGCGGAATTCACAACAATTGCCCAGGTGATAATTGCATTACCTGGAAAGGCAAGAATTCCATCACCTGTGCAATACTAAGGAAATCTTGAAAACATGACCTGTTGGTGGCTCTTGAGGACCGGAGTTGGGGAGCACTGCCCTATGGGATGAAGATAAGCCAACGCAGACATTGTAATGGGTTCAGCTGGGAAACCTCAGGTCCTCTCATCATGTGGTTGCGATATTCACCATCTACCGAATCATTCTGTAGACCAAATACACAATAAAGACCCTGTACACTGCAAAAACTGCTCAGGAATGGTCTAAGGAACCTGGTAAAGAGTTGAGTCTCAATAAAGTTCTTATTTTCATTCTTGAGACAACGGCGATGATCCTCATTTCTCTGTCTTGAGCAGCATTATAAAAGAAATCTTAATTACAATCTGTATGAAAAAAACATTATATATATCAATAAACCAAGCTGCAATCCAGAACTATAAAATTATTATTGGTGTGTGGAGCATAAAGGTCATAGGAAAATAAGTCATTTATAGATAACTATATTTTAAATATCTCGGTCTCTCCCTTTGTGAATATAATTATAGGCTAAGCCATGAATAAATGGTTTGTATTGTGCCCAACTTTTATCTAGAACAGGAAGCAGATGGATTTACTTATTCACACTTGTTTTTTTTTTTATAATTACAATAAAACACTTCATATCTAGTATCTCACAAAGCAAGATACATCCAGAGGATTTAGTCGCATGGCCCCGTGCCTGCCAAATCAACTGCATGGAAATCTAGGACACATTGAACCAGGTATCTCCTCTGGAAATGTTAAGTGTCTTAACAAAGGCGCAATTCAGCTTCTGATTAAGAAACTTTTTTCCCTGCAAAAGACAATAGTCGTCTTTATAAAACACAGTGGACAGTAATTGGCCGTATTGACCTAAACTATGGCCTTAAAGGGTATGTCCACTATATGACATCATGTTAAATAGAAAGTAGAATGACTATGAAACAACATTACTTGTCCCGCACTGATTCTGAGCTACAGTCCAGAGCAGTGTTACAATTCACAGCTGAACTTATTGTATTTCTGGCTTCATAGTAAAACTTTCCCAATACTCCGTGCTCTGTGTCTGTATAGAGTCAGCTTTGGAGATTTGCATTCTTGAAAATGCAGGAAATTTCTTAGGAAATGCCCCCATACATTATAGAAGCTAAGGGGACATGTTGGAAGGGGTCATCTCGCTATGATCTTTCTTCCTTCTTTTTTACCTTTCTTTCTTTTTGCTTTCCTTTCTTCATTTCTTTTTCTTCTTTTGTTTCCTTTTGTCTTTCTTCCTTCCTTTCTTTGTTTTTTTACTGTTCTTTGCTTCCTTCCTTCTTTCTTTCTTTTTTCTTTCTCTCTTTTGTTCTTTCTTTTTCTTCTTCCTCAGAATCCCAATCTATTTTCTGACAACAATTATGTCATGTAATAAGTATATAATTGTTGATATGTACTGTATAAAGTAGTCTTTTTCTTTTTTCCTTCCTTTCTTTTTTTCTTTCTTTCCTTCTCTCTTTCTCGTTCTGTCTTTCTTTCTGTTTTTCTTTCTTTCTTTCCTTCATTCCTTACTTCTTTCATTCTTTCACTCTCTCCCTTTCTCTTTTTCTTCTTCCTCAGGATCCCAATATATTTTCTAAGGACAACTACAATTACATCATTTAATAAGTACATAATTACAAATATTATTATATAACACACTTATAAGTGTATAATCATAATACTATCTATTACATCTATCTATCTTGTGAATACAATAAAAAGCAGCTCTTTCCAAATGGCAATGTGAAAAAATTGAGTTACATTATTCTCGTATGTCAAAAGCAAAGTCTCAGCTCTAACACGGACCATATTTGGAAGGACACTGAAATTTTTACCTTCTCTATAAGCAAGGCACTGCATTCTCTTTCTTTAAAAACAAAAAATCTGGAAAATCCTGGAAGAAGCAACGGCGAAACGTGCGTTGGGGTCCGGAGGCACGGCTTGCCATTTGGCAGTGAAATTCTTGCAGGACTCACGTTCAGGTAATATGTGGAGGTTTTGATTGCGCACCTTATATCAAGTACAAGGGTGGATGAACTAGCATTAGATTGATTAGGGCGGCTTGGTTTATCAGGGGTAATTTGAGCCCTCAGTGTCTGCTCTAAAGTGCTGATATACTGTTTGGCCTTGTTTTTCCATCTGTCCTTTCAAAGATTCTGTTGTTAAATGCTTAACATAATGATGTCATCATACATATTTGAAGGAAAAAGCTTGCAAATATATTGAACTATATAGAGACCTCCACAAATCCTATAGGATATAGTAAAAAATCTTTTGTTCATGTCTTTTGCCTGGCCTCCGTTTTTGCTGAGTTGCAGGCATCATCTGTTTTTAATGTTTCTTGTTATTTATATATGAATAAAGAAATTGTTAAATATTTTACAAAATTGTGTTTGGTGGCACTTCTTGATCCCTTGAAATGGGGTCGTTATGTTGGGATCTATCTATTATCTATCTAGCTATCAATCTATCAATTTATCTATTATTATTATTATTATTTATTTAAATAGCACCATTGATTCCATGGTTCTGTACATGAGAAGGGGTTACATACAAATTACAGATATCACTTACAGTAAGCAAACTATTAATTACAGACTGATACAGAGGGGCGAGGACCCTGCCCTTGCGAGCTTACATTCTACAGGATTATGGGGATGGAGACAATAGGTTGAGGGTTGCAGGAGCTCCGGTGTTGGTGAGGCGGTAGCTTCGGTAGTGGTGAGGAGGCAGCGGGGTCAGTGCAGGCTGTAGACTTTCCTGAAGAGGTGGGTTTTCAGGTTCCGTCTGAAGGATCCAAATATGGTTGATAGTCGGACATGTTGGGGCAAAGAATTCCAGAGGATGGGGGATATTTGGGAGAAGTCTTGGAGGCAGTTGGATGAGGAGCGAATAAGTGTGGAGGAGAGAAGGAGGTCTTAGGAGGACCGGAGATTACGTGAGGGAAGATATCGGGAGATTAGTTCAGAGATATATGGAGGAGACAGGTTATGGATGGCTTTGTAGGTCAGTATTAGTAATTTGAACTGGATACGCTGAGGGAATGGGAGCTAGTGAAGAGATTTGCAGAGGGGGGAAGCGGAGGAGTAGCGAGGAGAGAGATGAATTAGTTGGGCAGCAGAGTTAAGGATGGACTGGAGAGGTGCAAGGGTGTTACCAGGGAGGCCACAGAAGAGGATGTTGCAGTAGTCAAGGCGGGAGATGATAAGGGCATGCACAAGCATTTTAGTAGATTGACGGTTGAGGAAAGGATGGATTCTGGAGATATTTTTAAGCTGGAGGTGACAGGAGGTGGAAAGAGCTTGGATGTGCGGTTTGGAGGACCGGGCAGAGTCAAGGGTTACTCCGAAGCCGCGGACTTCAGATTTGTCCACATTGAGTTTGAGGAAGCGAGAGGAGAAGAAGGAGGATATGGCTGAAAAACACTCTGGGATTCTGGACAGCAGAGAGGTGACGTCTGGGCCGGAAAGGTAAATCTGAGTGTCATCAGCATAAAGGTGGTACTGGAATGCATGGGACTTTATGAGTTGTCCCATGCTAAGTGTATAGATTGAGAAGAGTAAGGGTCCTAGAACAGAGCCTTGGGGGACTCCAACAGAGAGAAGGTGTGATGAGGAGATAGTGTGGGAGTGGGAGACGCTGAATATGCGGTTGAAAAGGTATGAGGAGATCCAGGATAGGGCGAGGTCTTTGATGTCAAAGGAGGAGAGGATCTGTAGTAGGAGGCAGTGGTCAACTGTGTCTAAAGCAGAGGACAGGTCTAGAAGGAGGAGTATAGAGTATTGTCTGTTAGCTTTGGCTGTAAGTAGGTCAATAGTAATTTTGGTCAGGGCTGTCTCAGTTGAGTTGGGGCGGAAGCCAGATTGTAGATGGTCAAAGAGCAAGTTAGATGAGATGTGGGAGGAAAGTTCAGGGTGGACGTGCTGCTCCAGGAGCTTGGAAGCAAATGGGAGCAGCGATATTGGGCAATAGCTGGACATAGCAGTTGGATCGAGGGTTGGCTTTTTAAGGATAGGCGTGATTGTGGCATGTTTGAAAGCAGAAGGGAAGGTACCAGAAGTTAGTGATAGGTTGAAGAGGTGGGTTAGGGATGGGATAAGAGTGACGGGGAGGTTGGGGAGGAGGTGGGATGGGATGGAGTCGAACGCACAGGTGGTGAGGTGCAATTTGGAGAGGAGACAATTAAGCTCCCCTTCAGTGATGTTGGATAGGGAGGTTATGGGGTTTGGGTATTGGTCTGGTATACAAAGGGGTTAAAGGGGTTGTGGTGGTTGAAAAATGAAAATTTGCCTCGTTTGGTTGATCTCATTTTTAAAGTGTGTGGCAAAGTCCTCAGCAGAGATGAGGGAGGTTGGAGGGGGCAATGGGGGGCGGAGGAGGGAGTTAAAGGTTTGAATAACTGTTTGGGGTTGCAGGATAGGGAAGATACGAGGGTTGTGAAGTTGGCCTGTTTAGCAGAGGTGAAAGCAGATTTGAAAGCGAGTGTTGCTTGTTTGAATGCAGTGAAGTTGTCTTGCAAATATGTTTTCTTCCAACGCCGCTCTGCAACCCTTGACACTTACCAGAGATTTTTAGTGGTGTTATTGTGCCAGGGTTGTCTATTGATATGTCGCACTCTGCCATGAACAAGAAGGGCAACTGTGTCAATAGCTGATGCGAGAGTGGCATTGTAGAAACATTGGCAGTGTCTGTGTCATGGAGTGAGGATATGGATGCCAGTGGTAGGATAGAGTCCGAGAGTGTGTTGGTGTCTAGGTGTGGGAGGTTTCTGCGGGGATGTGCAGGTTGCTGGACATGGCTGACCGGTGAGGAGGACAGGGATGAGAAAGTAAGCAGATGGTGGTCGGATAGAGGGAGAGGGGAGGTGGTGAAGTTAGATACAGTAGTAAGCAGAGATGAGTAAAGACCAGGTGTTTAATGTACAGTATGTCCATCTGTGTGGGTGGCTGCGGAGGACCACTGAGTAAATCTAAAAGATGAAGTAAGGGACAGAAGTTTGGAGGCTGTTGACTTAAGGGTATCAGTGGGGATGTTGAAGTCACCCATGATGACTTCATCTCTATCTATCTATCTATCTATCTATCTATCTATCTATCTATCTATCTATCTATCTATCTATCTATCTATCTATCATTGATCTATCTGATATCATTCTCATACCCGTCTATCTATAGATAATGTATTCCATGTAGGATTTCTATTTTCATATATAATGTAAACCACAATCTGAGAACTGAGAGTATAATTAATACATAGTGTTGACTAAATACTTTGTAAAGGCAATATTGTACACTAATTGCATGTGTGAGAAGCCGAATAACAGGTTTCTCTGTGTTGCTGGTGTTTGCTTTGGCTCATTGTAATAGTCTTGCAAAGATGACAGGAAGCAGAAGTCTTATATCTTTATGTGTGCATACAAATGTAATCTATCCTGTCTGCCTATGTAGAATGCAAGGTTTGCCAATCGGCTATTACATACTCTGACCCTTTAGGGTATGTTCACGCCTCACTTTTTGCTGCAGAAAACGCAGCATTTTACTGTTCGAGCAAAGTGAATGAGATTGCTGAATTCTCATGCACATGTTGCTTATTTTTTCCTTGCAAATCTGAAGCAGTTTCAGTGCACTGCTGATTGTTTGCCAAGAGGGTGTGGCTCATAGGATAATAATATGGAGCAACCTAAAAGCTTACCCCATAGGATCATGTGAACCATGCCCCTTTGTAAAGACTAGGATAATTATCAGTAAATATAAAAAAAATCATATTTCTGGAACTGTCTGGCAGATTTTTCAAAAACCAAAAATGGAATACTTAACCCCTTAGTGACAGAGCCAATTTGGTACTTAATGACCGAGCCAATTTTTACAATTCTGACCAGTGTCACTTTAAGAGGTTATAACTCTGGAACGCTTTATCGGATCCCACTGATTCTGAGATTATTTTTTCGTGACATATTGTACTTCAAGTTAGTGGTAACATTTCTTCGATATTACTTGCGATTATTTATGAAAAAAATGGAAATATGGCAAAAATTTAAAAAATTTTGCAATTTTCAAACTTTGTATTTTTATGCCCTTAAATCAGAGAGATATGTCACAAAAAATAGTTAATAAATAACATTTCCCACATGTCTACTTTACATTAGCACAATTTTGGAAACAATTTTTTTTTTTGTTAGGGAGTTATAAGGGTTAAAAGTTGACCAGCAATTTCTCATTTTTACAACACCATTTTTTTTTTAGGGACCACATCTCATTTGAAGTCATTTTGAGGGGTCTATATGATAGAAAATAACCAAGTGTGACACCATTCTAAAAACTGCACCCCTCAAGCTGCTCAAAACCACATTCAAGAAGTTTATTAACCCTTTACGTACTTCACAGAAACTGAAACAATGTGGAAGAAAAAAATGAACATTTAACTTTTTTTTGCAAACATTTTACTTCAGAACCATTTTTTTTAATTTTCACAAGTGTAAAAACAGAAATTTAACCACAAATTTTGTTGTGCAATTTTTCCTGAGTACGCCGATACCCCATATGTGGAGGTAAACCACTGTTTGGGCGCACCGCAGAGCTTGGAAGTGAAGGAGCACCGTTTGACTGTTTCAATGCAGAATTGGCTGGAATTGAGATCAGACGCCATGTCGCGTTTCGGGAGCCCCTAATGTGCCTAAACAGTGGAAACCCCCCACAAGTGATACCATTTTGGAAACTAGACCCCTTAAGGAACTTATCTAGATGTGTGGTGAGCACTTTGAACCCCCAAGTGCTTCACAGAAGTTTATAACGTAGAGCCGTGAAAATAAAAAATCGCATTTGTTTTCACAAAAATGATTTTTTCGCCCACAAATTCTTATTTTCACAAGGGTAACAGGAGAAATTAGACCACAAAAGTTGTTGTGCAATTTCTCCTGAGTACGTCAATACCCCATATGTGGGGGTAAACCACTGTTTGGGCGCACCGCAGAGCTTGGAAGTGAAGGAGCACCGTTTGACTTTTTCAATGCAGAATTGGCTGGAATTGAGATCGGATGCCATGTCGCGTTTAGAGAGCCCCTGATGTGCCTAAACAGTGGAAACCCCCCACAAGTGATACCATTTTGGAAACTAGACCCCTTAAGGAACTTATCTAGATATTCGGTGAGCACTTTGAACCCCCAAGTGCTTCACAGAAGTTTATAACGTAAAGCCGTGAAAATAAAAAATCGCATTTTTTCTACAAAAATGATCTTTTTGCCCCCAAATTTTTATTTTCACAAGGGTAACAGGAGAAATTAGACCACAAAAGTTGTTGTGCAATTTCTCCTGAGTACGTCAATACCCCATATGTGGGGGTAAACCACTGTTTGGGCGCACCGCAGAGCTTGGAAGAGAAGGAGTGTCGTTTTACTTTTTCAATGTAGAATTGGCTGGAATTGAGATCGGACGCCATGTCACGTTTGGAGAGCCGCTGATGTGCCTAAACAGTGGAGACCCCCCACAAATGACACCATTTTGGGAAACTAGACCCCTTAAGGAACTTATCTAGATGTGTGGTGAGCACTTTAAACCCCCAGGTGCTTCACAGAAGTTTATAACGTAGAGCCGTGAAAATAAAAAAATCGCATTTTTTCTACAAAAATGATCTTTTTGCCTCCAAATTTTTATTTTACCAAGGGTAACAGGAGAAAATGGACACCAGAAGTTGTTGTACAATTTGTCTTGAGTACGCCGACACCCCGTATGTGGGGGTAAACCACTGTTTGGGTGCATGGCTGAGCTCGGAAGCAAAGGAGCGCCATTTGACTTCTCAATGCAAAATTGACTGGAATTGAGATCGGACGCCATGTCGTGTTTGGAGAGCCCCTGATGTGCCTAAACAGTAGAAACCCCCCAAAAGTGACCCCATTTTGGAAACTAGACCCCCCATGGAACTTATCTAGATGTGTAGTGAGAACTTTGAATGCCCAAGTGCATCACAGAAGTTTATAATGCAGAGTCGTGAAAATAAAAAATATATTTTTTTAACAATAAAGATTTTTTAGCCCCCAAGTTTTTATTTTCACAAGGGTAACAAGAGAAATTGGACCCCAAAAGTTGTTGTCCAATTTGTCCTGAGTATGCTGGTACCCAATATGTGGGGGTAAACCACTGTTTGGGCACACGGCAGAGCTCGGAAGAGAAGGAGCGCCATTTTGGAATTCAGACTTTGATAGAATTGTCTGTGGGTGTTATGTTGCGTTTGCAGAGCCCCTGATGTACCTAAACAGTAGAAACTCCCCACATGTGACCAAATTTTGGAAACTAGACCCCCTAAGGAACTTATCTAGATATGTGGTGAGAACTTTGAATGCCCAAGTGCTTCACAGAAGTTTATAATGCATAGTAGTGAAAATTAAAAAATATTTTTTTTTCCCACAAAAAAGATTTTTAGCCCCCAAGTTTTTATTTTCACAAGGGTAACAGGACAAATTGGACAACAACGTTTGGGGTTCAATTTCTCCTGAGTATGCTGGTACCCAATATGTGGGGGTAAACCACTGTTTGGGCGCACGGCAGAGCTCGGAAGAGGAGCGCCATTTTGGAATTCAGACTTTGATAGAATTGTCTGTGGGTGTTATGTTGCGTTTGCAGAGCCCCTGATGTACCTAAACAGTAGAAACTCCCCACATGTGACCAAATTTTGGAAACTAGACCCCCTAAGGAACTTATCTTGATATGTGGTGAGAACTTTGAATGCCCAAGTGCTTCACAGAAGTTTATAATGCATAGTAGTGAAAATTAAAAAATATTTTTTTTTCCCACAAAAAAGATTTTTAGCCCCCAAGTTTTTATTTTCACAAGGGTAACAGGACAAATTGGACAACAACGTTTGGGGTTCAATTTCTCCTGAGTATGCTGGTACCCAATATGTGGGGGTAAACCACTGTTTGGGCGCACGGCAGAGCTCGGAAGAGGAGCGCCATTTTGGAATTCAGACTTTGATAGAATTGTCTGTGGGTGTTATGTTGCGTTTGCAGAGCCCCTGATGTACCTAAACAGTAGAAACCCCCCACAAGTGACCAAATTTTGGAAACTAGACCCCCTAAGGAACTTATCTAGATATGTGGTGAGAACTTTGAATGCTCAAGTGCTTCACAGAAGTTTATAATGCAGAGTAGTGAAAATAAAAAAAAAAAATTTTTTCCCACAAAAAGATTTTTAGCCCCCAAGTTTTTATTTTCACAAGGGTAACAGGAGAAATTGGACCCCAAAAGTTGTTGTCCAATTTATCCCGAGTACGCTGATGCCCTATATGTGGGGGTAAACCACTGTTTGGGCGCACGGCAGAGCTCAGAAGGGAGGGAGCACCATTTGACTTTTTTAGCGCAAAATTGGCTGTCGTGTTTGGAGACCCCCCTGATGTACCTAAACAGTGGAAACCCCCAAATTATAACTCCAACCCTAACTCCAACACACCCCTAACCCTAATCTTAACCCGATCCATAATCCTAGTCACAACCCTAACGATAATCACAACCCTAACCCCAAAACAGCCCTAATCTCAACCCTAACCATAACCCTAATCAAAACCCTAAATCCAACACACCCCTAACCCTAATCCCAAACGTAACCCTAATCCCAACCCTAATCCAAACCCTAATCCCAACTCTAACCCTAACTTTAGCCCCAACCCTAACCCTAACTTTAGCCCCAACCCTAACCATAACTTTAGCCCCGTCGTCACAAAAAAAGTTCAATGTAACCTTTTTTTTGTACGTCGCGTCCGCCATTTCCGCGCATGCGTGGCCGTAACTCTGCCCCCTCCTCCCCAGGACATAGACTGGGCAGCGGATGCGTTGAAAAACTGCATCCGCTGCCCACGTTGTGCACAATTTTCACAACGTGCGTCGGTACGTCGGGCCGACGCATTGCGACCGCCCCGTACTGACGCAAGTGTGATAGAAGCCTAAGGCTACTTTCACACTAGCGTCGTACTCGGCCCATCGCAGTGTGCCGGGCCGACGTACCGACGCTAGCGTTGTAAGCGCCGCACAACGGGTGCAGCGGATGCTGTTTTTTCAACGCATCCGCTGCCCCATTGTGAGGGGAGGCGGGGGCGGAGTTCTGGCCGCGCATGCGCGGTCGGAAATGGCGGACACGTCGCACAAAAAAGTTACATGTAGCTTTTTTTGTGCCGACGGTCCGCCAAAGCACGACGCATCCGTCGCACGATGGATGCGACATGTGGCAATCCGTTGCAATGCGTCGCTAATGCAAGCCAATGGAGAAAAAACGCATCCTGCAAGCACTTTTGCAGGATGCGTTTTTTCTCCGACGCATTGCGACGGAAGCCAAAAAACGCTAGTGTGAAAGTAGCCTAACCCTAACCCTAGCCCTAACCCTAACCCTAAATTTAGCCCCAACCCTAGCCCTAACCCTAACCCTAACTCTAGCCCTAACCCTAGCCCTAACTCTAACCCTAACTCTAACCCTAACCCTAACCCTAACCCTAACCCTAACTCTAACCCTAACCCTAACCCTAACCCTAATTTTAGCCCCAACTCGTCTTCTCCTGCCGGCCGGCAGATGGCAGCAGATGGCGGGCGCACTGCGCATGCGCCCGCCATAAGGAAAAAGCCGGCTGGCAGGAGAAGACAGAAGAGGACCCAGGGACACCGGGTGAGTATGTTAGGGTCCCCGAATCCCCCTATTTCTCTGTCCTCTGATGTGTGATCACATCAGAGGACAGAGAAATACAGATCGCTTTTTTTTTTTTGCGGTCGCCGGCAAACTGTTAATTACCGGCGATCGCAAAACAGGGGTCGGTGCAAACCGACCCCGATCATGTTCTTTGGGGTCTCGGCTACCCCCGGCAGCCGAGACCCCAAAGATCTTCCGGGTGCCGGGCGGCGGGCGTACTGCGCGTGCGCCCGCCATTTTTTCCCGGAAAAAAGATGGCGGCGCCCATGGGGACCCACGAGGAGCACCGGGGGAGGTAGGTAAGTATCGGGGGGCTATTGGGGGCCATCGGGGACCCTATTTCTCTGTCCTCCGATGTGCGATCACATCGGAGGACAGAGAAATTAAACGGCACATCGCGTTTTTTTTTTTTGTTGCGACCGCCGGTAAACGGTTAATTACCGGTGATCGCAACTCGGGGGTCTGTAAAAACCCCCCGAATCATGTTCTCTGGGGTCTCGGCTACCCTCGGCAACCGAGACCCCAGAGAAAATCCGACTCTGGGGGGCGCTATTCACTTTTTCCACAGCGCCGTTAATTAACGGCGCTGTGGTTTAAGTACCCTTAGCGGCCGCCGTTAAAAGGCGTATCGGCGGTCGTTAAGGGGTTAAAGGAGCAGCGGGTATAAAATAATAAAAAAATGACACTTTTGACCTGGTGACAAGTCCTCTTTAAAGAAGGACTTGTAAAATACTAATTTTAACATTAGATTTTCAAAGTAAGTACACCAGACTCATTGGGTCTAAGATATCTATTTAATAATAGTGGAGAAGAATTGGTTAATCATGCGCTGCCTGGACGAAGGGAGCTGTTGAATAGATGAAGTCAGAGACTCATGTTGGTTAGGTGAGGTTTGTTTGTTAACGTGTTTCGAAGTTTCATACTTCTTCGTCAGGACAAAATAGAGTCTGTTCTGAAAAAAGAGTGTGAAACTTCAAAACGCGTTGAGAAATAAATCGCATCTAATCTACATGAGTCTCTGACTTTATCTATTCAAGGGTTCCCTCTGTCCAGGCAGCACATGATAAAGGGTACCATCACATTCTGCAACTTTCCAACGATCACGACCAGCGATACGACCTGGCCGTGATAGTTGGAAAGTCGTTGTGTGGTCGCTGGAGAGCTGTCACACAGACAGCTCTCCAGCGACCAACGATGCTGAGGTCCCCGGGTAACCAGGGTAAACATCGGGTTACTAAGCGCAGGGCCGCGCTTAGTAACCCGATGTTTACCCTGGTTACCATTGTAAATGTAAAAAACCCCCACATACTCACATTCCGGTGCCTGTCACGTCCCCGGGCGTCCGCTTCCCTGCACTCCTCCTGCATCCTGTGTAAGCGCGGCCGTAAAGCAGAGCGGTGACGTCACCGCTGTGCTCTGATGTATGGCCGGCCGGCGCTGACACAGGATGCAGGAGGAGTGCAGGAAAGCGGACGCCCGGGGACGTGACAGGCACCGGAATGTGAGTATGTGTTTTTTTTTTACATTTACAATGGTAACCAGGGTAAACATCGGGTTACTAAGCGTGGCCCTGCGCTTAGTAACCCGATATTTACCCTGGTTACCAGTGAAGACATCGCTGCATCGGCGTCACACACGCCGATGCAGTGATGTCAGCGGGTGATCCAGCGACGAAATATAGTTTCAAACGATCTGCTACGACGTACGATTCTCAGCGGGGTACCTGATCGCAGTAGCGTGTCAGACACAGCGAGATCGTAACTATATCACTGGAACATCACGGATCATGCTGTCGTAGCGACCAAAGTGCCACTGTGAGACAGTACCCTAACCCATTCTTCTCCATTATTAGCATCTTGGCATCCTTGTGAGTCTGCAGCATCCTTAAGTGCATTAAGTGGTTATGTTTCACGACCATGGCCACGTGAGAAACGCTCCTTCCTTATCTCTTGCCACTTTTTACTGGGATAAGACCCTGTTGTGTATTGTCTTCCCCATTTTCTTTCCTTTGTGCTTACTAATAGTGAAAGAGCTACTTTAAATTTGACTAATTCACTTAATTGTAATCAAAGACAAAGTGTTTCGAGTCTGTAGGAGCTTCTTCAGGTAGTGCAACAGATATTTAGAAAGGTACACATAAAATTTATATAGGACATATCTGTACAGTTTACAACTGCATTTTCATCACGTCTATTACTTTTCATGTCTTTCATGACATCTTTAAGAATAATCTATTTCAATTCCTGCCACTTATGTAAGTACGAGCCATATTGAAGCCATTGCTCTTAAGGCTGTTGACTCATTTAGGAATTAAATGCGGAATTGACTTCAAGCTGCGGGGGTGTTTCCGCACCAGTTGTGTTACAGAGGCCACTGCCACGGCAGAAATGTGTTTTCTTTTCATTGCGATTTTCATATCTTGGTCTCACTTCAACCTATTATTAAGAAAACAGAGAAGTGAGTTAAAAAGGACAATTATACATAACAGGATTCCTCGTGCCGTAGTTAAATACATCACAAGGCACAAACCAACAGGCTGGGAGAAGCTGATTAATTTTTCAAGAACTAATGCAATTTTGCAGCAGTGTATCTGTACCTAGAGAATTATGTGATATTTTCTATGATAAAGCGGCAAGTCTTGTTACAAAATTGGAATTCCCCCCACAAAAGAAGATAAATGAATTGTTTGAGTTCTGGTTTATGTGTTTAACACTAATTTAAAGGTATTTGAATCATTTCCCTTGATATTGCACAGGATACAACGTTAGCACTCACAAGCCCATCCAGACACACATCTACGCTGCCTTTCAAAGGAAACATCACTTTGGAATAACTGTGCATAATTATACATTTATTTCAAATAATATCCATGTCTTTGCATTTCTTATCTTATTATTCTACTTTGATCCTCTTTTATGAATCGCATTCTACCAAGGGACTGACTTGAATTATTATGTGAATCCATATATATCGTATGTATTCTTGTTTGCTTGAAAACTGAGACCAATTTCCCTTTAATTCTGTACTGACCAAATAATACCTTCCCATAGCATAGAAATAATACAGTGCCCAGCGGCAAAATTTAGGCTACAAAAAAAGGTGATTGGTAGAACTGAACATTTTGCCCATTTTTAATCTTGAATGTCTTTAAATATGTCAAAAAATATGTATCATATCATAGTCTAACAAGGAACAGACTTTAATAATTATCTGATGACATATATCACATTTATTCATTTTTGCTCAAGAAATTTCAGTAATTAATTTACTAATTTCACCTTAATTTTGCACTGACCAAATAATATCGAGACATAGTGATGAAATATTATCACTAAACAGTACTCTAAAAGCAAAATGTAGGATTCAAAAACAGAAGTTTGGTTGGTAGAAGTACAAATTTTGCTCATGATGGCATGCAAATCTTTACCATTCAACAACAATTTATTTTGCTCAACATAGAGAAGAAGATTACCCATATGGTGTGCTGAAATGTGTACTATATGTTTGCAGACTTGCCAGAGGAAAACACAAACTTAACGTACCAGAAATGCAAGCTTGCGTCTCTGTTAGGCTACTTTCACACTAGCGTCGGGAAAGACCCGTCGCTGTGCGTCGGGCCGACGTTCCCGACGCTAGCGTGGTCTCCGCCGCACAACGGGGGCAGCGGATGTATTTTTCCAACGCATCCGCTGCCCCATTGTGAGGTGCGGGGATGTGCGGGGAGGTGGGGGCGGAGTTCCGGCCGCGCATGCGCGGTCGGAAAAAGCGGACCGTCGGGAGCAAAAAACGTTACATGTAAGGTTTTTTTCTCCCGACGGTCCGCTAACACACGCCCAAGCGTCGCAAAACGGACGCGACGTTTGGCAATGCGTCGCAAATGCGTCGCTAATGCGTCGCTAATGTTAGTCTATGACGAAAAAACGTATCCAGCAAGAACTTTTGCTGGATGCGTATTTTCGGCAAAACGACGCATTTGCGACGTATTGCAGTTAATGCTAGTGTGAAAGTAGCCTTAGAGGAAAAGGTGCAAAGTCTTCAGGAGAGAATAGCTACACTGAAGCTCATCAAAGAAGATGGTGATTTTCTTGACAGAGCAGAAGAATGTTGCAAGAGAAGAACTTTTTTACCCCTTCATGACCCAGCCTATTTTGATCTTAATGACCTGGCCGTTTTTTGCAATTCTGACCAGTGTCCCTTTATGAGGTAATAACTCAGGAACGCTTCAACGGATCCTAGCGGTTCTGAGATTGTTTTTTTGTGACATATTGGGCTTCATGTTAGTGGTAAATTTAGGTCGATAAGTTCTGAGTTTATTTGTGAAAAAAATGGAAATTTGTCGAAAATTTTGAAAATTTCGCAATTTTCAAATTTTGAATTTTTATTCTGATAAATGAGAGAGTTATTTGACACAAAATAGTTAATAAATAACATTACCCACATGTCTACTTTACATCAGCACAATTTTGGAAACAAAATTTTTTTTTGCTAGGATGTTATAAGGGTTAAAATTTGACCAGCGATTTCTCATTTTTACAACGAAATTTACAAAACCATTTTGTTTAGGGACTACCTCACATTTGAAGTCAATTTGAAGGGAGGGTCTATATGGCTGAAAATACCCAAAAGTGACACTATTCTAAAAACTGCACCCCTCAAGGTACTCAAAACCACATTCAAGAAGTTTATTAACCCTTCAGGTGCTTCACAGCAGCAGAAGCAACGTGGAAGGAAAAAATGAACATTTAACTTTTTAGTCACAAAAATGATCTTTTAGCAACAATTATTTATTTTCCCAAAGGTAAAAAGAGAAACTGGACCCCAAAAGTTATTGTACAATTTGTCCTGAGTACGCCGATACCCCATATGTGGGGGGGAACCACTGTTTGGGCGCACGACAGGGCTCGGCAGGGAAGGAGCGCCATTTGACTTTTTCAATGAAAAATTGGTTCCAATCTTTAGCGGACACCATGTCGCGTTTGGAAAGTCCCTGTGTGCCTAAACATTGGAGCTCCCCCACAAGTGACCCCATTTTGGAAACTAGACCCCCCAAGGAACTTATCTAGATGCATAGTGAGCACTTTGAAACCCCAGGTGCTTCACAAATTGATCCGTAAAAATGAAAAAGTACTTTTTTTCGCAAAAAAATTATTTTAGCCTCAATTTTTTCATTTTCACATGGGCAACAGGATAAAATGGATCCTGAAATGTGTCGGGCAATTTCTCCTGAGTACACTGATACCTCATATGTGGTCACAAACCACTGTTTGGGCACACGACAGGGCTCGGAAGGGAAGGAGTGCCATTTGACTTTTTGAATGAAAAATTAGCTCCAATCGTTAGCAGACACCATGTCGGGTTTGGAGAGCCCCTGTGTGCCTAAACATTGGAGCTCCCCCACATGTGACCCCATTTTGGAAACTAGACCTCCCATGGAACTAATCTAGATGTGCGGTGACCACTTTAAACCCCCAAGTGCTTCACAGAAGTTTACAATGCAGAGCCGTGAAAATAAAAAATCATTTTTCTTTCCTCAAAAATTATTTTTTAGCCCGCAATTTTTTATATTCACAAGAGTAACAGGAGAAATTGGACCCCAAAAGTTGTTGTCCAGTTTGTCCTGAGTACGCTCATACCCTGTTATGACCCCAATGGCGAGGGTCTCAGAGATATCAGCAAGTCTGCGAAGTACAAAAATCCAGCTCATAGGGCAGTGGTAACTGGGTTGACCATATATCTACTCCTAACGCCAACACTAGAAGTAGCCGGGGAACATGCCTACGTTGGTCGCTAGATGTCTCGCGCCAGCCGGAGAGCTAACTACCCCTAGAAGAGGAAAACAAAGACCTCTCTTGCCTCCAGAGAAAAGACCCCCAAAGTAGGATAGAAGCCCCCCACAAATAATAACGGTGAGGTAAGAGGAAATGACAAACACAGAGATGAACTAGGTTTAGCAAAGAGAGGCCCACTTACTAATAGCAGAATGTAGAAAGATAACTTATATGGTCAACAAAAACCCTATCAAAAATCCACACTGGAGATTCAAGAACCCCCGAACCGTCTAACGGCCCGGGGGGAGAACACCAGCCACCCTAGAGCTTCCAGCAAGGTCAGGATACAGATTATATACAAGCTGGACAAAAATGCAAACAAAAACAAATAGCAAAAAGCAAGAAAGCAGACTTAGCTTAATCAAACAGGAACCAGGATCAGAAGACAAGAGCACTACAGATTAGCTCTGATATCAACGTTGCCAGGCATTGAACTGAAGGTCCAGGGAGCTTATATAGCAACACCCCTGACCTAACGACCCAGGTGAGCATACAAGGGATGAATGACATACCCAGAGTCAAATCACTAGTAGCCACTAGAGGGAGCCAAAAGGTAAATTCACAACAGTACCCCCCCCTTAGTGAGGGGTCACCGAACCCTCACCAAGACCACCAGGGCCATCAGGATGAGCGGCGTGAAAGGCACGAACTAAATCGGCCGCATGCACATCAGAGGCGACCACCCAGGAATTATCCTCCTGACCATAGCCCTTCCACTTGACCAGGTACTGAAGCCTACGCCTGGAGAGACGAGAATCTAAGATCTTCTCCACCACGTACTCCAACTCGCCCTCAACCAACACCGGAGCAGGAGGCTCAGCAGAAGGAACCACAGGCACAACGTACCGCCGCAACAAGGACCTATGAAATACGTTGTGAATGGCAAACGACACCGGAAGATCCAGGCGAAAGGATACAGGATTAATGATTTCCAATATCTTGTAAGGACCAATGAAGCGAGGCTTAAATTTGGGAGAGGAGACCTTCATAGGAACAAATCGAGAAGACAGCCATACCAAATCCCCAACACGAAGTCGGGGACCCACACCGCGGCGGCGGTTGGCAAAACGCTGAGCCTTCTAATGTGACAACTTCAAGTTGTCCACCACATGATTCCAGATCCGCTGCAACCTATCCACCACAGAATCCACCCCAGGACAGTCAGAAGGCTCCACATGCCCCGAGGAAAAACGAGGATGGAAACCAGAGTTGCAGAAAAATGGCGAAACCAAGGTGGCAGAACTAGCCCGATTATTAAGGGCAAATTCAGCCAACGGCAAGAAGGTCACCCAATCATCCTGATCAGAAGAGACAAAACACCTCAAATACGCCTCCAGAGTCTGATTAGTTCGTTCCGTCTGTCCGTTAGTCTGTGGATGAAAAGCGGACGAAAACGACAAATCAATGCCCATCCTACCACAAAAGGATCGCCAGAACCTGGAAACAAACTGGGATCCTCTGTCAGACACAATATTCTCAGGAATGCCGTGCAAACGAACCACGTTCTGGAAGAACACAGGAACCAGATCAGAAGAGGAAGGCAGCTTAGGCAAAGGAACCAGATGGACCATCTTGGAGAAACGATCACATATCACCCAGATGACAGACATGCCCTGAGACACCGGAAGATCCGAAATGAAATCCATAGAGATGTGTGTCCTAGGTCTCTTCGGGACAGGCAAGGGCAAGAGCAACCCGCTGGCACGAGAACAGCAAGGCTTAGCTCGAGCACAAGTACCACAGGACTGCACAAATGACCGCACATCCCTTGACAAGGAAGGCCACCAAAAGGACCTGGCCACCAGATCCCTGGTGCCAAAAATTCTCGGGTGCCCTGCCAACACCGAGGAATGAACCTCGGAAATGACTCTGCTGGTCCATTTAGCAGGCACAAACAATCTGTCAGGTGGACAAGAGTCAGGCCTACCAGCCTGAAATCTCTGCAACACACGTCGCAGATCTGGAGAAATAGCTGACAAGATAACTCCTTCCTTAAGAATACCCACAGGTTCAGCGACTCCAGGAGCATCAGGCACAAAGCTCCTAGACAGAGCATCTGCCTTCACATTCTTAGAACCTGGTAAATACGAGACCACAAAGTCAAAACGGGAGAAAAACAATGACCAGCGGGCCTATCTAGGATTCAGGCGTTTAGCAGACTCGAGGTACATCAGATTTTTGTGATCAGTCAAGACCACCACACGATGCTTAGCACCCTCGAGCCAATGACGCCACTCCTCAAATGCCCACTTCATGGCCAACAACTCCCGATTGCCCACATCATAATTTCGCTCTGCCGGCGAAAACTTCCTAGAGAAAAAGGCACAAGGTCTCATAGTAGAGCAACCAGGGCCTCTCTGCGACAAAACGGCCCCTGCCCCAATCTCCGAAGCATCCACCTCAACTTGAAAGGGAAGTGAGATGTCAGGCTGGCACAAAACAGGCGCCGAAGTAAACCGGCGTTTCAACTCCTGGAAAGCCTCCACGGCAGCAGGAGCCCAGTTAGCCACATCAGAGCCTTTCTTGGTCATATCCGTCAACGGTTTAACAACGCTAGAAAAATTAGCGATAAAACGACGGTAGAAGTTAGCAAAACCCAAGAACTTCTGAAGACTCTTAACTGACGAGGGTTGAGTCCAATCATGAATAGCTCGGACCTTGACTGGGTCCATCTCCACAGCAGAAGGGGAAAAAATGAACCCTAAAAAGGGAACCTTCTGTACACCAAAGAGACACTTTGAGCCTTTAACAAACAAAGAATTTTCACGCAAAATCTTGAAAACCATCCTGACCTGCTCCACATGCGAGTCCCAATCATCAGAAAAAACCAGAATATCATCCAGATAAACGATCAAAAATTTATCCAGATACTTCCGGAAAATGTCATGCATAAAGGACTGAAAAACTGAAGGTGCATTGGAGAGCCCAAATGGCATCACCAAGTACTCAAAATGACCTTCGGGCGTATTGAATGCGGTTTTCCATTCATCTCCTTGCTTAATGCGCACAAGGTTGTACGCACCACGAAGGTCTATCTTGGTGAACCACTTGGCACCTTTAATCCGGGCAAACAAGTCTGACAACAGCGGCAAAGGATACTGAAATTTGACAGTGATCTTATTTAAAAGCCGATAGTCAATACAAGGCCTCAAAGATCCGTCCTTTTTGGCCACAAAAAAGAATCCCGCACCAAGAGGGGAAGAAGAAGGACGGATATGCCCCTTCTCCAGAGACTCCTTGATATATGAACGCATTGCGGTATGTTCAGGTACCGACAGATTAAACAGTCTTCCCTTAGGAAACTTACTGCCTGGAATCAAATCTATTGCACAGTCACATTCCCGATGAGGAGGCAATGCACTTCACCTAGACTCGCTGAAGACATCCTGATAATCAGACAAATACGCCGGAACTTCCGAAGGCGTAGAAGTAGCAATAGACATGGGCAGGGAATCTCCATGAATTCCATGACAGCCCCAACTTGACACTGACATTGCCTTCCAGTCCAAGACTGGATTATGGGTCTGTAACCATGGCAAACCCAAAACAACCAAATCATGCATCTTATGCAGAACAAGAAAACGTATCACCTCCCGATGTTCAGGAGTCATGCACATGGTAACCTGTGTCCAAAACTGCGGTTTATTTTCTGCCAATGGCGTAGCATCAATACCCCTAAGAGGGATAGGATTTTCTAATGGCTCAAGAACAAAACCGCAGCGCTTGGCAAATGACAGATCCATAAGACTCAGGGCAGCACCTGAATCTACAAACGCCATGACAGGATACGATGACAGTGAGCAAATCAAAGTTACAGATAGAATAAACTTAGGTTGCAAATTACCAATGGCGACAGGACTAACAACCTTAGTAAGACGCTTAGAGCATGCTGAGATAACATGTGTAGAATCACCACAGTAGTAACACAAGCCATTCTGGCGTCTATGAATTTTCCGCTCATTTCTAGTCAGGATTCTATCACATTGCATTAAATCAGGTGCCTGTTCAGATAACACCATGAGGGAATTTGCGGTTTTGCGCTCCCGCAACCGCCGGTCAATTTGAATTGCCAGGGCCATGGAATCATTCAGACCTGTGGGAATGGGAAAACCCACCATCACATTCTTAATGGCTTCAGAAAGGCCATTTCTAAAATTTGCAGCCAATGCACACTCGTTCCACTGGGTCAGCACGGACCATTTCCGAAATTTTTGGCAATACACTTCAGCCTCGTCCTGACCCTGAGACATAGCCAGCAAGGCTTTTTCTGCCTGAATCTCAAGATTGGGTTCCTCATAAAGCAAACCGAGCGCCAGAAAAAACGCATCAATATCAGCCAATGCCGGATCTCCTGGCGCCAGCAAGAAAGCCCAATCCTGGGGGTCGCCCCGTAAAAAAGAAATAACAATTTTCACTTGCTGAGCGGAGTCTCCAGAGGAACAGGGTCTCAGGGACAAAAACAATTTACAATTATTCCTGAAATTTCTAAACTTAAATCGATCTCCGGAAAACAGTTCAGGAATCGGTATCTTAGGTTCTGACATAGGATTTCTGGTAACATAATCTTGTATGCCCTGCACACGAGCAGCAAGCTGGTCCACACTTGTAATCAAGGTCTGGACATTCATGTCTGCAGCAATCACAAGCCACTCAGAGGTAAAGGGGAAAAGAAAAAAAAAATGAGAGAGAGAAAAAAAAACAAAACTCAGAACTTTCTTTCTTATAATCCCGCTTCTGCAATGCATTTAACATTTAATACTGGCCTGGCAAACTGTTATGACCCCAATGGCGAGGGTCTCAGAGATATCAGCAAGTCTGCGAAGTACAAAAATCCAGCTCATAGGGCAGTGGTAACTGGGTTGACCATATATCTACTCCTAACGCCAACACTAGAAGTAGCCGGGGAACATGCCTACGTTGGTCGCTAGATGTCTCGCGCCAGCCGGAGAGCTAACTACCCCTAGAAGAGGAAAACAAAGACCTCTCTTGCCTCCAGAGAAAAGACCCCAAAAGTAGGATAGAAGCCCCCCACAAATAATAACGGTGAGGTAAGAGGAAATGACAAACACAGAGATGAACTAGGTTTAGCAAAGAGAGGCCCACTTACTAATAGCAGAATGTAGAAAGATAACTTATATGGTCAACAAAAACCCTATCAAAAATCCACACTGGAGATTCAAGAACCCCCGAACCGTCTAACGGCCCGGGGGGAGAACACCAGCCACCCTAGAGCTTCCAGCAAGGTCAGGATACAGATTATATACAAGCTGGACAAAAATGCAAACAAAAACAAATAGCAAAAAGCAAGAAAGCAGACTTAGCTTAATCAAACAGGAACCAGGATCAGAAGACAAGAGCACTACAGATTAGCTCTGATATCAATGTTGCCAGGCATTGAACTGAAGGTCCAGGGAGCTTATATAGCAACACCCCTGACCTAACGACCCAGGTGAGCATACAAGGGATGAATGACATACCCAGAGTCAAATCACTAGTAGCCACTAGAGGGAGCCAAAAGGTAAATTCACAACATGCCCCATATGTGGGAGGGAACCACTGTTTGGTCACACGTCGGGGCTCGGAAGGCAAGTAGTAACGTTTTGGAATTCAGACTTTGATGAAATGGTCTGCGGGCGTCACGTTGCGTTTGCAGAGCCCCTGATGTGCCTAAATAGTAGAAACCCCCCATAAGTGACCCAATTTTGGAAACTAGACCCCCCAAGGAACTTATCTAGATATGCGGTGAGCACTTTGAACCCCCAAGTGCTTCACAGAAGTTTACAACGCAGAGCCGTGAAAATAAAAAATCATTTTTCTTTCCTCAAAAATGATGTTTTAGCAAGCAATTTTTTATTTTCACAAGGGTAACAGGAGAAATTGGACCCCAATATTTGTTGCCCAGTTTGTCCTGAGTACGCTGGTACCCCATATGTGGGGGTAAACCACTGTTTGGGCGCACGTCGGGGCTTGGAAGGGAGGGAGCACCATTTGACTTTTTGAACGCAAGATTGCCTGGAATCAATGGTGGCGCCATGTTGCGTTTGGAGACCCCTGATGTGCCTAAACAGTGGAAACCCCTCAATTCTAACCCCAACACACCCCTAACCCTAATCCCAACTCTAGCCATAACCCTAATCACAACCTAACCCCAACACACCCCTAACCACAACACTAACCCCAACACACCCCTAACCCTAATCCCAGCCCTATCCCTAATCCTAACCCTAATCCCAACCCTAACCACAACTTTAACCCCAACACACCCCTAACCATAACCCTAACCACAAGCCTAATCTTAACCCTATTTCCAACCCTAGCCCTAATTCCAACCCTAACTCTAATTCCAAACCTAACCCTAAGGCTATGTGCCCACGTTGCGGATTCGTGTGAGATTTTTTCGCACCATTTTTTAAAAATCCCCAGGTAAAAGGCACTGTGTTTACCACGGATTTCCAGTGTTTTTTTGTGCGGCTTTAACCTGCGAATTCTTATTTTGGAACAGGTGTAAAACGCTGCGGAATCCGCACAAAGAATTGACATGCTGCGGAAAATACAACACAGCGTTTCTGCGCGGTATTTTCCGCACCATGGGCACAACGGATTTGGTTTTCCATAGGTTTACATGGTACTGTAAACCTGATGGAACACTGCTACGAATCTGCAGTGGCCAATCCGCTGCGGATCCGCAGCCAAATCTGCACCGTGTGCACATAGCCTAATTCTAACCCTAGCTCTAACCCTAGCCCTAACCCTAGCCCTAACCCTAGCCCTAACCCTAACCCTAGCCCTAGCCCTAACCCTAACCCTAACCCTAGTTTTAACCCTAACCCTAGTTCTAACCCTAACCCTAGTGGAAAAATAAAAGAAAATATATTTTCTTTATTTTCATGACTGTTCAGACTGGCCTACCGCCTCAATGCATTAACCTAACCATCCCTGTGTGGCCCATTCAAAAAAAAAAATCAGGTTCCTCTCATCATGTTCTCATACACTTTATGCAGTTAATAGCTCTCTATGTCTGTACTGCTACATACTTAGGCAGTTAACTGGTTCATGCAGCTTTATATGAACACCCGAGCCTTACACTATGGCTGGTCCAAATAACTAAAGCAATTGTTACCATCCACCTCTCGTGTCTCCCCTTTTCCTCATAGTTTGTAAGCTTGCGAGCAGGGCCCTCATTCCTACTGGTATCTGTTTTAAACTGTGATTTCTGTTATGCTGTAATGTCTATTGTCTGTACAAGTCCCCTCTATAATATGTAAAGCGCTGCGGAATATGTTGGCGCTATATAAATAAAAATTATTATTATTATTTATTATTATTTTGTAATGTAAGAGAACAAAAACAAGCAGCACTCACCCGTTATCTTCCTGGTGTGGAAATTCTTTAATCGATAAAACTGATAATTCACACCATACTGCGGTACAGGTTAGGGCATTGGTGAGGAGAGGGAGCGAGTGAAGACGAGACGAACGACAGCCGTTTCGCACACAAGCGCTTCTACGGGTCCATGTGAGTTGTGCAGGTAACGTAATTTCCTTTAATAGGTGTGCGGCATACCACATGCAATACATATAAATTAAGTGATTAAAAACAACAACACTTTCTCTAGTTTTTTGCGGATTAGATGAAAATCGACATGTCCAGTTTATCATTAAGCCCCCACGGGCCTTGCGCATTGGTTTTGAGAATCCATCTCGCTTCACATTGAAGGAGTAATTTATTGTGATTGCCGCCTTGCTGTGGAAAATTGACCACTTCTAGTCCAGCAAAGCGTAGCAGATTAGGATCTCCCCCATGCACCTCTTGTACGTGTTTGACTAAGCGAACGCGGCCCTTTCCCGTGAGTACAGAGTTAAAATGCTCACGAAAGCGAACCATAAGGGGCCTAATTGTTTTCCCTATATAAAACCGGTTACACGGACAAGTAATTACATACACTAAAAATTTGGTTTTACAGGTAACAAAATCCTTGACCGTGTGGATTAAAGTGCCCACTTTAAGGGGATTCGTAGTTTTATGTAAATGGCACATACTACAATTGCCGCATTTAAAATTACCATGCGGACGGAATTTTTTTATCCAATCGTTTTCATTTGCAGATATCCGATTTTTTATCACAAGGTCTCCTATATTAACTGAACGTTTATATGCGAACCGCGGGCGACATACGGTCAAATTCCGAAAGTCCGTGTCACCTTCAATGACATGCCAGTTTTTCCGTATGGCAGAATGGACTTCATTATCTAATGGGCTATGTTTAAATAAGAAGGTAAAAACCCCTTTTGTATTATTTTGAATATCTGTTCCATTACCTCTTTTGCGTTTATACTTGCCCTTTTTTAGAAGATCCAGTTGGGAGAGATTATCAGCCCGCAATTCTGCCTGCTGTAAGATGTGATTAGGATAACCTCTTTTACTAAACCGCAACTTGAGCTCTTGCATTTGGCTTTTATAGCTATCATCATTGTTGTTAATTTTTCTTAAACGTACCATTTGACTATATGGGATGCCACATTTGGTGTGGTTGGGATGAGCACTCTGAAAGTGCAACACATTATTCGTAGCTGTAATTTTTCTGTGAACACTAGTATTAATGACACCATCTTGAATTTCAATTTTTACGTCTAGGAAATCTAAAGATTTATCTCCATAAACGGATGTAAATTTCATGTTTTCGTCATTAGAGTCATTTAAGAATGTCACAAAATCATTAAAACTTTGCTCTCCTCCATCCCACACCATAAAAACATCGTCCGCAAAGCGCAAATAAAGGCGTATGTGGTTAAGGAAGGGGTTAAGGGGTCCGGTGACGTGCTTCTCCTCAAACGCTGCCAAAAACAGGTTTGCGAAGACGCACGCCACCGGGGTCCCCATCGCGGTAGCGACTCTCTGTGTGTACCACCTGTCCTGAAACTTAAAAGTATTGTTAGTGAGTACAAAATCCAATCCTTCCAGAATGAAGGACAAGAAATTCTCATCCTTCTCCGTATTCAACAAGATTCGCTCAATAGCCTCTAACCCTTTTTGGTGTGGTATCCTGGTATACAGGTTAACAATATCAATAGAAACTAACGAAAAAGTAGGTTGCCATGTGAAATCTTTAAGGGCCAACAAAAAATCGCCGGAATCTTTGACAAATGAAGGTACTTCCATTAACAACGGTTTCAAGAGCCAATCTAAGAATTGGGAAAGGGGCTCGGTGACGGAATTTTTTCCCGAAACAATCGGGCAGCCTGGTGGTCGTTCTGCGTTCTTATGAACTTTGGGGATACTGTACCAATTAGCATGGTGGGGAAATTCGGGGATTAATTTCTCTGCCCGTGTTCTTGTTAAGGTCCCTTTCTCCACATATTTACGTAGCAACGTTCTTAATTTGGTTTTAATACTGTTAGTGGGATTACAGTCTAACATAGCATATGTGTTGGTGTCATTAAGTTGGGACAGAGCTTCCTCTATATATTATTTTTTATCCAGGATGACGATGTTACCGCCTTTATCCGCTTTGCGGATGACGACGTCGTCCCATTTCTGTATGTCTCTCAGGGCTTTAATTTCCTGCGGAGCTAAATTTTGCTGAGCCTGTTTGTAAAGAAGGGCCTCTATATCTTTAATAACAAGATCTTGAAAGAGGTCTATATTATTCCCCGGTGAAATTGGGGGCATCCACTTTGATTTTACTCCCTCTATAAATGGGTGCGGGGCCCCTTGGATCTCAGCACTTGTAATGACTCGACTTCCCCTTCATGAAAATTATCCAACCCTGCTAATAAACTGGTCATTAGAATATCCCTAGGTTCTATGGTGGGATACGCCATAAAACCCAACGGCCCCACCTTAGCTGGTATATCTGTAGTGACTGGCGCAACACCGCTTACTTTGTTCTTACAAAAAAAATTATGGAGATGCAATTTTCTAACACTTCTAAATAAATCAATTTTAAAGTCACATAAATCAAAATCTTCAGGCAGGCAAAAATTAACTCCACGTGACAAAACTTTTGTCTCATTCTCAGAAAGTATTCTGCTTGACAAGTTTAATATTTGTAGAGAGTCATCCGTCTGATCCACTCCCCTTGGAGCAGTTATTGTCTCCACGTCACTTGCTTGCGCTTTTTTGGTCCGCTTCCTTCTTCCTCCCCGTCGTGTTTTTTTCCCCCTAAAGGGACCTACGACTTTGGGGGTGCAATTGATGTTACGTTCATAGCAGTTCTTATAGGAAGATCTTCACTGATGTCATCAGTGGCACTGGAGTCCGAATCGGTAACCCACCCATCATGATGATTTTTATGCTGCTTTGCAAATTTCCGGGATCGGTTTCTAGTAAAAGATTTTCTCGGATTATTTTTATGCCATGTAAAAATTTGGCCTGAGTCAAAATCGCGTTTGTCTCTGAGAAATTTCTCTTTCTTTTTATCTTTTGTGTCCATTTGTACCAAAATCAGTTTTTTTTCCAGTTTTTTCTCAAAAGTCTTAAAAATCTCACTACTAACACGGGAGGATAGTTCTCGTTTAGATTTATCCAACTCCTCACATAACCGTGCATAATCTTTTTCATTCTGGGAAATAACCAGTTTCAACAAATTCTGGGAGCACTGCAGATGAATCTGTTCCCACGCCTTTTGAAAATTTACGTCCTCCTTAAATTCTGAAATTTCTTTGAAAACTCTTAACCCACGTGGGACACGGTTACATTCTGTGTAGGATTTGAGTGACTTGATTGTCCAATAGAGGCGGATTTCTTTTTCCGCCAGTGTCTGAATTCTACCTTCCAAAGATTTAGTGCTCATAAGTTCTAATTCATCCTTGTGATTACAATCCGAAAAAAACTCTCCTGCTCCCTCTCTGCCCGCCATTAGACCGCCAAGCAATTCTCCATTTACCGTTATATCTTCCATTTCTTCTGTCTGCATCATGCAGAGTGGCGTGTGTTTAAGAGTGTCTCTCGTGCTCAAGCTCTAGAAAAAGTACGTGTATTTTCCAAAATATATGTAAAAAGAAAAAAGACTAGCTGGCACTGAAAGTTCCCACATAAAGACACCACAGCTGCGGACATCAACCATAGAGGTAAAATGGATCCTGCTTGTATAGGAGGTAGGGAGGTGCTGTTCAGTGGGTGGCAACACATCCAAATGTAATGTAAGAGAACAAAAACAAGCAGCACTCACCCGTTATCTTCCTGGTGTGGAAATTCTTTAATCGATAAAACTGATAATTCACACCATACTGCGGTACAGGTTAGGGCATTGGTGAGGAGAGGGAGCGAGTGAAGACGAGACGAACGACGGCCGTTTCGCGCACAAGCGCTTCTGCGGGTCCATGTGAGTTGTGCAGGTAACGTCATTTCCTTTAATAGGTGTGCGACGTACCACATGCAATACATATAAATTAAGTGATTAAAAACAACAACACTTTCTCTAGTTTTTTGCGGATTAGATGAAAATCGACATGTCCAGTTTATCATTAAGCCCCCACGGGCCTTGCGCATTGGTTTTGAGAATCCATCTCGCTTCACATTGAAGGAGTAATTTATTGTGATCGCCGCCTTGCTGTGGAAACTTGACCACTTCTAGTCCAGCAAAGCGTAGCAGATTAGGATCTCCCCCATGCGCCTCTTGTACGTGTTTGACTAAGCAAACGCGGCCCTTTCCCGTGAGTACAGAGTTAAAATGCTCACGAAAGCGAACCATAAGGGGCCTAATTGTTTTCCCTATATAAAACCGGTTACACGGACAAGTAATTACATACACTAAAAATTTGGTTTTACAGGTAACAAAATCCTTGACCGTGTGGATTAAAGTGCCCACTTTAAGGGGATTCGTAGTTTTATGTAAATGGCACATACTACAATTGCCGCATTTAAAATTACCATGCGGACGGGATTTTTTTATCCAATTGTTTTCATTTGCAGATATCCGATTTTTTATCACAAGGTCTCCTATATTAACTGAACGTTTATATGTGAACCGCGGGCGACATACGGTCAAATTTCGAAAGTCCGTGTCACCTTCAATGACATGCCAGTTTTTCCGTATGGCAGAATGGACTTCATTATCTAATGGGCTATGTTTAAATAAGAAGGTAAAAACCCCTTTTGTATTATTTTGAATATCTGTTCCATTACCTCTTTTGCGTTTATACTTGCCCTTTTTTAGAAGATCCAGTTGGGAGAGATTATCAGCCCGCAATTCTGCCTGCTGTAAGATGTGATTAGGATAACCTCTTTTACTAAACCGCAACTTGAGCTCTTCATTTGGCTTTTATAGCTATCATCATTGTTGTTAATTTTTCTTAAACGTACCATTTGACTATATGGGATGCCACATTTGGTGTGGTTGGGATGAGCACTCTGAAAGTGCAACACATTATTCGTAGCTGTAATTTTTCTGTGAACACTAGTATTAATGACACCATCTTGAATTTCAATTTTTACGCCTAGGAAATCTAAAGATTTATCTCCATAAACGGATGTAAATTTCATGTTTTCGTCATTAGAGTCATTTAAGAATGTCACAAAATCATTAAAACTTTGCTCTCCTCCATCCCACACCATAAAAACATCGTCCGCAAAGCGCAAATAAAGGCGTGTGTGCTTAAGGAAGGGGTTAAGGGGTCCGGTGACGTGCTTCTCCTCAAACGCTGCCAAAAACAGGTTTGCGAAGACGCACGCCACCGGGGTCCCCATCGCGGTACCAACTCTCTGTGTGTACCACCTGTCCTGAAACTTAAAAGTATTGTTAGTGAGTACAAAATCCAATCCTTCCAGAATGAAGGACAAGAAATTCTCATCCTTCTCCGTATTCAACAAGATTCGCTCAATAGCCTCTAACCCTTTTTGGTGTGGTATCCTGGTATACAGGTTAACAATATCAATAGAAACTAACGAAAAAGTAGGTTGCCATGTGAAATCTTCCTTAAGCACATACGCCTTTATTTGCGCTTTGCGGACGATGTTTTTATGGTGTGGGATGGAGGAGAGCAAAGTTTTAATGATTTTGTGACATTCTTAAATGACTCTAATGACGAAAACATGAAATTTACATCCGTTTATGGAGATAAATCTTTAGATTTCCTAGACGTAAAAATTGAAATTCAAGATGGTGTCATTAATACTAGTGTTCACAGAAAAATTACAGCTACGAATAATGTGTTGCACTTTCAGAGTGCTCATCCCAACCACACCAAATGTGGCATCCCATATAGTCAAATGGTACGTTTAAGAAAAATTAACAACAATGATGATAGCTATAAAAGCCAAATGCAAGAGCTCAAGTTGCGGTTTAGTAAAAGAGGTTATCCTAATCACATCTTACAGCAGGCAGAATTGCGGGCTGATAATCTCTCCCAACTGGATCTTCTAAAAAAGGGCAAGTATAAACGCAAAAGAGGTAATGGAACAGATATTCAAAATAATACAAAAGGGGTTTTTACCTTCTTATTTAAACATAGCCCATTAGATAATGAAGTCCATTCTGCCATACGGAAAAACTGGCATGTCATTGAAGGTGACACGGACTTTCGGAATTTGACCGTATGTCGCCCGCGGTTCGCATATAAACGTTCAGTTAATATAGGAGACCTTGTGATAAAAAATCGGATATCTGCAAATGAAAACGATTGGATAAAAAAATTCCGTCCGCATGGTAATTTTAAATGCGGCAATTGTAGTATGTGCCATTTACATAAAACTACGAATCCCCTTAAAGTGGGCACTTTAATCCACACGGTCAAGGATTTTGTTACCTGTAAAACCAAATTTTTAGTGTATGTAATTACTTGTCCGTGTAACCGGTTTTATATAGGGAAAACAATTAGGCCCCTTATGGTTCGCTTTCGTGAGCATTTTAACTCTGTACTCACGGGAAAGGGCCGCGTTCGCTTAGTCAAACACGTACAAGAGGCGCATGGGGGAGATCCTAATCTGCTACGCTTTGCTGGACTAGAAGTGGTCAAGTTTCCACAGCAAGGCGGCGATCACAATAAATTACTCCTTCAATGTGAAGCGAGATGGATTCTCAAAACCAATGCGCAAGGCCCGTGGGGGCTTAATGATAAACTGGACATGTCGATTTTCATCTAATCCGCAAAAAACTAGAGAAAGTGTTGTTGTTTTTAATCACTTAATTTATATGTATTGCATGTGGTACGCCGCACACCTATTAAAGGAAATTACGTTACCTGCACAACTCACATGGACCCGTAGAAGCGCTTGTGCGCGAAACGGCCGTCGTTCGTCTCGTCTTCACTCGCTCCCTCTCCTCACCAATGCCCTAACCTGTACCGCAGTATGGTGTGAATTATCAGTTTTATCGATTAAAGAATTTCCACACCAGGAAGATATTTGGTGAGTGCTGCTTGTTTTTGTTCTCTTACATTACATTTGGATGTGTTGCCACCCACTGAACAGCACCTCCCTACCTCCTATACAAGCAGGATCCATTTTACCTCTATGGTTGATGTCCGCAGCTGTGGTGTCTTTATGTGGGAACTTTCAGTGCCAGCTAGTCTTTTTTCTTTTTACATTTATTATTATTTTATTATTGTCCCTACCTATGGGGGTGATAAAGGCGGGGGTTCATTTACTATTTTTTTTCATTTTGATCACTGTGATAGGTTTTATCACAGTGATCAAAATGTACCTGGAACGAATCTGCCGGCCGGCAGATTCGGCGGGCGCTGTTGTGAACTCTGTTTTTGGGCTCCCTCTTGTGGTCACAAGTGGTACTGTGTGAGTGTTGTCTTTGGGCTCCCTCTGGTGGCTCTTTTGTCATTCTGCAGGTCTGAGGTTGGATCAGCTGTCTCGTTATCTGTTAGCTGGTTCCTATTTAGTTCATCTGGACTCTCAGTGGTTGCCTGCTGTCATTGTATTCAGTGCTATTCTGATTGCTCCTGTCTACATCCATTATCAGTCTCTCCAAGAGAAGCTAAGTTTTGTTTGCTTATTTTTGCTCATCTGTGTTCAATATGTGTCCTAGTATATGATGTGTTTGGTCCAGCTTGCTAATATGTGATTTCCCTGCTTGCTGGTGCTCTGGGGTGCTGAGTTGCTCCCCCCACATCATTAGTTGGTGTGGGGGTTCACGCATTCTCTGCGTGGATATTTTTGCACAGGGTTTTTTTACTGACCGCACAGATCCCTTGCTATTTTCTGCTATCTAGCGTTAGCGGGCCTCATTTGCTTAATCTGTTTCATCTCTGCGTTTGTCTTTTCCTCTTAACTCACCGTTATTATTTGTGGGAGGCTTCTATATCTTTGGGGTATTTCTCTGAGGCAAGTGAGGTCTTTACTTTCTCTTTAGGGGTAGTCAGTTTCTCAGGCCGTGAAGAGACGTCTAGGATTTCAGGAAACGTTCCTCGGCTACCTTTAGTGTGTTTGGTTAGAATCAGGTTTGCGGTCAGTCCAGTTACCACATCCCCAGAGCTTGTCCTATTATCTCTGACTTAGCTGGTTAGATTTGTGATCCTAAGCCACTGGGATCATAACAGGGCGCACTGCGCATGCGCCCGCTATTTTGGAAGATGGCAGCGCCCATGGAGAAAACGGACGGACACCAGGAGGCTCGGTAAGTATGAGGGGGGGAGATCGGAGCACGGGGGGGGATCGGAGCACGGGGGGTGGGATCGGAGCACAGGGGGAGCGGACAGGAGGACGGGGGAGCGGACAGGATGACGGAGGGGAGCGGAGCACCGGATGGAGGACTGGGGAGGAGATCGGTGGCGGTGGGGGGGGGGCAGATCAGATTTTCCAGCCATGGCCGATGATATTGCAGCATCTGCCATGGCTGGATTGTAATATTTCACCAGTTTTCATAGGTGAAATATTGCAAATCGCTCTGATTGGCTGTTTCACTTTCAACAGCCAATCAGAGCGATCGTAGCCACGAGGGGGTGAAGCCACCCCCCCTGTGCTGAAGTACCACTCCCCATGTCCCTGTGGATCGGGTGAAATTGGAGTTAACCCTTTCACCTGATCTGCAGGGACGCGATCATTCCATGACGCCACATAGGCGTCACAGGTCGGATTGGCACCGACTTTCATGAAGCCTACGTGGCGTCACAGGTCGGGAAGGGGTTAATGTTCCTGCATAAACTAATGACAGAGTAGAAATAACTATTCAGAATGTTCGAAGAGAAGCACCTTTCAATGTACCTGCAGAAGAAGAGAAATTGAAGCATATGACCCAAAGAAGCAGGAGGATGAGGGGACAGTCAGCACCCATACCACTGAAGAACTGCTACCAGGCTCTCACGCAGTACATCACAAAAGTGCTCTGCCCACAAAGGACACTCCAGTAAGCAGGCAGAAGCCTCTTGAAGGGAGAAAAATAAGTTCTGTGGTAAAGTAGAATAACAGGGTGGTGGTCGTGGGGGATTCGCTACTGAGAGAAACCGGACATTACCTCACGAGAAGTGTGCGGTCTTCCAGGTGCCCAAATCAAAGATGTGTCTGATACGGTATCAAGACTCTCCAGTCTCCAATGCTACAGATGACCACCTATGTCTGCTAATACACGTAGAAACAAATGACACAGAAAAAAAAGACCTTGAAACTACATGCAGAGACTTTGAAGACCAAGGTCGGAAAGTGAAGGAACTAGGAGCACAGGTCATCTTCTTATCCATCCTCCCAGTGGATGGCCATGGAAAAAGGAGATTGAATAAGATTTTACAGGCAAACAACTGGCTACGTTGATGGTGCCATCAGTAGGGTTGAGTGACTTTCATTTTTTTAAGATCGAGTAGGGTTTTGGGAAACCCGATTTTGTCCAGAGTCGAGTCGAGTGCAGTCGGCCGATTATCGCTAAAAGTCGGGGATCGACCGAAACACGAAACCCAATGCAAGTCAATGGGGAAGCATAGTCGGCAGTGAGTGGAGGCCAGGAAAACACCTACAGTGCCCATTTTAATGCCAAAAACATCCATTCTTGTTTCTGAAGCTTGCCAATCTTAATTAACTGTATAATAATAGTTGGGCATAGGGAATTGGGGGAAAGTTGTGGGGGGAGTAGGGCTGGCTCAAGTTTTTCGTGGGCCCAGGAAATGCGGACTACGTCACGGCGGTGTTGCAGGGAAAGGTAAGTATTTAAACGTTGCAAGTGCTGTGATCCTGAGCAAGCAGGGGGGGGGCCCACTCGTTCGCATTGCCACTGGCACAGGGCCCCTCAAAGTACGGCGGTGTGTTTGCATGGCGGGGGCGCCTCCCACCAGCAGCGACACTTTTGCGTACTCTGAGGGGCCCTGTGCCAGTGACGTCGCCAACGAGTATGCCCCCCCACCTGATGAAGGAACCTGCACTTTCATCTGCACCTTCCTCTTTGTCCCTGTGTAAGGTGGTATAACATGCGGGAAGGGGAACCTTACTTTCAGCAGGGTCAGATTCTGGCTGTGTAGAGTACAAGGGGAATGTAGTGGTCTAGGTCAATGTACCAGCAGACTCATTTAGCAGTGGCTGGGCAATGGGCAGGATGAGGAGGAAACAGATATAGGGCCAAAGAATAAAGTAGGCTACATGCAGTTCAAAATTGGTAACAGGACTAAACAGGCGGCATTGCTTTGTAGCAATGCCCAAGAGCAGCAGACACTGTTTCAAGGGCCTAACCACACTAGTAGGCCAAATGCAGTTTAATATCTGATAGTATAGGGCGAAAGCCAGAATGTGGAAGCTCAGCTTTGTTCAGTTGAGGACAACACCAGGGAGGGGCAGACACCTTTAGTAGGCCGGAAAAGCCTATTGCATTTTTTAAAATGGTAATTTGGAGCAGAAGGTTGAAGCTCAGCTTTATTTAGTTGAGGGCAACACCAGGCAGGGGCACACAGACAGACACCTTTAGTAGGCCGGAAAAGCCTATTGCATTTTTTAAAATGGTAATTTGGAGCAGAAGGTTGAAGCTCAGCTTTATTTAGTTGAGGGCAACACCAGGGAGGGGCAGAAGCCGTTAGTAGGCCCTAACCACCATTTTTTTTTTTTAAAACCACTTAATGAGAGCCGGAAGGTTGAAGCTCAGCTTTATTTAGTTGAGGACAACACCAGGCAGGGGCACACAGACAGACACCTTTAGTAGGCCGGAAAAGCCTATTGCATTTTTTAAAATGGTAATTTGGAGCAGAAGTTTGAAGCTCAGCTTTATTTAGTTGAGGACAACACCAGGCAGGGGCACACAGACAGACACCTTTAGTAGGCCGGAAAAGCCTATTGCATTTTTTAAAATGGTAATTTGGAGCAGAAGGTTGAAGCTCAGCTTTATTTAGTTGAGGACAACACCAGGCAGGGGCACACAGACAGACACCTTTAGTAGGCCGGAAAAGCCTATTGCATTTTTTAAAATGGTAATTTGGAGCAGAAGGTTGAAGCTCAGCTTTATTTAGTTGAGGGCAACACCAGGCAGGGGCACACAGACAGACACCTTTAGTAGGCCGGAAAAGCCTATTGCATTTTTTAAAATGGTAATTTGGAGCAGAAGGTTGAAGCTCAGCTTTATTTAGTTGAGGGCAACACCAGGGAGGGGCAGAAGCCGTTAGTAGGCCCTAACCACCATTTTTTTTTTTAAAACCACTTAATGAGAGCCGGAAGGTTGAAGCTCAGCTTTATTTAGTTGAGGACAACACCAGGCAGGGGCACACAGACAGACACCTTTAGTAGGCCGGAAAAGCCTATTGCATTTTTTAAAATGGTAATTTGGAGCAGAAGGTTGAAGCTCAGCTTTATTTAGTTGAGGGCAACACCAGGCAGGGGCAGAAGCCGTTAGTAGGCCCTAACCACCATTTTTTTTTTTTTTAAACCACTTAATGAGAGCCGGAAGGTTGAAGCTCAGCTTTATTTAGTTGAGGACAACACCAGGCAGGGGCACACAGACAGACACCTTTAGTAGGCCGGAAAAGCCTATTGCATTTTTTAAAATGGTAATTTGGAGCAGAAGTTTGAAGCTCAGCTTTATTTAGTTGAGGACAACACCAGGCAGGGGCACACAGACAGACACCTTTAGTAGGCCGGAAAAGCCTATTGCATTTTTTAAAATGGTAATTTGGAGCAGAAGGTTGAAGCTCAGCTTTATTTAGTTGAGGACAACACCAGGCAGGGGCACACAGACAGACACCTTTAGTAGGCCGGAAAAGCCTATTGCATTTTTTAAAATGGTAATTTGGAGCAGAAGGTTGAAGCTCAGCTTTATTTAGTTGAGGGCAACACCAGGCAGGGGCACACAGACAGACACCTTTAGTAGGCCGGAAAAGCCTATTGCATTTTTTAAAATGGTAATTTGGAGCAGAAGGTTGAAGCTCAGCTTTATTTAGTTGAGGGCAACACCAGGCAGGGGCACACAGACAGACACCTTTAGTAGGCCGGAAAAGCCTATTGCATTTTTTAAAATGGTAATTTGGAGCAGAAGGTTGAAGCTCAGCTTTATTTAGTTGAGGGCAACACCAGGGAGGGGCAGAAGCCGTTAGTAGGCCCTAACCAAAGTTGAAGGCCAAATGCAGTTTAATTTCTGATACTATAGGCCGAAAGCCAGAAGGTGGAAGCTCCGATTTAGACAGTGGAGGACAATTTGAATTAGGGACTGCAGACAGACTTAGTAGGCTGTCCCCTGTGGACCATGCATCCACCACATCAACCCATTGCGCCGTAATGGACACGTAATCTTCCGTGGCCATGCCTACAGGTCCATGCGTCTGTTGTCAGGTGCACCTTTGTACTCACAGATTGCCAGAGTGCATGGACAATGCGGTCTTCTACATGCTGGTGGAGGGTTGGGATGGCTTTTCTCGCAAAAGAAGTGTCGACTGGTTAGCTTGTAGCGTGGTACAGCGTAGTCCATCATGGCCTTATTAATAGTAAATAAAATATATAACTAGGCTCTATGAACTTTTAAATAGGTTCCAGGGGTACACGGGCAGCATTGGTGTGGTCAGTGGAGGAGTATTGCAAGTAGGGGCTGCAGACAGGCTATCAAAGGCCTAAAATAACAAACAGTAGGCAGTCATGGCAGTTTTACATCGGTTACATGGATACACAGGCAGGCACTCCAGGCAGCATTGTGGTCAGTGGAGGAGTATTGCAAGTAGGGGCCGCAGACAGGCTATCAAAGGCCTAACATAACAAACAATAGGCTCATGGCAGTTTTACAGCGGTTACATGGATACACGGGCAGGCAGCTTGGTGGTCAGTGGAGGAGTATTTAAAGTAGGGACCGCAGACAGGCTTCAAAGGCCTAACATAAGAAAATGGGCTGGCTGTAGGCACTTTATAATTGGTTCCAGGGGTACACGGGCAGCAGTGGTCTGGCCAGTGGAGGACTAGTGGAAGGAGGGACCGCAGACAGGCTTCAAAGGCCTAACATAAAAAAACGGGCTGGCTGTAGGCACTTTATAATTGGTTCCAGGGGTACACGGGCAGCAGTGGTCTGGTCAGTGGAGGACTAGTGGAAGGAGGGACCGCAGACAGGCTTCAAAGGCCTAACATAAAAAAATGGGCTGGCGGTAGGCACTTTATTATTGGTTCCAGGGGTACACGGGCAGCAGTGGTCTGGTCAGTGGAGGCCTAGTGGAAGGAGGGACCGCAGACAGGCTTCAAAGGCCTAAAATAACAAACAATAGGCTTATGGCAGTTTTACAGCGGTTACATGGATACACGGGCAGGCAGCTGGTGATGAGTGGAGGAGTATTTAAAGTAGGGACCGCAGACAGGCTATCAAAGGCCTAAAATAACAAACAATAGGCTCATGGCAGTTTTACAGCGGTTACATGGATACACGGGCAGGCAGCTTGGTGGTCAGTGGAGGAGTATTTAAAGTAGGGACCGCAGACAGGCTATCAAAGGCCTAAAATAACAAACAATAGGCTTATGGCAGTTTTACAGCGGTTACATGGATACACGGGCAGGCAGCTTGGTGGTGAGTGGAGGAGTATTTAAAGTAGGGACCGCAGACAGGCTATCAAAGGCCTAAAATAACAAACAATAGGCTCATGGCAGTTTTACAGCGGTTACATGGATACACGGGCAGGCAGCTTGGTGGTCAGTGGAGGAGTATTTAAAGTAGGGACCGCAGACAGGCTATCAAAGGCCTAAAATAACAAACAATAGGCTCATGGCAGTTTTACAGCGGTTACATGGATACACGGGCAGGCAGCTTGGTGGTCAGTGGAGGAGTATTTAAAGTAGGGACCGCAGACAGGCTATCAAAGGCCTAAAATAACAAACAATAGGCTCATGGCAGTTTTACAGCGGTTACATGGATACACGGGCAGGCAGCTTGGTGGTCAGTGGAGGAGTATTTAAAGTAGGGACCGCAGACAGGCTATCAAAGGCCTAAAATAACAAACAATAGGCTCATGGCAGTTTTACAGCGGTTACATGGATACACGGGCAGGCAGCTTGGTGGTGAGTGGAGGAGTATTTAAAGTAGGGACCGCAGACAGGCTATCAAAGGCCTAAAATAACAAACAATAGGCTCATGGCAGCTTTACAGCAGTTACATGGATACACAGGCAGCTTGGTGGTGAGTGGAGGAGTATTTAAAGTAGGGACCGCAGACAGGCTATCAAAGGCCTAAAATAACAAACAATAGGCTCATGGCAGCTTTACAGCGGTTACATGGATACACAGGCAGCTTGGTGGTGAGTGGAGGAGTAGTGCAAGGAGTGTCTGTCCCAGTACTCCCAAAATATAAATAGATGTTAATGTCTCGCAAAACAACCAAAACAAAAAAAAGGTGGCATACTTAGGTACAGGGGTGGGCTCATCTACTGAGTTTCTGACATAGTAATTTGGCAGTAACTATTTAATGGTGCCAATATAGGACACAGACACAGACTACTTTAAGTTGCATCATAGATGTCTACAAATTTGTATTGTCAGTGCCAGACATTGAATGATGTCAGCGAATAGACTAAAGATTGGTGGAGCTGTGCGACATAATTTTGCACGTGGTAGAGCACATTTTGAGCTGGGGTAGGGGGGAACTCTCTTGAGGCCGGCGGGACCGCCCCAGGGCCCCTCATGTTACAACAGTGTGTCTGACGTTGGGTGCGCACCACCACCGCCAGAGACACTACATTGTACTATGAGGGACCCAGTAGCAATGCCGTCAACCAAAAGCGAGCACACCCACCTCTTCAGACAAACAGCAGTCTCACGGGTGCTTGCGCCAAGTCGCGATACCACGGCCCCGTGTGGGGAGTTTTGCCATTTAGGGAGGTGTAAACATGTCGTATGCTGTACAATCAGCTGCAGCAAATTAGACATTAGAAAAGTAATTCACAGGCAAGAGCTTTTCATAGGAAAGCTAGGTGTCGGCCGGGCAAGGTGGGGCAAAAGATTTCGAAATCCAGTTGTGGTTCATTTTAATGAATGTTAGATCGTCAACATTTTGGGTAGCCAGACGAGTCCTTTTTTCGGTTAATATTGAACCTGCAGCACTGAATACTCTTTCTGATAGGACACTTGCTGCCGGGCAAGCAAGCTCCTGCAATGCATATTCTGCCAATTCTGGCCAGGTGTCTAATTTGGAGGCCCAGTAATCAAATGGGAATGACGGTTGAGGGAGAACATCGATAAGGGATGAAAAATAGTTAGTAACCATACTGGACAAATGTTGTCTCCTGTCACTTTCAATTGATGCAGCAGTACCTGTCCTGTCTGCGGTCATAGCAAAATCACTCCACAACCTGGTCAGAAAACCCCTCTGTCCAACGCCACTTCTGATGTGTGCACCCCTAACACTCCTAGTCTGCTGCCCCCTGGAGCTCGTGTGAGAACGATCACGTGCGCTGTGTGCTGGGAATGCCTGAAGCAAACGGTCAACAAGAGTTGATTGTTTGGTTGCTAATATTAGTTCCAAGTTCTCATGTGGCATAATATTTTGCAATTTGCCTTTATAGCGTGGATCAAGGAGGCAGGCCAACCAGTAATCGTCATCGTTCATCATTTTCGTAATGCGTGTGTCCCTTTTTAGGATACGTAAGGCATAATCCGCCATGTGGGCCAAAGTTCCAGTTGTCAAATCTCCGGTTGTGATTGGTTGAGGGGCAGTTGCAGGCAAATCTACGTCACTTGTGTCCCTCAAAAAACCAGAACCCGGCCGTGACACGCAACCAATTTCCTGTGCCCCCGGGAAAGGTTCGGCATTAAAAATATACTCATCCCCATCATCCTCCTCGTCCTCCACCTCCTCTTCGCCCGCTACCTCGTCCTGTACACTGCCCTGACCAGACAATGGCTGACTGTCATCAAGGCTTTCCTCTTCCTCTGGTGCAGACGCCTGCTCCTTTATGTGCGTCAAACTTTGCATCAGCAGACGCATTAGGGGGATGCTCATGCTTATTACGGCGTTGTCTGCACTAACCAGCCGTGTGCATTCCTCAAAACACTGAAGGACTTGACACATGTCTTGTATCTTAGACCACTGCACACCTGACAACTCCATGTCTGCCATCCTACTGCCTGCCCGTGTATCCTCCCACAAATAAATAACAGCACGCCTCTGTTCGCACAGTCTCTGAAGCATGTGCAGTGTTGAGTTCCACCTTGTTGCAACGTCTATGATTAGGCGATGCTGGGGAAGGTTCAAAGACCGCTGATAGGTCTGCATACGGCTGGCGTGTACAGGCGAACGTCGGATATGTGAGCAAAGTGCACGCACTTTGAGGAGCAGGTCGGAGAACCCAGGATAAGTTTTCAATAAGCACTGCACCACCAGGTTTAAGGTGTGAGCCAGGCAAGGAATGTGTTTCAGTTGGGAAAGGGAGATGGCAGCCATGAAATTCCTTCCGTTATCACTCACTACCTTGCCTGCCTCAAGATCTACTGTGCCCAGCCACGACTGCGTTTCTTGTTGCAAGAACTCGGACAGAACTTCCGCGGTGTGTCTGTTGTCGCCCAAGCACTTCATAGCCAATACAGCCTGCTGACGCTTGGCAGTAGCTGGCCCATAATGGGACAACTGGTGTGCAACAGTGTCATCTGCCGATGGAGTGGTTGGCAGACTGCGTTCTGTGGAAGAGCTGTAGCTTCTGCAGGAGGACGAGGAGGAGGAGGAGGAGGGGGTGCGAACGCCTACAGCCAACTGTTTCCTAGACCGTGGGCTAGGCACAACTGTCCCTAAATTGATGTCGCCTGTGGACCCTGCATCCACCACATTCACCCAGTGTGCCGTGATGGACACATAACGTCCCTGGCCATGCCTACTGGTCCATGCATCTGTAGTCAGGTGCACCTTTGTACTCACAGATTGCCTGAGTGCATGGACGATGCGCTGTTTAACATGCTGGTGCAGGGCTGGGATGGCTTTTCTGGAAAAAAAGTGTCGACTGGGTAGCTCGTATCGTGGTTCAGCGTACTCCATCAGGGCTTTGAAAGCTTCGCTTTCAACTAACCGGTAGGGCATCATCTCTAACGAGATTAGTCTAGCTATGTGGGCGTTAAAACCCTGTGTACGCGGATGCGAGGATAAGTACTTCCTTTTTCTAACCAGAGTCTCATGTAGGGTGAGCTGGACTGGAGAGCTGGAGATCGTGGAACTTTCGGGTGTGCCGGTGTACATGGCAGACTGAGAGACGGTTGGAGACGGTATTGTTTCCGCCGGTGCCCTAGATGCAATATTTCCTCCTACAAAACTGGTGATTCCCTGACCCTGACTGCTTTTGGCTGGCAAAGAAACCTGCACAGATACTGCCGGTGGTGCGGAAAATGGTGGCCTTACAGTGACGGAAGGGATGTTGCGTTGCTGACTAGCTTCATTGGCCGAGGGTGCTACAACCTTGAGGGACGTTTGGTAGTTAGTCCAGGCTTGAAAATGCATGGTGGTTAAGTGTCTATGCATGCAACTAGTATTTAGACTTTTCAGATTCTGACCTCTGCTTAAGCTAGTTGAACATTTTTGACAGATGACTTTGCGCTGATCAGTTGGATGTTGTTTAAAAAAATGCCAGACTGCACTCTTCCTAGACTCGGATCCCTTTTCAGGGATTGCAGACTGAGCTTTAACCGGATGGCAACGCTGTGCTCCAACAGGTTTTGGCTTTGACACGCGTTTTGGGCCAGATACGGGCCCGGCAGATGGAACCTGTTGCGATGTTGATGCCTGCTGCGGCCCCTCCTCCACCTCCGCTTCTGAACTACTGCCGCCTGCACCCTGTTCCCCCAATGGCTGCCAATCGGGGTCAATAACTGGGTCATCTATTACCTCCTCTTCGAGCTCGTGTGCAACTTCGTCTGTGTCACTGTGTCGGTCGGTGGTATAGCGTTCGTGGCGGGGCAACATAGTCTCATCAGGGTCTGATTGTGGATCTGTACCCTGAGAGGGCAATGTGGTGGTCTGAGTCAAAGGAGCAGCATAGTACTCTGGCTGTGGCTGTGCATCAGTGCACTCCATGTCAGAATATACTTGTAATGGGCATGGCCTGTTAAATGTTTCACTTTCTAAGCCAGGGACGGTATGTGTAAAGAGCTCCATGGAGTGACCCGTTGTGTCGCCTGCTGCATCCTTCTCTCTTGTTGTAGTTTTTGCTGAGGAGGACAAGGAAGCGACTTGTCCCTGACCGTGAACATCCACAAGCGACGCGCTGCTTTTACATTTACCAGTTTCGGAAGAGGAGGCAAAAGAGCTAGAGGCTGAGTCTGCAATGTAAGCCAAAACTTGCTGTTGCTGCTCCGCCTTTAAAAGCGGTTTTCCTACTCCCAGAAAAGAGAGCGTTCGAGGCCTTGTGTAGCCTGACGACGAAACTGGCTCCACAGCTCCAGACTTAGGTGGAATATTTTTATCCCCACGACCACCTGATGCTCCACTACCACTACCATCATTACCAGCTGACAATGAACGCCCACGACGACCTCTTGCACCAGACTTCCTCATTGTTTTAAAATCTTAACCAAAGTAACTTTATTTGTTGCTGTCAAACAACTTACACGGTGAGCTATAACTTCAGTATGATTTCAATATCCCTTAACAGGTTGGTGAGACCACAAGGAAAATCAGGCACAATGTTACACACTCTGTTTTCTGTGGCACAAAATCACAGAGATGACACACACGCAGGACTGTCACTCAAGCACTAATGTCAATATTAATCTCCCACCTAATTTATTTATTTTTTTTTCTCAGGGAGACTTTAGAAACCAAATAATATAAAAAAAAAAAAAAAAAAAAAAGGCTTTCTATGGCCCACAATTAGAGAGAGAGAGGTGGCACACCCAGGAGTCAAGACTGGCGCACAAGCTGAAAGGGCAATATTACTCTCCCACTGTTTTTTAAAGTTTTTTTTTTATTTCAGGGAGACTTTAGAAACCAAATAATATTAAAAAAACCAAAAAAAAAATAGCCTTTCTATGGCCCACTGAATGAGAGAGAGAGGTGGCACACCCAGGAGTCAAGACTGGCACACAAGCTGAAAGGGCAATATTACTCTCCCACTGTTTTTTTATGTATTTTTTGTTTTTTAAGGGAGACTTTAGAAACCCAATAATATTTAAAAAAAAAAATAAATAGGCTTTCTATGGCCCACTGAATGAAAGGGAGAGAGGTGGCACACCCAGGAGTCAAGACTGGCACACAAGCTGAAAGGGCAATATTACTCTCCCACTGTTTTTTTATGTTTTTTTTTTTTTTTTCAGGGAGACTTTAGAAACCAAATAATATTAAAAAAACCAAAAAAAAAATAGCCTTTCTATGGCCCACTGAATGAGAGAGAGAGGTGGCACACCCAGGAGTCAAGACTGGCACACAAGCTGAAAGGGCAATATTACTCTCCCACTGTTTTTTTATGTATTTTTTGTTTTTTAAGTGAGACTTTAGAAACCCAATAATATTTTTTAAAAAAAATAAATAGGCTTTCTATGGCCCACTGAATGAGAGGGAGAGAGGTGGCACACCCAGGAGTCAAGCCTGGCACACAAGCTGAAAGGGCAATATTACTCTCCCACTGTTTTTTTATGTATTTTTTGTTTTTTAAGGGAGACTTTAGAAACCCAATAATATTTAAAAAAAAAAAAAAATAGGCTTTCTATGGCCCACTGAATGAGAGGGAGAGAGGTGGCACACCCAGGAGTCAAGACTGGCACACAAGCTGAAAGGGCAATATTACTCTCCCACTGTTTTTTTAGGCATTTTTTTTTTTTTCAGGGAGACTTTAGAAACCAAATAATATTAAAAAAAAAAAAAAAAAAAATAGGCTTTCTATAGCCCACTGAGTGAGAGATAGCACACACAGCAGTGGCACACAAGCCCTGACTGAGGCCAATATTTTTCTCCCACTGATTGATGTAGTGTTTTTGTGTTGAGGTAGAATTTAGAACACAAATCACGGAAAAAATAAATAGGCTTTCTATGGCCCACTCAGTGAGAGATGGCACACACAGGGATGGCACTGTAGCAGAAATGCCAATCTTAATCTCCCACAAAAAAAAAAAAAAAAAAACAGGGACTGTCCTACAATTACTATCTCCCTGCAGTAATCTAAGCCAGGTATGGCAGGCAGCAATAGGAGTGGACTGATGCACAAATTAAATAAAAAGTGTGGACAAACAAAAAAGATAGCTGTGCAGAAAGGAAGGAACAAGAGGATATGTGCTTTGAAAAAAGCAGTTGGTTTCCACAGTGGCGTACACACAGCAATACAGCTATCACGGAGCCTTCTAGGGCAGCCCAATGAGCTACAGCGGTGAGGGGAAAAAAAAAAAAAAATAGCTTCCACAGTCCCTGCACACCGAAGGTGGTGTTGGACAGTGGAAATCGCTGCAGCACAAGCGGTTTGGTGGTTAGTGGACCCTGCCTAACGCTCTCCCTGCTTCTGACAAAGCGGCAGCAACCTGTCCCTAAGCTCAGATCAGCAGCAGTAAGATGGCGGTCGGCGGGAACGCCCCTTTATAGCCCCTGTGACGCCGCAGACAGCAAGCCAATCACTGCAATGCCCTTCTCTAAGATGGTGGGGACCAGGATCTATGTCATCACGCTGCCCACACTCTGCGTTCACCTTCATTGGCTGAGAAATGGCGCTTTTCGCGTCATTGAAACGCGACTTTGGCGCGAAAGTCGCGTACCGCATGGCCGACAAGCACAGGGGTCGGATCGGGTTTCATGAGACGCCGACTTAGCCAAAAGTCGGCGACTTTTGAAAATGATCGACCCGTTTCGCTCAACCCTTGCCATCAGCAATGTTTTGGGATTCTTGATGATGGAGTAAATTACCTGTATGAGATGCTAGAGATGGCTCGCATCTTATGAAAACATCAACAGGAGAGTTTTAAACTAGAGCAATATGGGATAGGAAGTATACGGCCAGGAAAAAGAATGCAGCTAATGAATTATTTTTAGAACACTGCTATTAGAAGTGGAAATAAAGAACAAAGACAACAAATTCTGAACGAAAAAAGAGGAGTAAGAGATACCATTTGTGTATATACAAATGCACAGAGCATGGGAAACAAACAAAGAGAATTGAAGCTGCTAACACAGGAAGAGAGATATGAAGCCATAGGCATCACTGAAACTTGGTGGGATGATACACATTATTGGAATACAAACCTTGAAGGCTACAGCTTATTTATAAGAAACAGCTTTACAAGAGGGGAAGAGGTGTTGCATTGTATGTTAGGAAAATGTACTGTATATCTCAACAGAGATCTAAGCTTCAGAGAATGGTAGCTCTGTAGAAACTGTTTGGGTAAGAATTCAAGGATAGAAGCACAGAATGGATACTATTGTAGATATTTAGTATAGGCCACCAGGACAGCCTGAAAATATGGATGAACTCTTTTTATATCAGATGTCTTTGTTGTCAAAAAAGTACGCCATAGTGAATATGGGAGATTTTAACTATCCATATATTTGTTGGGAATCTCTCTCAAGCAAAAGTAATGGGTCCAGAGAATTCTAATTTTCTCTCACTGACAACTTTATTTTTCAGAAGGTAGAAGAGAAAACAAAAGGATTTGCCATCTTGGACATAATTCTTAACAACAGGGAGGAAATGGTTGTGGAAGTAAAGGTGGCTGCGAATTTTGGAGGCAGCAATCATGCTATCCTTGAATTTTGGATTACAAAAGGAGGAAGACCAGCGAGGACTAAGACTTTAAGTTTGGACTTCAGAAAGGCAGATTTTAATGGACTCAGAAAGAGGTTAGGAAAGGTCCAATGACTGGATGTTCTAAAGGATAAAAATGTCCAAAAAGGATGGGTGATTTTGCTAAATGAAATTCTTACTGCACAATCAGTAACAATCCTGAAAATAAGAAAGAATTGGTAGCATTGAAAGAGACCAGGATGGTTGAACACAAAACTTAAACACTTGCTAAAGGAAAGAAGAAGTGTATTGAAAAAAGAAGTGTATATCTGGCACAATGGTGTTGGGACTATGGGCGCTAACCAGGTTCCTAAAACTAGGGGTGCCCTAGTCTATCCCTGTCATCCGGATTACGCCTGAAGGTGGAAACGCCGGGTTCTTGTGCCTTGCTATGTTGCTATATCAACCCTTCTCTGTCCCCTCTCCCACCCAGGGTAGTGGGAAGCTGAAGTGTATAGGAACACACTAACCAGACAAACAAGGGAAGACAGACAGGGCTACATGAAAATACCAACCATACAAAATACACACACCAAACAAGGAGAAACCAAATAGTAGAGGATGAGCATGTACGCACAAACAAAACTCCAAGCAACAATTTCCTAAACAATCTCCAAACGCCACCTCCAACCATGAACTACTCCTCTAATTCGAGAACCAGGCAGTAAGAAATAATAATAGCAAGCGCTAGAAGAGCTAAAGCCAGTAATGAAGTGAGTCTTGCAAGGTAGACCAAAAGCAATTAAAAAGGATTTTTGGGGGTATGTCAAAACCAGAAGAAAAATCAAAGATGCTATAGGATTTTTACCGGACGAAAAGGGTGAAGTGGTCAAAAATGATGTTGAAAGGACAACATTTTAAATTCCTATTTTGCATACATGTTCTCTAAGAAAGCAAATGTAACATTAACTGATTTTCACTGTGCTTTTGAAAGATTAAAATAATCCACACTATCTATAAATAGAGAGATGGTAAGGGAACGCTTAGCTAATTTGAATCTCCTGGCCATGAGATAGCAGAGGAAATTGCAGAACCAATATCCAAAATCTTTGAAAATTCTTGGAGAATAGTAGAAGTCTCAGAAGATTGAGGAAGGGTAAATGTTGTCCCTTTCTTCAGAAAAGGAAAGAAAGTAGAGCCAGGAAATTACAGGCCAGTGAGCCTTACTTCTATATAAGGAAAGATCTTTGGCTTTGCAGCAAACAAGTCATGCCTGACTAATCTAATTTCCTACTATGATGGAATCACTGACTGGGTGGATCAGGGAAATTTGGTAGATATAGTATATCTTGACTTCAGCAAAGCATTTGATAAAGTATCTCATAATATCTTTATTGAAAAAATAACCAAGTATGGGATTGACAAGGCTATGGTTAGGTGGATTCATATCATACTCAGAGTTGTAATAAATGGTTGTGCATCCAACTGGAAGAGTGTTTCAAGTGGGGTACCAAAAGGCTCTGTCCTGGCCCCAGTGTTGTTCACCATTTTTATAAATGATCTAGATAAGGGAACTGAAGGTAACCTAATCAAATTTGCAGCTGATGCAAAGCTATAAATGATAGTTATCACTAGAGAAGACAGAGAAGGGATTATGAAGGATCTAGGTAGGGCAGTGACTAATAGAATGGTTCTTTAACCCCTTCCCGACCCATGACGCCACGTAGGCGTCATGAAAACCCGTGCCAATCCGACCCATGACGCCTATGTGGCGTCATGGAATGATCGCGTCCCTGCAGATCGGGTGAAGGGGTTAACTCCGATTTCACCCGATCTGCAGAGACAGGGGGAGTGGTGCTTCAGCCCAGGGGGGGTGGCTTCACCCCCCCGTGGCTACGATCGCTCTGATTGGCTGTTGAAAGTGAAACTGCCAATCAGAGCGATTTGTAATATTTCACCTGAAAAACTGGTGAAATATTACAATCCAGCCATGGCCGATGCTGCAATAACATCGGCCATGGCTGGAAACACTAATGTGACCCCCCCACCCCACCGATCGCCCCCCCAAGTGACCGATCTGTGCTCCGCTCCCCTCGGTCCTGTGCTCCGCTGCCCCGTGCTCCTGCCCGCTCCCCCCGTGCTGCTATGCCACCCCCCTGTGCTCCGACGCCCCCCGTGCCCCGATCTCCCCCCCCTTATACTCACCGAGGCTCCCGGTGTCCGTCCGCCTCCTCGCTGGGCGCCGCCATCTTCCAAAATGGCAGGCGCATGCTCAGTGAGCCCACCGAATCTGCCAGTTGGCAGATTCGTTAAAAGTACATTTTGATCGCTGTGATAGGTTCTATCACAGCGATCAAAATAAAAAAATGATAAATTAACCCCCCCCTTTATCACCCCCATAGGTAGGGACAATAATAAAATAAAGAAAATATTACCCACTAGGGTTAGGGTTAGAAATAGGGTTAGGGTTACGGGTGGGGTTAGGGTTAGGGGTAGGGTTAGGGTTATGGCATGTGCACACAGAGCGGATTTGGATGCGGATTCGCAGCGGATCCGCAGCGGATTGGCCGCGGATCTGCAGCGGATTGGCCGCGGATCCGCAGCGGATCCGCAGTGGATTGGCCGCGGATCTGCAGCGGATTGGCCGCTGCGAATTTGTAGCAGTTTTCCATCAGGTTTACAGTACCATGTACACCTATGGAAAACCAAATCCGCTGTGCCCATGGTGCGGAAAATTCCGTGCAGAAACGCTGCGTTGTATTTTCCGCAGCATGTCAATTCTTTGTGCGGATTCCGCAGCGTTTTACACCTGTTCCTCAATAGGAATCCGCAGGTGAAATCCGCACAAAAAAACACTGGAAATCAGCTGTAAATCCGCAGGTAAAACGCAGTGCCTTTTACCTGCAGATTTTTCAAAAATCGTGTGGAAAAATCTCACACGAATCCGCAACGTGGGCACATAGCCTTAGGGTTAGGGTTGGAATAAGAGTTAGGGTTGGAATTAGGGCTAGGGTTGGAAATAGGGTTAAGATTAGGCTTGTGGTTAGGGTTACGGATAGGGTTAGGGGTGTGTTGGCGTTACAGTTGTGGTTAGGGTTGGGATTAGGGTTAGGGTTGGGATTAGGGTTAGGATTAGGGTTAGGGTTGGAATTAGGGTTACGGGTGTGTTGGGGTTAGGGTTGTGGTTAGGGGTGTGTTGGGGTTAGGGTTGTGATTAGGGTTATGACTACAGTTGGGATTAGGATTAGGGGTGTGTTGGGGTTAGTGTTGAAGTTAGAATTGAGGGGTTTCCACTGTTTAGGCACATCAGGGGTCTCCAAACGCAACATGGCGCCACCATTGATTCCAGCCAATCTTGCGTTCAAAAAGTCAAATGGTGCTCCCTCCCTTCCAAGCCCCGACGTGCGCCCAAACAGTGGTTTACCCCCACATATGGGGTACCAGCGTACTCAGGACAAACTGGGCAACAAATATTGGGGTCCAATTTCTCCTGTTACCCTTGTGAAAATAAAAAATTGCTTGCTAAAACATCTTTTTTGAGGAAAGAAAAATGATTTTTTATTTTCACGGCTCTGCGTTATAAACTTCTGTGAAGCACTTGGGGGTTGAAAGTGCTCACCAAACATCTAGATAAGTTCCTTCGGGGGTCTAGTTTCCAAAATCGGGTCACTTGTGGGGTGTTTCTACTGTTTAGGACCATCAGGGGCTCTGCAAATGCAATGTGATGCCCGCAGACCATTCCATCAAAGTCTGCATTTCAAATGTCACTACTTCCCTTCCGAGCCCTGACGTGTGCCCAAACAGTGGTTTACCCCCACATATGGGGTATCAGCGTACTCACAACAAACTGGGCAACAAATATTGGGGTCCAATTTCTCCTGTTACCCTTGTGAAAATAAAAAATTGCTTGCTAAAACATCTTTTTTGAGGAAAGAAAAATGATTTTTTATTTTCACGGCTCTGCGTTGTAAACTTCTGTGAAGCACTTGGGGGTTGAACTTGCTCACCACACATCTAGATAAGTTCCTTGGTGGGTCTAGTTTCCAAAATGGGGTCACTTATGGGGGGTTTCTACTGTTTAGGCATATCAGGGGCTCTGCAAACGTAACATGATGCCCGCAGACCATTCCATCAAAGTCTGCATTCCAAAACGTCACTACTTCCCTTCCGAGCCCCGGCATGTGCCCAAACAGTGGTTTACCCCCACATATGGGGTATTAGCGTACTCAAGAGAAACTGGACAACAACTTTTGGGGTCAAATTTCTCCTGTTACCCTTGCAAAAATAAAAAATTCTGGGCTAAAAAAATATTTTTGAGGAAAGGAAACACATTTATTATTTTCACGGCTCTGCGTTATAAACTTCTGTGAAGCACTTGGGGGTTCAAAGTGCTCACCACACATCTAGATAAGTTCCCTTGGGGGTCTAGTTTCCAAAATGGAGTCACTTGTGGGGAGTTCCTACTGTTTAGGCACATCAGGGGCTCTGCAAACGCAACCTGACACCCGCAGAGCATTCCATCAAAGTCTGCATTTCAAAACATCACTACTTCCCTTCCTAACCCCGACGTGTGCCAAAACAGTGGTTTACCCCCACATATGGGGTATCAGCGTACTCAGGAGAAACTGGACAACAACTTTTGGGGTCAAATTTCTCCTGTTACCCTTGCAAAAATAAAAAATTCTGGGCTAAAAAAATATTTTTGAGGAAAGGAAACACATTTATTATTTTCACGGCTCTGCGTTATAAACTTCTGTGAAGCACTTGGGGGTTCAAAGTGCTCACCACACATCTAGATAAGTTCCTTGGGAGGTCTAGTTTCCAAAATGGGGTCACTTGTGTGGGAGCTCCAATGTTTAGGCACACAGGGGCTCTCCAAACGCGACATGGTGTCCGCTAATGATTGGAGCTAATTTTCCATTCAAAAAGCCAAATGGCGTGCCTTCCCTTCCGAGCCCTGCCGTGCGCCCAAACAGTGGTTTACCCCCACATATGGGGTATCATCGTACTCAGGACAAACTTGACAACAACATTTGGGGTCCAATTTCTCCCATTACCCTTGGGAAAATAAAAAATTCTGGGCTAAAAATCATTTTTGAGGAAAGAAAAATTATTTTTGATTTTCACGGCTCTGCGTTATAAACTTCTGTGAAGCACCTGGGGGTTATAAGTGCTCACTATGCTTCTAGATAAGTTCCTTGGGGGGTCTAGTTTCCAAAATGGGCTCACTTGTAGGGGAGCTCCAATGTTTAGGCACACAGGGGCTCTCCAAACGCGACATGGTGTCCGCTAACGATTGGAGCTAACTTTCCATTCAAAAAGTCAAATGGCACGCCTCCCATTCTGAGCCTTGCCGTGCACCCAAACAGTGGTTTACCCCCACATATGAGGTATCGGCGTACTCAGGAGAATTTGCCCAACAAATTTTAGGATCCATTTTATCCTGTTGCCCATGTGAAAATGAAAAAATTGAGGCTAAAAGAAATTTTGTTTGAAAAAAAAGTACTTTTTCATTTCTACGGATCAATTTGTGAAGCACCTGAGGGTTTAAAGTGCTCACTATGCTTCTAGATAAGTTCCTTGGGGGGTCTAGTTTCCAAAATGGGGTCATTTGTGGGGGAGCTCCAATGTTTAGGCACACGGGGGCTCTCCAAACGCGACATGGTGTCCGCTAAAGATTGGAGCCAATTTTTCATTGAAAAAGTCAAATGGCGCTCCTTCCCTTCCGAGCCCTGCCGTGCGCCCAAACAGTGGTTTACCCCCACATATGAGGTATCAGCGTACTCAGGACAAATTGGACAACAAAGTTTGTGGTCCAGTTTCTCCTTTTACCCTTGGGAAAATAAAAAAAAAATCGCTAAAATATCATTTTTGTGACTAAAAAGTTAAATGTTCATTTTTTCCTTCCATGTTGCTTCTGCTGCTGTGAAACACCTGAAGGGTTAATAAACTTCTTGAATGTGGTTTTGAGCACCTTGAGGGGTGCAGTTTTTAGAATGGTGTCACTTTTGGGTATTTTCAGCCATATAGAACCCTCAAACTGACTTCAAATGTGAGGTGGTCCCTAAAAAAAATGGTTTTGTAAATTTTGTTGTAAAAATGAGAAATCACTGGTCAAATTTTAACCCTTATAACTTCCTAGCAAAAAAAAATTTGTTTCCAAAATTGTGCTGATGTAAAGTAGACATGTGGGAAATGTTATTTATTAACTATTTTGTGTCACATAACTCTCTGGTTTAACAGAATAAAAATTCAAAATGTGAAAATTGTGAAATTTTCAAAATTTTCGCCAAATTTCCGTTTTTTTCACAAATAAACTAAAAAATTATCGACCTAAATTTACCACTAACATGAAGCCCAATATGTCACGAAAAAACAATCTCAGAATCGCTAGGATCCGTTGAAGCGTTCCTGAGTTATTACCTCATAAAGGGACACTGGTCAGAATTTCAAAAAACGGCAAGGTCATTAAGGCCAAAATAGGCTGGGTCATGAAGGGGTTAACAAAGAGAAATGCAAGATTCTACATTTGGGCAAGAAAACCAAACATTGCAAAAATTATAACAAGAACAACAGACAAACAAACATAACAAAAATTACATCTACAGAATGGAAGGAATAGAACTAAGCAACAGCACGTGTGAAAAAGACTTGAGTATGCTAATAGATCACAGACTACACATGAGTCAACAGTGTGATGCAGCAATATCAAAGGCAACCACCATTCTGAGATGTATTAAGAGAAGCATAGAGTCTTGATTGGCATGATGGACCTCACAAAATATGATTGCCCCCACAGTCTCACTTATAATTTGATCCCCCACTACAGAATCGTCCCCCACAACCACCCAACACAGTATGATGGCTCTCACTGCCCCTCAAAAAATATGATTCCACACGAATAATGATGATCCCCATGTAATATGATCCCCTCCAGCTTCCTATATAAAGAATGATGACAACCACATTATGATCCTTTATAGCACTCCAAAACACTATGATGGCCACTACAGCACCCTATACACTGTATAATAGTCTCAAGTGTTCCCCACACAGTATGATCTCCCACAGTCATCCAACAGCCCCCTGCACACATTTTGAAGTCCTGCATAGCCTCACAAAACAGTATGATGGCCCTCATGGTCCCCCCACAGAGTGTAATCCTCCACAAACTCCCAACTTAGTATTATCACCCACATGGCCCCCAAGACAGTATGATGGACCCATGGGCCCCCACATCTCACTATGGACAGTTTGACAGTACCCCACACAATCTGAAGGCTCCTCCAGCACAGTATGATAACCCCCAGCCCCCAGCACAGAATGGTAACCCCACAGTATTATCCACTGCAGCCCCCTAACACAGTATGATAGCCCCACATGTGAATGACTATAAAAAAATATAATTTCTCACTTCACCCCCGTTCTCCCGGCAATCTGCTTCAGTCTTTGTTCTTTGCAAACTGAGGCTCCACAGCAAGCGCAATCTAGTGATGTGTTCATGCCTTTTTAATCAGTATAACGTCGACGACCCGACAATGTCTGTAGGTTACTCAGCACAATCCTGTGAACAGGTTCCCTTTAAATTATATGGAAATATATATTGCATTTATGAATGTTTGCTGCAGAATAAAGACAGATTTGACCAAATAATGACGCTACATAGTACTAAAATAGTACCACCATACAGCGCCCTGTGGCAAAATATAGCTGTCAGAAAAATTTGGTTTGAATAAATGCACATTTTGCTCATTTTTGGTTTTTAAGCTACATTTATAGTAAAATGTAAAATATTTCTTGTGCATGCCTCCTAAAAGAATTGATACATCTTAGGCTGTCTAGACAGAGATTAAAATCCTGTTATGAGCAAAAATGCACATTTTCTATCAATTCATCTAGTGCATATTGTGGTAACATTCACACTTACTCCAAATTGATTGTGCAATGTATTTTACATCAGTGAGCACAGTTCAAAGTTATTGCACAATTTTGTCACATACAGTAACATGTGCCAGTTTTTGGTGCAGTTTATGCCACAAATTGGAATATATCAATTGATAACTTCCCTCTCAAGTGTTTATTTAAAGGGTATTTTCCTATCTGGGACATTAGTGGTGTCTGCAACACCATAAATATCTTATAGATGTGAGTCCAAAATTTGAGTGAGTCCACCAGTGATCCAAAGTTTGAGAACAGGATCTCATCATGCACCACCTAGGATGAAGAATTCAAAAAATAGCAGAGCAAGCATGTAAATGAATGTATAAAGATGCACATACAAGCCACTAGATACAAGCTAATCATTTCTCTGCAAGCGAAATTCATGAAGAATTTTTAGGAATGCGCTGAACCAGCTAATTTCAAACAATTTGCAATTTGCTATATGCAAATTGCTTTAAGTGACAGCTGCCAGAGAAGACACCTGACCTTGGGCTCTGTCGAGCAAGTGGCCTTGCCATCAAAGCCAGAATAAAAGCAGAAGCAGGAAATGTAGCAGCAATTTTGTGGAGAATCTGGATAGTGAGAGAATGTCATAGCTCTCAGATTAATTATAGATATAGGGAGAGAATGCCATAAAACACTGAATAAACTGCATAGATCGTGTGCAACGGTACAGCAGTGAAGCAGTGTTACTAACTGTTTACCAATAGTCATATACTGTATGTTGAGGTCAATTTGACATTACTAATCTAGTGTTTGCATTTAAGAGCTTGAAAAAGGTTAGATACGGTCATAGGAGTTCCTAGTGTGCTTTGCACGTCTTTTGGAAACTTATCAGTACTTTCGGTTTGCATTAAATAAATAATAAAAAAAACAATTGGCAATGTTGTCTAATTCAAAGTTTGTTCATGTCTAGTGACCACCTCTCTATTCCTGGCAGTACATGATGAGACCTCAGATATTGGTCCAGCTTCTGGACCTGCAACTGGTAGACATTGATCTCTTATTTCTTGGATATGTCATAGATGTCCCGGATGGGACAACCCATTTAATACGGACAAATTAGAGTCCATAGTATAATCACAGATAGTTCAGAGCCCATAAAATATAATAAATATAGGTTTCTGTCCACATAGCCGTATGAGGGCTTATTTTTTGCTGGACAAGTAATACTTTTGAATGACACCATTCATCCATTCATTTTATCATGTCATGCTCTGGAAAGCGAGGAAAAAAAATTCAAGTGCATTGAAATTGCAAAAAAAAAAAAGTGCAATTCCACAATTGTTTTTTTTAGGGTTTTTATTCACCATGTTCACTATATAGTAAAACTGACCTGGCAATATCATTCTCCAGCTCAGTATGAGTACAAAGATACCAAACATTTATAGTTTTTTTTTTTTTATTTAGGTGGTGAAAAAAAAATCTGGAATAAGTAAAAAAAATTGTGCTTGTGACGCCATTTTTCGAGACCTGCAACGTTTTCAATTTTTGGAATATGGAGGTTTGTGAGGTCTTATTTCCTGGACACTGAGCTGAAATTTTTGCTTATATTATTTTGGGGTTGGATCACCCCCCAAGGGCAGTGGGGTACTCGGTACCGGGTCCTTCGGTTCACAGGGGGATGTCACGGTGACTGACCCGGTCCGTGGCCCTGGGACGTCTGTGTAAAAGGGAAAGGTCTTTAAGGGGAATGTTTGTGACACCACCTGTGGTATTCGGTCAGGGAGACTGATGCTGCTTTAAGGGGTCCACTGGGGTGATGTTATGGCATCTAGATGGTATACCTTCCCACAGGTGAAGTGTATCCCCAGGGCTTTCCGGTGTATAGATGGTGAATGATGAATGGCGCAGTGAAGAACGAGGACACAAGGTTGCAGTCTCTTTAACTTTACTGAAGACTTCAGCATCCACAGTCCAGGGCACCAGATTACTGGGCCGGCAGTGTCCGGCCGGTTTGGAGGCAAGTCCAGAGTTCCCTTATCTTGGTGGAAATCAGTAGCCTTCCTTTCTGCTGCGGTGGTGTAGTCCCTAACAGCCTATGGCTTCACATAAGGGTCTCACAGATGCGATGTTTCGCTCTCTCTGTCCCCCGTATAGGATGAGACAAAACCCGTATGACTGGTGACTTGAGCCTGTTTATAGGGTCTCTTAGATAACTTGTCTTTGTAGGTGTCACCGTGCCTCCTGGGTGTAGGTGCGGACAGGTAACCTGCAATTAGCTGTCCTGCCGGTCTCTGAAATAAGTCGTAGAGGTCCTTATTCCTTCTGTGTTCTGGCTACCGGGATGTTGCGCCTCAGAGGGAGACAGCTTGAGCGGGGCTGGTCCCCTTCTGGTATCCTCTCCTTTGCGTCGACTTCCTTCACACTCACTGCAATACAGTTCTGCCTTTCAATGTCTCTTTCTGGGAGCTGCAGCTCTGAGGGCATGTACTGCTTCTTTAACCTTCCATCCTCCTCAGACTCTGGTCTGGAACTCACTAACTTTCCCTACAGACTGCCAGTTATATATATATGGGGAGTGACCTAATAAATAGGAGCAGAATGCGCCCCCTGGTGGTCTGGAGTGTGAAATGTGTTGCCCGCTTGTGATACCTGGATGCAGTTATCCTTCTTTGCCTCCAAACGTAGCATCACTCTCCCCGAGAGGAAAGCAATACCACTGCGACGACCAGGACCCTGGGGCGCCGCAGGGTAGATGCAATATTTTGATTACCTCTTATTGCATTTTATTGCAATGTTGTGGCATCCCAAAAAATGTAATTCTGGCGTTTTTTGTTTTCCTTCTTGTTACGCCTTTTACCGATGGGATTAATTTACTTTATATTTTGACAAAGCCGACTTTTACAAATGCAGTGTTTCCAAATATGTGTATTTTTTATTTTGCTTTAATTGTTTTATTTAAACGGGGATAAAAGGTGGGTGATTGAACTTTTATATATATGTTTTCATATTTCTAAAAACATTTTTTTCACTTTCTTCTCTTTTTTGTTAGTTCCCTTAGGGGACTTGAAGATGCGATCATCTGATCACTTGTACTATACATTGCATTGCTACAGGCTGGCTTTCACAGGTACACTATCCTGAGATACAGGGTTCTTCAGCACAACCCCGGCAGTCATAGTGACCCATCGGCATCCCGGAATCATGTCACAGGAGGTGTTAATGGAAGGAAAGAAGAAAAAAAATCTTCCGAATACCAGATTTTAAATTTAACATTGTCAATAGGACTCCATGCACAGTTGGTCTTCTTAAAGGTGTTGTCCGGTCCAAATCGATATGTCTGCAGGCACTCTGTGTGACTGCAGACTTATGAATCCCCATACACTTGTATTGAGCGAGGCCGCGCCTCATCTAGAAATGCGACTGGCCAGTGGGCGTGGCCAACTAGAGGGCACGGCTTCACTCCATATGGAAGCGAGGCCCCACCCACTGGACGGGAGTATGTATAATGCATAAATTCCCTTCGGTCCCAGGTCTGAAACTGGCAACTCCCCGCAGTGCACAGTGCATGCCCTGGGTGGGATTCATAAGTCTGCGGTTACACAGAGTGACAGCAGACTTATCGATTTAGACCGGACATCCCCTTTAAGCAGGACCATTCCCATCCCAAAGATGTGTTTTTATATAAAGAAAAGTCTAGTTATGACTTGGTCCAGCCATGTCTTCACGAGACTAATCACGTGATTGTACAAGTCACTGACTCCTGCGAAATCAACACATTACTCTACCGCTGCAGTGACTGTCATGATGAAAATAAGCTGTACTACTCATTTTTATTTACAAAATGTAGTATAAAACATAAGGCTCCAACTCAATGCGCTAATTCTCCTTGGACAAGTTTGGCAAGGAATATTTGCTTGTCTCCGAATAGGCGAATGGCAACCATTCAGTTCTTCATGGGAACAGACAAGTTTTCTCACCGTGAAACTTTTTCCCCCTAATAAATACACTGATGTATTATATCTTCCCTTTAATTGTGGGTGAAGATAATGAAGGATGACTCGATGTTCCCAGGGATTAGTGCCTTGTCTATATATGTATTAAGCAATACCTAAAACCTATGTCAAACATTGTAAACCGAAACGCTTCTCTTAAAGAGAGACACGAGAGATTAAAGTTAAATCCTTTGATATCTGAGAATCTTGAAGTTGGCTGTCCTAGGAATGAAAGCATAAAACAAACTTTCAGGATGAGCCCGATCTCTGGCGACACTGATTAAACACACAGAAATAAATAATCGCACAGGAACAAATACTTTTTAAACTTCCTGAAAATTGCATTGTTTAATGAGGTTTTGGGATTAAACGATTCATACAGTAAATATATTTAACTCATTAATTTAGGAATAAACAGCAGATGACCTCTAATGCTCGCTATCTCCAATTTACAATTAGGGCTCCTGCTTTGTTGTGACTTTATAGGGTACAGAGCCATAATATGGCTTCCTTAGAGGGTGCATTAGCCCTCAACTGTACTGAACCTCTATGTGCTTCCAGTTTAAAGAGTAACCATTGTTATTAATTCTTTTATTCATTAGTTGTACACGTGAAAATAGAAAAATATTTAGAATTGAGAGTCTTCAGTGGTTGATACCTTTTAATGGCTAACTGAAAAGATGGTAACAAATTGCAAGCTTTCAAGCCAAATCAGGTCCCTTCATCAGACATAGACTAATACAAATTCTGAAGAATCACGTATTTATGCACAATACAGCCCAGAAATAATGCCATAGATAAGACATAGATAAGACTACGCCTGATGAAGAGACCTGTGTAGTCTCGAAAGCTCGCACTTTGATACCATCTTTTCAGTGAGCCATTAAAAGGTATCAACTACTGAGGACTCTCAATTCTAAATATTTTTCATTCTACTGGCTAAAACGGTACCAAGATATATATATCTTTCCTAATTCACACGTGAAAATATGAATTTTTCTAAAATATCTTATTCTACAAATCTGCTTCTTTCTTCTTCTGGATCCAGTTGGATGAACATGTAGATGGACTGCATTGCTGGAGTGAATCAATTCTTCTCCTCCTTGACCGATCATTCATTCTCAAAATTCTTAAACTTCACAAATCATGGGTAAAATTACAATTAAAACAATGGTTACTCTTTAAAGATAATTGTAGCAGGATCTATCAGACTCTGAAAGTAAAGGTCCATTTACATGGACCAACTGGGAGCAGTGAACGATGGTTGATTGGTAATTATTTATCAATCGTAGGACGATTGATATTTTGTTTACATGGGCAGATTGTGGTGAACAATGCACGGTGATCTGTAGTAGATTATTCAGCACCATTGTTCTCGGCAGTGCAAGTCCTTATTACACAGGACAATGTGCTGCCGAGAACAGTGATCTTTTGTGCTGCATTTTGCTCATTCAATGGGCGATTTGCATCCTGTTTACCCAGCAAGATTATTAAGAGAGCTCATTCACGATAATCTTCTAGTGTAAATGCACCTTACAGAGTTTTTATTCCCTAGTAGCAATGCTCCATACACTGTCATTTAAGCTCCCTGCCAATGTGCATGAGTACTTATAATCTGTAAATTAAACCGCTGGTTTTAAATGGGGCTAAAAGAGATCTGCAATAGATGATGAGTCCATAATCCATGGATTTCATGGGGCATCCCTGTTATTGCAAGTTATCAGTGGTTCACTGATGTTCTCCAGAACCAGTTGGTGCTGGAGATCATTCATCACCTTTTGCACAATTGAGAGCAATTTGAACTAGAAGCCGGACCAGTGCATACTCCGTGAAGCCTACCCAGACCACAGACTGTCTACTATTAAAGTCTCCTGAGATACTTGTTTCTAACACATAAGTGAAGAGCTGAATTGAAACTTTTTCTATTTACTTAAAATTATCACCTATCCAAAGGGTACGCAAAAAATCCTAAATCTGTGAACGACTGATGGCTGAAACTCCCATCAATCTCTAGAATGTCAGACTTGTTTAATTATAGAGGATTGAGGTTGAGCGAGACTACTTCTGCTTTGTTCCATTTCTGTGGGACTGATGGAAATAGTTAAGCAATGTACTTGGCTATATCTGGTTAAATAGAATGGCAGCCGTCGTGTACCACAGCTGCTCCTTTCAGATGGGAGATGCAGTCCCCATTCTGGTGATCATTTGGGGGGTCAGCAATTGTGTCTCCCTTGTGAGAGGATCGGCCATAACACATGATACTCTCAAAACTATCAGAACGTTGGACTTGTGTCCCCTGTTTGAATGGGGACGATGTTGAGCATGATGGCCACCGTTCCATTGAATCTCAGTGGCCCAGCTACTTCTCTTGGCTATCACCAGCAGTCACATAGAGCTTTAGTAGAATGGCAACAGTTGTGTGCTAGCCACTTTATTTGAATGGGGAACAAAAGTCACTGTTCTGGCAAACAGTTTGCATCACAGCATTCAGATGCCCACCGATCTTGTATTTGTAAAGTATCCTGTAGAAAAGTGATCACTTGCAGCAGGTGCAATATTCCTTGCAGAGTTCACTACCTATGGAATGAGGTGAACATCTCAGGTGGTGCTTATCCCAGACTGTCTTTTTTTTTTACACAGATGTTGCCCAGACTTCACCAAGGACTTCACTAAAGATGTAGTATGGACTGCATGTATATAGGGCGGCACGGCGGCTCAGTGGCTAGACTTGCAGCGCTGAAGTCCTGGGTTCAAATCCTACCAAGGACAACATTTGCAATGAGTTTGTATGTTCTCCGCGTGTTTGCGTGGGTTTCCTCTGAGCACTCCGGTTTCCTCCCACATTCCAAAGACATACTGATAGGGAATTTAAATTGTGAGTCCCATCGGGCAGAGCGATGATAATGTCTGTAAAGTGCTGCGGAATATGTTAGCGCTATATAAAAATAAAGATGATTATTATTTAATAAAGATTATTATTGGATGCTGGGTGTCATGGAAGCACCAAATAGCTTATTTGACTTAGTTAAAGAATTTAGCTTCAGGGTTATTGCATCAAACCGGATATTTGCCCCATGTGAGAGAACTTCATCTACAGTGGGGAATGGTTCTTTCCCAGCGGCTCCAACACCTTCAGCCGGTTGCTACAAAGCAGAAATAATTGTGTTTTTTATTCTTTCTCCATTATGGAATGGTTGGGAGACTTAAGTCTTTTACACCCTTACAAGTAAATTAGCTTTTTGGAAACATCAAACTTGGCAAGCATTTTAGGAATAGGAGTAAGTGTGTTATACTTTTATATTAGGTTATGAGGACCATCAAGTTATTTGTCCATTGCTCTGATTTGTTGACATAGTACAATTCAACTTGGGACTAGAACTTTTAACATATTTGAAAAAACTGACCGTCACATCCATACATAGACTAAGTGTGAACCGGTGCTGAACCTAGAGTAACCAACTCATATATAGTCAAGTAAAAAAGGCAGCACACTGCAGTATTGCAGTTCAGTTTTCATGTTTCATGTTTGCATGTCTTAGCGCTGCAGTGTGCTGCCTTTTTTACTTGACTATATATGAGTTGGTTACTCTGGGTTCAGCACCTGTTCACACTTAGTCTATGTATGGATGTGACGGTCAGTTTTTTCAAATATATTATTTAGCCTTCTGACTGAGCACTCCGCCTCCTAGCCCAGGTGTTTTAATCGCAGCAGGTCCAGTACCCCTCCACAGAGAGAGAGAATATGAGTCTAGGAAGAGGTTTTCACAGGTACCCATTCACATGGAGACGTTTATTCTCAGCGAGGTAGGCAAGCGTAGGACCTGATATATGAGAGATGCCGTAAAGGGGCTATCAGGTACACATAAAATTGGCCATTTTTATGCGCTAAACGCTCTCATTTTTCATATTTCTAGTGCAGTATTGCAGTTCAGTTTTCATGTTTCATGTTTGCATGTCTTAGCGCTGCAGTGTGCTGCCTTTTTTACTTGACTAGAACTTTTAACAACAGACCATTGGGCGCTGAGTAGCATCTCAAGACTAAATACATTGGGGTCGATTCATTAAGACTGTTGTTGCCTACGTTAGTCTTAATGACGAGCTCATTGGGGTATGATGCAACAAATTCAGTAAGGGATCCACCAATGACTGATAAAGGCACATGGCGGCTGATTAAATCAGTCATCATGTATGGGGAAAGATGCGGACTCAGTGTGTGAGCCTGCATTAGGCAGGAACACAACATGTGATGTAAATATACGCCATGTGTCATGAAAAGGTTTAACTGTATTGGCGTCCAATGCTGACACAGTTGCTAGTGGCGGTGAGTCTTGGTGGCACCATTGCATAGTTGGACTTGACATAATTGCTCCCTTCCTGCTCTGATAGCTATGCTGCTGTCTACTTGGCTGGCCACTCATTTAAATAGTTGGTAGGTAATGGTACTCTCTCTGCACTGACCCCATCTTGTGGTCATAACAACTGATTGTTAGGGGTTTCTGAAGAAGGAAATCAGCCAAATTCCAACAATCTGCAGATAATCAAGAGTTGGCATTCTCATTATGTAAACAGTATAACTTAGCAGATACAGTATATGTTCATTATGTGATAATCTGGCTTTATGTAACGTAAGAAAATACTAATGTATCAATAGGATTGGGTGCGCTTAGCCAGCTGCCATCTTATCTTCTAATTAATGCTACAAACAGTGTTATTACATACTGTCACACGTATTAGTAGAAACAATTAGAACACGTTCTATGATTCATAACTTATGAATATTTAAAACACAAGGGAATCTGTGCCGGAGAAATCTCTTCCTCATTTTAATGGGATTCACACTGAGTAGGAATCCTATGGGGACCGATGTGTACAAGGAAATTTTCTTAAATGTTTTAATATAGAAATATCTTTTCATTATTCGGAATGCTAAATGAGTGCTGAATCGTATGTAGGACTTGTCTGCACTTGGTGTCATTCTGGGTATAAAACCTTTTTTTGTGTTTTTGACCATCTCCAAGGAAGCTACCATTGCCTTATTTCACCTTCTACCATAGATGAGTGAGCCCCAACCTCTACCGTATCTGAAAGCCTACTAGGCCTCACAGCCACCACTCATGTGTCTAGTAGCCATGTTAACACCAACAGATGAGGTTTACAGCTGGAAATTTATTTTAGATAAGATTTTCATATAAGCATTGAGGGAACAGTGAACCAAAACAGAAATTTCAACCCTTTAAATTGTTTTCCCACTAATCACATTTAGTAGGGTGAGTGGTAAAAGGTGATTTGGGACCCCCTTATTAGTTTGGAGTAGAGATGAGAAAACCCAACCTTTAAAGTTCAGGATTCCTACCTGACACCTAGTGTCCGGATCTGAACTCGGAAGACGTATTTTTTATGGAAAAGGAGAGAGAGATATAGAGAAAGAGAGAGAGATAGAGAGAGAGAAGGAGTGGGAGGAAGAGAGATTTTCCAGTTTAAAAGTTCGGATTCTCGCTGATGGGGTTCAGGTTCAGGTACAAGTTCGGTACAGTTCTTGTTCTGGAACCTTTGGACTAAATTCAGTCGGGTACCAGAACCAGAACTTCCACAGGTCCACTCACCCCTAGTTTGGAGGGGATTTCAGTGGTGGGTCCTCTAGTAATCATACATCATTTTTTACTTATCCTGCAAATAATTGTTATATATCATTAGTGAGGATCTCCTTTTAAAGATGTGATGCAATCTCAACATGTGATGACACATCAACTGGAAATGCCATCAGTTTTGATTGGTGGAGGTTCAACCTCTAGTATACTAACCAATCCTGATAGAAAGCATTAATTTATTGTTTTTTTCCCCACAACATCTGTCCGGGTTCCCCTCAACTTCATCTGCTCAACTCTGTTGTGCTCTGCGTCAGGCTTTACAAGTGGCCCATCATGCTCCCATGTGATTGTTTGCCTAGACCTATATAAGGCCCACCAAGACACACCTGCATCTTGCTATTAAAATTCTTAGTTTCAACTGTGTTCTGTCTGCCTCCACTACTTCTAGTACCTGCTCCATATCCATAACTGCTTTTCCGGTGTCCGGTCTGCCTGTAGCTTGTGGTGCTTCCAGTCCTTGTGTACCGAATGCCTTTCTTGCTACACATGTGGCACATTTGCCTACCCTGACTAGTGGCTCGGAAGATCAATCTCTTCAGGTGACCCTAAGCACAGAGCTATGGCAAGTAGGATCAGAGGGTTTCCACCAGAGATTGAAGCGCCACCAATTATAAAGTGGTGGTATGTACTAGCAATACATCATCACATTTTGACATGAGAATTCCCCTTTAACAAACTATACTTTGTGGAAAGGGAGTATTGGTAACAATTACAATCTATACTCAGCGTTATGAAATATGGTGACATCATATAGGAAATACAATATAAACAGAGAGAGCTGCTCAGACAGGGAAAGTCCTGTGCTCTGATTGGAAACAGAGTACGGATTCTAGCTGAGCAGCAGTTGAAAGCAGATTCTCAAGAAGCTTGAAATAGGCAGTTAAACCAGCATCGCAGCCTGGTGTTTAGGAGAGAAGAAGGCAAAATAAGGTAAAAAATGTGTCACTTTGCAAAAGATGATCAATAATTAAAAATAAAAAATTAGTTACTCTTTAAATCTTTTCAATACAGTTGTGGTTATTTAGAATATTTGTCTTTGCGAGTTAGCTCAAGACATTCCAACCTAAACATTTTTAGTAATTTTAGTTCATTTTCTTCAAACAATTGTATTTGTAAAAACCCGTTCATTATACAAATCAAAACAATAACTCAAATATTAAGCAAGTCTTAATTAATTACTGTATTAAAGCAAATGTACCAAACTTCAATATAGCGTAATTCTAAAAAAAACCACTTAGATGGCTATTCCCATCTCGGAATGGCTCACCACTAGGATATGCTAAAATATAATGCAGCAGCTCTATAATTCACACATTATGTGCAGGGAAAGTCAGTAAAGGAGTGGGATACCAGGCATTTAAAACATTTAGAACCCCCTCCTGTTAGGAAGAGATGGCATTTCCAAGAAAAATGCTATAATTTCCTGCGCTGGGAAAACACTTACAAAAGTTTCCAAGGAATATTGAAAAATTTGGTTGAAGGCAGGAAATATAAAATAATAATAAAAAGTACTAATTATTTAAACCTACACTTTTTAATGCCTACATTGGTATACAAGGGTTCTGCAGCAATCTTGACCATCATTCACTTGACCTCTGCAACTAATCATTGACCTCATGTGTTGTAAAAACTGGTGTTAACACTGAGACGAGTGATTGGCTGCCTAGGATAAGCGAATGATGAAAGGAACATCATAATTTCAGTTTTAGGCCTGTGGGGCCATCAGTGACCTCCAGTTTGGTGAGCTAGAATTGTGGGGTTTTGAATGGATAAGAAAGGCTTTTTTAAATTTTTGTATCATATTCTGCATTTACCCCAATTTTGAAAACTCCTAGAGCTCCTCATCTGTTGACTCATGACAGCACAACTAGTACTACATTGTATTATTACAAATTTGAGTATTAATGTTCTTAACACCCATTGTAAAAAAACATGTGGCCTAGATTTTAGCAACCTAGATATTCAAACCTAAATATTTGTATGGTAACATTTATTACGGAACATCAGATCTTGTCCTAGATTTTCCAGGAAGAAATCATTCTTAAAATATTTGCAATTTCATAAGATCTACCACTAATATCTGTGCAATAGAACATATTGCATTTAAAATCTACAGATGTTTGTTTCATATATTTACATTTTTACATATCTCAGTCGAAATATAATAGGTCACAGAAAACCTGCAATTGTAAACACATGGTAAGCTCAGCATTCAGATGCTACTTTTTTTTTGAGTATTTGAATTTCCTACTGGATACTTGCATGGATAATTTTTGGACCGGCAATAAGCAAATTGCATATATTTTATATGAAACCTCCATGCTCTTTCACATTGTTTAAGCTCTGTTTTTCAGCCAATCAGAATAATCTATCTATCACAATAAATGAATTCACAATTTCCCCTGTCCCGGTAATCCGCTGTCTCGGATTAACCCTTGACTCTGCCCTGTCCTTCAAACCGCACATCCAACCTTTCGCCACCTCTTGTCGCTTCCAGCTCAAAAATATTTCCAGAATCCATCCTTTCCTCAACCCTCACTCTACCAAAATGCTTGTGCATGCCCTAATCATCTCCCGCCTCGACTATTGCAACATCCTCCTCTGTGGCCTACCTTCTAACACTCTCGCACCCCTCCAGTCCATCCTTAACTCTGCTGCCTGACAAATTTATCTCTCTCCTCGCTACACTCCTGCTTCCCCTCTTTGCAGATCCCTTCACTGGCTCCCAATTTCCCAGCGTATCCAGTTCAAACTACTAACACTGACCTACAAAGCCATCCATACCCTTTCTCCTCCGTATATTTCCAAACTAATCTCTCAATATCTTCCCTCACGAAATCTCCGGTCCTCCCAAGACCTCCTTCTCTCCTCCACACTTATTCGCTCCTCATCCAATCGCCTCCAAGACTTCTCCCGAATATCCCCCATCCTCTGGAATTCTGTGCTCCAACACGTCCGGTTATCCACCACATTTGGATCCTTCAAGCGGAACCTGAAAACCCATCTCTTCAAAAAAGTTTACAACCTGTAATGACCACACGGCCAACTCAACACCATCGGAGCTACTGCAACCCCCAACCTACTATCTCCTTCCCCATAATCCTGTAGGATGTAAGCCCGCAAGGGCAGGGTCCTCTCCCCTCTGTACCAGTCTGTCATTATTAGTTTTGTTTACTGTATATTTGTATTTTGATGTAACCCCGTCTAAAGTACAGCACCATGGAATTAATGGTGCTATATAAACAATAATAATAATAGTAATAATAATAATAATAATATCAGATGGACTTTGCTTCAGGTACAATAATGTTGTAGATCTATTTATAAAGAAACAGCACATATTTGTTGGCAATGCATTTATTTACTTAAATGCATGCATTTTGGGCTAAAAATAATTTTTGCCATTGGGTTTTATTAAACATGTTGCAGAATTTGAGTGTTACAATATCTTTGTTTCTATGTACATTACCGGCTTCAGAACGTGTTAACTCAGAATCCGTCAGTAAGCTCATTCTGATCTAGAGCCCTACTATTCATCTGTCTCCACACCCTCCATGCACACGATAACTGCACTTGATACCTGACTATTGCACTTAAACACACGGGCTGATGACCGGATCATGCAGCTTTATATGAAAATCTCCATTACATGACCACACTGGCGCAAAGCACATAACTTACAAAGATACTAGCGCATGGCCGTGCGGCCATGCGAGCCTTTTATAGCTGCAGCCAGAACAAGACCTTCCTAGAAGGACCAATGAGAAGCTGCCACAAAGCCTGAACACCTTCAGGACCTTCCTGGAGGACCAATGGGCTTTGCTGCAGTATCCAAGCATGTGACCCTCGATCTTCAATGAGAGATCTTACCCTGGGCATGCTCAGAAGGAGAAAAGCAGGACTTAGTCCCAAAAGCGCCTGCTCGCCGCTGCCCAGCACTGACTTCAATGGCAGAAGCTGGAAAAGCAGCAGTAATCCTCCTCACAGAATCAGATTGAGTGAGACACTGGGACCGACATCTTCGCTGAGCAGCCTCCACTGCAGCAGGAGAAGAATGGGAAACCGCAGCGGAGATGGCCCGAGATTCCCCCTGTGCAGAGGCGGGAACTCGACCCCTAACACCTGTCACCTCAAATTGGTGGGATATTTAAATTACTTTATACCGGTCCGTTGGGCGGCATTTCATCTTCATTTCTCCACCCCATCCATCCCTGTTGTTCACAATAAGTTAGTGAATTAGAGTACGTGCGCTCCATAGTTGTCGTGTGCGCAATGCAATCTTCGGTCACACACGTGCAGTATGCTTTGCCCAACTGCGAGCAAAACCAAAAAGCATTACTGTGCATGCGCCCACGCACTATGTCCCCCAACACAGCGAAATACTTCCGGGACATATTGCACGGGTGCATGCGCAGTAATGCTTTTCAGCTTTGCCCCCAGTTGGGCAAAGCATACTGCGCATGCGTGACTGAAGATTGCATTGCGCACGCGCCAACTATGGAGCACACATACTCTAATTCACTAACTTATTGAGGACAACAGGGACAGACGGGGTGGAGAAATGAAGATTAAACGCTACCCATCGGACCGGTAAAAAGTCATTTAAATATCCCACCAATTTGAGGTGACAGGTTCCCTTTAAGAGTGAAAAAGGGAAAACATTTCAACAGAACCCCCAATTGGAATGGTAACTAACTTTTCGTTCAAAATATGTGCATTCAAGTAAAAAAGAAGAGTTGTTCCCAAAGGTGTCAAAATTAGAGCTGATCAAAACAATTTAATTCAAATTAAAATTCAGGGAAATTTATAACGTTGCAAGTCCCGGGGAATTTGAAAACTTTGTAATTTGATTCTCACTTCTTATTTTGTCATTTTTGGGAAGTTGTTTGAATTTTGTTGAAAAAAAAATAGAAAAAAACTACTTATTTAACTGGGTGTGTCTATTTTTTGTACACCTGTGGAACTAATCCAAAATTACAACTGTACACACCACATTGATTCTGCATCCCGCTGCTACATTTTGTTTTCTGTACATTTGCCTATCCACATAGATGATGTTACCTCTGACAGCGACACCATCAGTTTGAGTCAGTGTTCAGCACAGAATTGTTGGACTGATCAAAAAAGACTAAAGAATAACATTTTTAGCTGAAAAAATCATGAAAACTCTGTGTTTTGAATTATTAAATAGGATGTTGTTCACTACTGGCTTAACATTCAACTATATGGTGACGTCACTTTGATATTACTAAGGCTGTGTTTCTATTGAAGATAGGTGTTGCATACAATCGTAGGAGTCCTTATATTGTTATACAAATCCTTTCAACGTAATTAATTGTTTTTTTATATTCGCCAAACCTTGAGGCATAAAATGTCAAAAGATTTGATAGTCTCTAGTCAATATCCTTAAGGTTTCAAAGCTGAGAACAGCTAGGTATTAAGCAGTTGTAAATGTGTTTGCATATGCTGGCCTTTATCATTGCTCCCTTACAGCACAAAACACATTATAATAAGTTTTATGGTTTATTTTTTTAGACAACTAATAATTAAGAATTGCACACTTCTCCATCTGGAGTTTAATTTCATGAAATGTTTCCACATTGGGTCCCAATATCTTCTCCCCTTATACAGCATTGCATCATATGTTGATATTCTTATAATAACAGAATATACCTGGAAAGGAAGCATTGTTACTGGTTTTCTGCCCCAGAACTCAGCTGGCAACAGTGAAAAATATCAGCTCTGTAATATTATTTGCTGTGATCTTTCATGTAGAAAAGAAAATGAATAAATTAGGTATTATTAATAAGGGCAGAATACAGAAGCCTGGATAACACAGAACGGGGTGCGTAACTACTTCTTGTATATTAATTTTATGTAACAATAAACGTCGCTGTGCTGGGAATTTCCTTTGAGGAATTAAGAGATGATTGATAAGAGTGTCAGAACTTAAATATACATTCAGTTTTGAAGATAAAGTATTTTTTTTCTACAAATATTACAAGTGGTTAATAAAGTATGTCACTAGGATGTGTTTTGAGAAAGAATATAATTCCTTCTGCATTTTCTAGCTTTAGTATCTACAGTGGGTACGAAAAGTATTCGGACCCCTTTACATTTTTCACTCTTTGTTTCATTGCAGCCATTTGGTAAATTCAAAAAAGTTCTTTTTTTCTCATTAATGTACACTCTGCAGCCCATCTTTACTGAAAAAAAACAGAAATGTAGACATTTTTGCAAATTTAATAAAGAAGAAAAACTGAAATATCACATGGTCATAAGTATTCAGACCCTTTGCTCAGTATTGAGTAGAAGCACCTTTTGAGATAGTACAGCCATGAGTCTTCTTGGGAATGATGCAACATGTTTTTCACCCCTGGATTTGGGGATCCTCTGCCATTCTTCTTGCAGATCCTCTCCAGTTCTGTCAGGTTGGATGGTGAATGTTGGTGGACGCCATTTTCAGGTCTCTCCAGAGATGCTCAATTGGGTTTAGGTCAGGGCTCTGGCTGGGCCAGTCAAGAATGGTCACAGAGTTGTTCTGAAGCCATTCCTTTGTTAGTTTAGCTGTGTGCTTAGGGTCATTGTCTTGTTGGAAGGTGAACCTCTGGCCAAGTCTGAGGCCCAGAGCACTCTGGAAGAGGTTTTCATCCAGGATATCTCTGTACTTGGCCGCATTCATGTTTCCTTCAATGACAACCAGTTGTCCTGTACCTGCAGCTGAAAAAAACCCCATAGCATGATGCTACCACCACCATGTTTCACTGTTGGGATTGTATTGGGCAGCTGATGAGCAGTGCCTGGTTTTCTCCACATATACCACTTAGAATTATCACCAAAAAAGTCTATCTTCATCTCATCAGACCAGAGAATCTTATTTCTCATACTCTGTGAGTCCTTATGTGTTTTTTAGCAAACTCTATGCGGGTTTTCATATGTCTTGCATTGAGGAGAGGCTTCTGTCGGGCCACTCTGCCATAAAGGTCTGACTGTGGGGGGCTGCAGCGATAGTTGACTTTGTGGAACTTCTCCCATCTCCCTACTGTATCTCTGGAGCTCAGCCACCCTTTTTGAAGAAGCATTAAACGAAACATGCATCAGAGGGTTCATTCTGATACTTATTGGCCCTTTTTAGGCTCATCAATGACTTATGGAATAATCCTTGACTGAGGGAACGGCTACACCTGAAGGGGACTGGGGAGTGGAAACAACATGACCTAAGGTATCTGCATCAATTGAACCAGTGAAGTTTGACAAAGTACAAAGTACCGGGTAGGGTCAACATGTAACCTTAGCTTCACTCTTCTTGATGCTCAGTGGTGACATAATTTTATGTACATGTAATAAATATTGACACTTTTTGCAAATTAAATCAATTCTTGAGTGCAGCTGCTTCCTACTCTTGTAACTATTTTGGATTTGTCTCCAAGTTCAGCCTGCCCCATCCAACTCAGAGTGTGCATCATTTATTCCACTTGAAAACCTGCTGTGGAACAGAAAGCCTTCGGCACCTGCTCAGGCAGGCTGCAGATAGTTTCTGGCCAGCAGCATGTAAGAGTTGGCACCATCAAACATCACTACATTGCACCACCTGCACCAGCTCAGAGTTTGCAGTGGAGGAGATAGTCACCGCTCCGCGTGGGAACAGAGAGAGGTCAATATTTTTGTTATTATTCTTTGACTTTGGCACAGGGGGATTTTACTATTACTATAAAGTGGCACAATGGTGGAAGGTAATCATTAAGTGGAGCCAACCTGTGGATGGTTCATTATCAAAAGGAGGCACATGAAGCATTATCATAAGGAGGCACATGGAAGGTTATTATAAGAAAACACACTGGGCGTCGTTATCATAAGGAGAATAAATGGGGATCATTATTGAAAGGAGGTGCAATGGGAGTCATTATTATACGATGCCCCCCGCATTATTATGAGTAGGTACAGTGGTAGTATTATAAGGAGACAAGGCATGAAATCATTATTATTATTAGGAGCCAAAAGAGGCATTATTACTGTAAGAAGGAAAAGAGGGACTTTATTACCTTGTAGAGGTGCAGAGACAGCATTATTACTGTGTAGGGAAACAGAGGGGGCACAGTTACTATGTGGGGTACAAAAGGGCTAAAGGATGGTCCTGTTGGGCGGGTCATAAAGAGGGCATTATTATGGTCTAGGTCACTTGACTTGTCTTGTCTATGCTTTGAATAGAGGTACTGAAATTACAATGAGCCAAAAATGTCTATGCGTTACATTCTGCACAGACAAGTCATGGATTGAAGAAGAAGAAGGTGATGGTGGTCTGGGCCGTTGGAAAATAAAAAGCGGAAAGTGAATGACTATGATCAGCTATAACATCATCATTGAGTCACTAATATTTACCACTATACAGTATGTATAGTCGGAATATTATTCTTAGTACAGTAGTTTTCATTATCAGTATAGTGGTAACATATCTACTGTATATGTTAATCTCGTATGCATAGTTACCTTTTGGGTGTCATTCAATATAATGCACAGCCTGATAAAGACTCATTTTTTCATGTATTTATTTTTTAAGCCGAATTGTCATCACATATGAGCTAGTTAAGACCACTATTTCTGGAAATATTTTCTGGAGTTCTGTCTATATTTGGATTTTATGTATTTTCACCATTAATGACATCACGCTTTTCCCCGTACCAGAGGTCCGCTGCCTCAGAGTAACCCTTGACACTGCCCTGTCCTTCAAACTGCACATCCAAGCTCTTTCCACCTCCTGTTGCCTCTAACCCAAAAATATCTCCAGAATCCGTCCTTTCCTCAACCCTCAATCTACTAAAATGCTTGTGCATGCCCTCATCATCTCCCGCCTCTACTACTGCAACATCCTTTTCTGTGGCCTCCCTGCTAACACCCTTGCACCTCTCCAGTCCATCCTTAACTCTTCTGCCCGACTAATTCATCTCTCTCCCTGCTACTTCACCTCTTCTCCCCTCTACAAATCTCTTCACTGGCTCCCATTCCCTCATTGCATCCAGTTCAGATTACTAATCCTGACCTACAAAGCCACCCATAACCTGTCTCCTCCATATATCTCTGAACTAATCTCCCGATATCTTCCCTCACATATCTCTGGTCCTCCCAAGACCTCCTTCTCTCCTCCACACTTATCCGCTCCTCACCTAATTGCCTCCAAGACTTCTCCCGAATATCCCCCATCCTCTGGAATTCTGTGCCCCAACACGTCCGACTATCAACCATATTTGGATCCTTCACATGGAACCTGAAAACCCACCTCTTCAGGAAAGCCTACAGCCTGCACTGACTCCGCTGCCTCCTCACCACTACCGGAGCTACCGCCTCACCAACACCAGAGCTTCTGCAACCCTCAACCTATTGTCTCCTTCCCCACCATCCTGTAGAATGTAAGCCCGCAAGGGCAGGGTCCTCGCCCATCTGTATCAGTCTGTCATTGTTAGTTTGTTTACTGTAAGTGATATCTGTAATTTGTATGTAACCCCTTCTCATGTACAGCACCATGGAATCAATGGTGCTATATAAATAATAATAATAATAATAATAATAATAATAATAATAATAGTAATGTATTGGACCCAGTGGTTTACTGATTGGAGATGTGCACCCGTGCGTATCATATACTTGTGCAACTTTAATTCCATTCCTGATCTATTTAACTATCTGAAACAGATCAATGCAACTAAAACAAATAAGAACAAAAAATATTTTTAGAAATGTATATATCTGATGAATAATATGTATATAGCACACTATAACACTTCTTGTTGATTGCCTACTTAGTCTGTAGATGCTTCTAGGATATGTATTTAATGGGATTAAGCATTGGGAGGAAAGCCATGTAATTGTGCAGTAAAATTATTGTTTAATTCTCAGTGGACTACAAAGAATTTGAGATAATGAATGCTTACACATGTATTTACACAGTTTTTCTAGAACTACATTGTATCAAGGGACATTTAACTTATGCATCATTTTCTGAATTATCTGAGATAATTTGATAGCAAAAATACACACGGCTTTAAGGTATTTTAAGGATTCACTATATTTTCCATTTTGCAACATTTAATTGGAGTAATAACATTGGATATATTTCAATTTGATTTTTTTTGCCAGATAATAAAAATAGAAATGTATTAAAACATTGACATGAAAATGTACTTAAATAAAATTAGAAAAAAAATTGAGAAAAGCGTGGAATGAACTGAAAATATTTTTTGTATATTCAAACATTAAATTTACACCTTAGAAATTTACATTTTGTGATGTCCAAACCAGAATAATAATACACATCATGGCTTGAGATGTCCAAATATTATGACTGCAAATTTCATGATATGCAAATTAAGTGCAAGTCTAGAATTTTCTGCAACGGTCTCTTTTCTTCTGGGGAGAAAAAAACAAAACCTAGGCAATTAGTTGTGAAGAGAGTAAGGTTTCTAAGAAAACTAGCCTGATATTTTATACAAGTCTATTATTAAGATTGTGTAGATCTTGGATAAATTAGGATATGGGAATTTGTTATATACTCATCTTAGATTGTTTTTATCAGGAACATAAATGATGAAAACATGAAATGAAAATTATGTAAAGTAAAACATTTATACAAAATTTGGAACAGGTTTCGTTGCAGGCAACTCTATAAGAAAGCACACATTTTTTTCTTCATCAATAATTCTATTGCACTGTGTACATCTCTTATGTACAGTGTGCTTAATTCCATGTAGTTCATCCTCCTGTTTTCTGTCCTTCAGCCTCCATCTTATTTCCTAGATTTGATTCTGCTTTGTTTTCCTCTATTCTCTGCTATCCATCCCATATTCCATCAGTGCCACATCACATGACCAGCTAGAGCCAGTGTCTATGTGTTGGGAGACCTCTGTGATTATCCTCTCCTCTATATTTGTCTAAATAAACATAAGCATACCAAGCAAGAGGCTGAATTGTGATCTCCATATTACTCTGTGACAGGCACTGTGCAGTCATCATCATTATCATTGATAAGAGCCCTCATCCCCACTTCCTGTTGAAAAATTCAGTCCATGCAATTGTATCATATAGGCAGCTCTGGTGATGGAGATTGTGACCCTATTCAGATAACATAATGGCATGTAATTGCAAGGGGATTCAGCCTCAAACCCTGATGAAGCCAGGTTGACTGCTGAAACATGTCGGGGAGGTTTAGGATTTGTTTTTAGAGGCTAGCCTGTGGAGTGTGTATAAACTCCCAATGAGAGTAGAGGTAGGGGCTGCACCATGCTCAATGAAATAAATTAATAAGTAGGATATTGAAAATCCAGAGGATGAGACAGTGCATTTAATAATATCCTAATACTTGACACCCACTAGCTTAGCAAATTTTAGCTTTTTTTCTTTAACAGTTGAATTTAAAGTTATGTTTTACCTTAAACTTTAGTTAGGGTTTAGATGTCTGTTTGGCAAATTGTAATTATAGTATTACATGTGGCACACATGTGCAGTCACTATTTTTTATTCTTGGTGCACACCGTGAGGATTCACTTGTGCCGGTGCCGGGAACGACAGGAGCATGACCACAAGTATGTAATTTGCATTGATGCGGTCACAGGCCAACCAGACGTGTGCACCCTCGCCCAATGCAAATGATTTCAGTAAAGCCAGACACGTCTAGTCGGAGAGTGACTGTAAGTATGCAAATCACACACTTGAAGTCACATTACTGCCCGCTCCTGGCCCGAAACACTGTAGAATTCTCACAGCGAACATAGAGTGACAGCAGACTTGTAACCCAAGGCTAGACAACCCTTTTAATTATGTGATTCATTGACTGCTTGAGTAGATATTAGCAGATCTCTGTGGGTTTTATATTCCCTAATAATATACAGTATATTCACACCGGTTGTCCTGATTTGGAGAGGATTTCTATCCAGTCTAATCCTCTGTACTGTAACATTTAGACAGTGCAAGCATAGACTAGACAAATAAAAGAAAAAACACAAAGCAAAGAACAATAAAGGGTATTAAAAACATAAAATACAACCAGTGTCATTAAAAAAAGCCACTTCACTATATTCAAGACTTTCTTGGTCAGATGGATATTGGATACTCACTTCCAGAGACTAAACTTTTAAGGGTGCTTTCACATTTCATTCAGGAACTCGTTTGGTGGCCGTGTCAGGCTTACGTCTTAGCCCCCCCGCAGAATGGGATTTGGATATACGCACTGATTAACCCATAGACTATAATGGAGCCGGTAGAGTGAACGTGCCCTCTGCCGTGCATCATTATTGGGTGTATATGCCTACTGGAGGCGTAGACTCAGTCTACTATATCTGACTGTCCTCCTCCAGTAGGCGTAGACTCGTGAAAATGACGCACATCATATAAAGTTCAAATATACTGTATAAAAAAGAAATATGCAGTTCTATACGTCATATAAATACTAACAAAAAATTATATCAATGTTTAAAAAGTAAAACAACGTGAAGAACTAGTTTTTCATTGTCATTTTAATGATCTTTCTACTATTTCTAAATTATATTACAGCAGCTTCAAATTCAGAGTACTGTCCTGGTAACAAACTAGAGCATCAACTTTAACATTACGACAAAATGCAATTAAATTGAGATTTTCTTGAATCCTTCCAAATAATTCTATTTGTAATGTATTTGAAATCTCCAATGTATACGTGTCAGCCACCTACCTAATATAAAAGAGAGCACCAGATTGATTAATTCTGGGTTTACAAAAAAAATGTTCAGATCATCAATATTGGATTGTACTAGAGATGTGAGATTTCTCTTCCCATCCCTTCAACAGCTATTGCTTCATGAAAATGGACGTAGTTATTTACCGCAGAGATTAGTGTTATAAATGTGATTGTACTGCTAAGACATAGGAGATACGAAGGAAATTCAACAAATATTTGTCAAAATTGTCACTTTGCAGTACAGAACGGGCCCATAGCTACGGGTTATGGTCGTGAGGTATGGATCCAGATAACATGTATTGCACATATTAAACAGCTGAAAGGCAAAATTCCCAATCACTCCCAACTACCCATACTGCAAATAAATTATTTTGTTGGATGGAGGTCGGTCACAGCATTTATTAATGCATATCTATTAAACCACAAACAACAAAACGTTTGTTAACCGTTAAACTGGGAAGCGATATGCCAGCCACCAGAACCCCCGGTGGGCATGTCCGCCTAAACTATTCCATCCAGTGATCCACTTGTTCACTTACCGTCAGCTGTTATCTTAGTGTGTACTTTAAACCATTAAGTACAAGTGATGCACAGCGTACGTCATATGTCATCTGTCTACCTCTGATGGGCTTGCAAGCTGATGATGGCTGAATTATTCATCCATCATCTGCCACTAACAGTGGGAAAAGTGGAGCTCTGCCCACGACTGTTAGAGTGTCAAATACTGCTGTCAATTTCTTTCCATCGGCTTGCCCATGACATGATTGCGGGCGCCGGTGGGTTACTATGATGGCCAGTAGTCTGCTGGGACTGCTGAAGACCCCTGTGCCTGTCATGACCGTACTCCTGTGAAAACAAGCCTGTAGCTGGCAATTAGCAATGCTACGGTAGCACAAACGATCAGATGATTGCAGATTCAAGTCCACCAATGGGACTAACAAATACAGTAAAAAGTGAAAAAAGTAAACAAAAATAAAGAAAATATAAAAGTTCAAATGACTCACTTTTTCCCCCCACGAAAAAGTTATGAAATAAAAAATAAACATACGTTTGTAAAAGTCAGATCTATCAAAGTAGAAAATAAATCAATCCAATCGATAAAAGGCGCAATGAGATAATAAATCCAGAATTGCGTTTTTTTGTCAGCCATAACAATACAAAAAAAATATTATGAGGGGTGATCATAACATTGTATGTACCCCAAATTTTATCAATAAAAACATTGGATCAGGGCACAAAAACAAGTCCTCACACAGCTCCATATCTGGAAAATTGAAAACACTACGGCTCTCTGAAAATGGTGACATAAGCTAATTTTCTTTTTTTTTTTTTTTTTTTTAACCAATATCTGATATCTGATTTTTATTCACCATTTTAATAAAACAAAAACTATGCATGTTTGATATCTCTGTAATCATACTGACCTTGATAATCATATATTGTCAATTAATTTTTTCTGTAAAATTAACACTGTAAATAAAAAAAAACTATTGCAGAATTGTGATTTTTTGCCCCACTTGGAGGTTCTTTTCTCCTCTATTACAGTATATGACATGATAAAATGTTTGGTGTTATTCAAAAATACAGCTGTGTTGATGTAAAAATATAAAAGTTATTGATATTGGAAAAAGGGGAGTTAAAAGCAAAAGCTCAAAAAACAAAAATCAAAGGAACCTTAAGGGGTTAAACAAATAGAAAATGCAAAATAAACATTTATACGTTCAGCCGCCGCATTACCCTATGTACACACCCCCGTGCCGTGTTAATATGGACTGAATAAAAGTGACCTGCATAAGAAGGTTGGTGAGTGCAGCCGTTTTCTTCAATATCGTAAACATTTATACCAGGGCCGGACTGGGACTAAAATTCAGCCCTGGCATTTGAAGTTACACAGGCCCACTTGTCACATGGTGACTGTATAATATCTTTGTACACTTGTAGGCAGGGCCGGTTTTAGGCAAAGTGGGGCCCTAGGCAAAGTTTAAAATGGGTCCCCAAATGCTAACATATTGCACATCACACAGAAGCCTTTCTGTTGTATTTACGTGCGCTGAGTTTAGGCCGCTAAACGAGTTTGATCGACAATACTGAAGTTGTTCAACGCTTGTTTCCCGGCCTCTTTCCACCAGCTGAGGAATAATGATGAGACAGAACGATCACTAATAGATCACTAACAGATCACCATACAGTATCATGTTTTCAGCAGCACATCTACAGTTTACACTGGCAATGTGCTGCTGACAACAAGGCTTTTTGTTCCAGCAAAAACAATCCGAATATGCAGCATTTTACTTGTTTAGTAAAATACACCCCATAGTCCTCCATATATTATAATGTGCTCCATAGTCCTCCATATAGTATAATACACTCCCTATAGTCCTCCATATATTAAAATACACTGCTCAGTCCTCCACATAGTATAATACACTCCTCATAGTCCTCCATATAGCATAATACAATCCTCATAGTCCTCCATATAGCATAATACAATCCTCATAGTGCTCCATATAGTATAATGCACCGCCACAGTCATCCATGTAGTACAATTCACTTCCCATAGTATAATGCACCCCATAGTTCTTCATATAGTATAACGTATTCCCCATAGTCCTCGATACAGTATAATGCAGCCCACATATAGTATAATGCAGCCACCCCAGAGTATAATGCAGCCACCCCAGAGTATAATGCAGCCACCCCAGAGTATAATGCAGCCACCCCACAGAGTATAATGCAGCCACCCCAGAGTATGTAACCCCCATAGAATATAATACAGCCCACCTCCCCATAATATATAATGTAGCCCCCCATAGAATATAATGCAGCCCCCCATAGTATATAACGCAGCCTCCCCCATAGAATAAAATATACCCCCACAATAGTATATAACACAGCCACATAGTAAACATAACATGGCCTCCCCCATAGAATATAATATACTCCCCATAGTATATAGCAAAGCCCGCATATTATATAGCACAAACCGCATAGTATACAGCACAGCCTGCATACTATAGCACAGCTCGCGTAGTAGATAACACAGCCCACACAGCAGTATTCAGCACAGACCACACAGTAGTATACAGCACAGACCACACAGTAGTATACAGCACAGCCCACGTAGAAGTATACAGCACAGTCCACACAGTAGTATACAGCACAGCCCACAGAGTAATATATACAGCACAGCCCACAAAGTAATATATACAGCACAGCCCACAAAGAACTATATACAGCACAGCCCACAGAGAACTATATACAGCACAGCCCAGAGTACTATATAAAGCACAGCCCAGAGAGTACTATATACAGCACAGCCCACAGAGTACTATACACAGCACAGCCCACAGAGTACTATATACAGCACAGCCCACAGAGTACTATATACAGCACAGCCCACAGAGTACTATATACAGCACAGCCCACAGAGTACTATACACAGCACAGCCCACAGAGTACTATATACAGCACAGCCCACAGAGCAATATATACAGCACAGCCCACAGAGAACTATATACAGCACAGCCCACAGAGAACTATATACAGCACAGCCCACAGAGAACTATATAAAGCACAGCCCAGAGTACTATATACAGCACAGCCCACAGAGCACTATATACAGCACAGCCCACAGAGAACTATATACAGCACAGCCCAGAGAGTACTATATACAGCACAGCCCAGAGAGTACTATATACAGCACAGCCCAGAGAGTACTATATACAGCACAGCCCAGAGAGTACTATATACAGCACAGCCCAGAGAGTACTATATACAGCACAGCCCAGAGAGTACTATATACAGCACAGCCCAGAGAGTACTATATACAGCACAGCCCACAGAGTACTATATACAGCACAGCCCACAGAGTACTATACACAGCACAGCCCACAGAGTACTATATACAGCACAGCCCACAGAGTACTATATACAGCACAGCCCACAGAGTACTATATACAGCACAGCCCACAGAGTACTATATACAGCACAGCCCACAGAGAACTATATACAGCACACAGTAGTATACAGCACAGAGCACAGCCCACAGAGAACTATATACAGCCCACAGTAGTATACAGCACAGAGCACAGCCCACAGAGAACTATATACAGCACACAGTAGTATACAGCACAGAGCACAGCCCACAGAGAACTATATACAGCCCACAGCAGTATACAGCACAGAGCACAGCCCACAGAGAACTATATACAGCCCACAGTAGCATACAGCACAGAGCACAGCCCACAGAGAACTATATACAGCCCACAGTAGTATACAGCACAGAGCACAGCCCACAGAGTACTATATACAGCCCACAGTAGTATACAGCACAGCCCACAGAGTACTATATACAGCCCACAGTAGTATACAGCACAGAGCACAGCCCAGAGAGAACTATATACAGCCCACAGTAGTATACAGCACAGAGCACAACCCACAGAGTACTATATATAGCACAGAGCACACAGTAGTATACAGCACAGAGCACAGCCCACAGAGAGCTATATACAGCCCACAGTAGTATACAGCACAGAGCACAGCCCACAGAGAGCTATATACAGCCCACAGTAGTATACAGCACAGAGCACAGCCCACAGAGAGCTATATACAGCCCACAGCAGTATACAGCACAGAGCACAGCCCACAGAGTACTATATACAGCCCACAGTAGTATACAGCACAGAGTACAGCCCACAGAGAACTATATACAGCCCACAGCAGTATACAGCACAGAGCACAGCCCACAGAGTACTATATACAGCCCACAGTAGTATACAGCACAGAGCACAGCCCACAGAGTACTATATACAGCCCACAGTAGTATACAGCACAGAGCACAGCCCACAGAGAGCTATATACAGCCCACAGCAGTATACAGCACAGAGCACAGCCCACAGAGTACTATATACAGCCCACAGTAGTATACAGCACAGAGCACAGCCCACAGAGAACTATATACAGCCCACAGCAGTATACAGCACAGAGCACAGCCCACAGAGAACTATATACAGCCCACAGCAGTATACAGCACAGAGCACAGCCCACAGAGAGCTATATACAGCCCACAGCAGTATACAGCACAGAGCACAGCCCACAGAGTACTATATACAGCCCACAGTAGTATACAGCACAGAGCACAGCCCACAGAGAACTATATACAGCCCACAGCAGTATACAGCACAGAGCACAGCCCACAGAGAACTATATACAGCCCACAGTAGTATACAGCACAGAGCACAGCCCACAGAGAACTATATACAGCCCACAGTAGTATACAGCACAGAGCACAGCCCACAGAGAACTATATACAGCCCACAGTAGTATACAGCACAGAGCACAGCCCACAGAGAGCTATATACAGCCCACAGTAGTATACAGCACAGAGCACAGCCCACAGAGAGCTATATACAGCCCACAGCAGTATACAGCACAGAGCACAGCCCACAGAGTACTATATACAGCCCACAGCAGTATACAGCACAGAGCACAGCCCACAGAGAACTATATATAGCACAGAGCACACAGTAGTATACAGCACAGAGCACAGCCCACAGAGAACTATATACAGCCCACAGCAGTATACAGCACAGAGCACAGCCCACAGATAACTATATACAGCCCACAGCAGTATACAGCACAGAGCACAGCCCACAGAGTACTATATACAGCCCACAGCAGTATACAGCACAGAGCACAGCCCACAGAGTACTATATACAGCCCACAGTAGTATACAGCACAGAGCACAGCCCACAGAGTACTATATACAGCCCACAGTAGTATACAGCACAGAGCACAGCCCACAGAGAGCTATATACAGCCCACAGCAGTATACAGCACAGAGCACAGCCCACAGAGAACTATATACAGCCCACAGCAGTATACAGCACAGAGCACAGCCCACAGAGAACTATATACAGCCCACAGTAGTATACAGCACAGAGCACAGCCCACAGAGAACTATATACAGCCCACAGCAGTATACAGCACAGAGCACAGCCCACAGAGAACTATATACAGCCCACAGTAGTATACAGCACAGAGCACAGCCCACAGAGAACTATATACAGCCCACAGCAGTATACAGCACAGAGCACAGCCCACAGAGAACTATATATAGCACAGAGCACACAGCAGTATACAGCACAGAGCACAGCCCACAGAGAACTATATACAGCCCACAGTAGTATACAGCACAGAGCACAGCCCACAGAGAACTATATACAGCCCACAGTAGTATACAGCACAGAGCACAGCCCACAGAGAACTATATACAGCCCACAGTAGTATACAGCACAGAGCACAGCCCACAGAGAACTATATACAGCCCACAGTAGTATACAGCACAGAGCACAGCCCACAGAGAACTATATACAGCCCACAGCAGTATACAGCACAGAGCACAGCCCACAGAGAACTATATACAGCCCACATCTCTTCTCTTCCTCCCCTCACCTCCTCCGAGAATGGCCCCACAGTCCAGAAAAAAAAAAACCTCTCCTCACCTCTCCTCGTGCCCAGCGTTGCTTCCTGGTTCCTGCTCCTGTCTCAGCAGCTGCAGTCTGCCCGGGACACAGCAGGTGCGCGATGATATGACGTCATCGCGCACCCGCAGTGTCAGAGGCAGAGCGGGGAATGATGGGAGAGGAGCGTCTGTAGACGCTCTCTCCTCCATCATTGCATTCAACTGTACCGGCGTCTATACGCCGGTATAGTTGAATGCGACGGCGGGGGCGGCGGATTGAGCGGCCCACCACTGGCACCGGCCCTTCTGGCATTTGCCAGAAGTGCCCTATGGCCAGTCCGGCCCTGATTTATACTGATGCACATGATGAAATGGACCAAAAGTTAGGGAGGGAGAGATAATGCGCTTCGAGTTACATAGAAGCAGGTTGAAGGACAAAGGGCTAGATTAAACCATTCACCCCACTACAGGTGGAAGAACAAAAGTAGGGCGGGAAAAGGGAGAGGATGCAGGACATACCAAAAAGAAAATTCCCCAAACTGCCCTCTTCAGAAGAGAAGTGATGACGAGGGGTAAATACCCAATTATCTACAATGGGGGTGAAAAGAAAAGGGAATAGAGAAGCGAATGGCTGTAAACCAACTACTATTCCTGACCACTAATCTGTGTTCTTTAACTTATTTTGGGGTCTTTCCAGACCTCGGATCATAATAAAGATGGGGGACAAATAAAAAGTCCTCGCTGCTCACCAATCTTCCACGCATCCTCTTTTCTCACCTTCACTTGGCACCTAGCAGCTCTCAGACATAGCGACATGAGACAAGTTAAAAAGATAACAGAAAAGCTGATGAGAATGGGTGGAGAACCAGAAGAACAGATAAATGGAGAATGCTGAGATGTCGGGACCAGGGTTGAGCGAAACGGGTCGGCCATTTTCAGAAGTCGCCGACTTTTGGCAAAGTCGGGTTTCATGAAACCCGACCCGACCCCTGTGTGGGGTCAGCCATAGGTCGGCGATCTTCTGAATCTGGTATCGGAATTCCGATACCGAGTTCCAATATGTTTGCGATATCGGAAATCGGTATCTGAATCCACATTTAAGTGTAAAATAAAGAATTAAAATAAAAAATATTGATATACTCACCTCTCCGGAGGCCCCTGGACATCGCCGCTGGTAACCGGCATCTTCCGTTCCCAAGAATGGCGCTTGAAAGACCTTTCGATGATGTCACGGCTTGTGATTGGTCGCGGCCGCCCACGTGACCGCTCAGCGACCAATCACAAGCCGTGATGTAATTCTCAGGTCCTAAATTCCTCATTCTAGGAATTTAGGACATGAGAATTACGTCACGGCTTGTGATTGGTCGCTGAGCGGTCACGTGGGTGGCCGCGACCAATCACAAGCCGTGACGTCATCTAAGGCCCTTCACGCGCTCATTCTTAAGAAGGAAGGCTGCCGGAAAGAAGCAGGGCGCATCCGAGGGTGAGTATATACCTAATAGGAATATAGTCATCCTCGGCTTCTTTCCGGCAGCCTTCCTTCTTAAGAATGAGCGCGTGAAGGGCCTTAGATGACGTCACGGCTTGTGATTGGTCGCGGCCGCCCACGTGACCGCTCAGCGACCAATCACAAGCCGTGACGTAATTCTCATGTCCTAAATTCCTAGAATGAGGAATTTAGGACCTGAGAATTACATCACGGCTTGTGATTGGTCGCTGAGCGGTCACGTGGGCGGCCGCGACCAATCACAAGCCGTGACATCATCGAAAGGTCTTTCAAGCGCCATTCTTAGGAACGGAAGATGCCGATTACTACCAGGGCGCGTCAGAGGGTGAGTAGATCAATAATTTTTATTTTAATTCTTTATTTTACACTTAAATATGGATCCCAGGGCCTGAAGGAGAGTTTCCTCTCCTTCAGACCCTGGGAACCATAGTATCCCATTGCACTGCATTGGGTTTCGTGTTTCGGCCGACCCCGACCCCGACTTTTTTATAGGATCGGCCGATTTCACTCGACCCGACTTTTGAGAAAGTCGGGTTTCGTGAAACCCGACCCGATCCTATAAAAATAAAAGTCGCTCAACCCTAGTCGGGACAGGTGCGCAGCAAAGTGAATATTTTTTTCATCCCTCTGTAATTAGGTAACTCAGTCAGTCGCCATTTTTCTGAATTAGCACAAAGCAAAAAATGTGGATTCAAAAGAGTCTTAATTTTTTTTTTTTTAGAAATCTCAAGTCAAATGCAATTTTCCTTGTACAGGTTCATCTGTTCTGGATCTTCCAAGGACAAGGAATCCAATCACCATCAATGATATGGCTTATGTACATTAAAGAGCAAAAGCGTAACAATGTTTTAAACGTTTGTCTTTCAGGCTCCATATCTCACCATACACTACTGGTTAGATCATGAGACTACCATAATTTTATAGACAATCATCTCAGCTATCTCATACATAAATTTGACTTGCAGTTAGATACATGTGGTCATTCCTGATGAAGAAGTAACTATCTACTTTGAAACGCGTTAACTAAACTACCATCTTTCATTTCATCATACCTGGATCTACGTCTTATTCAGCAGTGCGGATTATATTCACAGATATCCTGTTAATCTGATACTTGCAACTATTCAGCTTATGATCAGTTATGCAGATTCTTGTCATGTCACTACATTGTTACTGTTTTGCTCCTCATGGTGGAAAAATATTTTTCTTCCTGAATTCTGCAAAATGCAACCTGTTCTCACATTCCTTGATAGCTCAGCGTATTGTTAGGTTGATTCCCAAATGAAAAGTCATTGGTTTGAATCGAGAAGCAGCCATGAAGACAATTTCCCAAGAAAAGAGAAACAGCATCATCCAGATCATCTATAGCAGTCTCTTGGCCAAGAAAAGTGCCAAACTGCATCTTGTGAGTGACGTGACAGTTGGAAGAATGTGAAATAAAGTTTGTCTATCCATTCAGAAGCCAAAACATGGACACCCAGGCAAAATATCGGAGTCAACAAGTTTCCTCACCTCAAGATCTATCAATTCAGGCATGACAACCACGGCAGTGGAGGTGGCTCATATGCTTCATAATAGTGAGGTCACAGATGTTGATGCAAGCACCGTGCAATGCACATTACCCAAATCTGGAATGGTGGCCCAAAAAAAGGTGAAGAAGCCTCAACTTCAATGTTGTCATAGGAAGTGTTGGTTCGAGTTTGCAAACCAGTACGAAAAGTGGACATTTAAAGATTTGACACAAAAGTCAATAGACTAGGCTCTGATGGGTGCAAATGAGTCTGAAAGAAACAAGGGAAAATGGGGTGATACATAGAGAAATTGAAGGAAATGTTAAGTTTGGTGGAGGAAGCCTGATGATATGGGGGTTGTTTCACAGCCAAAGACATTGGATACTTGACGAGAATCGATGCTGAGCTACATGTGAGCATCCTGCAAGATGAGTTACTTCACACACTCAAGTACTATGGGCATGAAAAGGACGACATAGTGTTCCAACAGGACAACAACATAAAGCATACGTTGAGATTGGAGAAGAAATGGGTCTATGACAATGAAATAGAGGTGCTGGATTTGCACCCACAGTCCCCAGTTCTCAACCCAATCAATCAAACATTTGTGGGTAGAATTGAAAAAAAACTTTTACATACTCAACATATTCCAGTGAGTCAGCCAGTATGCACCAACTTTGGAAACGTGTAGAAGATACCTGAGATCAAATTTCGGTCGACACTTGTTTGAATCTGATAGAGAACATACCTATAAGGATACTGGCAGTGTTGGAAGCCAAAGATGGATTTACAAAAGACTAACAAAATAATACAAAATAAAATTTAGATCTTTAGGAGCAAAACAATAACAATGCAGTGACATGGCAAGAATTCGCATACCTAGTCATATGTTAAATAGTTGCAAGTCAAATTTATGTATGGGATAGCAAAGATGATTGTCTATAAAATGATGGTAGTCTCACGATCAAAGCAGTAGTGGATGGTGAGATATGGAACCTGAAAGTCAAAAGTTCAAAACATTGTTACCCTTTTGCTCTTCACTGTATGTTGCTATAATACTATCATGTAAATCCTAACGCTGGATCTATGCACATATATTATATTTCAAGTGATTTGTTATGCAAACAATCATCTGCTGTTTTCAAAGCAATTTCTTGCAACGATATGTGTAAAAAAAAAACGTCAATCTTACCAAAATATTTTGATGGCCATTCGTTACTTGTTTCCATTTTACCAAATACAAGAATCAAATTAGAACTGTATCCTTTTCCAATTAGCGATTATAAATGTAACCAGTTCATTTGTGTTGAATAGAGGAAAAAATTGTAAATTCAGCCTAAGTTTGGTCTCATGGTAATTGGATCCTGGCATTTTTGCCTTTCATCAATTTTCATAAATGCCAATATAATCCTTATTATCCAGCATATCCAGCATGAGACAATTAGGATGGACCATCTATTAAAGGATCATATGATTCAATCTCAAGAATCTTTTAGGTGAACTAACAAAGCCTCGGTCGGAATTTCTAGATTTCGAAATAGTAGAAATTAAGCTGTGGTATTTTTTTTTTTCACAAGAATGACCTACTCCTTGGAATTACTACTGCAAACTAATCCTTTAGGGGAGATGGCTCTATCAATCTTTAGATTTTTCTAATGTGGAAGCAACTCAATTGCATCTCAGAAATCAGGGAGGTAATTACTCATGCAGACAGCACAAAATGGAAGAAAAAAATGCAAGTTCTGCTGAGTATTCCTTTTAGAAGTAGCAGTAGAACAAGCAAAACAGACCTATAATCAGTCAAATTCCTCTACTAATTTTTCAGGTGTTGAAGGCTATGGAGGGAATACATGCCATGAAATTTAAACAAACCAAAGTGGATATAATACAGGACTTTCTAAGTGAGCTTGGCTTTCTTATGTGCAAGCTTAACTTTTTTTTATTGTGACGTGCCTGTCTTCTATGTTTTCAGGATGTCTGATTATTTGGCATTCTGACAATGCAGGTTGAGATCTCTTTTTCTTTGAAGTGAATAAACATAGGAAACTCCACAGATGACATTTTATCAATTTTCTTAAAGTTTTACTTTAGCATTTTGAATAGACGTATAAGGCTACATTCCCACAATGAGCTTTTGGTGCATGTTTTATGTTGCAGTGTTTCTGCGCCATTTTTGCACCTATTATTTAGATTAGGTTACTTGCTTTTTTATTGTTTTTTTGTGCGTGTTTTTAAGATGCATTTTTATAGCATCCTTTTATCAGTTATCGTGTTTTTTTAAATAAAATATTTTTGTGTGTGTATTTTTATTTTTTATTACTGGGCTAGTAATGGGGGTGTCTGATGCTATGAGTTGTAGCATCCATTCACCAAACAGATTAATCTCAAAATGGTTGAGCTGCTACGTTCTCTGCTTCGGCTTTTATATATGATATAATAAGCCGTGTTATACTATGCGAAGTGATGGCTGCAAAACATGATTGGAAAGTCCGCCTGGTCTCTGATGAATAATTAGAAGCAAGACCGTAGGCACTAATAAATTTGTGGTGCTCAAGTAGGTGCCCAAGCCGTACAATATTAAAGACAAACTTGGCGCACACGAGCGTGAATGCAGTGAAGATTTAGAGTACATACAGTAGACGTTTCGGTCAGTTTAGACCTTCATCAATGTACCTCACTTAAGTACTTATAGGTTTTATGGGTCACATAGGGATAAAAGTACCCCACTTGGAATAAAGAGATGATATCTGATTAAGCCGGGTCCGGCACAAACGGACAGGAGTGACAGATGCGGTATCCACCGCTAGTCCAGTGTGTGCTAGTCCAGTGTGCCTGGTCTCTGATGAATTCATGTGAGCCTTATCTAGTCAATGTAATCTTCTAGATTATGTATAACTAGATGGCAGCCCGATTCTAAAGAATCGGGAGTCTAGAATCCATATATACTTTATTTATTCAAATGTAAGAATAATACAATTAATAAATAATAGTAAGAAAGAACAAAAAATGTCTGCACTCACCAGCTCTTGACAATTCTTGTTATTTAAGGTACAGTTACACAGGATCCATGAACATGCTTATGAGGGGAGTGATGAAAGACATCAGACAACAACTTTGCGTGTTGTGGCAAATGCCACAACAACGGTTCTTTGCTTAAGAACAATAATGTAAATAATAAATAATATGTATCAATAACTATGTATATTGGTATGTTCTTTCTTGGCACAAATTGCAGGAAGTAGTATTCTAGGCAATTATATATTAGATGGGCATTTCCTGAAGGAAATACATGGTGCTTGAACAGCGCTACCAGCTTTACAGCAGCACTTTTCACACACGGGACTGGGGGGCGCACTTACTTTTGCACCCGGAGGCGCACTTACTTTTGCACCCGGGGGCGCACTTACTTTTGCACCCGGGGGCGCACTTACTTTTGCACCCGGGGGCGCACTTACTTTTGCACCCGGGGGCGCACTTACTTTTGCACCCGGGGGCGCACTTACTTTTGGGGCCGCACTTACTTTTGGTGGGCGGGGCTCCTCGGCCTCCGATTTGGTTGGTGGGGCCCCTCGTCCTCCGATTTGGTGGGTGGGGACCCTCGGCCTCCGATTTGGTGGGCGGGGACCGGCCTCCGATTTGGTGGGCGGGGACCCTCGGCCTCCGATTTGGTGGGCGGGGACCCTCGGCCTCCGATTTGGTGGGCGGGGACCCTCGGCCTCCGCTTTGGTGGGTGGGGTCCCTCTGCCTCCGATTTGGTGGGCGGGGACCCTCGACCTCCGATTTGGTGGGCGGGGACCCTCGGCCTCCGATTTGGTGGGCGGGGTCCCTCTGCCTCCGATTTGGTGGGCGGGGCCGCTCGGCCTTCGATTTGGTGGGCGGGGCCCCTTATCCTCCGATTTGGTGGGCGGGGCCCCTTATCCTTCGATTTGGTGGGCGGGGACCCTCGGCCTCCGATTTGGTGGGCGGGGCCCCTCGGCCTCCGATTTGGTGGGCGGGGACCCTCGGCCTCCAATTTGGTGGGCGGGGCCCCTCGGCCTCCGATTTGGTGGGCGGGGCCCCTCAGCCTCCGATTTGGTGGGCGGGGCCCCTCGGCCTCCGATTTGGTTGGTGGGGCCCCTCGGCCTCCGATTTGGTGGGCGGGGACCCTCAGCCTCCGATTTGGTGGGCAGGGACCCTCGGCCTCCAATTTGGTGGGCGGGGACCCTCGGCCTCCGATTTGGTGGGCGGGGACCCTCGGCCTCCGATTTGGTGGGTGGGGACCTTCGGCCTCCGATTTGGTGGGCGGGGCCCCTCGGCCTCCGATTTGGTTGGCGGGGCCCCTCGGCCTCCGATTTGGTGGGCGGGGACCCTCGGCCTCCAATTTGGTGGGCAGGGCTCCTCGGCCTCCGATTTGGTTGGCGGGGCTCCTCGGCCTCCGATTTGGTTGGCGGGGCCCCTTATCCTCCGATTTGGTGGGCGGGGACCCTCGGCCTCCGATTTGGTGGGCGGGGCCCCTCGGCCTCCGATTTGGTTGGCAGGGCCCCTCGGCCTCCGATTTGGTGGGCGGGGACCCTCGGCCTCCGATTTGGTGGGCGGGGCCCCTCGGCCTCCGATTTGGTGGGCGGGGACCCTCGGCCTCCGATTTGGTGGGCGGGGACCCTCGGCCTCCGATTTGGTGGGCGGGGACCCTCGCCTCCGATTTGGTGGGCGGGGACCCTCGGCCTCCGATGTGGTGGGCGGGGCCCCTCGGCCTCCGATGTGGTGGGCGGGGCCCCTCGGCCTCCGCTTTGGTGGGCGGGGCCAGGCCCCTTGGCCTCCGCTTTGGTGGGCGGGGCCGCTCGGCCTTCGATTTGGTGGGCGGGGCTCCTCGGCCACCGATTTGGTTGGCGGGGCCCCTCGGCCTCCGATTTGGTTGGCGGGGCCCCTCGGCCTCCGATTTGGTGTGTGCTCTGCCTGGGGCCACTGTGCTCTGCCTGGGGCCCCATGTTCTGCCTGGGGCCACTGTGCTCTGCCTGGGGCCCCATATGCTGCCTGGGGCCCCTGTGCTCTGCCTGGGGCCCCTGTGCTCTGCCTGGGACCACTGTGCTCTGCCTGGGGCCCCATATGCTGCCTGGGGCCCCTGTGCTCTGCCTGGGGCCACTGTGCTCTGCCTGGGGCCCCATATGCTGCCTGGGGCCCCTGTGCTTTGCCTGGGTGTAGGACACTGGTGACGTCACTTATCTCCGGACATTAGCTCCGGACATTAGCTCCGGACATTAGCTCCGGACATTAGCTCCGGACAAAGCCACGGAAGTTGGCACAAATTGCAGGAAGTAGTATTCTAGGCAATTATATATTAGATAGCAGATGACATTTTTGTTGATTCGCCCAAATAGAATCACAAATTGAATTTGCCAGGTTCAGTGAATTAAAAAAAATTGATACTTGAGTTAATCCTTATTGAAGATGCACTTACTATGATAAAAAGAACATTCCATGTAGACTTGACTTTGAAAACAATCATAGTGCAGAAAAAAAAATACTATGGCTAAGAATGTGGGAGCAGATAGCAGTAGCATCACCATTACCTCTGGCGTAATCATTAGGGTACTATGAAACACAGGTCAAAATTGTTTCCCTTTGCTTCTGGCAAGTATAATAGTGGGGGGAGCAGAGAGAGTTATGGAATATGTGGCATATCACTCTTCTCAGTTACAGCAAGATGTTACCTCTGTCAGTGACACCATCAGTTTAAATCAGTATTTTGCACAGAACGATCTGCATGATCACAAATGACTAAGAGGAATAATTTTTTTTACTTTTTTATTTTGAGTAAACAAGAAAACAAGAAAAATTACACAGGCTGTTGGTTATTATTATTATTATTATTATTATTATTATTATTATTATTATTTATTGTTATAGCGCCATTTATTCCATGGCACTTTACATGGGAGGAGGGGTATACATAATAAAAACAAGTACAATAATCTTAAACAATACAAGTCATAACTGTTACAGGAGGAGAGAGGACCCTGCCCATGAAGGCTCACAATCTACAAGGGATGGGTGAGAATACAGTAGGTGAGGATAGAGCTGGTCATGCAGCAGTTTGGTTGATCGGTGGTTACTGCAGGTTGTAGGCTTGTCGGAAGAGGTGGGTCTTCAGGCTCTTTTTGAAGGTTTCGATGGTAGGCGAGAGTCTGATGTGTTGTGGTAGAGGGTTCCAGAGTAGGGGTGATGCACAAGAGAAGTCTTGTATACGATTGTGGGAAGAGGAGATAAGAGGGGAGTAGAGAAGGAGATCTTGTGAGGATCGGAGGTTGCGTGTAGGTAAGCACCGGGAGACAAGGTCACAGATGTATGGAGGAGACAGGTTGTGGATGGCTTTGTACGTCATGGTTAGGGTTTTGTAGTGGAGTCTCTGGGCAATGGGGAGCCAGTGAAGGGATTGACAGAGGGGAGAGGCCGGAGAACAGCGGGGGGACAGGTGGATTAGTCGGGCAGCAGAGTTTAGAATAGATTGGAGGGGTGCGAGAGTGTTAGAGGGGAGGCCACAGAGCAAGAGGTTGCAGTAGTCAAGGCGAGAGATGATGAGGGCATGGACTAGGGTTTTTGCAGATTCTTGGTTGAGGAATGTACGGATTCGTGAAATATTTTTGAGTTGAAGTCGGCAGGAAGTGGAAAGGGCTTGGATATGTGGTTTGAAGGAGAGATCAGCATCAAGGATTACACCGAGGCAGCAAGCTTCTGGGACTGGGGAGAGTGGGCAGCCATTTACTGTAATGGATAGGTTCGTTGGGGGGGGTCGCGTGAGATGGGGAAAGATGATGAATTCTGTTTTGTCCATGTTAAGTTTCAGAAATCTAGTGGAGAAGAAGGATGAAATAGTGGACAGACATTGAGGGATTCTGGTTAGTAGGGAGGTGATATCTGGTCCAGAGATGTAGATCTGTGTGTCGTCAGCATAGAGGTGATACTGAAAGCCATGAGATTCTATGAGCTGTCCCAGGCTGTTATGGTTCTCAATGGCAAGAGAACATAGCCCAGCAAACATACGAACTAGCTCTTGGAAGGATGGAAACTAAACTGACCATGAACTAAACCTGCCGCACAACTAACAGTAGCCGGGTAGCGTAGCCTGCGTTTTATCCCTAGACGCCCAGCGCCGGCCGGAGGACTAACTAATCCTGGCAGAGGAAAATATAGTCCTGGCTCACCTCTAGAGAAATTTCCCCGAAAGGCAGACAGAGGCCCCCACAAATATTGGCGGTGATTTTAGATGAAATGACAAACGTAGTATGAAAATAGGTTTAGCAAAATTGAGGTCCGCTTACTAGATAGCAGGAAGACAGAAAGGGCACTTTCATGGTCAGCTGAAAACCCTATCAAAATACCATCCTGAAATTACTTTAAGACTCTAGTATTAACTCATAACATCAGAGTGGCAATTTCAGATCACAAGAGCTTTCCAGACACAGAAACGAAACTACAGCTGTGAACTGGAACAAAATGCAAAAACAAACAAGGACTAAGTCCAACTTAGCTGGGAGTTGTCTAGCAGCAGGAACATGCACAGAAAGGCTTCTGATTACAATGTTGACCGGCATGGAAGTGACAGAGGAGCAAGGCTAAATAGCGACTCCCACATCCTGATGGAAACAGGTGAACAGAGAGGATGATGCACACCAGTTCAATTCCACCAGTGGCCACCGGGGGAGCCCAAAATCCAATTTCACAACAGTACCCCCCCCTCAAGGAGGGGGCACCGAACCCTCACCAGAACCACCAGGGCGATCAGGATGAGCCCTATGAAAGGCACGGACCAAATCGGAGGCATGAACATCAGAGGCAGTCACCCAAGAATTATCCTCCTGACCGTATCCCTTCCATTTGACCAGATACTGGAGTTTCCGTCTGGAAACACGGGAGTCCAAGATTTTTTCCACAACGTACTCCAACTCGCCCTCAACCAACACCGGAGCAGGAGGCTCAACGGAAGGCACAACCGGTACCTCATACCTGCGCAATAATGACCGATGAAAAACATTATGAATAGAAAAAGATGCAGGGAGGTCCAAACGGAAGGACACAGGGTTAAGAATCTCCAATATCTTGTACGGGCCGATGAACCGAGGCTTAAACTTGGGGGAAGAAACCCTCATAGGGACAAAACGAGAAGACAACCACACCAAGTCCCCAACACAAAGCCGAGGACCAACCCGACGCCGGCGGTTGGCAAAAAGCTGAGTTTTCTCCTGGGACAACTTCAAATTGTCCACTACCTGCCCCCAAATCTGATGCAACCTCTCCACCACAGCATCCACTCCAGGACAATCCGAAGATTCCACCTGACCAGAAGAAAATCGAGGATGAAACCCCGAATTACAGAAAAAGGGAGACACCAAGGTGGCAGAACTGGCCCGATTATTGAGGGAAAACTCCGCTAAAGGCAAAAAAGCAACCCAATCATCCTGATCTGCAGACACAAAACACCTCAAATATGTCTCCAAGGTCTGATTCGTCCGCTCGGTCTGACCATTAGTCTGAGGATGGAAAGCAGACGAGAAAGACAAATCTATGCCCATCCTAGCACAGAATGCTCGCCAAAATCTAGACACGAATTGGGTACCTCTGTCAGAAATGATATTCTCCGGAATACCATGCAAACGGACCACATTTTGAAAAAACAGAGGAACCAACTCGGAAGAAGAAGGCAACTTAGGCAGGGGAACCAAATGGACCATCTTAGAGAAACGATCACACACCACCCAGATGACAGACATCTTCTGAGAAACAGGAAGATCCGAAATAAAATCCATCGAGATGTGCATCCAGGGCCTCTTCGGGATAGGCAAGGGCAACAACAATCCACTAGCCCGAGAACAACAAGGCTTGGCCCGAGCACAAACGTCACAAGATTGCATGAAGCCTCGCACATCTCGAGACAGGGAAGGCCACCAGAAGGACCTTGCCACCAAATCCCTGGTACCAAAGATTCCAGGATGACCTGCCAACGCAGAAGAATGAACCTCAGAAATGACTTTACTGGTCCAATCATCAGGAACAAACAGTCTACCAGGTGGGCAACGATCAGGTCTATCCGCCTGAAACTCCTGCAAGGCCCGCCGCAGGTCTGGAGAAACGGCAGACAATATCACTCCATCCTTAAGGATACCTGTAGGTTCAGAATTACCAGGGGAGTCAGGCTCAAAACTCCTAGAAAGGGCATCCGCCTTAACATTCTTAGAACCCGGCAGGTAGGACACCACAAAATTAAACCGAGAGAAAAACAACGACCAGCGCGCCTGTCTAGGATTCAGGCGTCTGGTGGACTCAAGATAAATTAGATTTTTGTGGTCAGTCAATACCACCACCTGATGTCTAGCCCCCTCAAGCCAATGACGCCACTCCTCAAAAGCCCACTTCATGGCCAAAAGCTCCCGATTCCCAACATCATAATTCCGTTCGGCGGGCGAAAATTTACGCGAGAAAAAAGCACAAGGTCTCATCACGGAGCAATCGGAACTTCTCTGCGACAAAACCGCCCCAGCTCCGATTTCAGAAGCGTCGACCTCAACCTGAAAAGGAAGAGCAACATCAGGCTGACGCAACACAGGGGCGGAAGAAAAGCGGCGCTTAAGCTCCCGAAAGGCCTCCACAGCAGCAGGGGACCAATCAGCAACATCAGCACCCTTCTTAGTCAAATCAGTCAATGGTTTAACAACATCAGAAAAACCAGCAATAAATCGACGATAAAAGTTAGCAAAGCCCAAAAATTTCTGAAGACTCTTAAGAGAAGAGGGTTGCGTCCAATCACAAATAGCCTGAACCTTGACAGGATCCATCTCGATGGAAGAGGGGGAAAAAATATATCCCAAAAAGGAAATCCTTTGAACCCCAAAAACGCACTTAGAACCCTTCACACACAAGGAATTAGACCGCAAAACCTGAAAAACCCTCCTGACCTGCTGGACATGAGAGTCCCAGTCATCCGAAAAAATCAAAATATCATCCAGATACACAATCATAAATTTATCCAAATAATCACGGAAAATGTCATGCATAAAGGACTGAAAGACTGAAGGGGCATTTGAAAGACCAAAAGGCATCACCAAATACTCAAAGTGGCCCTCGGGCGTATTAAATGCGGTTTTCCACTCATCCCCCTGCTTAATTCGCACCAAATTATACGCCCCACGAAGATCTATCTTAGAGAACCACTTGGCCCCCTTTATGCGAGCAAACAAATCAGTCAGCAGTGGCAACGGATATTGATATTTAACCGTGATTTTATTCAAAAGCTGATAATCAATGCACGGCCTCAAAGAGCCATCTTTCTTAGCCACAAAGAAAAAACCGGCTCCTAAGGGAGATGACGAAGGACGAATATGTCCCTTTTCCAAGGACTCCTTTATATATTCTCGCATAGCAGCATGTTCAGGCACAGACAGATTAAATAAACGACCCTTAGGGTATTTACTACCCGGAATCAAATCTATGGCACAATCGCACTCCCGGTGCAGAGGTAATGAACCAAGCTTAGGTTCTCCAAAAACGTCACGATATTCAGTCAAGAATTCAGGAATCTCAGAGGGAATAGATGATGAAATGGGTACGTCCCCATGCGTCCCCTTACATCCCCAGCTTAACACAGACATAGCTTTCCAGTCAAGGACTGAGTTATGAGATTGCAGCCATGGCAATCCAAGCACCAACACATCATGTAGGTTATACAGCACAAGAAAGCGAATAATCTCCTGGTGATCCGGATTAATCCGCATAGTTACTTGTGTCCAGTATTGTGGTTTATTGCTAGCCAATGGGGTGGAGTCAATCCCCTTCAGGGGTATAGGAGTTTCAAGAGGCTCCAAATCATACCCACAGCGTTTGGCAAAGGACCAATCCATAAGACTCAAAGCGGCGCCAGAGTCGACATAGGCATCCGCGGTAATAGATGATAAAGAACAAATCAGGGTCACAGATAGAATAAACTTAGACTGTAAAGTGCCAATTGAAACAGACTTATCAAGCTTCTTAGTACGCTTAGAGCATGCTGATATAACATGAGTTGAATCACCGCAATAGAAGCACAACCCATTTTTTCGTCTAAAATTCTGCCGTTCACTTCTGGACAGAATTCTATCACATTGCATATTCTCTGGCGTCTTCTCAGTAGACACCGCCAAATGGTGCACAGGTTTGCGCTCCCGCAGACGCCTATCGATCTGGATAGCCATTGTCATGGACTCATTCAGACCCGCAGGCACAGGGAACCCCACCATAACATCCTTAATGGCATCAGAGAGACCCTCTCTGAAATTCGCCGCCAGGGCGCACTCATTCCACTGAGTAAGCACAGCCCATTTACGGAATTTCTGGCAGTATATTTCAGCTTCGTCTTGCCCCTGAGATAGGGACATCAAGGCCTTTTCCGCCTGAAGTTCTAACTGAGGTTCCTCATAAAGCAACCCCAAGGCCAGAAAAAACGCATCCACATTGAGCAACGCAGGATCCCCTGGAGCCAATGCAAAAGCCCAATCCTGAGGGTCGGCCCGGAGCAGAGAAATCACAATCCTGACCTGCTGAGCAGGATCTCCAGCAGAGCGAGATTTCAGGGACAAAAACAACTTGCAATTATTTTTGAAATTTTGAAAGCAAGATCTATTCCCCGAGAAAAATTCAGGCAAAGGAATTCTAGGTTCAGATATAGGAACATGAACAACAAAATCTTGTAAGTTTTGAACTTTCGTGGTGAGATTATTCAAACCTGCAGCTAAACTCTGAATATCCATTTTAAACAGGTGAACACAGAGCCATTCCAGGATTAGAAGGAGAGAGAGAGAGAAAGGCTGCAATATAGGCAGACTTGCAAGAGATTCAATTACAAGCACACTCAGAACTGAGAAAAAAAAAAAAAAAAATCTTCAGCAGACTTCTCTTTTCTCTCCTTTCTCTGTCAATTAATTTAACCCTTTTTGGCCGGTCAAACTGTTATGGTTCTCAATGGCAAGAGAACATAGCCCAGCAAACATAAGAACTAGCTCTTGGAAGGATGGAAACTAAACTGACCATGAACTAAACCTGCCGCACAACTAACAGTAGCCGGGTAGCGTAGCCTGCGTTTTATCCCTAGACGCCCAGCGCCGGCCGGAGGACTAACTAATCCTGGCAGAGGAAAATATAGTCCTGGCTCACCTCTAGAGAAATTTCCCCGAAAGGCAGACAGAGGCCCCCACAAATATTGGCGGTGATTTTAGATGAAATGACAAACGTAGTATGAAAATAGGTTTAGCAAAATTGAGGTCCGCTTACTAGATAGCAGGAAGACAGAAAGGGCACTTTCATGGTCAGCTGAAAACCCTATCAAAATACCATCCTGAAATTACTTTAAGACTCTAGTATTAACTCATAACATCAGAGTGGCAATTTCAGATCACAAGAGCTTTCCAGACACAGAAACGAAACTACAGCTGTGAACTGGAACAAAATGCAAAAACAAACAAGGACTAAGTCCAACTTAGCTGGGAGTTGTCTAGCAGCAGGAACATGCACAGAAAGGCTTCTGATTACAATGTTGACCGGCATGGAAGTGACAGAGGAGCAAGGCTAAATAGCGACTCCCACATCCTGATGGAAACAGGTGAACAGAGAGGATGATGCACACCAGTTCAATTCCACCAGTGGCCACCGGGGGAGCCCAAAATCCAATTTCACAACACCAGGCCAAAGGTGTAAATGAAGAAGAGCAAGGGCCCAAGGACTGAACCTTGTGGGACTCTGACAGATAGGGGGCGAGGTGAGGAGGTGGTGTGTGAGTGGGAGACGCTGAATGTCCGGTCTGTTAGGTATGATGAGATCCAGGATAGGACCAAGTCTGTGATGCCAAGGGATGAGAGGGTCTGTAATAATAGGGAATGGTCCACTGTGTCAAAGGCAGCCGACAGGTTGAGGAGGAGGACAGAGTAGTGTCGCTTGCTCTTGGCGGTTAAGAGGTCATTGGTGACCTTAGGACAGTTTCAGTGGAATGATGTGACCGGAAGCCAGATTGTAAGCGGTCAAAGAGGGAGCAAGAAGAGAGATGGGAGGACAGTTCAAGGTAGACGTGTTGTTCCAGTAGTTTGGAGGCATAAGGGAGAAGTGATATAGGGCGATAGCTAGATACAGAGGATGGGTCAACAGAGGGCTTTTTGAGGATAGGTGTGATGGAGGCATGTATAAAGCTTGAGGGGAAAATACCAGTTGTTAGTGATAGGTTGAAGAGATGGGTTAGGGTTGGGATGAAGACTGTGGTGAGGTTTGGGATGAAGTGGGATGGGAGCAGGTCAAGTGCACAGGTGGTGAGATGCGATTTTGAGAGTAGAGTGGAGAGTTGATCTTCTGTAATGGTGGAGAAGTTGGTTTTGAAGGTGGAGGGCTGGGAAGTCGGGAGGAAGGGCTCTGGGGGTTGTTGACCAAAACTGTCTCTGATGTTCTCAATCTTCTGCTTGAAAAATGAGGCAAAGTCTTTAGCTGAGATAAGTGGGGAGGGAGGAGGTGCTGGGGGACGGAGGAGTGAATTGAAGGTGTTGAATAACTGTTTAGGGTTGTGAGACAGGGAGGATATGAGAGATGAGAAGTAGGTTTGTTTAGCTGTGGCGAGTGTGGTCTTGAAAGTAGTGAGGGACTGTTTGAATGCGATGAAGTGCTCGTTGGAGTGGGATCTTTTCCATCTGCGCTCAGCAGCCCTGGAAGCTCGCCTCAGTTCTTTGGTCAGGCTAGTGGCCAGGATTGTCTGTTGATTTTGCGAGCTTTGGTATGTGTAAGTGGGGCAGCAGATTCCAAAGCTACAGCTATTGTGGTGTTATATAGAGTGGCAGCGTCATCCGCATTGTGTAAGGAACTTATGTCTGTGAGAGGGAGGAGGGATTCAGAGAATGAATGTAGGTCAAGATGTTTAAGATTTCTGCGAGGGTGTGAAAGTTTGTGGGGTCGGGATTGTAGACATGGAGTGGAGAGGGAAGAGAATGTGAGAAGGTTGTGGTCAGAGAGAGGAAGGGGTGAGTAAGAGAGGTTAGATAGGGAGCAGAGGCGGGTGAAGATGAGGTCCAGTATGTGACCATCTTTGTGAGTGGCTGCAGAAGACCATTGAGTGAGGCCAAAAGAGGAAGTGAGAGATAGAAGTTTAGTGGCAGCTGAGAGGGAAGTGTCAATGGGGATGTTGAAGTCGCCCATGATGATAGTGGGGATGTCCGCGGAAAGGAAATGAAGTAGCCAGGTGGTGAAGTGGTCAAAGAAGGTGGTGGCTGGCCCTGGGGGGCAGTAAATGACAGCAAGTTGGAGGTTGGAGGGGGAGTAGATGCGCATAGAGTGCGCCTCAAAGGAAGGGAGGGTAACAGAGGGTGGCAGTGGGATTGGGGTGAAGGAGCAGTTATCTGACAGGAGAAAACCAACTCCTCCGCCATGTTTGCTGCTGGGGCGGGGTGTGTGAGAAAGGTGGAAGCCACCGTAAGAGAGTGCAGCAGGGGAGGCTGTGTCAGAAGGGGTGAGCCAGGTTTTGGTGATGGCGAGGAATGAAAGTTTGGTAGTAACAAAAAGATCATGGATGTAGGAAAGCTTGTTGCAGACAGAGCGAGCATTCCACAGAGCTCCTGTTAGTGCGACTGGGAAAGCGGGGGCTGGGCGAATGGGTATAAGGTTAGAGAGGTTACGGAAGTTTGTGATAGAGTGTGGATGGGATGTAGAAATGACTGTGGGAATGTGGTGAGGAGGACCAGGATTTGGAGAGATATCACCAGCAGTGAGAAGGAGCAGAGAAAGTGTTAGCAGGTGGGAGCAGGAGAGGGCATGAGGTGGCTGTCTGTGTTTGGAGGCAGAGGATTATATGTTAAGGAACAGTTCTGAGGAGGAGGTGAGATGGATGGGGAGGATTGAAGCAGAGATAAACAGTTCCTTACTTGGTGTGGGGATTAAGGGAGTTAGCAGAAAGTGAAGGATTATAGGGATAAAAGTGAAAACAAACAGACAGTTTTAATTCTTCTGTTATCTACTCACTTTTAGGACACACTTCTAGGAATCACACTACAGACTAAAGTCATGCAGACTTTAGCTATGCAATATATGTAAAACTAAGTGCGTTCAGGTGTGAAGCAGAGAGTAGTGGTCTCTGCTCACCTTGTTCAGAGAATTAAAGGTGGACCAGATGCATACAATCAAGCCTGAGTAAACAAGGTCATAAATAACACAGTAAGCTGGGGTTAGCTGAAAGGCATACCATGAGAATGCTAGGAGCAGAGGAAAGTCTGTGTGCAAAGCTGGGTGATGTACTATGTGCACTTCATAGACATCAGGAGAGCTGGGTGGATGAACATACCATGAGAATGCTAGGAGCAGAGGAAAGTCTGTGTGCAAAGCTGGGTGATGTACTATTGTGAAGGAAGAAATTAAGAAAGATTCTCCATTTTTGTGCTTTTCGACTCCATTTTGTTGTTTTGATATAAATTTTGTTAGTAGGCTAAAGTTTACAGCTGTTATGAGACCTTGATGAGACCTTGATTGTTGCAACCTGGGTAGGACATGAGACTGAGGGTGTATTGTTCTATGAAGCTTTGACGCACAGACTGTTCCTGCATTCTTATAGGTTAAGAACTGTGAGCGTGTTCTTATGCTGATTGGTTGAAGTATAATTTCTATGACTATGATAAGTCATACAGAATAAACGGGGGCCAGAGAGATCAGCTTGATCCCCCCCAAACAGAGACACACGTCTCCGTCTGGTCATTTTCAGTTGCCGGCAACACCTTGTATATTAATTTGGAAATCACTGGGTTAACCGTGAAGGATCACTTTAGATCCTCCCTCAACAGTTGGCACCCGAGAACGTGGGGCACCAAGCAGGAACGCCTCTGCCCCCCGGAGGACAACAAGACAAAGGATCCTCGGACCGGACGCAGGCACTGGAAAATTGGGACTGATCATCCCCCACAACAACCACGGTAAGTTGGCAGTTATACTGTCCAGACTGACCGTTTGGTGTGGTTTTCCTGTGTTTGTTGCTGCAAAGAGGATCTGAGGTTTGTCCCCGGAGGTGGGATGATTTTTGGGTGGAATCATATAGAGGTGTAGTTCCGTTGGGAGCCCAGTGCTCGAACTGTACCTCATAAGAGACGGACACCCCGGATTGACCAGTGATGTAATTCTCTTTATAGTAGTGTTGAGTAGTGTTGAGCATTCCGATGCTGCAAGTATCGGGTATCGGCCGATACTTGCTGTATCGGAATTCCGATACCGGGATTCCGATACTCTTGTGGTATCGGATATCGGGTATCGCAACAACATTAATGTTAAAATGTGTAAAAGAGAGAATTAAAATAAAAAATATCGCTATCCTCACCTCTCCGACGCAGCCGGGACTTCAGCGAGGGAACCGGCAGCGTTGTTTGTTTAAAATTCGCGCTATTACTTGGTTACGTGAATTCCCGGCTTGTGATTGGTCAGGTCGGCCATGTTGCCGGGACGCGGACCAATCACAGCAAGCCGTGACGAAATTACGTCACGGCTTGCTGTGATTGGTCCGCGTCCCGGCAATATGGCCGCCCTGACCAATCACAAGCCGTGACGTCACGGGAGGCTGGACACGCGCCCATTTTAAAATGAGCGCGTCCAGCCTCCCGGCTTGTGATTGGTTGACCGCGGCGCAACCAATCACAAGCCGTGACGTCACGGGAGGCTGGACACGCGCCCATTTTAAAATGAGCGCGTCCAGCCTCCCGGCTTGTGATTGGTTGACCGCGGCGCAACCAATCACAAGCCGTGACGTCACGGGAGGCTGGACACGCGCCCATTTTAAAATGAGCGCGTGTCCAGCCTCCCGTGACGTCACGGCTTGTGATTGGTCAGGGCGGCCATATTGCCGGGACGCGGACCAATCACAGCAAGCCGTGACGTAATTTCGTCACGGCTTGCTGTGATTGGTCCGCGTCCCGGCAACATGGCCGACCTGACCAATCACAAGCCGGGAATTCACGTAACCAAGTAATAGCGCAAATTTTAAACAAACAACGCTGCCGGTTCCCTCGCTGAAGTCCCGGCTGCGTCGGACAGGTGAGTATAGCGATATTTTTTATTTTAATTCTTTCTTTTACACATTTATATGGTTCCCAGGGCCTGAAGGAGAGTTTCCTCTCCTTCAGACCCTGGGAACCATCAGGAATACCGTCCGATACTTGAGTCCCATTGACTTGTATTGGTATCGGGTATCGGTATCGGTATCGGATTGGATCCGATACTTTGCCGGTATCGGCCGATACTTTCCGATACCGATACTTTCAAGTATCGGACGGTATCGCTCAACACTAGTGTTGAGCGATACTTTCCGATATCGGAAAGTATCGGTATCGGAAAGTATCGGCCGATACCGTCACAGTATCGGAATCCAATCCGATACCGATACCCGATCCCAATGCAAGTCAATGGGACGAAAATATCGGAATTAAAATAAACCCTTTCTTTCCTTGTAGGTTAATTCTACATGAAGGAAAACAACTAAGAATAATGTAGGATGTATTGGGGGAGGTGGCGGAGACATTAAAGGCACAGGGGTTTATCCCAATCAAATAGAATAGCAGTATTTTTAATTTTTTTATGACGTTCGGCGTTAGAAAGAATTTGACTATGTTAATTTTTTATTTATTTTGTCAGATATTGATGTTTCACTACTTCCACGCCCTTCACCCTATTTTTTACTTCTCCCACACTTTCTTCTTCATTATCCTCATCATCAGCTTCTGTGACATCAACTTCTTCACCTTATTCATCTTCTTCTTTTCTACGTATATATATATATTTTTTTTTACATTGTTCATATTCTTTTTATTTAACTATTATCTTTTTTATATTCAACTTCTTCATCATATTCTTATTTGTGACAGGCATTCCCGTAGTTGTTATCTATAAAAGTTTGAAGATTACACCTTCCGTTCTGCCTGTCACAAAACAGTTACATTTGTCCGCGTTCAGTTTGGCCTGCAGCATCAGGCTTTATCCAGGGGCACCACGAGGAGGAACGGACTCACCCCCATACACTGCTTAGTCTTCTTCTGCTTATAATTTAGATAATATCTTTTGCTCTGATATTTAGTCTTATGCTTAATGTTCTTCTGCTCTTTGTTCTGCAGCCTCTTGTTCTTCTGCTTCTCGGTCTTCCAGGTTGTCGTCGTCATCTCCAGGGTCGTCATCTCCAGGGTCGTCGTCATCGGGGTCGTCGTCATCGGGGTCGTCGTCATCGGGGTCGTCTTCAGGGTCATCGTCTCCAGGGTCGTCGTCATCTCGGTGGTTGTCGTCTCTGGTGTCGTCATCATCTTAGGGGTGGTCTTCCGGGTCATCGTCTTTCGGGTCTTGAACTTGGAAATGTAGCAGAAGGTACAAGAAGGCTGAGAAAATGCCGAGAAACAGCTGATGGAACTGGAACTCGGATGGCTACCCGAAGGTCCAAGAGCCAATGGAACTACCGAGGACCAGCTGACGTTACTGGAACCCGGTTACTAAGCAGGAGGTACCCGTGCCTGAAAGCACTACCAAGGACCACCTGACGTTGGTGGAACTCGGATACCCAGAGGGAGGCACCTAAGCCAAAGGCTCTGCCCGGAACCAGCTGACGGTACTGGAACCAGGATGGGGAGCAGAAGGTACAAGAGCAAAAGACACTGCCGAGAACCAGCTGACGGTACTGGAACCCGGATGGGTAGCCGAAGGTCCAAGAGCCAATGGAACTACCGAGGACCAGCTGACGTTACTGGAACCCGGTTACTAAGCAGGAGGTACCCGTGCCTGAAAGCACTACCAAGGACCACCTGACGTTGGTGGAACTCGGATACCCAGAGGGAGGCACCTAAGCCAAAGGCTCTGCCCGGAACCAGCTGACGGTACTGGAACCAGGATGGGGAGCAGAAGGTACAAGAGCAAAAGACACTGCCGAGAACCAGCTGACGGTACTGGAACCCGGATGGGGACCTATTCAAGCTTGTCTTCCTAGGGCCCCAACTGGCGGTGTGTTAGAGCCCAGGGACAGCAGGAGGAGGAGCAGGGGGAGGGGAGTGTAGGCCGAAGCCTGCACAGGCGGCAGCTTTGGGTGTGTTGTGTCTGCGTGGCTTTTGCAGGACACGTTGCCGGCTACACAGCAGGGGAACAGCTGGCGGTGCTGGACCCCACTGACACATTGGCGAGGTGTTTGGCTCTGTGCAGCCAGCACTTCCGGACAGCAACTAGCGTTGTTGGAGCCCGGGCTCTGCAGGTGGAGCAGAGTGTAGGCCGAAGCCTAATTGAACCGATTTCAAAAGTCACCTTTAACCCCCCCTCAGGGGTTACAAAGTAGAAGAGCCACAGCTTATGCAGCAGCAGTGCTGCGCAAGTCAAAGGTTGCTCTTGTAATTTTTCTCCTTGCACACGCTGAATGGAACACGTATAACATTTAGCCCTTTATACAGTCAAACTGTGTAATGGAGGCGAGAGTTCCCTTTGTAATGAGACGCAGCACAGGTGTCAAGAATCCCACCTTGGTGCTGGGTGCAGCCTCCCGAGCGTTGTTATTTGCTGTACAGGAGTCTGCGCTGTCGTGTTATCCCCTGGCCTAGCGCCGTTAGCGCTGCCCATCTTCTGGCATCATGTAATGTCGGCCGGTGCGGTTCGCGATGCCCATGAATCCCAGCCCCGCAGTGTCTTAACATTGTTAAAACACTGCGGGGCTGGGATTCAGGGCCTGGCGCAGCACATATGTTCGCCTCTCACACTCGGGTCCTTACACCCGCTTCAGACTGTGCGGCGTCATCTGATCCCTTATCGCATGCCACGGCCATGAAGCCGCACAGTCCGAAGAAGGCGGAAGGAGAGGAGGGACAGGCGAACTGATGCACTGATCCTGCCCATCAATCACACCCTCGCAGTCCCATTAAATAAGACAACGAGGGCTGTTGTGTGGGTCAGGGCGGCCGCAGAGGCGCAGCCAGCCAAACAATGATGCCAGAAGACGGGCAGCGTTACCAAGGAGCTTGTTGCGTGTGTCAATACAAAGTCAAATCACACCTGAGGGACGTTTTAATGGTCACAGAGGACACATTTTAGACGTGTTCACTTCAACATGGGCAAGGAGAATAAGTTTCTGAGCCACCTTGAACACATGCAGCATTACTGCTGTTCAAGGTAGCTGTAAAACATAGAAACACCTGGGGGAGGGGGGACAGGTTCCCTTCAATTTCAGTTCTTGTGTCTGCGTGGCGGTCGCAGGACACGTTGCCGGCTACACAGCAGGGGAACAGCTGGCGGTGCTGAACCCCACTGACACATTGGCTGGTGTTTTTCTCTGTGCAGCTAGCACATCTGGGCAAAAACTGGCGGTGTTAGAGCCCAGGGTCAGCAGGAGGAGCAGGGGGAGCGGAGTGTAGGCCGAAGCCTGCACTCGAGCAAGTTGAAAGGAAACCTTTAACCCCCCCCCCCCCAGGCGTTTGTAGCTGAAAGAGCCATTGTGTACAGCACTAATGCTGGAAAAGGTAAACTTAGCTCTTTTAATTATGGTCCTTGTACATGCGGAACCTAACATTTATGAAATGTGTCTCCTCACAGCGTTAAACCGTCCGGTAGGTGGAACTTTCCTTTGTCGTGTGACGCAGCACAGCCATCATTTTTACCCCCTTGGCGCCGTGCGCCGCCTCCTCAGCGTTGTTTGAATCTGTCCCGGAGCCTGCGCTGTTAGGTTAGCCCTTGGCCATGCACACATGTTGCGCTGCCCGTCTTCTGACCTCATTTGGTGTCAGGCTGGCTGCGCCTGTGCGGGTGCGCTGGCCGAGATCCCGCCTCGCAGTGTCGTCTAATGTAATCCCACCGCGGGCCTGTGATCCGTGCCCGTGCGCAGTGCATATCCTCTCCTCTCACTCCCCTCCCTACGGCTTTTTCAGACTGTGCGGTGTCACGGCCGTGGCATGCTATTAGGGACCAGCTGACATCGCACAGTCTGAAGAAGCCGTAGGGAGGGGAGTGAGAGGAGAGGATATGCACTGCGCACGGGCACGGATCACAGGCCCGCGGTGGGATTACATTAGACGACACTGCGAGGCGGGATCTCGGCCAGCGCACCCGCACAGGCGCAGCCAGCCTGACACCAAATGAGGTCAGAAGACGGGCAGCGCAACATGTGTGCATGGCCAAGGGCTAACCTAACAGCGCAGGCTCCGGGACAGATTCAAACAACGCTGAGGAGGGGGCGCACGGCGCCAAGGGGGTAAAAATGATGGCTGTGCTGCGTCACACGACAAAGGAAAGTTCCACCTACCGGACGGTTTAACGCTGTGTGGGGACACATTTCATAAGTGTTTGGTTCAGCATGTGCAAGGAGCATCACGAAAAGAGGCACTTTTTCCCTTTGCATCATTACTGCTGCACAAGGTGGCTCCTTCAGTAACAAACGCCTGGGGGGGGGGGGGTCAGGTTCCCTTACATTTAACTTGTTGTGCCTGCGTGGCGGTCGCAGTACACGTTGCCGTATACACAGCAGGGGAACAGCTGGCGGTGCTGAACCCCACTAACACATTGGCGAGGTGTTTGGCTCTGTGCGTACAGCACTTCTGGACGGCAACTAGCGGTGTTGGAGCCCAGGGACAGGTGGAGGAGGAGGAGGTTGGAGGAGGTTGGAGGAGGTAGGAGGGATTGCCACACACACAGCAGGGGAACAGCTGACGTTACTGAACCCCAATAACAGAGGAGGGACTGTTGACTGTGCGTACAGCACTTCTGGACGGCAACTGGCGGTGTTGGAGCCCAGGGACAGGTGGAGGAGGAGGAGGTTGGAGGAGGTAGGAGGGATTGCCACACACACAGCAGGGGAACAGCTGACGTTACTGAACCCCAATAACAGAGGAGGGACTGTTGACTGTGCGTACAGCACTTCTGGACGGCAACTGGCGGTGTTGGAGCCCAGGGACAGGTGGAGGAGGTGGAGGAGGAGGAGGTTGGAGGAGGTAGGAGGGATTGCCACACACACAGCAGGGGAACAGCTGACGTTACTGAACCCCAATAACAGAGGAGGGACTGTTGACTGTGCGTACAGCACTTCTGGACGGCAACTGGCGGTGTTGGAGCCCAGGGACAGGTGGAGGAGGAGGAGGTTGGAGGAGGTTGGAGGGATTGCCACACACACAGCAGGGGAACAGCTGACGTTACTGAACCCCAATAACAGAGGAGGGACTGTTGACTGTGCGTACAGCACTTCTGGACGGCAACTGGCGGTGTTGGAGCCCAGGGACAGGTGGAGGAGGAGGAGGTTGGAGGAGGTTGGAGGAGGTAGGAGGGATTGCCACACACACAGCAGGGGAACAGCTGACGTTACTGAACCCCAATAACAGAGGAGGGACTGTTGACTGTGCGTACAGCACTTCTGGACGGCAACTGGCGGTGTTGGAGCCCAGGGACAGGTGGAGGAGGAGGAGGTTGGAGGAGGTAGGAGGGATTGCCACACACACAGCAGGGGAACAGCTGACGTTACTGAACCCCAATAACAGAGGAGGGACTGTTGACTGTGCGTACAGCACTTCTGGACGGCAACTGGCGGTGTTGGAGCCCAGGGGCAGGTGGAAAAGCAGAGGAACACAATGTAGGCCGAAGCCTGAGAAAGTCGAAAGGGAACCTTTAACCCCCCCCCCAAGGCGTTTGTAGCTGAAAGAGCCAGCTTGTGCAGCACAAAAGATGCAAAAGGAAAAGGTGGCTCTTTTCATCATGCTCCTTGCAAACACAGAACTAAACACTTTTAAAATGTGTCCCCTGAAGCCGTGAAACCGTCCCGGAGGTGGGACTTTCCTTCGTAATATGACGCAGCACAGCCATCATTACTACCCCCCCGCCGCCGTGCCCCGGCTCCTCAGCGTTGTTTGATTCCATCCCGGAGCCTGCGCTGTTATGTTATCCCGTGGCCAGGCACACTTAGCGCTGCCCATCTTCTGACATCATTTGGTGTCAGGCTGGCTGCGCCTGTGCGGCCGCGCTGGCCGAGAGCCCGCCTCGCAGTGTCTTCTGATGTAATCCCACTGGGGGGCCTGGGATCCATGGCCATGCGCAGTGCATATCCTCGCCTCTCACTCCCCTCCCTACGGCTTCTTTTTCAGACTGTGCGGTGTCACGGCCGTGGCATGCTATTAGGGACCAGCTGACACCGAACAGTCTGAAGAAGCCATAGGGAGATGAGTGAGAGGTGGAGGTTCAGATATGCACTGCGCATGTCCATAGATCCCAGGCCCCCAGTGGGATTAAATCAGAAGACACTGCGAGGCGGGCTCTCGGCCAGCGTGGCCGCACAGGCGCAGCCAGCCTGACACCAAATGATGCCAGAATACGGGCAGCGCTAAGTGTGCCTGGCCACGGGATAACATAACAGCGCAGGCTCCGGGACGGAATCAAACAACGCTGAGGAGCCGGGGCGCGGCGCCGGGGGGGTAGGAATGACGGCTGTGCTGCGTCATATTACGAAGGAAAGTCCCACCTCCGGGACGGTTTTACGGTATCAGTGGACACATTTTATAAGTGTTAAGTTTTGCGTGTGCAAGGAGCAAAACCAAAATAGCTACCTTTTTCCTTGTGCAGCATTACTGCTGCACAAGGTGGCTCTTTCAGTAACAAACGCCTTGGGGGGGGGGGGACAGATTCCCTTACATTTCAGTTGTTGTGTCAGCGTGGCGGTCGCATGACACATTGCCGGCTACACAGCTGGGGATCAGCTGACGTTACTGAAACCCAATAACACTGGGTCGTATGTTTTGACTGTGCAGACGGCACATCTGAGCCTCAACTGGCGGTGTTGGAGCCCAGGAATTTAAGTTCAGGTGGTAGAAAGATGAACACAACAGGAGACCTGGATAACGTATACAGTGACCTAATTATTTAATCAGGAGGAGGAGTGGCAAATTCCTGCGAGATCCAGGCCTTGTTCATTTTCAGGAAAGTAAGCCGGTCAACGTTATCGGAGGATAGTCGCATGCGACGGTCAGTTAGTACACCACCTGCAGCACTAAAGACACGTTCCGATAATACACTGGCCGCAGGGCAAGACAGCACCTCCAATGCATACTGGCTTAGCTCTGGCCATGTATCCAGCTTTGAGACCCAAAACTTGAAAGGGGAAGAGCCGTCTGGGAGTACAGCAAGAGGGCAAGACATGTAGTCTGTCACCATCTGACGGAACCGTTGCCTCCTGCTGACTGGAGCCGTCTGTGATGGTGTAGACTTTTGTGGGGGGCACAGAAAACTGTGCCACAGTTGGGCCATACTGGTCTTGCCTTGGGCAGAGGCACTGCTTCTGCTCCCTCTTTGTGCAGAGCCTCCACCACTGCCTGGACGCACTGAGCTGCTTTGGAATGCACTAGCAGCACTTCTCTCAGTTGGAATGGAGAAGATGATGGAACTGACCAGTGTGTCTTGGTACTCCCGCATTTTTCGCTCCCGGTTCAACGGTGTGATGAGGCTTTCTACGTTGTCCCGGTAGCGAGGATTGAGGAGGGTGAACACCCAATAATCAGACATGTTGAGAATGTGGTCGATGCGGCGGTCGTTTCTCAGGCACTGCAGCATGTAATCCACCATGTGCTGCAGACTGCCAACTGCCCAAGAAACGCTGTCCCCAGCTGGAGGCGTGATCTCTGCCCGCTCGTCATCACCCCACCCTCGCTGTACACACTGAGTACTGGACAATTCGGGAACTCCCTCCTCTGGACGGATGTCTTCCTCCTCCATTGACTCCTCCTCATCCTCCTCACAAACTGTCCCCTGCCTACGCGTTTGTGAGGAACCACGTGGCGCTGACTGTCCAGAAGATGATGGAAGTGGTGAATCCTCATCCTCCACCTCTTCCACAACATCATCCCTTAGCGCTTGCAGTGATTTTTCAAGCAGGCAGATAAGGGGGACAGTCATGCTGACTAGTGCATCATCTGCACTCGCCATCCGCGTGGAATAATCAAAGGGACGCAAAACCTGGCAGACATCCTTCATAGTGGCCCACTCTGTGGTTGTGAAGTCTGTACGGCGCTGACTGCGACTTTTTTGCGCCTGATACAGCTGGTACTCCATTACAGCTTGCTGCTGCTCACACAACCGCTCCAACATATGTAACGTGGAATTCCACCTGGTAGGTAGGTCACATATGATGCGATGTTCCGGCAGGCGGTGTCGGCGCTGCAGAGCCGCAATGCGCGCTTTTGCCGTGCTGGAACGCCGCAAGTGAGCACACTCTAGGCGGACCTTGTGCAGCAGTGCATCAAGATCCGGATAGTCCCTCAAAAAACTCTGCACGACCAAATTGAGCACATGTGCCAGACATGGGATGTGAGTGAGGTTGCCGAGGCCCAGGGCTGCCACCAGATTTCGGCCATTATCACACACTACCATGCCTGGCTGGAGATTCGCTGGCTCAAACCACACATCGCTCTCCTGCTTGATGGCATTCCAGAGCTCCTGCGCTGTGTGGCTACGATTCCCCCAAAAAATTAATTTCAAGACGGCCTGTTGACGTTTGGCCACGGCTGTGCTCATGTCGGTCGTAACAGGTACACGTTCATCACGGGTCCATGTGGAGGTGGACTGTGACGGCTCCTGCAGCGATGATTCTGAGGAACTGGTGTAAGAGGAGGAGTCAATGCGTACAGAATGGATTCCTGCAATCCTTGGAGTGGGCAGGACACGTCCTGCGCCACTCGCACGGTCTGTACCCGGCTCAACGACATTAACCCAATGGGCAGTGAGGGAAAGGTATCGCCCCTGTCCATGTTGACTGGTCCACGCATCGGTGGTGAGGTGGACCTTGCTACTGACGGCGTTCAGTAGCGCGTGTTTTATGTGTCCCTCCACATGCTTGTGCAGGGCAGGGACGGCTTGCCTGCTGAAGTAAAAGCGGCTGGGCACACTGTACTGTGGGACTGCCAATGACATCAAGTCACGGAAGCTGTCAGTCTCCACCAGCCTGAATGACAGCATTTCCAGTGACAGAAGTTTGGCAATGCCTGCAGTCAGAGCCTGTGCTCGTGGGTGGTTTGACGAGAAAGGCCGCCTTTTCTCCCATGCCTGTACTACCGATGGCTGTAGACTGGGCTGGGAGTGTGTGGTTGACTGGGAAAGTGGTGCTGCGGGTGGAATGACAGCGGGTCTCTGGACAACAGGGCCAGAGGTTCTTCCACGGCGATCCTGGGAGGAAGCCGAACCAGCTGCGTGTGAGCTAGAGGAAGAGGCAACACGAGCTGAAGAGGTGGTAGCTGCCGCTGTTGGTTGGCCTAGCTCTTCAGTGTGTTTGTCTAACTCCGCCGGGTGCCTGTTGCGCACATGTTTCCACATGTTGGAGGGTATTGAGGTTGGCGACTTTTTGACCTCTTTTGATTTTTTGATGACACACCTTGCATCTGACATAGCAAATGTCATCTGCAACTGTGTCAAAAAAGGACCAGGCACTGCAAGTCTTGGGAGCCCCCCTTTTGACTTTTGGAAGAGACATGCTCCTTACGGGTGCCAAAGCGGAGGCTGCAGGATCCGCAGTCTTCCCCCTCCCTCTCCCTCTTTGGGCCGTACGGGGAATCTCTTCCTCAGAGCTGCTCCCACCACCTTCCTGTCCCTGACGCCAAGATGGGTCAAGGACCTCATCATCTACACTACCCTCTGCCCCCAACTGCTCCTCCTGGGTAGTCTCAGCAGCAGAGCACGCACCAGTAAGTGGCACCTGAGTGTCATCATCAGCTGATGCGGCCTGCGAGGTGGTGACCGGAGCCACTGGCCCACCCGCCTCTTCAGAGGAAGACAGAAAAAGCTGTTGGGCATCACTGCACCCTGCCTCTTCTTCCATTTCTCCAATGCTGCTTGGCTGGCCCCCTGTTTCCAAGCCAAGAGATGATTCAGAGAACAGAAGTAGAGACTGCTCCTGTCCTGGGATCTCTGTCTGCCTGGGCAATTTTGCAGGTGGTGAAGAGACAGATGGCTGCTCTCCAGTGCTCTGTGTCTGAGAGGATGTGGCACTAATGGAAGTTGATGCATTAGCTGCCATCCATCCCACAACGGCTTCAATTTGGTCTTCACGCAGCAGCGGTGTACGGCGCTCGGCGACAAAGCTGCGCATGAACGACTGTTCCCTTGTGAAAGTGGGTGCTGATGACTCACCGGTGCCCGCAGCAGGCACAGAATCCCCACGTCCCCTCCCTGCTCCGCGCCCACGCCCACGCCCACGTGCCTTACTCACTGCCTTCTTCATCTTGGTTGACTGATAAAGATAAGCAGAAAAGTACTAACGGCTTTGTGTGCTTATTCCTGAGCAACTCCTCCTAACAGGTATAAGACACACTAATTTTCTAAAGTGTGGACTAGACTTGAATATGAGCTAATGTGGCCTACACAAATGTAAAGTGGTGTAACTGGTGTGTTTGGTGAACTTTATTATTTATTTATTTTTTTGGGGCTGAACTGACAACGGATAGAGCTGCAATCACACGGAGACCGTGCAGACAGCCGTAAACGGCGCTGCAAGGCCCAAAAACCCTCCTCTACTTTATCCTATGTAGTGTTTTTCCACAAATTAGCTGGAGACGGGTGGAAAGACACTAATAGGATTTTTTTAAATAAATTAGCAGCAGACTACACTACTTTGAAAAAAAAGAAAATTGATTTGGCGGTATGACGCAGTGAAAAACCCTGAGCTGCAGACAACCAGGCTACGGCTGCTCACAGACTACAGGGCGAGCTGCAGTCACACGGAGACCGTGCAGACAGCCGTAAACGGCGCTGCAAGGCCCAAAAACCCTCCTCTACTTTATCCTATGTAGTGTTTTTCCACAAATTAGCTGGAGACGGGTGGAAAGACACTAATAGGATTTTTTAAAATAAATTAGCAGCAGACTACACTACTTTGAAAAAAAAGAAAATTGATTTGGCGGTATGACGCAGTGAAAAACCCTGAGCTGGAGACAACCAGGCTATAGCTGCTCACAGATTACAGGGCGAGCTGCAGTCACACGGAGACCGTGCAGACAGCCGTAAACGGCGCTGCAAGGCCCAAAAACCCTCCTCTACTTTATCCTATGTAGTGTTTTTCCACAAATTAGCTGGAGACGGGTGGAAAGACACTAATAGGAATTTTTGGAAAAAATGTGCAGCAGCCTGCACTACTTCAAAAAAAAAAAAAAAAAGGACAGTATGAGGCAATGAACCACCCTCCCTGAACTGAATACAACCAGCTATGGATGGCCTATGTGGCTGCACTCAGACTAGAGAGTGGGCTGCACTCACACACACACACAGAGAGACCTTGCAGATCGCTGTGAAAACAGCGCTACAAGGCAAAAGGAAGGTGAATAGTAGGTGAACACAGCGGTTGCTAAATTAGCCTTTGGAAAGCACAAAGAAGCAAATCGCTATCTCTAAACTGTCCCTCAGTCAGCAAACAGCGTCCTGTCACTAACTGAATTCACAGCAGAGTGATCGCAAAATGGCGCCAGCGACTTTTAAACTGCATCATGACATCATTTCAGCAGCCAATCACAGCCTTGCCAGTAGTTTCATGCCCTCCATGCTAAACAGGATGTGCCCACACTTGGAATCTTTCTCATTGGCTGAATTTCTGAATTTTGAATCATTGAACTTCCGATTCCGGTATCCGATACGCGCCAAGTATCGGAATCCCGGTATCGGAATTCCGATACCGCTAGTATCGGCCGATACCCGATACTTGCGGTATCGGAATGCTCAACACTACTTTATAGTCAAAATATCCTGAATTCCTGATCACTGTTAGAATCAAGCGCGGTGAGGTGATCGAAGATTGGGTAGGATGCGTAACTCAGGAATATATAGATATATATGTGTATTTCCAGAGGTGTCCAGAGGGTTTAGTCTGAGACGCCCTCCTCCTTTCGCTGAGTACCGCGATTTTGGGTGTCCCAGCGGGGGACAGGTAAACCCTAGTGGAATAGACTATACGGCCGCTCTAGTACTATGCACGACTAAGTAAGGGTATTTAGCTCTAAAGGAGAATCCGTTTCTATGGAAGAAAAAGACGACTTTGAATTTGTGTGATGAAGATTTTGATATTGTTAGCCCAAAGACAGGGAAAGAAATCTGTCAGGAATGCAGGGAAAATATTCTCAATCTGGCATGTGAATTGTGTGATGAAGATTTTGTAGAAATTAAGTCTGAAAACTGCTGTATTCCGTTTCTGTGTAGAAGATACTGAGCTCTTATCAGTGCTGCGTGCCAGAGAAAGGGGGGCATAGAGCTGGGCTATTGCTTTCTCCCTTCTGTGCTGACTCGCTGAGGAATGCTGTGATTTTTCTTATCTATGCTGTGTTTCTGGTGTGGAGGGGGCACATACTGTAGTTGCTCTCTCTCTGTATTTTCTTGGCGTAGTACGCGCTGGTAGATCTGTGTTTTGTTTAAGGCGACAATATTGTTTTGAAGTACAAAGAACTATTATAATCTGGAATTTGAAAGTGAAATCTAGTGTCTAGTTTTAGAAGGAAACTTGTAACCCTCAATCCCAAAGCACCAATATATATTGGGTTGCCAAAACTTAGTGCGCCCCCACGCTATGATCCTGCTGGGTGGATTTGTGATGTATGCGGAGTTACTAATTCACAGTGTAGAGAGGTCTGTTACAATTGTGGAGCGAGGAGATCCGGGGTTGTAGCCCCCACCTTTCCCTTGCTAAACGCTGACGGCACCTATTATCGGCCACCGCCAGCACCAGCTCCTGTTATGTCTAGTATTGCTAGTGGTTATGAGTATCCGCCCCCACCTACCTTAGTCACTCGGTCAGAGACAGGATACACAGAGGAGATAGAAGATTTCCAGGAAATGTATTCTAATGTTATTCCTGGACCCCACCGTCATGATGTGCTCTTTAGGATAGGGACAGGGGATCTCACAAAATAATATGTTGGGGCCATAGTAAATGCCGCAGATAACCAGCTCCGCTATGCTGGAGGACTGGCTGCAGTGATTTCACAGAAAGGTGGACCCATGATACAGGAAGAATCTAATTCATATATACAAACTTATGGCCAGGTAGAAACAGGACAGGTCGCAGCAACCAGAGCAGGACAGCTGCCGTGTCAATATGTAATACATGCAGTGGGACCACGATATGATCCTACCAATATCCCAAGATCCCAACAATTACTTACCGAGGCTGTCCAGAATGCAATCTTGTATGCCTCCTCTGTACCCCCCGGTACGATGCCTCAACGTACAATGGCCATACCATTAATCTCTGCCGGTATCTTTCAATATTCCAGGAAGGATGCTGCCATGATCATAGTATCAGCAATAGAGCGGTGTATACAGGAAAACCCCATAAAATTGGAGGAGGTCCGATTTGTCCTTGACAGCCGCCTAACGGCCCATCAGGCAATACAATCTCTAACTGTAACAGAGCCTCCTGCCCCGCTTCCGCAGTAGATGCCTCTTGTACCTGTACTACCGCCACCTCCTCCCGCCTCCGAGTCAGTAATATCAGAGTTTGGAGAGGATGATGTGGAAACTACTCCTGACAGGCCAAAGTATACCCCCTTTTCTCCATCCCAGATAGACACCCTTTGTAACCAGTTACCCGATCCAGAAACATCCCCCATGGCCTTCTATAGACAAATAGCAGCGAATCGAGAGATTTATTCCACTCCCCGAAGAGATCTGTTACACTCACTCCAGGTGAAGGCTGGAGAGGGGTATTTTCCAATTATTGAGGGTGGCATAATGTATAATGTGAACCTGGATGGGGGAACCTATGAGAGTGGTGTTGATTTCTGTAATGCTTTAAAGGTTTGGGCACAAGATAGACTAGCGGACCAAGCTACCTCCCTCACAGATGTCACACAGGACAAGGGGGAGAGTGCCGAGAAGTTCTATGGGCGTCTTATGGTAGTGTTTAAAGATTTGGGATTCTCATTGTAAAATAAAGCCCATTCACACCTTTTTGTGGCAGCTTTGATGTCTGGCCTTAAATCTGAATTGAAAGAGGCAATAATGTCGGTTAGACCTGACGTCGAGAATTCCACTCCGGACGATGCATTAAAAGTAATTAAAAGTTTTCAGAAAAATTTAGCACATTCTGCATCAACAGGAAAATCAAGGGTTAAAACTGTAGCTGCAGCAATCTCTGCTCCAATTCCAGCCCCCACCCCAGGTATAAGCACGCAGCTGGCTCCTTATCAGTGGCCTGCCCAGCAGCAAACTCCAGTTCCAGCCCTCCCACCTTATACGAATTCAGTCCCCTACTCAAATATCCCTTTTAACGCTATGTCTGGAAGTATCGCTCCCCAGCCCCGCCGCACCAGTTCTCGCTTGCAGTGTTGGCGCTGTGGCCGACCCGGTCACTTTCAGAGAGATTGTCACACTCCTGCTGACAGATGCTACCCTCAAGTTCCCCCTTCCAGTCACAACCTGAATACAGGGAAACCCAGAAGATACCCCAATTACAGACAGCCTCAAAATCCTGATAATCACCCATACTGAAGGGGTGGCCAACCAGGGTCTGCCATCACAATGTCCTCCACCAAACCTGGGGCATGCTCATCTGTCACGCTTCCTGTCGGGGACACCCTTGTTAAGTTCATGGTAGACACTGGGGCGGCCAACTCTATAATCAAGTCATCAGATGTACCTACAGATATCCCTATTCAATTCTCAGACCAAGAGCTTGTTTTAATTGGAGTAGATGGCAGGCCCAATAAACATACTCTTACAAAACCCATTCCTGTGGGGCCTTTCCCTGAAGTTACTGCTCAGTTCGTAATTATTATTATTATTATTATTATTATTATTTATTTATATAGCACCATTAATTCCATGGTGCTGTACATGAGAAAGGGGTTACATACAGGGTTATAAATATCGTTTACAGTAAACAAGTTTACAGTGACAGACTGGTACAGAGGGGAGAGGACCCTGTCCTTGCGGACTTACATTCTATGGGATAGTGGGGAAGAGACAAAAGGTAATCTCTCCGACATGTCCTGTAAATTTACTGGGGGCAGATTTATTATCACAGTTCTGCTCCAGAATATAATTTCAAGATGATGGTCAGATGGTCCTTACGTTATATAACCCCTATGTAGATGAATATAAAGATATGTATATCCTACATGCCCTTCCTACGGTTATGATGGTCCTGTTAGGCCCAGATCCACCCCCAATAATGCCTGTAGAACCAGTAAAAGTGTTTCTCAAACCTGGTGCCCCTTTTTCTAAAGTCCATCAATACCCTTTGAAACATGATCAGGAGCAGTGCCTCAAGGGGCAAATACAAACGTTGCTCGATAATGGTGCCCTGGTACCCTGTGTTTCCCCATGTATCACACCCTTGTTTCCATTAAGAAAAGCCCCCACTCGGCCAACCCCCTGTGTACCGGCTGGTACAAGATCTACGGGCAGTTAATGCAGCTACTGTTCTGGAAACTCCGGTGCCTAATCCACATACTCTTTTGTCCCAGATATCTCAGGATGTTGCTTGGTTCAGTCATCGACCTCTGTTATGATTTTCCCAATGGCAGGGAAATCAAAATAACAACGGACTAGCTCTCGGGTGATGGGAACTAAAGTGACCGTGACCTGAACCTGACACGACACTGGAAGTAGCCGGGGAGTGTTTCCTACGATGCCCTAGACACCACGCGCCAGCCGGAGATCTAACTACCCCTATCAGAGGAATATACAGGCCTGCCTTACCTCCAGAGATGAACCCCAAAAGGAGATAGCAGCCCCCCACAGATATTGACGGTGAGTCAAGAGGAAAAGACATACGTAGGATGAACAGCAGATTTAGCACAGTGAGGTCCGCTTACTAGATAGCAGAAGTACAGGAAAGAGTCACTTCACGGTCAACTTCAAAACACTACTCAAAAACACCATCCTGAAATTACTTTAAAACTCCAGTGACAACTCATGCCACTGGAGTGGCAATTTCAGTCCACGAGAGCTTCCAGCTACAGAGAGTCACATTGCAAATAGCTGGACAAAAATAGCATAAACTAGAAACAAAATACAACTTAGCTGAACAGGATCTTGAGGCAGGAGAATGCAACAGAATGCTACTGATACATTGTTGGCCGGCATCAGACCAGCAGCCAAGCAGCCTTAAATAGGAAACTCCCCTAATGGGTGTCAACAGGTGATCAAGGATAGAAGAAGGCAAATAAGTGACACTACCATAAAACACCACCGGGGGAGCCCACAAACAGAATTCACAACAGTACCCCCCCCTTAAGGAGGGGGCACCGAACCCTCACCAGAACCACCAGGGCGATCTGGATGAGCACTATGAAATGCACGAACCAAATCAGGAGCATGAACATCAGATGCTGTCACCCAAGAATTATCCTCCTGACCATAGCCTTTCCACTTAACCAGATACTGAAGTTTCCGTCTGGAAACACGGGAGTCCAAGATCTTTTCCACCACATACTCCAACTCACCCTCAACCAGCACAGGAGCAGGAGGATCAGCAGACGGAACAACCGGCACCTCATACCTCCGCAACAATGACCGATGAAAAACATTATGAATAGTAAAAGATGCTGGGAGGTCCAAACGAAAGGACACAGGATTGAGAACCTCCAGAATCCTATAAGGGCCGATAAACCGAGGCTTAAACTTAGGAGACGAGACCTTCATAGGAACAAATCGAGAAGACAACCAAACCAGGTCCCCAACACAAAGACGAGGACCGACACGCCGATGACGATTAGTGAACTGTTGAGTCTTCTCCTGGGACAACTTCAGATTGTCCACAACCTGTCCCCAAATCTGATGCATTCTATCAACCACAGCATCTACTCCAGGACAATCCGAAGACTCCAATTGACCGGACGAAAAGCGAGGGTGAAACCCTGAATTACAAAAAAATGGAGAAACCAAAGTGGCAGAACTGGCCCGATTGTTAAGGGCAAACTCTGCCAATGGCAAAAAATCAAGCCAATCGTCCTGATCAGCGGACACAAAACACCTCAAGTAAGTCTCCAAGGTCTGATTAGTACGCTCAGTCTGGCCATTAGTCTGAGGATGGAATGCAGACGAAAAAGACAAGTCGATGCCCATCCTGGCACAGAACGCCCGCCAAAATCTAGACACAAACTGAGTACCCCTGTCAGACACTATATTCTCAGGAATACCATGCAAACGCACAACATTCTGAAAAAATAGAGGGACCAGCTCAGAGGAGGAGGGCAATTTGGGCAAAGGTACCAAGTGAACCATCTTGGAAAAACGGTCACACACCACCCAGATGACAGACATCCTACGAGAAACAGGAAGGTCAGAAACAAAGTCCATAGAGATGTGCGTCCAAGGCCTCTTAGGAATAGGCAAGGGCAACAACAACCCGCTGGCCCGGGAACAGCAGGGCTTAGCCCGAGCACAAACATCACAAGACTGCACAAAAATACGTACATCTCGAGACAAGGAAGGCCACCAGAAGGACCTAGACACCAGATCCCTGGTGCCAAAAATTCCAGGATGACCTGCCAATGCGGAAGAGTGAACCTCCGAAATAACTCCACTGGTCCAGTCATCAGGGACAAACAGTCTACCAGGCGGACAGCGATCAGGCCTATCCACCTGAAACTCCTGCAAAGAGCGCCGCAGGTCTGGGGAGACAGCTGACAATATCACCCCATCCTTCAGGATGCCAGTAGGTTCGGAATCACCAGGCGAGTCAGGCTCAAAACTCCTAGAGAGGGCATCCGCCCTCACATTCTTAGACCCAGGCAGATATGAAACCACAAAGTTAAATCGAGAGAAAAACAACGACCAGCGCGCCTGTCTAGGATTCAGACGCCTGGCTGACTCAAGATAAATTAGATTTTTGTGGTCAGTCAAGACCACCACCTGGTGTCTAGCACCCTCAAGCCAATGACGCCACTCCTCAAATGCCCACTTCATGGCCAAGAGCTCCCGATTTCCAACATCATAATTTCGCTCAGCGGGCGAAAACTTTCGAGAGAAAAACGCACATGGTCTCATCACTGAGCAGTCAGGACCTTTCTGCGACAAAACTGCACCTGCTCCGATCTCGGAAGCATCTACTTCAACCTGGAACGGGAGCGAAACATCAGGCTGGCGCAACACAGGAGCAGAAGAAAAGCGGCGCTTAAGCTCCCGAAAGGCCTCCACAGCCGCAGAGGACCAATTAGCAACATCAGCACCCTTCTTGGTCAAATCAGTCAAAGGTTTAGCAATGGCAGAAAAACCCGCTATGAATCGGCGATAGAAATTAGCAAATCCCAAGAATTTCTGAAGACTCTTTAGAGAAGTAGGTTGTACCCAATCACAAATAGCCTGAACCTTAACAGGGTCCATCTCCATAGATGAAGGGGAAAAAATATATCCCAAAAAGGAAATTCTCTGAACCCCAAAAATACACTTTGAGCCCTTCACAAATAGAGAATTAGCTCGTAAAACCTGAAAAACTCTCCTGACCTGTTGAACATGAGATTCCCAGTCCTCCGAAAAAATCAAAATATCATCCAAATACACAATCATAAATTTATCCAGATATTCACGGAAAATATCGTGCATAAAGGACTGAAAAACGGAAGGGGCATTCGCGAGACCGAAAGGCATTACCAAATACTCAAAATGGCCTTCAGGCGTATTAAATGCGGTCTTCCACTCATCCCCCTGCTTAATCCGCACCAAATTATACGCACCACGTAGATCGATCTTAGTGAACCACTTCGCCCCCTTTATGCGAGCAAAAAGATCAGTCAGTAAAGGTAACGGGTACTGGTATTTAACTGTAATCTTATTCAGAAGTCGATAGTCGATACAAGGTCTCAATGAACCATCCTTTTTACCCACAAAGAAAAACCCTGCCCCCAGTGGAGACAAAGAGGGGCGAATATGACCCTTTTCCAAAGATTCTCTGATATACTCCCGCATAGCAGTATGTTCAGGTACAGACAAATTAAACAAGCGACCCTTAGGAAATTTACTACCGGGAATCAACTCAATAGCGCAGTCACACTCTCTGTGAGGGGGGAGAGAATCAGTCTTAGGCTCCTGAAAGACATCATAAAAATCTGACAGAAATGCTGGGATCTCAGAGGGAGTAGATGAAGAAATGGGAACCAAAGGTGCATCCCCATGAATCCCCCGACATCCCCAGCTCAGCACAGACATTGATCTCCAGTCCAAGACTGGATTATGAATTTGTAACCATGGTAATCCAAGTACTAATACGTCATGTAGATTATATAACACAAGGAAACGAATAATCTCCTGATGGTCTGGGGAAAGATACATAGTCACTTGTGTCCAATATTTTGGTTTATTGCTAGCCAAAGGTGTAGAATCAATACCCTTTAAGGGAATAGAAACCTCCAGAGGCTCTAAATCAAACCCACAACGCTTGGCAAAGGACCAATCCATGAGACTCAGAGCGGCGCCAGAATCCACATAAGCATCCACAGTAACAGATGATAAAGTACAAATCAATGTCACGGACAAAAGAAATTTAGACTGCAAGGTACCCATAGAAAAAGATTTATCAACCTTTTTATCAACCTTCTTTATGCGTTTAGAGCATGCTGATATAACATGAGCTGGATCTCCACAATAGAAGCACAACCCATTTTTGCGCCTGTAATTCTGTCGTTCGCCTCTAGACAATACACTATCGCATTGCATATGCTCTGGTGCCTTTTCAGAGGTCACCGCCAAATGATGCACAGGTTTTTGCTCAGAAGATACCGCCATATGGTGCACAGGTTTTTGCTCAGAAGATACCGCCATATGGTGCACAGGTTTTTGCTCAAAAGATACCGCCATATGGTGCACAGATTTTTGCTCAGAAGATACCGCCATATGGTGCACAGATTTGCGCTCCCGTAAACGCCGATCAATCTGGATAGCCAATTTCATGGCATCATTCAGACCTGTAGGCACAGGGAACCCCACCATGACATCCTTCACGGCATCAGAGAGACCTTCTCTGAAATTAGCTGCTAGAGCGCACTCATTCCATTTAGTAAGCACCGACCATTTACGAAATTTTTGGCAGTATATCTCAGCTTCATCCCGCCCTTGGGAAAGAGCTATCAAGGCTTTCTCAGCCAAAATCTCTAAATTAGGTTCTTCATAAAGCAACCCCAAAGCCAGAAAAAACGCATCTACATTTAATAACGCAGGATCCCCTGGCGACAATGCAAATGCCCAACTTTGTGGGTCACCCCGCAATAGAGAAATAACAATTTTAACCTGTTGCGCAGGATCACCAGCAGAGTGAGATTTCAGAGACAAAAACAATTTACAATTCTCTCTGAAATTCAAAAAACGGGATCTGTCTCCGGTAAAAAATTCAGGCATAGGGATCTTAGGTTCAGACATTGGAGCACGTATAACAAAATCTTGTAAGTTCTGGACCTTTGTAGCCAGGTTATTCAGACCTGCAACCAAACTCTGTGGATCCATGATTCAAACAGGTGTAACCAAAGCCATTCAGAGATTAAGAGGAGAGGGAAAAAAAAAAGGCTGAAGACTGCAGTTTAAGCAAGGAGTACAAATAAGCACTAAGGTGCACTTTCCAAACACAGAAGGAAAAAAAAACCTTTTCATATCCTTTCCTGCTTTAGTGCATAGTTTTAACACATGTGGGGCCGGCCAAACTGTTATGATTTTCCCAATGGCAGGGAAATCAAAATAACAACGGACTAGCTCTCGGGTGATGGGACCTAAAGTGACCGTGACCTGAACCTGACACGACACTGGAAGTAGCCGGGGAGTGTTTCCTACGATGCCCTAGACACCACGCGCCAGCCGGAGATCTAACTACCCCTATCAGAGGAATATACAGGCCTGCCTTACCTCCAGAGATGAACCCCAAAAGGAGATAGCAGCCCCCCACAAATATTGACGGTGAGTCAAGAGGAAAAGACATACGTAGGATGAACAGCAGATTTAGCACAGTGAGGTCCGCTTACTAGATAGCAGAAGTACAGGAAAGAGTCACTTCACGGTCAACTTCAAAACACTACTCAAAAACACCATCCTGAAATTACTTTAAAACTCCAGTGACAACTCATGCCACTGGAGTGGCAATTTCAGTCCACGAGAGCTTCCAGCTACAGAGAGTCACATTGCAAATAGCTGGACAAAAATAGCATAAACTAGAAACAAAATACAACTTAGCTGAACAGGATCTTGAGGCAGGAGAATGCAACAGAATGCTACTGATACATTGTTGGCCGGCATCAGACCAGCAGCCAAGCAGCCTTAAATAGGAAACTCCCCTAATGGGTGTCAACAGGTGATCAAGGATAGAAGAAGGCAAATAAGTGACACTACCATAAAACACCACCGGGGGAGCCCACAAACAGAATTCACAACAGACCTCACCAATGCCTTCTTTAGCACTCCATTATACCCAGATTGCCAGTTCTGTTTGCATTCACTTATCAGTGATGACAATTGACGTGGACAGTTATGCCACAAGGGGCCCAAAATAGTCCCAATCAGTTTGCAAAAAAAATATGGGAGAGTGTCTTTTACCCTGGCAGTTAGAACACCCCTATGTCACGCTGTTTCAGTATTTGGCTGATCTTTTGTTGTGTGCACAAACAGAGCAGGAAGCCATTGTTGCCACTGTTAGCCTTCTCAAGTATCTGGCAGATCTGAACTGTCGGGTTTCGGCCTCGAAACTTCCGTTCTGCCTTGGTCAAGTGGTATTTTTGGGTCACTGCCTCCTTCAGGGTGCCAGACACCTCACAAAAGAAAGAAAAATAGCCGTCAGCTCCCTTCCTTTTCCAAAAGATGAGAATGAACTCCAGCGTTTTCTTGGACTATGTACTTATTGTCGTCAGTGGATACCGGACGCATCCCGTATAATGCAACCTTTCTACAATGCCCTGAAAGACGGTTCAAGATATGCTGATGATTTTGGTAGATTCCACACCGGATACGCTGTTACTACGGAAGACACTGTGGTACACGCAGCTGCACTCCCTCCCTCACTGTCAGCACAAGAAGCAGAACTTCAGGCTCTGTCTACTGTATGTGTTCTGGCCAAAGACAGGCGGGCTAATATTTACACGGACTCACAGTATGCATTTGGTATTGCTCATGATTTCAGAGCCCAATGGGCCAATCGAGGGTTTATTACAACCGCCGGGATTCCAGTGAAGAATGCTGAAGCTGTTAAAACCCTCATGGACTCAATCAAATTACCTACAAAGGTGGCCATTATCAAAGTCAAGGCACACGGTCCTAGGAACAGTCCACAGAGTGTTGGTAACGCTTTTGCGGATATGCAAGCAAAAGCCGCTGCTCTTCTGCCTGTTGAACTGACCATACCTACTATGGTGACCACACGCTCTCAGCGTAAACAGTTACAAGAAACACTGACTTTACAGGAACCTGATGATCTACGCCAGACTGAGGTTTTCTGCCGGACCCCACGAGACCGCTTACTGACGATGCAGAGAATGTCTCCAAAGGAAGAAGTGAAGCAGTGGAAGGCTGATGGAGCATGTATGGACAATGGTCTCTGGAAAAAGGACCAACTTGTGTGTCTCCCTAAGGGGATGTACCCTGCTATTGCCACGTGGGCACATGGGCCCACACATCGAGGAAAAAACCAGGCCCTTGCCTTGGTACAAAAATTCTACTGGGCTCCAGGTATTTCTACAGTCCTGACAGCACTCAACCATGCATGTAATATCTGTCAGACCTGCAATCCCGGTCAACTTCAGCGTGTACCCCTGAAAAACCTTGCTAAGCCCGACTATCCTTTCTGTTGTGAACTCTGTTAGTGGGCTCCCTCTTGTGGTCACAACTGGTACTGTGTGAGTGTTGTCTTTGGGCTCCCTCTGGTGGTTTTGTTTATCTTCCTGCGGGTTTGTGGCAGGATCAGCTGTCTCGTTATCCACCAGTGAGGTTTTCTATTTAGCTCAGCTGCAACTTCACTTGTTGCCTGCTGTCAATGTGTTCAGACCTATTCTGATTTCATCTGGCTACGTTTGGTCTCAGTCTTTCCAAGACAAGCTAAGTTTTGCTTTTCAGTTTTGTTCTCTCATCAGTTATCAATATGTGCTTTGTGTATGATGAGTTTAATCCAGCTTGCTAACATGTGATTTTCTGCTTGCTGGTAGCTCTGGGGTTCAGACTTGCTCCCCTCACACCGTTAGCTGGTGTGAGGGGCTCGCGCATTCTCTGAGTGGATTTTTAGAGGGTTTTTTACTGACCGCATAGATCCCTTTCTATTTTCTGCTATCTAGTATTAGTGGGCCTCCTTTGCTAAATCTGATTCATCTCTGTGTCTGTATTTTCCCCTTAACTCACCGTTATTATCTGTGGGGGGCCTTTCTATATCTTTGGGGATCATTTCCACTGAGGCAAGGGAGGTCTTGCTTTCTCTCTAGGAGTAGTCAGTTTCTCAGGCCGTGACGAGACATCTAGGATTTTAGGCACGTTCCACGGCTGCCTATAGTTGTTTGTGGTTAGGATCAGATATGCGGTCAGTCCAGTTACCACCACCCCAGAGCTGGTCTATTGTTTAGTACTTAGCAGGTCAGGTTTTCGGATCCTCTGCCACTGGGATCATAACAGTACAGCAGGCCAAGTGTTAATGCATTGCAGAAGCGGGATAAAGAGAAGCCTGGAGTTTGTTGGTTTTTTTTCCTCCTCCTCTGCTGCAGTGTGTCTAGCTTGTCTAGCTTCTCTCCTCCCCTTAATCTTTGTGTGGCTTTGAGTTCAGCTGCAGACATGGATATTCAAAGTTTGACTTCTAGTGTTGATCATCTTGCTGCAAGGGTACAAAGTATTCAGGATTTTGTTGTTCACAGTCCTATGTCAGAGCCGAAAATACCTATTCCTGAATTATTTTCTGGAGATAGATCTAAGTTTCTGAATTTTAAGAACAATTGTAAGTTGTTTCTCTCTTTGAAACCTCGTTCCTCTGGTGATTCCGCTCAGCAGGTTAAAATTGTTATTACCTTCTTGCGTGGCGACCCTCAGGATTGGGCCTTTGCACTGGCGCCAGGAGATCCTGCATTGCTTAATGTGGATGCGTTTTTTCTGGCGCTTGGAATGCTCTATGAGGAACCTAATCTTGAGAACCAGGCAGAAAAGGCTTTGTTGGCTCTCTCTCAGGGTCAATATGAAGTAGAGGTGTATTGTCAGAAATTTCGTAAGTGGTCGGTGCTTACTCAATGGAATGAGTGTGCTCTGGCTGCAAATTTCAGAAAAGGTCTTTCTGAAGCCATTAAAAATGTCATGGTGGGGTTCCCCACGCCTGTTAGTCTGAATGATTCCATGACTTTGGCCGTTCAGATTGATCGGTGTTTGCGGGAGCGCAAACCAGCGCACCATTTGGCGGTGTTTTCTGAGCAAAGACCTGAGTCTATGCAATGTGATAGAATTCTGACCAGAAATAAACGGCAAAATTATAGACGTCAGAATGGGTTGTGTTTTTACTGTGGTGACTCTACTCATGTTATCTCAGCATGCTCTAAACGCACAAAAAAGATCGATAAATCGGACACCATCGGTACTTTACAGTCTAAGTTCATTTTGTCTGTTACCTTGATTTGTTCCCTGTCTTCCTACCCGGTTATGGCTTTTGTGGACTCAGGTGCTGCCCTGAGTCTAATGGATTTGTCATTTGCCAAGCGCTGTGGTTTTGTCTTGGAGCCATTAAAATTCCCTATTCCACTGAGGGAAATTGATGCTACACCATTGGCTACGAATAAACCTCAGTACTGGACTCAGGTGACCATGTGCATGACTCCTGTGCATCAGGAGGTGATTCGCTTTCTTGTGTTGCATAATCTGCATGATGTTGTAGTTTTGGGTCTGCCATGGTTACAGACTCATAATCCAGTACTGGATTGGAAAGCAATGTCTGTGTTAAGTTGGGGTTGCCAGGGTATTCATGATGATGCTCCTTTGGTGTCAATTGCTTCTTCCACTCCTTCTGAAGTCCCTGTGTTTTTGTCAGACTACCAGGATGTATTTGATGAGCCCAAACTCAGTTCCCTACCTCCTCATAGGGATTGTGATTGTGCTATAAATTTGATTCCTGGTAGTAAGTTCCCTAAGGGACGACTTTTTAATTTGTCTGTGCCAGAACATGCCGCTATGCGGAGTTATATAAAGGAGTCTCTTGAGAAGGGACTTATTCGCCCGTCCTCTTCTCCTCTTGGTGCGGGGTTCTTTTTTGTGGCTAAGAAGGATGGTTCGCTGAGACCTTGTATTGATTATCGCCTTCTAAATAAAATCACGGTCAAATTTCAGTATTCTTTGCCTTTGTTATCTGATTTGTTTGCCCGGATTAGGGGTTCTAGTTGGTTCACCAAGATAGATCTTCGTGGTGCGTATAACCTTGTGTGTATCAAGCAGGGCGATGAATGGAAAACAGCATTTAATACGCCCGAAGGCCATTTTGAGTACTTGGTGATGCCTTTTGGACTCTCTAATGCTCCTTCTGTGTTTCAATCATTCATGCATGACATCTTCCGTGAATATCTGGATAAGTTCATGATTGTGTATCTGGATGATATTTTGGTCTTTTCTGATGATTGGGAGTCCCATGTGAAGCATGTCAGGATGGTATTTCAGGTCCTGCGGGCTAATGCCTTATTTGTGAAGGGTTCAAAATGTCTTTTTGGAGTCCAGAAGGTTTCTTTTTTGGGTTTCATTTTTTCTCCTTCTGCTATTGAGATGGACCCAGATAAGGTCAAGGCTATTCATGACTGGACTCGGCCTACATCTGTTAAGATTCTTCAGAAGTTCTTGGGTTTTGCTAATTTTTACCGTCGCTTCATCGCCAATTTTTCTGGTGTTGTTAAGCCTTTGACGGATTTGACCAAGAAGGGTTCTGATGTGACTAATTGGTCTCCTGCGGCTGTGGAGGCTTTTCAGGAGCTGAAGCGCCGGTTTTCTTCTGCTCCTGTCTTGTGTCAGCCAGATGTCTCTCTTCCTTTCCAGGTCGAGGTGGATGCTTCGGAGATTGGAGCAGGAGCTGTTTTGTCGCAGAGAAGCTCTGATGGCTCTGTGATGAGGCCATGTGCTTTCTTTTCAAGAAAGTTTTCGCCTGCCGAGCGGAATTATGATGTTGGTAATCGGGAGTTGTTGGCAATGAAGTGGGCATTTGAGGAATGGAGACATTGGCTCGAGGGAGCTAAGCATCGTGTGGTGGTCCTGACTGATCACAAGAATCTGATTTATCTTGAGTCTGCCAAGCGCCTGAATCCTAGACAGGCTCGCTGGACGTTGTTTTTCTCTCGCTTCAATTTTGTGGTCTCATACCTGCCTGGTTCGAAGAATGTGAAGGCTGATGCTCTTTCTAGGAGTTTTGTGCCTGACTCCCCTGGAGATTCTGAGCCGGCTGGTATTCTCAGAGAGGGGGTGATTGTGTCTGCTATTTCCCCAGATTTACGACGTGTGCTGCAGAAATTTCAGGCAGACAGACCTGACCGGTGCCCACCAGGGAGACTGTTTGTCCCAGATAGATGGACCGGCAGAGTTATCTCCGAGGTTCATTCGTCAGTCTTGGCAGGTCATCCTGGAATTTTTGGTACCAGAGAGTTGGTGGCCAGGTCCTTTTGGTGGCCTTCTTTGTCGCGGGATGTGCGTTCCTTTGTGCAGTCCTGTGGGGTTTGTGCTCGGGCTAAGCCTTGCTGTTCTCATGCCAGTGGGTTGCTTTTGCCCTTGCCTGTTCCAAAGAGGCCTTGGACGCACATTTCCATGGATTTTATTTCGGACCTTCCTGTCTCTCAGAGAATGACTGTCATCTGGGTTGTTTGTGATCGTTTCTCTAAAATGGTCCATTTGGTGCCCTTGCCTAAGTTGCCTTCATCTTCTGATTTGGTTCCGCTGTTTTTTCAGAATGTGGTTCGTTTGCACGGGATTCCTGAAAACATTGTGTCTGACAGAGGATCCCAGTGTGTGTCCAGGTTTTGGCGGACCTTTTGTGCTAAGATGGGCATTGATTTGTCTTTTTCGTCAGCCTTCCATCCTCAGACGAATGGCCAAACTGAGCAAACTAATCAGACCTTGGAGACCTATTTGAGATGTTTTGTTTCTGCTGATCAGGATGATTGGGTGACCTTTTTGCCATTGGCCGAGTTTGCCCTTAACAATCGGGCTAGTTCTGCTACTTTGGTTTCGCCTTTTTTTTGTAATTCTGGTTTTCATCCTCGATTTCCTTGGGTCAGGTGGAGTCTTCTGACTGCCCTGGGGTAGATTCTGTGGTGGATAGGTTGCAGCGGATTTGGAACCATGTGGTGGACAACTTGAAGTTGTCACAAGAGAAGGCTCAGCGCTTTGCCAACCGCCGTCGCTGTGTGGGTCCCCGACTTTGTGTTGGGGATGTGGTGTGGTTGTCTTCTCGTTTTGTCCCGATGAAGGTTTCTTCTCCTAAGTTCAAGCCTCGGTTCATTGGTCCTTATAAGATTTTGGAAGTTATTAACCCTGTGTCATTTCGTTTGGACCTCCCAGTATCGTTTGCCATTCATAATGTGTTCCATAGGTCATTGTTGCGGAGGTATGTGGTGCCTGTGGTTCCTTCTGTTGAGCCTCCTGCCCCGGTGCTGGTTGAGGGAGAATTGGAATACGTGGTGGAGAAGATCTTGGATTCTCGTATTTCAAGACGGAGGCTTCAGTATTTGGTTAAGTGGAAGGGCTATGGTCAGGAAGATAATTCCTGGGTTGTCGCCTCTGATGTTCATGCGGCAGATCTGGTTCGTGCCTTCCATGTAGCTCATCCTGATCGCCCTGGGGGTTTTGATGAGGGTTCGGTGACCCCTCCTCAAGGGGGGGGGGGTACTGTTGTGAACTCTGTTAGTGGGCTCCCTCTTGTGGTCACAACTGGTACTGTGTGAGTGTTGTCTTTGGGCTCCCTCTGGTGGTTTTGTTAATCTTCCTGCGGGTTTGTGGCAGGATCAGCTGTCTCGTTATCCACCAGTGAGGTTTTCTATTTAGCTCAGCTGCAACTTCACTTGTTGCCTGCTGTCAATGTGTTCAGACCTATTCTGATTTCATCTGGCTACGTTTGGTCTCAGTCTTTCCAAGACAAGCTAAGTTTTGCTTTTCAGTTTTGTTCTCTCATCAGTTATCAATATGTGCTTTGTGTATGATGAGTTTAATCCAGCTTGCTAACATGTGATTTTCTGCTTGCTGGTAGCTCTGGGGTTCAGACTTGCTCCCCTCACACCATTAGCTGGTGTGAGGGGCTCGCGCATTCTCTGAGTGGATTTTTAGAGGGTTTTTTACTGACCGCATAGATCCCTTTCTATTTTCTGCTATCTAGTATTAGCGGGCCTCCTTTGCTAAATCTGATTCATCTCTGTGTTTGTATTTTCCCCTTAACTCACCGTTATTATCTGTGGGGGGCCTTTCTATATCTTTGGGGATCATTTCCACTGAGGCAAGGGAGGTCTTGCTTTCTCTCTAGGAGTAGTCAGTTTCTCAGGCCGTGACGAGACGTCTAGGATTTTAGGCACGTTCCACGGCTGCCTATAGTTGTTTGTGGTTAGGATCAGATATGCGGTCAGTCCAGTTACCACCACCCCAGAGCTGGTCTATTGTTTAGTACTTAGCAGGTCAGGTTTTCGGATCCTCTGCCACTGGGATCATAACACCTTTCCAAAGGCTCCAGGTGGACCACATCACGTTGCCTAAGTCTGGAAGGTATGAATATTGTCTGGTGGTTGTCGACATGTTCTCCAGTTGGCCAGAAGCATTCCCTGTTACCAACATGACTGCAAAGACTACAGCGAAGAAACTGGTGATGGAAGTTATATGCAGATACGGTGTTCCAGAAGTCGTCGAAAGTGACCAAGGTCCGGCTTTTTCTTCTCATGTGTATCAGGAGGTTCTGACAATGCTTGGATACACTGTAGCCCTCCATACTCCGTACCATCCACAATCCAGTGGGAAGGTTGAGAGGTTGAACGGCACACTGAAGGGACAATTGACCAAAATGATGCAGGAGACTACGGCTCCATGGCCAGAGCTCCTACCCATTGTACTGTACCACATTCGTACTACCCCTATTGCAAAACATGGCCTGTCCCCATATGAGATATTGTTTGGTGCTAGGCCCCCAGTTGCAAATTTCCAGCCTCAGCAGTTGTCAGAGGAAACTGACCGTACTGTTCAATATGTTATTCAGCTTAGTAGAAATCTTGCTAACACCCATGCTTTAGTTTCTTCTTCCCTTCCAGATTCAGCAGAAACGGACACTTGTCACAACTTGAAGCCTGGTGATTTTGTGGTCGTGAAAAGGCATGTCAGAAAACACGGACTAGAACCCTTGTATGACGGTCCCTGTTGTGAACTCCGTGTTCAGGCTCCCTCTTGTGGTCACAGATGGTATTGTGTGACTTTGGTTTTTTGGCTCCCCCTGGTGGTTTGGTTTATTATCCTGCGGGTCTGCTGGATCAGCTGCCTCGTTATTAACCAGGGAGGCTCCTATTTAGCTCTGCTTCACTTCCACTTGTTGCCGGCTGTCAATATATTCAGTGCTATTCTGATTACTCCTGATTATCTCGTTTTCTGCCTCTTCAGGATAAGCTAAGTTCTGTTTGAATATTTTTTGCTCATCTGCCTGCAATATGATTTCTGTGTATGATGAGTCTAGTCCAGCTTGCTAACATGTGATTTCTTTTTGCTGGTAAGCTCTGGGGTACGGAGTTGCTTCCCCCGCACCGTTAGTTGGTGCGGGGGCTCGAGCAATCTCTGCGTGGAAATTTTGAATAGGGTTTTTTTTTATTGACCGCACAGTTTCCTTCCTATTTTCTGCTATCTAGTATTAGCGGGCCTCATTTGCTAAATCTGATTTCATCTCTGCGTTTGTGCTTTCCCCTTAACTCACCGTTAATATTTGTGGGGGGCTATTCTATATCTTTGGGGTCATTCCACTGAGGAAAGTGAGGACTTACTTTCCCTCCAGGAATAGTCAGTTACTCAGGCTGTGACGAGATGTCTAGGATTTTTAGGTAAAGTTCCACGGCTGCCTATATTTTTTTGCGGATAGGATCAGGTTGCGGTCAATCTAGTTACCACTTCCCCAGAGCTAGTAGTCTGTTCAGTTACTTAGCTAGTCCAACCTGCGATCCTTGCCACTAGGATCATAACAGTACAGCCGGCCTATAAAGTGTTAATTGCATGGCAGAAGCAGGAGAAAAGAAGCTTGGAGATATGTTTTTTTTTGCTGCCGTGTGTCTAGCTGCTGTGTGTCTGGCTTCTCTCCTCCTCTTAATCTTGGTGTGGCTCTGAGTTCAGCTGCTGATATGGATATCCAGAGTTTAGCCTCCAGTGTAGATCATCTTGCTGCAAGGGTACAAAGTATTCAGGATTTTGTTGTGCAGAGTCCTATGTCAGAGCCTAGAATACCTATTCCGGAGTTGTTTTCTGGAGATAGATCTAGGTTCCTGAATTTTAAGAACAATTGCAAGTTGTTTCTTTCTTTGAAACCTCGTTCCTCTGGGGATTCTGTTCAGCAAGTTAAGATTATTATTTCTTTCTTGCGTGGCGATCCTCAAGATTGGGCTTTCGCATTGGCTCCAGGGGATCCTGCATTGCTCAGTGTGGATGCGTTTTTTCTGGCCCTTGGATTGCTCTATGAGGAACCTAATCTTGAGAACCAGGCTGAAAAAGCGTTGTTGGCCCTCTCTCAGGGGCAAGATGATGCAGAGGTGTACTGCCAGAAATTTCGGAAATGGTCGGTGCTTACTCAATGGAATGAGTGTGCCCTGGCTGCAAATTTCAGAAAAGGTCTTTCTGAAGCCATTAAGAATGTCATGGTGGGGTTCCCTACGCCTGCAGGTCTGAATGAGTCAATGACTCTGGCCATTCAGATAGATCGGCGTTTGCGGGAGCGCAAACCTGCGCACCATTTGGCGGTGTCTTCTGGGCATACACCTGAGTCTATGCAATGTGATAGAATTCTGACCAGAAGTGAACGGCAAAATTATAGACGGCAAAATGGGTTGTGCTTTTACTGTGGTGACTCAGCTCATGTTATCTCAGCATGCTCTAAGCGCACAAAAAAGATTGATAAATCTGTCACCATCGGTACTTTACAGCCTAAGTTTATTTTGTCTGTTACCCTGATTTGTTCCCTGTCATCTTACCCGGTTATGGCTTTTGTGGATTCAGGTGCTGCCCTGAGTCTGATGGATTTGTCATTTGCCAGGCGCTGTGGTTTTGTTTTGGAGCCTTTAAAATTCCCTATTCCACTAAGGGGAATTGATGCTACACCATTGGCTACGAATAAACCTCAGTACTGGACACAAGTGACCATGTGCATGACTCCTGTTCATCAGGAGGTGATTCGCTTTCTTGTATTGCATAATTTGCATGATGTTGTCATGTTGGGCCTGCCATGGTTGCAGACTCATAATCCAGTCCTGGATTGGAAAGCAATGTCTGTGTCAAGTTGGGGTTGTCAGGGAATTCATGGCGACGCTCCTGTGGTGTCAATTGCTTCATCCACTCCTTCTGAGGTCCCTGCGTTTTTGTCAGATTACCAGGATGTATTTGATGAGCCCAAACTAAGTTCTCTACCTCCTCATAGGGATTGTGATTGTGCTATAAATTTGATTCCTGGTAGTAAGTTTCCTAAGGGACGACTTTTCAATTTGTCAGTGCCGGAGCAGGCTGCTATGCGGAGTTATATAAAGGAGTCTTTGGAGAAAGGACTTATTCGCCCCTCCTCCTCCCCTCTTGGTGCGGGGTTCTTTTTTGTGGCTAAGAAGGATGGTTCCTTGAGACCTTGTATTGATTATCGCCTTCTAAACAAAATCACGGTCAAATTTCAGTATCCTTTGCCATTGTTATCTGATCTGTTTGCTCGCATTAGGGGGTCTAGTTGGTTCACCAAGATAGATCTTCGTGGTGCGTATAACCTTGTGCGTATTAAGCAGGGTGATGAATGGAAAACTGCATTTAATACGCCCGAAGGCCATTTTGAGTACTTGGTGATGCCTTTTAGACTTTCTAACGCTCCTTCTGTCTTTCAGTCCTTTATGCACGACATCTTCCGCGAATATCTGGATAAATTTATGATTGTGTATCTGGATGATATTCTGTTTTTTTCGGATGATTGGGAGTCCCATGTTAAGCAGGTCAGGATGGTGTTTCAGGTCCTGCGTGCCAATGCTTTATTTGTGAAGGGCTCAAAATGTCTTTTTGGAGTCCAGAAGGTCTCTTTTTTGGCTTTCATTTTTTCTCCTTCTGCTATTGAGATGGACCCAGTCAAGGTTCAGGCTATTCATGACTGGACTCAGCCTACATCTGTTAAGAGTCTTCAGAAGTTCTTGGGTTTTGCTAATTTTTACCGTCGCTTCATCGCTAATTTTTCTGGTGTTGTTAAGCCATTGACGGATTTGACCAAGAAGGGTTCTGATGTTACTAATTGGTCTCCTGCGGCTGTGGAGGCCTTTCGGGAGCTGAAGCACCAGTTTTCTTCGGGTCCAGTCTTATGTCAGCCAGACGTCTCCCTTCCTTTCCAGGTCGAGGTTGATGCTTCTGAGATTGGAGAGGGGGCTGTTTTGTCGCAGAGAAGCTCTGATGGCTCTGTGATGAAGCCATGTGCTTTCTTTTCAAGAAAGTTTTCGCCTGCCGAGCGGAATTATGATGTTGATAATCAGGAGTTGTTGGCTATGAAGTGGGCATTTGAGGAGTGGCGACATTGGCTCGAGGGAGCTAAGCATCGTGTGGTAGTCTTGACTGATCACAAGAATTCGATTTATCTCGAGTCGGCCAAGCGGCTGAATCCTAGACAGGCTCGTTGGTCGTTGTTTTTCTCTCGTTTTGATTTCGTGGTCTCATACCTGCCTGGTTCGAAGAATGTGAAGGCTGATGCTCTTTCTAGGAGTTTTGTGCCTGACTCTCCTGGTGATTCAGAGCAAGCTGGTATCCTCAGAGAAGGGGTGATATTGTCTGCCATCTCCCCAGATTTGCGACGAGTGCTGCAGGAGTTTCAGGCGGATAGACCTGACCGTTGTCCACCGGAGAGACTGTTTGTCCCGGATAGATGGACCAGCAGAGTTATTTCCGAGGTTCATTCTTCGGTGTTGGCAGGCCATCCTGGGATTTTTGGTACCAGAGATTTGGTGGCTAGGTCCTTCTGGTGGCCTTCCTTGTCGCGGGATGTGCGTTCCTTTGTGCAGTCTTGTGGAATTTGTGCTCGGGCTAAGCCTTGCTGTTCTCATGCCAGTGGCTTGTTGTTGCCTTTGCCTGTCCCGAAGAGGCCTTGGACGCACATTTCCATGGATTTTATTTCAGATCTCCCTGTCTCTCAGAGAATGTCGGTCATTTGGGTGGTGTGTGATCGTTTTTCTAAAATGGTCCATTTGGTGCCCTTGCCTAAGTTGCCTTCCTCCTCCGAGTTGGTTCCTCTGTTTTTTCAAAATGTGGTTCGTTTGCACGGGATCCCTGAAAATATTGTTTCCGACAGAGGATCCCAATTTGTGTCCAGGTTTTGGCGGACCTTTTGTGCTAAGATGGGCATTAATTTGTCTTTTTCGTCGGCCTTCCATCCTCAGACGAATGGCCAAACCGAGCGCACTAGTCAGACTTTGGAAACCTATTTAAGATGTTTTGTTTCTGCTGATCAGGACGACTGGGTGACTTTTTTGCCATTGGCCGAGTTTGCCCTTAATAATCGGGCTAGTTCTGCTACTTTGGTTTCGCCTTTTTTTTGTAATTCAGGGTTTCATCCTCGTTTTTCCTCGGGTCAGGTGGAGTCTTCTGACTGTCCTGGAGTGGATGTTGTGGTGGATAGGTTGCATCAGATTTGGAATCATGTGGTGGACAATTTGAAGCTGTCACAAGAGAAGGCTCAGCGCTTTGCCAACTGCCGTCGCTGTGTGGGTCCCCGACTTCGCGTTGGGGATTTGGTGTGGTTGTCTTCTCGCTTTGTTCCTATGAAGGTCTCCTCTCCTAAGTTTAAGCCTCGGTTTATCGGTCCTTATAAGATTTTGGAAGTCCTTAACCCTGTGTCATTTCGTTTGGACCTCCCGGCATCGTTTGCTATTCATAATGTGTTCCATCGGTCGTTGTTGCGGAGGTATGTGGTGCCTGTGGTTCCTTCGGTTGAGCCTCCTGCCCCTGTGCTGGTTGAGGGAGAATTGGAATACGTGGTGGAGAAGATCTTGGATTCTCGTATCTCTAGACGGAGGCTTCAGTATTTGGTTAAGTGGAAAGGCTATGGTCAGGAGGATAATTCCTGGGTTGTCGCCTCTGATGTTCATGCGGCCGATTTGGTTCGTGCCTTCCATGTGGCTCACCCTGATCGCCCTGGGGGTTTTGATGAGGGTTCGGTGACCCCTCCTCAGGGGGGGGGGTACTGTTGTGAACTCCGTTTTCAGGCTCCCTCTTGTGGTCACAGATGGTATTGTGTGACTTTGGTTTTTTGGCTCCCCCTGGTGGTTTGGTTTATTATCCTGCGGGTCTGCTGGATCAGCTGCCTCGTTATTCACCAGGGAGGCTCCTATTTAGCTCTGCTTCACTTCCACTTGTTGCCGGCTGTCAATGTATTCAGTGCTATTCTGATTACTCCTGATTACTCGTTTTCTGCCTCTTCAGGATAAGCTAAGTTCTGTTTGAATATTTTTTGCTCATCTGCCTGCAATATGATTTCTGTGTATGATGAGTCTAGTCCAGCTTGCTAACATGTGATTTCTTTTTGCTGGTAAGCTCTGGGGTACGGAGTTGCTTCCCCCGCACCGTTAGTTGGTGCGGGGGCTCGAGCAATCTCTGCGTGGATATTTTGAATAGGGTTTTTTTTTTATTGACCGCACAGTTTCCTTCCTATTTTCTGCTATCTAGTATTAGCGGGCCTCATTTGCTAAATCTGATTTCATCTCTGCGTTTGTGCTTTCCCCTTAACTCACCGTTAATATTTGTGGGGGGCTATTCTATATCTTTGGGGTCATTCCACTGAGGCAAGTGAGGACTTACTTTCCCTCCAGGAATAGTCAGTGTCTCAGGCCGTGACGAGACGTCTAGGATTTTTAGGTAACGTTCCACGGCTGCCTATAGTTGTTTGCGGATAGGATCAGGTTGCGGTCAATCTAGTTACCACTTCCCCAGAGCTAGTAGTCTGTTCAGTTACTTAGCTAGTCCGACCTGCGATCCTTGCCACTAGGATCATAACAGGTCCCTACCAAGTCCTCCTCGTCACCCCTACGTTAGTGAAACTGGAAGGAAGGCCGACGTGGATCCACGTATCGCACTGCAAGCTGGTCAAACAGACTAGTAGCAAATAAGGGGACATAATGTTTTGGTTTTCGCATTTTCTATATTATTATTGGTAACCACATGGGACAGCCTAAATTCCCCAATATCCTTGAATAATAAGTTTGTACAATATCATGAAAGATTAGTAGTACAGATGGGTATAGCCAATAAAATTGTCAATTCTATTTTCATTTACCCTATGATTACACAAATGTGGGATAAATTGGTTAGGGCCACAGATTATCTAGATGATCAAATTTGGGACATATTGGATATACTTAATACTACGGTTGTTGTCCAAAACCAACTTATCATAGTTACTAATCAATACACTGTAGTACTGGATTACTTAACAGCAGCACAGGGTGGTATGTGTCAGGTTATTGGACCCGCCTGCTGTCATTATATAGATCCCAATAGCACTATGAAGTTAAAGTTAGAGGATATTCAAAGACTCAGAGCTCAATATAATAAAGACAATGATCGTAATAGGGACAGTTGGTGGGCAGACACCTTCTCCTTTTTAATCTAGCCAATTGGTTTGAGGGACCTGGGGGCTGGATAGCTGGAATCTTTCAAAGTTTGTTATATATTGTTGTCTTTATTCTTGTTATGTATGTAATACTAAAATTTGTTTTTTGGTGTATTTCTGTGTGTATTAGGAAATTCTGCACTAAGACAACTAATGATGAAACCAAAAGCGTTGCCACCTCTGCTCTTCTCTACACCGATTTCACAAAGTTACCTGATGAAGATGTTGAAGCCAAGCGCATGGCTATCTTCAAAAGATCCCCACTACTGTTATCAATAATTGTTATTCGTAAATTCTAGTATACAGGGGGGACGGGTACGCCGCAACAGCCATGGCTGGTAACATGGCACCAGCCATGTGAAGACCAGTACCCCTCGAGCTTATAGCTTGGGATAGTACCTCTGATGCTGGACATTAATTAACAAAATTTATCTAGGGGGGAATGTGAAGGAAGAAATTAAGGAAGATTCTCCATTTTTGTGCTTTTCGACTCCATTTTGTTGTTTTGATATAAATTTTGTTAGTAGGCTAAAGTTTACAGCTGTTATGAGACCTTGATGAGACCTTGATTGTTGCAACCTGGGTAGGACATGAGACTGAGGGTGCATTGTTCTATGAAGCTTTGACGCACAGACTGTTCCTGCATTCTTATAGGTTAAGAACTGTGAGCGTGTTCTTATGCTGATTGGTTGAAGTATAATTTCTATGACTATGATAATTCATACAGAATAAACGGGGGCCAGAGAGATCAGCTTGATCCCCCCCAAACAGAGACACACATCTCCGTCTGGTCATTTTCAGTTGCCGGCAACACCTTGTATATTAATTTGGAAATCACTGGGTTAACCGTGAAGGATCACTTTAGATCCTCCCCCAACACTATGTGCACTTCATAGACAGACAGCAGGAGAGCTGGGAGGATGAACATACCATGAGAATGCTAGGAGCAGAGGAAAGTCTGTGTGCAAAGCTGGGTGATGTACTATGTGCACTTCATAGACAGACAGCAGGAGAGCTGGATGGATGAACATACCTGTCGGAAGAATAGAGATGCTTGTTAGAGTGCGATGGTTGCAGGTAGCAGGGCACAGTCTGTATACATCTTTCAGGTTTTAATTCTACTGTTATCTGCACACTTTTAGGACACACTTCTAGGAATCACACTGGATTATTATTGGATCACCATCTGTTTATATGGAGAAGTCACTTGGACATTATTAATGCTTTGCTTGTGTCCAAGAGCATAAAAAGTATTGAAGACAATCATAGGAGAAAGACTCAGAGGATTTCCCATATTTTTTCAGTGTCGTTGGAGGCTTGATGAATCAATTTGCAGTAATTCAAAATTTTTAGCGAATTTGAATTTTGAGAGATTCGATTATCTTTAGCATTTATATATAATGGAATGTTCTTTGAATCTTCAGCTTTAGCTTTTGGATGATTCATGGCAAATAACAGATTTTTCTGTGGGTCCCAGTTTTTAGTTAGATCTCAGCATGCACCGCGAGTACTCCCCCTTTTCAAGACAATATGGTTCATATCTAATGACTTGGAAATCAGCACGGCTACTGCATCAGTACTGCTTTTACATGAATCAGTTTGAGTTGATCCTGGCAGCCTAACACAGTCTTAAAAGCACAGCATGAGCGAGGAGTTCACAATGTGAAATTAAAGGCTTCAATAGATATTTCCCAGTCTAAATTGAAAGAAAAAAAAGAAGACAATTGTCCAAAACTTAAAAGTCTTATCGTTCATAATTTAATGTGAGAACAATTTAGTAAAAAAAAAAAAAAGAATATCACATTTATTACAAGCTTTTCGTTCTGATTTATCAAATAGTTGCATAAAATACATAGGCACTCAGTCATTTGGTCACGTCCCGACTTAGAAAGTTGTCAAGGAAACATGTGAATAAAGGTAACATGAATAATATATCCTGAGCATGAATTAAGTCTTGCTCTTGGAAAAGTCTAATTGAAATTTCAACTTGATAAATATCAAAGTCAGACAAATACAATAATAGGACAGACTTACCCCTTAAAGAAAATGTGGGAAAAAAAATCCTGAATAACAACCATTTATACGAATTTAAAAAATTACTATAACCCTTTTTATTTAATTTTTTTTTTTTATTTTACTTTGACATTACTTTACAGCACAAACTCTCACTGCTTGGGAAAAAGCAATATATGTCAAAAAATATGTATATGTATAATTGTAAAATATTTAAAAGAGGAGAAAAAAAAATCCCCGGTTTAATATTTTATAAGGGAATCTACTGAAATGTCTTTTTTATTCACGCCGAGGGAATGTCAATTCTTAAGTTTATTACAGTATTAACATTTACAGTTAAGCAGTCCAGTTGGCTTTTGGTGACTCTTCAGTTAGGAACAGGTGAAGCATAGTAAATTGCCCAAGAAACGGCTAAAAGATGATTCCAATACCTTAATATCCAAGCCTATGAATTGATTGTTGTGCGATGATTCAGCGTTCTACGAAGCTCGGAAAGTTTCTAATGTAGTCATTTCTCATTTGTTTCAGGGGAGAACTGTACCCTTGGTAAATGCACCAAATGATTAAAAACACAGATTTTCTGATCTAAATTGAATAAAAAACAGAAAGTCAAATAAATCTTTCTATGCTTTGGAAATAATAAAGATTTCTAAAGTACAAATGTTTTTTTCTTTCTTCAAATGTGAACTTGTGGGGTCTTATATGAGTAACACAAGGAAAAATAAAATGCAAAAGATTTAAGCACAACCAATTTGAATATTTTTAACTATAGGACTCAACCTAATTTCTATAACCTATTCTAATTTGGCCTGATTTTAGCAGGGATAATTACTAGTGATGAGCAAATATACTCAGTACTCGAGATTTCTCGAGCATGCTCGGGGGTCCTCCGAGTATTTTTTAGTGCTCAGAGATTTAGTTTTTCTTGCCGCAACTGAATGATTTACATCTCTTAGCCAGCATAAGTACATCTGGGGATTCCCTAGCAACCAGGCAACCCTCACATGTACTTATGCTGGCTAACAGATGTAAATCATTCAGCTGCGGCAAGAAAAACTAAATCTCCGAGCACTAAAAAATACTCGGAGGACCCCCCGAGCATGCTCGAGAAATTTCTCGAGTAACGAGTATATTCACTCATCACTAATAATTACTCTATGAGTTTGTTTTTTTCTGGGTAAACCAAAGAAAACCCATGAAAACATTAGGAAAGCACGGGGACCCCAGTCCTTGAGCATAGGAACCCCATGTATATGTGGTCCTGGAGGTCAGGAACCCCATGTAGATGTGGTATTTGAGAATATCAACCCCATTTAGATGTTGTCCTTGAGCATAGGAACCCCATGTAGATGAGATACTTGAGCGCAGGAGCCCTATGCAGATATTGTCATTGAGCATAGAAAACCCATGTAAATATGACCCTTGAACCCCCTGCAGATGTTGTCCTTGAATGTAGGAACCCCATAGAGATGTGGTCATTGAGCATAGGAACCACATTTAGATGTGGTGCTTGAGCATAGGAACCTCATGTAGATGTGGTCCTTTAACATAGGAACCCCATGTAGATGTGGTCCTTGAGCACAGGAACAAAATAATGAGCCCCATATAGTGCTTCATACAGAATAATGAGCCCCGTATATTGTTCCATACAGTATAATGAGCACCATATAATGCTCCAAATAGTTTATGTGGCCAATGAACTGAATAGTTAACAGCAAATATTAATTACTCATGTCTAGTGTTGAGCGATACCTTCCGATGCTTGAAAGTATCGGTATCGGATAGTATCGGCCGATACCCGAAAAATATCGGATATCGCCGATACCGATACCCGATACCAATACAAGTCAATGGGACTCAAGTATCGGAAGGTATCCTGGATGATTCCCAGGGTCTGAAGGAGAGGAAACTCTCCTTCAGGCCCTGGGATCCATATTCATGTAAAAAATAATGAACGAGAACATCTTTGCAACCTGGACTCAAATACATAGTTGCGTTTAGTTGATTCCAATAAAATTCTGCTACCACCACTTCACATTCAGCTTCGACTGATGAAGCAGTGCTAAGGCTCTACCGAAAGAAGGAGAGACCTTTAAGGACTGTCCGAAGCAAAACTGAAGGAAGGCATTTTTTGTGAGTCCGGATATTCAGAAACTCATGAAGGATGACGTGTTTGAAACAAAAATTAAAGCTGTTGAGAAAAGAGCTTGGCATTCTTTTTAAGAAGTTGTGAAGAAATTTCTAGGCAACACTAAAGATCCAAAATTTAAGTCCATTGTGGAGAACATACTGAAACAATTCAAAGCCTTGTGTTGTCTGATGAATTTGAAGTTACATTTTTTACATTCGCATTTTGACTACCTTACTAAAAACCTTGGAGCTGTTAGCACAGATCAAGGAGAAATATTTCATCAGGATATCAAGGAGATGGAATGATAGAACCAAGGTAAATGGAACGTGAATATAGTGGAGGACTACTGCTGGATGCTTCACAGAGAAGATCCTCAGGCCTTCTATAAGAGAAAGGGTACCAAAAGAAGCTTTGAAGATAAGACTAAATTAGTTTCCAATAAAGTTGCAGAGTGAATGTTCATTTTATTTTTATATATAATATTGTGTACATTTTTGGTTACAATAACGTTTGTCTTGTTCATCTTGGTTGTACAATATTTCATATGGAAAATTCATACGTGATGCTGATGGTTAAAAAATAGAAGTTTTTTTTTTAATCAGGATATAAGAAGTTAGGCTACTTTCACACTTCTGTCTTTTTAGATCCGTCACAATGCGTCGTTTTGGGAAAAAAACGCATCCTGCAAATTTGCCCGCAGGATGCTTTTTTTTCCCATAGACTTGTATGGCCGATGGATCGCGTCGTATGGCCATATGTCGCGTCCGTCGTGCACTGGATGCGTCGTGTTTTGGTGGACCGTCGTCACGAAAAAACGTTCAAGGGAACATTTTTTCATACGTCGCATCCTGCACTTTGGAGTGCGCATGCCCGGGCGGAGATCTCTAGCTCCTCCCCAGGACTTTAGAATGGGCAGCGGATGCGTTGAAAAACTACATCCGCTGCCCACGTTGTGCCGAATTTTAACAGCGTCCGTCGGGTTAGCGACGGCCGCGTACCACCGGAAATGTGAAAGAAGCCTTATAAGAATGAGTCATTGTATTTGAAAAAAAAGTCATAAACCCAAATTTTGTATACCTGTGAATAAGGTTGAGCGAAACGGATCGGTCATTTTCAGAAATCGCTGACTTTTAGGCAAAGTCGGGTTTCATGAAACCCGAACCGATCCTAGTGTGGGATCGGCCATGCGGTACACGATCAGAGCGCCAAAGTCGCGTTTCGTATGATGCTGTTACCGCCGTTTTTCATCCAATGAAGGAGGACGCAGAGTGTGGGCCGCATGATGACATAGGTCTCTGTCCCCACCATCTTAGACAAGGGCATGGCAGTGATTGGCTTGCTGTCTGCGGCCTCACAGGGGCTATAAAGGGGCGTGCACGCCGACCGCCATCTTACTTCTGCCGATCTGAGCATAGGGAGAGGTCGCTGCAGCTTCATCAGAAGAAGGGATATAGTTAGGGAGGGAAGATTAACCCCCACAAACCGCTTGTGCTGTAGCGATTTCCACTGTCCAACACGACCTTTTTGTCCAGGGACAGTGGAGGTCGTATTTTAGTGCATCAGCTGTGTGCATGGTGCTGTGCAAACCAACTGATTTTTTGAAAGCAAAAATCCTGTTGCTCCTTTCTGCACAGTTACCTGTCTTGTTTATTTGTCCACACTTTTTTGTTCTGAAGTCCTTTTTATTGCTGCCGTACTTGTCCTGAGATCATTGTAGGGACTAGGGAGTGTGTTATTGCAGTACCTTTTTTTTTTTTCTTTATAATAATTTCAGCCACTTTCTGCCACGTTCATAGTGTTGTGTTATACCACAGGGCCAGAGTTAGGGTTCAGTGTCTCCCCCCCAAAAAATGGAGATTCAAATTCTCACACAGTGTATATTCAGCTGTACTGCTAGTGCGTTGTATATCAGGCAGCCACTTTCTGCCACGTTTATAGTGTTGTGTTAAACCACAGGGCCAGAGTTAGGGTTCAGTGTCTCCCCCCAAAAAATGGAGATTCAAATTCTCACACAGTGTATATTCAGCTGTACTGCTAGTGTGTCGTATATCAGGCAGACACTTTCTGCCACGTTCATAGTGTTGTGTTATACCACAGGGCCAGAGATAGGGTTCAGTGTCTCCCCCCCAAAAATGGAGATTCAAATTCTCACACAGTGTATATTCAGCTGTACTGCTAGTGCATCGTATATCAGGCAGACACTTTCTGCCACGTTAATAGTGTTGTGTTATACCACAGGGCCAGAGTTAGGGTTCAGTGTCTCCCCCAAAAAAATGGAGATTCAAATTCTCACACAGTGTATATTCAGCTGTACTGCTAGTGCGTCATATATCAGGCAGCCACTTTCTGCCACGTTCATAGTGTTGTGTTATACAACAGGGCCAGAGTTAGGGTTCAGTGTCTCCCCCCAAAAAATGGAGATTCAAATTCTCACACAGAGTATATTCAGCTGTACTGCTAGTGCGTCGTATATCAGGCAGCCACTTTCTGCCATGTTTATAGTGTTGTGTTATACCACAGGGCCAGAGTTAGGGTTCAGTGTCTCCCCCCAAAAAATGGAGATTCAAATTCTCACACAGTGTATATTCAGCTGTACTGCTAGTGCGTTGTATATCAGGCAGCCACTTTCTGCCACGTTCATATTTTTGTGTTATACCACAGGGCCAGAGTTGGGGTTCAGTGTCTCCCCCCAAAAGCAAGTCATCTTTCAGGCAAGCTACGTGTCAGCAGGGGAAGGTTGGGCAAAAGAATGTGAAATCCATGATTGGTTAATTTAAATGAAGGTTAGCTAATCAACATTTTGGGTAGCCAGACGTGTCCTTTTTTCGGTCAGTATTGAACCAGCAGCACTGAACACTCTTTCTGAAAGCACACTGACAGCAGGGCAATCGAGGTCCTGTAATCCATATTCTGGCAATTCAGGCCAGGTGTCTAGTTTAGATGCCCAGTAATCAAAGGGGAATGACCTGTGAGGGAGAACATCGATAAGGGTGGAAAAGTAGTTTGTAACCATACTGGACAAATGCTGTCTCCTGTCACTTTGAATCGATGCACCTGTCCCTGTCATGTCAGCGGTCATTGCGAAATCATTCCACAACCTTGTCATAAAACCCCTCTGTCCAACGCCACTTTGGATTTCTGCACCTCTGCCATGTTGCCCCCTGCAGCTCGTGTGAGAACCATCACCGCCGCTGTGTGCTGGGAATGCCTGAACCAAACGGTCTACAAGAGTTGCTTGTTTGGTAGCCAATATTTGACCTAGGTTCTCATGTGACATGATATTTTGCAGTTTTCCTTTATATCTTGTATCCAGGAGGCAGGCCAACCAGTTGTCGTCATCGGTCATCATTTTAACAATGCGGGGGTCCCTTTTTAGGATACGCAAGGCATACTCAGCCATGTGGGCCAATGTTCCAGGTGTCAATTAACTGTTTCTGCTGGGTTGAGGACCACTTTCTTGCAAATCAACATCACAAGTGTCCCGCAATAAACCTGTACCAGACCTTGCAATGCCACCAGTTTCTATTGCCACCTGAGAATCATCCTCCTCCCATACATATTCATCCCCATCATCCTCCTCCTCATCCTCTTCGTCCACCAATTTGTCCTGGACAGTTCCCTGAGAAGACAATGGCTGACTGTCATCAAGGCTTCCCTCCTCCTCGGCTGCAGACACCTGCTCCTTAATGTGCGTCAAACTTTGCATCAGCAGACGCATAAGTGGGACGTTAATGCTTATGATGGCATCGACCACTGCACACCAGACAACTCCATGTCTGCCATCCAAGTGCCTGCCCATGTATCCTCCCACAAATTAATTACAGCACGCCTCTGTTCGCACAGCCTCTGAATCATGTGCAGTGTGGAGTTCCACCTTGTTGCAACGTCGATTATTAGGCGGTGCTGGGGAAGATTCAGCGATTGCTGATGGTTCAGCATACGGCTGGAGTGTATGGGCATCCGGCGGATGTGCGAGCAAAGTCTTCGCACCTTCAGGAGCAGGGCTGGTAACTTTGGATAATTTTTGAGGAAGCCCTGCACCACCAGGTTAAAGGTGTGAGCCAGGCAAGGTATGTGTTTCAGTTCTGAAAGGGCTATGGCAGCCATAAAATTCCTTCCGTTATCACTGAATACCTTGCCTGCCTCAAGATGTACACTGCCCAGCCATGACTGAGTTTGTTGCTGCAAGTACTCCACCAGTACTTCCGCGGTGTGTCTGTTGTCACCCAAACACTTCATTTGAAACACAGCCTGCTGACGCTTACCACTAGCTGTTCGATAATGGGACACCCCGTGTGCAACACTGGCAGCTGCGGATGGAGTGGTAGGGCGACTGCGCTCTGTGCACGAGCTTTCACTTCTGGAGGAGGAGGAGGAGGAGTGGCGAACGCCTTATGCCAACTGTTTCCTTAGACTGTGGGATAGCCTGAACTGTCCCACTATGGCTGCCCCCTGTGGACCCTGCATCCTACACATTAACCCAGTGCGCCTTGATGGACACGTACCGTCCCCGGCCATGCCTACTGGTCCATGCATCTGTTGTGAGGTGCACCTTTCCACTGACTGATTGCCTCAAGGCATGGAGAATGCAGTCTTTGACATGCTGGTGGAGGGCTGGGATGGCTTTTCTCACAAAGAAGTGTCGACTGGGTAGGTCATAGCGTGGTACTGCGTGGGCCATCAGGTCTTTGAAAGCTTCGCTTTCAACCAAATGGTAGGGCATCATCTGTAATGAGATTAGTATAGCAATGTGGGCATTCAAATCCTGTGTATGCGGATGAGAGGATGAGTACTTTCTTTTCCTAACGAGAGTCTCTTGTAGGGTGAGCTGGACTGGAGAGCTGCATATGGTAGAACTAGCGGTGGTGGTGGTGGACATGGCGGATTGAGAGAGAGTTTGTTATGGTATTCTTGTTGTTGGCCTACATACAGTCTTTCCTACCAATAACCTTGTGATTCCCTGACTGCTTTGGCCTTACGACGATACCTCCACATTTGCTGCTGGTGGTGTCCTAACTGGTGGGCTTACAGTGAGGGAAGCAATGTAGCATTGCTGACTACCTTCATTCCGAGCAGGTGCACCAACGGTACGGGACGTTTGGTAGTTAGTCCAGGCTTGCAAGTGCATGCTGGTTAAATGTCTAAGCATGCACGTTGTATTTAAATTTTGAAGATTCTTCTCTCTGCTAAAGGTCTTTGAGCATTTCTTACAGATAACTTTTGACTGATCATTCTGATCTTGGTTAAAAAATTGCTACACTACACTCTTCCTACTATCGAAAACCTTTTCAGGCATTGTGCGCTGTGCTACTTTCACCGAATGGCCACGCTCTCCTAAAACTGTTTTTGTTTTTCACAAACATTTTTGGCCTGATACGGGCCTGCCAGATGACAGCTGTTTCAATGTAGATGGCTGCTGCGGATCATCCTCCTCCGCTTCTGAGCTAGTGGCAGCGGCACCCTCTTTCCCCAGTGGCTGCCAATCTGGGTCAACAACTGGGTCATCTATCACCTCCTCCTCAATGTCATGTGCACCTTCCTCAGTGTCACCGTGTAAGGTGCTATAGCGTTCGGGACAGGGCACCATAGTCTCATCAGGGTCACATTCTGGCTCAGTAAACTGCGAGGGCAATGTAGTGATCAGAGTCAATGGAACAGCATCACAATCTAGCTGTGGCTGTGCATCAGTGCACTCCATGTCTGATTCTTCTTGTAATTGGCAGTGTACAATTTCCCTTTCTAACCCAGGCACGGTATGTGTAAAGAGCTCCATGGAGTAACCTGTAGTGTCGCCTGATGCATCCTTCACTTTTGGTTTGGGAGAAGGACACAAGGAAACGTCTTTTTCCTGACCGGGAGCATCCACTGATGACTGGCTGCTCTTACATTTAGAACTTTGGGAAGAGGAGGCGAAAGAGCTAGAGGGTGAGTCAACAAGGAAAGACAACACTTTTTCCTGCTTCTCCGGCTTTAAAAGCTGTTTTCCTACTCCCAGGTAAGGGAGCCTTCGAGGCCTTGTGTAGCCAGATGATGACGCAGGCTGAACACCTCCAGCCTTAGGTGCTACTGTGCTTTTGCCACTACCACGAGATGCAGCACCACCAGCACCATCAGTACCAGCTGGCAACCCCCGCCAACGGCCTCTTCCACCAGACTTCCTCATTTTTTGGGGGAGACACTGAACCACAACTCATATTACACCGTCGTAATATGAGGGGCCCTGTGCCAGTACCGCCGCCCACGAGAGAGTGTTCCCCCCAGCTTGAACAGTGCTCTACCACTTGCAATACTACCTCTCCCAGCTCCACCACTGTGTAGTCTGTGCGGTTAAAACCTTAAATGGCACTGCCAATACGAATTATTTGAAATGATAGATGATAGTTAAAATATACAGGGGCCCTGGCCTCCATTTAATACTTTGCGCCTACTACCACTGTCTTTATTATTTGGGCATAATAACGGTGTCTGCCGCTGCTTCTTTTTTTTCCTTCACTGAACAAAGCTGAACTTCAACTGTTGTCCCGTTTCAAATATTAAACTGCATTTGGCCTACTTGTTGGGTTGGGGCCTACTAACGGTGTCTGCCGCTCCTTGGTGTTCTCCTGGTTTATTTTTCTTGTGCTTCAATCTTCAGGCTTTCGTTTAAATAATTTTTATATTAAGCTGCATTTGGTCTACTTGTTCGGTTGGGCCTAGTAACATTGTCTGCTGCCGCCTCTTGTTTTCCTCTACTAAACAAAGCTGAGCTTGAAGCTTCAGGCTTTCGGCCTGTAACAACAATATGAAATTACATTTGGCCTAGTTCTTGGTTTGGGCCTAGTAACGTTGTCTGCTGCTGCCTCTTGTTTTCCTCTACTACACAAAGCTGAGCTTCAATCTTCAGGCTTTCGGCCTATATTTAGAGTATGAAACTGCATTTGGCCTACTTGTTTGGTTGGGCCTACTAACGGTGTCTGCCACTGATTGTTGTTCTCCACTGAATAAACTAATGCCGCCTGTTTACTCCTGTTACCAATTTTTAACAGCTTTTAGCTTACTTTTTTTATTTTGGGCCTATATCTGTGTTTCCTCCTCATTCCTGCCCATTGCCCTGCCACTGCTAGATGAGTCTGCTGGTACATTGACACAGACCACTACATTCCCCTTGCTCTCTACACAGCCTGAATCTGACCCTGCTGAAACTCAGGTTCCCCTTCCCGCATACTATACCACCTAACATGGGGACAAAGAGGAAGGTGCAGATGAAAGTGCAGGTTCCTTCAACAGGTGGGGGGGCATACTCATTGGCGACGTCACTGGCACAGGGCCCCTCATAGTACGCAAAAGTGTCTCTGCCGGTGGGAGGCGCCCCTGCCGTCAATCACAATGCCGTACTTTGAGGGACCCTGTGCCAGTGGCAATGCGAATGAGTGTGCCCCCCCTGCTTGTTCAGGATCACAGCACTTGCAAAGTTGAAATACTTACCTCTCCCTGCTCCACCGCTGTGACGTAGTCCGCGTTTCCTGGGCCCACGAAAAACTTGAGCCAGCCCTACTCCCCCCACAACTGTTGCCAAATGACCCCCAAATTTTCAATGGCTAACTATTATTATAAGGTAAATTAAGATTGACAAGCTTAAGTAACAAGAAATGATATTTTTGGCATTAAAATGGGCTCTGTTGGTGTTTACCTGTCCTCCACTCACTGCCGACTTTGATTCTCCATTGACTTGCATTGGGTTTCGTGTTTCGGTCGGATCCCCGACTTTTCGCAATAATCGGCCGATTTCACCCGACCCGACTTTTGACAAAGTTGGGTTTCGCGAAACCCGACTCGATCCTGAAAAAGTAAAAGTCGCTCAACCCTACCTGTGAATTAACATTTAAAATCCGTACTTAGTGTGAATGTCTGTGCAGCCTGTCTAACATCTCATATGTAAAGAAGATCCGTCACAAGATTTCACATTGCAAATGGCATACATTACCTAATAGATCTCTTGCACCTGATAAGGCTGGTGTACTCATTGTGAAAATCTATGTCAGAATGGCTGTATCAGCCTAAAATTAAAGCATTTTATTAGTTCAGACAAATGCAAATATAAATGTTAGACTGGGAAACTTTCAAAAAAGACACACTGTAGATTTTCACAATATGTACACCAGCATCATCAGGTTTAAAAGATCTATGTAATAACATCTATAGTTTTGTATTGTGAAATCTGGTGACAGATCTGCGTTCACATTTTATTGAATTTTATTGTGTGTTTATTTAGTGTTACATTATTCAGTTTTTATATAATTTTCAGGGCATTGGGGGTCCATACTGTTGAGTTATTTCTGGTGTATTGTAGCAACTTTATCTTGTCCAGGAATAAATTACTGATCTATTGCTGATATATAATCTCTCCAGCAGTAATGATTATGTACTGTTGCAAACAGCGGGGTTTGGAAACCTTTTCACTCTTGGTTTCTACCATCATTGCTGAAAGCATTGCATTGCAGAAGATAAAAGCAAATACTATGCACTCAGCAGACGAAAAGTTACCTGCACTGCAAATGGGTCTTTATAAGCTGCTCAATCCAAAGCACCAATTGTGACCAATGTATATATCTTTTGCATATAGCAGTTTATATGAGCCCCCTTCCCAGGTTTATTGAAATATGTATACAAACAGATTTATAACCCCTTTAACCCATACTTATCACTTTCACCCATGTATCTCATCGAGCAAGTCCTACTATTTATTGTCACACTGTGTTGAAAAACATATACATATAAAAATAAAAAATGAAATAAAAAGTGACAAAATAAAATAAAAATAGAATGTAAGTAAAAGAAAGAAACAAAAAATAGGAAAAAAGATATATAAAAAAAATAAGCTAGCAGAAAATAAAATAAAAATGTAAAATCTTTTTCCTCTGTCAATGTTGCAATGCGGTAGGCAATATTGACACCAATAAATGCATGAACACTCGGGAAAGCCGTCTTCCTATAGCCACCTATTAGACAAATAGAGAGCAGTGGCCTGCGAGTTATTAGTTTTTATACATTATCATCTCAAACACAGGGCAGAATAGTCTGATTTCAAAGTGACAGCTGGTGGTGGCTATTGCTGATACATGCTAATCCACTTTTTATTATGGAGAAACCGCCTGCGCTTTCACATGCACCAAAAGGGAGTTACTAAGTATAATCACATAGGAAAGAGCCACCGGTCCCTCAAACACATGAGACAAAAAAATAAATAAAATAAAAACGGAATGATCGTCTTAGTACACAAAATAAAATATAGATTACATAATGGGGGAGCAGTTTGGGGTTATGTTACGACGCTTTAATCTCCCCTTTTTCACTATTAATATTCATTAAAATGTAGAAGAATTAGAGGTTTAAAATCTTCTATTAAGGAAAAGCTGATCGTTGACTGTCAGTGTTTAAAATGAACATAATGTTACTATTTGGAATTAGCAGACATATATTTCCGGTAGCAAATTCGATTTGGATATAAACTGGCATAAAAATACATAATATATTTATACACTGATCAGCCATGACATTAAAACCATTTAGAAGCACACGTGAAAAACATCAATTTTTTTCATGATAAAAAAATATTAAAGTGGCTCCAGTCAGGGGTGGCCATTCTGGGAAATTGATTTGTTGTAAGCAGGAAAATTGAGCAAGTATAAAGTGTAAGGATCTGAGACACTTTGATAAGGGCCATATATTGATGAATAGACGATTGGGTCAGAGCATCTCCAAAATGGCAGGTGTTGTGGTCTGTTCTCAACTTGAGGCATCTCATATATGGTAGATGTTGTGGTGTGTCCCGTATGAGGCAGGTCTTGTAGGGTGCTCCTATATTAAGCTGATCTTGTGTATGTTCCCATATAAGGCAACTTTTGTAGGATGTTCCAACATAGAGTCGGGAAGGAATTTTTTTCCCCAATGTGGAGCTTACTCTTTGCCACATGGGTTTTTTTTGCCTTCCTCTGGATCAACATTTTAGGGCATGTTAGGTTAGGCTATGGGTTGAACTAGATGGACTTAAAGGGACACTGTCACCCCCTCCAGCCGTTATAAACTAAAAGAGCCACCTTGTGCGGCAGTAATGCTGCATTCTAACAAGGTGGCTCTTTTAGTTTTTGTTGCTGTTATTCTCAAAATAAAGCGTTTTATAATTTTGCCCAAATACCTATCTTTATACCTGGAGGCAGGTCTTTGAAGTGCCCAACTGCCGTCAGTCATCTCTTCTGCAGCGCTGGTCGCCGCCCCCTCAGCGATGTTTTCCTCTGAAATCCGGCGCCTGCGCTGTGCTCTTCTGCCTGGAGCAGGCGCATAGAGCATTGGCCATCCTAGCTCTGATGCCGGGTTCCGGACTGTGCCTGTGCGGGCAGTGAGGCCACACTGCTACTGAATCCCCGCCCTGCAGTGTGTTATGCATTATGCACAGTGCGGGGCTGGGATTCCTAGGCACGGCACAGGCGCAGTCCGGAACCCGGCATCTGAGCTATGACGGCCAATGCTCAATGCGCCTGCCCCAGGCAGAAGAGCACAGCGCAGGCGCCGGGTTTCAGAGGAAAACATCGCTGAGGAGGCGGCGACCAGCGCCGCAGAAGAGATGACTGACGGCAGTTGGGCGCTTCAAAGACCTGCCGTCAGGTATAAAGATAGGTATTTGGGCAAAATTATAAAACGCTTTATTTTGAAAATAACAGCAACAAAAACTAAAAGAGCCACCTTGTTAGAATGCAGCATTACTGCTGCACAAGGTGGCTCTTTTAGTTTATAACGGCTGGAGGGGGTGACAATGTCCCTTTAAAGTCTTCCTTCAACCTTAATAACTATGTAATAAGACAGCTGTTTTGTGAGGTGTTCCCATATAAGGCAGTTATTGAGGGGTGCTCCCATGTAAGTCAGATTTTGTGGGTTATTCCCATATAAAGTAAGCCTTGTGGAAATTTTGTAGGGTGTTCCCTTATATGGCCGTCCTTATTGAGGAATTGTGGGGTGTTCCCATAGAAGACAGGTTTGGTTGGCGGGTTTCTATATATGGCAGGTATTGTGGTGTGCTCCCATATAAGGCAGGTTTAGTGGGATGTTCCTATATATGACAGGTTTTGTGGGTTGTTTATATATATGGCAAGTCTTTCTTGTAGGTGTTGTGGGATGTTTCTATATCTTCAGGTCTAGTAGGGTTTACCCACATAAGGGAGGTATTGTGGTGTGTTCCCATATAAGGCAGGTTTTGTGGGATGTTCCTATATATGCCAGGTATTGTGGTGTGTTCCCATATAAGGCAGGTGTTGTGGGATGTTTCTATATATTCGGGTCTTGTAGGGTGTACCCACATAAGGGAGGTATTGTGGTGTGCTCTCATATAAGGCAGGTCTTGTGGAGTGTTTCCATATAAGGTAGGTTTTATGGTGTGTTCCAATATAAAGCAGGTTTTGTAGGGTGTTCCCACATAAGAGAGGCCTTAAAGTGTGTTCCCAATGCACAGTGATTAGTACTTACCAGTACCTACCAAAAGTGGGTCAAGGAAGGAGATCTGGTGAACTGGCAACATGGTCACCGATGCCCACGACTAGCCTATCTACTATGAACCCATAGAAAAGTTCCTGCAGAACAAATTATACTTTGCATGTTCAGTAGACACAGAGCAATAAAGCTTACTATGCCTAGAGCTGTGTGGCTGCAGACTTGTCAGTGAGTCCATGTTGCTACATTTCTGATGCTAAAAATACCTTTACTAGGAGCATCAGAATTAAAAATGGACCATGAAGCACTGAATGGAGGTGTCGTGGTCTGGTCAATAACATTTTTTTACCTCATGTGGATGGCCGGATATGTGTGCAAATCTTATCTGGGAAAGAGAATGCACCAGGTGGGACTACAGAAAGAAGGCAAGCCGGGCAATGTGACGACTATCTGGACAATATTCTACTTTGAACCCCCGAGTAGTGGCATGTTTGTGGGTGTTACTTTACTATATATTACCTACCTAACTATATTATACAGACTAAGCACAACCCTAATGACTGTACTGGTTTCACTGGGATAATGCTCCTCGACATACTGCTAAAAGTATTCAGGAATGGTTTGAAAAACATGACAAAAAGTTCAATTTGATTACATACATCCAAATTTCCAGGATCCCAGTGTAATTGATCATCTATGATATGTTTATGAAAAATGAATCAAGTGCATTTATATGCATCTTGTAACTTACAGGATATAAAGGAGCTGCTACTGGTGTGTTAAAGCCAGATACCACACGACATCTTCACAAGCCTTGTAGAGTTCTTACTTTGGCAGGATAGAGCTATTTTATACATTAGTCTATCTATCGCTATCTTTAGTTGTCAATCTGTCTATATAGTGCATAGAGCTAAATAGTTACATCTTGTGCAAATGGAAGACAAAAATGTGATGGGTGCTCAAGGCTGCTCTATCACGAGGTCAATAATTGAATAAAAATATGTTTAAAAATGCTAGACTTTATTTACAAGATTAAGTTATTCAAGTGTGAACCACACTCTTCACCAGATTGGAGTATGCTGCTGTCCCGGCACATGAGCAATGTGGTATTTCTGCTTCCTCACGATCCCAAATAGCCTCTATTCTGAAAGAGCATAGTCATCATGTAGCCTCTTGTTATATCTTACTGGTTAGGTGATGAGCGTTTAGTTGCAATATCTTCCTTCCTTCCTTCCTTCCTTCCTTCCTTCCTTCCTTCCTTCCTTCCTTCCTTCCTTCCTTCCTTCCTTCCTTCCTTCCTTCCTTCCTTCCTTCCTTTCCTTCCTTTCCTTCCGTCTTTCCCCTACTTTACCTCCTTTCCTTCCTTTCCTTCCCTCTTTTCTCTGCTTTCCCTCCTCCCTTTCCCATATTCCCTTCTTTCTTTCATAAAAAATAAAAATAAACTACTATTTATTCATAAGAAAAAGTGAACCTTAATCAGCCCAAATGCAAAGTCGCTTGACAAAGGTTCTATGTAACCAAAACTTTGCCACATGGGCTCATTAAAGTCCATTTTTTACAACTCAATCCCTGTCTGGGAGGCCATACACCAACATTTCTTTTTATGGTGCCATTCCACTTTTATTCTATTTCTATAATTTTATGTATCTCCTTTATATCCTATATGCATCAGTTTAAAGTATGGAGCTCTGCTGGATCTTACATCAAAAGGCCAGAATTCAACAAAATTCCAAATCTATGTGGGTGATGAGCTTTTACCTTGTGCCCTAATTCTTGAGAAGCCTTTAGTTTAACAGGCATTGAAGTTCTCTTTTGATTTGTTTGGCCTTTGAACCATCTAAATCCATTCCCACCATATGGTCACCAACATGAGTAATTACCCTAATAACAGTGCAGCAGAATTTGGACTGATAGTAAAAGAGTGAATTAATTATACAATTGTGAAGGAAGAGTGAACTGATGCCTAAATACAGGGTAGGAGTAAGTGTTTATTCACTAATTTCCACATGTACATTTCTGTTTTTTTATTCCAAACTGTTGGTTTCAAAGGCCAAAAACAAAGTGTTGATGATGAAAACTTGCAATCTTTCTTTCATAATTCTTACATGATTGCAATATTCATGAGAAGAAAAAATTATTTTTTATTGCAAAAAATTGAAATAAATAAGTGAGGAGACCGATTGCTGGAGTTTTGACAGGTCAAACTTGATGGACCTTGATGGACCTATGTTTTTTCAACAAAAAATCAACTATATAATTGTCTAAGGGTCACTTCTGTCTGTCTGTCACGGAAATCCCGAGGCTGCGACCAATCAGCGACGGGTACAGTCTGGCCGTGAATTGGCCCCTCCCTCCTCCCCTGTAGTCAGTGCCCCCTCCCTACTCCCCCCAGTCAGCGCCCACATAGGGTTAACCGGACTGCCTTAAACTGCGGCATAATGCTGTGTAAGGGAGTCCGTTAACTCTGCCATTAATTCTCTGTGTGACCAACTTTTTACTATTGATGCTGCCTATGCAGCATCAATAATAAAAACATATAATGTTAAAAATATTAAAAAAATAAAAAAATCATTATATACTCACCCTCCGACGGCCCCCGGATCCAGCCCAGGCCTTTCCCGCTCCTCGTGCCCCGCTCCGGTCCCCAGAATGCATTACGGCAATGACCGGAGATGACGTAGCGGTCTCACGAGACTGCTACATCATCATGTGTTATCGCAGCTTGGGACCGTAGTGGCGCGCGAGGAGCGGGAAAGGCCTGGGCTGGATTCGGGTGCTGTCGCAGGGTGAGTATATAACTATTTTTTATTTTAATTCTTTTTTTTAACAGGGATATGGCGCCCACATTGCTATATACTGCGTGGGCTGTGTTATATACTACGTGGGCAGTGTTATATACTGCGTGGGCTGTGTTATATACTACATTGGCTGTGCAATATAATATGTGGCTATGCTATATACTACGTGGGCTGTGTAATATACTACGTGGCTGTGCTATATACTACATGGCTGTGCTATATACTATGTGGGACTACGTGGCTGTGTTATATACTGCATGGGCTGTGTTATATACTACGTCGCTGTGCTATATACTACAGGGGCTGTGTAATATACTACATGGCTGTGCTATATACTACGTGGCTGTGCAATATACTATGTGGCTGTGTAATATACTACGTGGCTGTGCTATATACTATGTGGCTGTGCAATATACTGCGTGACTGTGCTATATACTATGTGGCTGTGCAATATACTATGTGGGCTGTGCAATATACTACATGGCTGTCCAATATACTACGTGCTGTGCAATATACTAGGTGGGCTGAGCAATATACTATGTGGGCTGTGCAATATACTACGTGGGCTGTTGTACATACTATGTGGCTGTGCAATATACTACGTGGGCTGTGTTATATACTACATGGCTGTTATATACTACGTGGGCTGTGTAATATACTGCGTGGCAGTGTAATATACTGCGTGGGCTGTGCAATATACTACGTGACTGTGCTATATACCATGTGGGCTGTGAAATATACTATGTGGCTGTGCAATATATTACGTGGCTGTGCAATATACTACTTGGGCTGTGCAATATACTACGTGGTCTGTGCAATATACTATGTGGGCTGTGCTACATAGTACGTGGCTGTGCAATATACTACGTGGGCTGTGTTATACACTACGTGGCTGTGTTATACACTACGTGGGTTGTGTTATATACTACGTGGCTGTGTTATATGCTATGTAGGCTGTTATATACTACGTGAGCTGTGTTATATACTATGTGGCTGCGTTATAAGCTATGTGGGCTGCTATATACTACGTGGCCAGCCGCGAATAATCAGTGACAGGCGCATTCCGGCAGCAAATTGGCACGGGATTTGAACCACGCTTCTCTAATTGGTCGCGCCTGGCCTGCCGAATTCTGTGTATTCATTGTATTATTCTAAAATCTTCATTAATAAACTACATATATATTCTAGAATACCCGATGCGTTAGAATTGGGCCACCATCTATTAAACAATAAAAATTCAGTATTTTAGAACTCTCTACTTTTGTAATCTTGCCTGAAGAAGGAGCCACTGTGCTCTGAAAGCTTGCAAGCACATTATTTTCTGGTTAGCCAATAAAGGTATCACTCCTAGAATACTTCTGTCATCATTGGGCAGAAAAGTATTCACATTGAGAACTCTCTACTGAAACAGAAGGAAGGATTTCTGAAGATGTGCTCAATAATTGATTCATAGATATGTAGAATGGATGAAAGAGACAGAAAACAAAGTCTATATAAATGGAAGACTAAGTTAACAAAGACAGTTGTCCAAATGATTCAGCCCAAGTTCAGAAAAGCATATGAAAAATCAGTTTTTCAGAAAAAAAAACTATTTTTATGAGCATTTTTTTAATGTACCCATTGAGTTTAATAGATCCAAAAAAAAATGTAGATACAGCTAACCCCATCCAATGTATTTGTATCCTTCAATCAGATTGTTGGGCTACCCATTCCTCTGTGCATGGATAAGGCTTGTGAGACATGAAGCGGCTCTGTTCAAAGTGATGATAGAAAATTTTCTAATCCAGGACAGCAAATTAATGGAATTTTTTTTTATTATGTGACTCCATTAAAAAAAACTAATATAATAATAAATAATAATAATAATAATTTTTATTTATATAGCGCCAACATATTCCGCAGCGCTTTATAATGACGCATTTCAAGTCTAGCTAACTCATAATCATAGATAAAGTCTTAATCCATGCTAGACTCGAAACGCATAAGATATTTTTCTACTCCTTTGCTACTATTTTAATGCAGTCACAATAAAGATTTTTATTATTATTATTATTATTATTATTATTTTCTTTTAATTTTCTATGCTGGATTGGAAAACTTTCTACCGTCACTTTGATTTGAGATTAGTGTGTTAATATGATCCAAAAATAGTAACAAAGTATGCCGACCATTGGGGTGTTAAAAAGTTCATGTGAACTAGAGCATTGACTTGCCTTGGCCCATGTGCTGTCCGTTTGCTATCCTATAATATGCTCAGCTGAACAATTCCTAACTCCTCTTGCATCTTTCTGTGAAAAGTAGGCTAAGCTCTCAGCAACATATGATAAATCGTCATTTTTTCATGCAGAAAAAACAGACGATTTGTCATGTCATATTGTCATGTGTAGGTCCATCACCATGTGATTCATATGTCCGTATTTCAATTTTATGCATCAACAATTTAAAATATAATAATAGGTCAAGTAAAGTTCTCCAAAATAACAGTTGCAACGGTCCATAAAAAAAAGATGCTGTATGGATGGTGTCTGTATGATATCCATTTATTTAGTACACCACACCCATTGCATTTAATGAAGGAATCTAATCTGAGAACGGATCAGAGTAGTGCATGCTGCAATATTTTGCACACAGATGTTCGGTCCTTATTCTAAAACGTTCATCATTTGTTTGCATTGGTCCATGTGCTGTCGATATTCTAGCCATTTTGTATACGTACAGCAGGTAAATCAGGTACGGACTGGGGCTGAAATTCAGTCCTGGCATTTGAAACCATACAGGCCCATGTTGTCCAGGTCCCCTTGAACCAGATGGGATGTATTACTACTATTACCCTGGATGGAGGAAAGCAAGATTTACTTCAAGACCAATATTTCTAATGATACCCGTGGCTTGCTGGGGTAAGTGACGGAGTCAGCGACTTTGTGCTCCGTCACAACTCTTAACAGTATGCGTGTCTTGAGAACACCGATTCTGTTAACAACGTAGCAGACAAGGCAGCCCACAACCAGACAGGCCCTTCTGGCATTTGCCAGAATTGCCAGATGGCCAGTCCGGCCCTGACGTAGAGGTATAATACACTCGTCTGAATGATCCCTTAGAGTGGAAATTCTGTAAAGATGAAGCAATCGATAACATACTGTATCCCTGTTGCTCCATAGAGCAACTCAACAAATATTCAATAGTAGTCAAAAGAGAGTTTTTGGCCATCAAGCACTTTGCGTTTGACTAGCTTTATACACTAAGGTTTTCCTGTTTTGTGCAGTAATGGTGTATCACAGGTTTAAATGCCATTATTTTATGATCAGTGGGGGTCCGACCTCTATACAGAGAATTGTGGGGCTACAGAGCAGTGCTGCCTTGCCGTTAATGGTGCTGGTTGTAGTTACCTGCAGAGCTGCAGGCTAGTGCCAGAAATGGTGGAGATGCCATATGTCCCCCCAACGATCATAAAATGATGGAATAACCTAGATACATGCCATCTTTTTACTAGTTGGGAATATCGATCTAAATGCAATTATTCATTATGAACATGACAATCGATGTATACAAACACTTTAGCTTTTGTTTAGGAATTCTAATAGAAAATATGTATGCAGTGCCCTGCCAGGAATTTCTTCTTTATAACATCTCCACAGATAGTGTGAGCACTGCTTGTCTACGTCTTTTCTCCTCTTTCCACTAAACTGTGCTCTTTTCTTAAAATTAAAAACTACCACACCCAAAAGACAAGATGGGTATATCTGCTGTACCTAGGCTCCTTCACTTTATTAGTATGTTGTTTTAACATTTTCCTTTCCAGATAACTCAGCGTAGAGAGAACATTGGTTTATAGCGCCTGAGACACATAATTGTTGAGGATTGAGAACGTCACTGAGGACATCAAAGGCCCCAACACATATAAGATGAAAGTGGCCCAACCAGCTGATTTGGTGAGACGGTCCGACCATCTGATGAGTATAAGGCCTCCCGACTCTCCCGCAAGTACAGTATGTAAGTCACATACATGTAGACACGTGTGTGCCCATTCACACTGTTAGATATCAACTAAACCTATTTACTACAATGTAACTGATATAATTTACAAAATGGATGCATTATAGGTAGAGATGAGTGAATCGATTCAATGAAGATTGATTGCATGACGAATTTGTGGAAATTTTAGGACCCAGAGATTTAAAACAATTTACGATGTCATTAGTTTAAATTGTCTAGAAAGTCCCCCCTGCCATTTTACAAAAAGTAGAAGGTTGCATCAACTAGAGAAGGCTCACATGACCTCACACGCAATTACGAGCACTTCCCTGCAGCTCTCACATCACACGGTATAGCACAGCCAATCAAGAGAGACTATAGCCTGTATAAAAGCTGAGGCAGAGAATTCAACAGACATTTTGCAATGTATCTGAATACTGGGAGGATGCAACAGCTCAGACCTTAGCAATACATAGAAAAGCAATAAAACACTGAATAAATATTACTGACAGTGTGTGACAGCAAAGCACTGAAAAAAAGCTATCATCCATACTCTCACAGCCATATATGTGTATGTCACTTTGACGTTATTAAGGCTGTGTTTGAGTAAAAGAGCTTGGAAAGGTTAGATTACAGTCCTAGAGGTCCTCAGAGTGTTACACACTTCTATTCACAGCAATTTGTGGTTTAGCTGTAGTTTCTCTTATCGGCAAATCAATTCGCTGCACATCAAATTTTGGGGAAACATTTGTCGAAGCTGAAGAATTCATATTTTAAAAGATTCACTCATCTCTAATTACAGGTAATTTGATGAGTAAAAAAATATCCTTGCTTGTTAATTTATACAATGACCCGATCTCTCTTTTCTCATATTAAAATGTAAAATCCTCCAATTCACCGTTACACTAAACACCAAAACTGAGATTTCAATTTCTGCTCTTGTGGTTAATTCATTATATTTAAATTTACATGGAATTAGGATTCATTTAGTTTAAAATTCAGCAAAAAAAAAAAAAGCGTCAGGAAATAATGATTGTACCGCTATTCCTTGTGAGGAGATGAAAAAAAAAAAGCTTAGTCTTGATTAAAGTTTAATTAAGGATCTCATTTGGCAGTACTTTTCACACCGATCTACACCAGCAGATTTTCCAGGGCTTAACTTTATCGTGCAGAAAATCCCCTTTTATTACTCCCAACCTGTTGTAGAAGCTGTTGGCACAGAATGACGCTTGGTTCATTCACGAGCCTTGTTTGCTGCTGAGAAAAAAAATCGCAAGTCTCTAGAGAAAGCTCCACTGTGGTTCAATTTAATATCAGTCCCATCACTACAAGGCTCCAACTCATTATTAATGATACTATTCATTAATTTCTTGTTGGGTTGGATGTTATTATTTATTAATATATTAACGAAAACTCCTGAGATGGATATATAATGAGGCTCCTCACTGCTATTTTAACCAGCTGTGAAAATGAGTTTGTTGCTCATATTGCAAATTACGCACACAAACATACAAATACATACAAACCCATAAGAATCACCCATACACACAATATGGGCAAAAGGATCTTTTATAACATTCCATTCTAAAGCCATAGATATGGAGTTGGCCCTTACTTTGTAGATATAACCGCTTTCTCTATTCTGAAAAGGCTTTCTACAAGATTTTGGAAATTTTGCCCCTTCATCAACAAAAACATTTGTGAGGTCAAACACCGATGTTGGACGAGAGGGCAAATCTAACTATGTCAATACCAGTTCATCTAAGAGTGGACACTCTCTGGGAAGAGACCAATGTGCAAGAACAGAATATGGGCTTTTTGCAGTCCAATAATGTGTCTGTTAAAGAAGCTACTTTGAAGGTGGTGTGGCCCTCTTAACTTTTGAGCTCCTGTGCATCAGAAGAGGTTGCACCAATGGTATGTCCACCCCTGAGTTTATCCTAAAGTAAGGTCCTTCCACACCAAACTCCCCCTACCATACCTTTATGGAATTTATACACTGGGCACAGTCATGGGGAACAGAACAAGGGAACGGTGGGGGCACAGTTTTTGCACTCAATTTAATACCAGAGGAGGTCTGTACTCTGCAGTTGCGTATTCAGCAGAGCATTAGTGACTATTCTGCTTTCTGCTCCTCTGCTACGGTTTCTTCCACTTCTCGATAATATCACATAGGAGATGAAGGAATATTTAGAAGGGAAAAAATATCATAAATTGACTTATTACACTGGTAGCTCCTATTACAAGACTGGGCTGTTATCAGTGAGCTCTTTACCACCAGCCGTTCTATCACATATTAGTGAAGGCAAATGGCATGGTCAGGGACTATACACCTGGTGCAATGGTGCCGGATGGGACTAGATGTTATACACCATGGGCAATGGAACAGAATTGAGTGATTACGATGTGTAAGCCAACATCCATCCAACATGGCAAATTGAGTTAATGCCAAAGACTTCCATTTTTATCTCATCTGACCACAGCACCTTCTCCCAATCACTCACAGTATTGTCCAGGTGTTCATTGGCAAACTTCAGACGGGGCTGCACATGTGCCTTCTTGAGCATTAGGACCTTGTGGCCACTGCAGGGTTTTAAACCTTTACGGTGTAATGTGTTACCAATGGTTTTCTTGTTGACTGTGGTCCCAGCTGCCTTCAGATCATTAACAAGTTCCCCCCATGTAGTTTTAGGCTTATCTCTCACTTTCCTCATGATCAAGGATACCCCACGAGGTGAGATTTTGCACGGTGCCCCAGATCAATGTCAATTGACAGTCATTTTGTATCTCTTCCATTTTCTTACTATTGCACCATAGTTGTCTCCTTCTCACCCAGCGTCTTACTTATGGCTTTGTAGCCCGTTCCTGCTTTGTGCAGGTCTATGATCTTGTCCCTGACATCCTCATAAAGCTCTTTGGTCTTGCCCATGTTGTAGAGGTTAGAGTCTGACTGTTTAATTGAGTCTGTGGACAGGAGTCTTTCATAAAGGTGACTATGTAAGACATCTGTCTTTAATGCAGGTAACGAGTTGATTAGGAGCGTCTAACTGGTCTGTAGGAGCCAGAACTCTTAATGGTTGGTAGGGGATCAAACACTCATTTCTCACTGCAAAATGCATGTAAATTTATATAATTTATACAATGTAATTTTCAGGATTTTATGTTTGATATTCTGTCTCTCAATGTTAACATTAACCACCCTTAAAATTATAGACTGTTCATGTATTTGCCAGTGGGCAAACTTGCAAAATCAGCAATGGATCAAATACCTATTTCTCCCAATGTGTATATATGTACAAGTGTGTATATATATATATATATATATATATATATATATATATATATATATATATATATACAGAGAGAGAGAGCACATGCATGCACTATCAAGGACTTACCGGTTTGTCTCCTTATGTTCAATCTTTCAAGACTCCCACAGAGTAAAGGACCTTTGGTGACATAATGGTCACATGACCATGATATCACCAAGGATCCTACTCCTATTTTTACATTGGAAATTGCACTGATAATGGATGATTGCTATTATCAGTACAGTTTATTGTAATCATGGGGGTGTTTAAGGGGATAGGGGCCCTGAGCAATTGCCTAGTACTTCCCCCAACACTGGCCCTGCATATCCACTCATATACAGTCACACACAGACTTATGTACACCCATAAAGATGGGTCCACCTTTGCCTTTCAGCAAATTTTGTTGAAGACTCCAGTTTCTCTCAATGCAAAATTCAATTTTCATTTCAATACATTATCACAGCATGCTAGTAAAACCTTTAGCAGCCTGAAATTCACTCCACATCTGGTGGGCCACATAGTGACATATAGAATGAACATATCCTGGCAAGAGTATAGCAAAATATATAATTTTTAGTCATTTTACAACAATCACATTGAGAATACCATATATCAAGCCAAGAGACAAGGCAATGAAGAACACATCCGTTATAAACACTGAAAGTGTAACCGTCATTTTAATTTTAATTTTATAAAATTGCACACATGAAAATAAGCAATGTCGTTATATAGCTTATCAGAAAAAAGTAGCTTCCTTCTCTGTCAAAATTGATCAGTCTTTACCAAAATTTTCATTTCAGAGTTAAAATATGTATTCAGGGAAGACAGACTTTCCCATTACTGAGACTGGAAATGGTAGTTGCTACAGATAAGATTCTGCTATAATAAAGCTCCAGACAAGTATTTTTGGATATTGCATTGGTCATTTCCGAACATTCCTCCATCTTTACATATGTGCATTTATTACGCCAGAAGCTAAGATTTTTTTTTCTTATTTTTATGCTGTGATTTTGGGCACCTCTGTGTAAATTATTAAATCACCGCATCCTTTCGAATAATTTATTTTTAATCTATTGTACCTATGCATATTAATAATCCAAAACTAGATGCTAATAACTTGCAAGTATTTTAGCACATCTTTGTATTCATTTACATCAGGTGGCATACAAAGGAAGCATCATTTGTCTTTCATCTCCATAACAATTGAGGTAACATCTGAAAGTAAAGTTTTAATTTGATGGTTGCTTATTCACGTCTGTGCAAATCATTTGGTTATAAATACACCTCATGACGTTCAATGGGATTAGCCCGGAATAATTCAACTTGTTTTTAATCTTTTTTAATATTGCTTTCTCCATCCAGTTTCCAATATATTAGCCTTCTGTGGATAATTGTTTGGCCGAATGTCTATTGCCTATGCTAAGAACACCTCTGTGTATTGCTCATACTAGCATACGTACCTTCATACAGAAGTTGTTTTTTTTTAATTGTTTTTATGAAACGATTTGTCAATATTTAACACTACCTTATTTTTTAAGGTTTAATAATAATTATGTTACTATTAATTGATATTATTTTATTTGAGTCTATATTGTCTTAATTATTACATTGTTTCCTTAGGAATATTATCTATAAGGCTGTGTGCACACGTTGCAGATTATTCGCGGTTTTTTCGCGTTTTTTCCCTATAAAAACGCTATAAAACCGCTAAAAATCTGCATACAATATGCATCCCATCTTTTTTAATGAATTCCGCACTTTTTGCACACATGATGCATTTTTTTCCGCGTTAAAAACGCATCGCGGTAAAAAACGCAGCATGTTCATTAATTTTGCGGATTTTTCGCGGATTTCCCACTATATAATGCATTGGGAAATGTCCGGAAAAATCAGCAAAAAAACGCACCAAAAACGCATCAAAACCGCGGTAAAACGCGCAAAAAAAGCACAAAAAACGCATGCAGAATTCTTGCGGAATTCTAGCAGAAAATCTCAGGAAATTTCTGCTAGAATTCCCGAACGTGTACACATAGCCTTAGGGTTTGCTCACACATTTAATTTTTTGCCTCATTTTTGCCAGCAAATTAAAATGTTGGAAATCTCATGCTTTTTTCCATGTAGATTTGAATCAATTTCAAATCTGCAGCAAGTCAATTCTTTAAGTAATTTTGTAGGGTTTTTCACCTATTCAAATGAATGGGAAAAATGGATCCAAAACGTATGCAAAAACTAGGTATAAATAAAAATAGCATTTTTATTAATATTTTACATTGTTTTCTTATGTTTATTTTACAGCAAATTGGTTAATTACAAATATATGGTATTATATGTAGAAGATAAAATAGGACCTTTCTCCAGTTTGAGCAAGTTAAACTGACCATATCAAGGAATAGTGTCTTCAAAGCTGAGTAAAATATCATTTTTATTTTTTAACTTCCCCTCTCCATTGCAGAGAGATATTAACTGTAATGTTTTGGTTATAATTTATGTAAAATTCAGCTGGGTGTTACCAGAGATTTGTTTCTGGGGGCGTGTACTTCTTCCCCTGCATAAGGATGACCAATCAGAAGCAGGCAGCATCATACATGGGAGAAAAGAAACACACCCTCCTTTTCTCACTGATCTCTTCAGCTACTGTGTAAAGATACACAGAACCTAGAAAAAATTGGCCTAGATAATTATGGCACTTCCACAATTCCATATAAACCTATAAATATACGGAAGCAGATGCCCAGTAAATTGTAAAAGATCATAAATTTTATTGAATACTAAATAACATACAATTTAAATAAAAAAAAAATTCAATGGGTAAATGTAAAAAAAAGGACTTGCAAACACAGGGATAGTTATACCCAATATTTAGAGCAAAAAATTAAATACTATTAAAGTAGTGTTACTGATATGATTTGGACTAGAGAAAAAACATCCAATTCTTTCACAAAATAAAATACTGTTAGGGTTTATAAGCTTCGATGTATAAAAAATAATAATTAATTAATTCTCAAATAATAGTCAGGTACATTTAGATCAATTAAATTATTCCTGATGCTAAGTAGCAATATTAGTACATGTTAGATCAGTACTCTTGTACATACAATTAGTGCTTATAAGCTTCAACGTATGAAGAAAAAGTTTTTAGATTCTCTGAGGATATGAAATCCAAATCCAATTGGACCAATTACATTATTAAATCTATTTTTAAGGCCGGCGTCACACTCAGCGTAGGTAAATACGGTCCGTTTTTTACGGCCGTAATACGCAGAAATGTTCCCAAAATAGCGATCCGTATGTTATCCGTAGGCAGGGTGTGTCAGCGTATTTTGCGCATGGCATTCTCCGTATGTAAACCTTATGGCATCCGTACTGCGATATTTTCTCGCAGGCTTGCAAAACCGACATCTAATGGATTTATGTGCTCAAATGTTCGTTAAAACATATATACAGTATATATATATATATATATATATATATATATATATATATATATATGTCATTGAGACATATATATATATATTCTGTATTTATATTTAATTCAGCGTGATATATGTGAGAAGCCGGTAATTCAATTGCCGGCTTCTCATTTCTCCTTCCCAAACCCGACAGGATATGAGACATGGTTTGCATACAGTAAACCATCTCATATCCCCTTTTTTTTTGCATATTCCACACTACTATGCGCCTATTCTGGCACTTGGCCACTCTCTTCCCACTCCCGTGTAGCGGTGGGATATGGGGTAATGAAGGGTTAATGTCACCTTGCTATTGTAAGGTGACATTAAGCCAGATTAATAATGGTAATAATTGTATGAAAGGGTTAAAAAAACACACACATTATTAAAAAGTATTTTAATGAAATAAACACACAGGTTGTTTTAATATTTTATTGCTCTCTCAATCCACCTGAAGACCCTCGCTCTGCAAAATAATAAACCAACAATATACATACCTTCTGTTGATCTGTCACGTCCCACGAAGTAAATCCATCTGAAGGGGTTAAATCATTTTACAGGCAGGAGCTGTGCTAAAGCACTCGCTCGTGCCTGTAAACCCCGGGTGCTGAAAGGAAAGCTGGGTGATCTGTACTTACATTGAGTCGCGGTGATGCGCCCTCTGCTGGATGTCCTCATATGAACTCGAGCGTGGGAACTTTTCCAAGGCTCCAGTTCATGAGGACATCCAGCAGAGGACGCCTCACCGCAACTCAAGGTAACTACAGGTCACCCTGCTTTCCTTTCAGCACCCAGGGTTTACAGGCAGGAGCGAGTGCTTTAGCACAGCTCCTGCCTGTAAAATGATTTAACCCCTTCAGATGGATTTACTTTGTGGGACGTGACAGATCAACAGAAGGTATGTATATTGTTGGTTTATTATTTTGCAGAGCGAGGGTCTTCAGGTGGATTGAGAGAGCAATAAAATATTAAAACAACCTGTGTGTTTATTTCATTAAAATACTTTTTAGTAATGTGTGTGTGTTTTTTTTAACCATTTCATACAATTTGATTAATAATGGATAGGTGTCATAATTGACACCTCTCCATTATTAATCTGGCTTAATGTCACCTTACAATAGCAAGGTGACATTAACCCTTCATTACCCCATATCCCACTGCTACAGGGGAGTGGGAAGAGAGTGGCCAAGTGCCAGAATAGGCGCATCTTCCAGATGTGCCTTTTCTGGGGTGGCTGGGGGCAGATGTTTGTAGCCGGGGGGGGGGCCAATAACCATGGACCCTCTCTAGGCTATTAATATCTGCCCTCAGTCACTGGCTTTACCACTCTGGCAGAGAAAATTGCGCGGGAGCCCACGCCAATTTTTTCCGCCATTTAACCCTTTATTTTAGCAGCTACAGCACCCAAATTTTGCACATACACACTACTAACATTAGTAGTGTGGAATATGCAAAAAAAAGGGGATATGAGATGGTTTACTGTATGTAAACCATGTCTCATATCATGTCGGGTTTGGGAAGGAGAAATGAAAAGCCGGCAATTGAATTACCGGCTTTTCACTAACACCGCTGCGTATTTCTCGCAAGTCACACTGCTGGTCCGTGTGGAATCCGTATTTTTATCGCCCCCATAGACTTTCATTGGCGATTTTTTTGCGCAATACGGTGACAAACGCAGCATGCTGCGATTTTCTACGGCCGTACAAGACCGAATAATACGGATCAGTAAAATACGGCTGATAGGAGCTGGGACATAGGGAATCATTGGGCCGTGTGTTATGCGTATTTTACGGACGTAGTTTATGCGCTCATACGTCCGTAAAACTCGCTAGTGTGACGCCGGCCTAAAGCAGAGTAACAAGTGTCTTAAAGGTGGATCAGGTAATAGTACATATTGAATCAATGGTCCAATTGAAAAAAACTTTTAACAATAGTGGGAAATAAGGGTTTTAAATCAAGGTAAACAATAAAGCAATTGGTGCTCATATCTTAATATATAGAACTTAATATATTGTGCTCATCACAATTGTGATGCACAATAATATATCTATATGGTCCAGGTGCAATTATCCATGCTCATAGATTCTCAATAAAGTTACTGGCAATGAATTAGTACCTAGACAGATATCAAGGTTTCACCAGAATGCATAGTGGAATTTTTTTTTTAATTTTGTGTTATTTAGTATTCAATAAAATGTATTATCTTTTAAAATGTACTGGGCATCTGCTTCCGTATATTTTTAGGTTTCTGTGTAGAAATACAGCAGAGCTGAGTTATGTATCATTGCAATCACTTCAAATCTCATCTCACAGCAGTCAGTGTGGGGAGAGGGTGATAGCTGACAACACTGTGAGATCGGTCAGCCTCATACAAGGAAAGAACTATAGCAAACTATAACCTAAACTTTTCAAATTTATATTTCTGCAGCACAGAGAAAAAATGAAAAAGTAAAAATATGTTTTACTCAGCTCTGCAGCCACTCTTCCATAATATAGCCAGTTTACCATGGTCAAACTGCTAAAAGGTCCTGCTTAATTATAGGTATCAAAAAGCATAAAACATAAGAAAATCAACCTAATTTTGGAATGAGAAAAAAACATAAAGTGAAACCATCATTTCAAAAGAGTTTATCACAGTTGTGTCCATTCCCGGACACAAAAATACACTAACAGCACTCAGCTCTCTTTTGCATGTATAGATTGCTATAAGGAACAGGTAAAATATATCAACTTACAGCCGTAACTATGTATATTAGATTCTAGATAGAGCTTCTAAAATCCCTGAATAGTGCAATGTAAGGTGACAGAGCACAGTAGGTTACATGAGGTATACAGTTATATGAAAAAGTTTGGGCACCCCTATTAATCTTAAGCTTAATGTTTTATAAAAAATAGTTTTTTTTGCAACAGCTATTTCAGTTTCATATATCTAATAACTGTTGGACACAGTAATGTTTCTGCCTTGAAATGAGGTTTATTGTACTAACAGAAAATGTGCAATCTGCATTCAAACAAAATTTGACAGGTGCATAAGTATGGGCACCCTTATCATTTTCTTGTATAAAAAACTCCTACCTACTTTTTACTGACTTACTAAAGCACTTTTTTTGGTTTTGTATCCTCATTGAGCTTTGAACTTCATAGCCAGGTGTATGTGTGACGCCCGGGAGACCGAGGTACCCAGCACCAGATCAATGAGGTCCGTCTCTTGAGGGGGATGTCACTAGTGGCTTGACCCGGTGCTGTGGCCTCAGGCGATGCACAGTGTAAGGGATATCATGAAGGAACAGACACTTACTTGATCAGCAGCAGGTCCTCTCAGCTGTGATGACCCCGATCCTGGATCGATGGCTATTGTCCAAATGAAAGACTGAGGCGCTGAAACGTTTAACCAGTTTACTTCAACAAAAAGGGATTTGCAACCAATACTGTCACCGGAGTCTGTTTAAGAACTCTGAATTACTTTGACCCTGTCAGGATTTCCACCTCTTATTATGCGCAGTTTCTGTATGGCCCTGCTGCTGTTTGTGAACTGGCTGCCAACCCAATCTGTCTCTTCTGTGCTCTGGTTCGACGGACAACCCGAGTCCTTTTTTTGTCGGCTTACCCCCTCTGGGAGTACCGCTGAACTCTGTGTCTGTTGCTGCGTCTTACCCTGGTGAAGCTGATATCACCTCACTTCCTTCCGGTTGCTGTATTATATATAATGAATATAGCCACGGATCCGGTATCCGTCTCTGCGCCTATTCTGGGTAGAGGTTATTGCTACCCGGTTCTCACAATGTCCTTTTTCTCTATTCCTCTTTTCCTACTATGGGTATCACAGGCCTATAATCCGTCATAGGGCTGTTAGGAGTTCAGTTATACGACCTCTCACTTTCATCTCCTCAACCCAACTGCCAGTCCTTTTCTCAGACCAGAATAGATCAAGGGGAGTCTCTGGAGCTCCCCCTTCTGGCCGGAGATGGTAGTGCAGTCTTGCTATTTTAATATTTGTATTTGGTGTCAATAACTATTTTTGTGGCAAATACCCCTAGGGGCGCCACATTTGCAATCATGAGAAAAGCTACTTAAAGTGGCCACTTGCAAGTTGTTCTCCTGTTTGAATCTCCTCTGAAGAGTGGCATCATGGGCTCCTCAAAACAACTGTCAAATGATCTGAAAACAAAGATTATTCAACATAGTTGTTCAGGGGAAGGATACAAAAAGCTGTCTCAGAGATTTAACCTGTCAATTTCCACTGTGAGGAACATAGTAAGGAAATGGAAGAACACAGGTACAGTTCTTGTTAAGGCCAGAAGTGGCAGGCCAAGAAAAACGTCAGAAAGGCATAGAAGAAGAATGGTGAGATCAGTCAAGGCCAATCCACAGACCACCTCTGGAGAGCTGCAGCATCAACTTGCTGCAGATGGTGTCACTGTGCATCAGTCAACTATACAATGCACTTTGCATAAGGAGAAGCTGTATGGGAGAGTGATGCGAAAGAAGCTGTTTCTGCAAGCACGCCACAAACAGAGTCAGCTGAGGTATGCAAAATCACATTTGGAGAAGCCAATTTCTTTTTGGAAGAAGGTCCTGTGGACTGATGAAACCAAGATTGAGTTGTTTGGTCATACAAAAAGGCGTTATGCATGGTGGCAAAAAAACACAGTGCGTTGTATAGTTGACCGATGCACAGTGACACCATCTGCAGCAAGTTGATGCTGCAGCTCTCTGGAGGTGGTCTGAGGATTGTCCTTGACTGATCTCACCATTCTTCTCTGCCTTTCTGATGTTTTTCTTGGCCTGCCACTTCTGGCCTTAACAAGAACTGTACCTGTGTTCTTCCATTTCCTTACTATGTTCCTCACAGTGGAAATTGACAGGTTAAATCTCTGAGACAGCTTTTTGTATCCTTCCCCTGAACAGCTATGTTGAATAATCTTTGTTTTCAGATCATTTGACAGTTGTTTTGAGGAGCCCATGATGCCACTCTTCAGAGGAGATTCAAACAGGAGAACAACTTGCAAGTGGCCACTTTAAGTAGCTTTTCTCATGATTGCATACACCTGGCTATGAAATTCAAAGCTCAATGAGGTTACAAAACCAAACAAACTGCTTTAGTAAGTCAGTAAAAAGTAGGTAGGAGTATTTAATACAAGAAAATGATAAGGGTGCCCATACTTATGCACCTGTCAAATTTTGTTTGAATGCAGATTGCACATTTTCTGTTAGTACAATAAAACTCATTTCAAGGCAGAAACATTACTGTGTCCAACAGTTATTAGATATATGAAACTGAAATAGCTGTTGCAAAAAAAACAATTTTTTATAAAACATTAAGCTTAAGATTAATAGGGGTGCCCAAACTTTTTCATATAACTGTAATAGTGATGAGCGAGTGTACTCGTTGCTTGGGTTTTCCCGAGCATGCTCGGGTGGTCTCCAAGTATTTGTTAGTGTTCGGAGATTAAGTTTTCATCGCGGCAGCTAAATGATTTACAGCTATTAGCCAGCTTGATTACAAGTGGGGATTCCCTATCAACCAGGCAACCCCCACATGTACTCAGCCTGGCTAATAGCTGTAAAACATTCAGCTGCAGTGATGAAAACTTAATCTCTGAGCACTAACAAATACTCGGAGATCACCCGAGCGTGCTCGGGAAAACCCGAGCAACGAGTACACTCGCTCATCACTAATAATAATTAAAAAATAGAGACAAAAATCCTAGTTCACTCTTCACCACAGAGTTACCAAGTTCTTGACTCAATACACTCGAAGGCCAATGTATCTGGGTCAAGCACCTTGCATAGTAAGCTACACACTGTGCCTAATGACATCAATCTTCGTCATCTTATGGGCCCTGCAAGTCCATGCCTACTAAAACAAATTGCATTGGAATCACCATGCTACTCCCCCTCATCCAGCACCTGGTTGTTCCTGGGACTTTCTAGGACTCTGAATATCACTGAGACAGCCATGCACGTTAAAAAGCTGTCTGCCAAACCTTAATTTCTCTGACAGCTATCTCTCCCATCTCTCCTGTATCTCATCCGGCCAAGCATTCTTGTGTTCTCCATTAGATCACCACTGCCAGAATCATCTACCAGCGGCTTATTTCCCAGCAAGGCAAACAAAAGGATCGGGGAATTGAATTCCAACTGCCCAATACTTATGTCCCCTAACATCATCTGTGAGCAAATTAGGAAAATGTGTCAATTTACCACCACTTTCATACAAGTTAAGGTCACATTTACTCTTTTTTGAACTCTAAAACCATGAAAGAAAACTACAATTCAAAGATATGCTCTTCATTTGGACCCACTGTTATGTAAAACACAAATAGAAGCTTTCTTAGTCTTACACATTCCTTTTAGAGTTGAGTAAGTAAATGTGAGTGAAATTGAATTCTACTCAATTGTCACCAAAATCACCATTTGCCAAAATGCAGAATTTTAGTAATTTGCTTACGTGCAAATTTAGCAAAAATGTGGCTGCTGGTCACCAGTTTTATTAACCGTAAAGGACCATCAAAAAGATTTAAAAAAAAAAAAATGATTTTACACACCTTACCGCTCAAACCCTCTTCCTCTTACTGTCAGGGTACCTCAGGGCTCAGTCCTTGGCCCCCTTCTCTTCTCTCTCTACACAGCCCCAATTGGACAGATCATCAGCACATTTGGCTTTCAGTACTATCTTTATGCCAATGACACACAACTATATACGTCATTCCCTGACCTTACCTCCGCTGTACTACAGAACGCCACTGACTGTCTGTCTGCAGTCTCTGACATCATGTCCGCTCTCTAGCTGAAACTCAACCTTTCCAAAACTGAACTTCTTCTGCTCCCACCATCTACTAACCTCCCTAAATCTGACATTTCCCTCTCCATGGATGGCACCATAATTACACCTCGGCAGCAGGCGTGCTGTCTGGGTATTATTTTTGGCACCCATCTCTACTTCACCTCCCATATACAATCTCTTGCCCGCTCATGCCGCTTACACCTAAGAACATCTCTAGAATCCGCCCTTTTCTCACCATGGAGACAACAAAAACCCTCACTGTCGCCTTGATCCACTCCCGCCTGGACTACTGTAAAGCTCTATTAATTTGCCTCCCCCTCACTTGACTTTCCCCTCTCCAGTACATTGTCAATGTGTTATGACCCCAGTGGACAGGGTCTCAGAGGAACGTGTAAGTCTGCAAGATACAAAAATCCAGCTCATAGGGCTGTGGTAACTGGGTTGACCAAATAGCTACTCCTAACGCCAACACTAGAAGTAGCCGGGAATCATGCCTACGGTGATCGCTAGATGACTCGCGCCAGCCGGAGAATCTAACTACCCCTAGGAGAAGAAAACAAAGACCTCTCTTGCCTCCAGAGAAAGGGACCCCAAAGCAAGATACAAGCCCCCCACAAATAATAACGGTGAGGTAAGAGGAAATGACAAACACAGAAATGAACCAGGTTCAGCAAAGAGAGGCCAGCTTACTAATAGCAGAATAAAGCAAGATAACTTATCTGGTCAACAAAAACCCTATAAAAATCCACGCTGGAGATTCAAGAACCCCCGAACCATCTAACGGTCCGGGGGGAGAACACCAGCCCCCTAGAGCTTCCAGCAAAGGTCAGGATACAGATAGGAACAAGCTGGACAAAAATACCAAACAAAACAAAAGCAAAAAGCAAAGAAGCAGACTTAGCTTGAAAAACAGGAACCAGGATCAGAGGACAAGAGCACAACAGATTAGCTCTGATTTCAACGATGCCAGGCATTGAACTGAAGGTCCAGGGAGCTTATATAGCAACGCCCCTGAACTAACGGCCCAGGTGAGGATATAGGAAAAGACAGACGCTCCAGAGTCAAATCCCTAATGACCACTAGAGGGAGCAAAAAGCAAAATCACAACAGTACCCCCCCCTTAGTGAGGGGTCACCGAACCCTCACCACGACCACCAGGGCGATCAGGATGAGCGGCGTGAAAGGCACGAACTAAATCGGCCGCATGAACATCAGAGGCGACCACCCAGGAATTATCTTCCTGACCATAGCCCTTCCACTTGACCAGGTACTGAAGCCTCCGCCTGGAGAGACGAGAATCCAAGATCTTCTCCACCACGTACTCCAACTCGCCCTCAACCAACACCGGAGCAGGAGGCTCAGCAGAAGGAACCACAGGCACAACGTACCGCCGCAACAAGGACCTATGAAACACGTTGTGGATAGCAAACGACACAGGAAGATCCAGGCGAAAGGACACAGGATTAAGAATTTCCAATATCTTGTAAGGACCAATAAAACGAGGTTTAAATTTGGGAGAGGAAACCTTCATAGGAACAAAGCGGGAAGAAAGCCACACCAAATCCCCAACACGTAGTCGGGGACCCACACCGCGGCGGCGGTTGGCAAAGCGCTGAGCCCTCTCCTGTGACAACTTCAAGTTGTCCACCACAAGATTCCAGATCCGCTGCAACCTATCCACCACAGAATCCACCCCAGGGCAGTCAGAAGGTTCCACATGACCCGAAGAAAAACGAGGGTGGAAACCAGAGTTGCAGAAAAACGGCGAAACCAAGGTGGCGGAACTAGCCCGATTATTAAGGGCAAACTCAGCTAACGGCAAGAAGGTCACCCAATCGTCCTGATCAGCAGAGACAAAACACCTCAAATAAGCCTCCAAAGTCTGATTAGTTCGCTCCGTCTGTCCATTAGTCTGAGGATGGAAAGCAGACGAAAACGACAAGTCAATGCCCATCCTACTACAAAAGGATCGCCAGAATCTGGAAACGAACTGGGATCCTCTGTCTGACACAATATTCTCAGGGATGCCATGCAAACGAACCACGTTCTGGAAAAACACAGGAACCAGATCGGAAGAGGAAGGCAGTTTAGGCAAAGGAACCAAATGGACCATCTTGGAGAAGCGATCACATATCACCCAGATAACAGACATGCCCTGAGACACCGGAAGATCAGAAATGAAATCCATGGAGATATGTGTCCAAGGTCTCTTAGGGACAGGCAAGGGCAAGAGCAACCCGCTGGCACGAGAACAGCAAGGCTTAGCTCGAGCACAAGTCCCACAGGACTGTACAAATGACCGCACATCCCTAGACAAGGAAGGCCACCAAAAGGATCTGGCCACCAGATCTCTGGTGCCAAAAATTCCTGGGTGACCTGCCAACACCGAGGAATGAACCTCGGAAATGACTCTGCTGGTCCACTTATCAGGCACAGTCTGTCAGGTGGACAAGAATCAGGCCTATCAGCCTGAAATCTCTGCAACACACGTCGCAGATCAGGAGAAATAGCTGACAAGATAATACCATCCTTAAGAATACCAACAGGTTCAGCGACTCCAGGAGCATCAGGCACAAAGCTCCTGGAAAGAGCATCGGCCTTCACATTCTTTGAACCTGGTAAATACGAGACAACAAAGTCAAAACGGGAGAAAAACAATGACCAACGGGCCTGTCTAGGATTCAGGCGTTTAGCAGACTCGAGATACATCAGATTTTTGTGATCAGTCAAGACCACCACACGATGCTTAGCACCCTCGAGCCAATGACGCCACTCCTCAAATGCCCATTTCATGGCCAACAACTCCCGATTGCCCACATCATAATTTCGCTCCGCAGGCGAAAACTTCCTAGAGAAAAAGGCGCAAGGTCTCATAACAGAGCAACCAGGGCCTCTCTGCGACAAAACGGCCCCTGATCCAATCTCTGAAGCATCCACCTCAACTTGAAAGGGAAGCGAGACATCAGGCTGGCACAAAACAGGCGCCGAAGTAATCCGACGTTTCAACTCCTGGAAAGCCTCCACGGCAGCAGGAGCCCAATTAACCACATCGGAGCCCTTCTTGGTCATATCCGTCAAAGGTTTCACAATGCTAGAAAAGTTAGCGATAAAACGACGGTAGAAGTTAGCGAAACCCAAGAACTTCTGAAGACTCTTAACTGACGAGGGCTGAGTCCAATCAAGAATAGCTCGGACCTTGACTGGGTCCATCTCCACAGCAGAAGGGGAAAAAATGAACCCCAAAAAGGGAACCTTCTGTACACCAAAAAGACACTTTGAGCCCTTGACAAACAAAGAATTTTCACGCAAAATTTTAAAGACCATCCTGACCTGCTCCACATGCAAGTCCCAATTATCAGAAAAAAACAGAATATCATCCAGATAAACGATCAGAAATTTATCCAGATAGTTCCGGAAAATGTCATGCATAAAGGACTGAAAAACTGAAGGGGCATTAGAGAGCCCAAAAGGCATCACCAAGTATTCAAAATGACCTTCGGGCGTATTGAATGCGGTTTTCCATTCATCCCCTTGCTTAATGCGCACAAGGTTGTACGCACCACGAAGGTCTATCTTGGTAAACCACTTGGCACCTTTAATCCGGGCAAACAAGTCAGACAACAGCGGCAAAGGATACTGAAATTTGACAGTGATCTTATTTAAAAGCCGATAGTCAATACAAGGCCTCAAAGATCCGTCCTTTTTAGCCACAAAAAAGAATCCCGCACCAAGAGGGGAAGAAGACGGACGGATGTGTCCTTTCTCCAGAGACTCCTTGATATATGAACGCATAGCGGTATGTTCAGGTATCGACAGATTAAACAGTCTTCCCTTAGGAAACTTACTGCCTGGAATCAAATCTATTGCACAGTCACATTCCCTATGAGGAGGCAATGCACTGGACCTGGACTCGCTAAAGACATCCTGATAATCAGACAAGTACTCCGGAACTTCCGAAGGCGTAGAAGAAGCAATAGACACAGGCAGGGAATCCTCATGAATACCACAACAGCCCCAACTAGACACTGACATAGCCTTCCAGTCAAGGACTGGATTATGGGTCTGTAACCATGGCAGCCCCAAAACAACCAAATCATGCATTTTATGTAGAACGAGAAAACGTATCACCTCGCGGTGTTCAGGAGTCATGCACATGGTAACCTGTGTCCAATACTGCGGCTTATTTTGCGCCAATGGCGTAGCATCAATACCCCTAAGAGGGATAGGATTTTCTAATGGTTCAAGAATAAAACCACAGCGCTTAGCAAATGAGAGATCCATAAGACTCAGGGCAGCACCTGAATCTACAAACGCCATGACAGGATAAGATGACAGTGAGCAAATCAAAGTTACAGACAGAATAAACTTAGGATGCAAATTACCAACAGTGACAGGACTAACAACCTTAGATATACGTTTAGAGCATGCTGAGATAACATGTGTAGAATCACCACAGTAGTAGCACAAGCCATTCCGGCGTCTATGAATTTTCCTCTCATTTCTAGTCAGGATTCTATCACATTGCATCAAATCAGGTGTCCATTCAGACAACACCATGAGGGAATTTGCGGTTTTTCTATCACATTGCATCACATCAGGTGTCTGTTCAGACAACAACATGAGGGAATTTGCGGTTTTGCGCTCCCGCAACCGCCGGTCAATTTGAATAGCCAGGGACATGGTATCATTCAGACCTGTCGGAATGGGAAAACCCACCATAACATTCTTAATGGCCTCAGAAAGGCCATTTCTAAAATTAGCGGCCAGTGCACACTCGTTCCAATGTGTCAGCACGGACCATTTCCGAAATTTTTGGCAATACACCTCTGCCTCGTCCTGGCCCTGAGACATAGCCAGCAAGGCTTTCTCTGCCTGAATCTCAAGATTGGGTTCCTCATAAAGTAAACCGAGCGCCAGAAAAAACGCATCAATATCAGCCAATGCCGGATCTCCTGGCGCCAACGAAAAAGCCCAATCCTGAGGGTCACCCCGTAAGAATGAAATAACAATTTTTACTTGTTGAGCAGAGTCTCCAGACGAACAAGGTTTCAGGGACAAAAATAATTTACAATTATTCCTGAAATTCCTAAACTTAAATCGGTCTCCTGAAAACAGTTCAGGAATCGGAATCTTGGGTTCAGACCTAGGATTTCTGGTAACATAATCTTGTATACCCTGCACACGAGCGGCAAGCTGGTCCACACTTGTAATCAAGGTCTGGACATTCATGTCTGCAGCAAGCTTAAGCCACTCTGAGGTAAAGGGGAAAAGAAAAAAAAAAATGAGAGAGGGAAAAAAAAAACTCAAAATTTTCTTTCTTATAATCCCACTTCTGCAATGCATTAAACATTTAATACTGGCCTGGCATACTGTTATGACCCCAGTGGACAGGGTCTCAGAGGAACGTGTAAGTCTGCAAGATACAAAAATCCAGCTCATAGGGCTGTGGTAACTGGGTTGACCAAATAGCTACTCCTAACGCCAACACTAGAAGTAGCCGGGAATCATGAATACGGTGATCGCTAGATGACTCGCGCCAGCCGGAGAATCTAACTACCCCTAGGAGAAGAAAACAAAGACCTCTCTTGCCTCCAGAGAAAGGGACCCCAAAGCAAGATACAAGCCCCCCACAAATAATAACGGTGAGGTAAGAGGAAATGACAAACACAGAAATGAACCAGGTTCAGCAAAGAGAGGCCAGCTTACTAATAGCAGAATAAAGCAAGATAACTTATCTGGTCAACAAAAACCCTATAAAAATCCACGCTGGAGATTCAAGAACCCCCGAACCGTCTAACGGTCCGGGGGGAGAACACCAGCCCCCTAGAGCTTCCAGCAAAGGTCAGGATACAGATAGGAACAAGCTGGACAAAAATACCAAACAAAACAAAAGCAAAAAGCAAAGAAGCAGACTCAGCTTGAAAAACAGGAACCAGGATCAGGGGACAAGAGCACAACAGATTAGCTCTGATTTCAACGATGCCAGGCATTGAACTGAAGGTCCAGGGAGCTTATATAGCAACGCCCCTGAACTAACGGCCCAGGTGAGGATATAGGAAAAGACAGACGCTCCAGAGTCAAATCACTAATGACCACTAGAGGGAGCAAAAAGCAAAATCACAACACAATGCAGCAGCCAGGGTCGTCCATCTGACTAATCAGTACTCGGACGCATCCTCTCTCCGTCAGTCATTACACTGGCTGCCCATTCATTATAGGATCCAATTCAAAGCACTTGTTCTCACCAAAGCTCTCCACAGTGCGGCACCCCCTTACATCTCCTTCCTCATTTCTATCTATTGGCCTAGCCGATCGCTGCACTCTGCATACAACTTTCAACTAACCTCTGCGCTTATCCGTACCTCCCACTCCCGACTCCAAAACTTCTCCCGCGTTGCACCTATCCTCTGAAATGCTCTACCTTAAAAAATTAGGACCAGCCACAATTTGCACGGTTTTAGGCGCTCCCTCAAAACACATTTGTTCAGACCAGCCTATCATGTTCCCTAATCAAAGTCATTTTATGTGTAAGTGTGTGTGTGTGTAGCCCATTCACTATCTCTATCTATCCCCCACTACCTGAAGATGGCTGGACCATCATTGTAAATACATCATTGTAAATACACACCTGCACTTTATATCTCCCCCACCTCATTGTAGATTGTAAGCTCTCGTGAGCAGGGTCGTTTTATTTTGCTTTAATTATTGTATTATTATTAACGTTGTTATGACTGTTGTGGTTGAAACTGTTAAACTCTAAAGTGCTGCGGAATATGTTGGCGCTATATAAATAAAGATTATTATTATGATTATCTAACTGGCCTCTCTGCTACTCTGTCACATATCTGCAGAGAGCATCTTCTGATCTCCGGTCCCCTAACAGTGAGCCAGGACCTCTGGCTCCGATGAGGCCAAGAGTAATTCTGTGCATGTGCGCAAGTAGATCAGTAGCTGTGACGAGGACATGACATTTGATGGTGAGGAGCAAAGGGTCCAGAGAGGTGAGCATTAAGAGGAATATAAGGATTTTTATTATTTTTTACATATTACAGTTCTTATGCTCTGGGTCTGGAGGGACATTAAATTCCCAGAGAATAATTTCTCTGACACCCGAGTTTCCCAGAAAAAAACACGAAAACAGGTGCATTCAAATTTTACCTGATCCGCTTACCTCCAATTCCTTTACACAAAATTTCCTTCCTACTATTACCTGGAAGATCATATTAATTACTCTTTTGTTTTCCAATTACTGCAGAGTACATTCTTGCACCAACCGAAGACACAGGCAACATTTCTGTGTCCATGTTTGCACATTGGATGTTTTGCCTACTACTTTACTGTTTTTCTCTTTTACTTGTCTAGTTTCTCATCTGCAAAACCAATATCTATAATCTGTTAGGAAAATAAAAGAGGATTTGTTCCTGCCTCTAGTAAATTGCATTTGTTGTGACATGGTTTGGAGATAGTCATCTTTATAATGACTATTTATATGCGGAATGAAAAAATATTTATTTAATCCATATTCATGTTAACATAAGATGTTGGGATGCAGAAATATTTTTTTAATCTTAGAGAAAACGCAAAATAAAGTGGTCTACCAAAGTAGAGGTAGCATTTTGTCAAATAATTTTTGTTTTTACTATATATTTTTTACTTTTGTTTATACTATATATTTCTTTATAGATATATATCTATTTTAAAATTGCAAAAAATGTTTTCTTGTAGTTTTCAGAAGAAAATACATGGGAACACTAAATGAAAAATGCCCTAAAACTTGCACAAGATAACTTACAAGAGTTGTATACATTATCAGATTTTTTTTTTACATGTTTCTCTAGTTCCCTTCAATGCTCTCATTCCAAGGTTAATAACGGAGCTTGTAAAGAAAGGCAATCATCCTCTTTTATATTCCGCTACTTGGAATACAGTAAGTGTAATATTCTTGATGTTAAAGTTGAGGTTGCTTGGGTTCAGTTAACAGACAAAAGTTTGCCGTAGTCTTTGGTCTCCATGATGAGAAGACAGGATTTCTCATTTACAAATCTAGAATAGGATGTTGGGGGTCTGTGAACCATGCTTTAAAGATCCATCGGAGTGCACCGTGTCTACAGTCATTTCTTCCACACTGAATCCTACTGACAGCTTTAAATTTTAATTGAAATACTGAATAAATGTAAGACTCCTTCTACAAGTCTAAAGACTTTTGCTATGAAACGCTGATGTACAGTACAAGAGTTTTCTGGAGCCTAAAAAATGTTTAACTCTTGGACAACTCCACATACTGAATATATACAATACTAAAGATTCTTTAAAAAATGAACTTCTTTCTTTGTGGTCTCTATGCTCATTTTTTTTTGTTACACTTCTAATCCGGACAACTGCTAGAGCCACAAAGAGATTTCACAAATTCCTGTTCCCTGGAATCCCAGCCAGTTCTGTATCTCCTCCGTCATGCTTCTCAAACAGTAGAGAGTGGAGCTGAGCACTATCGCGGGGTGCGGTTGGTTTGCTATAGATTGAGAGTCACTGAAAACTCCTTAGGATATGTAAATAGTTTATTATACGTGTGAAGAAAAAAATCAGACATATGCACAGACACGAAAAGGTGCAGGAATATGCGACAAATTGTTATAACATTTGGACCCTTATGTTACACCCGGTCCAGCTTCTGTACCTTCCCGGGGTCCCCGTCGGAACTCCCGCTCTGTACCGGCTCCATGCTGTCTAGACACAGCCTCTGCTCCTCCTTCCTCAGCTGCTTCCTGGCATGCAGCCAGCAGGTTCCCGAGTAGAGTACTTAGGTCGAGTGCGCGCTCACTCCCTGTCTCTTAAAGAGAAAGCGCGCATTTTTTAAAGTTCTTCTGACCAATGGTGTGTTAATGATCACTATTTCTAGCCCCTCCACCATAGGGAGGGTGCCGGAGCAACAAGTATCCACAGTTGCTTACTTCCGGTTCCTGTCTGCATGTGCTCCTGTTTCTGCAGTTCTTTTGCTAGTACTCCGCTTATTCTGTCTGTTTCCACAGATCATCAGCTACCTGTTACCTGGCTATCCTGGACAACGACAGTTCAATCTACGCAATCCCTTCTTGTCCCGTCAATCAGCCATCTACCTCTTCAGACAACGCCAGACTCGCCAGTACCAGCTCTTACCCGTATACCCGGTATCATCTGGTTAGCTCTACGTCTTCCACTAACCCTACTTGTCCATCTGTTCCGCTGGGACAGCTGCCATGAGTCCGGGGTCTAACTGGAGGTAGCAGCCATGTCTCCCAGGCATTCCATTCTGACCCTGTTAGAGGGGACATACTACAGGTGTCTGGGTCTCACGTAGTCACACCCCCTTCGCAGCCCCCCAGACCGTGGTCCCGAGGTTCCACATTAAATTTCAGTAAAAACGAATATGAACTTCATCTTCTGTGCCTCTGTTTCCATTTGTTACACCTTACTGGGTCTTATTCACAATGCTGCTTAAACAGGTGCTCTCGCGCATTTATCAGTTGCGCCTGTTTACTTCCTGCACTAAGTGGCATTATGAAGAAAACAGAGGAAGGGTCCAAATGTTATAACAATTTGTCGCATATTTTCCTGTCTCTCCATCCGTTGGTTGGCTATGGCAGTTGGATGTCTGATGAAGACCATGTGGCTGCCATGACAGTACTCCAATGAAGACCAGCCTTTGGTGTTCGGTCATTTATTTATTTTATTTTAACAGTCTTCGACTCAATCTCGAGCCATCGTGACTTGATGGATGAATGCTCTGTAGGATTATTGATCTTGTACAAGCCTAGATAGGTCCACCAGGGTCTTCTCCACTGTTATTTTGATGGTATCAAGACATTGGGTTGCTGTTCTTCTTCTACAACCTTGTTCCTTCAATTCTTCCAACCTTGATGTCCTTTTCCTGTGATTGCTCTCTTTGTATGATGTGTCCAAAGAAGGCAAGTCATAGCTTGGTGATCCTTGCTTTGAGTGGCATGTCTGGCTTGATTTGTTCCAAAATTCATGTATTTTTTCTTCTTGCCATCCATTGTATTGATATTATCCTTCTCCAGCACCACATTTTGGTCGATTCTACTTCTGTCTCGTTTCTTTATCGTCCAGGTTTTGCATCCATATGTTACCACAGAAAACTAAGTACGAGCTGTGTCTTCATTGCCAATGAAATGTTTCTCGATTTTAAAACCTTGTCTAGTGACTTCATTGTTGATTTGCCAATGGCTAATGACAAACTGAAAAGCGCTGTGGAATATGTTGGCGCTATATAAATACAATTATTATTATATTATTATTATACTGACTTTCAGTGTCATCGATGCATTTTGAGTGATCTTTGATTCTAGTAGATTGAAGCCCTTTACAACTTTGAGATCATCGACGTCCAGCTCAAATGTGGAATTGTGTTTTTTTTTTTGCAAATTTCACTGCATTAAGGATATTTTTTTCCAGCTTTTCTGTATATTTTATAGTAGAATGAACGGTGCCATTCAAAACTCCAACAAGCTATGATAAAAAATAAAAAAGTAATGACTCTTGTAAAAGGGAGAAAAAGCAAAAATGCAAAAAATGAAAATTTATTCATTAGGGAAAGGCTAAACCTGAAAACATGTGACTCATTATACACTTCCGGCAAAGCAAGTGAATTAGATATTTGCTTAGTTAGACCTGCATTGTTCAAGGGTTTTACATTTATGGTATAGGAATAATCCATCAAGAAATTTAAAAAATTCTATTTTTCTTAACTAAACATTTATCTAAAAATATGCATAAATGTAAGAGATTTATGCAACTGTCAAAGAAAGTGAAATTCACTTTTGTCGGAGCGATAGCGATATAATCTAAATATCAGTTTTGCGGAAAAGTTTAGCTGCTGTGCCAGCATTTAACAGATGCTGTGTGCACATGGCTTAAGGGTGTGTGCACATAGAGTATTTTTATAGAGTTATTGGAGAAGAAATTTTCACGACTCTGTAGTCAGGTTTCCCAGGACCAGGGGCTCCTTCCCTATCCCTAATGCTGGGGGCGCCCTAGTTCGCCCTGTTCCCCAGATTACTTCTGATGGTGAAGATGCCAGGGCCATGTACCTTGCCTTAGCTTCTGAATCCTTCCTCAGTCTGTCCTCTTTCCCCACCCAGGGATGAGGGAGTAGTAGCGTACTGTTATGACCCCAATGGCGAGGGTCTCAGAGGTACGTGGAAGTCTGCAGAATACAAAAATCCAGCTCATAGGGCAGTGGTAACTGGGTTGACCATATATCTACTCCTAACGCCAACACTAGAAGTAGCCGGGGATCATTCCTACGTTGATTCTAGATGACACGCTCCAGCCGGAGAATCTAGCTACCCCTAGTAGAGGAAAACAAAAGACCTTTCTTGCCTCCAGAGAAGGGGACCCCAAAGCTGGATAGAAGCCCCCCACAAATAATAACGGTGAGGTAAGAGGAAATGACAAACACAGAAATGAACCAGGTTTAGCACAGAGAGGCCCGCTTACTGATAGCAGAATAAAGAAAGGTAACTTATATGGTCAACAAAAACCCTATCAAAATCCACACTGGAAATTCAAGAACCCCCGAACCGTCTAACGGTCCGGGGGGAGAACACCAGCCCCCTAGAGCTTCCAGCAAAGGTCAGGATATAGATTTGGAACAAGCTGGACAAAAATACAAAACCAAAACAAATAGCAAAAAGCAAATTCACAACAGTACCCCCCCCTTAGTGAGGGGTCACCGAACCCTCACCACGACCACCAGGGTGATCAGGATGAGCGGCATGAAAGGCACGAACTAAATCGGCCGCATGAACATCAGAGGCGACCACCCAGGAATTATCCTCCTGACCATAGCCCTTCCACTTGACCAGGTACTGAAGCCTCCGCCTGGAGAGGCGAGAATCCAAGATCTTCTCCACCACGTACTCCAACTCGCCCTCAACCAACACCGGAGCAGGAGGCTCAGCAGAAGGAACTACAGGCACAATGTACCGCCGCAACAAGGACCTATGAAATACATTGTGAATAGCAAACGACACAGGAAGATCCAGACGAAAAGATACAGGATTAAGGATTTCCAATATCTTGTAAGGCCCAATAAAACGAGGTTTAAATTTGGGAGAGGAGACCTTCATAGGAACAAAGCGGGAAGAAAGCCATACCAAATCCCCAACGCGTAGTCGGGGACCCACACCGCGGCGGCGGTTGGCAAAGCGCTGAGCCCTCTCCTGTGACAACTTCAAGTTGTCCACCACATGATTCCAGATCCGCTGCAACCTATCTACCACAGAATCCACCCCAGGACAGTCAGAAGGCTCCACATGACCCGAAGAAAAGCGAGGATGGAAACCAGAGTTGCAGAAAAAAGGCGAAACCAAGGTGGCGGAACTAGCCCGATTATTAAGGGCAAACTCAGCCAACGGCAAGAATGTCACCCAATCGTCCTGATCAGCAGAGACAAAACACCTCAAATAAGCCTCCAAAGTCTGATTGGTTCGCTCCGTCTGTCCATTAGTCTGAGGATGGAAAGCAGATGAAAACGACAAATCAATGCCCATCCTACTACAAAAGGATCGCCAGAACCTAGAAACGAACTGGGATCCTCTGTCTGACACAATATTCTCAGGGATGCCGTGCAAACGAACCACGTTCTGGAAAAACACAGGAACCAGATCGGAAGAGGAAGGCAGCTTAGGCAAAGGAACCAAATGGACCATCTTGGAGAAGCGATCACATATCACCCAGATAACGGACATGCCCTGAGATAGCGGAAGATCAGAAATGAAATCCATGGAGATATGTGTCCAAGGTCTCTTCGGGACAGGCAAGGGCAAGAGCAAACCGCTGGCACGAGAACAGCAAGGCTTAGCTCGAGCACAAGTCCCACAGGACTGCACAAATGACCGCACATCCCTTGACAAGGAAGGCCACCAAAAGGACCTGGCCACCAGATCTCTGGTGCCAAAAATTCCCGGGTGACCTGCCAACACCGAGGAATGAACCTCGGAAATGACTCTGCTGGTCCATTTATCCGGGACAAACAGTCTGTCAGGTGGACAAGACTCAGGCCTATCAGCCTGAAATCTCTGCAACACACGTCGCAGATCCGGAGAAATAGCTGACAAGATAACTCCATCTTTAAGAATACCAACAGGATCAGCGACTCCAGGAGCATCAGGCACAAAGCTCCTAGAAAGAGCATCGGCCTTCACATTCTTTGAACCTGGTAAATACGAGACAACAAAATCAAAGCGGGAGAAAAACAATGACCAGCGGGCCTGTCTCGGATTAAGGCGTTTAGCAGACTCGAGATACATCAGATTTTTGTGATCAGTCAAGACCACCACACGATGCTTAGCACCCTCGAGCCAATGACGCCACTCCTCAAATGCCCATTTCATGGCCAACAACTCCCGATTGCCCACATCATAATTTCGCTCGGCAGGCGAAAACTTCCTGGAGAAAAAGGCACAAGGTTTCATAACAGAGCAACCAGGGCCTCTCTGCGACAAAACGGCCCCTGCTCCAATCTCTGAAGCATCCACCTCAACCTGAAAGGGAAGTGAGACATCGGGCTGGCACAAAACAGGCGCCGAAGTAAACCGGCGCTTCAACTCCTGGAAAGCCTCCACGGCAGCAGGAGCCCAGTTAGCTACATCGGAGCCCTTCTTGGTCATATCCGTCAACGGTTTCACAATGCTAGAAAAATTAGCGATAAAACGACGGTAGAAGTTAGCGAAACCCAAGAACTTCTGAAGACTCTTAACCGACGAGGGCTGAGTCCAATCAAGAATAGCTCGGACCTTGACTGGGTCCATCTCCACAGCAGAAGGGGAAAAAATGAACCCCAAAAAGGGAACCTTCTGTACACCAAAGAGACACTTTGAGCCCTTGACAAACAAAGAATTTTCACGCAAAATTTTAAAGACCAACCTGACCTGCTCCACATGCGAATCCCAATCATCAGAAAAAACCAAAATATCATCCAGATAAACAATCAAAAATTTATCCAGATACTTCCGGAAAATGTCATGCATAAAGGACTGAAAAACTGAAGGCGCATTGGAGAGCCCAAAAGGCATCACCAAGTACTCAAAATGACCTTCGGGCGTATTGAATGCGGTTTTCCATTCATCACCTTGCTTAATGCGCACAAGGTTGTACGCACCACGAAGGTCTATCTTGGTGAACCACTTGGCACCTTTAATCCGGGCAAACAAGTCAGACAACAGCGGTAAAGGATACTGAAATTTGACAGTGATCTTATTTAAAAGCCGATAATCAATACAAGGTCTCAAAGATCCGTCCTTTTTTGCCACAAAAAAGAATCCCGCACCAAGGGGGGAAGAAGACGGACGAATATGTCCTTTCTCCAGAGACTCCCTGATATATGAACGCATAGCGGTATGTTCAGATACCGACAGATTAAACAGTCTTCCCTTAGGAAACTTACTGCCTGGGATCAAATCTATAGCACAGTCACAGTCCCTATGAGGAGGCAGTGCACTGGACTCAGACTCACTGAAGACATCCTGATAATCAGACAAATACTCCGGAACTTCCGAAGGCGTAGAAGAAGCAATAGACACAGGCAGGGAATCCCCATGAATACCACGACAGCCCCAACTTGAGACTGACATAGCCTTCCAGTCCAGGACTGGATTATGGGTCTGTAACCATGGCAGCCCTAAAACAACCAAATCATGCATTTTATGTAAAACCAGGAAACGTATCACCTCGCGGTGTTCAGGAGTCATGCACATGGTAACCTGAGTCCAATACTGCGGTTTATTTGCTGCCAATGGCGTAGCATCAATACCCCTAAGAGGAATAGGATTTTCTAATGGTTCAAGAGTAAAACCACAGTGCTTAGCAAATGACAGATCCATAAGACTCAGGGCAGCACCTGAATCTACAAACGCCATGACAGGATAAGACGACAGTGAGCAAATCAAAGTTACAGACAGAATAAATTTAGGTTGCAAATTACCAACGGTGACAGGACTAACAACCTTAGCTATACGTTTAGAGCATGCTGAGATAACATGTGTAGAATCACCACAGTAGTAGCACAAGCCATTCCGGCGTCTATGAATTTTCCGCTCATTTCTAGTCAGGATTCTATCACATTGCATTAAATCAGGTGTCTGTTCAGACAACACCATGAGGGAATTTGCGGTTTTTCTATCACATTGCACCGAATTAGGTGTCTGTTCAGACAACACCATGAGGGAATTTGCGGTTTTGCGCTCCCGCAACCGCCGGTCAATTTGAATAGCCAGTGCCATAGTATCATTGAGACCTGTGGGAATGGGAAAACCCACCATAACATTCTTAATGGCTTCAGATAGGCCATTTCTAAAATTAGCGGCCAGTGCACACTCGTTCCAATGTGTCAGCACGGACCATTTCCGAAATTTTTGGCAATACACTTCAGCCTCGTCCTGCCCCTGAGACATAGCCAGCAAGGCCTTTTCTGCCTGAATCTCAAGATTGGGTTCCTCATAAAGTAAACCGAGCGCCAGAAAAAACGCATCAATATCAGCCAATGCCGGATCTCCTGGCGCCAGCGAAAAAGCCCAATCCTGAGGGTCGCCCCGTAAGAACGAAATAACTATTTTTACTTGCTGAGCAGAGTCTCCAGATGAACAGGGTCTCAGGGACAAAAACAATTTACAATTATTCACAAAATTCCTAAACTTAAACCTGTCTCCGGAAAACAGTTCAGGAATCGGTATTTTAGGTTCTGACCTAGGATTTCTGATAACATAGTCTTGTATGCCCTGCACACGAGTAGCCAGCTGGTCCACACTTGTAATCAAGGTCTGGACATTCATGTCTGCAGCAAGCATAGCCACTCTGAGGTAAAGGGGAAGAAGAAAGAAAAAAAAAACAAAACTCAGAATCTTCTTTCTTATAATCCCTCTTCTGCAACGCATTAAACATTTAATACTGGCCTGGCAAACTGTTATGACCCCAATGGCGAGGGTCTCAGAGGTACGTGGAAGTCTGCAGAATACAAAAATCCAGCTCATAGGGCAGTGGTAACTGGGTTGACCATATATCTACTCCTAACGCCAACACTAGAAGTAGCCGGGGATCATTCCTACGTTGATTCTAGATGACACGCTCCAGCCGGAGAATCTAGCTACCCCTAGTAGAGGAAAACAAAAGACCTTTCTTGCCTCCAGAGAAGGGGACCCCAAAGCTGGATAGAAGCCCCCCACAAATAATAACGGTGAGGTAAGAGGAAATGACAAACACAGAAATGAACCAGGTTTAGCACAGAGAGGCCCGCTTACTGATAGCAGAATAAAGAAAGGTAACTTATATGGTCAACAAAAACCCTATCAAAATCCACACTGGAAATTCAAGAACCCCCGAACCGTCTAACGGTCCGGGGGGAGAACACCAGCCCCCTAGAGCTTCCAGCAAAGGTCAGGATATAGATTTGGAACAAGCTGGACAAAAATACAAAACCAAAACAAATAGCAAAAAGCAAATTCACAACAGCGTACCATAATACACCAACCAGACTAACAAGGTAATACAAATAGGGATAACGAAAAAAAACAAACATACAAAGAAGTAGCAAAGTACTGAATAGGCGCACAACAATGTCATTTGACATTACGGTGCATTATTTCAGGTAGTTTTGCATCGCTTTTTTAGGCGGATTCTGTGCAGAATTCAGTTGAAAAAGACATATACACATAGCCAGTTTCTGCTACAAAAACTTCTTGGAAAGCTCTCTGTGTACGTAACCAAAGGGTTGGTTCATGCAGAGATTTTCAAGCAGTTTTGGAGAGGAAACGGAGAGGAAACCAAACAGAAACTTTCCAAATCCTCGTATAAAATCGCAAAACTGCTTAAAAATTTTAAGTTTCCACTCAGTTTCTTCTCCAAAAGCTCATCAAACATTCCCGTAACCTTAGGGTTAATAGATGCAATGGAGTCTTTTATCACAGACCGTCAATTATAACAGGTAAGAAATATAATATAATATATGCCTAAGTAGATCTACCTGCCCGGTTTAATGAGACGCCATAATACATAGTTTATCCTAACGTAATTAGGAACGCCGGGTATTTTATTGCATTTTGAAAACAAACACAAAGTAACATCTATTTAATGCTAAAATATTTGACAAGCTAATTTCCAGCTAATACTTCTTATTCCCAGGCAGCTCCCAACAGATAATATTTTTCAGTGCCAACAAGATTAGCCGGTAATACGTGTTCAGGGAAGACCAAAGTCTATCTGAATATAATTTTTTACTTAAGAACCGCAATACATTATCCAACACTTAAATTGGAAGAAAATAAATGGAGCCACTTACTGAACTCTAATCATCTTTAGTTGTACAAGCCCCAGAGAGTGCTGCCGAGCTTTTCAGGAGATGGTAATTAAACACACCGCGGTGTTTTTGTAAGGTTTTCTTATCTTATATTAGGATACAAAATAAGGTCTATATTTTACTTTTCTTAGGTCAGAAAAATAATGGATTTCTTTTTCTGGCATTTAGCAGCACAGACTCCGCGTGGACAGAGCTTGTCGACCATTAAACCTGCACTCATGTTACTAAACCTTACAAAGCTTCATCAAATTGCATTGTCCGAGGTAAGCGGCAGTTTATCTATTAAGTGCAAGGGATGAGCAAAATATAAATGGATGACAAAAACTATTTGCCGGAAACTGCAGGTAAGATTAATCAATTGATATTATGGTTAATGGAAGATTTGGGTCTTAGAGTTGCATTGGCACTATTCAGATTAATAATTGACGATATGAGTATGTATTTTTTCTTAATTGTGAATTTATTTGCTCTTTTTTTCCTTATTAACAGCCATAAAAAAGAGAATTGAGGGGATTTCATTTTTTTCTGCATGCAGCAGGCTGTAATAGGGCCTCTGCACACATTTGTTGTGTCTTTTTTCCGCAGATGTGTCACAAAATTTGTTACGTTTCCTGATGCTACCAAAGTAAATGAGAATCCTGAAGTCTCATGGACACGTTGCTTATTGTGAGTTGTGGATTTGGTGCAGATTTAAGTCTGCAGAATCTCAATTCTTCCAGCATTTTTGCTGCAGATTGTACCCATACTAATCAGTGGGGAAAAAGCTGCACCAAAAAGGCATGTAAAACAACGTATTAAAAAAGCACCTATTTTAAGCAGTATTTTTACCTGCCAAGAGATGCAGAAATGGTGCAGAAATTTCTTCACCAAATACATAACATGTGCCCATACCCTTAGTTTGAAAAAAACAAAAACAAACACTGCCCGTTTTGTAACAATTCTTGGGTCCCCCACCGGTCTCTATGATTTTTGCTATGTTTGTGAAAGGCTTGTGACCATTATGATCAATGCTTCACAGCTGGAACCAGTGTTTGGCTGCAGCGGTCACTTATTATTATAGCTAGAACACAATGTACAGACATGTGAGCATTTTAGTCAATCAGTGGCTGCAATGATGAAGCATTGATTGCCACTTCAGTCAATGATCGGATTTGACAGGAGAGAAACCATGTAGACCTTGAAACCTAGCAACGCAGATCAGTAAGGTGAGTATGTTTTTACAATTTTTTTTTACAGATGGCTGCATGCTATAAAAAAAAAAAAAAAAACAGTAGTGGATCCTGGATCTCAATATTAGATGTCATATAATGCCACTGTCACTCTGTTATGGCATTCACTAAGGGGCCTCAACATGTCCCTGTACCTGGGACCCTAAACTATCCCTGTCCCGGGGTAATCTTCAAAGCTAATCTGTCCCCTCTCTTACCCCATGAGTCATTGGACAGAAATGAAAGGTAAACCAGGCACAAAGACAAAACAGGGATAACAGAAAGCCTCTATCATACAAAAGCACTAACCAACAATAGTGAGGGGGATAGGGACAGGGAGGAATAAACTAAATTAGAAAAGGGAACAGGAGATAAACACACGTAAAACAGCAACCTACAGAACATCACAACTCCAACTCCAAACAACAACTACTTATCTTTAATATACAGCACAAGAAGATGAATCTCCATTATCAACAACAAACTCCTATTCAGCACAGCGTCTCCGAAGAGCAAGGAAGCAGAGCTTTCACCGGCAGGACAGAGAAGGTCTGGTCAGATTTTATAGGAACAGTTATCGACCAGATCAGAAGCAGCTGAAATGGAGCTGCATGTTTCTGACCAGCATAGAAAGGGTTGTTAACCTCTTCAGCACCAAAGGAAACCAAATTCATTTAATATGGGATAAAAATACATACGGTAAGTTAAATGGAAGATCTACGATTCACAATGTACGCAGTGATCTTCTAGCCCCAGATCTCCCAGGTTGGCATGACACACTCATGACAGCCTCTCAGACTTCAGAATGCTCTGAGTCAAAAATTTTGAAAACAAAACAGATGTGGGATCAATCCTGGATAGTACCATATAGCCTAAGTAAGATGTTAGGTATGTTGACAGTGGTTAATGATGATAAAGTTCTTTTCAAAGTATTCTCCCCAATGCTCAAGCTAATTTAAAAGGGATTTCCCACAGACAAAGTACATTTTAATTAATATATCTTGGAATAAAAATAATTTCCACAATTGCATGTGTTTAAATAAAATGTTCCTGTGCTGAGATAATCTTATAAATGTGTCCCGGCTGTGTACTCTGTAATGGCTGTTAGGGTTGAGCGAAACGGGTCGGCCATTTTCAGAAGTCGCCGACTTTTGGCAAAGTCGGGTTTCATGAAACCCGACCCGACCCCTGTGTGGGGTCGGCCATGAGGTCGGCGATCTTCTGAATCTGGTATCGGAATTCCAATACCGAGTTCCGATATGTTTGCGATATCGGGAATCGGTATCAGAATCCATATTTAAGTGTAAAATAAAGAATCAAAATAAAAAATATTGATATACTCACCCTCGGACGCGCCCTGGTACTAACCGGCAGGCTTCCTTCCTAAGAATGAGCGTGTGAAAGACCTGCGGTGACGTTGCGGCTTGTGATTGGTCGCGAGCGGTCACATGGACAAGCCGCAACGTCATCTAAGGTCCTTCACGCGCTCATTCTTAGGAAGGAAGGCTGCTGGAAAGAAGCAGGGCGCGTCCGAGGGTGAGTATATACCTAATAGGAATATACTCACCCTCAGACGCACCCTGCTTCTTCCCGGCAGCCTTCCTTCCTAAGAATGAGCACGTGAAGGACCTTAGATGACGTCGCGGCTTGTCCATGTGACCGCTCGCGACCAATCACAAGCCGCAATGTCACCGGAGGTCATTCACGCGCTCATTCTTAGGAAGGAAGCCTGCCGATTAGTACCAGGGCGCGTCCGAGGGTGAGTATATCAATATTTTTTATTTTGATTCTTTATTTTACACATTAATATGGATCTCAGGGCCTGAAGGAGAGTTTCCTCTCCTTCAGACCCTGGGAACCATAGTATCCCATTGCACTGCATTGGGTTTCGTGTTTCGGCCGACCCCGACCCCGACTTTTTTATAGGATCGGCCGATTTCACTCGACCCGACTTTAGAGAAAGTCGGGTTTCATGAAACCCGACCCGATCCTATAAAAATAAAAGTCGCTCAACCCTAATGGCTGTGTCTCACTGTGCAGAAACAAGGTCTGATCATACCACAGCTGCTGGGCAGGGGGGAACCAAAAGAGTTTGCGGACATTACAACATAGGATTGCAAATGATTCTTTTGTGTGGCAAAACATTTCACTGCCTGTTTTTAGAAGTGTTTGACCTCTATGAAAGAATCATCTGCGATCCCATGCTGTGCTATCTGTATACTGTTTTGCATCCTTCCCTGGCCAGGAAATTTGGTATGTGCAGATCATGTTCCTGTACAGTAAAGGTACCTTCACACTAAACGACTTTGCAACGAGAATGACAACGATCCGTGACGTTGCAGCATCCTGGATAGCGATATCGTTGTGTTTGACACGCAGCAGCGATCAGGATCCTGCTGTGATATCGCTGGTCGTTGCTGAAAGTCCAGAACTTTATTTGGTCGTCAGATCGGTGTGTATCGTCGTGTTTGACAGCAAAAGCAACGATGCCAGCAATGTTTTACAATGGTAACCAGGGTAAATATCGGGTTACTAAGCGCAGGGCCACGCTTAGTAACCCGATATTTACCCTGGTTACCATTGTAAAAGTAAAAAAAAAAACACTACATACTCACCCTCTGATGTCTGTCACGTCCCCCGGCGTCCGCGCTGCTGCTCAGAGCTTCCTGCACTGAATGTGTCAGTGCCGGCCGTAAAGCAAAGCACAGCGGTGACGTCACCGCTGTACTTAGGGCCGGCGCTTACACAGTGCAGGGAAGCTGAAGGCGAGGGACGCGACAGACACGGCAATGTAAGTATGTAGTGTTTGGTTTTTTTTACATTTACACTGGTAACCAGGGTAAACATCGGGTTACTAAGCGCGGCCCTGCGCTTAGTAACCCGATGTTTACCCTGGTTACCCGGGGACTTCGGCATCGTTGGTCGCTGGAGAGCTGTCTGTGCGACAGCTCTCCAGCGACCACACAGCGACACTGCAGCGATCGGCATCGTTGTCGATATCGCTGCAGCGTCGCTTAATGTGATGGTACCTTAAGACACGGCCATTACACAGTACACAGCAGGGGCACATTTATAAGATTATCTCAGCACAGGAATGTTTTTTTTAAACACATCCAATTGTGGAACTTATTGTTATTCAAAGATCTATTGAATAAACTATTGACTAACCCCTTTCTGCCATCGAACGGAATAGTACGTCCGATGGCAGAACCCCCACTTTGATGAGGGCTTCGGTGGTGAGCCCGCATCAAAACTGGGACATGTCAGCTGTTTTGAACAGCTAACATGTGCCTGCAATAGGCACGGGCGGAATCGTGAACCGCCCGCGCCTATTAACTAGTTAAATGCCGCTGTCAAGCTCTGACATCCGGCCGGAAATGCGCGCACCGGTGACCCCCGTCACGTGATCAGAAGTCATCGGCGTGTCGGCATGACAACCAGAGGTCTCATTGAGACCTTTATGGCTGTTGATGCCAGATTGCTATGAGTGCCACCCTGTGGTCGGTGCTCATAGCAATGCTGTAATTCTACTACATAGAGGCGATCTGAGCATCGCTCCTATGTAGCAGAGCCAATCAAGTTGTGGCAGCTTCTAGCCTCCCATGGAGGCTATTGAAGCATGTCAAAAGTTAAAAAAAGTTTTAAAAAATATGAAAAAAACAAAAGAAATATAAAAGTTCAAATCACCCCCCTTTTGCCCCATTCAAAATAAAACAGTAAAAAAATAAATCAAACCTACACATATTTGGCATTTCAGCATTCAGAATCGCCTGATCTATCAATTAAAAAAAAGGATTAACCTGATCACTAAACGGCATAGCCATAAAAAAAATTAAAAACGCTAGAATTACGTTTTTATAATGCAATAACGGGTGATCAAAAGAATGTATCTGCACAAAAATAGTACCATTAAAAATGTCAGCTCAGCATGCAAAAAATAAGCCCTCACCCAACCCCAGATCATGAAAAATGGAGATGCTACTGGTATCGGAAAATTGCACAATAGTCAGAGCAAAGGTTAACAGGGGATTTAATTAAAGTGGATACTCCACGCAGGGTGAAGTAGAGGGAAATTTTCTTAATACAAATTACTGGAACACAATAGCAAAACAAGTAACTGAGTCAATACGTTCAGAGGCAATAGACTTATCAATCCGACGCAGTCCTCAGTGTATTCCCTGGGTGCAAACGGTGGCGCCAAGGCAATGGCGCTGTGGAAATTCGGCATTGTCCTGGAGAGGATGGCGTCTTGGGTCCTGTTGTGGGCAATGTTTCCTCACATGGCCATATTGACAGAAAAATCAAAAGTTATGGCTCTGGGAAGGAGGGGCGCGAAAAACAAAAATGCAAAAATGAAAATACCGTGGGTCATGAAGGGGTGAAAATTACTTTTGTTCCTGGGAAACCCCTTTAAGATAGTGCACTCTACAAAGCCCTTGGACTCCTTCAGTACAGCTAAGATAATTCACTACAATTTGCTGTAAAATATGACTGTGAAGATCTGCGGTTATGGGTTGTAATAATCACCTAGGCATGTTAACAATGAAACTATTTTTTATTCCGGGTAGATGGTCATAATCCAGTGTCCTCAGTCCACAAGATCCCATGCTGGGGCTGATAGTTCTACTGCCCCAATATCAGGTGATACCCACTGTCTTCTAACTTTTGGTTGGCCCACAGCTTTTGTATTTCCTGCCTGTATAGTGTATGGTCACAGTCCACGCTCCATACTATGACCATAGCAAATGTTTCCCTCTCCAACTGGCAACCACAGTCCTTACGATAGTTTTTCACATCCAGACGTTAGATATCATGGCCGTAGTACGTATATCAAGCAACCACATATAGTACAGTCCCAACTGTGGTTCTGCAAACATCTTTGTGGGTTCGGTGAAGGGCAGAGGGGCAGACTTGTATTCCACCAGATGGAGACATGGGTCCTAAGGCTGTTCCTGAAGAAGATCTCTTTGCAGAGGGAGCCAGATACTTTTTATATCCACAACTCCCATTCAGGACACTTTTCAACAAGATTGGAGGAAGGTTGGGGATGTTTGAAAAACAACCCCGATGAGTTCCTTCAAAAACTGACTGCAAATGTATTGAGAAGAACTGCTGATGGGAAAATGGTGGCCACACCAAATATTTATGTGATTTAGATTTCTCTTTGTTCTTTCACTTTGCATTTTGATTCTTGATAAAAGGAAACCATTAACACTTGCATTCTTACTTTCCAGCATTTTGCAATTGCACATTGCAATTAGAGATGAACAAATGTATTACAATTGAATTGTACTTGGATTTAAACCCGCATTCTCCAGAAAACAGAATTTCTTGCAATTTACTCCATGCAAATTCAGCAAAATGGTGGCCGGCTCAAATTAATACGTCACTGCTCATCTGTTCCACGTATTGTAGCCTGCTATCTGGTCCTCAGTGCCTCTTCTTTTCAATTTCCCCAGATGAGTGTATCTTTTTTGGCCTGATTGACTCTTGGTCGTGGCTTCTGGCTTGACCAGGTCTCTGATGATCCTGCGCTCCAAAGATGACTAGGCCTTGTGAAATGCAGGATGTAACATTGGGACACGACAACGTATGCGGCTATAGCTATGATTTCTGTTCCAATTTGGCTCTTACTGTAGATTTAGTCAATATGTTAATCATTATTAGTGTTATAGAGTAATGATAGATATATATTTGTGTAGATTAGTTCTTACATTGGTTAAATGTATTTTTACCTCCCAATTATAGCAAGTATTGGACATGTTAAAATTCATGCACAATCCTTTGTTTTCAAGGAAGATATTCTGCAACTAAGTTGTTTCCATTTTGCCATTGAACGCTGTCCATATGTTAGACAGGATGCATATTATAGAGCAAAAAAGGAACAAGTTTTCGGTTGCCAGTAGTGAATACATGTGGGGGTTGCCTGTTTGTTCCTTGTGCAGGCATGTACTATGGAGGACAGAGAATGAACTTCAATCCAATATTGCAGCCAGCATGCAGCCGGCGGGTAAGGAAAGGGTGCATCAAACACCCGAAAACCCCGCCCCTAGGTCTAAAGATTGTTCCCTCCAAATTCAGGTGACAGTGTCCCTTTAACACTCACTATTAGGGCCCACTAATAACCCTCGATCAGTTGCAATTTAACAACCACTGTTGTGTTCATGTACACCCTGATTTGGTACTGCACTTACTTAGATTTATTAGCGTACAACCGATCTAGCTAAGCTTAATGAAAGCTCTCTCCATTAGGCTTCATTCATACGTCCGTGAAAAAAAGGTACAGATGTAATCAATGTGTCATCCGTGTGTTCATTTTACCATCAATGTGTGTTTCATTCATGTGTCCGTTTTACCATCAGTATGTCATCCATTTGTTTGTTTTTACCATCAGTATGTCATCTGTGTGTTTGTTTTACCACCAGTGTGTCATCCTTGTGTTCATTTTTACCATCATTGTGTCATCCGTGTGCTCGCATTACCATCAGTGTGTCATCCGTGTATTCGCATTACCATCAGTGTGTCATCCGTGTGACTGTTTTACTATCAGTGTCTCATCCATGTGTCCATATTACCATCAGTGTGTCAACTATGTGTCCATCAGTGTGTCATCCGTGTGACCGTGTTATCATAAGTGTGTCATCCGTGTATTCGCATTACCATCAGTGTGTCATCCGTGTGACTGTTTTACCATCAGTGTCTCATCCATGTGTCCATATTACTATCAGTGTGTCACTCGGGTGCCTGTTTTACCCTCAGTGTGTCAGTGTGTCATCCTTGTGTTTGTTTTTACCTTCAGTGTGTCACTTGTGCCTGTTTTGCCATCAGTGTGTGTCATTCATGTGTCAGTATTACCATCAGTGTGTCATCCTTGTGTTCGTTTTTACCACCCGTGTGTCAACTATGTGTCCATTTTACCATCTATGTGTCAATTGTGTGTTCGCATTACCATCAGTGTGTCATCCGTGTGTCCGTATTACCATCAGTGCGTCATTCGTGTGTCTGTTTTGCCCCCAGTGTGTCATCCTTGTGTTCATATTTACCACCAGTGTGTCAACTATGCGTCCATATTACCATCAGTGTGTCATCTGCGTGACCGTGTTATCATAAGTGTGTCATCCGTGTGACCGTTTTACCATCAGTGTGTCATCTGTGTGACCGTGTTATCATGTGTGTCACCATCGTGACCATTTTATCATCAGTGTGTCATTCGTGTTTTTCACAGATGGCTAAAGAAAGAAATAAGTCACAAAGCTTATCCTATATTTTGTAATGTCGAACACAGACAGCACACGGATGGCGCACTGATGTTTTTCACAGACCGAAGGAAATGTATTGGCTCTATTTATCCATGCTGCCTGAAGAAAGCGGACACGTGAATAGCACCATAGATTATTTTGGGTACCTGGTGTATCCGTGAAAGAAAATGGATACAAAACATAGGTGTAATTCAGATGTCTGAATTAGGCCTTAAATTGTATGGAATCAGATGAGCAAATTTATAGTAGAGAAATTTAATTTTTAGCAAGTTTTAGAAAAAAAAAAGAAAACTCATCTTACCGATCACCTATTCCACTGTCTGGACCTCCGCACCTCTTGCCGCCTTCCTTTTTTGAATGAATGTTCTTCAGCTTGTTTTTACATCCTACAACTTAAGAGACCCAAAAGACTCCAAAGCATAATAAGGAACCTGGAATTCCTGTGGAAAAACTGTAAATTCGATTATTTCTAGAAGAAATAAAAAAGGGTGCTACACTTGCACCACTCCCTCTCTACCGCCAATATCTAAGATAGAGAGTGCCATAGCCAGGAATCGGCAACGTGATGGAACATGGCATTTAGAGGTTCCTTACAAATCGTTGGTGGTAGGAGCCTCCAAACTGGATTTCCACATTTTTACATCCTTCTTTCCAATGGTGGACAGCACAAAATGTAATATTTATAATGCATAATAAATAATATTTTTCATTAAGGAAACAGTTGACAGCGGCACAATAGATTTATCATTAAATATACCACAGGCAGGATATCGCTTTGTTCATCCGCACTATTTATGTCACATTTTATAAAAGAATGCTTAATTTTTTGGGACCATTTAGAAATGTTATATTTTTAGTGTAGCCTCGCCAGGCCTTCTTGACAATAATGGAAATGGAAACTAATGTCTATTAATCAAAAGACAAATTGAAAAATCTCATGTATCTTCCCTACAGCCCATGAGCAGGAAACAAGTAGCCCCGATATAGAACTGAATGAGCAACAGGAATCCATCGCTATTAATTTCTCCCTGCCTTTTATTTGATACCACCAATATTAATAGCTTTGGAAGGAAATTCTGCAGCCATTAATCATAATAATTAATCAGATCCAATTATATTCCATATAAATGCGAACAAATTGCTGAAGAAATAATGATCTATCACCAAGATGTCAGAAGCAAAAAAGAAAGTACAACAATAATTAGGAGTTGGTTTTTATCTGTGTACGAGAGCATCTGATTTTAGCAGTATTACATTCTGATGATGTAATTAGTACAAAGTACTGTAATCTGAAGATTTATTACACAAAGGCTAGTTAATGACTGAAAAATACTTTACTTGCTGGTATCAGGCACGAAATGGAATAACATTTTTTTCATTTTATTTACTGATTAATTTATCATTAAATAATACAAAAACATTTATAAATATATGGACAAATTCTAAAAGGTCATGCATAAAGATGAAATTTGAAGATTGAAAAACCATTTACCCCATCTTAATTTTATCTTTACATTGACATAGAAAAATATTTTACTTTAATTAAAAATGTATATTTAGCAATAATAATATAAAAAAAATTAAACAAAAAAATAAAGGATGCAATCTTAAGAAAAATATTTACCAAAAACTGTCTTAAGAATTTGTTTGTACTTTGACATATTGACATTAATATTTCTATATATTTTTTATTAATATTATTAATCGTTAAGCTGTCAATGAGAAAAATATTTCATCCATCTTTTGGATTATAATACAGTGAAAATTTCTTTTCAGCATTGCATTCAGTCCTGTGTAATTTCTTTTATTTGCAGAATAATAAAATCTCTTCGGCTGTTAATTTGATTTTGCTCTTGTTATTTGTTATGAGGTTAAAAAAAACAAAAAAAAAAACTTGGTAAAAGAGCTTACTGGATATGAGGAAGACGAGAGCTCAGGAACGTTTTTTTTCACAGTACTTGAAAATGAGTGTTCGGTTTAAAATATTGTTCGTCGCTAAGCACTGCAGTTTGTAGTTTTTTGATCTCAGCGTTGTGACCACTACAAAGAAATAAAACCTTATCTTACCTCTCCCAGTATCTCCTTCCACAGACCTCAATAATGCATTAAAACATCTGGAAGTACAGTAATTTCAGCTATCAGAGATAAGAATTGGGCAGCGAACAGGTAAACCCTACAAAGTCATGCTGAAGAGAAGAAACTGATTGCTGTTTTTGGTAGTATTAAACAGGAGACACAATTTTCATGCCCGTTTGCGCTTTTGACTATTATCAGGAAAAAAAAGTCCAATTATTAAATATTTTTTGAAACGTTTAATGAAGCGATAAAAATAATAAAGTAATAATAAATGACTAAAATAATCTAATAAGTTAGAGAAGTAAAAATAAATGAGAAACAGAAAACAATGGAAACAATAAATATATATATAAAAAATTGTAATGTCAATAAAAATAACAAAAAAAAATAACTAAAAAACCAAAGAAAAAAAAAGAGAAAAAGAAAACAATCACAGCGATAAATATAATGATTAAAAAAAAATACAGGGCCCATAACAATAAAAAAAAAAAAAAAAAAATATATATATATATATATATATATATATATATATATATATATATATATATATATATAAAAAGTCATAAAAGAAAAAAAAAAAACACACCACAGCATGATAAAAAATTGTAATGACAATAAAAAAATATATATAACTAAAAAAAATCAAGAAGGCAAAGTAAAGAAGGAGAAAAAGAAAACCATCACGGCAAAAAATATGATAAAAAATATTGTAATGACAATTAAAAAAAAGTAAAAAAAGTAAAAGAAAAAAAGAGAAAAAGAAAACCATCACGGCAAAAAATATGACAAAAAATATTGCAATGACAATAAAAAATAATTTTAAAAAGTCAAAGAATAAAAAGAGAAAAAAAAAAACCATCACGGCAAAAAATATGATAAAAAATGTAATGACAATAAAAAAGATAACTAAAAAAAGTAAAAGAAAAGAGAAAAATAAAACAATCACAGCAATAAATTTAATGATAGAAAAAAATTGTATTGACGTAAAAAACACAACTAAAAAAAGTATATAATAAAATTATTGAAAATAATGACGAGTTAAATGTATTATTATTTCCATACCAATTTGTCTAAGGCTTGTATTACACATCTATTGCTAGATTCATTTTCGTAGTGTTAGCTCTGAGTTCACAGACAATACATACGGATTATAAACAGGCAAGGAAATGGCTTTTTTTTTTACTGGTATCTAGTGCTAATTGCTACTTTCTCAAGGGTATAGAATTAATCACCTGCTAGATTTACAGTCTCTGGGCTGAGACCCGAGGATGTAGGCAATAAGAAAAGCTCTTGAGGGACATATCATATGGTGATTCTAAATATCAGTCTCTATGCATATGTAAATTGGAAACAAAGTTTTTTCAAAGCTCAAGTGTGCTAATTTCAAACAGGAAAGACTAAAGCTAGCTTTTAACAGCTGTTTAACGTCTGCCGGTGGGTGGTAGAAGGAGCTCAGAATACAAGCAAACATCGCTGCATGGGTAATGAAGCAACATTTTGATGAGCATAAATAATTCTGTTTATTCTGTTCTTTTGAAGAATTTGAAACAAAATATTGAATAGAGGAATGGGGGCGCCGATGGAGACAAGGAGTTAAGTGGTCGCATGAGGGGAGCCATTTAAATTGGCAAAAAGGTGATTTTCCTCTTCACCTGGGTCTTGTTTAGATTTGCGGGCCCTGACGTAACGTACAAGAAGTTTCAGGCCTTCGCGGATTTCAAAATTGTATCTTTAATTAAATTCGATGAGCAGTAGAATGATTTTACTGCGCCGCAAAATTATTTTAATTAAGTACTAAAGATGTTGCAATTCGGTTACATAAAAACCTTTGTCACGCTTGTTACCGCCATGGTTAAAATTCAATGGTCTATTTAAAAGGCTCTGAGGTTCCTTTGACATATTTTCTATTCAACGCTATAATTGTAAAACAGGTTTCGGCTAATTAACTGATTCTGGGCTGCGGTTTCTTACCCACTGTAAATACTGGCAACGTATGTGAAACTGATATCTTTGAAGTATGAAATCAGTCTGTACTAGAGATGAGCAAAACTTCTGAAATTTGAATTTGACATTTACCAAATTTTTCCAAGAAATTCAATTCGCAAGCAGCAAAATGATTTACCATGAATCCAAAGTGATCAGAAGCCTCAAATTGCTCTGAAAAGACACGTATGACACAGTGACTCCTCTATCTCTCTCTCTTCCTATCATTTATATCTGTATTATTCTCTTAACTAGTGTTGAGCGACACCTTCCGATATGCAGTGGTATCGATATCGGATAGTATCGGCCGATACCGGCAAAATATCAGATCTCGCCGATACCGATACCCAATACCAATGCATTTCAATGGGACGCAAAGTATCGGAATGGTTCCCAGGGTCTGAAGGAGAGGAAACTCTCCTTTAGGCCCTGGGATCCATATTCATGTGTAAAATAAAGAATTAAAATAAAAAATATGGATATACTCACCTCTCCGGCGGCCCCTGGACTTTACCGATGTAACCGGGAGCCTCCGTTCCTAAGAATGAGCGCGTGAAGGGCCTTCGATGACGTCGCGGCTTCTGATTGGTCACGTGAGCGCTCATGTGACCGCTCACGCAACCAATCACAAGCCGCGCTCATTCTTAGGAACGGAGGCTCCCAGTTACGGCGGTAAGGTCCAGGGGCCGCCGGAGAGGTGAGTATATCCATATATATATATATCCATATACTTACCTCTCCGGCGGCCCCTGGACCTTACCGCCATAACCCATAGGCCCTGGGATCCATATTCATGTGTAAAATAAAGAATTAAAATAAAAAATATGGATATACTCACCTCTCCGGCGGCCCCTGGACTTTACCGCCATAACCGGGAGCCTCCGTTCCTAAGAATGAGCGCGTGAAGGACCTGCGATGACGTCGCGGCTTGTGATTGGTCGCGTGAGCGGTCACATGAGCGCTCACGCGACCAATCAGGAGCACTGACGTCATCGAAGGCCCTTCACGCGCTCATTCTTAGGAACGGAGGCTGCCGGTTACAGTGGTAAGATCCAGGGGCCGCCGGAGAGGTGAGTATATCCATATTTTTTATATTAATTCTTTATTTTACACATGAATATGGTTCCAATACCGATTCCCGATATCACAAAAGTATCGGAACTCGGTATCGGCATTCCGATACCGCAAGTATCGGCCGATACCCGATACTTGCGGTATCGGAATGCTCCACACTACTCTTAACCTCTTAGACTAATCTTCACTTCTGTCACACACTATCTGTACAGTTTATTCAATATTTTATGACTTTTTCTCCCTTTCTCTATTAAAAAGATGAGAGCTGTGATATACTCTCACTATCCAGATTCAACACAAAATGACTGCTGCATTTCCTGCCTATGCTTTTATATAGGCTATGATAATCCTTCCCGATTGGCTGTAGTGTACCTTGTGATACTTGCATGGCATTATGTAGAAGTCTGCAGGCAATTTGTGCATAGCAAATCACATATTGTTCATGTTGCCAGGTTCAGTGAATTCCCAAAAAGTTTACACAAATTTGATTTGCATTGAATTAGTTCACTCATCTCCAATGCTTTATATCACATTGATAAACATACAATAATTTAATAAAAGCACTCCTCCTCAAATCAAAATTTTTATCATAGTAATATATTGCAATCATCATATTATATAGCACTGTGTACTTACAATTGCTCATTTTGCCCGTCTTTAAAGCTAATTCACCTGTTTTCCATTAGGTCTTCAGTACAGACCAAAAGTTTGGACACACCTTCTCATTTAAAGATTTTTCTGTATTTTCATGACTATGAAAATTGTACATTAACACTGAAGTCATCAAAACTATGAACGTGTAATTATATACTTAACAAAAAAGTGTGAAACAACTGAAATTATGTCTTATGACAAAACTAAGACTAAGGGCACCGTGGTGCGCCAGAAACGCGTCAGGCAGAGAGTCTCTCTCTCTTTTTTTTAAAAAACTGTTTTTTAAAATGTTCTAATAAATTTGGAAATTTTTACTTACACTGGATGGACGTGCTGGAAATTCCCTTCCTCCTTTCCTACTTCAGCTGAAATCACCAGCAGGTACGGCACCCACCAGTTACATTCATTTGCAACAGCTTACAAATGCATGTCTTAGCGTGTCAAGCTCCAACTTTCCCCGTCCCCTCCTCTCTCCCTCAGACATTTATGTCTTTTATTCTAGGTTCTTCAAAGTAGCCACCTTTTGCTTTGATGACTGCTTTGAACACTCTTGGCATTCTCTTGATGAGCTTCAAGAGGTAGTCTCCAGAAATGGTTTTCACTTCACAGGTGTGCCCTGTCATGTTTAATAAGTGGGATTTCTTGCCTTATAAATGGGGTTGGGACCATCAGTTGTGTTGAACAGAAGTCTGGTGGATACACAGCTGATAGTCCTACTGAATAGACTGTTAGAATTTGTATTATGGCAAGAAAAAAGCAGTTAAGTAAAGAAAAACGAGTGGCCATCATTACTTTAAGAAATTAAGGTGAGTCAGTCTGAAAAATTGGGAAAAATTTGAAAGTGTCCCCAAGTGCAGTGGCAAAAACTATCAAGCGCTACAAAGAAACTGGCTCACATGAGGACCGCCCCAGGAAAGGAAGACCAAGGAAGGAAGACCTCTGCTTCTGAGGATAAGTTTATCCGAGTCACCAGCCTCAGAAATCGCAGGTTAACAGCAGCTCAGATTAGAGACCAGGTCAATGCCACACAGAGTTCTAGCAGCAGACACATCTCTACAACAACTGTTAAGAGGAGACTTTGTGCAGCAGGCCTTCATGGTAAAATAGCTGCTAGGAAACCACTGCTAAGGACAGGCAACAAGCAGGAATGAACATTAGACCAGTGGAAATCTGTCCTTTGGTCTGATGAGCCCAAATTTGAGATCTTTGGTTCCAACCACCGTGTCTTTGTGCGATGCAGAAAAGGCGAATGGATGGACTCTACATACCTGGTTCCCACCGTGAAGCATGGAGGAGGAGGTGTGATGGTGTGGGGGTGCTTTGCTGGTGACACTGTTGGTGATTTATTCAAAATTTAAGGCATACTGAACCAGCATGGCTACCACAGCATCTTGCAGCAGCATGCTATTCCATCCGGTTTGGGTTTAGTTGGACCATCATTTATTTTTCAACAGTACAATGACCCCACAAACACCTACAGGCTGTGTAAGGGCTATTTGACCAAGAAGGAGAGTGATGGGGTGCTACGCCAGATGACCTGGCCTCCACAGTCACCAGACCTGAACCCAATCGAGATGGTTTGGGGTGAACTGGACCGCAGAGTGAAGGCGAAAGGGCCAACAAGTGCTAAGCATCTCTAGGAACTCCTTCAAGATTGTTGAAAGACCATGCCCGGTGACTACCTCTTGAAGTTCATCAAGAGAATGCCAAGAGTGTGCAAAGCAGTCATCAAAGCAAAAGGTGGCTACTTTGAGGAACCTAGAATATAAGACATGTTTTCAGTTGTTTCACACTTTTTTGTTAAGTATATAATTCCACATTCATAGTTTTGATGCCTTCAGTGTGAATTTACAATTTTCATAGTCATGAAAATACAGAAAAATCTTTAAATAAGAAGGTGTGTCCAAACTTTTGGTCTGTACTGTATATCACATGATTAAAAACAGACTAGCTGCATCCTTCTATGTAGAAACAGGAGGTCAATTTTGCCTGTATAACTCACCAGTCACAGCAAAAGTCCCTGGTAAGGGGAAGGATGGAGCAGCTGGGTTAGTAGTTGAAAAGGGGAATGAATTCTGCAGTCCCAAGGTACTTCCTGTGCATAAACCAGAGAAGAGAGAAGAATTAACTGGGTAGAAAAGCAAAATGAGCAATTGTAAGTACACAGTGCTATATAATATGATGGCTGAACAATATAATATGATTCACTGAACTATTATTATTACTATTATTATTATTATTATTATTATATATTTTTACAGTGCCATTTATTCCATGGCATTTTACATGTGAAAAAGGGGGCAAATATAGACAAATACATTAAACATGAGCAAAAAACAAGGCACATAGGTAAATAAGGAGGGAGGACCCTGCCGGCGAGGGCTCACAGTCTGCAGGGGAAGGATGAGGATACACTAGGAGAGGGTAGAGCTGGTTGTGTGGCGGATCAGTAGGTTGAGGATCACTGCAGGCTGTAGGCTTCTCGGAAGAGGTGATTCTTTAGGTTCTTTTTGAAGGTTTCTATGGTAGGCGAGAGTCTAATGTGTGGGGGGTAGAGAGTTCCAGAATATGGGGGAAGCACGGGAGAAGTCTTGGATGCAGTTGTGGCAAGGTTAGGAATGAGGTGGGATGGGAGTGGGTCAAGAGTGCAGGTGGTGAGGTGTGATTTTGACAGGAGGGTGGAGAACTGATCTTCTACCATGGTGGAGAAGCTGGTTTTGGAGGAACAGGGTTGAGCAGCTAAGAGTGGCAGAGTGGCATTGGGTGCTGTGGGCCAAAGCTTTCTCTGATCGTATCGATCTTCTGTTTAAAGATAGAGTCAAAGTCTTCAGCAGAAATGAGAGGGCGGGAGAGGGTGCGGGGGAATGGAGTAGAGAATTGAAAGTGTTGAAAAGCTATTTAGGGTTGTGAGACAGGGAGGATATGAGAGATGAGAAGTAAGTTTGTTTTGCGGCAGTGAGCGTGGACTTGAAGCTGGCGAGGGACTGCTTGTATGCAGTGAAGTGGTCGGCAGAGCAGGATCGCTTCTTTCTCCACTCAGGGATCCTGGAAGCCTGTCTCAGTTCTTTGGTCAGGTTGGTCAGCCAGGGCTGCCTGTTGAGTGTACGAATTTTGCTATGCATGAGCGGGGCGGCCAAATTTAGTGTTGCTGTTATTGTGGTGTTATCAAAAGTGGCAGCAGCATCTATGTCATGAAGGGAGGTTATGTCTGTAAGATGGAGAAGGGACGCAGAGAGTGATTGTAAGTTGAGGTGTTTGAGATTTCTGCAAAGGTGAGTGTGTTTGTGAAGTGGGGGTTGCACACTTGGAGAGGAGAGGGAAGAGAATGTCAGTAGGTTGTGGTCAGACAGGGGGAGGGGTGAGTTACTGAGATTAGTAAGGGAGCAGAGGCAGGTGAAAATAAGGTACAGGGTGTTGCCATCTTTGTGAGTGGCCTCAGAGGACCATTGAGTGAAGCCAAAGGAGGCAGTAAGCGATAAAAGTTTAGAGGCAGCTGAGGTGGAAGTGTCAATGGGGATATTGAAGTCACTCATGATGATAGTAGGGATGTCAGCAGAAAGGAAATTAAGCAGCCAGGTGGTGAGATGGTCGAGAAAGGTGGAGATGGCTAGTTCTGGGGGGCAGTAGATGACAGCCAGCTGGAGGTTGGAGGGGGAATAGATGCGGACAGAGTGTACCTCGAACGAGGGAAGAGTAGCGGAGGGTGATAGCAGGATTGGAGTAAAGGAGCAGGTGTCGAAGGGGAACAGGCCAACCCCTCCACCACGTTTGTTGCTTGGGTGAGGGGTGTGAGAGAGGTGGAATCCGCCATAGGAAAGTGCAGCTGGAGAGGCTGAGTCAGATTGGGTGAGCCAGGTTCCAGTGATGCCAAGGAAGGAGAGTTTGTTGGTGATGAAGAGGTCATGGATAAATGGCAGTTTGTTGCAGACAGAGCGTGCGTTCCATAGTGCTCCAGGTAGGGGGACAAGGGGAGTGGGGGCTGGATGAATGGGATCGTGGCAGGGGGTTACAAATGAGTGTGGGGATGTGTAGAGGAGGGTCAGGATTTGGGGATACGTCACCAGAGATGAGGAGCAGCAGAGAGAGCGTTAGAAGGTGGGAGCAGGATAGGACATGATGCGGCAATGTGTGTCTGGAGAAAAAGGATTGTATGTGGAGGAACAGTTCTGAGGAGATGAGATGGCTGGGGAGTATTGAGGGATAAATGAGTAGTTCTTTACTAGGTGGAGGGATTGCAGGAGATTGTAAGAAGGAAAGTAGTGCGGGGGTGAAAGAGAAAAGAAACCAAAACATTGTAGTGGTTTGATATTCTGTTACCTAACTATGCGGATTTACCGCATCCAATATATTTACATTGTGAACATTTCTGTTGCAGAGACTAGCGTCTCTGCAACAGAAATTGATGTGTTGCGGCTCATAAACCCGCGTCACAGATGAGTTTACCCAGTGTCAAATAGAAGCACAGTGGACATGGGATTTCTATAAATCCCATCCACTGTACTTGTACTGTACAACACAGTGTTTTGAAAGCAGCGCAAGTGCACTGTATCCAAAATGGTGCTATTCCTGATCATGGGCACAACCTCTTAAATAATAATAATTTTATTTATATAGCGCCAACATATTCCGCAGCGCTTTACATTATAGAGGGGATTTGTACAGACAATAGACATTACAGCATAACAATAATCATAGTTCAATAGAGGTGGATGGAAACAATTGCTTTCGTTGTTCGGACCAGCTATAGTGTAAGGATCAGGAGTTCATGTAAAGCTGAATTGAATTAAAGGTTTTGAATGAAGGACTCTCCTTTTTGATCTCAGTATGTTTTAGTACTCAAGTTATGGCTAAGCTTCATCACAAATTTATGAATATTTAAAGCTTTACCTCAATGTCCTACATTTTTGCTCAAAGCTGCAACAAGATTGAGAAGAGACATTGATGATCTATTCAGAAGGAGCTATTCATACTCTACAATTAGGAAAAACCCCCAAAAATGTGAATACAAAGATGACCTGTCACTGTCAATTCTCTTGATGTGTCTCAGTAAATACTAAAACGTGGAAAAAGCAAAAATTAAATGCTTTTAGCGCTTCTGTTCTTAAAACTCTATATTTAATGAGAACAAAAGCAAGGAGCGCAAAATGTGTAAATCTGGTGATTTAGTGAATTATCAAAAAGTGCCAAGTGGCTATTCACCGAATGGGGTTGTGCACCCCTGCACAACCTCAGTTTGCACTTGAAGGGATGATCCCTAAGGACTGTTGGAGACTGCTGTGCACTGCCACTGCTGGCCAGCACTGCCGGGTTCTGGTACCACCTGATGAAGATAGTGTTATGCTATCGAAACGCGTTGTTGAGATCGAAGGATTAATAAAGGTTTGTTAACCAGCTTGCTGTCCCTACATTTATCCCTTATTTCAGTGCTCCACAGACCGCTACAACCTTTTTCCTCCATAAAACTCTATATTGTATAGTTCCTCATGTTTATGAATACATTGAATATTGGGTGTAGCAATGAACTGATTGATCCACGGAGGCTGAAGATTGAGTTAAATTTCCTGAAGTTCGCTGTTTCATGCAAATTTGAATATTTTGAGATTTGATTAATAGTTTGCAAAAATAACTTGCCTGACACAGTTTCCCACACTGCTGAAAAATCAGAAAGCCAGCTAATTTCATTTTGCATTGTTGCTCAGGTTTTCCCACAATGCCTTGCAGGTATGACATTTCATACCTTGTACAGTGGTGATCAGTACCGGGGCCATAACACATCAGTGGTTCCCAGTGGAGCACAGTTCGTATGGCAGAGTTGTTTTCCATCTCCAGAGACACTCTCTCCTGTAGTGTGTAAGTTCTTATGATCAGCGGGGTCCTTTTCCCTCTTTTTCCCCCTGCAGAGTGTAAGCTCTTATAATCAGTGAGGTCCCAAACAGATCAGCAATCTGATCATTTCAATATAGAACTTAGCAGATTGCTGAACTGTTTGGGCACAGTGCAATAGAAGTATGATTTGCATAGGCTGGTATAGGAAATATGCAGTGGCAGTAACTTTGAGTCAATGAATCCCAATTGGGTTGTTTTTCTTTGATATCTATAGACTAACCGCTAGTATGTTCAGATTTGGTAATGACTTAACCCTTGAACATTTGCCACTGGTTGTTAGGTGTCGAGTTCCCGCCGCTGCACAGGGGGAATCTCGAACCGTGTCTGCTGCGGTCTCCTATTCTTCTCCAGCCACAGTGGAGAATGCTCAGTGGAGACGTCGGTCCCAGCATCTGGCTCAGGCTGATACTGGACGACTGGTTACTACTGCCCTTCCAGGCTCTGTCATTGAAGCCAGCAATGTTCAGCAGCAAGCAGGTCTTTCTGGGACTAAGTCCCGCTTTTCCCATACTGAGCGTGCCCATGGGATGACCTTCCATTGGAGGTCTGGGGTGTCAGGAGTCGAGTTCCCGCCACTGCACAGGGGGAATCTCCAGCCATGTCTGCCATTCTGCATCAGCCGCAGTGGAGCCTGCTCAGCAGAGACGTCGGTCCCAGCGTCTCACTGAATCTGATACTGTGCAAAGGGTTACTGCTGCCTCTCCAGGCTCTGCTATTGTACCCTGCACTGGTCTGCGGCGAGCAGGCTTTTCTGGGACTAAGTCCTGCTTTGCACACACTGAGCATGCCCAGGGTAAGATCTCTCAATGGAGATCAAGGGTCACATGCTCAGGTACTGTAGCAGCTATCATTGGTCCTCCAGGAAGGTCTTGTACCTGATCAAGTTCTGTGGCAGCCTTCCATTGGTCCTTCTGGGAAGGTCCTGAAGTTGCTGCAGCTATCAAAGGTTCTCATGACCGCACAGCCATGCGCTAGGATCAAATATGTACGAGCTCAGCACCAGTGTGGTAGTGTGTGTGGTCAGGGACCCGGCTAAAACAAGCCCTTAGAATGCTAGTGCAGCGCCCCAGAGTCCTGGTCGTTGCAGTGCTGTGGCTTCGCCGCTAAGGGGAGCCATGGTACGTTCGATGGCACCGAAGGAGTTCCTCCAATCAGGTATCACAGACACCAATATGTTTCACAGCTGGGCCTCCGGGGGGAGCTAAGGGTGCTATTCATTAGGCCACTCCCCACCATAGTGGGTAAACTGGGGGTCAGGCAGGAAGTTAGAAGAGAACGCTGACGGGATTGAACGGAGCAACACCCTGTGGCAGGGGGTGTTGTGAAGGGAGAGACTGTAGGGTCTCTGCCAGGGGTGGGATCCTGGCAGAGGCTTGGCATTGAAAGAACGTAACGGGTCCGCGCAGGCTCCTGGAAGCGGCGGGACTCAAGAAAGGACTAGAAGCGAGATAGATTGTGCTGAGTGAGAAACGAGATCAAGCAGAAGGAGAATACCAGCAGGGGTTTTGTTGAAAGAGGCAGCACCCTGCTGAGGCGCAATACCGGCGGCCGGAACGCCGAGGGAGTGGATTAGAATACAGCTTCAAGCCATACTCCAAACAGCGGCAGGACAGTCGGTCTCAGGCGGGCTGTCTACCACATATCACCTATGAAGTCTTGGGGGGCAATTGCGGGAGAGGGGCGACTCTAGGGTCCCGGAAGAACTCCAGGCCTACCTGACAAACGGGTGCCATTCCAACCTGAATACAGGGAAGGGGTGGATTACAGAGGAACATCAAATCGAGTTGTGAGGGAACTTAAGAAACAGACACAACCGTTGTGGGGTACTTTCCGTGAGCACAGCAGGGAAGGACTACAACACATAGCGCTAGAAGGAAGGCACAGATTTCCACCTGAGAGGAGAACTCTGGAGGTGCCATTGGACCGGCCGGACTTGCGTAGCCTGGTGAACCGTGTTCTGGACTGAGGACTCAGAGATCTCCAGTAAAGAGGTAAAGAGACTGCAACCTGGTGTCCTCGTTATTTACCGCGACTTACACCCCACAACCGCACCGCTCCATCGCTACCATTACTACCACCTATTACACCGGACGTCCCCCACTGACGGACAGGGCCACGGACCGGGTCTAGCCACCGTGACAACCCCGAGACTGAGAACTAGAGGCCCGGCTCCGGGTACCCCTCGGCCCTGCGGCGGTGCGGGGGCGCCGCAGACTTGGCGTCACGAACAGGATCTACTTAAGCCTGAAGAATCAGGTCATGTGTGCCTAGAGACTGTGATTTGTTGTGCTTGGACTGTACTTTATTACAAAGACTGTGCTGTGCCAGTTGCCGCCAAAATCCGCTGCCATTGCAGCGCTGAGGAAAGCGCAGGAAGAGAAGAGGGGCGTGGAGTGGGCGTAGACGAGCTGGAGAGCGCGAAGAATAATGGCCGCCCAGTCTAAGTATTTTTGTGTCCTGAGGACGTGCCCGTCAACTGCTGAGGTCCGCCTCCTGATTCTGGCCGGAGGGTGGATACCATGGGGACGGGGCCGCCCACGGAAGAGACCGCGGGAAGACGACGCGGAAGAGGAGAAAAAGATGGCGACATTCAGAGTACCACGCGGAGCTGACCCGGCTCGGCCTGAGGATACGCAGCCTGAGGTAGCCTCAGGGGCGCCCACATTGCGGGGTTCGGCCTTGGTAGGGCCACCGATGGGACGACCCCCTCCGCCGATGTCCGCGGAGTGTGCGGCTGCAGCCGAGACCCGACAGCTGGCACGCCGCCTAAAGAATGACACCCGTGTGCTAGCTCGGATGGGGCAGCCAACAGAAATCCGCCTGTCCCCAGTGTCCCCTGCTCCTTCCCACCTGGCCGTGTCCGAAGATACACCACCGACGTCGGACTTGAAAATAATTCCGGATGCGGAGCACTTCCGGCGTCTGATGGCAGCCTGGCGGAGCCGGCCCCAGCCCGCCGAGCAGATTGACCTGGTAAGCCCCCCAGAGATCCCACCGATGCACTGGGGTGTAGTGGTGGCCTTCAATCCCCAGTCTGGACGGGGAATAATCCAGGAGATTGGGGAGCCACTACAGGTCCGTGTGGATCGGATAGAGGTGGAACCAAGCAGCGGGAGGTTCGATTGCAACTTAGAGCCAGGTGATGCTGTCACCTACACGCGGTGGAGGAGGGCCACGGGTGAGACGGGCTGGATAGCCCGAGGCGTGCAGCGATGCGTTGCCCTCCAGGCTGCTGCGGGGGCACCGGAAGACGATACTCCGGCGAGGAAAGCTGCAGAGCCTGGTCCCGCGGAACCATCAGAAGCTCGACCTCACCGTGCCCCGGGGGAACGTGTACGGTTGCCGACAACGAGGATCTCCCAGCGGGGGATTCTGGCAATGCTGGGACCGGAACGACGCCCTGGCTCACCGGAACGATCTGTTGGTTTGGTGAGGCCGGAGAGAAGACCCCCGGCCACATCTCAACGGTAAAGTAATATTACTGCTAAATGTACATAGTTACTGTTCTTCCAAGTTGCTGCTAGACCCGTTCAGGGTTAAAGGTGACCCCTTTGTTGACCCGGGGTCACTGTTGTTTTCCTGAAGTTTATACAAGTTTTTAAAGTTACACAAACTGCAGAAATCATGGACTGTGCATGATTCGAACTTTCTTTTGTAAATAGTTTGCACCTTCTTAAAGGTGCTCCCTACTGGTTTTAGCCAAAGACACTTTGCGAAGATATTTGCCCTATTGGTTTGAGCCAAAGACACTTTGTGAAGATACCTTTCCTACCGGTTCTAGTTAAAGACACTTTGCGAAGATACCATACCAGAACCTTTGCGTGGGCTGGTAGGCTGAGAAAACAAGCTACCTCAGAAAGACTTGGTCCCCTCTTAAAGGGGATGCGAAGAATTGAACTTGAGAAAGATACTGTTGCAGAACAGTAATGCCATGATGATGCTTTGAAAAGAAATGTAACTGTTTTACATGAAAAGTTATATGTGTTTAAATTGTTTGAATTGTGAAATCTGAAAATAATGTTTTGCAGAAAGAAAAGATGCAGAGAGCCCGTAGGGGTAGAGATAGAGATCTGCATAGCTGAAAGTAAGGAAGTAATGATGAAGGTGAGGATAGAAGGTCAACCCTGCGTCCCCATAGAAAGTTACTTTGTTACTAAGGACAGAAGGCGAACCCGTAGGGGTTAGAGAGTGAGTCCTTAAAGGAGCCGAGTAGAGCTGGCTCAGAGTTCTTTAAACGAAAGGAATGTTATGACTATACTATGTATAGTAGCGAAAGGCAGTAGGCCCTGGCTGAACGGGGCGGTCCTGTAAAAGAAAGGAGAGGCAGTAGGTCTGGTGCCATAGGGACAGGCGGTCCTGCAGGTTCAAAGTAGGAGAATGTGAAGTTACCTTACTCTGTAATGTGATTATAGGAAGGCCTTTGGTAAACTAAGAGTGTATGTTTCTTAAAGGCAATGTTAATTTATTGTTCCAGAATTTGCACTAAGTAGAATACCCGGTTGGGTAACAGGAGTTATGCATAGCCTGTAATTTATAATGTTGACCATGTTTGTAACGTTAAAAGTGTCCTCACCTCCCATAAAGGGAAGCCTGTTCAAGTATACTTATCGTTTTGCACTCAACAAAATTGTATGTCTTTTTGCTAATCTGTATTGTTGTTTTTCTTCCCAGTCCCGGAGTACTGTGTTTAACCAGGGGGGAGTGCAGCGCCCCAGAGTCCTGGTCGTTGCAGTGCTGTGGCTTCGCCGCTAAGGGGAGCCATGGTACGTTCGATGGCACCGAAGGAGTTCCTCCAATCAGGTATCACAGACACCAATATGTTTCACAGCTGGGCCTCCGGGGGGAGCTAAGGGTGCTATTCATTAGGCCACTCCCCACCATAGTGGGTAAACTGGGGGTCAGGCAGGAAGTTAGAAGAGAACGCTGACGGGATTGAACGGAGCAACACCCTGTGGCAGGGGGTGTTGTGAAGGGAGAGACTGTAGGGTCTCTGCCAGGGGTGGGATCCTGGCAGAGGCTTGGCATTGAAAGAACGTAACGGGTCCGCGCAGGCTCCTGGAAGCGGCGGGACTCAAGAAAGGACTAGAAGCGAGATAGATTGTGCTGAGTGAGAAACGAGATCAAGCAGAAGGAGAATACCAGCAGGGGTTTTGTTGAAAGAGGCAGCACCCTGCTGAGGCGCAATACCGGCGGCCGGAACGCCGAGGGAGTGGATTAGAATACAGCTTCAAGCCATACTCCAAACAGCGGCAGGACAGTCGGTCTCAGGCGGGCTGTCTACCACATATCACCTATGAAGTCTTGGGGGGCAATTGCGGGAGAGGGGCGACTCTAGGGTCCCGGAAGAACTCCAGGCCTACCTGACAAACGGGTGCCATTCCAACCTGAATACAGGGAAGGGGTGGATTACAGAGGAACATCAAATCGAGTTGTGAGGGAACTTAAGAAACAGACACAACCGTTGTGGGGTACTTTCCGTGAGCACAGCAGGGAAGGACTACAACACATAGCGCTAGAAGGAAGGCACAGATTTCCACCTGAGAGGAGAACTCTGGAGGTGCCATTGGACCGGCCGGACTTGCGTAGCCTGGTGAACCGTGTTCTGGACTGAGGACTCAGAGATCTCCAGTAAAGAGGTAAAGAGACTGCAACCTGGTGTCCTCGTTATTTACCGCGACTTACACCCCACAACCGCACCGCTCCATCGCTACCATTACTACCACCTATTACACCGGACGTCCCCCACTGACGGACAGGGCCACGGACCGGGTCTAGCCACCGTGACAACCCCGAGACTGAGAACTAGAGGCCCGGCTCCGGGTACCCCTCGGCCCTGCGGCGGTGCGGGGGCGCCGCACTGGCACCTCCGGTGAGGAGTTTTGTGTGTATGCAGTCAGGGAACCGGCTGAAATAAGCCCCTAGAATGCTGGCACCTCTGGCGAGGAGTTTTTTATGAGTGAATTCAGGGCTGGCTAATAGCTATTAGAATTCCGGCTCCACCGGAGAGGAGCTGCGTGTTTGGTTTGGACTGTATGACCACTGTCAGCTCTACTCAGTAGCTGTGTCCCCTGTGAGCTAAACAGGGCACAGCGTTCTCTTTACTACGGACTCTGTGAAGTAACAGAGTTCATTTATTCTAATTTACTTCACCGCCTTACTTAGCAGCAGGTTCTTTCCTGCACGGTGGATCCTGGGTGGCGAACGCACCTATCTCACCTAATAAATATAGTCGGTGCGTTCCGCCAACCTTAACATGGGGTCACATGCTCAGGTCCTGTGGCAGCTCCTATTGGACCACCAGGAAGGTCCTTGTCTGCTACAGCTAAAAAAGGTTTGCATGGCCGTACGGCCATGCGCTAGTATCAACTTATGCTTTGAGCCTTGCTACTGTGTGGTCATGTTTGCATGAGGTCAGGGTTGGCTAAAATAAACCCCTAGAATATCGGCACCTCCGGTGAGGAGTTTTGTGTGCTTGGATTCAGGTCTTGGCTGAAATAAGCTCCTAGAATACCGGCACCTCCGGTGAGGAGTTGTTTGTGTGCTATGCTGACTGCATGACCACAGTTTGCTCTGCTTGGTAGCTGTGTTCCTCTGTGAGGTTAACAGGGCACAGCGTTTCCCTATCCTAGCGATTCTGTGAAGTAACAGAGTTCACTAATACCACCATATAGCGCCGCCAATTACTAGCAGCAGGTTCATCTCCTGCACGGTGGACCCCGGGTTGCCAACACAGCTATCATTACATCTATTTATACTTGGTGCGTTCCGCCAACCCTAACACTCGTTAACTGAGTTCTGTGAGTGGCTATGCAGCAATAAAGATTATTGTATTGTAGCTTTGCCATATCCAATTTATCAGAATTGTACTTTGCTATGCCCTATAGAAAATAATTTATAGTGGTTGTGTGTCAATAAGGGGGTTATCAACTAACAGTCCAGGAAGAGACAATTATCCTGGGTATACTTCCTTGAACCCATATTTTGCCCTCCTTCATATCCCCATATCATGGGTAGCAAATAAAAGAAAGTTTTAGGGCATTAAAGGGTGAGTCTTTGTTGAGCGGGGGGCGCCACTTTGCGTATTGTAATAGGGTGCCAACCTACACAGCCAGGAAGGGACTCTGAAAATAGGGATTGTGGAGGGTAAGAATTTATACACTCCCCTCCCACCATCTTTGGTTCCCCCTAATAAACTATAACAAACTAACCAATAAGACATTCATCTTGTTTTTGGTTTTCTTTGGTACCTATTGTTATTGTTGTCATGGTGGCTTATTGTTATTTAGGACCATATCTCTAGTCCCTGGACTGTACATTTAATGTTTTAAAAACACAGTTATTTTTTGGTTGGGATTCTTATTGTGATATGTGTTTGTTGTGGCTTTCCCTCCCATAGGGATTTCTAGGGAATTTAGGGCAAGCCACCGTTGAGTGGGGGAGCCATTTGCATCTCAAGAGGGTGCCAACCTCCGCTGGCAGGCAGGGTTCAGTTAGGGTGAATTAGGGTCATAAAGGCCTATTGAGTACCCCTGCTGTTGTATCAACTAGTGGTTACAAATCAGCAATAGATTTTAGTTTTTTCTATTTTGTTTGGCTTTTCACTTTTTGATGTTTGTGTTTTTTTTTTCGTTTTTTAAAATACTTATCAATAAAACTTAATTTTTAGAGGCATTTATTACAAGCATTCCAGTATTGACTGTCGTGCAAATTTACTCCCTGCAAAACAAATGTTTTAGCAAAATTTGGCTAAGTCAGGGAATTTGAATTGCAAAAAAGATCCGCTAATTTCATGCTACAATTTCCATTGTCAAAGGGGTGTGTCCTTGCAGAGTCTCGCATTTTTATCAATTATTAGACAGTGTCACGGTGTCGGAACAGGTGGGGACACACCCCAACAGGTAACCACATATCTCACAATTTATTCATAAATTTCTGGTAAAGAATAACAGAGGAATGACTTAATGCATAAAAATATGCAAAAAAGCAATAATGCAGAAAAGATGCAAAATGATAAATAAAAGGGTTATTAGTTACCATATTTAGAAGTTGTTACCTATCCATAGGATAGAATTTGTTGATCTGTGGGGATTGGACTTCAGGAACCTGCACTCATCCCGAGAACAGGGTTATTCAGGGGCTTTGAAAGTAACGGTGATGTGCAGCATCATTGTGCATTCATTCTCTATAGGATTTCCAGAGCAAGCCAAGCCCTGTACTCTATTTCAGGCAGTCTTATAGAGAATGAAAGGAGTGAAGATGTGCATATTTGGTCATGGCTCCATTCAGATGTAGCATTTTGGAGCCCATTTCTTCAGATGAGTGAGGGTCCCAGTGGTCAGACCACTGATCAGCAAATTATCAACTGTCCTGTGGATAGGGAATAAACACTTTAAAGAGGTTGTCCAGTACTTTAACATTAATTACCTAGCTTCTGGATAGGTCATCCATGTCTGATTGGAGGAAGTGGAGAAAGCGATATCGGGCAACCCCCGCCGATCAGCTCTTCTCGGTGCCAAAACTGCTCAGTTACGAGCTATTCTCTCTACTGTTATTGATTTGATTTGGGGCGGATGTGCATTACCCAGCCACAGCCATTATCAGTAGTAACTGAGCAGTTCCGGCCGGCAATGAGAACAGCTGATCGGCGGGGGTGCTGTGTGTTGTACCCCCATCGATCAGACACTGATGACCTATCCTTACGATAGGTCATCAATGTTAAAGTAATAGACAACCTCTTTTAGTAAAATACTCTACTAGCGCTTTCTGCAGGTTTCTACTGACCGGTTGATCCTTTAATATGACTTGGAATTACAATTATGAGTTCCCTATCAAAACAATCAGTTCACATCTGCTTTTGTTTGATCACAAATGACCATAGCTTAAAACTTTAGGTCAGTGTGCATGGAGACTGTATTGAGGTTACATGGAGTTCTTGTGGTTGTACTTATGTGTGCCTTTAAATGGCACTTTATTATAGAGACATTATGCAACCTCTATGAAGCTTTTCATTATTTGTTGGCTTTTTTTTTGCATGGTGCCCAATAGAAAAATCTTGAAATACTTCTGTAAGAAATTGTAGGTACAGGATCGCCACAAACAATGGACATCATTATGCAGTACATCTCCATATGACTTGCATATACATGAAATCTAAAGCTTTGTTTTTAAGTCTTTTTGCCTAGAGTTACACCATATATTGGATGCAGCTAGTACAAGTCAATGAAATGCTTTTCAATCTCAGACATTTTGCCAGCAGTTGAAAGGATGAGACGGCCTAGTAGTAAAGAAATAAAAACAAAAACTTCATTGATTAAAAGCAAGCCCCTGGCTGTCATGACAGTATAACAGGATTTTGTAGCGTTCTGAGAACTTCCTCGTCCCAAGAGTATGAAGACAATAGTTCACTATCCAGAGAGCCAATAAATCAATTAGTTTGAACAGCCTGAGTTCAGGAAATGCATTTATTCTTTTCAATGAAAACATAGTTTTTACTTGTAACCATACTTCATACTGTTAAGGTCAATTTTTCATCTGGAAATTAAATTCAAGATCTGAAAAATTGCCTGTGAATTTTAAAAAGAAAGACATGTACTTTGTGAAAAAGGATCTCGATTTCTAATTACCGTCTCTCAATACAATTGATCATCAATCATCAGTATGAATAGGATATCTTTAAATGATGATTATGTAATTTACACACTCTTATTGTAGTTTGTAATTTAAAATACTGTAGTTATTTATTACCAATTAACTGAATTTAGTCATTGGTAGGCTGTGAACCATCAAGTTTTTGTTTCAAATATTTAGGGAAATATTATTCTGTTTTTAGAAATTCCTAATTAAATGGGTAATCTGATATGATGATAGCCCGCTCTTCCCTTTTATCATGGCAATTGTGGACACATTGTAGCAGCGCCAATGATCAGATGTTTTTAGCTGTGGCAGCAACTGGATGTAAACAGCGTAAGGAGCTAAAACAGCACAGTTCCGTACATTATTTGACGCCCACTCCTGGGCAATTCAGCTTAGCTATTACAGCCTCCTACTACTACTCTCTACAGGGTTAATACGATGCTGTCAGCTCAAACAGGCTACATCAGATAGTCCTGGCACTTGCTACTCTGTCTAACGGATCCCAGCCTTCATGATTTAACTTTACATGTTTAAATCTGGATCAAGACGTACAATGTGGCCCCCTGGATTTCATCCACGCAATGGCTTCTGGACGAATGAGTGCAACTGAGGCAAGAATAGTCAAACTAGCTTGGTCAGTAAGAGAGATGAGTGAACTTATTCGGAAATCTTTCTCCAGTCTCAACTTCAGCAAGAACATTGCACATTCGGATTCGTGTTCAGACTCTCGAGCTTTTTCCCTAAAAATCGGCAAATGTCGTCCAAAGTTCAGTAAATGTTTGCGTTCACTAAGGGTTCTTTCAGATGTCAGCATTTCCGGTAACAGCATGGGCAGCAAAAATGTCCTGCACATGTGCATACTAATGACACATGGATGATACATAGGGGAAAAAAAGTATTTAGTCAATCATCAATTGTGCAAGTTATTATTATTATTTATATAGCACCATTGATTCCATGGTGCTGTACATGAGAAGAGGTTACATATAAATTACGGATATCACTTACAGTAAGCAAACTAACAATTACAGACTGATACAGAGGGGCGAGGACCCTGACCTTGCGGGCTTACATTCTACAGGATGGTCAGGAAGGAGATAGTAGGTCGAGGGTTGCATTAGCTCCGGAGTTGGTGAGGCGGTAGCTCTGGTAGTGGTGAGGAGGCAGCGGGGTCAGTGCAGGCTGTAGGCTTTCCTGAAGAGGTGGATTTTCAGGTTCCGTCTGAAGGATCTGAATGTGGTTGATAGTCGGATGTGTTGGGGCAAAGAATTCCAGAGGATGGGGGATATTCGGGAGAAGTCTTGGAGGTGGTTGGGTGAGGAGCGAATAAGTGTGAAGGAGCGAAGGAGAACTTGGGAGGACCAGAAATTGCGTGAGGGAAGATATCGGGAGATTAGTTCAGAGATATACTGTATGGAGGAGACAGGTTATGGATGTCTTTGTAGGTCAGTATTAGTAATTTGAACTGGATACGCTGAGGGAATGGGATAAGGTGAAGAGATTTGCAGAGGGGGGAAGTGGAGGAGTAGCGAGGAGATCTTAAAAAGCTGAGAGAGGCCCGTAATTGACATAATAGGTAGACCACAACTATGAGAGTCAAAATGAGAAAACAAATCCAGAAAATCACCTTGTCTGATTTGGCGAGATATATTTGGCATATTATGGTGGAAAATAAGTATTTGGTCACCTAAAAACATGCAAGATTTCTGGCTCTCACAGACCTGTAACTTCTTCTTTAAGAGGCTCCTCTGTCCTCCACTCATTACCTGTAGTAATGGCACCTGTTTGAACTTGTTATCAGTATAAAAGACACCTGTCCACAACCTCAAACAGTCACACTCCATACTCCACTATGGTAAAGACCAAAGAGCTGTCGAAGGACACCAGAAACAAATTTGTAGCCCTGCACCAGACTGAATCTGCAATAGGCAAGCAGCTTGGTGTAATGAAATCAACTGTGGAAGCAATAATAAGAAAAAGGAAGAAACACAAGACCACTGATAATCTCCCTCGATCTGGGGCTCCATGCAAAATCTCACCCCGTGGGGTCAAAATGATCAAAAGAACGGTGAGCAAAAATAGCAGAACCACACGGGGGACCTAGTGAATGACCTGCATAGAGCTGGGACCACCATAACAAAGGCTACCATCAGTAACACACTACGCCACCAGGGACTCAGATCCTGCAGTCCCAGACATGTCCCCCTACTTAAGCCAGTACATAGCCAGTACAGTATATAGAGCAATTAATGGGTCAATTGATGTCACTTTTACTGGTGTCTGCCGTAATTTGAGCTGCTTTGGCAGGTTTTTGGCCCCCCTGCAGGTGTTGTCTATGCTTTTGGCTTTGCCTCCCATTGAATATAATGGGGTTCGAATATGTTCATCGAACCGAGCCTTGAAAGGTTCACTCATCTCTAGTCAGTAGCAGAGGAGTCAAAGCAAGGGACAGAAACAGAAACAGAAGGCAATAATGTGGTAAGAGGATTTACCAAGGATGGGTACCAGGAGGTCAGCAAAGACAAGCAAAGAATATATCTGGGGAGGATCACAGAGACAGATGAAGTCAGTGATACAAGCTGGGTCAAGAACAGGACAACTACAACAGAAGAATAACTGCAGAGAGCAGGAAGTTAAGAAACCACAATTACTGGTGGAGCGCCCCCACTGCCGCAGGGCCGAGGGGTACCCGGTACCGGGCCTCTCTGTCTCGATTCTGGGATTGTCACGGTGGCTAGACCCGGTCCGTGACCCTGCTGAGGGGCGTCCAGTGAAAGTTGAGAGTGATGATGGTGTGGTGCAGGTCGCGATGAATAATGAGGACACCAGGTTGCAGTCTCTTTACCTCTTTACTGAAGGCTTCAGGATCCTCAATCCGAAGTACGGTTAACAGGGCTTGCTGAGACCGGCCGGTCCGATGGCACCTCCAGAGTTCCCTTTGCAGGTGGAAATCTGTGCCTACCTTCTAGTGCTTGTGTGTTGTAGTCCTTCCCTGCTTAGCACCACGGGATAGTCCTCACAACTGTTGTGTCTGTTTCTGAAGTTCCCTCACAAGTGATTCTGATGTTCTTCTACGCCCCCCAGATGATATGGCTAGGACGCACCCGTATGACGGGTAGGCCTGGAGGTCTTCCGGGACCCTAGAGCCGCCCCTCTCCAACTGTTGCCCCCTATGTCTGCTTAGGTGATTTGGGTGAGACAGCCCACCTATAACTGACTGTCCTGCCGTAGGTTTGAAGTAAGGCCTGGAGCTCAATACTTCCTCGGCGTTTCCGGCCACCGGCTACGCGCCTCAGTAGGATGTTGCCTCGGTCTTATAGCACGACTCCTACTGGTGTTTTCTCCTTGTTGCGTTGATCTCGTTTCTCACTCTTCACAATAAACCTCGCTTCTTGTCCTTTCTTGGGGTACCGCCGCAATGAAGTGCAGGCGCGGTCCCGTAACGTTCTTTCTGTTCGCTAGGCCTCTGTCAGGATCCCACCTGTTGTGAATTCTGCTCTTGGGCTCCCTCCGGTGGTTGTTAGTGGTAGTGCAGTTGTCTTGGGGTTGTAATCCAGGGCAGGTGTTTCTGCTGATTTCAGCTCTTCTAGGTATTTAGGTGTGCAGGATCCATTACTCCTGGCCAGTTGTCCATTGTTCTTGGAGGGATTGCATCTCTCTCTGGTTCCTCATGCTCTGCTGCCAATTCAGCTAAGATAAGTGTCTGGTTTTTTGTCTCTGTGCACACATGCAGTGTGCTTTGCAATTCAGTGCAATTCATTGTGTTTTTGTCCAGCTTAGACTTTGTTTGGATTTTTCAGTCATGCTGGATTCTCAGGAGTTGCAGATATACTTGCTATGTCTTTAGTTAGATGTAGTATATTTGTATTTTCTGCTGTGGATATTTTTAGGATTTTAATACTGACCGCTTAGAATTCTGTCCTATCGTTTTCTATTTAGCTAGAAGTGCCTCTTTTGCTAAATTGTTTTTCTGCCTGCGTGTGTCTTTCCTCTTATACTCACAGTCAATATTTGTGGGGGGCTGCCTATCCTTTGGGGTTCTGCTCTGAGGCAAGATAGAATTCCCATTTCCACCTATAGGGGTATTTAGTCCTCTGGCTGTGTCGAGGTGTCTAGGACATGTTAGGTACACCCCACGGCTACTTCTAGTTGCGGTGTCAGTTTAGGGTTTGCAGTCAGTACAGGTACCACCTACTCCTGAGAAAGTCTCTCATGCGGCTCCAAGGTCACCGGATCATAACACCCACCCCTGACAGGGACCCCCCTGAATCTTCCCATGCAACACCCTCTGCCACAGGATGTTGCCTGGTTCCAACCCAGTCAGCTTCTCTCTAACTTCCTATCTAACCCCCAGTTTTACCAGATTGTGAGGAGTGGCCTAATACATAGCACCCTTAGCTCCCCCTGGAGGCCAGACTGTGAAGTGTATTGGTGTCTGTGATACCTGGTCAGGTGAACTCCTTCAGTGCCATCAGACGTACCAACACCCCCCTTAGCGGCGGAGCATCAGTACTGCAATGACCAGGACTCTGGGGCGCTGCACTCCCCCCCTGTTAAATCCAGTACTCCTGGACTGGGAAGAAAACAACAATACATGTCAGCAAAAAGACATACAATTTTTGAAATGCAATAACAAATACATTTTGAACAGAGCTTCCCTTTATGGGAGGTGAGGACACTTGAACATTACAAACATGGTTAAATATTTTAAATAACATACTATAAATAACTTCTGTTACCCAACCGGGTATTCTACTTAGTGCAATCACTGAACAATAATTTAACTTTGCCTCTAAGGACATATAAGCTGAATCCACTAAAGGCTTACTATAAAACACTATAAGGCTAATCAACTTTTCTTCATTTTCCAACTTTACATTCGCAGGACCGCCTGTCTATCTGCCCCAGGCCTACTGCCTCTCGCTCTGTTGCAGGACTGCCCCATTCCTCATCCGGGCCTACTGCCTTTCTGCTACTATACACAGTATAGAACTTATCTTCCTTCTCTCAGTTCAAGATCACCGAGCCATCTCTGTATGGCTCCCAGGAGGACTCGCCGACTAACCCCGTACGGGTTCACTTCCTGTCCTCATTCTCTAACACATTACTAAACATTTATTACAATCAACTGACTGACTACATATAACTTTTACATGTAAGCATTACTACTACTTCTTTTAAGGCATTATTATACTTTAAGTGCTTTTGGTAAACGTTCCCTTTAAGAGGGGACTAAGTCTCTTGGAGGTAGTGCAACTTCTCAAGCTGCAAGTTCGTGTAAGGCAGGGACTCCTGTACTGTTTCCAGGAACAGTTTCTTCGCAAAGAGTCCTTTTCCTTGTAAAACCAGTAGGGGGCACCTTTAAGAAGGTGCAAACTATTTACAATACAGTTTGTGAATCATTCACCGTCCAAGATTCGGTAGTTTTTTCCAAATAGGGGGTTTAAAGGAGCAAAAAGGGAAAACAAAAGCAGAAATAAAAAGCAATAGGGATCCCGGGTAAACAAAGGGATCCCTTTAAGAATAACCCTAGACGGGTTTAAAGCAGCAAAACATCAGGAAGACAAACAGTTAACTATTTACAGGTTCAGGTTTCCGAGGTTTAGTTGGACGGCTTCCAGGGTTGCACCTGGCACTTAACCCTTCGTGGCCTGGGAAAAGTGAGGTCCAGGGTTACACCCAGTGCTGGACAACCGCCGTTAATCCGTCTTTCATGTAAGGCTAAATCATGCGCAGCAATGGAGGTCTGCGCAGCTTGAGTAGGGGCATTTGCTGCAACAGAGGTAGCGGCTGCTGCAAGATCAGTCACTGGAATGGAGTCAGCAGCTGGGGCACTAGCAGTCGCTGGAGTGGTGTCGGTCATCAGGGCAGGGTAGTCCTTCATACCTGCTTCAGATGCGGTCCCTCCGGTGCCGGTCTGCTCTGCTTCCGCCGGGGTCTGGAACGCTGGTTGCGGGGCCTTGTACTGCGACGTTGTCATCTCCGTTTGCAGCATCTCGCTTTCCGGCAGGGCCTTGCTTTCCGGCTTCGGAGTGCCAGAACCTCTTTCCTGCTCTGGACCAGATGAGGCTGCCGACAGGCATTTGGTGAGGCTCCCGATGAAGTTCTTCTTCCACCTGGCCTCAGTGTTCAGCTGCGTCCACAGGAGTTGGTCGCTGAGCTCTTCCACACCAGCCTGCAGGAAATCAGCATCAGTGGTGGAGGACTGGTTACGGTGCCCCTCCGGGTAGCTGGGGGAATCCTCTGCTCCGACCCCAAGCTCCGGCTCCGGGTGGCTCGCCATGGCGTCCTCCACATGGCTGACTTCTTCTTTGTCCTTTTCCCATTCTCTCCTTCGTGAGCGGTTTCTTTTTCTTTGTCTCTGCCCACCATTGAGGATCAGGAGGCGGATCTCGGCTGCTGACTGACACGTCCTCAAGGGGCCGAAATATTTAGACTGGGCGGCTATTGTCTTTCGCGCTCTTCAGCTTGTTCACGCCCACTTCCACGCCCTTCTTCTTCTCCTGCGCTCCTCGTGGCACTGCAATGGCGGCGGTTTTGGCGGGAATCGGCAATGCACAGTCTTTGCAATAAGTCACAGTTCAAGCACAGTAAGTCACAGTTCCAAGGCACACATGACCTGATTCTTCAGGCTTAAGTAGATCCTGTTCGTGACGCCAAGTTGGAGCGCCCCCTTTGCCGCAGGGCCGAGGGGTACCTGGTACCGGGCCTCTCTGTCTCGATTCTGGGATTGTCATGGTGGCTAGACCCGGTCCGTGACCCTGCTGAGGGGCGTCCAGTGAAAGTTGAGAGTGATGATGGTGTGGTGCAGGTCGCAATGAATAACGAGGACACCAGGTTGCAGTCTCTTTACCTCTTTACTGAAGGCTTCAGGATCCTCAATCCGAAGTACGGTTAACAGGGCTGGCTGAGACCGACCGGTCCGATGGCACCTCCAGAGTTCGCTTTGCAGGTGGAAATCTGTGCCTACCTTCTAGTGCTTGTGTGTTGTAGTCCTTCCCTGCTTAGCACCACGGGATAGTCCTCACAACTGTTGTGTCTGTTTCTGAAGTTCCCTCACAACTGATTCTGATGTTCTTCTCCGTCCCCCAGATGATATGGCTAGGACGCACCCGTATGACGGGTAGGCCTGGAGGTCTTCCGGGACCCTAGAGTTGCCCCTCTCCAACTGTTGCCCCCTATGTCTGCTTAGGTGATTTGGGTGAGACAGCCCGCCTATAACTGACTGTCCTGCCGTAGGTTTGAAGTAAGGCCTGGAGCTCAATACTTCCTCGGCGTTTCCGGCCACCGGCTACGCGCCTCAGTAGGATGTTGCCTCGGTCTTACAGCATGACTCCTACTGGTGTTTTCTCCTTGTTGCGTTGATCTCGTTTCTCACTCTTCGCAATAAACCTCGCTTCTTCTCCTTTCTTGGGGTACCGCCACAATGAAGTGCAGGCACGGTCCTGTAACGTTCTTTCTGTTCGCTAGGCCTCTGTCAGGATCCCACCCCTGACAGGGACCCCCCTGAATCTTCACCTGCAACACCCTCTGCCACAGGATGTTGCCTGGTTCCAACCCAGTCAGCTTCTCTCTAACTTCCTATCTAACCCCCAGTTTTACCAGATTGTGAGGAGTGGCCTAATACATAGCACCCTTAGCTCCCCCTGGAGGCCAGACTGTGAAGTGTATTGGTGTCTGTGATACCTGGTCAGGTGAACTCCTTCAGTGCCATCAGACGTACCAACAACCCCCTTAGCGGCGGAGCATCAGTACTGCAAAGACCAGGACTCTGGGGCGCTGCACTGGCAACACCCTATAGTATGCTGGGAGTTTAAATACAGTGTGGTACTGCTTGATTATTACAGTTGGAAGCTGATTAAACCTATTGAGGTGCTGGACAACACACACATACACCCATTCTGTCTGGCTTGGAGGCACCATAAGGCCGAACCATACCAATATCCCTTGCTGGACAGTGTCTGCTCCGTCCAATGATGTTATTCATGATATCGTCAAAGCTGCCTGCAGAGTGAATATGATGACACCTGGTGAAAGAAGATGTTTCTGGAGCAGGTTACGACTGAGATGTAACACCATCTGCCTCCATACTGGAGGTTCAGCCTCCTTCAGCCACAGGGTATTTGGTCTCCCACTCCTCCTTTCAGGCAGCCTCTTTCTGTAGCTACCCCTACTCCTGTGTCCACTCTGCAACTTCAGTAGATATTAAAATTGTGTTGTGCTAGAAGTGAGCACCAACACTGCCAAGCTGAAAAATCCTTCCCTTCTGTACAAAAAGTGAGTCTGCTTCCAGTGTTTATTTAGTTACATGCTATAATGTGACAAAAGTGTATTTAATCTCTCCCCGAGCAACCAGATTGAAAGCCACAGTTGGCAATGAGCAGGTGTGATATCCCAGCAGCAACAGGGAGGAGGTACACTGAGGAGCTGTCTCCTCTCATAAAGTAATATATTAGTATTCTGAAAAATACAAAGCAGGGATGCTGGTGTACATAGGGTGTCACTAATATATAGTGAAATGGAAGAGATAAGAAAAATCAAAACTGCTCACCTGATGGTGTTATGCTGGATGCAGAACAATTGTAGGGGCATGCCAACATGGTAATGGGGTGTTCCATTCCATGGTCTCATTAGAAAACAATTGTCAGATGGAGTGTCAGAAAACATGTAAATGCAACAATAACCATTCTGTTTAACGTTATCTCTCAGAAATGTATAAAATATAGACAGACGTCCAGACAATGAATTCCTTTACTGAAATAACTGCAATGAGTTTTAAAGTTAGGAGGATGACTCCTTCATTGGGCATAACCTGTTCTTGGGATCGCTGGGTGGTGCCAAGCATCGGACCCCCATCAATCAGCAAGTTATTTCCTATCTTATGGATGCAGGATAACTTCAAATCTACAAAGTTACTTTAAATACAGTGACAGGGTCACTGGAAATGTATGTGAGGGGAGATATGTATCATGAAGATTGCCATCTTCCGTGAGAACCTAGAAGTTTCTCTCCAGCATGTTATGTGCTGAGAGGGGTTAATCAGCCATGACAGGGTAGGGTTTTTTTGTGAGTGGCTGTAAGAGATGGGAGGGATGGCATCTCACCATATCTCCACCCCAAGGGTGTGGTTTAGCAAGTTGATTCTCCAGCTACTGAGTTTTTTGCAATGTCTGTGGGCTGGAGGTAGGAGAGCTCTAGAGAAGTGTTTATGTGCAACTGTGCCGGACTCTGTTGATTGTACTGACAATGACTGTGCTATACTTTATCTTTTTTTATTTCCTGGTTTTGCCAGAAAGGCCGTGTTTATTTTGTTGAATCCTGCACTGGTTTATGCAGTGATTTAAATAAACCAGCAGAAGAAACGCTCCTGCGTCCACCTCTGTGAGCAGCTGAGTGAGTCGACCAATGACAGTATGTAGAATTATTAGTGTCTATGGTAAGAATACTGATTTAAGGATAACCTGTCACTAGATTAATGCTGTCCGAAATAGCGGGCAGCATGAATCAGAGCCTGGCTGCACAATTACAGCTAGGTATGTCTTTCTTTTGAATGTTGCAGCCATTTATGAGAACATAGTTTGAAGAGCCAGCTGTGGTCTACAGGGTGAGAATTTACTAGCCAGCTGCCTTCTCCCCAGAGCAGTTCCAGGTGATTAAAGGGAATCTGTCACCCCATTATTTGCCTATAAACTGTGGCCACCGGCATCAGGGGCTTATCTACAGCATTCTGTAATGCTGTAGATAAGCCCCCGATGTAACCTGAAAAATAAGAAAAACAAATTAGATTATACTCACCCAGGGGCGGTCCCGGTGTGGTCCGGTCCGATGGGCATCACGGTCCGGGTCCGGCGCCTCCCATCTTCATGCGTTGACGTCCTCTTCTTTGTTTCCTGTCGTGGCTCCTGTGCAGGTTTACTTTATCTGCCCTGTTGAGGGCAGCGTAAAGTACTGCAGTGCGCAGGTGTCGGGAAAGGTCAGAGAGGTCCAGTACCTACACACTGCAGTACTTTACATTACATAATGCTGTAGATAAGCCCCTGATGGCGGTGACCAAAGCTTATAGGCGAAAAATGGGGTGACAGATTCCCTTTAACAGGTCTCTTCGTATATAGACACATTTCAGAGACCTGCAAGTCACCTTGAGTGGGGCAAGGAGAAGCCAGCTGGACTAATCAGGTCCCCAGCCAGCTTTTCAAACTGTATTTTCTCTAAAATCCTGCAGCATTTCTGAGAAAGATATACCTGTTTGCAATCGCGCAGCCAGGTTCTTGCTCATGCTGCTTGCGTTTCGGGGAGCATGTATTTACTGACAAGTTCCCTTAAATATAATTGTACATGATTTCTGCCTAGCTGAACCAACCCTTTCTACCCATGAATAAGTTTTGTTTAGCTATAGTAAATGTATTTTTAGCTTTTTTTTTTTTGCTATTGTTTACCCTTAGGGTATGTAATGCATATTTAAGGGGGGAGCTTGCTACGCTATGTCTTTATTATGAATGCGTGATTAATGCTTGTATTACAATGAAAGAGGTCCTGTGGTTTTGCTTTTTTTCTGAGCAGCAACAACTTAATCATGTCTCACACCTAAAAAAGTAGCAAATGACAAATGTCTACGGCCACAAATGAAATATGACTTATTCATGCTTCTAATATTATAAATGCATAAGTCTTTTGTTTACTAATACTTGGTTTAGATACATTAAGAACTTTTCAGAGAGTGTTCAATTGGCCGGACTGTTATATTTCTATAAGACATAAGGTGTAGACGCAGAAGAGTCATTAACTACTCATCTAGGGGCAGTAATTCATCTTTTTATCAAATCTTTTCTTAATTTCTATTATAAAGGACCATACAATTAATTGCCGCTGACAAAATTGGAAAAATGGCAATTAATCTTATGTTTATTTTACTTACAAATAGATTTCACAGACACAAAAACACAAAGATCATATGGTCTAATACTATTGGATGCTTATGGCATATGTGATATTTTAAGTCTTTTCTTTATGATTGGGTTATGATCTTTTTTACATACCCATAGACTTAGATTATGACTTAAGTTAAGAGTTGATAGTAGTGAAAAATCTTAAAGCAGCTCTCCCAGGTGCGTTTGCTTCTGATAATAAGATTCCCTGCTGTTTGTAGATACAAAAATATGCAGGGTGTCATTATTTTATAGATGACTATGGCAGAAGAAATGAACACAGAGTAGAAGAAAGTGGAAGAATCTGTAGGGCTTGGAGTAAAAATTAGTAGATTCAAAACCAATGTTTATTTGGATACCATAACATGTAAATATTAATAAATAATACTTTATAGTTAGAATATACAGTTGAAATCAGAAGTTTACATTCACTACATAAAAAGTCACATCTTCATGTTTTTTCTCACTATCTGACATGAAATCAGAATAAACCTTTCCAGTTTTAGGTGAATTAGGATTACCATAATCTATATACTGTATATAAGAGGCATCGTGATTACTCGCTAATCCGGCCCCCTGCACAGTAGCTCTGCCCTCCACCACATCACCACACATAATCCTGCCCCCCACACCATTACCACACACAATCCCACCCCCACCACATTACCACACACAATCCTGCCCCCCCACCATATCACCACACACAATCCCACCCCCACCACATATAATCCTGCCCCCCACCATATCACCACACACAATCCCGCCCCCCCACCACATTACCACACACAATCTCGCCCCCACCACATTACCACACACAATCCCACCCCCACCACATCACCACACATAATCCCGCCCCCCCACATCACCACACATAATCCCACATCCCCACCACATTACCACACACAATCCCGCCCCCCACCACATTACCACACACAATCCCACCCCCCACTACATCACCACACATAATCCCGCCCCCCCACATCACCACACATAATCCCACACCCCCACCACATTACCACACACAATCCCGCCCCCCACCACATTACCACACACAATCCAGGCCCCCACCACATCACCACACATAATCCCGCCCCCTACCACATCACCACACATAATCCCGCCCCCCACCATATCACCACACACAATTCCACCCCCCACATCACCACACACAATCCCGCCCCCCACCACATTACCACACACAATCCCGCCCCCCACCAAATTACCGCACACAATCCCGCCCCCTACCACATCACCACACACAATCCTGCCCCCCACCACATCACCACACACAATCTCGCCCCCACCCCATCACCACACATAATCCCGCCCCACCACATCACCACACATAATCTTGCCCCCCACCACATCACCACACACAATCCCGCCCCCCCCACATCACCCCACATAATCTTGCCCCCCACCACATTACCACACACAATCTCACCACCACCATATCAACCCACACAATCTCGCCACCAACACATCACCACACACAATCCCGCCCCCCACCACATCACCACACACAATCTTGCCCCCACCCCATCACCACACATAATCCCGCCCCCACCACATCACCACACACAATCTCACCCCCACCACATTACCACACACAATCTCACCCCCACCACATCACCACACACAATCCCGACCCCCACCACATCACCACACACAATCCCACCCCCCACTACATCACCACACATAATCCCGCCCCCAACACATCACCACACATAATCCCGCCCCCACCCCAATACCACACGTAATCCCACCCCTCCACCACATCACCACACATAATCCCGCCCCCCACCACATTGCCACACATAATCCTGCCCCCCACATCGCCACACATAATCCCGCCCCCCACCACATTACTACACATAATCCCGCCCCCCACCACATTACCACACATAATACTGCCCCCTCACCACATTACCACACATAATCCCACCCCCCACCATATCACCACACATAATCCCCCCCACATTACCACACATAATCCTGCCCCCCACCACATTACCACACATAATCCCGCCCCCACATCACCACACATAATCCCGCCCCCCACCACATTACCACAGATAATCCTGCCCCCACCACATTACCACACATAATCCCGCCCCCCACCACATTACCACAGATAATCCCGCCCCCCACATTACCACAAATAATCCCGCCCCCCACCACATCACCACACATAACTCCGCCCCCACCACATCACCACACATAATCCTGCCTCCCACATTACCACACGAGGCTCCATCCCCACACTTTACTACATGAGGCTCCATCCCCACACATTACCACATGAGGCTCCGTCACCCCATATTACCACACGGGGCTCCGTCTCCACACATTACCACACGGGGCTCCATCTCCACACATTACCACATGAGGCTCCATCCCCCCACATTACCACACGAGGCTCCATCCCCACACATTACCACACGAGGCTCTGTCCCCATACATTACCACACGAGGCTCCGTCCCCAAAATTTTAACTTTATTTATGTTTTGTTATGAAATTTCTTTAGATGCTGGAATGAATAAAAAAATGCACATCTTACTGAATCCAGTTTATTTTTGATTTTACACTGCGAATAAAATGTATTATTAGTATTATTCAGATTTTTAATGATTATTATTATTAACTTCATTTTAAGTTGATTTACCACCTGCGTAAGCGCTATTGAATGTTGTCATTATTTACTTTAGTTTAATCACCAGCAGCGTTAATTAGATAGCAATGAGCGTGCCGAGCGTTAGCTGGCTGGAAACAGCTAGTTATTAACCCCTTCGCGCCATGCGCTGTACTAGTACTGCGCTGCCGGCACTGCATTTGTGCCAGCCGCAGTACTAGTACGGCGCACCGATCACCGCGGTCTCGCGCTGAGCACCGCTGTGATCGGGTGCGGGTGTCAGCTGTATATGACAGCTGACACCCCGCAGCAATGCCCACGATCGGCGCTAGCACCGATTGTGGGCATTTAACCCCTCTGATGCCGCTGTCAGTAGTGACAGCGGCATAAAGGGGGATCGCGCAGGGACGGGGGCGCCCTGCGCTCTCCCACCGGAGCAACGCGATGAGATCGCGTTGCTCCGGTGATCCGGAAGGAGTCCCCGGATCCAAGATGGCTGCAGGACTCCTTCCGGGTCATGAAATGACCTGGCTAGCCGGCGCCTGCTGAGAGCTGCTGAGAGCAGGCGCCGGAAAGCCTCCTGAGCTATGCACACTGTCAGATCAACGATCTGATCTAATGCAGTGATGTCCCACCCTGGGACAATGGTAGAAAGTAAAAAAAAAAAAATAGAATGTATAAAAAAATAAATAAATCCCCAAATAAAGAAAAAAAAAACATATCCCAGTAAATCCATTTATTTATATAAATTAAAAAAAACAATAAAAGTACACATATTTGGTATCGCCGCGTCCAAAATGACCCGCTCTATAAAACTATCCCACTAGTTAACCCCTTCAGTGAACACCGCAAAAAAAATAATAAAAAAACAAGGCAAAAAACAACGCTTTATTATCATACCGGCGAACAAAAAGTGGAATAACACGCGATCAAAAAGACGGATATAAATAACCATGGTACCGCTGAAAATGTCATCTTGTCCCGCAAAAAAAAAGTCGCCATACAGCATCATCAGCAGAAAAATAAAAAAGTTATAGCTCTCAGAATAAAGCGATGCAAAAACAATTATTTTTTTATATAAAATAGTTTTTATTGTGTAAAAGCGCCAAAACATAAAAAAATTACATATCGCTGTAATCTTTCTGACCTGAAGAATAAAGCTGCTTTATCAATTTTACCACACGTGGAACGGTATAAACGCCCCCCCTAAAAGAATTTCAGGAATTGCTGGTTTTTGTTCAATCCGCCTCCCAAAAATCAGAATAGAAAGCGATCAAAAAATGTCATGTGCCCGAAAATGGTACCAATAAAAACATCAACTCGTCCTGCAAAAAACAAGATCTCACATGACTCTGTGGGCCAAAATATGGATAATTTATAGCTCTCAAAATGTGGTGATGCAAAAACTATTTTTTGCAATAAAAAGCGTCTTTTAGTGTGTGATGGCTGCCAACCATAAAAATCCGCCAAAAAAACACTATAAAAGTAAATCAAACCCCCCTTCATCACCCCCTTAGTTAGGGAAAAATAATAAAATTTTAAAAAATGTATTTATTTTCATTTTCCCATTAGGGTTAGGGTTAGGGCTAGGGTTAGGACTAGGGTTAGGGCTAGGGTTAGGGTTGGGGTTAGGGCTGGGGTTAGGGTTAGGGTTTCAGTTAGAATTGGGGAGTTTCCACTGTTTAGGCACATCAGGGGCTCTCCAAACGTGACATGGCGTCCGATCTCAATTCCAGCCAATTCTGCTTTGAAAAACTAAAACAGTGCTCCTTCCCTTCCGAGTTCTCCTGTGCGCCCAAACAGTGGTTCCCCCCAACATATGGGGTATCAGCGTTCTCAGGACAAGTTGGACAACAACTTTTGGGGTCCAATTTCTCCTGTTACCCTTGGGAAAATAAAAACGTGGGGGCTAAAATATCATTTTCGTGGAAAAAAAAATATTTTTTATTTTCACGGCTCTGCGTTATAAACTGTAGTGAAACACTTGTTGGTTCAAAGTCCTCACAACACATCTAGATAAGTTCCTTGGGGGTCTAGTTTCCAATATGTGGTCATTTGTGGGGGGTTTCTACTATTTAGGTACATCAGGGGCTCTGCAAATGCAACATGACGCCTGCAGACCAATCCATCTAAGTCTGCATTTCAAACAGCGCTCCTTCCCTTCCGAGCTCTGCCGTGCGCACAAACAGTGGTTCCCCCCATGTATGGGGTATCAGCGTACTCAGGACAAATTGCATAATAACTTTTGTGGTCCAATTTCTCCTGTTACCCTTGGGAAAAAAAAATTGCGGGCTAAAACATCATTTTGTGGAAAGAAAAAACGATTATTTAATTTTCACAGCGCTACATTCTATACTTTAGTGAAACAATTGGGTGTTAAAAGTGCTCACCACACATCTAGATAAGTTCCTTAGTGGGTCTTCTTTTCAAAATTGGGTCACTTGTGGGGGGGTTTCCACTGTTTAGGCACGTCAGGGGCTCTCCAAACGCGACATGGGTTCCGATCTCAATTCCAGCCAATTTTGCATTGAAAAGTCAAACGGCGCTCCTTTCTTTCCGAGCTCTGCCATGCGCTCAAACAGTGGTTTATCCCCATATATGAAGTATCAGCGTACTCAGGACGAATTGCACAACAACTTTTGTGGTCCAATTTATCCTGTTACCCTTGGGAAAATAAAAAATTTGGGGCAAAAATATCATTTTTTGTGAAAATTAGTATGAAATTTTTTTACGGCTCTACATTATAAACTTCTGTGAAGCACTTGGAGGTTCAAAGTGCTCACCACACATCTAGATTAGTTCATTGGAGGGTCTACTTTCCAAAATGGTGTCACTTGTGGGGGTTTCCACTGTTTAGGCACGTCAGGGGCTCTCCAATCGCGACATGGGTTCCAATCTCAATTCCAGCAATTCTTGCATTGAAAAGTCAAATGGTGCTCCTTCCCTTCCGAGCTCTGCCATGTGCCCAATCAATGGTTTACCCCAACATGTGGGGTATCGGCATACTCAGGACAAATTGTACAATGACTTTTGTCATCAAATTTCTCCTGTTACCCTTGGTAAATTAAACAAATTGGATCTGAAGTAAAAATTTTGTGAAAAAAAAGTTAAATGTTCAATTTTTTTTAAACATTCCAAAAATTCCTGTGAAGCACCTGAAGGGTTAATAAACTTTTTGAATGTGGTTTTGAGTACCTTGAGCAGTGCAGTTTTTAGAATGGTGTCACTTTTGGGCATTTTCTGTCCTATAGACCCCTCAAAGTCACTTCAAGTGTGAGGTGGTCCGTAAAAAAAATGGTTTTGCAAATTTTGTTGCAAAAATGAGAAATCGCTGGTCAACTTTTAACCCTTATAACTCCCTAACAAAAAAAAATTATGTTTCCAAAATTGTGCTGATGTAAAGCAGACATGTGGGAAATGTTGTTTATTAACTATATTATGTGATATAACTCTCTAATTTAAGGGCATAAAAACTAAAAGTTTGAAAATTGTAAATTTTCATAATTTGACAAATTTTTGTTTTTTTCACAAATAAATGCAAGTCATATCGAAGAAGTTTTACCACTATCATGAAGTACAATATGTCACGAGAAAAATATGTCAGAATCACCAGGATCCGTTGAAGCGTTTCAGAGTTATGACCTCATAAAGTGACAGTGGTCAGAATTGTAAAAATTGGCCCTGTCACTTAGGTGAAAACAGGCTTCGGGGTGAAGGGGTTAATATTTGCCAAATGCCAGAATAATGAGAGAGAGAGAGAGAGAGAATGTTTTAAGGCATTTTTATTACTTACTGCAAAGTCAAAAGTTTTCATACATTTCATTAGTATGTGGTACCATTGCCTTTAAACTGAATGATTTGGCTCAAATGTTTGGGATCTCCATCCACAAGCATCTCACAATAGTTGGTCGGAATTTGGGCCCATTCCTTCTGACAAAACTGGTGTAACTGACCCAGGTTTGTAGGTCGCCTTGCTCGCACAGACCTTTGCCCATAAATTTTCAATAGGATTGAGATCAGGGCTTTGTGATGGCCACTCCAAAACATTGACTTTGTTATCTTTAAGCCACTTTGTTACCATTTTGGCAGTATGCTTTGGGTCATTGTCCATTTGGAAGACCCATTTTCACCCAAGCTTTAAATTCCTGGTTGATGTCTTGAGATGTTGCTTCAGTATTGCCACATAATCTTCTTTTCTCATGGTGCCATCTATTTTGTGAAGTGCACCAGTCCCTCCTGCAGCAAAACAACCCCACAACATGATGCTGTCACCCCTGTGTTTCACAGTTGGGATGGCGTTCATAGGCTTCCAAGCTTCACCCTTTTTCCTCGAAATGTAACGATCATCATTATGTGCAAAAAGTTCAATTTTAGTTTCATCAGACCACAGGACATGTCTCCAAAAATTAAGGTCTTTGTTCCTGTGTGCATTTGCAAACATTAATCTGGCTTTTTTTTACATTTCTTTTGGAGTAATGGCTTCTTCCTGGCAGAATGGCCTTTCAGCCCATGTTGATGCAGTCCTCGTTTTACTGTGGATATTGACACAATCTTACCAGCTTCTGCCATTATCTTGTCAAAGTCTTTTGCTTTTGCCCTTGTGTTGATATGCACTTATCAGACTAAAGCACGTTCATCTCTGGGACACAGAGCCCTTCTCCTTCCTGAGCTGTATGATGGCTGGACATTCCCATCTGGTTTGTACTTACATATAATTGTTTGTACAGGTGAACGAGGCACCTTCAGGAATCTTGAAATTGTACCCAAGGATGAGTCAGACTTGTGCAAGTCCACAATTCTCTTCCTGATATCTTGGCTGATTTCTTGAGACTTTCCCATTATGCTACACAAAGAAACAGTGTGTTTCAGGTGTGCATTAAAATACATCTACAGGTGTAGGTCTCTAATTAACTCAGATGTTGCCAAAAAACCTTTCAGAAACTTCCAAACACATGACATCATCATATGGGCAGTCCAGAATTGCTTAAAAGTATAGTTATTGTAGTGTATGTAAACTTTTGGCTTTGCAGTAAGTAAAAAAATGCCTTAAAACATTCTTTCCCTCTCATTATTCTGGCATTTGGCAAATATTAATAATTATAGTAATCCTAATTCACCTAAAACGGGAAAGGTTTATTCTGATTTCATGTCAAATATTGAGAAAAACATGCAGATGTGTCTTTTTATATAGTGTATGTAAACTTCTGGTTTCAACTGTACATGGACAAAAGTATAATGTTTTACTTCTTTTGTTTTATTGTATTTTTATTTTTCATGTTTATATTTAAATTGTAGGCAACACCAAATTGAATTGTGATATTGTAATCTTGTGCACTGACTAGAGATGAGCAGATCGATCCGTGGATGATGGACTTGAGTCAAATTTCCTGAAGTCGACATTTCTACCTGAATTTGCTATTCAATTAGTGATTGGAAAACAAATAAAAATGCAGACACACTTTCATTTCCCACACGCCTCACACTCTGTGACTGCCTAGTGGCATCAGTCACGGCATTGCAGGCTTCTCCATAATGCCCTGCAGCAATCACGTCACATGGTGTAGACCAGCCAATTAGGGGGAGTTAGCACAGACAGTATAAAAGACAGGGACCAGCCAGTGCGTGTCATGTTATGCTTGTACTGTATAGGGATAGGAGCTCAGAGCACACAGGATAGGGATGGAAAAAGGTCTAAAGTGATTGTGGTGTACTGTGTCTGTGCTGATGTACCATATTGAAAATGAGAGCGATAATTTCAGTCTCTGCGAATAGAAATCCAAGATTCAAGTGATGCAGTGGCATGTAAAAGTTTAGCCACCCCTGTTATTTTGAACAGTTAAGCAAGTTGAAGATGAAATGATGTCTAAAAAGCCTAACATTAAAGATGACACATTTCCTTCATATTTTTGCAAAAAATATAAATATACATATATACAGTGTGTCTGTAAAGTCATGGTGCACTTTTGACTAGTTACATGATCTATTTATAGTTTACATTTTGGCGCCATTTCTCTGGCCCAATCATATCAGACCTTTTCATGAGGAGAGATAACAAGAACCAATCAAACAACACAAACTCATTTAAGCTGTTGCTGAGCCCCCAGTCAGATTATCCCCTGATAAACTGAATTCTGATTAATACACTGTCAGGTCTGTGACATCATGCAACCACAAGCTTATGCCAGCTGTGTGGTTTTCCATGCCAGTCGAGATGTGGACGGTACAGAGGAAAGTTCAGTGTGTTCTGCGGCTCGCTAAATTCGAATCTGTGACCAAAGTGCTACGTGAATATTGGCGCGTTTATAACGAAGCGCCACCACATAGGAATAACATTACTCGGTGGGATAAGCAGTTGAAGGAAACTGGCAGTTTGGTGGAGAAACCCCGTTCTGGTAGGCCATCAGTCAGTGATGAGTCTGTAGAGGCTATATGGGATAGCTACCTAAGGAGCCCTAAAAAATCTGTGGGTGTGTGTGCATGACAATTACACCTAAGCAAGACTACAGTTCATAAGGTGTTAAAGAAATGTCTCTGTTTTACGGGGTACAAGTTGCGACTGTTGCACGCTATCAAACCAGAGGATAGACCCAAACGATGCACGTTTGCTACAGATATGCTTGAGATCGGCAAAGATGCAAGATTTTTTCAGAAGATTGTGTTTAGCGATGAGGCGACCATCCATAAAACAGAGAATCACAGACGTTATTCACTTTGTAACACAAGACGTCCTTACCCGTGTGTGGCAAGAACTTCACTGTCATTTGGATGTGTGTAGGGCAACAAATGGAGCCCATATCGAACTGCACTGAATAGGTATGCAACTGGGAGAGTTTTTATTTTATTTGGAGCAGATTTCACTTTTCTATCTTTTTTTTTGCTTTCCAGTGATCAATAGTGCACCATGACTTTATGGACGCACTGTAATTTCATCTTTTAAATTTTAAAAAACACAAAAAGTTTTGGCACCCTGCATGGTTAGTACCTGGTATCTCAGCTTGTAAATGCTTTTTTGTAGCCAGTCAAGAGTCTTTCAATTCTTGTTTGATAGATTTTAATCCATGCTTCCTTGGAAAATTCTTCCATTTTTGTGAGATTCCTGGGTAGTCTTGCATGCACTGCTCTTTTGAGGTTTGGCCAAAGATTTTCAATGATGTTCAGATCAGGGGACTGTGAAGGCCAAAGTAAAACTTTCAGTTTATGTCTTTTGAGGTAGTCTATTGTGGCTTTTGATGTGTATCTAGGATCATTATCCATTTGTAGAAGCCATCCTCTTTTCACCTTCAGCTTTTTAAATATGGGGTTCTGTTTGCATCAAGAATTTGTTGAAATTTCATTGGATCCATTCTTCCCTCTACCCATGAAATCTTCCCCATGCCATTGGCGGCAACACAACCCCAAAGCACGGTTGATTCACCCCTATGCTTAATGCTTGCTGAGATGTTTTTTCCTGAAATTCTGTGCCCTCTTTTCTCAGGGCTTGTTTCCGAAATGCATCAGGCTTGCTCAGATGTTCTTTTGCATACTTCAGATACTGTATTTTATGGTGAGGATGCAGGAGAGGTTTTCTTCTGATGACTCTTCCATGAAGGCCATTTTTGTACAGGTGTCTCTGAACAGTAGAACCATGTACCACAACTCCAGACTCTGCTAAATCTTTCTGAAGGTCTTTTTCAGTCAAGCATGGGTTCTTTTTTGCCTCTCTGGCAATTCTGCAAACAACTCTCACTGAAATTTTGCTTGGTCTTCCAGACCTTATCTTGACCTCCACTGTTCCTGTTAACTGCCATTTCTTAATTACATTTCGAACTGAGGAAAATGCAACCTGAAAACACTTTGCTATCTTCTTCTAGCCTTCTCCTGCCTTCACCATTTTCACTTTCAGAGTACTAGTCAGCTGCTTAGAAAAACCCATGGCTGCTGTTTTTTTGCACAAGGTTAGAGGAGGCTGGTTTTTTTAAAATGCTGGGAAATTTGCATCACTTGGTCTTTCCTATAAATGATAGTAAACAAGTCATAACTGTGACAGGCTAATTAAGGATGAAATCTTGGTCAACGTTATCTGAGCACACAAATCTTCAAGGGTGCCTAAACTTTTGCATCGGCCCAGTTTCCTTTTTGTACTTTTTATAATGTAAATTTTTTTTTTCCTAAAATGTAAAGGAAATGTGTCATCTTTAACGTTAGGCCTTTTAGAGATAATTCCATCTTCAACTTGCTTAACTGTACACAATAATGGTAATAACTGTAATTTTGACCAGGGATGCCCAAACTTTTACATGCCACTGTATGAAGTGAACCCGTTGTAGCTGTTCAATAGACTCCAAAGGAATCTGACAGTGTTAGGACTCGTTACACATCTGATTTTCTCATACGAGTGCTATCCATGGTTTTCACGGATAGCATTTGTACCTATGATTATGCTGTGGTACTGTACATATGTCTGATTTGTTCCTCAGTGTGATATCAGAAAATATCGGAGACATGTCCAATTTTGATTGAAGTGTCGGATCCAAGACGCCAATGCACAGTCCGATTTTCAAGGGCTGTTAGAATGGAGAAGGTGGTGAAACTTTCTTTTTTCTCTCTACAAACACAAGAGAAAAACTGATGACACTCGGACAAAACTTTGATCAAAGTCTGATTGAAGTCCAATCAAAATATTTTTCCCGTACGTGGAAAATACTTACATCTGAATGAAGCCTTATGCTTGATTTTCCAGGCAATTGGAGGCTTTTAATTAAGCAATTTGCTTGAATTTATTTGCCGCAAATCGAATTTGTATGGAAAATTGGTGAAGCCGGAGAATTGCCATTCAAATGATCCACTCATCCCTAGTACTGAGTAATGAGCTACATTATGTAGACCCAATGAAACAAACAGTGTCATATTTGAATGAAGAAAAAAAGGGGAAATGAAATCCATAAAGATACCAGGTTTTTTAGAGTAGGAGACACTCTATATCATGGGAGATTGATCCCCTCCTTCTTTGTGTAAATGGAATGGTAGTGCTTCACCACTGCTCTATTAAGTCCTATAGGACTAATGAAATTACTATCTACACAAATTGGAGCAGGGGTTATACATGCACACTAGTACTTCATTCCCACAGCGAAATTTGGGACCATTATTCTCAAGAATGGCAGTAGTCTTAGCATTCGGAATATTTTTCTGCGGAGTATTTTCGTGTGCAATAAGTACAGCAAAGTGTATGGGATATATATATATATATATATATATATATATATATAAATCTAATCTGTGTAAACGGACTTGAGCTAGTGATAAATATGCATTTTATTTGCATATTTTCCCCATAGACTTGAATGAGATGAGGAAAATCCACATAGCATGACTGCAGACATTCACGCCAAATCTGGACCACCCCTTTAACCTTAAAGCACCTTCAATTTGACCAGCAAACTCTGGAGTGATCCAGCAATTCACAACCAGCAGAAGACGACCGGAGCTGCGCCGATAGCAGAAGATGATGGCGGCCGGTAAGGATATTACCAGAGTCAGGGAACATGCATTAATGATACCACTCTGGTGGTGAAATAAAGGAAAATGCTGGGGTGGTGCGCTAAACTTCCCTAGTTCTGCAGTTAGAATTAAATGTAAATACTTATTAAAATAAAAAAGTAATTATCATAACATTTATAATAGTAACAATTTTGTGTAAATATTTTACAAAGAAAATAAATTGTTTTATAAGTAGCATTTATAAAATTTAAGATGTATAATCAGAGAAAGTTTCATAATAAGAATAAAAAGAAAACTGTATAAAAGCTTGGGAGTCGTTTCCTGTGCCACTAAGGCTATATATTGGTAATTACTTTAAATTCATCTTGGATACGGGTGGACAAAGGCTTTAGCAAACTTCTAAAACATCAATTAAAAAAACAAGTTCTGTACAATAAGCATCAAAAATTGATAAAAACTCGATTTTTGGTTTTTAGATTTAGTGTTGAAATCAATCAACTGCAAACAAGATTTAATTAAAGAATATTATTTCAAAGTGTAATTACCTACTGGGTTTAGAATGAACCTCTATTGCCCATAATGTTCCCCTACTGTGATCCCACACTGAAAAATGTTGAGTTTTAGATTAATATGCATCTTGTAAGTACAAGTTCTAATCGCAATCTTAAAGGACATTTAAAACACACTTGGAATCTTCTATGCAATCAAGCACAGTGTGACTACAATGTCCACCATGCTAAATTTGTGATTACATTTTTATGTGCATGATTTAAATCGTTTTAGCAGCAGTCCAGGGAACATTTTACCCTGCATATTAATTACATAAAGGCTTTGTCATGTGAGAGCCTTGGTGGTCATGGTCTGTAATCTACTTCATTTTGAACTACAAGTACAGTTTTTGAGCATGCTGTGCACATCAAGTCCGTTTTAAGGGGAGATTATGCCGAGAGTTAACAGGTACAGTCCTCCTTAAGGAATTAATGTCATTTATTTAATGACATATGTAAACTAATTGCTTAAGAACTAAAATGCAAGAGCACACTCTCTAGGCTATTATTAATAAATACTTTAATATATGTTTTCCTTTGTACTGAAGTATAAGTACATTTCTATCAAAGTCAAAGTTAATTGGCCCTTTTTTCGTTCAGTAATTATATAATAGCATTATTCTGTACAACTATCTTCCTGTTGGGTTATAATGATGGAATATCTGAGTCTTTCAAACTGAAAAAATAAGTTGAATTCTTATTTCAACAGAGATATATATGTAATCAAGGATGGATTATATAAAGGGCAAAGGAGGCATTTGCTTAGGGGTTTCACCACCAAGGGGTTCCTATTTCCAAGTCCTTCCAAACTCTATCTGGTAACATCGAGCAGCAAGACATAGGAGTCTAAGCCCATTTTCTGTTTTTTATAGTTTTAAAAGGTTTCCGAAAAATTTTGACTTGGCATAGGGACAGGTCAGAGATTTTGATCCGTGGAGGTCAGTGTGCTGATTTCTCGACAGATCGCTAAAACTAAGTTGCAGAAGAGCTTGGCTTAGACCTCTTTCTCTTTATTTTTTGCTCTGTTTTGCTTGACTTGTGGAGTAAATGGACTCTTAAGTTCATCCTCTAAATCTGAACACAGACAAGCCTTGCAAAATAGAGCAGGCACACTGTTTAGAGTACTTATGTAACTTTAATTTTAGCAACCTGTTGGTGGAGTATCATCTACTGGACCTTCATTAATTAAAACGGAATGACATTTCAGAAGTTTTGCTCTATGGAAGACTGAGTGTTGAGAGCCCCACCAATAGCTACAAAGAAGGCATGCCAGAAGTTTCCAAAAATTATGCTTACTGTTTAATGTCCCATCTTTCTCCTCTGCCAACCAGGATAAACCCAATGATCAATCATTTGTGTTGATTGTCATAAAAGATGGAGACAGGTTGTTTGCAGACACCTCTAGTTCAACTTACCCTGGCAATGCCAAATATTTAGGTGCAGGGAGTACTGAATCTGTGTCGATATGCGTTCTCTGCGAAGATCTAGAATTTGTGTAGTCCGAACAGAATCCGAACCCTGTTGCGCCAGTTACTCCAAGTTCAGTCCATGTTTGTGAGTCTGACCCCTGAGGTATTGCAGTACTAGGGACTGCCTAGGGACTGCCTAGGAGGTGTACCTGGTGGCTACCAGCAGCTCAAGTCTGACTCCACCATCAGCAGCTCAAGGGAAAACCAGGTAGTAGCTTAGCCATTCTTCTCCTAGGTAAGTTTGGTCCAGTGGTACAGTGGGTCCACAAACCACATGCGCTACATGCATGCGTGACAGTTTGCTCAGGTCATTGACCCCACTGATCCCCAGGCCTCTTTACACTTGGAGCTGTATCAACAGTTAACTCACATGTTAGAGCAACAGGAAAAAATGTTGCTCTATCTGTAGACAGTGGATGCCTGGTTGGAAGCCCTGATGTCAGCTGCTTGATCCCAATTTTCAGTACTTGCGGCTGTGTCTATTCAGCCTGCAATGTAAACTTTTGAAATGGAGCCCGTCCTGTCTCATCCATGACGTTACAATAGGGATCCGAAGCAGTGCAGTTGGTTCCTAAAGCAGTTCCTGCAGTTATTGGCCCATCAGCTCCCTCTGATCGAGTTAATGTGGGATTCCCTATGTCCTACCTAGCAGAAGAGGCCCTACCATGGTTCAACCCCTTGTAAGAGAGAGGGGATCCTGTGACCACTGACCTTCAGGGCTTCCTGGTAGCCTTCCAAAAGGTTTTTGAGGAGCCTACTCTTGAGTCTTCTGCTGCACCTTCCATTCCCAACTTCCAGGAGCAGACCAGAGAGATGACGCATGAGAGGAAAAACTCACATCTAGCTCTGTCCTTCCAGAGACCGCTTGTTTCCCAGCCTTTTGAAACAGCTGCCCATACTGAACAAATGCAAGTCAACCTTGTTAGTCTGGTTGAGCAGAGCTTTTTGAGCTCAGTTTTGACAAGGGATTGTGCTATTGCTGCGGCTGTGTGGAACATCCCACCTGTCTTTGTCCTGAGATGTTTGAAAAACTCCAAAGACTTGGGTCTGTACGAGAGGATACACTTGGCGAGAGTATTCCTTCTCCATCTGTGACTCTGATTTTATCTGTATCACCTGGAGACTCTGGTTCAAAGGAAAATTTCTTCCAGCAAGTCATGGTGGATGAAGCCAGGGGCGGTGAAATGCGCTTTGAGGCAGGCGCGTCTCACGGGCACTGCAGCACACAGGGATCACTATGTCCTAAGGTAAAGTATTATACATTTTACTGCAATTTGACCTTGGAATATTGGACAGAGCCAGTTACTAACCATGATCAACCTAGGTTGGGGAGTGACTGAGAGCCGGATAGTACAAACTATATCTATATGATACATAGGCTCTTTCAATGCTTAACCCAACCCATTCATTGGAGTTAGGTGGTAATCAGACTTTATCTTTACTGTCCATTATCCCATACGAATGACGTGTAGTGGTGCCTATTGAGACACACTTAAATTTTCTCATTCCTAGTATCAAACTCTACTACTCTTTATGATACCAGTAATTTTTTAGCTGCTTCTTACTAATGCATGTCTTCTTTTGTATTTATGTCCGGTTTATATGCTTTATATGTATAATAAAAATTGTATATTTTTCCACTAAAAAATACCCTTACTCTTTTTTTGAGTTCTCTAATTTATACATCTATTGAGACACGGTTTAATATTGTGTTCAGATACTGTCATATAGAGATCTTAAGGTTTGCTTTTTCTTGGTATTTCATGTGAGGGTGTTATCTGGTGAGGGATATGCCCTATCCAAAAACAGTTGGGTCATTGCTCAACAAGTAGAGCTCCAGATAGGAGCATTGCATATGGAGAAGATCGCTTTCTACTTGCTGTCTGGTTGATTTCATTCACTTCTCTTAGGTCTTCTGTGGCTAAGAACTCATGAGTAGAGATGAGCGAATTTTTTAAAATTCAGTTCGGATTACGATCGTCAGCGAATATTGAATTTGCAATATTCGGCAACACAGCCGAACGTCATTGGAGTCAATGGGAGTAGAAATGACTGAATATGTTCAGACCCGATCTTCAAACATAAATTCGGCACGCATAGCGTACCAATACGGCACGAAAATGGCAAATTCAGATTTGGCGATCATTTCCAAGCAAATTTGCTCATCTCTACTCATGAGCACATTCTTGAATGAAGATCAGGTGAAGGGCTTCGTGCAGAAAAGTTGTGCCATGATAGGTGTCTGGTCCCTGTATGTCCAGTTCGGCCGCCAGTGTTGCCATCTTCTTTGCCAGTTCGTGTAGCTGCAGGCTCATTGTGTTCTGACGTCTCTGAAAGAACGGAAGCGGAGACAATAGGGGAAGTGGAGATGTACTGTTGGAGCCTGTTCCTGTATCTGAATCAAGGACATGTCAGTATCTGTACTACCCTGCAGCTCAAGCCTGACTCAACAATCAGTCGCGGCAGTGAAAACCAGGTAGCCACTTAACCACACACCTCCTAGGCAAGCCTGGCCCCGTGGCACAGTGGGTCCATGAACAATGTGACCACACTTATGCGTGACAGCTATGCTGTCACCTTATGAATAATAGGGTCTCCAGAACCCTAGCATATCCTGAAAAGGAACGGAAAGCCGCTCCGGTGTAACGCTGTCTACTCTTCTAGTTTTTCCATGATTTGCATAAAATGGAAACATAGGGAGCTTGATCTCTGGCGTAAAAAGCTTAGAACACATGTTTGGCTATGTGCTCAAGCCCTAATCTGTGTGAATCTATCATTATCATCCTCATCATCACCATCACCATTCATATTATTGTTTGCCTTTTTCCACAAGTTTTTGGCTTTTTATAAAAAACTAGATCTTTTAAGAAAAATGTATACAAAGAGAGGAAACATTGCCTCTCCCTCCTCTTGATATATGATTCTAGCAAACTTAGATTTTATTAGATGTGACCTTTTCAAGAATAAACTATAAATGTAAATTGTAAAAATGTATTTGCACAAGAGAATGTTACAAAGTATGTCTATTAAAATTATTTATGCTTTACATATTGATGCACTTTTTGTCCTCCCTCTTAGTAAATATACTAACCGTATGAATGGTAGATACTGAAAGAAAAATGTCTGTCGGTAGTGTCAGTAGCGTTAGCACAGATCCAGATCTCATCTAGACACGAGACAGCAAAGTCTGACATCATCTCTGCTGTTTGTTTTGTACTTAGTGTCTGAACAGCTTTCAGGATTGACATATTACATATGCGACATAAGAGGTCAGTCTTGCATATCAGGCAAACACCAAAATATCTGGATATGATTTTGGCAAAGCTTGGAATAACAAATGAGAAAACAGGAATCTAATTTTTGTTAAAAAAAATTTTTTAAGCTAATGTATTACATTTTTATTAAAGTTTTGACTGAACTTAAGTTCCCACATATCAGACATTTATGGAATTTCACATGGTTATGCCATAAATATCAAATTAACAATACCCTTTGAAATCTCCCATTCATATTGGATCAAAGTTGCTGAACACAATGTTTTGACAACCATCTGATGTTTATATGGATTTCTCGATGATTCCCCTGACGTTGGGAAGTTTTTATTTAAACTTCAGAATTTTTTGTTCTTAGTAAAAGAGGAAGCAGCTTTTCCCCTTCCTCTACTGAAAATACATGAAGTTCGGCTGAGCTAAATGTTCGTGTTTGTGGTGGAATTAGGTGGGATCTAGGCCTGGCTGACAAATTTTAGCCTGGGAGTGACCGCACCGCCTACTCCTTGAGCCATGACCTATTGATAACCTCCTCTTACCTAATAAAGACAGTAGAGGTAAAAGGTCTTTAAAATCAAGCACCATTAAAAGATGCAGCTTGTGGTATTTTTTATGTTGTGATCGCAAGCATTGTCCAACCCTAGATACATGTAGGTTGCAGCTCAATCATTTAGGACATTTACACATGTTGAAAAATTGCTGTGGAATATTTTCACAATTAAAGGGAACCTGTCACCCCCAAAATCGAAGGTGAGCTAGGCCCACCGGCATGAGGGGCTTATCTACAGCATTCTGTAATTCTGTAGATAAGCCCCCGATGTATCCTGAAAGATAAGAAAAAGAGGTTAGATTATACTCACCCAGGGGCGGTCCCGCTGCAGTCCGGTCCGATAGGCGTCGCTGTCCGGTCCGGGGCCTCCCATCTTCTTACAATGACGTCTTCTTCTTGTCTTCACGCTGCGGCTCCAGGGCAGGCGTACTTTGTCTGCCCTGTTGAGGGTAGAGCAAAGTACTGCACTGCGCAGGCGTCGGGAAAGGTCAGAGAGGCCCGGCGCCTGGGCACTGCAGTACTTTGCTCTGCCCTCAACAGGGCAGGCAAAGTATGCCTGCGTCGGAGCCGCAGCGTGAAGACAAGAAGAGGACGTCATCCTATGAAGATGGGAGGCCCCAGACCGCGAAGCCCATCGGATCGGACCGCCTGCCCAGGTGAGTATAATCTAACCTCTTTTTCTCATCTTTCAGAATACATCGGGGGCTTATCTACAGCATTACAGAATGCTGTAGATAAGCCCCTGATGCCAGTGGGCTTAGCTCACCTTCGATTTTGGGGGTGACAGGTTCCCTTTAATGCACAATTATCCCCAATGTAATCTGCAGTAGTAAATGGTATCAGAACCAAGCTTCCTACATAGACAAAGTAGCATAACTACACTTACTCGCTTAATAATAATAATAATAATAATAATCTTTATTTATATAGCGCCAACATATTCCGCAGCGCTTTACAGTTTAACAGTTTCAAGCACAACAGTCATAGGTAACAATGTTAACAATACAGTAATAAAGCAAAATAAGACAAAATAAGACGACCCTGCTCGTGAGAGCTTACAATCTACAATGAGGTGGGGAGATACAAAGCACAGGTGTGTATTTACAATGATGTATTTACAATGATGGTCCAGCCATCTTCAGGGGGTGGGGGGTAGATGGAGATAGTGAATGGGCTACACACACACAAACATAAAATGAGTTTGATTAGGGAACGTGATAGGCCGCTCTGAACAAATGAGTTTTGAGCGAGCGCCTAAAACTATGCAAGTTGTGGATGGTCCTAATATCTTGGGGTAGAGCATTCCAGAGGATTGACGCAGCACGGGAGAAGTCTTGGAGTTGGGAGTGGGAGGTACGGATTAGAGCTTACTGCTCTGAAGCATTACAATGAAACCCTGCAAAGTGCCCTGGATGAAGCGGCACCTCCTATACATAGAACAACTCGACACAGATGGCGACAACCGTGGCACACGCTGCAAACACGCTTCCTGCAGCGATGCTCCAGGTGCGCCGAACGTCTGTGGAGAAAATCTAATCTACCCGAAGATTTCATCCATTATAAGTTCATGCTAAAAACATACAACTCTGCCCTTCACCTCTCCAAACAAACCTATTTCAACACCCTCATCACCTCGCTGTCCAATAACCCTAAACGTCTCTTTGACACTTTCCAGTCCCTACTCAACCCAAGAGAGCAGGCCCCAACCACAGATCTCCGCGCTGACAATCTGGCCAATTACTTCAAAGAAAAAATTGACCACATTCGACAGGAAATCATCTCCCAATCTCTTCATACCATGCACTGTCCTCCATCCCCCACTACATCTAGTTCACTCTCTGACTTTGAACCAGTTACAGAAGAAGAAGTAAGCAGGCTCCTTGCATCTTCTCGCCCGACCACTTGCACCATTGACCCCATTCCGTCACATCTCCTCCAGTCCCTTTCCCGGGCTGTCACCTCTCACCTAACAAAAATATTCAACCTTTCCCTCACTTCCGGTATTTTTCCCTCCTCATTTAAACATGCCATCATACATCCATTACTTAAAAAACCCTCCCTCGACCAAAATTGTGCCGCTAATTATAGACCTGTCTCTAATCTTCCCTTCATCTCTAAACGCCTTGAACACCTGGTCCACTCCCGTCTTACCCGCTATCTCTCAGATAACTCTCTTCTTGACCCTCTTCAATCTGGCTTCCGCTCTTTACACTCTACTGAAACTGCCCTCACTAAAGTCTCTAATGACCTACTAACAGCTAAATCTAATGATCACTACTCCATGCTAATTCTTTTGGATCTCTCCGCAGCATTCGACACTGTGGATCATCAGCTCCTCCTCACTATACTCAGCTCCATCGGCATCAAGGACACCGTTCTCTCTTGGTTCTCCTCCTATCTCTCTGACCGATCCTTCACTGTATGTTTTGCTGGTTCCTCCTCCTCTCACCTTCCCCTTACTGTTGGGGTTCCTCAAGGATCAGTCCTAGGCCCCCTCCTCTTCTCTTTGTATACTGCCCCTATTGGACAAACAATCAGTAGATTTCGTTTCCAGTACCATCTCTATGCTGACGACACCCAATTATACACCTCTTCTCCTGTTATCACGCCAACCTTCTTAGAAAACACCAGTGATTGTCTTACCGCTGTCTCTAACATCATGTCCTCCCTCTATCTGAAACTGAACCTGTTAAAAACTGAACTCCTCGTGTTCTCTCCCTCTACTAACCTACCTTTGCCTGACATTGCCATCTCCGTGTGCGGTTCCATCATTACTCCAAAGCAACATGCCCGCTGCCTTGGGGTCATCCTTGATTCCGAGCTTTCATTCACCCCCCACATCCGATCATTGGCTCGCTCTTCTTATCTGCATCTCAAAAACATTTCTAGAATTCGCCCTTTTCTTACTTTCGACTCTGCAAAAACTCTTACTGTCTCACTTATTCATTCTCGTCTGGACTATTGTAACTCTCTACTAATTGGCCTCCCTCTTACCAAACTCTCCCTGCTCCAATCTGTCCTGAATGCTGCTGCCAGGATCATATTCCTCACCAACCGTTACACCGATGCCTCTACCTTGTGCCAGTCATTACACTGGCTACCCATCCACTCCAGAATCCAGTACAAAACTACTACCCTCATCCACAAAGCACTCCATGGCTCAGCACCACCCTACATCTCCTCTCTGGTCTCAGTCTACCACCCTACCCGTGCCCTCCGCTCCGCTAATGACCTCAGGTTAGCATCCTCAATAATCAGAACCTCCCACTCCCGTCTCCAAGACTTTACACGTGCTGCGCCGATTCTTTGGAATGCACTACCCAGGTTAATACAATTAATCCCCAATCCCCACAGTTTTAAGCGTGCCCTAAAAACGCATTTGTTCAGACTGGCCTACCGCCTCAATGCATTAACCTAACTATCCCTGTGTGGCCTATTAAATAAAAACAAAAAAACAAAAAACATAATCAGGTTCCTCGCATCATGTTCTCATACACTTTATGCAGTTAATAGAACTCTGTGTCTGTACTGCTACATACTTAGGCAGTTAACTGGTTCATGCAGCGTTACATGAACATCCGAGCCTTACACTATGGCTGGTCCAAATAACTAAAGCAATTGTTACCATCCACCTCTCGTGTCTCCCCTTTTCCTCATAGGTTGTAAGCTTGCATGCAGGGCCCTCATTCCTCCTGGTATCTGTTTTGAACTGTGATTTCTGTTATGATGTAATGTCTATTGTCTGTACAAGTCCCCTCTATAAGTTGTAAAGCGCTGCGGAATATGTTGGCGCTATATAAATACAATTATTATTATTATTATTATTACTGCACAGATAGAGCAACATAACCATGCTTGCTGCAAGTACAAGGAACGAACCAAGCTTACTACACAGTTACAGTAACAAAATATACTTATTTCTTAGATAAGGTAACAGAACCACGCTTTCTACATGTATATGATAACAGAACAAAGCTTATTGCATAGATAAGGTAACAGAGCCACAAATATCAGATCAGATTGGTTTTGTAACAGAATCAAGCTTCCTACATGGATATAGTATTTTAACCACACTTACTGCATAGATATAGGAACAGAACCAAGCTAAATACATATATACAGTCACAGAAACATACTTATTGCACAGATACAGGAATATAACCAAGGTTAAGACATAGGTACAGTAAGAATGCTAAACTTACAGCATAGATAAGGTAACAGAACCAACAACAACACATATTTGTGTTATGGACTGGTGATTTAGGAGCGACATGCGACTAGCTCTGAGCATGTGGAACTATACTGACCGCAGTTCCTGACCTTAACACAACACTAGAAGTAGCCGTGGGATGTTCCTGTCACTCCCTGGACACCTCGTCACAGCCGGAGAACTAGCTACCCCTAAAGGTAGAAACAGGAAAGCTATCTTGCCTCAGAGAAAATCCCCAAAGGACAGACAGCCCCCCACAAATAATGACTGTGAGAGGAGAAGGAAATGACATACATAGAATGAAACAAGATTCAGCAAAGTAGGCCACTTCTAGCTAGATAGATAGTACAGGACAGAACACTGTGCGGTCAGTAATAAAAACTAGAAAAAGTCCACCGCAGAGAAATGCAAAAATCTCCACACCTGACTAAAGGTGTGGAGGGCAAAATCTGCTGCCCAGAGCTTCCAGCTTAGCTGAATAGATCCATACTGATAAGCTGGACAAATGAGCAAAACATAGAATGTGCTGAACAATAAGTCCACAAGAGGACTGCAAAAGGACAAGCAAGGACTTATCTTTGCTGAACAGGTCAGAGTGTCAGGGAAATCCAAAAGAGCCGTGACTCCAAGCAGGAACAATTGACAACTGGCATTGATTGAGGGATAAGGCCAGACTAAAATAGCCGAGCCGGAAAGACGATCAGTGGAAGCAGCTGCTGATGCTAAATCCAAGAAGCAGCCATACCACTCAAAACCACCGGTGGGAGCCCAAGAGCAGAACTCAAAAGTGCTACTTACAACCACCGGAGGGAGTCCAAGAGCAGAATTCACAACATATTTGTATTGCATTTATCTCACAATGGACTCCAAGAAGTGCATAGCTTAATGCATAGATACAGTAACAGAACCAACCTTTCAGCATGAACACAATAATAGAACCAAGTTTACTACACAGATACTTGAACAGAGCCAAGATTACTACATTAACATATCTATGCTTCATACATAGATATAGTAGCAAAACCAAGCTTAATGTATAGATATGGGGACATAATCAAGCTTACTTCATAGATAAGGTAATAAAACTAAGCTTACTATATACATGAAGTACTAGAACCAAGCTTAGTTTACTGCGTAGTAATAGTAACAGAACCATCTCTTATTTATGCTCATTAGCTAATAGAATAATAACAGAATTTTGTAATTGGAAACTTCTTGATTGGAAATCCGAGGCAAGAAAGTTTTCTTTACTGTTTTTTTCCTTGTTGATTCTTGTGGTATTATTTGCTGATTTTGGCACAAATTCATCAAAATGTTTAAATTTTTCATGAATTTGGTGCAAAGTCAAAATTGGAATTTCACGTTTCCAACTGTTTTTGTAAATTTTGGCACCAAAAGCTGTAAAAATTTGGAACACTAAAACAATGCAACAGGCAAAAACTGGAGTGAAGTTGCAAAAAATTTTGCAACTTTAAAAAAAAGTTACATCTGCAGAATGGGAGGAATAGAATTAAGCAACAGCATGTGTAAAAAAACCTTGGGTGTACTAATAGATCACAGACTTCACGTGAGTCAACAGTGTGATGCAGCAGCAAAAAAGGCAAACACAGTTCTAGGATGTATCAAGAGAAGCATAGAGTCGTGATCATGTGAAGTAAATATCCTTCTCTACTCATCCTTGTTCAGGCCTCATCTGGAATACTGTGTCCAGTTCTTGGCACCACATTTTAAAAAAGACATTGAAAAACTGGAGCAAGTTCAGAGAAGAGTCACCAGGATGTTGAGCGAACTGCAAAGTATGTAAACAAGGAACAGCTGAAGGATCTGGGAATGTTTAGCTTGGACAAAAGAAGGCTGAGAAGAGACTTAATAGCTGTCAGAAAATATCTGAAGGGCTGTCACAGTGTAGAGGGATCATCATTATTTTCATTTGCACATGGAAACACAAGAAGCAATGGAATGAAACTGAAAGGGAGAAGATATAGATTGGATATTAGAAAAACATTTTTGATTGTGAGGGTGATCAATTAGTGGAACAAGCTGCCACAAGAGGTGGTGAGTTTTCTTTAATGGAAGTCTTCAAACAGAGGCTGAACAGGCGTCTGTTTGAGATGGTTTAGTGAATCCTGCATTGAGCAGGGGTTGGACACGATGACCCTGGAGGTCCCTTCCAACTCTAACATTCTATGATTTTATGATTCTATGATTCTATGAAAAATACACAATTGATCAATATCGATAAAACATCTGGAATTACTAGATTCTGCACACAAAGTTAAAAATTCAACTGACGAGCACAAGTAAAACAGACTTCAAACAAGGTGCAAATAGAATGAGATAGGTGTAAACGAAAGAAATGCACAAAATACACAAAACTAGACAAAAAACAGAAGCAAAAGCAGTGATGAATCATGGCCTATGTGTACTAATATTTCACAAATTTAAATTATAATTCAACCCGTCAGCCCACACAACCTACCCAACCTCTCTACTGGAGAGAACAAAAGAAATGGGTTTTCAAATGAATGTCTCGTACAACATCAGGAAAAAATATTCTTCTATTATTTCAGGAGCAAATATGGTAAAACCAGTTAAATTCTGTGGGACCGGCCAACTACCTTATGTGTATGGGGTGCTTCCTAACTCTCCCCTGATAGATGTGATTGGAAGAATCAGGCATGGTGAATTTCAACAAGTCCAATCCTCTTTGTTCATGGAGAAAAGCATCCAACAGAACTTACTGTCAGTGAATTATTTCCCTCTCGCCATTGAGCACATATAAAACTTTTGAACTTTGTGTGCTTTGTATGGGTGGCTGGGAGGAATAGTAGTCGTTTCCAACTTGCATTCCCTTGAGTTGAGCTATTGGTGGGTACCACATCCTACAATGTGGCCAATGTTTCTGTAATTAATAGGAGCAGACTAGTAAACATTCTTCAGAGACGTTCTCCACAGGACGTCCTCTACACCTCTCCAAACAGGATGTGACCAAGGTCCAGGAGGACTAAAACATTGGCCATTTTGCAAAATGTAGTACTCCTAAACATGACAAGCTGAGACATCAATAAGTATTATGGTCTTTCCCATGTTGGTATATCCATCCTACCACCGTGCAGCATCATCCATGTAGGATACCGTTCACAAACTCTCATCAACTATTGAGGTTTTATGATTAGTTCTAGATCGGCTCACAATCACATTTTTTGCATGACTTAGGTAAGATATTAGCATAGAAATATGAAGTAACTCATTAGGTCACATGAATTTAGCATGTACCAGATGCACTTGTTTTAGCCATTGGCTCTTGTCTATTGGTTAACTATGAAGATATCACCTATTGTGTTGCATATCACTTACCAGTGGTGCACTGTACATAACAGAGAAGAGGACCTATGGCAAAGATCAAAACAGGCTCTTTAATATCGTTCTGAGTATTGCCACGAAAAATAAGGGGTTTGCTGTCTTCTCTAACTCTTGGGCAAATCCAACCGATTTCAATGCAATTTCTTTGGAAATTGGAATACATCCTACTGAAGCCCTAAGGGCTATTTATGTGGCATGGACACACTTGCAAGTAACCGCATATATGTACTTTGCTAGTTTTTCAGGATACCAGATGTAGATAAATTGGGATGTGTTATGATAGGCTAAAGCTTGGGGACAGAGATAAAAATGAAGATTTGGATTTATAACCCAAAGCGAGCCAAACAATTGTGAAGATGTCCACTGTAAGTGGTATAGGTCATTGTTTGCACTCAGTGTCAGGTTCACCACCTTCCTCGTCTTTGCATTTGACCTCCTATCTTTACTGTCTCCCTATGGAAATGAGTGATTTGTAGATAATTAGAATTCTCCCTTACTGTGTCACTCACTCTCTCCGCAAAGCCGTAAATCAGTAACCACAAAAACCACTTAACTCACATACAAATTATGCTAAATCTCTTAAAACTGTGGTTTCCCAACTTTAAACCCCTCTGATTTGGGAGACGAAAAAATAATTTAAACTCTGGTATTTTTTTCCAAAGTCGCTTTTTATTAGAAAGAAAGGTTATTAACTAAAACGGAATAACAGGGTCTTCTTTTGCATTACATTTAATTTCGTAGCGGATTTAACATACAGCAATCGCCGAAAATCAGCAAACATATAAACGTTAAAAAAATATATATATTTGCATATTTCTGTAAAAGGAGTGATTTCTGCTCTCTATTTTTATTCCGGAAGTATATGATAAATGGAGTTTGTTTGTGTAATGACTGCGCACCTGCCATTCATCACATATGCCAATTAGCATAGATTATCGATTCTATATTTGCATAAGCATTTATAGACTGACCCATTAGGCTTGCACTTGCTTAGGTCTCTGTTCACAGGGAAAAAATGCAAATCCAAGGAAGCCATCTCAGTCTTATGAATATCTATGTTGTTTATTATGCTCTCCGTAATCAGAGTTCTAATTTTGAAGCCTCAGCAGAAATGAGATATGTTGATAAAAAAGACTACGTTGATAAATTATAAAGGTAAGCCTTAATGAACAGTGGGGAGAATTATCTTTGCCATTTGGGGTAATGGCAAAAAAAAAATAAAAATACAAAAATAGAAGATACCAATTTTTCTTTCTGCCAAATGCCTTGATTTAATAATTTGTTTTCCAATTCTTGCAGAAATGCAAACACAAGATGTCTCATTAAATTAGCTTACTGGTTGGAATACAAGTAGAGCCTGTGCATCTTTTGTCCAGAATGCTCTAACTAAGGTCTTCGCTATCTTCGCGCTTCTCTTATTTACACATCGCCTTGGACACTTCTCCCTGATACAGTATGTAAATTATTCTGGTTAAAACTAAATGCTAAAGTCTACACTATTAGTCTTCCACTTCATGATCTCCACATGGGGCTGTTAGAGGGATAATGTACCATACAATATACGGTTTACTTTTAATTAATAGGAAAAAAATGTGAAATGAATATTAAATGTTGCCTAATGTGAAAGAGAAGCGAGAGAAGCGATAGAGAGTTGAAATCAGTATGGTGGATATTTTTGTATATTCTGGAGTTATTTAGCATTACAATAAAGCAAAGGCTTTTTTTTTTTTTTTTTTTTTTTTTAAGTCTGCAATTATATTTTCAAAAAGAAGGTCAGAAAAATGGTAGAAATAAAAGAAAAAGAATCCGGGAAGAGAGTTAGGATGTCTATGTGTGGACACGGAGCTATCTGTCAAAGTTGACAACCATGTTAGTTTATCTTCTTCTGTATCAAAAGAGCAGAACTGTTGGGTGAACTCATTCAGATGTAATCCAGTGCCGTGCCCCAGATCAGTGGAGATACAAATTTCACTTTTGTATCTGAAGTATAATTTTAATTTTAGTTATCTGACCAGAACGTGGAAGGTTTTGCAGATTCTTTACTGATATTAATAATTCTAAACATGGTCTATAAAAAAATGTATAATAAATGAAATTTGTACAAAATGGGCCAAAGAATTGTATGCATTCTGGATTTCAAAAAGAAGGTAATTGTAGTGATATTGAAACTTTTTTATAGTGCAAATTATGAAAACATTTTTCTATTTGAATAACCAACAAGCTTAGACTGGCCAATGAGCATGGCTGACGATCCTCCGATGGGCCCATCCAGGACTGCCACCAGGAAATTCAGGGCACCATACAGGCAACATTTTTGGGCCCCCATGAGATTCTGCCCAGGCTCCACCCCAGCTCCGCATCCACCCCTCAAACCTTCCACAGTCCCTCCACCCACTCTTGGAAAAACTCAACTTCTGCTCCACGTCCTCATCAATCACACATTAACAGTTCCCATCAAACACCATATCACACACATAACCATCAGCTTTTGTTTTGGAAAAAATGATTTTTTAAGCCACCACCAGGACAAGGTAGACTATTTTGGCCGGACCCTACTCTATTCTAACCTATTAACCATTTCTTAAAATATCCAATTCTCTTTTTCAATATATATATATTTTTTTCTTTAAGATAATGTGTCACATCCCTTTTTCAAAATGATCAATAATACCATATACAAGGGACAAATACCATCACATCATGACCAGATCACATATTACCACCATAGAGTGACGGAATAATACAATATACAGGGACAAATACTGCTACACCATGACCAGAACACATATCACCACCACATAGTGAACAAACAATACCATATACAAGGGACAAAAACTGCCACACTATGACCAGACTACATGTTACCAAAACATAGTGACCGAATAATACCACATGCAAGGGACAAATACTATCACACCATGGCCGGACCACACATACAGTGTATAGTGTATGTTCACAGGGACTCAGCAGTGGCATTACACACAGGAGCTCTGCATATAGTATATAGTGTACAGGTAATACAGTGATCACCAGTGATATTATACACAGGAGCTCTGCATATATTGTCAGTGTACAAGTAATATAGTGATCACCAGTGACATTACACACAGTAGTTTTGTATATAGTGTCAGTGTACAGATAATACAGTGATCAAAAGTGACATTATGCACAGGAGCTCTGTACATAGTATACAGTATATAGTGTCAGTGTACAGGTAACACACTCACTCACCGGTGACATTATACACAGGAGCTCTGTAAATATTGTTAGTGTACATATAATACAGTGATCACCAGTGACATTATACACAGGAGCTCTGCATATAGTATATAGTGCACAGGTAATGCAATGATCACCAGTGACATTACACACAGAAGCTCTGCATATAGTATATAGTGTACAATAATACAGTGATCACCAGTGACATTATACACAGGAGTTCTGCATATAGTATATAGTGTACAGGTAATACAATGATCACCAGTGACATTACTCACAGGAGCTTTGCATATATTATATAGTGTACAGGTAATACAATGATCACCAGTGACATTACACACAGGAGCTCTGCATATAGTATATAATGTACAAGTAATACAGTGATCACCAGTGACATTATACACAGGAGCTCTGCATATAGTATATAGTGTACAGGTAATACAATGATCACCAGTGACATTACACACAGGAGCTCTGCATATAGTATATAGTGTACAGGTAATACAGTGATCACCAGTGACATTATATACAGGAGCTCTCTATATATTGTCAGAGTACAAGTAATATAGTGATCACCAGCAGTTACATTACACACAGTACCTTTGTATATAGTGTCAGTGTACAGATAATACAGTGATCACCAGTAACATTATACACAGGAGAGCTGTACATAGTATACAGTATATTTTGTCAGTGTACAAGTAATATAGTGATTACCAGTGACATTGCACATGGTAGCTCTGTATATAGCGTTAGTGTACAGATAATAGAGTGATCACCAGTGATATTACACACATGAGCTCTCTAGATAGTGTACAGTGTATAGCGTATGTGCGCAGGGACTCACCAGTGACATTATACACATGATCTCTTTATATACTATACAGTGTATAGTGTCATTGTACAGGTAACACACTCACTCAACTGTGACATTATATACAGGAGCTCTGTAAATAGTGTTAGTGTACAGATAATACAGTGATCACCAAGGATATTATACACAGGAGCTCTGTATGTAGTGTCAGTGTACAGGTAATAGAGTGAAGGCAGACCGCCATCACTACTTCCAGCCGCAGAAAATAACACAGTTATCTAGAGCACCGCTTCTAGAGCACATTCTCTACTTTTTCTCCAACTTCTACACTATGCCAGAAGAAGAAAAAAGCCACACAGCCGCCTCTGCACAGTAACAGAACTCCCCTTCAATTCATGCTTTGCTCTCACACACCCTCAATTCATCATCAATTGCTTTCCCACACATTTAAGTCATCACCATTTGCTGTTCCCCATCAACCGGTCTCAATTCATCGACATTTGCTGTATCCCATCCCCCAGTCTCAATTCATCATTTGCTGTGCTTCATCTCCCAGTCTCAATTTATCATTATTTACTGTCCCCCACCACCAGTCTCAATTCATAGTCATTTACTGTACCCCATCACCCGGTCTCAATTCATTTGAATTTACTGTATCCCATCTTGCAGTCTCAATTCATCATTTGCAGTACCCCATCTCACAGTCTCAATTTATCACTATTTACTCTCCCCCACCCTCAAGTCATCACCATTTGCTGAACCCCATCCCCCAGTCTCAATTCATAATCATTTGCTGCTCCTCACCCCCGTGTCAATTCATAATCATTTGCTGTACCCTATCCCCTAGTCTCAATTCATAATCATTTGCTGTACCCCATCCCCCAGTCTCAAGTCATCATTATTTGTTGTACTGCACCCCCAGTCTCAATTCATCATTTTTTGCTGTTCTGCACCACCAATCTCAGTTCACCATCATTTGCTCTACTCCACCCCCAGTCTCAAGTCATCATTATTTACTGTACCCATCCCCATCCCCAGCATCAATTCATTATTTGCTGTGCCCCAGATAAGCGGATCTGACGAAATTTGAATGAGCGAAATCATGCAGATTTTACAGGAAATTCAATTTCTAGAGAAGTTATTCTACTGAAATTGAATGCTCCCTATTATGCTCTTTCCAGACTGCAGAGCATAATAAGCACAAGATGTAAAAAGAAAATATAGCTACTCTCACCGCTCACCTTTCCGCTCCCGCTGTCAGGTTATCCGCGCCTCCATCACGTTGCATTTTCAGTACACTGTTCACTCTAGACAGGTGCTTCCAGGTGCGAGCAGTCCCCAGAGGTCACTGCACATGTGCAGTGAGCTTCGGTCCCGCTTGCAGCCAAAATTCCTGGACCAGAGTGAACACCAGCCTGGACTTCCAGATGCAGGCTCCTAAGGTAACTGCGCATGCGCAGTGAACTCTGGGGACTACTCACAGCTGGAATTCCTAGCCTAGAGTGAACACCGGGCTAAAGATATGGTGCGACAGAGGCACGGAGGACTGGACAGCAGGCAGGTAGCAGTGAGGGGCTGGTAGGAATGGTGAGGTATGTTTTTTTTCTTTATAACCTTTTGACATCCTTTCACTCTTCACCAAGATAGCAGCCGCAACATAGTATTTACAAATTTGTTAAAAAAAGTAACCCGTGTGAAGAACTGTAGAATAGAGATGAGCAGATCTGATGAAATTTAAATTCACCAGACAGCATGAATTCTTATTTGAAATTCAATTAAAAGCTGAATTATTTTCTTTTAATTGAATGTACCTTATCAAGTACTGGGGCCTCTCTAGACCACAAAGCATAATAAAGATGGGAGGTAAAACACAAAAACAAAAAATTACCTCATCATTCACCTGTCTGACCATCTGGTCTAAAATGAAGACACCAGAGATGTCGGGAAGAGAAGACGTGGGAAACTAGACGGCAGGCAGGTAGTCATTGGGTGCAGCCTGAAAGGTGAGGGGTGAATTTTTTTAAACCCTTTTCCCGAAATTTTGCTTAATTTGTATGGAGCAAATAACAAGTATTCTATTTTCTGAAGAACAAAGATTACTGGCAAATTTGAATAGAGTTCAATTCCTCTCAGATACATTTGCTCAACTCTACCGTAGAAAATTACTGACAACAAAATTAGAACCCGAATAGTTCCCATTTTCTGCAGGTGAAATAAGACCATAAGGAATGAGTCAGTTATTTTAGGGAGCTTAGTTTTCTCCAAGAAATTACTCAGTGTGACATCTCAATTCGTTGTTTTTTTCCAATGAATTCACTCTACCTTGTATTTATGTTTTAGATTGACTATTTTCTATTCAGTTATTTTACATATACAGATGGAGCAAATCTGTGAGTGTGAATGCCGGAGACCTTAAAGGGAGATTTTTAGCTCACAAAGTGATGACATATTGTTATTATGATTGGTGATGGTTTGACCTCTTGGACCCTTATTCATCAGGAGAATGATTGGGACCCAGCCCTTCTATTGGGGAGGATTTATAGAGGATAGATCCCTACGAATCATAAGGGGATATCTGTTGTGATTTTGCTTTTTGCTCCCTCTAGTGGTCATTAGTGATTTGACTCTGGAGCTTCTGTCTTTTCCTATATCCTCACCTGGGCCGTTAGTTCAGGGGCGTTGCTATATAAGCTCCCTGGACCTTCAGTTCAATGCCTGGCATCGTTGAAATCAGAGCTAATCTGTTGTGCTCTTGTCCTATGATCCTGGTTCCTGTATTTCAAGCTAAGTCTGCTTCCTTGCTTTTTGCTTTTGTTTTGTTTGGTATTTTTGTCCAGCTTGTTCCTATCTGTATCCTGACCTTTGCTGGAAGCTCTAGGGGGCTGGTGTTCTCCCCCCGGACCGTTAGACGGTTTGGGGGTTCTTGAATCTCCAGCGTGGATTTTTATAGGGTTTTTGTTGACCAGATAAGTTATCTTGCTATATTCTGCTATTAGTAAGCTGGCCTCTCTTTGCTGAACCTGGTTCATTTCTGTGTTTGTCATTTCCTCTTACCTCACCGTTATTATTTGTGGGGGGCTTGTATCTTGCTTTGGGGTCCCTTTCTCTGGAGGCAAGAGAGGTCTTTGTTTTCTTCTCCTAGGGGTAGTTAGATTCTCCGGCTGGCGCGAGTCATCTAGCGATCACCGTAGGCATGATCCCCGGCTACTTCTAGTGTTGGCGTTAGGAGTAGCTATTTGGTCAACCCAGTTACCACAGCCTATGAGCTGGATTTTTGAATCTCGCAGACTTACACGTTCCTCTGAGACCCTGTCCACTGGGGTCATAAGAGTATGCCAGGCCAGTATTAAATGTTTAATGCATTGCAGAAGTGGGATTATAAGAAAGAAAATTTTGAGGTTTTTTTTTCCCTCTCTCATTTTTTTTTTTTTTTTCTTTTCCCCTTTACCTCAGAGTGGCTTAAGCTTGCTGCAGACATGAATGTCCAGACCTTGATTACAATTGTGGACCAGCTTGCCGCTCGTGTGCAGGGTATACAAGATTATGTTACCAGAAATCCTAGGTCTGAACCCAAGATTCCGATTCCTGAACTGTTTTCAGGAGACCGATTTAAGTTTAGGAATTTCAGGAATAATTGTAAATTGTTTTTGTCCCTGAAACCTTGTTCGTCTGGAGACTCTGCTCAACAAGTAAAAATTGTTATTTCATTCTTACGGGGTGACCCTCAAGATTGGGCTTTTTCGTTGGCGCCAGGAGATCCGGCATTGGCTGATATTGATGCGTTTTTTCTGGCGCTCGGTTTACTTTATAAGGAACCCAATCTTGAGATTCAGGCAGAGAAAGCCTTGCTGGCTATGTCTCAGGGCCAGGACGAGGCTGAGGTGTATTGCCAAAAATTTCGGAAATGGTCCGTGCTGACACATTGGAACGAGTGTGCACTGGCCGCTAATTTTAGAAATGGCCTTTCTGAGGCCATTAAGAATGTTATGGTGGGTTTTCCCATTCCCACAGGTCTGAATGATACCATGTCCCTGGCTATTCAAATTGACCGGCGGTTGCGGGAGCGCAAAACCGCAAATTCCCTCATGTTGTTGTCTGAACAGACACCTGATGTGATGCAATGTGATAGAAAAACCGCAAATTCCCTCATGGTGTTGTCTGAACGGACACCTGATTTGATGCAATGTGATAGAATCCTGACTAGAAATGAGAGGAAAATTCATAGACGCCGGAATGGCTTGTGCTACTACTGTGGTGATTCTACACATGTTATCTCAGCATGCTCTAAACGTATATCTAAGGTTGTTAGTCCTGTCACCGTTGGTAATTTGCATCCTAAGTTTACTCTGTCTGTAACTTTGATTTGCTCACTGTCATCTTATCCTGTCATGGCGTTTGTAGATTCAGGTGCTGCCCTGAGTCTTATGGATCTCTCATTTGCTAAGCGCTGTGGTTTTATTCTTGAACCATTAGAAAATCCTATCCCTCTTAGGGGTATTGATGCTACGCCATTAGCAGAAAATAAACCGCAGCATTGGACACAGGTTACCATGTGCATGACTCCTGAACACCGCGAGGTGATACGTTTTCTCGTTCTACATAAAATGCATGATTTGGTTGTTTTGGGGCTGCCATGGTTACAGACCCATAATCCAGTCCTTGACTGGAAGGCTATGTCAGTGTCTAGTTGGGGCTGTCGTGGTATTCATGAGGATTCCCTGCCTGTGTCTATTGCTTCTTCTACGCCTTCGGAAGTTCCGGAGTATTTGTCTGATTATCAGGATGTCTTTAGCGAGTCCAGGTCCAGTGCATTGCCTCCTCATAGGGAATGTGACTGTGCAATAGATTTGATTCCAGGCAGTACATTTCCTAAGGGAAGACTGTTTAATCTGTCGATACCTGAACATACCGCTATGCGTTCATATATCAAGGAGTCTCTGGAGAAAGGACACATCCGTCCGTCTTCTTCCCCTCTTGGTGAGGGATTCTTTTTTGTGGCTAAAAAGGACGGATCTTTGAGGCCTTGTATTGACTATCGGCTTTTAAATAAGATCACTGTCAAATTTCAGTATCCTTTGCCGCTGTTGTCTGACTTGTTTGCCCGGATTAAAGGTGCCAAGTGGTTTACCAAGATAGACCTTCGTGGTGCGTACAACCTTGTGCGCATTAAGCAAGGGGATGAATGGAAAACCGCATTCAATACGCCCGAAGGTCATTTTGAGTACTTGGTGATGCCTTTTGGGCTCTCTAATGCCCCTTCAGTTTTTCAGTCCTTTATGCATGACATTTTCCGGAACTATCTGGATAAATTTTTGATCGTTTATCTGGATGATATTCTGTTTTTTTCTGATGATTGGGACTTGCATGTGGAGCAGGTCAGGATGGTCTTTAAAATTTTGCGTGAAAATTCTTTGTTTGTCAAGGGCTCAAAGTGTCTTTTTGGTGTACAGAAGGTTCCCTTTTTGGGGTTCATTTTTTCCCCTTCTGCTGTGGAGATGGACCCAGTCAAGGTCCGAGCTATTCTTGATTGGACTCAGCCCTCGTCAGTTAAGAGTCTTCAGAAGTTCTTGGGTTTCGCTAACTTCTACCGTCGTTTTATCGCTAACTTTTCTAGCATTGTGAAACCTTTGACGGATATGACCAAGAAGGGCTCCGATGTGGTTAATTGGGCTCCTGCTGCCGTGGAGGCTTTCCAGGAGTTGAAACGTCGGTTTACTTCGGCGCCTGTTTTGTGCCAGCCTGATGTCTCGCTTCCCTTTCAGGTTGAGGTGGATGCTTCAGAAATTGGAGCAGGGGCCGTTTTGTCGCAGAGAGGCCCTGGTTGCTCTGTTATGAGACCTTGCGCCTTTTTCTCTAGGAAGTTTTCGCCTGCGGAGCGAAATTATGATGTGGGCAATCGGGAGTTGTTGGCCATGAAATGGGCATTTGAGGAGTGGCGTCATTGGCTCGAGGGTGCTAAGCATCGTGTGGTGGTCTTGACTGATCACAAAAATCTGATGTATCTCGAGTCTGCTAAACGCCTGAATCCTAGACAGGCCCGCTGGTCATTGTTTTTCTCCCGTTTTGACTTTGTTGTCTCGTATTTACCAGGTTCAAAAAATGTGAAGGCCGATGCTCTTTCCAGGAGCTTTGTGCCTGATGCTCCTGGAGTCGCTGAACCTGTTGGTATTCTTAAGGATGGTATTATCTTGTCAGCTATTTCTCCAGATCTGCGACGTGTGTTGCAGAGATTTCAGGCTGATAGGCCTGATTCTTGTCCACCTGACAGACTGTTTGTGCCTGATAAGTGGACCAGCAGAGTCATTTACAAGGTTCATTCCTCGGTGTTGGCAGGTCACCCAGGAATTTTTGGCACCAGAGATCTGGTGGCCAGATCCTTTTGGTGGCTTTCCTTGTCTAGGGATGTGCGGTCATTTGTACAGTCCTGTGGGACTTGTGCTCGAGCTAAGCCTTGCTGTTCTCGTGCCAGCGGGTTGCTCTTGCCCTTGCCTGTCCCTAAGAGACCTTGGACACATATCTCCATGGATTTCATTTCTAATCTTCCGGTGTCTCAAGGCATGTCTGTTATCTGGGTGATATGTGATCGCTTCTCCAAGATGGTCCATTTGGTTCCTTTGCCTAAGCTGCCTTCCTCTTCCGATCTGGTTCCTGTGTTTTTCCAGAACGTGGTTCGTTTGCACGGCATCCCTGAGAATATTGTGTCAGACAGAGGATCCCAGTTCGTTTCCAGATTCTGGCGATCCTTTTGTAGTAGGATGGGCATTGACTTGTCGTTTTCGTCTGCTTTCCATCCTCAGACTAATGGACAGACGGAGCGAACTAATCAGACTTTGGAGGCTTATTTGAGGTGTTTTGTCTCTGCTGATCAGGACGATTGGGTGACCTTCTTGCCGTTGGCTGAGTTTGCCCTTAATAATCGGGCTAGTTCCGCCACCTTGGTTTCGCCGTTTTTCTGCAACTCTGGTTTCCACCCTCGTTTTTCTTCGGGTCATGTGGAACCTTCTGACTGCCCTGGGGTGGATTCTGTGGTGGATAGGTTGCAGCGGATCTGGAATCTTGTGGTGGACAACTTGAAGTTGTCACAGGAGAGGGCTCAGCGCTTTGCCAACCGCCGCCGCGGTGTGGGTCCCCGACTACGTGTTGGGGATTTGGTGTGGCTTTCTTCCCGCTTTGTTCCTATGAAGGTTTCCTCTCCCAAATTTAAACCTCGTTTTATTGGTCCTTACAAGATATTGGAAATCCTTAATCCTGTATCCTTTCGCCTGGATCTTCCTGTGTCGTTTGCTATCCACAACGTGTTTCATAGGTCCTTGTTGCGGCGGTACGTTGTGCCTGTGGTTCCTTCTGCTGAGCCTCCTGCTCCGGTGTTGGTTGAGGGCGAGTTGGAGTACGTGGTGGAGAAGATCTTGGATTCTCGTCTCTCCAGGCGGAGGCTTCAGTACCTGGTCAAGTGGAAGGGCTATGGTCAGGAAGATAATTCCTGGGTGGTCGCCTCTGATGTTCATGCGGCCGATTTAGTTCGTGCCTTTCACGCCGCTCGTCCTGATCGCCCTGGTGGTCGTGGTGAGGGTTCGGTGACCCAACACTAAGGGGGGGGTACTGTTGTGATTTTGCTTTTTGCTCCCTCTAGTGGTCATTAGTGATTTGACTCTGGAGCTTCTGTCTTTTCCTATATCCTCACCTGGGCCGTTAGTTCAGGGGCGTTGCTATATAAGCTCCCTGGACCTTCAGTTCAATGCCTGGCATCGTTGAAATCAGAGCTAATCTGTTGTGCTCTTGTCCTATGATCCTGGTTCCTGTATTTCAAGCTAAGTCTGCTTCCTTGCTTTTTGCTTTTGTTTTGTTTGGTATTTTTGTCCAGCTTGTTCCTATCTGTATCCTGACCTTTGCTGGAAGCTCTAGGGGGCTGGTGTTCTCCCCCCGGACCGTTAGACAGTTTGGGGGTTCTTGAATCTCCAGCGTGGATTTTTATAGGGTTTTTGTTGACCAGATAAGTTATCTTGCTATATTCTGCTATTAGTAAGCTGGCCTCTCTTTGCTGAACCTGGTTCATTTCTGTGTTTGTCATTTCCTCTTACCTCACCGTTATTATTTGTGGGGGGCTTGTATCTTGCTTTGGGGTCCCTTTCTCTGGAGGCAAGAGAGGTCTTTGTTTTCTTCTCCTAGGGGTAGTTAGATTCTCCGGCTGGCGCGAGTCATCTAGCGATCACCGTAGGCATGATCCCCGGCTACTTCTAGTGTTGGCGTTAGGAGTAGCTATTTGGTCAACCCAGTTACCACAGCCTATGAGCTGGATTTTTGAATCTCGCAGACTTACACGTTCCTCTGAGACCCTGTCCACTGGGGTCATAACAGATATCCTATCCTAGTAATTAAATCCCTTTCAGATGAGTGTCATCTCATTGGTGGCCTTCCAATCTGCAGCTTGAAAATAGGGTTGGGTATCAGTGGGTGGAGGATCTAGGAAATATATCAAGACATTGGATCAAAAATTTTGTGGAGTGCCTAGTTTGTATAAATAACTTTTAAACTATATTATATTATATTCATTCTACAGCCAACAAAACATAAAAACTACAAAATGTATTAATGCCTAAGTACAAAACCAGTTATCCATATGGACACACGGAGACACTGGTGACTCGTGATGTTTTTCATAATCTTCTTCCTCTCCTTACAAAGAGTGAAATAATTAGCTTCCGTGAAAATTACTAATATTACCTCTCTACTATAGTAGATTTTCCAAGCCTAATAGTCAATTGACTAAAAAATGTAAAAAATTTGCATTAATGACAACAGTTTACAAAAAGGAACCAACTTACGTTATTAATGAAACGTGTTGTTTTCAAGATCGGAATCAATTCCAGATCTAGAATTTTCTCTTGACTGCAGATCTGACTTCCTTGCGGGTATCAATGTAGTTGACGGAGCCTACATAAAGGTAATTAATAAGACTTCAAAAAAATGTCATATGAATGCTGAATCTGAAACATCTGCATAATACTGTACCTCTCTGACATTAATATAATGTGCATGGTTATTCACCTAATGACGGATGAAATATGTCCATTACACTCTGACAACCTTGGCAAGAAGCAAGTGACTGCTTAAATATTTAAATAGATAAAGCAAACATAACCATAAATATTATATAATCACTCAACCATACATGCAACCAAAAATATTAAAAAGGCATGCACTCAACCATAATATAAAGACCCGAGTATAAATATTCAACTTTAAGTGTTATATTGGTACTCAACCAAAAAGCAGGAACTAAACTATAAAGCTTTAAAGGATACAAGTCAACCATAAGTATAATATAGACACTTAACCATAAAATGAATTTTCAACTATAAATATTCCATAGAAAGTCATCCATAAGTATTATATAAGAATTCAACCACAAATATTATGCAGAGACTCAAGCCTAAAATATTAGATAGGGGGGACTCAACCATAAGTGTTATACTAGTACTAAACTATCCATTTTCCATAGAGATGAGTCAACCATAAGTATTATACTAGTACTACAATATCCATTTTCCATAGAGACGAGTCAACCATAAGTATTATACTAGTACTAAACTATCTACTTTCTATAGAGACGAGTCAACCATAAGTATACAAGTACTAAACTGTCCATTTTCCATAGAGACGAGTCAACAATAAGTATTATACTAGTACTAAACTATCCATTTTCCATAGAGACGAGTCAATCATTAGCATTATACCAGTACTAAACTATCCATTTTCCATAGACGAGTCAATCATAAGTATTATACTAGTACTAAACTATCTATTTTCTATAGAGACTAGTCAACCATAAGTATTATACTAGTACTAAACTATCCATCTTCCATAGAGACGAGTCAACCATAAGTATTATACTAGTACTAAACTATCCATCTTCCATAGAGACGAGTCAACAATAAGTATTATACTAGTACTAAACTATCCATTTTCCATAGAGACGAGTCAACAATAAGTATTATACTAGTGCTAAACTATCCATTTTCCATAGAGACAAGTCAACCATAATTATTAGAAAGTAGGGTTGAGCGAAACGGATCGGACATTTTCACAAATCGCCGACTTTCAGCAAAGTCGGGTTTCATGAAACCCGACCCGATCCCACTGTGGGATCGGCCATGCAGTGGGCGATCTTCGCGCCAAAGTCGCGTTTCATATGACTCTTTCCCCGCCATTTTTCAGCCAATGAAGGAGTGTGGGCAGCGTGATGTATGTTATACATGAGTAATTGCACATTGGCACTCAGTGGCTTATTTTACCTTTACTATTTATGCTATTTATGGAATTTTTTTGCTCTGGGCTACCCACCTCTTGTCCTGTGTCTTGAATCTTTCACCCGTCATTATTGGATTTTAATATGTATATGCAGTATATTTAAATAAAATTTACATCTATTTTATTTTGTGGCCTTGGTGTGAAGGTTTATTTTTTTGGTGTTTTTGTATGCCCCCTTCATGGCAGTTTACTAGGGATATTTATAGGAGTTGGTTCTACTTGAAATTATTGCATTACCCTCACAATTTTACTTATGCTTTTATATAATAATAAACTGGGTAATTTGTTGGATGAATGATGAGATGCTGCGGATTTTTTGTACATAGTGGATCAAATGTATTGGTCCAACTACTGCTTATGTTGAGGGATAAATTGGTTTCTCTTATACAGGGGCCTACCGGGGAATTGACCTGATTCCCTATGGGCCAGTCCGAGTCTGTATACTGACTGCTTTGAAGGTTACTTTGAGAGCTTGTGATCATTACCTCTGACTTCCGGATTGTCACAATCTGCAGTTACAAGATGGCAGAACGGGACAGGAGAGGTGCTGAGAAGAGCTGAAGACGGCAGCTGGTAAGTATAATACTATAGTCTGGAAACTTAGTTTATTATTGTTTTAGCTAATTGTGGTAACCTTTCAACACCATGTCACTTCAGGTCCAAAATTCTGTATTAAATAATTTTATCATAATCACCAGTTTAATACGACCTACTTTTCTTCATATCTATGGTTATCTCTAGGGGGAGCCGAAGAGAAACCTTCATGCTGTTTTATGATTGAACTCACTGTATGCAGTAAGCTCCTGTGCTCCACCTGGTGGTTACCAGAGGCAGAGATGCTTTTCACTTCACCTCTTTTTAGTTTGGTGCTTAATGGTAAAAGTGCCCTGACTGCTAAAAATATATATATTATATATATTAAGAAACAGAGACTTTAATTAAAAGTAAGGTTATTCACTTTAAACTTAAAAATCTAGTACTTGTTCTTATGGGCGTTTTTTTAAATTGGTCACTCCTGAGTGCATAGTACTCCGTGTGCTGCATTACATGAGCCCTCAGGTCTTTCAGGGTATGGTCTGTACCTACTGCAGATTGGAAAAATAAGCCAAAATGATAAAGTTATTATTTAAAGCACAAATACTAAAAAAAAAACTACCTAGCTAGTAAATATAAATAGTATTAACGTCTCCCAACAGAGTATCTCAAAACTATGTTTTTTTTTTTAAGTTGGTCACTTCTGAGTACATAGAACCCTATTGGGAGTATGAGACCTCGGATATTTTGAGAATATGGTTTGACACTATTGCAAATTGGAAAAATAAGCCAAAATGACAAAGTTATTATTTTACCCATTATCTACCAATGTCTTTTTTGGGGGACTCCTAATCTTTAGCTTCTAGCAACTAAGATTTTATATTTTTTATAATTAGGTCCAATTTTTTGTGTTGTGTTTGTAAAATGAAGGTTTTCAAAATAGGAAATCATGTCATTGTCATTCTTAAATGAATATTGGGACTCCCTTTTCTGAAAAATCTGTACTTATAAAAATTTTAATTTGGCAAGTAATGGGTTAAAACAAAAATACCAAAATAGCGACCTGCTTATTAAATGTAAATATTGTAAACGTCTCCCAACAGAGTATCTCAAAACCATGGTTTTTTTTGCATGGTTGGTAATTTCTGAGTGCATACAGTCCATGTGGTGCCTTATATGAGACCTCAGAATATGGGGTAGTACGGTCACTACTCCAAATTGGAAACATAAGCCAGATTGAAAAAGTTATTACTTAAAAAAAATACCAAACACGACCTAGTTATTATGGCAAGAAAACGGTGAGCAGCTCCATGCCACATGATATTGAGAAGGTATACAAAATGAAGCAAGGTTTAAAAAAAAAAAGACAATGGACCAAATGATTCCGAAAGAGAACCAAGAAATGTTGGAATGTTTGACACGGGTTCAACTACATTTTATGATAACCACTAATCTATGAACTTCATCGTGACACTCCAATGGATTTCTGTAATGGAACAATGCAATACCTTGTTGACTCACAAGATGGAGTACTCCAGGGCGCTCATTCATGAACCATCAATCATCATGGCAGCCGGCTGCCATTTAAGGTCACATCTTGTTTTTCAAACACCGGCTTAAAAATCACGCATTTAGAAGCATGAGCCCCTGCTTTTCTTTTTCTAAGTTTAGAGTCTCCATATTTTTATGCCTAATAAATGGATATAAACCTACATGCTAATGTCACCTTGATTTAAAACGTACATGAATGCTCCTGGTCGCATTTATATATCTGGTTTTATTGGTTCCTGTTATTTTCTTGTGTTACGATATCAAAGCAGCAATTTACAAATCATTTTTAGCTGCCTGTTTATATTGTAAAACTCACTGTAATATATAAAAAAGATAAAATCGTAATAATAATGCAAATATATCAACGCTTCGCTTTGCCCTACCAGGCGGCACCAATTTTTTTTTTTTCTTGTTTAATAAAATTAAAAAAATCTTCTAAGGAGACCTTTCTTCCAGAATTACAATTTCTTTTGTATGCTTAAATAAAATTCAGACAATTACATGAGTCCTCTGTGATTTTCTCCTTTGTTTGTCCAGCTCTATAATTATCGCTCAAATTGTTTAATATGACATAGGCCGGTCTGACGGTTTTCTTAGCTGGAATTATTTGGAGCGTTCTGTTTCAAGCGCTGCCTGTTTACTTAGCAATATTGAGCTTTGTCTAATGATATGTGCATAAGACAATGCTAAGTGGAACATCATCTGTTTACATCGGATTTGGCGATTAATGCATGTTAATTTTTAATTACACTGATTATATTAAGCATGCAGAGTTTTTCCTTTTCTTTTTAGCAGCATGCCCATCAAAAAGTCTGTTTCGGCGATGAACAAGACTGTTAACATTTATCAAAAGGGAATGTAGTTTTCTGTTACATAATGTTTGTAGTGACGTAACATTCAAAAGAATATAAAAAGCAAACCTAAAAATAAAATATTAGCGTATACTAAGACTAATGAGAAATATTAAGTATCAGAAAGGCAAATACTTAAAGTATACCTATTAATATACTGTATATATATATATATATATATATAATATATATATATATATATATATATATTAACCTGCAGATATGGGTAATCTGCAGGTTAATAATGTTCTGAAGCTGCCTGATGCCCACGCTGAGGCGTTTAGTCAAGGAGGTAGCGCCAGCGTGGGTTCTGTGTATAGAGAGAGGCAGCTGAATCTGTGCTCCCCGCACTGACTGACAGCTCACTCTGCATTAGAGCTGGCTGTCAGTCAGTGCCGGGGCATGGTTATAGCCGCCACTCTCTATACACAGAGTGGTGACTGAACACGCGTTGGCGCCACCCCAATGACTGAAACAGCGAACTTGCCGGGAGAAATAAACTTAATTTCTTCCTAAGTGCGGGGGTCTAAGTGCCAGCACTAGGAAGGAGCAGAACTCTATTAACCTGCGTATTAACCCCATATTTGCAGGTCAATAACATTTTTTCAAGTGATAGGTTCCCTTTAAATACATGAAAAAGAAATTTAGTAGCATTGCACCAATCCTGTTTCATTCCTCCTGTAAATGTATGAATATATCGCCAACTGGGCATTATCTTTCCCTATTATCAAGAGGCGTGGAACCCTACAAAGATTCCAATCATTGCTGTGTCAAACTGAGTAGGTACATTTCCTGAAAAATTTGAGCCAGACACACCACTCACAAGGAGGTATAATATAAAAATATAAATTTTATTGAGAAGTATATGACACAAAAATTCATAAAAATCATGAATGACACACATAGAGTAAGAGGAAAAGAGTATACTCAAGTAAACCACACATGGTAGAGCGGAAAAGCTAGTGGGCTATGGGATAGTGCAAATACTATATTACAAAAAATCTATCCTGAAAATGATAGTAATTTGCAAGTGCTTAATATATCAGATCATAAAGTGCCAATAGTGCAAAGCAGGATATCATATACAGGATTTACAACATACCCATATCAAAATGAAGTGCCCATCCACAGTACCGCAAATGTCAATTTAGACTAGAGCTCCATGATGACGCGTGTCACATGATATTGAAATCATGGTGTCACGTTGCAACCTGCAATCTATCATGACTGGTCGCAAGATGCCCTTGACACACTTACCATAGACTTCATCGCAAATCACACATGGCTCTCTGTTGCCCCAGCTTTCTTCATATGTGAAGCACAAAATAGGAATCCGGCTTTCCATGTGTGCAATAAGTATAGTTTTATCCAAATAAACCTAACGTTTTGGTAAAACAATAAGACCTTGCTCAGTCGGATTCCAAAGAAGTAGATTGGGCAGTGACTAGTGTTGAGCGATACCGTCCGATACTTGAAAGTATCGGTATCGGAAAGTATCGGCCGATACCGGCAAAGTATCGGATCCAATCCGATACCGATACCCGATACCAATACAAGTCAATGGGACTCAAGTATCGGACGGTATTCCTGATGGTTCCCAGGGTCTGAAGGAGAGGAAACTCTCCTTCAGGCCCTGGGATCCATATAAATGTGTAAAAGAAAGAATTAAAATAAAAAATATCGCTATACTCACCTGTCCGACGCAGCCTGGACCTCAGCGAGGGAACCGGCAGCGTTGTTTGTTTAAAATTCGCGCTTTTACTTGGTTACGTGAAGTCCCGGCTTGTGATTGGTCAGGGCGGCCATGTTGCCGGGACGCGGACCAATCACAGCAAGCCGTGACGAAATTACGTCACGGCTTGCTGTGATTGGTCCGCGTCCCGGCAACATGGCCGCCATTAACCAATCACAAGCCGTGACGTCACGGGAGGCTGGACACGTGCGCTTTTTAAAATGGGCGCGTGTCCAGCCTCCCGTGACGTCCCGGCTTGTGATTGGTTGCGCCGCGGTCAACCAATCACAAGCCGGGAGGCTGGACACGCGCGCATTTTAAAATTTTAAAATGGGCGCGTGTCCAGCCTCCCGGCTTGTGATTGGTTGATCGCGGCGCAACCAATCACAAGCCGGGACGTCACGGGAGGCTGGACACGCGCCCATTTTAAAATGCGCGCGTGTCCAGCCTCCCGTGACGTCACGGCTTGTGATTGGTTGCGTCTCCCATGTGACTGCGACGCAACCAATCACAAAGCCGGGACGTAATTTTAAAATCCTTAAGGACCTGAAATTACGTCACGGCTTGCTGTGATTGGTTGCGTCGCCCATGTGACTGCGACGCAACCAATCACAATGCCGGAACGTAATTTTAAAATCCTGAAGGACCTGAAATTACGTCACGGCTTGCTGTGATTGGTTGCGTCCCGGTCACATGGGCGGCACGCAACCAATCACAAGCCGGGACTCACGTAAAGGAAAGAAAAGCGCGAATTTTAAACAAAGAACGCTGCCGCTTCCCTCGGTAAGGTGCAGGCTGCGTCGGAGAGGTGAGTATAGCAATATTTTTTATTTTAATTCTCTCTTTTACACATTTTTACATTAATGTTGTTTCGATACCGATACCCGATATCACAAAAATATCGGATCTCGGTATCGGAATTCCGATACAGCAAGTATCGGCCGATACCCGATACTTGCAGTATCGGAATGCTCAACACTAGCAGTGACACAGAGAGTAGTGCAAAAAACAAAATGGAAACAGCCCTGATGATGTGCGCACTTTTGGAGTACCGGATTCCTATTTGGTGCCTTGCTTATGTAGCGGAGTCCTATCCGAGCGACCGGTAGTATAACAGAGTGATGTATATCCCCCTTCATTTTCCTATTCATATGTATTTAGTGATGAGTGAGGGAGGTTGTAGATGTGTTTGGCGTCCGGCTGAAAAGGACATTTGTGGGACGTGTCCAATGTCTTAGTCTCATTCTTCTTATTTAAGCACCACTCCAGTGTTTCTTTTTTGCTTTAGCACTGGAATGGTGCTACTAATCTAAGTTCACTAACCCTACTAATACACTAACCTGCCACCGTCTTCAGCTCTTCCCAGACTCTCCACTTCCGCACCACCATCTTGTGACCGCAACTTCTGACTAGGGTTGAGCGACCTTTACTTTTATAGGATCGGGTCGGGTTTCACGAAACCCGACCTTTTCAAAAGTTGGGTTGAGTGAAATCGGCCGATCCTATAAAAAGTCGGGGTCGGGGTCGGCCGAAACTCGAAACCCAATGCAGTGCATTGGGTTTCCAATGGTTCCCAGGGTCTGAAGGAGCGGAAACTCTCCTTCAGGCCCTGGGATCCATATTTAAGTGTAAAATAAAGAATTAAAATAAAAAATATCGCTATACTTATCCTCTGACGGGCCCTGGTACTAACCGGGAACCTTCCTTCCTTAGAATCAGCCTTCCAGGACCTTGCGGTGACGTCACGGTGACGTCGCAGCTTGTGATTGGTGCGCGGCCGCCCATGTGACCGCTCGCGCGACCAATCACAAGCCGCGACGTCACCGTGACGTCACCGAAGGTCCTGGAAGGGCTGATTCTTAGGAAGGAAGGCTGCCGGAAAGAAGCAGGGCATGTCCGAGAGTGAGTATATACCTAATAGGAATATACTCACCCTCGGCTTCATTCCGGCAGCCTTCCTTCCTAAGAATCAGCCCTTCCAGGACCTTCGGTGACGTCACGGTGACGTCGCGGCTTGTGATTGGTCGCGCGAGCGGTCACATGGGCGGCCGCGCACCAATCACAAGCCGCAACGTCACCGCGACGTCACCGCAAGGTCCTGGAAGGCTGATTCTAAGGAAGGAAGGTTCCCGGTTAGTACCAGGGCCCGTCAGAGGATAAGTATAGCGATATTTTTTATTTTAATTCTTTATTTTACACTTAAATCTGAATTCCGATACCAATTCCCGATATCTTAAACATATCGGGAATCGGTATCGGAATTCCGATTCCAGATTCAGAAGATCGCCGACTTCATGGCCGACCCCACACAGGGGTCGGGTCGGGTTTCATGAAACCCGACTTTGCCAAAAGTCGGCGACTTCTGAAAATTGCCGACCCGTTTCGCTCAACCCTACTTCTGACTGATCGAAAGTCAGGAGTAACAGTCACAAGCTCATAATGTAAGTCTATGAGGGCCTTATTCTGGCCTCATTCTATTCTCAGAAGACTTACATTCAGCTGTGACTCTTGGATTACCCAGCAAACAACGGAGACATCCAGCAGATCACAACCTACAAGAGACGACTGGAGCAATGAAGCTGAAGACAGCGGCTGGTCAGTAGAAGACTAGGGGCAGGGAACTTAGATTAGTTGCACCACTCCACTGCTGAAATGAAAAAAAAAATTGCGGTAGTAGTAATGCTTTAACCATTGGGATCGATTGCAAGCTACTGATTGACAGAGAAACTCACAATACTCCTCCCAATGTCCTTTTTAGCTAAATGACAGGCATGGTCTACATCAGTGGTCTCAAACTGCAATCCTCAAGGGCCGTAAACAGGTCATGTATTCTGGATTTCCTTGTATTGCACAGGTGATAATTTAATCACCTGCACAGATAATAATTCCAGCACCTTGTGCAATGCTAAGGAAATCTTGAAGACACGCATGGTTAGCGGCCCTCGAGGAATACAGTTTGAGACCCCTGGCCTACATCCTAAGGGACCTGATAGTAAAAGTTCAAAGCACCCAATGGTTTTACCCATCTTCTAACAAGGGCAATGTGACTAAAAGAATCACAAAGACATGCAAAACAATAAATATAAAAATACAAAAAAAAAATCAAGTAAAATAATTTATGGGCCACTATGGTAAAACTAACTAATGTGAATGAGAAGGTTCGACTTGGATGAACCTTCAAAGAGCGAAACATATCATATCATTATTCAAATCTTGCATATCGTACAAATGATATAATTTCTACTTAGTTTGCACATTGACCTGATATTTACACATAGGGCTGCAGGGAATTTAAAATTCACCTTAGTGTCCCTGCGAATCATAGCAAATGATAGATATTTACAGTGTGTGAGGGTCAAAAACATTTTGTAGACTGCTTAGGGATCAGCGGTGTAACCATGGGGGATTTGGAATTCTCCACATACCATTATTATCTTTTTCAGTTGGACCAAAGGATCAATAAAAGCACATTCACTCTTAAATCCTTAGCTAAAAAAAATCTAAAGAATATGGAAAATGAAAAATATTTATCGCCACATGCTCTAATCTGGATATATAAGTAGAATGTAAGAAGCTATGACCCACCTGAGAAAGTATTGGATATTTAGAATATGGTATTGGTTGGGACTAACAGATAAAAAATGCAAATATTTTCAGGACCTTGAGCCAGTGGCCACATCAGTAATTAATGGCTGCCAACAAGATCCCTGTGAACCTAGCTGCCAGCATCCCCGACACCTATTCTGAGTAGCAAGACAACATCACGTTTGCATCGCTCTGCAACAAAAAACTTTGCATCAGGTCGACATATCATTCTGGGAAAGAGGGCAATATTCCTAAAGGTTTCCAGGCTATTTATATCAGCTCACAGCTGTTTGGTTAACCTTAACTGGTTATTTTATGGGGCGAACCCAGAAAAAAAAGACCTAGGACTTCCCCATAATTTCAAGGCAGCTAAACAGACAGCTGTGGACTGATATTAATAGCTAGAGAAGGGGCCAGGGAAATTGACATTCCTTCCAGGCTTAGAACATCAGCCCTCAGCCACTCCAAAAATGGCACCTCAATAAGATACGCTAAATCTGGCGCTTACCTCACCAAAGTTCTCATGCAGTGAGCGGTTTCAGCTATGAACTCTGGTGAACTTTCTAATGGGAGTTCAGTGCTACACACTGGAGGAGCGATTATGCTCCTGTCAGTGTGAGCTGGCTGAGGGGGAGAGTGGTCACTGATGTCTCCTTTAGCTTGGCCTTTTTGTCCAAGCGCGCAGCTGTCAGTTTTGCCTGCACTGGTTATCAAAAACAGAAGAGACCCCGCATTTTTAATTTTTAATTTATTTATTTATAGCACAGACGCTGGCTGATGAATACTCCCATCAGCGGCGCCTGCTTTTGCTGTTTTCAGTGACAGCAGACGTAGGCTGATGGGAGCAGTACTCTCTCATCAGCTGACGCCTGTGGCCATTGGTAAATTTTTATAATGATCATACCGCTGATCAGAGCCACCAGTGTTTCTCATTCTGTCATGCAGATGACAGCGTGGGAAACACATGATGTTCGAGGCGCCAAATTCGAACGGTAACACGGACTTCCACGGACTTTAATGTTCGAGTTCTCCTATCTCTAGTTATGATTCAATAGCAAAAAAGGAAAGGTTACAAATAGTGCTTTTTTGTTGTGTTTTTACTATTCTGTGCTGTGTGCACCAGGAGTCTACTTGTTGAGTTCTCAGAGCAGAAACTGGGATGAAACTCAAAGTTTTTGAGGCGTTCTGAGATTTGGAGGAGGATTTGGAGAGTTTCCTCTCTGTTTATTTTACATGACTGTGTGCATACAGCATCTTTTTCAGATGGTGTCTGAAGCAGGAACCGCTTGAAAACCTGTTAATAAATATTTAAATGAATGAACATTTGCAAGTCTATGAAAAAACAACTTGCTGTGCGTATGTTCAATCTTTTGCTACTTCTTTTGACCTGGAGCCGTTAAAAGAAGTATGATTAATATTCATTCTTCCGCTTGAAAACCATCGGCTCTTCTCATAGAGGCATAAGCAAAAAGATGCCGGCAGTGGAGGCTCTGCAAAAACCAATGCACAACTGCCGATGGATACATTTTGTCAACGGCTTTGTGAGCAAAATCTCTGGTGGCTGCATTGTTGATTAAAAGACGCTTTGTGCACATAGCCAGATTCTACTCCACAATCTCTTCTAAAAACTTGGTGTGCACAAAGCTTCAGAGTGTTTTTTGGGGTGTTTGTTTGGCATGTTTTTGGGCAGTGATTTTTACAAACACAGTATGCTCTAGGGCATTTTTTTCATATATTTTCCTATAAAATTCTCCGTTGGAAAAAATATGTAAATAAAGACATATAAAGACATAAATACGAAACAAAAATACTTGTAATTTTTTACAAATCAAAAATAAGGAGCTTACGAAAATAACTCTGTGAAAGAAGCTTAACTGATACTAATTTATAGAGCACTTAATAAAAATTAAATTTCACTTTAACTAGTAAATCCGATACCATTCAGACCACTAAAATATTGATTTCCTTCTCTCAGTGAAATGACAACTATGGTATATTTCCATTGGCTTCTAAATAATTATGTCTTGTTTTGATTAAACATATTGATTGCATTAATATTTGATGTAGGACAGCCCTGTTCAAGCCTACAGATGGTTCAGTGAAACCTTGAACAAGTCAGGCAGCAAATTATATTGCATAGTCCCAAAGGAATAGATGCATTGTCGATGGTAAAGAACTGTCTCTTGTTGACACTGAGAAAAATTCACATGTTCCATGGTTTATGCCTTCGGTGTGATAAGTCTGGAAACTATTTAGCTATTTACAAAATGATGTGTTATCGTATCGCACAAAAATGTGTTGAAAATAATCTGTTGAATAGACTGGATGTCAGTTTTATAGAGTTAGATAAGGCTTTAGTATTGAAGTCTATTACTTCAAGAATTCTTGTCATATCGCATTTTACCTGTGGTTTCCTATTGTGCTGCACCTTTCAATACGGAAAACAAAAAATTTAAACTGGGAGGTGGAATCTGAAGCAAATTTCCTTGTGCAGAAAAAAATATGCCATGGATATAATAGCCAAAAATTTGCTACAAAGTGGGAACTATAAATATATGGGCTCCAATTTATTAAATCTTTCACAACAGTAAACAATTTTGATGAGTGGCAACATAGTTTCGAAACTCAAGGCTGTGCAAACTTTTTGCAACTTTTGCTAATTTTGCGCCACTTTTGGCCAGCTCAGTCCATTTTCTTGGAGGTGGGGCAGGATAGGGGCAGGACAGAGTGTGGCGACCCCTGCTTGTCAAATTCATGATGAGTGGTGGGGTTCCTTATGCTACAAATCTTACCCCAGTTCCTGACTGGTGTAAGATTTGTAGCAAGGTGCACATGGAGGCGCATGCCACTTCACGTCTCACCTGATTCATTAAGAGGTGTGCAACTCTGAATGAATCATGTGCCTCACACTCTGTCCTGCCCCCTCATTAGTATGAAAAATACCAGTCTTTTTGAATTGGCACATGGAGTAAGACACTTGCACACTTTGAATCTATATATACACTTTTTTGGTGCTCTATTTTACTTGTTGCAATATATATTATATAAACATCAACTACTTTACCCATCATATTTCAATTTCCACACATTGACTCTTTTTGTTAGAGGTTGTCTCATAAAAAGCATATACCACTTATTCACAGGGGATGTATTTGAGAGTGCTGGTGGTCCTACCAGTAAGGCCCACAGATTATGAGAGTTCCAAAGTCTGAGAGATTTACTGAGCATGTGCAGCTGCTGCTCCAATTACTGTCAATTAGCTCCTAAATATGAGCAACCACTGATCCATTAATTGACTATTAGTTCCTGAGCATGTGCAACAACTTCTCCAATTACTGTCCATTAACTTCTGAGCACATGCGACCACTGATTCATTAACTTTCCATTAATTTCTGAGCACATGCGACCACTAATTCATTAACTTTTCATTAACTTCTGAGCACGTGCGACCACTGATTCATTAACTTTCCATTATCTTCTGAGCACGTGCAACAACTGCTCCAATTACAGTCCATTAACTTCTGAGCATGTGCGACCACTAATTCATTAACTTTTCATTAACTTCTGAGCACGTGTGACCACTGATTCATTAACTTTCCATTAACTTCTGAGCACGTGCAATAACTGCTCCAATTACAGTCCATTAACTTCTGAGCATGTGCAACCACTAATTCATTAACTTTTCATTAACTTCTGTATACTGCCCCTATTGGACAAACAATCAGTAGATTTGGGTTCCAGTACCATCTCTATGCTGATGACACCCAATTATACACCTCTTCTCCTGCTTTCACGCCGACCTTCTTAGAAAACACCAGTGATTGTCTTACCGCTGTCTCTAACATCATGTCCTCCCTCTATCTGAAACTGAACCTGTCAAAAACTGAACTCCTCGTGTTCTCTCCCTCTACTAACCTACCTTTGCCTGACATTGCCATCTCCGTGTGCGGTTCAATCATTACTCCAAAGCAACATGCCCGCTGCCTTGGGGTCATCCTTGATTCCAAGCTTTCATTCACCCCCCACATCCGATCACTGGCTCGCTCTTCTTATCTGCATCTCAAAAACATTTCTAGAATTCGCCCTTTTCTTACTTTCGACTCTGCAAAAACTCTTACTGTTTCTCTTATTCATTCCCATCTGGACTATTGTAATTCTCTACTAATCGGCCTCCCTCTTACCAAACTCTCCCCGCTCCAATCTGTCCTGAATGCTGCTGCCAGAATCATATTCCTCACCAACCGTTACACCGATGCCTCTACCTTGTGCCAGTCATTACACTGGCTACCCATCCACTCCAGAATCCAGTACAAAACTACTACCCTCATCCACAAAGCACTCCATGGCTCAGCACCACCCTACATCTCCTCTCTGGTCTCAGTCTACCACCCTACCCGTGCCCTCCGCTCCACTAATGACCTCAGGTTAGCATCCTCAATAATCAGAACCTCCCACTCCCGTCTCCAAGACTTTACACGTGCTGCGCCGATTCTTTGGAATGCATTACCTAGGTTAATACGATTAATCCCCAATCCCCACAGTTTTAAGCGTGCCCTAAAAACGCATTTGTTCAGACTGGCCTACCGCCTCAATGCATTAACCTAACTATCCCTGTGTGGCCTATTAAAAATAGAAAAAAACCCAAAACACATAAACAGGTTCCTTGCATCGTGTTCTCACACACTTTATGCAGTTAATAGCCCTCTGTGTCTGTACTGCTACATACTTAGGCTGATAACTGGTTCATGCAGCTTTACATGAACACCCGAGCCTTACACTATGGCTGGTCCAAATAACTAAAGCAATTGTTACCATCCACCTCTCGTGTCTCCCCTTTTCCTCATAGTTTGTAAGCTTGCGAGCAGGGCCCTCATTCCTCCTGGTATCTGTTTTGAACTGTGATTTCTGTTATGCTGTAATGTCTATTGTCTGTACAAGTCCCCTCTATAAGTTGTAAAGCGCTGCGGAATATGTTGGCGCTATATAAATAAAAATTATTATTATTATTATTAACTTCTGAGCACGTGCGACCACTGATTCATTAACTTTTCATTCATTTCTGAGCACGTGCGACCACTGATTCATTAACTTTCCATTAACTTCTGTGCACGTGCGACCACTGATTCATTAACTTTTCATTAACTTCTGAGCACGTGCGACCACTGATTCATTAACTTTTCATTCATTTCTGAGCACGTGCGACCACTGATTCATTAACTTTCCATTAACTTCTGAGCACGTGCGACCACTGATTCATTAACTTTCCATTAATTTCTGAGCACGTGCGACCACTGATTCATTAACTTTCCATTAACTTCTGAGCACGTGCGACCACTGATTCATTAACTTTCCATTAATTTCTGAGCACGTGCGACCACTGATTCATTAACTTTCCATTAACTTCTGAGCGCATGCAACAACTGCTCCAATTACAGTCCATTAACTTCTGCGCATGTGCAACCACTAATTCATTAACTTTTCATTAACTTCTGAGCACATGCGACCACTGATTCATTAACTTTTCATTCATTTCTGAGCACGTGCGACCACTGATTCATTAACTTTCCATTAACTTCTGAGCATGTGCAACAACTGCTCCATTTACTGTACATTAACTTCTGAGCACGTGCGACCACTAATTCAATAACTTTCCATTAACTTCTGAGCACGAGCGACCACTGATTCATTAACTTTTCATTAACTATTTATAGAAGTTCTAAATAATTAATAAATCAGTATTTGCACATGCTCTGTATATTCACAAAGGACTTTGAGACTCATGTTCTCATAATCAGTGAGGGTCCCAGTGTTTGGCCTTCCCACTATCATAGTTGATAAAAGATGTCCATGGGTCAATCCATTTAAAAAATGTTGTAACCACATTTCTGCATGTGTCTTTTTCCAATTTTTCACGTTAATGTCCCCTTTTTTGGCATTCAGATCTGTATCAGAATTCTCCTTTCTCCAGCAATGTAGATGGCACATGGACAGTTACGCTGTGGCTACATGGCACATTTGTAAGGTGCAAATCAGGGTAAAATCTCAATCAAGATTTTTTTTTGTATCTTCACATATATACTTTGCAATTTAAAGGGAATGTGTCAGCAGGTTTTTGCCACCTAATCTGAGAACAGCACAATGTATCCTTGATTCCAGCTATGTGAACTTATTAGGTTGCTCAGTGTAGTTTTGATAAAATTACAGTTTTATAGGCAGGAGATTATTGCTAGAGGACTAATAAACCTGCTACCAGGTAGTCATCCATATCCATGAGCAATGTATAACCACATCCACACTACTGATTGGCAGCTTTCTGTGTACACTGTGCATAGGCAGAAAGTTGCCAATCAGTGTTGTGGATCGGGTTATACTGGGCTCAACATTAAGATAACTACTAGATCTGCAACCGATAAAACTGTGATTTTGCCAAAATGACACCAAGCAGCCCAGTAAGTCATACATTGCTGGAATCAGGGTCTCTGCCACTACATTATTCAGTTCTTTGATGGGGGTAGCAAAACCCTGATAACAGAATCCTTTTAAGTTGCTTATTACAGCAATGGTCCCGCTCCTGACAGTGTGAGCATGGCGGCAATATTGATGGAGTTAGAGCTGGACTAACTGGTCTCCCCTATATGTGTATAGAGAGACGTCCATCAATCTAGCTGATGGGGTGGGGAGAAGTCAGCGGGTGAATAGTCACAGGGGCGGGGAGAAGTCAGCGTGTGAATAGTCACAGGGGCGGGGAGAAGTCAGCGGGTGAATAGTCACAGGGGCAGGGAGAAGTCAGCGGGTGAATAGTCACAGGGGCGGGGAGAAGTCAGCGGGTGAATAGTCACAGGGGCGGGGAGAAGTCAGCGGGTGAATAGTCACAGGGGCGGGGAGAAGTCAGCGGGTGAATAGTCACAGGGGCAGCGAGAAGTCAGCGGGTGAATAGTCACAGAGTCACATTTTCAACTATGTTTTAAGTTTATGCTCTCGATGCCCAACTAGAAAGTTTCCCTAGGCAACGTGTGATATGCCCTTTTGTTATGCACCCAAATGATATGATTTTTTTAGGGTACAGGAAAGAGAAGTCTGCAGACTTTTTATACAGAAGGATCTAGTATAATAAACATATACATTGGCAATGGCAGTACCGCCAATAAAAGTGAAAATCAAATTAAGTTGTTTAGCACGAAGGTTTGTTTCCACATTTCTCCCTAATTATATATGTTGCGTGATAACACTAGTACATTAGTATTAGTGTCGGAACGCCAGATGATTATTCTACCATCCAGACCTCTATGTGTTGTTGCCCAGGACAGAGAGGCAAATTGTGTATGAGTTTAATGCTGTCCCTGATTTCACACGGTTTAAGCTGCTAATAGGGTTTCTCATTGCTAGTATGTTGTTTTGTGATATGGACATGTGTCTAATGGGAGCAGTGCTGCTAAGACAAGGAGGAGAATTGACACAGACAAGCAACCAGCTGTCAGGTAGTAATGACTTCCAGTCACCATGGACCGAAATCATTTGAACTGTCGACCTTCAGGCATAAGATAAGTGACCTAAGTATTCAGAATCATAGCCTTCAAACATATGCTGCCAATGGATTTTCTGGCAAAGGGAAAAAAAATCTCACTTAGTATATATTGTCCGGAATCACCGTAAATTATTTAGATGTTTACGTAATAAAAGAATAAAATTAAAAGTATTGAAATAAATATAAAATAATACTATTTAATTCCATATTTTCAGAGATAATAACAATTCTTGTGGCTGGAAAAGAGACCAAAAAAACAAAAAAAAGTGTATAAATCATATGATACCCAAGAGTAATGGTTTGGCCTTATCACAGACAAGCGCTAGAAATCCCACGGTACTTATTCTCTGGGTTACCCTGTCAAATAAACAGCCCCAAACAATCACACGCGCTCTGTTATATCTCAATATGTCTTTAGCTGAAAACACAAGATGTTAGATATAGAAACTATGTTTTTCCAGAAGAATTGTTTCATAACAGTCGGAAGATTCTTGAAGTTCTTAAGAAGTTAAGTCATTAGACTTTTACTGGAAATTTTTTTTTTCTTGCAACGTAAGGTAGACGAGAACTTAATTTTTATTTTATTTTATTAGTAACAACTTTCAACTTTCTTTAATTAAGAACAACTGATCACTTGCCATAAATATGTATTTTTTTTTCTTTCCTTGTGTAAATGTCGCTGTTCTCCTGAATTCGGCGCTGTTTTTCTTTTTTAGGGACCCCTCTTCCTTGTACATAAATCTAGTAATTTTTGTCCAAATGGGCATGGTCCTTAACTCTACTCTGTATACGACCACACTTATTTTTTTAGAAAATAATAATTCAGTTTATATCAAACATCTTGATTTTGGAAATCACTATGTCTAGGCAGTCATAACATGTGACTAGGGTTGAGCGAAACGGGTCGATCATTTTCAAAAGTCGCCGACTTTTGGCTAAGTCGGCGTCTCATGAAACCCGATCCGACCCCTGTGCTTGTCGGCCATGCGGTACGCGACTTTCGCGCCAAAGTCGCGTTTCAATGACGCGAAAAGCGCCATTTCTCAGCCAATGAAGGTGAACGCAGAGTGTGGGCAGCGTGATGACATAGATCCTGGTCCCCACCATCTTAGAGAAGGGCATTGCAGTGATTGGCTTGCTGTCTGCGGCGTCACAGGGGCTATAAAGGGGCGTTCCCGCCGACCGCCATCTTACTGCTGCTGATCTGAGCTTAGGGACAGGTTGCTGCCGCTTCGTCAGAAGCAGGGAGAGCGTTAGGCAGGGTCCACTAACCACCAAACCGCTTGTGCTGCAGCGATTTCCACTGTCCAACACCACCTTCGGTGTGCAGGGACTGTGGAAGCTATTTTTTTTTTTTTTTCCCCTCAGCGCTGTAGCTCATTGGGCTGCCCTAGAAGGCTCCGTGATAGCTGTATTGCTGTGTGTACGCCACTGTGGAAACCAACTGCTTTTTTCAAAGCACATATCCTCTTGTTCCTTCCTTTCTGCACAGCTATCTTTTTTGTTTGTCCACACTTTTTATTTAATTTGTGCATCAGTCCACTCCTATTGCTGCCTGCCATACCTGGCTTACATTACTGCAGGGAGATAGTAATTGTAGGACAGTTTTTTTTTTTTTTTTTTGTTTTTTTTTTGTGGGAGATTAAGATTGGCATTTCTGCTACAGTGCCATCCCTGTGTGTGCCATCTCTCACTGAGTGGGCCATAGAAAGCCTATTTATTTTTTCCGTGATTTGTGTTCTAAAATCTACCTCAACACAAAAACACTACATCAATCAGTGGGAGAAAAATATTGGCCTCAGTCAGGGCTTGTGTGCCACTGCTGTGTGTGCTATCTCTCATTCAGTGGGCTATAGCAAGCCTATTTTTTTTTTTTTTTTTTAATATTATTTGGTTTCTAAAGTCTCCCTGAAAAAAAAAAAAAACCTAAAAAAACAGTGGGAGAGTAATATTGCCCTTTCAGCTTGTGTGCCAGTCTTGACTCCTGGGTGTGCCACCTCTCTCCCTCTCATTCAGTGGGCCATAGAAAGCCTATTTATTTTTTTTTTTAAATATTATTGGGTTTCTAAAGTCTCCCTGAAAAAACAAAAAATACATAAAAAAACAGTGGGAGAGTAATATTGCCCTTTCAGCTTGTGTGCCAGTCTTGACTCCTGGGTGTGCCACCTCTCTCCCTTTCATTCAGTGGGCCATAGAAAGCCTATTTATTTTTTCCGTGATTTGTGTTCTAAATTCTACCTCAACACAAAAACACTACATCAATCAGTGGGAGAAAAATATTGGCCTCAGTCAGGGCTTGTGTGCCACTGCTGTGTGTGCTATCTCTCATTCAGTGGGCTATAGCAAGCCTATTTTTTTTTTTTTTTTTTTTTTTTTAATATTATTTGGTTTCTAAAGTCTCCCTGAAAAAAAAAAAAAAACCTAAAAAAACAGTGGGAGAGTAATATTGCCCTTTCAGCTTGTGTGCCAGTCTTGACTCCTGGGTGTGCCACCTCTCTCCCTCTCATTCAGTGGGCCATAGAAAGCCTATTTATTTATTTTTTTTAATATTATTTGGTTTCTAATTCTCCCTGAAAAAAAAACAAAAACCTAAAAAAACAGTGGGAGAATAATATTGCCCTTTCAGCTTGTGTGCCAGTCTTGACTCCTGGGTGTGCCACCTCTCTCCCTCTCATTCAGTGGGCCATAGAAAGCCTATTTATTTTTTTTTAAAAATATTATTGGGTTTCTAAAGTCTCCCTGAAAAAACAAAAAATACATAAAAAAACAGTGGGAGAGTAATATTGCCCTTTCAGCTTGTGTGCCAGTCTTGACTCCTGGGTGTGCCACCTCTCTCCCTTTCATTCAGTGGGCCATAGAAAGCCTATTTATTTTTTCCGTGATTTGTGTTCTAAATTCTACCTCAACACAAAAACACTACATCAATCAGTGGGAGAAAAATATTGGCCTCAGTCAGGGCTTGTGTGCCACTGCTGTGTGTGCTATCTCTCATTCAGTGGGCTATAGCAAGCCTATTTTTTTTTTTTTTTTTTTTTTTTTTTTTAATATTATTTGGTTTCTAAAGTCTCCCTGAAAAAAAAAAAAAAAACCTAAAAAAACAGTGGGAGAGTAATATTGCCCTTTCAGCTTGTGTGCCAGTCTTGACTCCTGGGTGTGCCACCTCTCTCCCTCTCATTCAGTGGGCCATAGAAAGCCTATTTATTTATTTTTTTTAATATTATTTGGTTTCTAATTCTCCCTGAAAAAAAAAAAAAAAACCTAAAAAAACAGTGGGAGAATAATATTGCCCTTTCAGCTTGTGTGCCAGTCTTGACTCCTGGGTGTGCCACCTCTCTCCCTCTCATTCAGTGGGCCATAGAAAGCCTATTTATTTTTTTTTAAAAATATTATTGGGTTTCTAAAGTCTCCCTGAAAAAACAAAAAATACATAAAAAAACAGTGGGAGAGTAATATTGCCCTTTCAGCTTGTGTGCCAGTCTTGACTCCTGGGTGTGCCACCTCTCTCCCTTTCATTCAGTGGGCCATAGAAAGCCTATTTATTTTTTCCGTGATTTGTGTTCTAAATTCTACCTCAACACAAAAACACTACATCAATCAGTGGGAGAAAAATATTGGCCTCAGTCAGGGCTTGTGTGCCACTGCTGTGTGTGCTATCTCTCATTCAGTGGGCTATAGCAAGCCTATTTTTTTTTTTTTTTTTTTTTTTTTTTTTTAATATTATTTGGTTTCTAAAGTCTCCCTGAAAAAAAAAAAAAAACCTAAAAAAACAGTGGGAGAGTAATATTGCCCTTTCAGCTTGTGTGCCAGTCTTGACTCCTGGGTGTGCCACCTCTCTCCCTCTCATTCAGTGGGCCATAGAAAGCCTATTTATTTATTTTTTTTAATATTATTTGGTTTCTAATTCTCCCTGAAAAAAAAAAAAAAAACCTAAAAAAACAGTGGGAGAATAATATTGCCCTTTCAGCTTGTGTGCCAGTCTTGACTCCTGGGTGTGCCACCTCTCTCCCTCTCATTCAGTGGGCCATAGAAAGCCTATTTATTTTTTTTTTTAAATATTATTGGGTTTCTAAAGTCTCCCTGAAAAAACAAAAAATACATAAAAAAACAGTGGGAGAGTAATATTGCCCTTTCAGCTTGTGTGCCAGTCTTGACTCCTGGGTGTGCCACCTCTCTCCCTTTCATTCAGTGGGCCATAGAAAGCCTATTTATTTTTTCCGTGATTTGTGTTCTAAATTCTACCTCAACACAAAAACACTACATCAATCAGTGGGAGAAAAATATTGGCCTCAGTCAGGGCTTGTGTGCCACTGCTGTGTGTGCTATCTCTCATTCAGTGGGCTATAGCAAGCCTATTTTTTTTTTTTTTTTTTTTTTTTTTAATATTATTTGGTTTCTAAAGTCTCCCTGAAAAAAAAAAAAAACCTAAAAAAACAGTGGGAGAGTAATATTGCCCTTTCAGCTTGTGTGCCAGTCTTGACTCCTGGGTGTGCCACCTCTCTCCCTCTCATTCAGTGGGCCATAGAAAGCCTTTTTTTTTTTTGGTTTTTTTAATATTATTTGGCTTCTAAAGTCTCCCTGAAAAAAACAAAAAAAACATAAAAAACAGTGGGAGAGTAATATTGCCCTTTCAGCTTGTGCGCCAGTCTTGACTCCTGGTTGTGCCACCTCTCTCTCTCTAATTGTGGGCCATAGAAAGCCTTTTTTTTTTTTTTTTTTTAATATTATTTGGTTTCTAAAGTCTCCCTGAGAAAAAAAAAAAATAAATTAGGTGGGAGATTAATATTGACATTAGTGCTTGAGTGACAGTCCTGCGTGTGTGTCATCTCTGTGATTTTGTGCCACAGAAAACAGAGTGTGTAACATTGTGCCTGATTTTCCTTGTGGTCTCACCAACCTGTTAAGGGATATTGAAATCATACTGAAGTTATAGCTCACCGTGTAAGTTGTTTGACAGCAACAAATAAAGTTACTTTGGTTAAGATTTTAAAACAATGAGGAAGTCTGGTGCAAGAGGTCGTCGTGGGCGTTCATTGTCAGCTGGTAATGATGGTAGTGGTAGTGGAGCATCAGGTGGTTGTGGGGATAAAAATATTCCACCTAAGTCTGGAGCTGTGGAGCCAGTTTCGTCGTCAGGCTACACAAGGCCTCGAACGCTCTCTTTTCTGGGAGTAGGAAAACCGCTTTTAAAGGCGGAGCAGCAACAGCAAGTTTTGGCTTACATTGCAGACTCAGCCTCTAGCTCTTTTGCCTCCTCTTCCGAAACTGGTAAATGTAAAAGCAGCGTGTCGCTTGTGGATGTTCACGGTCAGGGACAAGTCGCTTCCTTGTCCTCCTCAGCAAAAACTACAACAAGAGAGAAGGATGCAGCAGGCGACACAACGGGTCACTCCATGGAGCTCTTTACACATACCGTCCCTGGCTTAGAAAGTGAAACATTTAACAGGCCATGCCCATTACAAGTATATTCTGACATGGAGTGCACTGATGCACAGCCACAGCCAGAGTACTATGCTGCTCCTTTGACTCAGACCACCACATTGCCCTCTCAGGGTACAGATCCACAATCAGACCCTGATGAGACTATGTTGCCCCGCCACGAACGCTATACCACCGACCGACACAGTGACACAGACGAAGTTGCACACGAGCTCGAAGAGGAGGTAATAGATGACCCAGTTATTGACCCCGATTGGCAGCCATTGGGGGAACAGGGTGCAGGCGGCAGTAGTTCAGAAGCGGAGGTGGAGGAGGGGCCGCAGCAGGCATCAACATCGCAACAGGTTCCATCTGCCGGGCCCGTATCTGGACCAAAACGCGTGTCAAAGCCAAAACCTGTTGGAGCACAGCGTTGCCATCCGGTTAAAGCTCAGTCTGCAATCCCTGAAAAGGGATCCGAGTCTAGGAAGAGTGCAGTCTGGCATTTTTTTAAACAACATCCAACTGATCAGCGCAAAGTCATCTGTCAAAAATGTTCAACTAGCTTAAGCAGAGGTCAGAATCTGAAAAGTCTAAATACTAGTTGCATGCATAGACACTTAACCACCATGCATTTTCAAGCCTGGACTAACTACCAAACGTCCCTCAAGGTTGTAGCACCCTCGGCCAATGAAGCTAGTCAGCAACGCAACATCCCTTCCGTCACTGTAAGGCCACCATTTTCCGCACCACCGGCAGTATCTGTGCAGGTTTCTTTGCCAGCCAAAAGCAGTCAGGGTCAGGGAATCACCAGTTTTGTAGGAGGAAATATTGCATCTAGGGCACCGGCGGAAACAATACCGTCTCCAACCGTCTCTCAGTCTGCCATGTACACCGGCACACCCGAAAGTTCCACGATCTCCAGCTCTCCAGTCCAGCTCACCCTACATGAGACTCTGGTTAGAAAAAGGAAGTACTTATCCTCGCATCCGCGTACACAGGGTTTTAACGCCCACATAGCTAGACTAATCTCGTTAGAGATGATGCCCTACCGGTTAGTTGAAAGCGAAGCTTTCAAAGCCCTGATGGAGTACGCTGAACCACGATACGAGCTACCCAGTCGACACTTTTTTTCCAGAAAAGCCATCCCAGCCCTGCACCAGCATGTTAAACAGCGCATCGTCCATGCACTCAGGCAATCTGTGAGTACAAAGGTGCACCTGACTACAGATGCATGGACCAGTAGGCATGGCCAGGGACGTTATGTGTCCATCACGGCACACTGGGTGAATGTGGTGGATGCAGGGTCCACAGGCGACATCAATTTAGGGACAGTTGTGCCTAGCCCACGGTCTAGGAAACAGTTGGCTGTAGGCGTTCGCACCCCCTCCTCCTCCTCCTCCTCGTCCTCCTGCAGAAGCTACAGCTCTTCCACAGAACGCAGTCTGCCAACCACTCCATCGGCAGATGACACTGTTGCACACCAGTTGTCCCATTATGGGCCAGCTACTGCCAAGCGTCAGCAGGCTGTATTGGCTATGAAGTGCTTGGGCGACAATAGACACACCGCGGAAGTTCTGTCCGAGTTCTTGCAACAAGAAACGCAGTCGTGGCTGGGCACAGTAGATCTTGAGGCAGGCAAGGTAGTGAGTGATAACGGAAGGAATTTCATGGCTGCCATCTCCCTTTCCCAACTGAAACACATTCCTTGCCTGGCTCACACCTTAAACCTGGTGGTGCAGTGCTTATTGAAAACTTATCCTGGGTTCTCCGACCTGCTCCTCAAAGTGCGTGCACTTTGCTCACATATCCGACGTTCGCCTGTACACGCCAGCCGTATGCAGACCTATCAGCGGTCTTTGAACCTTCCCCAGCATCGCCTAATCATAGACGTTGCAACAAGGTGGAACTCAACACTGCACATGCTTCAGAGACTGTGCGAACAGAGGCGTGCTGTTATTTATTTGTGGGAGGATACACGGGCAGGCAGTAGGATGGCAGACATGGAGTTGTCAGGTGTGCAGTGGTCTAAGATACAAGACATGTGTCAAGTCCTTCAGTGCTTTGAGGAATGCACACGGCTGGTTAGTGCAGACAACGCCGTAATAAGCATGAGCATCCCCCTAATGCGTCTGCTGATGCAAAGTTTGACGCACATAAAGGAGCAGGCGTCTGCACCAGAGGAAGAGGAAAGCCTTGATGACAGTCAGCCATTGTCTGGTCAGGGCAGTGTACAGGACGAGGTAGCGGGCGAAGAGGAGGTGGAGGACGAGGAGGATGATGGGGATGAGTATATTTTTAATGCCGAACCTTTCCCGGGGGCACAGGAATTTGGTTGCGTGTCACGGCCGGGTTCTGGTTTTTTGAGGGACACAAGTGACGTAGATTTGCCTGCAACTGCCCCTCAACCAATCACAACCGGAGATTTGACAACTGGAACTTTGGCCCACATGGCGGATTATGCCTTACGTATCCTAAAAAGGGACACACGCATTACGAAAATGATGAACGATGACGATTACTGGTTGGCCTGCCTCCTTGATCCACGCTATAAAGGCAAATTGCAAAATATTATGCCACATGAGAACTTGGAACTAATATTAGCAACCAAACAATCAACTCTTGTTGACCGTTTGCTTCAGGCATTCCCAGCACACAGCGCACGTGATCGTTCTCACACGAGCTCCAGGGGGCAGCAGACTAGGAGTGTTAGGGGTGCACACATCAGAAGTGGCGTTGGACAGAGGGGTTTTCTGACCAGGTTGTGGAGTGATTTTGCTATGACCGCAGACAGGACAGGTACTGCTGCATCAATTGAAAGTGACAGGAGACAACATTTGTCCAGTATGGTTACTAACTATTTTTCATCCCTTATCGATGTTCTCCCTCAACCGTCATTCCCATTTGATTACTGGGCCTCCAAATTAGACACCTGGCCAGAATTGGCAGAATATGCATTGCAGGAGCTTGCTTGCCCGGCAGCAAGTGTCCTATCAGAAAGAGTATTCAGTGCTGCAGGTTCAATATTAACCGAAAAAAGGACTCGTCTGGCTACCCAAAATGTTGACGATCTAACATTCATTAAAATGAACCACAACTGGATTTCGAAATCTTTTGCCCCACCTTGCCCGGCCGACACCTAGCTTTCCTATGAAAAGCTCTTGCCTGTGAATTACTTTTCTAATGTCTAATTTGCTGCAGCTGATTGTACAGCATACGACATGTTTACACCTCCCTAAATGGCAAAACTCCCCACACGGGGCCGTGGTATCGCGACTTGGCGCAAGCACCCGTGAGACTGCTGTTTGTCTGAAGTGGTGGGTGTGCTCGCTTTTGGTTGACGGCATTGCTACTGGGTCCCTCATAGTACAATGTAGTGTCTCTGGCGGTGGTGGTGCGCACCCAACGTCAGACACACCGTTGTAACATGAGGGGCCCTGGGGCGGTCCCGCCGGCCTCAAGAGAGTTCCCCCCTACCCCAGCTCAAAATGTGCTCTACCACGTGCAAAATTATGTCGCACAGCTCCACCAATCTTTAGTCTATTCGCTGACATCATTCAATGTCTGGCACTGACAATACAAATTTGTAGACATCTATGATGCAACTTAAAGTAGTCTGTGTCTGTGTCCTATATTGGCACCATTAAATAGTTACTGCCAAATTACTATGTCAGAAACTCAGTAGATGAGCCCACCCCTGTACCTAAGTATGCCACCTTTTTTTTTTGTTTTGGTTGTTTTGCGAGACATTAACATCTATTTATATTTTGGGAGTACTGGGACAGACACTCCTTGCACTACTCCTCCACTCACCACCAAGCTGCCTGTGTATCCATGTAACCGCTGTAAAACTGCCATGAGCCTATTGTTTGTTATTTTAGGCCTTTGATAGCCTGTCTGCGGCCCCTACTTGCAATACTCCTCCACTGACCACCAAGCTGCCTGCCCGTGTATCCATGTAACCGCTGTAAAACTGCCATGAGCCTATTGTTTGTTATTTTAGGCCTTTGATAGCCTGTCTGCGGTCCCTACTTTAAATACTCCTCCACTGACCACCAAGCTGCCTGCCCGTGTATCCATGTAACCGCTGTGAAACTGCCATGAGCCTATTGTTTGTTATGTTAGGCCTTTGATAGCCTGTCTGCGGTCCCTACTTTAAATACTCCTCCACTGACCAGACCACTGCTGCCCGTGTACCCCTGGAACCAATTATAAAGTGCCTACAGCCAGCCCATTTTCTTATGTTAGGCCTTTGAAGCCTGTCTGCGGTCCCTACTTTAAATACTCCTCCACTCACCACCACCAAGCTGCCTGCCCGTGTATCCATGTAACCGCTGTGAAACTGCCATGAGCCTATTGTTTGTTATGTTAGGCCTTTGATAGCCTGTCTGCGGTCCCTACTTTAAATACTCCTCCACTGACCAGACCACTGCTGCCCGTGTACCCCTGGAACCAATTATAAAGTGCCTACAGCCAGCCCATTTTCTTATGTTAGGCCTTTGAAGCCTGTCTGCGGTCCCTACTTTAAATACTCCTCCACTGACCACCAAGCTGCCTGCCCGTGTATCCATGTAACCGCTGTAAAACTGCCATGAGCCTATTGTTTGTTATTTTAGGCCTTTGATAGCCTGTCTGCGGTCCCTACTTTAAATACTCCTCCACTGACCACCAAGCTGCCTGCCCGTGTATCCATGTAACCGCTGTAAAACTGCCATGAGCCTATTGTTTGTTATTTTAGGCCTTTGATAGCCTGTCTGCGGTCCCTACTTTAAATACTCCTCCACTGACCACCAAGCTGCCTGCCCGTGTATCCATGTAACCGCTGTAAAACTGCCATGAGCCTATTGTTTGTTATTTTAGGCCTTTGATAGCCTGTCTGCGGTCCCTACTTTAAATACTCCTCCACTGACCACCAAGCTGCCTGCCCGTGTATCCATGTAACCGCTGTAAAACTGCCATGAGCCTATTGTTTGTTATTTTAGGCCTTTGATAGCCTGTCTGCGGTCCCTACTTTAAATACTCCTCCACTGACCACCAAGCTGCCTGCCCGTGTATCCATGTAACCGCTGTAAAACTGCCATGAGCCTATTGTTTGTTATTTTAGGCCTTTGATAGCCTGTCTGCGGCCCCAACTTGCAATACTCCTCCACTGACCACCAAGCTGCCTGCCCGTGTATCCATGTAACCGCTGTAAAACTGCCATGAGCCTATTGTTTGTTATTTTAGGCCTTTGATAGCCTGTCTGCGGTCCCTACTTTAAATACTCCTCCACTGACCACCAAGCTGCCTGCCCGTGTATCCATGTAACCGCTGTAAAACTGCCATGAGCCTATTGTTTGTTATTTTAGGCCTTTGATAGCCTGTCTGCGGTCCCTACTTTAAATACTCCTCCACTGACCACCAAGCTGCCTGCCCGTGTATCCATGTAACCGCTGTAAAACTGCCATGAGCCTATTGTTTGTTATTTTAGGCCTTTGATAGCCTGTCTGCGGCCCCAACTTGCAATACTCCTCCACTGACCACCAAGCTGCCTGCCCGTGTATCCATGTAACCGCTGTAAAACTGCCATGAGCCTATTGTTTGTTATTTTAGGCCTTTGATAGCCTGTCTGCGGTCCCTACTTTAAATACTCCTCCACTGACCACCAAGCTGCCTGCCCGTGTATCCATGTAACCGCTGTGAAACTGCCATGAGCCTATTGTTTGTTATGTTAGGCCTTTGATAGCCTGTCTGCGGTCCCTACTTTAAATACTCCTCCACTGACCAGACCACTGCTGCCCGTGTACCCCTGGAACCAATTATAAAGTGCCTACAGCCAGCCCATTTTCTTATGTTAGGCCTTTGAAGCCTGTCTGCGGTCCCTACTTTAAATACTCCTCCACTGACCACCAAGCTGCCTGCCCGTGTATCCATGTAACCGCTGTAAAACTGCCATGAGCCTATTGTTTGTTATTTTAGGCCTTTGATAGCCTGTCTGCGGTCCCTACTTTAAATACTCCTCCACTGACCACCAAGCTGCCTGCCCGTGTATCCATGTAACCGCTGTAAAACTGCCATGAGCCTATTGTTTGTTATTTTAGGCCTTTGATAGCCTGTCTGCGGTCCCTACTTTAAATACTCCTCCACTGACCACCAAGCTGCCTGCCCGTGTATCCATGTAACCGCTGTGAAACTGCCATGAGCCTATTGTTTGTTATGTTAGGCCTTTGATAGCCTGTCTGCGGTCCCTACTTTTAATACTCCTCCACTGACCAGACCACTGCTGCCCGTGTACCCCTGGAACCAATTATAAAGTGCCTACAGCCAGCCCATTTTCTTATGTTAGGCCTTTGAAGCCTGTCTGCGGTCCCTACTTTAAATACTCCTCCACTGACCAGACCACTGCTGCCCGTGTACCCCTGGAACCAATTATAAAGTGCCTACAGCCAGCCCATTTTCTTATGTTAGGCCTTTGAAGCCTGTCTGCGGTCCCTACTTTAAATACTCCTCCACTCACCACCACCAAGCTGCCTGCCCGTGTATCCATGTAACCGCTGTGAAACTGCCATGAGCCTATTGTTTGTTATTTTAGGCCTTTGATAGCCTGTCTGCGGTCCCTACTTTAAATACTCCTCCACTGACCACCAAGCTGCCTGCCCGTGTATCCATGTAACCGCTGTGAAACTGCCATGAGCCTATTGTTTGTTATGTTAGGCCTTTGATAGCCTGTCTGCGGTCCCTACTTTAAATACTCCTCCACTGACCAGACCACTGCTGCCCGTGTACCCCTGGAACCAATTATAAAGTGCCTACAGCCAGCCCATTTTCTTATGTTAGGCCTTTGAAGCCTGTCTGCGGTCCCTACTTTAAATACTCCTCCACTGACCACCAAGCTGCCTGCCCGTGTATCCATGTAACCGCTGTAAAACTGCCATGAGCCTATTGTTTGTTATTTTAGGCCTTTGATAGCCTGTCTGCGGTCCCTACTTTAAATACTCCTCCACTGACCACCAAGCTGCCTGCCCGTGTATCCATGTAACCGCTGTGAAACTGCCATGAGCCTATTGTTTGTTATGTTAGGCCTTTGATAGCCTGTCTGCGGTCCCTACTTTTAATACTCCTCCACTGACCAGACCACTGCTGCCCGTGTACCCCTGGAACCAATTATAAAGTGCCTACAGCCAGCCCATTTTCTTATGTTAGGCCTTTGAAGCCTGTCTGCGGTCCCTACTTTAAATACTCCTCCACTGACCAGACCACTGCTGCCCGTGTACCCCTGGAACCAATTATAAAGTGCCTACAGCCAGCCCATTTTCTTATGTTAGGCCTTTGAAGCCTGTCTGCGGTCCCTACTTTAAATACTCCTCCACTCACCACCACCAAGCTGCCTGCCCGTGTATCCATGTAACCGCTGTGAAACTGCCATGAGCCTATTGTTTGTTATTTTAGGCCTTTGATAGCCTGTCTGCGGTCCCTACTTTAAATACTCCTCCACTGACCACCAAGCTGCCTGCCCGTGTATCCATGTAACCGCTGTGAAACTGCCATGAGCCTATTGTTTGTTATGTTAGGCCTTTGATAGCCTGTCTGCGGTCCCTACTTTAAATACTCCTCCACTGACCAGACCACTGCTGCCCGTGTACCCCTGGAACCAATTATAAAGTGCCTACAGCCAGCCCATTTTCTTATGTTAGGCCTTTGAAGCCTGTCTGCGGTCCCTACTTTAAATACTCCTCCACTGACCACCAAGCTGCCTGCCCGTGTATCCATGTAACCGCTGTAAAACTGCCATGAGCCTATTGTTTGTTATTTTAGGCCTTTGATAGCCTGTCTGCGGCCCCAACTTGCAATACTCCTCCACTGACCACCAAGCTGCCTGCCCGTGTATCCATGTAACCGCTGTGAAACTGCCATGAGCCTATTGTTTGTTATGTTAGGCCTTTGATAGCCTGTCTGCGGTCCCTACTTTAAATACTCCTCCACTGACCAGACCACTGCTGCCCGTGTACCCCTGGAACCAATTATAAAGTGCCTACAGCCAGCCCATTTTCTTATGTTAGGCCTTTGAAGCCTGTCTGCGGTCCCTACTTTAAATACTCCTCCACTCACCACCACCAAGCTGCCTGCCCGTGTATCCATGTAACCGCTGTGAAACTGCCATGAGCCTATTGTTTGTTATTTTAGGCCTTTGATAGCCTGTCTGCGGCCCCTACTTGCAATACTCCTCCACTGACCACAATGCTGCCTGGAGTGCCTGCCTGTGTATCCATGTAACCGATGTAAAACTGCCATGACTGCCTACTGTTTGTTATTTTAGGCCTTTGATAGCCTGTCTGCAGCCCCTACTTGCAATACTCCTCCACTGACCACACCAATGCTGCCCGTGTACCCCTGGAACCTATTTAAAAGTTCATACAGCCTAGTTATATATTTTATTTACTATTAATAAGGCCATGATGGACTACGCTGTACCACGCTACAAGCTAACCAGTCGACACTTCTTTTGCGAGAAAAGCCATCCCAACCCTCCACCAGCATGTAGAAGACCGCATTGTCCATGCACTCTGGCAATCTGTGAGTACAAAGGTGCACCTGACAACAGACGCATGGACCTGTAGGCATGGCCACGGAAGATTACGTGTCCATTACGGCGCAATGGGTTAATGTGGTGGATGCATGGTCCACAGGGGACAGCCTACTAAGTCTGTCTGCAGTCCCTAATTCAAATTGTCCTCCACTGTCTAAATCGGAACTTCCACCTTCTGGCTTTCGGCCTATAGTATCAGAAATTAAACTGCATTTGGCCTTCAACTTTGGTTAGGGCCTACTAACGGCTTCTGCCCCTCCCTGGTGTTGCCCTCAACTAAATAAAGCTGAGCTTCAACCTTCTGCTCCAAATTACCATTTTGAAAAATGCAATAGGCTTTTCAGGCCTACTAAAGGTGTCTGTCTGTGTGCCCCTGCCTGGTGTTGTCCTCAACTAAATAAAGCTGAGCTTCAACCTTCCGGCTCTCATTAAGTGGTTTTAAAAAAAAAAATGGTGGTTAGGGCCTACTAACGGCTTCTGCCCCTCCCTGGTGTTGTCCTCAACTAAATAAAGCTGAGCTTCAACCTTCCGGCTCTCATTATGTGGTTTTAAAAAAAAAAAATGGTGGTTAGGGCCTACTAACGGCTTCTGCCCCTCCCTGGTGTTGCCCTCAACTAAATAAAGCTGAGCTTCAACCTTCTGCTCCAAATTACCATTTTGAAAAATGCAATAGGCTTTTCAGGCCTACAAAAGGTGTCTGTCTGTGTGCCCCTCCCTGGTGTTGCCCTCAACTAAATAAAGCTGAGCTTCAACCTTCTGCTCCAAATTACCATTTTGAAAAATGCAATAGGCTTTTCAGGCCTACTAAAGGTGTCTGTCTGTGTGCCCCTCCCTGGTGTTGTCCTCAACTAAATAAAGCTGAGCTTCAACCTTCCGGCTCTCATTATGTGGTTTTAAAAAAAAAAATGGTGGTTAGGGCCTACTAACGGCTTCTGCCCCTCCCTGGTGTTGTCCTCAACTAAATAAAGCTGAGCTTCAACCTTCCGGCTCTCATTATGTGGTTTTAAAAAAAAAAATGGTGGTTAGGGCCTACTAACGGCTTCTGCCCCTCCCTGGTGTTGCCCTCAACTAAATAAAGCTGAGCTTCAACCTTCTGCTCCAAATTACCATTTTGAAAAATGCAATAGGCTTTTCAGGCCTACAAAAGGTGTCTGTCTGTGTGCCCCTCCCTGGTGTTGTCCTCAACTAAATAAAGCTGAGCTTCAACCTTCCGGCTCTCATTATGTGGTTTTAAAAAAAAAAATGGTGGTTAGGGCCTACTAACGGCTTCTGCCCCTCCCTGGTGTTGTCCTCAACTAAATAAAGCTGAGCTTCAACCTTCCGGCTCTCATTATGTGGTTTTAAAAAAAAAAATGGTGGTTAGGGCCTACTAACGGCTTCTGCCCCTCCCTGGTGTTGTCCTCAACTAAATAAAGCTGAGCTTCAACCTTCCGGCTCTCATTATGTGGTTTTAAAAAAAAAAATGGTGGTTAGGGCCTACTAACGGCTTCTGCCCCTCCCTGGTGTTGTCCTCAACTAAATAAAGCTGAGCTTCAACCTTCCGGCTCTCATTATGTGGTTTTAAAAAAAAAAATGGTGGTTAGGGCCTACTAACGGCTTCTGCCCCTCCCTGGTGTTGTCCTCAACTAAATAAAGCTGAGCTTCAACCTTCCGGCTCTCATTATGTGGTTTTAAAAAAAAAAATGGTGGTTAGGGCCTACTAACGGCTTCTGCCCCTCCCTGGTGTTGCCCTCAACTAAATAAAGCTGAGCTTCAACCTTCTGCTCCAAATTACCATTTTGAAAAATGCAATAGGCTTTTCAGGCCTACAAAAGGTGTCTGTCTGTGTGCCCCTCCCTGGTGTTGTCCTCAACTAAATAAAGCTGAGCTTCAACCTTCCGGCTCTCATTATGTGGTTTTAAAAAAAAAAATGGTGGTTAGGGCCTACTAACGGCTTCTGCCCCTCCCTGGTGTTGTCCTCAACTAAATAAAGCTGAGCTTCAACCTTCCGGCTCTCATTATGTGGTTTTAAAAAAAAAAATGGTGGTTAGGGCCTACTAACGGCTTATGCCCCTCCCTGGTGTTGTCCTCAACTAAATATAGCTGAGCTTCAACCTTCCGGCTCTCATTATGTGGTTTTAAAAAAAAAAATGGTGGTTAGGGCCTACTAACGGCTTCTGCCCCTCCCTGGTGTTGTCCTCAACTAAATAAAGCTGAGCTTCAACCTTCCGGCTCTCATTATGTGGTTTTAAAAAAAAAAATGGTGGTTAGGGCCTACTAACGGCTTCTGCCCCTCCCTGGTGTTGCCCTCAACTAAATAAAGCTGAGCTTCAACCTTCTGCTCCAAATTACCATTTTGAAAAATGCAATAGGCTTTTCAGGCCTACAAAAGGTGTCTGTCTGTGTGCCCCTCCCTGGTGTTGTCCTCAACTAAATAAAGCTGAGCTTCAACCTTCCGGCTCTCATTATGTGGTTTTAAAAAAAAAAAATGGTGGTTAGGGCCTACTAACGGCTTCTGCCCCTCCCTGGTGTTGCCCTCAACTAAATAAAGCTGAGCTTCAACCTTCTGCTCCAAATTACCATTTTGAAAAATGCAATAGGCTTTTCAGGCCTACTAAAGGTGTCTGTCTGTGTGCCCCTCCCTGGTGTTGTCCTCAACTAAATAAAGCTGAGCTTCAACCTTCCGGCTCTCATTATGTGGTTTTAAAAAAAAAAATGGTGGTTAGGGCCTACTAACGGCTTCTGCCCCTCCCTGGTGTTGTCCTCAACTAAATAAAGCTGAGCTTCAACCTTCCGGCTCTCATTATGTGGTTTTAAAAAAAAAATGGTGGTTAGGGCCTACTAACGGCTTCTGCCCCTCCCTGGTGTTGCCCTCAACTAAATAAAGCTGAGCTTCAACCTTCTGCTCCAAATTACCATTTTGAAAAATGCAATAGGCTTTTCAGGCCTACAAAAGGTGTCTGTCTGTGTGCCCCTCCCTGGTGTTGTCCTCAACTAAATAAAGCTGAGCTTCAACCTTCCGGCTCTCATTATGTGGTTTTAAAAAAAAAAATGGTGGTTAGGGCCTACTAACGGCTTCTGCCCCTCCCTGGTGTTGTCCTCAACTAAATAAAGCTGAGCTTCAACCTTCCGGCTCTCATTATGTGGTTTTAAAAAAAAAAATGGTGGTTAGGGCCTACTAACGGCTTATGCCCCTCCCTGGTGTTGTCCTCAACTAAATAAAGCTGAGCTTCAACCTTCCGGCTCTCATTATGTGGTTTTAAAAAAAAAAATGGTGGTTAGGGCCTACTAACGGCTTCTGCCCCTCCCTGGTGTTGTCCTCAACTAAATAAAGCTGAGCTTCAACCTTCCGGCTCTCATTATGTGGTTTTAAAAAAAAAAATGGTGGTTAGGGCTTACTAACGGCTTCTGCCCCTCCCTGGTGTTGCCCTCAACTAAATAAAGCTGAGCTTCAACCTTCTGCTCCAAATTACCATTTTGAAAAATGCAATAGGCTTTTCAGGCCTACAAAAGGTGTCTGTCTGTGTGCCCCTCCCTGGTGTTGTCCTCAACTAAATAAAGCTGAGCTTCAACCTTCCGGCTCTCATTATGTGGTTTTAAAAAAAAAAAATGGTGGTTATGGCCTACTAACGGCTTCTGCCCCTCCCTGGTGTTGCCCTCAACTAAATAAAGCTGAGCTTCAACCTTCTGCTCCAAATTACCATTTTGAAAAATGCAATAGGCTTTTCAGGCCTACTAAAGGTGTCTGTCTGTGTGCCCCTCCCTGGTGTTGTCCTCAACTAAATAAAGCTGAGCTTCAACCTTCCGGCTCTCATTATGTGGTTTTAAAAAAAAAAATGGTGGTTAGGGCCTACTAACGGCTTCTGCCCCTCCCTGGTGTTGCCCTCAACTAAATAAAGCTGAGCTTCAACCTTCCGGCTCTCATTATGTGGTTTTAAAAAAAAAAATGGTGGTTAGGGCCTACTAACGGCTTCTGCCCCTCCCTGGTGTTGCCCTCAACTAAATAAAGCTGAGCTTCAACCTTCTGCTCCAAATTACCATTTTGAAAAATGCAATAGGCTTTTCAGGCCTACTAAAGGTGTCTGTCTGTGTGCCCCTCCCTGGTGTTGTCCTCAACTAAATAAAGCTGAGCTTCAACCTTCTGGCTCTCATTAAGTGGTTTTTAAAAAAAAATGGTGGTTAGGGCCTACTAACGGCTTCTGCCCCTCCCTGGTGTTGCCCTCAACTAAATAAAGCTGAGCTTCAACCTTCTGCTCCAAATTACCATTTTGAAAAATGCAATAGGCTTTTCCGGCCTACTAAAGGTGTCTGTCTGTGTGCCCCTGCCTGGTGTTGCCCTCAACTAAATAAAGCTGAGCTTCAACCTTCTGCTCCAAATTACCATTTTAAAAAATGCAATAGGCTTTTCCGGCCTACTAAAGGTGTCTGCCCCTCCCTGGTGTTGTCCTCAACTGAACAAAGCTGAGCTTCCACATTCTGGCTTTCGCCCTATACTATCAGATATTAAACTGCATTTGGCCTACTAGTGTGGTTAGGCCCTTGAAACAGTGTCTGCTGCTCTTGGGTTTGCTACTCCACTGAACAAAGCAATGCCGCCTGTTTAGTCCTGTTACCAATTTTGAACTGCATGTAGCCTACTTTATTCTTTGGCCCTATATCTGTTTCCTCCTCATCCTGCCCATTGCCCAGCCACTGCTAAATGAGTCTGCTGGTACATTGACCTAGACCACTACATTCCCCTTGTACTCTACACAGCCAGAATCTGTCCCTGCTGAAAGTAAGGTTCCCCTTCCCGCATGTTATACCACCTTACACAGGGACAAAGAGGAAGGTGCAGATGAAAGTGCAGGTTCCTTCATCAGGTGGGGGGGCATACTCGTTGGCGACGTCACTGGCACAGGGCCCCTCAGAGTACGCAAAAGTGTCGCTGCTGGTGGGAGGCGCCCCCGCCATGCAAACACACCGCCGTACTTTGAGGGGCCCTGTGCCAGTGGCAATGCGAACGAGTGGGCCCCCCCCCTGCTTGCTCAGGATCACAGCACTTGCAACTTTTAAATACTTACCTTTCCCTGCAACACCGCCGTGACGTAGTCCGCATTTCCTGGGCCCACGAAAAACTTGAGCCAGCCCTACTCCCCCCACAACTTTCCCCCAATTCCCTATGCCCAACTATTATTATACAGTTAATTAAGATTGGCAAGCTTCAGAAACAAGAATGGATGTTTTTGGCATTAAAATGGGCACTGTAGGTGTTTTCCTGGCCTCCACTCACTGCCGACTATGCTTCCCCATTGACTTGCATTGGGTTTCGTGTTTCGGTCGATCCCCGACTTTTAGCGATAATCGGCCGACTGCACTCGACTCGACTCTGGACAAAATCGGGTTTCCCAAAACCCTACTCGATTTTAAAAAAATGAAAGTCGCTCAACCCTACATGTGACCCATGACCATCACATAGAAGACGTGTGGCCACAATTAGTGATGAGCGAGTATACTCGTTGCTCTGGTCGTCTCTGAGTATTTGTGACTGCTCAGAGATTTAGTTTTCTTCGCCTCAGCTACATGATTTACTACTGATAGACAGCTTGATTTCATGTGGGGATTCCCTAGCAACCAGGCAACCCCCACATGTACTCAGGCTGGCTAGTAGCTGTAAATCATGCAGCTGCGGCAACAAAAACTAAATCTTCGAGCAGTCTCAAATACTCGGAGACCACCCGAGCAACGAGTATACTCGCTCATCACTAGCCACAATCCATTCTTCAGAAGCTACAATCATAAATCGAGCTTCTGTGAGTAGGAAGCTGGGAAGTCAGGAGGGCTAGCAGACCGAGCACTGTGCTGCATGTCACATGCAGTGTGAAAACTCCAGTCCACTGCAAGGAATGACAGAGATGACTGGCTGGCCAAAGACAGACATGAACTAGAGATAACAGAAAGCAATCAAGAGCTAATTCAATGACGACAGTGGGATACACAGAGCTAGGAAGATTTGTAGTTGTCACCTAAAGTGAAAAAAATTAATTTTATATATTATATTGCTGTTAAAAATAGGCAAATAAATATAATGTAAATTGAATTTAAGTTGAGATTTTAGGAATTCACCGAACTTGAGAATATGATCAATTTGTAATTCGCTTTGTGTAAATATTGCTGCCATTTTAGACATTGCAGAAGACTTCATTAGTTAAAGTAGGATCACATGAACTCAGACGACTTCCCCACAAAGACTTGCAATGTTTACATCATACAATATAGCGCAGCCAATCAGGAGCGAGCAACTATCATAGCCAAGTTAAAATCAGAAGTAGGAAATGCAGCAGCTGTTGTTTGGTTACATAGTTATATAGGGTTAAAAAAGACACAGGTTCATCAAGTTCACCCTTTCTTTACCAGGTCTACATTCTCTGTCGCTAGATTACCTATAACCCACAATGCCATTTGTTATGAGAAAAGCATCCAGCCCCATAAATACTGATGTAGTGTCCGCCATTACTACTTCTTGTGATCAGGCATTCCACAGTCTGACTGCTCTAACTGTAAAGAACCCTTTCTATTTAATGCGTGTCCCCTGGCCTAGTCCTTTGTAAGGTCGTTGGAAGGAATATGTCATGTGCCTGTCCTTTGTATTACAAGTAGAGTGAGGATAGGAGTAGTAGTATGTACTGCTGAGGTCATTCAAATTTGTCCATCGGATAAGTCCCTATTGCACTTGTTTTTTCTTAGTTCTTTGTATTGACCACACATCTATTTATACATACAAATTAGATCTCCTCTGAGGTGTCTTTTTTCTAAGCTAAACAAAGCCAAACTTTTCCAAACTCTCATTATATGACCGGCCTCCATACCTTGTAATAATCTCGTTGACCGCCTTTGAACTGACTCTAACTTCTGAATATCTTTTTTTTAAATGTGGAGCTCAAAACTGGATTTCATATTATAAATGTGGCTTCATAATTGATTTATAGAGGAGTGATAATACATTGGGGTCACGGGATTTATCTCTTTTTTAATTCACCCTAAAATCTTTGCATTTGCAACTGCTGCCTAACATTAAGTACTGCTGCTTAGCGTATATGTAACCAGATTACACAAGTCCTTCTCCTGTCTTGTAATTCTTAGTATGATGGATGGCACCAGAGAGATCACACAGAATCCCACTGTTGCTACCACTTGTGAAGAACCTGCACCTCACTACCCGGCCTGACATCACTATTAAGTCAGGCTGATCACATAATGCGGTCTCCCCACTTTCACCAACATGGCACTCCGCACCCTCTGGGAACACGTAAGGTCTGCATGGTACAGTCTTACGCAGACACACCCTGTCAACATGTAGTCATTCATCTGACAACACACTCGCTTACTACCCTGACAGACTGAAAGACCCCTTTCACTAGCACCAGTGAAACAGTGCCTGGTCAACCCAGTAGGACTGCCACCAGTTCCTTGTTAGATCTACGCCCAGTCAATTAACAGGATTATATCAGGCCAGAAACCAGCCCCGACAGCATAAAATGTTAAACCAAGAATATGGTTGTGTGGATTTGTGGATCGAGATAAAAGAGCAGCCAGAGGTTAAATTATATATTTATTCACCTTAAGGGCACAGTAGACAATAAACTATATACACAATGGTTACACATATACAATGGTCAGATATGCATATACAGACAGTGGTAAGACAAAAGATATAAGCAGATAGATCATGTCAAATACCGGGTTGATGTTCAACTGTGTGTCCGCTGTACTGCAGGGGGCATGGGCAGCCAGCTGGTTCCTAGGTCTTTCACAGCAAGTTACTCGATGTGATCCCCCTTTCAAAGTGGACTGCATGCATAACAGAAAGGTTAGTGGACTGCATTAGTGACGAGCGAGTATACTCGTTGCTCGGGTTTTCCCAACATGCTCGGGTGATCTCCGAGTATTTGTAAGTGCTCAGAGATTTAGTTTTCGTTGCCTCAGCTGCATGATTTACAGTTGATAGACAGCTTGAATACATGTGGGGATTCCCTAGCAACCAGGCAACCCCCACATGTACTCAGGCTGGCTAGCAGCCGTAAATCATGCTGTGTCAACAAAAACTAAATTTCCGAGCAGTTACAAATACTTGGAGACCACTAGACTGCATGGATAACATGGCCTTACACTAGCCTTTATCCCCCTTTGGGTCACTTGCTTCTGCCCCTGGGCTGAACCTAAATACCCTCCCCTTGCCTCTAGCAGCTAAAAACTTTAAAACTTAAGATGGGTCATAACTCCTTAATGAATGGTGCTAGGGAGGGGTTTTTGGTGCCATAGGATCCGACCAGGCCCCTGCTACACATTGAAACAAAACACATTTTTGCTATCTAGTCACTACTAGCCATTCCACATATCTCTCCTCTCTGGGGTGCTAGAACAAATCGAGACCCTGGAAGGCATTATTTATGTTTTGGAGATCTCAGAAATATACAGGATGTATGTCTAGGACCAATAGTATCTCTATAACTCCTTATGGAATTATGTTTCTAGAATGTCCTTTAGCAGCTTCAGCATGAATTTATATTGCTAGCAAGCCTTTGTGCTGCTCTGAGCTAGCTCAAGATGTAAGATCTGTCACTCACAGCCTTTTGAGGCTTGATCACCTGCTGCACTAGGTGCCAGCTTTTGTTTTGAGGCTTTTAGAATACTAGACTTTCTGCTGAGTCCCTGCTGTACAAAGGAATGGGGGGGGGGGTTATAATCCCATGCCAAATAGGATTCAAATGATTGAAATTAAATTATGTCTCCAATATTCTTCACAATGAGTTTATTTTCATTTAATGTTAAAATTACTCTGGATGTGGTACATTATATTTATCAACATTACATATCATCTGCCATGTTTTTGCCCATACAAGCATCTTATCTCGAAAGTTCTGAAATATTATATGGTAAATTTGGAAAGTCAGAAGACATATATATTTTATGGTGAATCTGGATAGTGAGAGGATGTCAAAACTCACAATTTATTGGCCCATGTTACTGTGAGTCCACTTCTGTCCACTCCATTTATAGCCTATCTGTTTGAAGGCTACAAAGGTCTGAAAGATGCAGGTCTGACTGCCTAGGAGCTGCACCAATCTTTTAAATGTTATGGCAAACTCCGTGTTCCCATTGTAAAAAATAGAAAATTTTCTATTTCTCCAAATCACTATAACACTATAAGGTCTCACGTATATTTGCACGTCTATGTCAAAATTTGTAAGCTAAAGCCAATAGTAACTCCAGAAGACAGAAGAGGTTCGTAATGGACTGGATTCCAGTAGTCGGACGTCCATTAAAGACATTGAACAAATGAAGACACTTTTTACAAAATCCAAAAGTATTTTATGAACGAACCTACAACCATGGTTCAATTCATGTAAAGGAAAAATAGACATCAGTAAAAAAAAAATCTCTACTATGTTTATGATCACAAGTGAAGCAATATAAAACTTTCATTAAATGTAACATTGCATCTCTTGTGACCTTTATGGGTGTATTTGATTTTTTTTTACTTTTCTTTTACATGTGATTTGAATAAACTTTGTATTTCAACAAATGTAAAGTAAAGAGATCAATGGATAAAGATCCTAGATAGATAGGTAGATAGATAGATAGATAGATAGATAGATAGATAGATAGATAGATAATGTCAATGGATAAAGAAACTGAAAAAGGCACATTTTTTGAGCTGAAATCTTGCACATGGACAAATAGAAATCCCACATTTTTCATTACATATGGAGATCTGCCTCCTTTTGGATTTATACTATAGACAGATACATAGATTGACAAATTGATATGATAGATGCCAGAAATGTACTGCGAATTATATATTGCCCCACATAGGAACCAAACCCTCATACAGCTCGATACATTTAAAAACGAATCAGTTGTTGATCTCATTTGATGACACAATTTACATTTTTGTGAACATTTTTTATGTTTCAAAAACAGTAAAACAGAATAGAGCAAAACAGAAATTAGATTTTGCTGTAAGCACAGTGACCTGCAGAATAACGTTATCAGGTCATTTTTACTAAAAGGATCAATGCTGTAAAAATGAAATTAGAGCAAAGGCAGTGGATTTACATTGTTTTCTACATTCCACTCCACAATTTTTTTTTTCACTATTTTATAAGGTGAACTTAATGGTGGCACAAAAAACAAGACTTATCACCCCCCAAAAAAATCAAGCCCCCACAAATAATGGAAAAAAATCTATGGCTTTTTGATGATGAGGGTGGGGTAAGATAAAAGCAAAAAAAAGGCGAGTTTTTGATTTGTAATCTGAGAACAGCCTGTTTTAGAGTCAGAGCCACAGATTCAGTTACTATGCTGTGTTTTATCAGCAGGAGATTATCACTACAGGACTAGTTGTCTTGCGCCTTCTTGTCCAACCAAGCCCTCAACACTAATTGGCTGCTTTCTGTCAATATACAATGTACACAGAAAGCAGCCAATCAGTAATGTGGGCGGGGTTACACATATCTCAGCATTCCGAGCTCTCCTAGATCTGCAGCAGAGAAAACTGTGATTCTATCACAACTGCTACCCCCAGTAAACTAAGTGATAAATTGGAGGAATTCAGGGTCTTTGCCCCTGCATCAACCTGCTGTCAGATGCCATAGCAAAAACCTGCTGACAGATTAAATGTTAGCGTATAACGATAATATTTTTCAGGAATAAAGAAAAAAATTTAGAAAACTTGGTGCTCTGATATGTTACAGATGAAAATGTATTGGATGCAAGCAATCCAAAATGTAGATGTTATGGTCAATAAATGACCTTCAGCAAATGCTATAGGATAGCAGCTTGTGCTGAGAATGCTACCCACCGCTGCAGCACGCGCTGCTATCCTATAGCCTTTGTCTTCTCTGTTGCTCATCGATGCATCCTCATTACTGATGAAGGTCCTTTGTTGACCGAAACGTCTACATTTTGGATTGCTTGCTACATGCAAAAATACCTTGACCCTAGCACACAAATTTACTATTGCTTCTACGTAATATTAATTTGGCTAGCTTGTTTAATAAATGACTAGATTATGCCTTTTTATCACGGGTAATAGCATCATTCACTAGAACTCCTTCACAGCGGCCCACCAGAGGATTCTCCTGCCTTCCGGTGGGCCAGTCCGAGATTATATCTGAGTGTCAAGCTTTCTCTACTTAATTCATGGGATAGGTTCCCACTTGGGCACCTACGACAGGAGTGCCATAATTGCATCCTTTAAAGAAAAAAGTCAGTCTTAGATGTCTGATAACAGAGAATAAACAGATGCAAAATAGTAATGAGCATAATTCTTCTCTTTTACATCAAAGGTGAATTCATACTCTATCATTGATACCTTGTCCTTGTTGAAGCAGTTCTGCGTATGTAATGTAATAGACGTGGCAAAATACTTTGCTTCCATGAAAAACATTTTCCTTTTTTGCATTTTTTTTACTATTTTTTTTTTTTTTAGCCATGATGGCTTTAATTGCCTTCCTGTTTGAAAGACGGATAGTACGGGAGGAATGGTGAGCGGATAATCCTATTGATTGTGACTGATAAATGACATCAACATCTCCTAGGGAAGAATCATGGTTTTGTTGCATGGGGGAAAATGAAATTGGGAGAATTTTTATTTTTTTTTGTCTTGCACGGTGATAGCGGCAGTTAGAATATTTCACCTGTAATGAGATGTGAGTGCTATGTGCTATAGTGAACCACTGCTGAGCCATTAAATATATGTAAATGAGGGGAAACACAAGAGAGCTTGGCATAATAACGTGCGGAACAGAGAAATGGATCCTGGAAAGTGATTAATTTATTTGATGATGCCTCAAGTGAGGAATTTTAGGTCACAAATGAAGTGACAGAATGACAAATTACCATTTTAAGGAATTTACTGGGCATCATTACTGAACAATTGTCAGGTAGTTTATGGAGGCTGAGAAGATGGTATAAATATAGATCTTTTTTTTCTTCTTCCTTTTTTGCTATGATGAATTATTAATTCCCTTTTTACAAAATTTTGGAGAATGATGGTCACTAGAAATGATGTGTTCTACAATGGAAGCTAAATTCTAATTTGATCTAGTACGAAGATCTTTACAATTAAAGTCTCAGTGGTGCGCAGTCAGAGGTGGACAGTCAATTGCTGGTTGTAATGTGATGGAATAGGATGGCTTTTTCTTTCCAGTACATTTTGCAAGATTTTCCTAGGCTTAGTTTTCCTGCTGTGAAATGACTTAGATGTTTATATTTTATTGTGCACAGTGAGGTGGCATTTATACACATGCAATACATTAGCTATGACATGCAGGGTTGTATGCATTGTACAATTCTTACTCGTTAGAAGGAACAATGCACTGATCATAGAGTATCCTTCTTGTTATCTATCGAATCTGGTAGATTTTGCTGCAGCGCCTCTGCAGGTCAAATTAGGAATTACACAGTACCTATGTGAGGCTCTGTGTGCCCGTTACGGTGTCTGTGTAATTCAAGTGTGGGCAGATCCTCCAGACACTGAGGTGTTCTCTACAACATCTCTTCATTGTGACTAATAGATGAAGAACCTGTGGACTCTAATCTATGGGTTTTAAAAATGTGTGTGCATGTGTGTGTGGGGGGAGTATCTAAAACTGTAGAAATATCTCCACTTCAAGGTCACCCAAATTACAAAAATTGTTCTAGATTTTCATGCATCGTATCATATAAAGGTTGAACTAAGTTGAAAAAATAAAAGCTTGACTGTTCTCTCATGTCTACCATTGGAGATTGGCCATGATGTTCTTTAGTCTCTTGGAGGTTAGCTGTTATGTACATTTTCCAGACCTCTTCTTTGCTTCCCTCACTCTAGTCCGATGTTGTGCTCCACATCAGGCTTTGCATATGGCTCAGCATGATCCCATGTGAACACCTGCCTGGGCCTCTATAAGGTGTTGTGATCCTAATGGCAGAGGATCGCAGGGTCTTCAGCAAAGTCTGCAAACATAAAACTAGCTCTTAGGGAGGTGGTAACTGAGCTGACCACATACCTGATCCTAGCCCACAAATAATAGCAGCCGGGGAACGTGCCTACGTTGGTTCTAGACGTCTCGCGCCAGCCGGAGATCTAACTAACCCTTTCAGAGAAAATACAGACCTCACTTGCCTCCAGAGAAAGATACCCCAAAGTAGATACAGGCCCCCAACAAATAATAACGGTGAGGTAAGAGGAAAGGACAAACGTAAGTATGAACTAGATTCAGCAAAGAGAGGCCCACTAAATAATAGCAGAAGTATAGAAAGCGGACTTATGTGGTCAGCGAAAAACCCTACCAAAATATCCACGCTGAATATCTAAGAACCCCCGTACCGACTAACGGTATGGGGGGAGAATATCAGCGCCCTAAGAACTTCCAGCAAAATCAGGAATCACATTATGAACAAGCTGGACAAAAACAGAATAATACAAATAAACCAAAAAACAAGAAAGCAGGACTTAGCTTATGTTGCAAAAATCAGGACCAGTAGACAAGAGCAACCAGACAAGGACTGATTACATGGATGCCAGGCAATGAACTAAGACTCCAGGAAGTTTAAATAGAAACACCCAGAGTCCTAACGAAGCAGGTGACTACAAACCTGGGGAAAGAGATCCAAGAGCCATACCGCAAGTGACCACAAGAGGGAGCCCCAAAAGTAAGTTCATAACAGTACCCCCCCTTTAAGGAGGGGTCACCGAACCCTCACCACGACCACCAGGGCGATCAGGATGGGCAGCGTGAAAGGCACGAACCAAATCGGCCGCATGAACATCAGAGGCGACCACCTAGGAATTATCCTCCTGACCATAGCCCTTCCATTTGACCAGATACTGAAGCCTCCGTCTAGAGAGACGAGAATCTAAGATCTTCTCCACCACATACTCCAACTCGCCCTCAACCAAGACCGGAGCAGGAGGGTCAACAGCAGGAACCACAGGCACAATGTACCGCCGCAACAAAGACCTATGGAACACATTGTGAATGGAAAACGACGCAGGAAGATCCAAACGAAAAGACACCGGATTAAGGACCTCCAAAATTCTATAAGGACCAATAAAGCGAGGCTTAAACTTAGGAGAGGAAACCTTCAGAGGGACAAACCGAGAAGACAACCAAACCAAATCCCCAACACGAAGTCGGGGACCCACACCGCGGCGGCGGTTGGCAAAAATGCTGAGCCTTCTCCTGTGACAACTTCAAGTTGTCCACCACATGATTCCAAGTCCACTGCAACCTATCAACCACAGAATCCACCCCAGGACAGTCAGAAGGCTCAACATGACCCAAGGAGAAACGAGGATGAAAACCAGAGTTGCAGAAAAATGGCGAAACCAAATTAGTGGAACTAGCCCGATTATTGAGGGCAAACTCAGCCAATGGCAAGAAGGTCACCCAATCATCCTGATCCGCAGAAACAAAACATCTCAAATAAGCATCCAGCGTCTGATTAGTTCGCTCCATTTGGCCATTAGTCTGAGGATGAAAGGCAGACGAGAACAACAGATCAATGCCCATCTTAGCACAAAAAGATCGCCAGAATCTGGACACAAACTGGGATCCTCTGTCAGACACGATATTCTCAGGAATGCCGTGCAAACGAACCACATTCTGAAAAAACAAAGGAACCAGATCGGAAGAGGAAGGCAACTTAGGCAAGGGGACCAAATGGACCATCTTGGAAAAACGATCACACACCACCCAGATGACAGACATTCCCTGAGACACCGGAAGATCTGAAATGAAATCCATGGAAATGTGTGTCCAAGGCCTCTTCGGGACGGGCAAGGGCAAAAGTGACCCGCTGGCACGAGAACAGCAAGGCTTAGCCCGAGCACAAGTCCCACAGGACTGCACAAAAGCACGCACATCCCGTGACAAGGAAGGCCACCAAAAGGACCTAGCCACCAAATCTCTGGTACCAAAAATCCCAGGATGCCCTGCCAACACCGAGGAATGAACCTCGGAAATAACTCTGCTGGTCCATTTATCAGGAACAAACAGTCTATCAGGTGGACAAGAGTCAGGTCTACCAGCCTGAAATCTCTGCAACACACGTCGCAAATCAGGAGAAATGGCCGACAAAATCACTCCCTCTTTAAGAATACCAGCCGGCTCTGAGACTCCAGGAGAATCAGGCACAAAGCTCCTAGAGAGAGCATCAGCCTTCACATTTTTCAAACCAGGCAGGTATGAGACCACAAAGTCAAAATGGGAGAAAAACAATGACCAACGAGCCTGTCTAGGATTCAGGCGTTTAGCAGACTCGAGATACATCAGGTTCTTGTGATCAGTCAAGACCACCACACGATGCTTAGCTCCCTCGAGCCAATGACGCCACTCCTCAAATGCCCACTTCATGGCCAACAACTCCCGATTACCAACATCATAGTTCCGCTCAGCCAGCGAAAACTTCCTGGAAAAGAAAGCACATGGTTTCATCATAGAGCAACCAGAGCCTCTCTGCGACAAAACAGCTCCTGCACCAATCTCAGAAGCATCCACTTCAACCTGAAAGGGAAGTGAGACATCAGGCTGGCACAAAACAGGCGCCGAAGTAAACCGGCGCTTCAGCTCCCGGAAGGCCTCAATCGCCGCAGGAGCCCAATTAGCGACATCAGAACCTTTCTTGGTCATATCCGTCAGAGGTTTAACAATGCTAGAAAAGTTAGCAATAAAACGACGGTAGAAATTAGCAAAACCCAAAAACTTCTGAAGACTCTTAACAGACGTGGGCTGAGTCCAATCATGAATAGCTCGGACCTTGACTGGGTCCATCTCCACAGCAGAAGGGGAAAAGATAAAACCCAAAAAGGAAACCTTCTGCACTCCAAAGAGACACTTTGAGCCCTTCACAAACAAAGCATTATCACGCAAAACCTGAAGCACCATCCTGACCTGCTTTACATGAGAATCCCAATCATCAGAAAAAACTAAAATGTCATCCAGATAAACAATCACAAATTTATCTAGATACTTCCGGAAGATGTCATGCATAAAGGACTGAAACACTGAAGGAGCATTAGAGAGCCCAAAAGGCATCACCAAGTACTCAAAATGACCTTCGGGCGTATTAAATGCAGTTTTCCATTCATCTCCCTGCCTACAGTAATGCGCACAAGGTTGTACGCACCACGAAGATCTATCTTGGTGAACCAACAGGCACCCTTAATCCGAGCAAACAAGTCCGACAATAGTGGCAGAGGGTACTGAAATTTAACCGTGATTTTATTCAGAAGCCGATAGTCTATACAAGGTCTCAAAGATCCGTCTTTTTTGGCCACAAAAAAGAATCCCGCACCAAGAGGGGAAGAGGACGGACGAATATGTCCTTTCTCCAAAGACTCCTTTATATAAGAACGCATCGCGGCATGCTCAGGTACCGACAGATTAAATAATAGTCCCTTAGGAAACTTGCTACCAGGAATCAAATCTATAGCGCAGTCACAGTCCCTATGAGGAGGAAGAGCACTGGACCTGGACTCACTGAACACATCCTGATAGTCAAGCAAAAACTCAGGAACTTCTGAAGGAGTGGAGGAAGCAATAGACACCGACGGGGAATCGCAATGAATTCCCTGACAACCCCAACTTGACACAGACATAGCCCTCCAATCCAGAACAGGATTATGAGCCTGTAACCATGGCAGACCCAAAACGACCAAATCATGCATTTTATGCAGAACAAGAAAACGAATCACCTCCCGATGTTCAGGAGTCATGCACATGGTCACTTGTGTCCAATACTGCGGTTTATTCTCCGCCAATGGCGTAGCATCAATACCTCTAAGAGGAATAGGATTTTTTAAAGGCTCCAGGACAAAACCACAGCGCTTGGCAAACGACAGGTCCATAAGACTCAGGGCAGCGCCTGAATCCACAAACGCCATAACAGGGTAGGAAGACAATGAGCAAATTAAAGTCACAGACAAAATAAATTTAGGCTGCAAGTTACCAACGGCGACAGGACTAACAAACTTTGTTAGGCGTTTAGAGCATGCTGATATAACATGTGTAGAATCACCACAGTAAAAACACAACCCATTCTGACGTCTATGATTTTGCCGTTCAGTTCTAGTCTGAATTCTATCACATTGCATTAAATCAGGCGTCTGTTCAGACAACACCGCCAAAGAATTAGCGGATTTGCGCTCCCGCAAACGCCAATCAATCTGAATGGCCAGCGTCATAGAATCATTCAGACTTGTAGGAATGGGAAAGCCCACCATCACATTCTTAATGGTTTCAGAAAGGCCATTTCTGAAATTTGCGGCCAGAGCACACTCATTCCACTGAGTAAGCACGGACCATTTCCGAAATTTTTGGCAATACACTTCGGCTTCATCCTGGCCCTGAGAAATAGCCAGCAAAGCCTTCTCTGCCTGAATTTCAAGATTGGGCTCCTCATAAAGCAATCCGAGCGCCAGAAAAAATGCATCAATATTCGCCAATGCCGGATCTCCTGGCGCCAATGAGAAAGCCCAATCCTGAGGGTCGCCCCGCAAGAAGGACAATTTTAACTTGCTGAGCTGAGTCTCCAGACGAACGAGGTCTCAAAGATAGAAACAATTTACAATTATTCCTAAAATTCCCAAATTTAAATCGATCTCCAGAGAACAGCTCAGGAATAGGAATCTTAGGCTCTGACATAGGACTGCCAATAACAAAATCCTGAATGCTCTGCACACGAGCAGCAAGCTGATCCACACTAGTAATCAGAGTTTGCACATTCATGTCTGCAGCAGAGTCTCAAGCCATTCAGAGGTAAAGGGGAAGGAAGAAAAAAAAAAAACTCAGAACTTCTTTCTTTTCTTTTAATCCCACTTCTGCAATGCATTAACTATTCAGTGGCCTGGCATACTGTTGTGATCCTAATGGCAGAGGATTGCAGGGTCTTCAGCAAAGTCTGCAAACATAAAACTAGCTCTTAGGGAGGTGGTAACTGAGCTGACCACATACCTGATCCTAGCCCACAAATAATAGCAGCCGGGGAACGTGCCTACGTTGGTTCTAGACGTCTCACGCCAGCCGGAGATCTAACTAACCCTTTCAGAGAAAATACAGACCTCACTTGCCTCCAGAGAAAGATACCCCAAAGTAGATACAGGCCCCCAACAAATAATAACGGTGAGGTAAGAGGAAAGGACAAACGTAAGTATGAACTAGATTCAGCAAAGAGAGGCCCACTAAATAATAGCAGAAGTATAGAAAGCGGACTTATGTGGTCAGCGAAAAGCCCTACTAAAATATCCACGCTGAATATCCAAGAACCCCCGTACCGACTAACGGTATGGGGGGAGAATATCAGCGCCCTAAGAGCTTCCAGCAAAATCAGGAATCACATTATGAACAAGCTGGACAAAAACAGAATAATACAAATAAACAAAAAAACAAGAAAGCAGGACTTAGCTTATGTTGCAAAAATCAGGACCAGTAGACAAGAGCAACCAGACAAGGACTGATTACATGGATGCCAGGCAATGAACTAAGACTCCAGGAAGTTTAAATATAGAAACACCCAGAGTCCTAACGAAGCAGGTGACTACAAACCTGGGGAAGAGATCCAAGAGCCATACCGCAAGTGACCACAAGAGGGAGCCCCAAAAGTAAGTTCATAACAATAAGGCTCACAAAGTCACACACCTGTGTATTGGTATTAAGAATTTCAGCGCTAAGACTCTGAATTTCTCTGCTAGTTGCCTGTCTGTGGTCTCCTGGACATCTTCTGCCTGCCTGTAGTTTCCAGCATCTCAGCTGCTTGTCTGTGGTCTCCTGGACATCCTCTGACTGCCTGCAGTTTCCAGCATGCCAGTAGTCTGTCTTTGGTCTCCTGGATGTGTCCTGCCTGCGGTTTACAGCATCCCAGCTGCCTGTCACTAACATCAAGCCAGAAGACCCCTTTAAGCAGCGTCGGTCCCCTCTGACCAAGAACCACAGATGGCGTCACGAACAATAGACTTTATTTACAATTCCCCTTAAAAGACCTTCCCTTTTTAATTGAGTCCCAGGGCCACGGACCGGGTCGCAGCCACCGTGACATCCCCTTTAAGTGCGACCGGACCCGGTGCCAAGTATCCCCATTGCCCTGGTGGGGCGACTCAGAAGTCTTCTGTCTCCCTGCTGTCTCCATTACCTCAGCTGTGTCCTGTGTGCTTCACCCGTTGGCTGTACTGATGCCCGCGTGCCCATCCGGACCTTGGAGTTAAGGATACAATTCATTTGATGAGCCTAAAATTAGCGGAGCTGGAAGTTCCTGTCTACATGGGACGATTTTTGCGCATTCGTAATATTCCATTACCTGACAAACAATCATTTTGCTTGTTCATCGGATGGTTGATGGCTTGTGTACAACAGCTGATAACCGGAAATGAGAATTCCTAGGAAAACTCGTTCACCAATCATTGGCTCATGTAAAAGGGACTTAAGCCACAGAATGATTGACTAAATGGGATCTAAATTCTATGTCTTGTTGGGATTGTTTGAAAAGAGCATGTGGGTACTAGGAGACGGGGTCTCATGTTCCCCATCTATAACCTGACACTCACAAGAATAAAAGAGCAGGGCAGGATCAGGATAGTGAATTTCCTGCAGTTGCTCTTCAACACTATCAGGATTTATGCTCACTTTAAAGGAGAAGAACAATCAGATGCTCTGGACACGCCATCCAGAAATCTGCCATTAACAAAACCTGTATTCTGCCGACTGTACTCGGAAGCACACTAAAAGATGGAATATTGTTAGGATATGCCTCACTTTATGATCAGTGGTGGTCTGACCTTTGAGACCCACAGCAGATTTAATGCTATGACCCCTCCAATGCTTTTTCCTGCGTGGCAGCACTCAGTCCGCCTGTTGTGAGGGGAACCGCAGTGCACCCGATTCAGCAAACTGCAGTTCTCTCTATGGTTTCTAAAGTTCAAAATGGGATGTAGCACTAACTCAGCAGTGCAACTCCTCATGCTAAGGATCTGAGGGTGTCCTGGAGATTAGACCCCCCCATTGATCACAAAATGATAGGTCATCATCAATTTACATAATGAGAAAACTCCTTTCAGGGTAAGTCTTCTATATAAAAACTTTAAGGGGAACCTGTTATGTGGAAAATGGAATCCGATCTGTCGGAAGGATGTTAGAGGAGGGACATTTTTTGTTGAAAAAGTTTCAATAAACTTTGCATCTTATTTGTTGAAATCTTTAGCGCTTGTATACATATTAGTCTGGTGGGCGGTCATCTTCAGTAATGACAGTCCTCTCTGCATGCCTGTGCATGCAGACATAGCTGTCAATCACTAGTAGGACCACCCATTGGGGTCCTGGGTTCAAACCCCACTGAGGACAAGGAGTTTGTATGTTCTCCCCGTGTTTGCGTGGATTTCCCCCCAGGTTTTCTTCACCACTCCAAACACATACTGTCAGGGATTTTAGACTGTGAGCCCCAATGGGGACAGTGATGATGTCTGTACAGCCTTGTGGAATTAATGGCGCTAGATATCCTAACAGGGATAAGCTAAACCCTTTGAAACTGTCCTTTTCAAATATTATTATACTTTGTGCATTTGCCAGTGAAACAAGAATCATTTGGAAAACAAAAAGCTTTTAAGCCTTTCTTGTAAGCAATATTTTTCATTTTTAATATAAAATTTACAGCGCAAGGCAAGAGCAAGTTGCAAGCGTTTGATACATACCCCTCAGGGAAATGTTTTACTGCAGTCCATCAATCCACAATATTTTATCTACACTCTCATTTTAAAAAATTCATGGTACGTAGCTTATAACATACTGTAGTTTTTGAGGGTCTTAATTTCAGTAATTTAAACATTTATTAATTTCATGGCTGGATTGTTCTGATTGCCTGCTCTTAATCTCGGCTTCAGGAAAGGTTCACTTCTCTCTTAGAGGACACTGTCACTAAGAATGACTGAGTTACTTAAGTTAAATTTCCACAGTATGTATTTGCTTCTTGACAGAGAAGAATTGTGAACGGTTCCATTAATTTTTATATGTTTAGAAATAAAGACTTTGGGAATCTAGAGATGAAGCAGAACGGAATTTGTCAGTCATTTACTGGACAATCCGGAAAGGTAACCCAAGTGACCATTTTTATGCCATGGTGCAATCGCTACTATGCTCCCTCCTCTGGGACTACCCCTTCCTTAAATATTTCAGATGCTCTTGCAGTCCCAATTAATTACTTGAATTCTGTATAATACTTTTTTTTGCAAATGGAACATGAAAGTTTTTCTGCGAAGGTCTGAAAGAGCAAAAGTGCTCATAAAATAGGGCAATACCGTTTGGTGAAAGATAAGTATTGGTAGCGCTCACCTGAAGGCGTTGGGTGCAGGCACAACACCTATTAAAGCGTGGAAAGCCGCCAGTGTTGCCCTGTTGCTGGAGGAAATGGTTCTTCCAGATATATGATACTGACAAAGCATTTATGGATTTGATTAAATTGGTGGAAGCTGTAGAGCAGAGGTCCCCAACTCATAGAGTCCTAGAATGTTAGAGTTGGAAGGGACCTCCACGGTCATCTTGTCCAACCCCCTGCTCAATGCAGGATTCACTGAACCATCTCAGACAGATGTCTGACCAGCCTCTGTTTGAAGACTTCCATTGAAGGAGAACTCACCACCTCTCGTGGCAGCCTGTTCCATAACTCACGAGCCATATGAGGCTTTCAGGACCTTGCAGTTTGGCGCACACTTATCTACTAGCTCAGTGCATCAGTACCTGGTATAGCAGATAGCATGTACAAGAGAAAGTGGCAGGGGAGCCAGGAAAAGGGTGTAGCCTAGTGGTACAGTATCTGCCTCCTCCTCCTTGCAAAAAGCATCATCCCTTTCAGTGTGCAGCTGCATCTCCTTCCTCCTAGCTCGTCGTCTTCCACAGCATGGCGATGCGATTCTCAGCTACTGCTTGGTATGAATATGCACAATGCACACACATGGCTCAAAAAAAAACAAAAAAAATTTCAGGCCTAAAAAAATAACTTTTATTGATTACTATTAAAAATTCACAAAAAGTATCAATGGATTAATACCAAAGTGGTGAGATGATCAGACAGAATAAATGTTATGCCAGGTCCAAAAATGTCTCAATTACAAAGGGATATAATCTAGAAAAATAGAGATGATACTGCCTATTTTCCCTACCTGGCAGTGGAGGTTGGCACCCTAGGGGGAGACAAAATGGCACCCCCGCTCCACGTCGACTAACCTATCAGAGCCTTAAGGGAATCCCTCACCAAGCCAAGACCCACACCATAAACATAAACATGGCTCCCAATTGTTGCCCCAAGCCTACCCTTCTTCTCCCGATTGTGGCTCTCAGGCTAAAAAAAGTTGTGGATCATTGGTATAGAGGATTAGATACCCAACAATGTTGACCTTACCAGCTCTGATCAAACACAAGTCAACATTATTGTCAAGAAATTATAAATATTGAAACTGAAAAGAGTTTAAGGAGTTTGACCAATATGAGTAAACGGCATAAAATAATAAAATATATCTCCTGCCACTCCAACACCACTAGTCCAGTACTCCCTGCCACTCTCAGCTTACTTCGCATAAGCTGTTACATGCCATCCTACCATGTGACCATTCTATCCAATCACTTGTCTCGGTATTGTGCCATCCACTGCTGAAGTCAGTGATTGTCTGCAGAGGTCATACAGGGCAGAAAGCTGCCCAGAGGTAAAGAGAGACTGTTATTCTTATAAAGCTGGTTGTATAACACTTGTACATTGTGTGGATCTGCGGAATTCAATATTATTCAAGAGTCATATCTCCTCATGAACCTGAATCTTTAGAGCTTTGATGGAATTGATAAAGCAGAGGTTCACACTCATGTCTGAAGAAGCTATTCCGCACCTTATGAAGGCATCATCTGGTGGCACATTGGGCATCTAGAAGTATAAGACACAACTTTGCTTTATTCATAGGACTCTTGCACCAATGGAAACTATGAACAAGTTATGCTGGGTGATTTTATCATAGAGTTTGAATTATTGAATGTAAGTTCTTACTGTAGATACTACTTGTATGAAATCACTAAACCATTTCTTCTAATTATAGCATAGGATGCACATTATCTACATACAGATTAACAATTTGTTGACTAGGACAATAGTATGACTTTAATTGGCTTTTTTTACGCATACTGTATGTTCAAAAAGCCATATGCGCTGTTGTTTGGTCACAAAATGTAAAATGCTGCGACAGCAATTTCAAGTATAAATATCAAATTTAATAGGCATGGTATATATCTGTAATGTGGGGGTTGGGAGAGGCGGGGGTGCAAAGGATTTAACTATTTATGTCCTAATATATCTAAGATCCCGGCATAGAATGTTACACAGAGATGTTTGTGTACAGGATTGGGGCATCAGCAAATTTATGGAAAAAGAGATCAAGATCAGTTCATATCGCTTTACTGAAATAGGTCATCATCACCATCAGCATTGTCAGTGTCTTCATCATCATCAAATGTTCAAGTTATTTTTGGATTCCATATTTATAGTCAACTAAGAAACTAAGATTATGTCTCTGTATGCATATCCACAAAATATACATGAAGTAAGTATTAGACATATCAAATTTTCTATGTAAATCTATTTCATAAGGTGCTATTGACATAAAATTCTCACCAGATGCCAGTAGCAATCCATCCAATCCACACGAGCAAAGAAATCAAACCATAGATGTCCATAAATTCGGTTATGTGCAATAACGAGAAATGACACAGGGAAAAAGTATTGAACACATGAAGAAAGAGAGGTGTAAAAAGTTATAGAAAGTCTTGACACCAGCTGAAATCTATCAATAATTAGAAAGCAATTCTGGCACATAGTAAAAAATAATATCAACTGGTTCAACTGATGACCTTTACCAAGGTGCCACAAAAGAAACATCTCATGATGGACAAAACCAGTGAACTGTCTCGAGTCCTTCGCAACATTATTGTTGCAAAACATAAAGATGGCATAAGTTGCAGAAGAATTTCCATGCTACTGAAGGTTTCAGTGACTACTGTTGGAACCATAATCTGGAAGTGGAAAGAACATAATTTCACCATAAACCAGCCACCACCAGGTGCTCCCCACAAGATTCCAGACAGGGGAGTGAAAAGAGTTATCAGAAGAGTTGTCCAACAGTCAAGTACAATATGTGGAGAGCTACAGAAATACTGGAATAAGCAGGTACAATTGTTTCAAAGAAAACTATAAGTAATGCCCTCAACCTCCTAGGCCTGTATGCATGCTCACAACACTATACTCCATTGCTGAACAAAAAGCATGATCAAGCATGTTTAAAGTTTGCTCAACAACATTTAGATAAGCCTGTGAAAAAAAGGGGGTAGAATATATTCTGGTTAGATGAGGCCAAAGCTGAAGTTTTTGAATGCCATAATTCACACCATGTTTGGAGGCCAAAAGTATATTGCTCTAAAAACTCCATACCTACAGTGAAGTCTGGAGGTACGGACATCATGGTGTGGGGCTGTTTTTCATCATATACCACTGGCAAACTTCGTTTAAATGAAGGAAGGATGAATGTACAAATGTACCGAGACATTATTGATAAAAGTCAGCTGCCATCTTCCAGGATGATGAAGATAAAACGAGGGTGGAGATGGTCCTAATGTGTGCCTAGTATTAAATCCTTTCCATGTGTCAAGCAACATCAGTGTGAATAAGAGCGGAGCAGGACAGGGCCCAATTGAATCACCCATCTATGTGAAGATATATAGATGAAATACTTTGCTTAGAAAGGGGTACCATGCCCCCTAATTGTACAAAGTAAAAGAGACAGGTTAGTATCATCCCAATGGGTACATCTTGTCGTGATGATCAAAATAGCATTAACTAAGTACCCTTTGTTATTTACATGTACTACTACTATACCTATTTACTTACTGTAGGGTATATGCTCATTTTGTTTTTTTGTTTGTTTATCTTGGGCTTTGCCAGAGAGGAGGGAGATGCAGCTTCAGTTTTTCTTTCTCTCTGTGAGACCATATGCTAAGAGAGAGGAGGGGTAGCCGACAAAGAGAGACATTGGATTGGTCATCACTAGAGATGACTGAATAGATTTAAAGCTAATTGAATTTGCTATGAATTTTATGAAAAATTTGTAAACGACCAGAAAGATTTAATTTTTTTTTGTTATTCGAGTCACTTGAATCTGGCGGGTTACCATTTTGTTAGACTCTTTTTAGGGTCACAGTTAAGAAATAATGTACGCAATATATTGATGGTGGCACTCACCTGTCCTGACCTTCTTCGGTTCACGTCCTCCAGCTTCCACTGCTACCTCCTGGATCTCCGTCATGACGTATGCTGACTAGGTAGCACTCGCGTCATTGACGTCTATGATGTGCATCGCACCTCGTGTACCTGCTCTCAATACACGTTGTAGATGATAATAAAGTGTGTTCCACCTCATCAGCACTGGACATTCTGGAAGCTTTGGAGTCTGTGCCAGGAGAACATAGGGATTGAGCAGAGGACAGGACGAATAAAAAACAAAGTAAGTATAGTATTTTATACATTTTTAACCCTTTTCCAGTCATCTGGATATTATGCTTTGAGGTTTCAGAGCAAAACAAATGTCTTTTAGGACAGGTGCCGATGACCATGTATTTTCTCATCCAAGAGAATTGGGTTGATTATGCAAAGCACATTCTAATTAAACTCTGATCAGAGCTTGATCAGAGTGTGATCCAAGTCTCTTGAATGAGGAGAAAATGGGGAAAACCCTTCTTTTCCATCAGTCCATGGAAGTGGATTGCACTCAGATGCCATCATAGAGTGCAGTCCGATGGTTTCCATACACTTATTGACTTGCGTGGCCAGGTGTGATCCAAATATCGGATCAAACTGGGGCATGGAGCAATTTGACCTTTTGGACCTGCTCTGTCCAAGATAAAAAATCGACTGTTTGCACGGCCCTATAGAAAAACATTGGTCCGAGTGCGATCCGATATTTTCTCGGATCACACTCGGACCGAAAAAACGGTCATGTGCATGAACTCTAAATTCCAATTGGTGCAATTTCAAGAATTGGAATTTTCAGGCAATTCGATCCTGTCTAGCCATCACACCAAAAACCAACAGCCAACTCAGGAAGCGTGGAGAGGGAAAATGTTAGTTTTTAGAGGTAAGGAAAAAGACGTAAAAAACACAAGACAGACACTACAGATATTTTCTTGGTAAGCTGTAGATATTCTTTAAGCGTACGGCTGGTGCTAGAGATTGCTATAGCACTTGATAGTTAATATCTGGCATATACACATCTAAAAGAGAAGTTAATGAATTATGGTAATACCGTCTTCATAGGAACCATATATTATCGGATAATTATTTTGGGATATGAGTAAATAATTTCTACATTTTCCTGGGCTGACTCAAAAGCCATTTTCAAACAAAAATCATTTACTTTTCTCTGTTGTCATTTTCTACTTAAAATTAGGTATATAATTTACTAGAACTCTCATTCATATTCAATTATTCATGTGACAAGTGAACTGTACAGAAACTTGAGAGAATTATTAATCAAAACAGAATTGCATTTGATGTGCTTTCTACATAAGAGAAGCTTGTGGCGGCTGGAGCCATCATATCCTGAACTGTTCATTTCATGGATTCTCTGCCATTGTCTTTTATCCCTTCAGTGTAGCTATATCAAGAAAATGGGGATAATGACTTGAGCAAATGTACAACATTAAGCAGGACAGTAAATTAGGCATTTATGTATTACCACAGGAAATCTGAATTTCATTTTACTTTCAACAACAGATTAAACGCAGTTTAATGTTGAAAAATGGAAGAAAAATATAGATATCAGAGATTTCTAAATACCATTATATATCGTCCAGGACAGCTGAATCGCTAGTGACAACACTGAGCAAAACGCTCGGCATTGGCCACATTTCTGTCTGATGTTGTTAGGTATTGTTTTATTCCACTTCTTATTTATCGCCAACATATTCTGCAGTGCTGAGCAGACATTGTCACCATTTACAATCTACTTTTCCCATTTTAGAGTCCACACAATCTCAGATAGATAGAGTTGAACAAAAAAAATTGCGCTGCCTTTATCCAGCAGTCTATCCGGTCCAGTCTTCCATGATAGCCAGACCAGGGCAGTCTTCTCTTGATAAATAAAAAACAATTCTTATACTCCACTTATCGCTCACCTCTCCACCCTACTGCTCTTCACCGTCACCCAACCAATGATGGACACACCTTCTAATTACCGCTGGCACAAAAAAGGTCACATCGTCACCAAGTGCAGTCAATCCCAGGCTAAAATTTGTCAGTCAAACCCAAAACTCACCTAATTCTACCACTAATATGGACATTCAGTTCAGCTGAGCTTTCACGTGTTTTCAAAGGAGGAAGAGAAGAAGTTGCCACCTTTACTAAGAACAAAAGGATCAGGAGTTTAAATAAAAACTACCGTATTCTTCTTTCCCGGGATCAAGAGACCCCCATACATACCAGACCCCAGAGCATAATAAATGTAAGATCTAAAATCCTTATTCTCACTGTACTGCTCACTTCTCCTGACCGTCCACTCCTAATTTTCACCAGTTTTGTCCTTGCCGTTACTACTAATAATATAATAACAAGCCCTGTTCTCAAACATCTCAAACTCTCTTCGTTACATCTGTTGACACATATAGTAAGTACAGCCAGCATATAAAGTGACGTTACAATGAAACACTACCAAGAAATAAGACAAACACTATTATAGCATCATCACAAGACAAACACTATTGAGATGTTTTCACAACAAAGTAGTTAAGCATTAGGCTGCTTTCACACTAGCGTCGGTACGGGCCCGTCGCAGTGCGTCGGCCCAACGTACCGACGCATGCTGTGAAAAAAATGCCCGACGTGGGCAGCGGAAGCAGTCTTACGACGCTTCTGCTGCCCCATTGCAAGGTCCGGGGAGGAGGGCGTGGAGTTTCGGCCACGCATGCGCGGTCGAAAATGGCAGACTCGACACACAAAAAAACGTTACATGTAACATTTTTTTTGTGCCGGCGGTCGGCCAAAACACGACGCAACCATCGCACAATGATTGCGACGTGTTGCAATACGTCGCAATGCGTCGGTAATGTAAGTCTATGGGGAAAAAACGCATCCTGCAGACTACTTTGCAGGATGCGTTTTTTTCTCCTGAACGACACATTGCAACGTATTGCAAACGACGCTAGTGTGAAAGTAGCCTTAAATACAAAAAAATCTATTTTCACATCTCACTATAGAAAAATATAAGACTAAATGTATCAATATAAGCAGAATATTGTGACATCACAAATTATCAATATACCGTAAGCAGAATATTGTGACATCACATTGGAGAAATTACTAGGAATAAGCGCAAACTATTTTGACATCAGCTTAAAATATTTAATTAAATGTTTTGCTTCACTGTGATTTCATTTACATCTCTATTTAATTGAATGTAGAGATTATTGTTGCAACACTATAAGAGAATATAAGGGATGCATCTTACCTCTTTACAGGACCCAACTACAGCCCCCTCTGGGTTTGAATACACCATGCCCACCCATCACTATTTCCCTCACTTGGCTATTTTTCCACAGTCCCTGGAATTGTTTTGATTTATGTCATCACAACTGAACACATTGATTGGCATGGTGTTTCGGGGAGACTAGGTGAGCAAGAGCTAATAACCCGGGCCCCTGCAGTTTCCCTCAGACTAGGGAAATCCTGACTGACCCTCTACCCGGAGTTTACACTGATGGTGTGCATGTCCAGGCCTCGAACCTCACCCTGACTCCTGTTTTAACCCTAGGCTGATACCTCTGCCCTCCACCCACTGAAGAGGTAATATTCCAATACCCACAGTTAGCACAGGCAAGGATAAAGGAAAATATACACCACGCCGCAGTCACTCAGGAATACACTATAAATGTGCAGGGCAAAATAAATACAAATATAGGAAGGAGTAAATAAGACAGAGGAAAATACACCACCAGCAACGAATCTCCAACAACCAGCTCTCCACTCCAGACCGAGATAACAACGCACAAGACAGAAGCTATAATCGGGGACGCCCAATGAACAGGAGAACTATTTAAAAGCCATGGGAATGGCCCAGCTTCCAATCCGAGGATAAGGTAAATTAACCCCGGAACAGCTAGATAAAATCTAGCAGACGCCAATGAGCAAATAGTGGTCAAAAGTGGAATTACCGCTGTCTGTCGGATGACCTGGTCTGAACAGCGTCTGACATGACACATGGGTCCCCCAATCCTCAAGATGAAGGTGAGCACAAATCCGTATTTAAAGAAGTCATACCACACTATTAATTTTTTTACTATGGACCTAAAAAAATAACAGGCGGGTAGTTTCTGCCTATCTACCTGTTGTGCCTCGTTCCAAATCCTGCTGGCATAGAGCAATCACAGACCGCTCTACCGGCAATTCAGTGGATTCTGATGACATCACTTCAACAGAGCAGCTGCTTCTTTTCCGCTCTGCTCTGTTGACTGGGCGTGACTGCCAATATCATGCTGATTGACAGCTGGCTCCTGTTGTCTAACTGCAAGGAGCCATCTGTCAATCCGCATGACATTGGCAGTCTCGCCCTAGTGACAGCGCAGCTCGGAAGAGAAAGAGCTGCTCCATTGACATGGAACAGCTGAATCGCTGGCATGAGTGGTCAATGACAGCTCTGTGCCTATGCTAGGTAGAAGAGTCAGGTAGTCCGAAAAGCCCATAGTAAAAAAAAATTGTCCTTGATAAACCCTTTAATTGCTGCTGTTCCATTGTGGTTAATCTTTGATGACTCCAACAATGCGCTGCGCAGGAGACTGCAACACCGCAAGTTGGCTTAACCGTCCAGCGCACCGCTATGTGGAAAAGAACCTGACAAACCTTTGCCCTTGGGATGAGTAGAGATCATAATTTTATGGCAATTTTTAGCACTATACAATAATAATAGGGAAATACCTCCTGGCAGGAGTTGTAATTTTTTGACATGAAGAGTTCCTTTCCATGAATGGGGATGAGCCCCAGTACCAGATTTGGGGGGGGGGGGAATCTCAACCATTTTTGTTAACATTGACAAAATCAGACCATTAAATATGATCTTAAATAATCATTAACAATGATGGAAACTTAAGATTCCACCTTAAAAACTATTGTCTCCTCTAGGAGGAGAAGTCGGAGCATTTTTACTTTTGCCTTGAAATGTAATGTTTCACTGTAAACAACAAGCCCTCTACACGGCATGTATCATACAGGGACAGCAATAGATTAAATGTATATATTACCCCTGAGGCTGCAGTCTACTAAGGTCAAAGTTCAGGTGTATTTGCTAAGAAGAAAGGGAATTCATCTTATCATTGTGTATTTATATTGCAGATACATTAACGTAGGTTTTCCCCATAGAGCTCTTACCTTCGCGTTGCCTTAAATTCGCCTTTTTTTTTGGTCTTAAAGGAGACAAAAAAAAAAGAATAATTTTTAGTCTCACAATATTTCCTCTACTCCACCATGATATAAGTTTGTTCGCTCTCTTGAGACCCCTTTGGATAAGTTGCAGTGAAATCGTAGTTTTATGCAGGACATATTTTTAACATTGAGTTGTGGAAATTAATGGTGTAGATGACAGTGGGACACATTATTAACAATTTATCTTTCTGAATTCCCCACTGTCACCGCTAATACAGTTTAATCATGATTGACAGACTGAGCAGAGCGGTGAACGGTTTACATACGTTTATTGGGATGAGGTTAGAGGAGACGGTATAATGGTAGCATTATTGTTTCTTGTATCAAGAAGGCGGCACGCAGTCAAATGTTATACCGTAGTTTGTAGAATCAGTTTTTGGTGCATAAAGTGAAGTCTCCATGTGTGTTGCAGCTGTAATTATGCACAATATTTTGCAACGGATATATGTTTTAAGGCGGTCGCCAAATATTCTGTCTTCAGGAGCATGCAACTCCTCTACCGCCTAGCTTCCTGTTTGCCGGGGGGCGGTGCTCTCTCAAAGACTGACAGTTCAGACCTGCAACTTTTTCGCTCCGCTGGTCTGAACTGTATACTCTCCAATGCTACTATGTGTTTCAGGCTGGCCTTTGCATAATCGGAGAAGCGCATCCGGCCAGCGTCAGACTTGCGCTTGCAAGCTGTTTGGTAAATAGATTGTAAGCGCACACTCCTTGCCTAGAAACCAACCACATCTGACTGACTGTTAGCAACCTAGATCATAACGAGCAGTAAACTATAAAATTAAAAATCCCTCCATTCTTGAGAATAAAAAGGATTTTTAAAAGAGGTAAATTGGAAAGTTGCTAGTATTTACAAGATCATTGCAATTTAAGAAGTTGAGTCAACCCCCTCAGCAAAAATTCTATCACGCCTGGAAAGTCAAATCGATTCCTATTCTACAGCACAAAGTTGCTCATGAATTGTACATATACTACAGACAGCATGTCAGCCCAGCTCAAAAAATGACATTTGCTCAGGAAAAGTCTGCACAAACTCCTGTAGCTTCACTCTAAAAGGGTTAATCACATAATTAATGAAGCCCTCCTCCTCAGATCAAAATTTTTATTCTCTTAATATATTGGAGTCACCATATTGTATACCACTGGGTACTTACAATTGCTCATTTTTACCTTATACCCAGTTAATTATTCTCTTTCCCATTAGGTCTATGATTAACAACTGACTAGCTGATTCCTTCTAAGCTCTATGTAGAAACAGGAGGTCAATTTTCCACGTACGAGTCATCACTGCAAAAGTCCTCGGCATGGGGAGGAGGGAGCAGCTGGTTCTGGAGTTGAAGAGGGGAATGATAAATGAAGGGACAAGAGACTTCCTGTTTCTACATAGAGCAGAGAAAAGAGAAGAATTATTTAGGTAGAAAGGCAAAATGAGCAATTGTAAGTATGCAGTGCTATATAATATGATGACTGCAATATATGAAGAAGATAAAAAATTTGATGGGAGGGCTTCTTTAAGAGTTATTCCCTATCCAAGTGACTGGATAATTGAAATGACCCACTGGAATTGAGCTGTGGACAAGCACCAATGCTTTATTCATTTTTGTAAGAAAATGTATAGATAACCAGTGCAGGGAAGAAACAAGAAATGGAAAAATAAGACTGTTCCTTTAAGAAAGGAGCCATGTTATTCTAATCTTATACATGGTGAAATATCTTACAAAGGGTTTAATCATTTTTCAATTTTGCTCTGCTATATCAAAGTTTCAAGCATAAGGAAATCCTCCATACATGTTAATATTTTTACAATTCAATTTTTTTCTGAGTTTTTAAAAAAACACACGGCCTTCTAAACACAGCACTAATCAGAGCAAATGCAAAAAATAGGATATGTCGGACATCTTCCTACATTGGAGCGTAACGAGAAAATCATGAAATTGGGTGATGTCACTTGTTGGTTCAGAAAGGCGTATAATTCCTACATGTTTAACTCTTTTCAATACAATTTTTCAGATTTTTATTTTAAACATGGACTGTTGAGAAACAGAAATAGTTTAATTTTCATTATCAGCTTGCTAAAGTCTGTACTAATCAGAACAAACGCGACAAAAAAAAGTGTCGGACGTCTTCTGACATCGGAACGGAACAGGAAAATCAAAAGTCAGACGTTGGTTCGGAAAGGGTTCGAGAAGGACTTGTCAGTGCTCTCGACATGTCTTAGTTAGCACTTGCATTTCTCATAAAATATTCATTCTGAAGCCTCTTTTCTCACATATCTGCATCTCTCTGCTCCTCAGGGGCGTGTCCATACATAGTCTGCCAATAGAAGCACTGATTGAGGCACACCCTCAATAGAGACACCACGTTATCAATTTATTAATAAATTTCTAGTAGAAATAACAGAGGAACGGCACAATAATAATAATACACAATGCAGAGATACAACAAAAGATTTTCCTGAATTGTTAAACTATAGAAATTAAAATTATTTAATAAAGAAAAACACATCCAAGAAAATGACAGGACCCATGTAGAAAGGATCTAAGTGTACCTTCATTGTATCCATACCTCCATAAAATGTTGATAAAAGATAATAATACAAGCGAGGTACACTGGGATTTCTAAACAAACATCAGCGATTCCTAAACGCGAGCGTCTGATATTTAAGCGTTAACAGTTAAAGAGAAAATTGACCCTTTGCCAAGTCTTCATTTTACCCCATTTTGACCTTGTATAGTTTGCAGTCAAAAGTACAGCAAAGGTCTGAAGTCGAGAGACTAGCGGCTCGCGAATTATAGACCTAATTGTCTGTTTTCAAGAACTTACAGTTATTGGCAGCTGCCATTATTCCATCTAGTCGGCTGTCACCCGGCACAACAATCCGGCATGCGCTAATTGCAATGGCCTTTTCATCAAGGAAAATCATAGACAGTAGCGAGCGGGATAAAGCCGGGCTACTTGAGTATGATTGGCCTGTCATATTGTTATGATTGTTTCAAGTATACAGCATTTAGCACCTAGCCTTTGAACCTCTCTTTGTACCTGAATAATATAACCTGGCTGCCCCTATCATTTAAGAGGGTACCATGGCTTTTCAAAGTTCAGCAGCGCACAATTTCAAGCAGGCAACTGGTTTCTGACAAAAGATCAATACTGTCCTTCCGAATGCAGGAGTCAAGCTGCTGGGTCTGTCAGAGGAATGTGCGCTATAATTGGATCATAGAGGCAGCGAGTCGTCTGCCTTCCCCTTCAGCACTGTCACAGCTGTCAGATGTCATCCGCCGGTACAGCTGTCACCGCAGGAGGGGATGTGGCTCTCGCTCCCTTCTAGCCCCATGCAAATGTCCACTTAGTAGATAAATATCGGAGAGATTAGACACCTCTTTATGCCTTTATGCAAACTAAAAACCTGTGTCGTCTGCGGATTTCATGGAAATAAGTTGCAATTTATTCACTCTATGAGGAGGTAGTGAAGCCTGGAAAATAAGAAATTATCTGCTTTGGGTTGTTGGGAGGGGAAAAAAAAGATTGCAAAATTAGACAAGGTTAAATGGGAGGAAATAATAAGTTTATTTTAAGACTTTTCTTTTTGTTTCAAAAGTATAAAAAAATTTGAATTGTGAAAAATTAAATTGAAGTTCAAATAGATTCATTTTTAGATACATACATAGATAATGATTGATTGACAGATAGATAATAGATATTAGATAATAGGTGGATAGACAGATAAATAGATAAATAATAGATAGGTAATAGATAATAGATAGATAGATAGATAGATAATAGCTAGATGATAGATAGATAGATAGATAGATAGATAGATAGATAGATAGATAGATAGATAGATGATAGATAGATAATAGACAGATGATAGATAATAGATAGATAATAGATAGATAATAGATAGATGATAGATAGATAATAGAATAGATAATAGATGGATAATAAATAGATAGATAGATGATAGATAGATAGATAGATAGATAGATAGATAGATAGATAATACATAGATAGATATTTGAATGTTTTCATTATTTATTTGAAAAATCTAAAAATATAAAATATAAAACACATCAAAAACGTAAGTACAAGAATATTAATGATAATAATACTATAATTACTATTATCATCACCAACACCATTGTTATTATTACCAATATTATTATCACCATTAACATTATTACTATATTACATTATTATATTGTATTATTATTAATGTATTATTGATTTTCTATTTATTATTAGTTGATATTGTATTATTTTATTTTCCATTTTATCTGTATTATTATTATTTTTAATATTATCATTATTTTATATTTTTATTACTGTTTACCTGCATCAGTAAATCTCAAACTTTAATATTAATATAAAACAATATTTATCTCCAAATACTTTGAAAATTATATTTCTAAAAAGCCATATCTGAGCAAAGACCGAGTATTTTTTTTAAGGAGACATCTTCTTTTTCTCAGCAGGATATATCATATTATTTGGCTGTTCACCCTCACTGCTTCTTAGCTCCTTGGAAATGCTGTGTGCATCCTGAAGACTCTCTGTGACAATGCTTTTTTTCCTAAGCTGTCATTTTGATAAAGGAACACTGATACTTTTACCCTTTTTTAATGTTTCTATTACATTATAGCAGTGTTATTTTGGTGTCTTCAGCATTGTTCTTCTATCATCTGGATGGCTGATTTTGTGTCTTCTTTGGTCCCACACACCTTAAGTCACCAGAATGTAACAGCTTTTGCTGGACCAGTGAGTGAGGTCTGTGACCCTTATTTCAAATGCACGACCCCAAAGTCCAGTGAACTTCCAGGAAAGGCATTAGACTCAGTATCTGGGTCTGTATCATTACTCTGTGCCACAGATATGTACTGATAGTGAGAATATGCTCTAATACCATGTTATATTGTCACACTCAAAGGAACCTTAGACTTCATGTGTAATCTTTCAGAAGTATTTCGCAGCAGTTTTCTTCTTTCCATTATGACTTATAATAAACGTATAAAGGCGACGTAAGTTTTCCATGACTTAAAACAATTACACACTTTAATTAATTTTTTTAGTTAAATATGGCAGTAGGGTTACTGATATTAGAGAATTGTTAGTTTTAAACTATTTAAAAAAAAAATTGGTAAGGAGACGTAATATTCCCTATCTATCTATCTATCTATCTATCTATCTATCTATCTATCTATCTATCTATCTATCTATCTATCTATCTATCTATTGGTCTGTCTATGACTTATAACTCCTCTATATGCAATAAATAACACAGGATCCACCATTCACAATAGGTGATGTCACAGCTCACCTCCTCCTCCTCCTGTACAATGACTGATAACACCTCTATATACAGTAGATAACACAGGATCCACCATTCACAATAGGTAACGTCACAGCTCACCTCCTCCTCCTCCTGTACAATGACTGATAACACCTCTATATACAGTACAGTAGATAACACAGGATCCACCATTCACAATAGGTAACGTCACAGCTCACCTCCTCCTCCTGTACAATGACTGATAACACCTCTATATACAGTAGGTAATACAGGATCCACCATTCACAATAGGTGATGTCACAGCTCACCTCCTCCTCCTGTACAATGGCTGATAACACCTCTATATACAGTAGATAACACAGGATCCACCATTCACAATAGGTGATGTCACAGCTCACCTCCTCCTCCTGTATAATGACTGATGACACCTCTATATACAGTAGATAACATAGGATCCACTATTCACAATAGGTGATGTCACAGCTCACCTCCTCCTCCCCCTGTGCTACCTTATTTGCTTGAATGTATAGGAGTTGGCGACTCTAGGTTTAGCACCTGTTCACACTTAGTCTATGTATGGATGTGACGGTCATTTTTTTCAAATGTATTATTTAGCCTTCTGACCGAGCACTCCGCCTCCTAGTCACAGGTGTTTTAATTACAGCAGGTCCATTACCCCTCCACAGAGAGAGAGAATGGTAGTCTCACAAGAGGTTTTCATAGGCACCCATTCAGATGGAGACGTTTATTCTCAGTGAGGAAGGAAATCGTAGGACCTGGTATAAGAGAGATGCCGTAAAGTGGCTACCAGGTACACATAAAATTGGCCTTTTTTATGCGCTAAACGCTCTCATTTTTCATATTTCTAGTGCAGTAATGCAGTTAAATTTTCATGTTTCATGTTTGCATGTTTCAGCGCTACAGTGTGCTACCTTATTTGCTTGCTTGAGCATACTGTATAATGGCCACACATGATGCTCCATACTGTATAATGGCCACACATGATGCTCCATACCGTATAATGACTGCACATGATGCTCCATACTGTATAATGGCCACACATGATGCTCCATACTGTATAATGGCCACACATGATGCTCCATACCGTATAATGACTGCACATGATGCTCCATACTGTATAATGGCCACACATGATGCTCCATACTGTATATTGGCTGCACATGATTCTCAATACTGTATAATGGCTGCACATGATACTTCGTACCGTATAATGGCCACACATCTACTCCTACACACTCGGCTGCGCCCCGTACACTTTGCACACACGGCTCCGCTCCGTACACCTCGAACACACGTGGCTCTGCTCCATACACCTCATACACACATGGCTCCGCTCCATACACCTCATACACACACAGCTCCGCTCCATACACCACATACACACACGGCTCCGCTCCGTACACCTCATACACACACGGCTCTGCTCCGTACACCTCATACACAAAATGGCTCTGCTCCGTACACCACATACACACACGGCTCCACTCCATACACCTCGTACACATTCAGCTCTGCTCCATACACCTCGTACACACGTGGCTCAGCTCCGTACAACTCATACACACATGACTCCACTCCGTACACCTCATACACATTTAGCTCCTGCTCCGTACACCTCGTACACACACGGCTCCACTCCGTACACCTCATACACACACGGCTCCGCTCCATACACCTCATACACACACGGCTCCACTCCATACACCTCATACACACACGGCTCCACTCCATACACCTCATACACACACGGCTCCACTCCATACACCTCATACACACGCGCGCTCCACTCCGTACACCTCATACACATGCATGCTCCGCTCCGTACACCTTGTACACATGCGCACTCCGCTCCGTACACCTCGTGCACATGTGCGCTCCGCTCCATACACCTCGTACACACGCGCACTCCACTCTGTACACCTCTGACGCACGCGGCTCCGCTCCATACACCCCATACACAAATGGCTCCGCTCCATACACCTCGTACACACACAGCTCCGCTCCATACACCTCATACACACACGGCTCCACTCCGTACACCTCATACACACACGGCTCCGCTCCATACACCTCGTACACACACGGCTCCACTCCATACACCTCTTACACATGCGGCTCTGCTCCGTACACCTCATACACACATGGCTCTGCTCCGTACACCTCAAACACACACAGCTTCGCTCCATACACCTCAAACACACACGGCTCCGCTCCATACACCTCGTACACACACAGCTCCGCTCTGTACACCTCGTACACACACGGCTCGACTCCGTACACCAAGTACACACGGCTCCGCTCCATACACCTCATACACATTCAGCTCCGCTCCATACACCTCATACACACATGGCTCTGCTACATCCACACTGTAAACACCTCCTGACCTCACACAAGGCAGCTTACTTACCTCATCCAGCAGCACCATGGCAAGTTGGCAACCAGCGCCACAGCCAAGTCCTGCAATCCACGGAGGTCTTGATCATGTGACCCCTGACTCCTCCACTCATGTGACCTCATCACAGGTCCTGTGCGCACAGAGCAGCCAATATGTGGTGTAAGGCTCTGCGGGTGCAGGGATGACCGGCTGATACGTACTGCACTGCATACAGAAGGGTAAGGGTCATGGCTTAACACAAGGGGGCGTGTTGGCTGCTTCTCCTGCTGTCTGCGGGAAGCAGAGCATCCCGTGTGGGAGTGCGGGGCAAAGGCTCAAAACCGGGACTGTCCCGCAGAGTGAGGGACAGTTGGGAGCTATGACAATAGGTGATGTCACAGCTCACCTCCTCCTCCTGTTCAATGACTGATAACACCTCTATATACAGTAGATAACACAGGATCCACCATTCACAATAGGTGATGTCACAGCTCACCTCCTCCTGTACAATGACTGATAACACCTCTATATAGTAGATAACACAGGATCCACCATTCATAATAGGTGATATCACAGCTCACCTCCTCCTCCTGTACAATGACTGATAACACCTCTATATACAATAGATAACACAAGATCCACCATTCACAATAGGTGATGTCACAGCTCACCTCCTCCTGTTCAATGACTGATAACACCTCTATATACAGTAGATAACACAGGATCCACCATTCACAATAGGTGATGTCACAGCTCATCTCCTAATGTACAATGACTGATAACACCTCTATATAGTAGATAACACAGGATCCACCATTCACAATAGGTGATATCACAGCTCACCCCCTCCTCCTGTACAATGACTGATAACACCTCTATATACAATAGATAACACAGGATCCACCATTCACAATAGGTGATGTCACAGCTCACCTCCTCCTCCTATACAATGACAGATAACACCTCTATATAGTAGATAACACAGGATCCACCGTTCACAATATGTGATGTCACAGCTCACCTCCTCCTCCTCCTGTACAATGACTGATAACACCTCTATATACAGTAGATAACACAGGATCCACTATTCACAATAGGTGATGTCACAGCTCACCTCCTCCTCCTGTACAATGACAGATAACACCTCTATATAGTAGATAACACAGGATCCACCGTTCACAATATGTGATGTCACAGCTCACCTCCTCCTCCTCCTGTACAATGACTGATAACACCTCTATATACAGTAGATAACACAGGATCCACCATTCACAATAGGTGATGTCACAGCTCACCTCCTCCTCCTGTACAATGACAGATAACACCTCTATATAGTAGATAACACAGGATCCACCGTTCACAATAGGTGATGTCACAGCTCAGCTCCTCCTCCTCCTGTACAATGACTGATAACACCTCTATATACAGTAGATAACACAGGATCCACCATTCACAATAGGTGATGTCACAGCTCACCTCCTCCTCCTGTACAATGACAGATAACACCTCTATATAGTAGATAACACAGGATCCACCGTTCACAATATGTGATGTCACAGCTCACCTCCTCCTCCTCCTGTACAATGACTGATAACACCTCTATATACAGTAGATAACACAGGATCCACCATTTATTATAGGTGATGTCACATCTGATGATACATCCTGAATCAAAGCCTGATTGTAACATATTTTTAACTACTTGGCAATTGATACGTTGGCAACAAACAAAATGCCAGAAATAAATCCTAATCTATACTGTCAGATATATGATGAGTTGACACATCACAGGAGTCATTATTTTATGCACTTATCTCTTTTTAAGGCCGTTCGTTTGCATCAATGTTTAATACATATTTGTATATTTATATACAGATGTATGATAAAGAAGCCAAATAAAAACCTAAGGCTGAGCCGCAGGAGGTGAATGTACAGACCGGTGGTTATTATGGATAAATAAACCTCTTTATCATTGGGTGTAAATACAATTAAAATTCACAAGTCTCCCTTATAAGTCTATAAATGAAAGTAATGCGTCTACCGGGAAGAACAAATAACTGTTTTGTCATGTATTATTTTACAGAAAAAAAAAAGAATGAAAAAAAAGATCATCGTTCTGGCTCATTTAATTTTTGCGAGTGAATGATCTAAGATTAACTACAAACTAGTCAGTGCAGTATAAAAGCTGAAAGCAATTTTCAGCCAAAGATGGTAATGCCACATTTATTCCACAACTGAATGACTCTAAATGACTGAGCTGGAAGGTCTCTGTACATGACCACGGGGCCTGATAAAGCCATAGCAACAAAGGGAGGAAAAAAAAAAAGCTCAAAAATAGTTCCAATTTATTTGGTGCCATCACCTTAATGAGATTAATACAGACGTGTTCATGTGCCTAATTGGTGATTTTGTTTAAACTGGTAATGAAGGATTAAAACTTGAGGCAACAGGCTGCATGCAAGAATGGGGATCTGAAAAAAAAGTTCCTAATTGCAATAGGCAGTGATTTCATAACTCTTCAGCAAAGTAAGTAATGAGTGGTGTCTAGTGATGAGCGAAAGTGCTGGGATAAGGTGTTATCTGAGCATGCTCAGGCGCTAAGCAAGCATCTTCGGCGTGCTCCAAAAATACGTTTGAGTCCTCGCGGTTGCATGTCTCGCGGCTGTTCAACAGCCACAACACATGCAGGGATTGCCTAACAAACAGCCGTGAGACATGCAGCAGCAGGGACTCGAACATATTTTTGGAGCACACCGAAGACACTCGGTTAGCAGCAGAGCATGCTCAGATAACACCTTGTATCAGCACATTCGCTCGAAACGCGTTGCCTATTTCCCTGTGTTCACTCATCAAAGAGGAGCAACTACCCCTGTTACTGTTTTATTATGTATAAATAAAGATTGCAAAAGTTTTTAAGGAGCTGGAACCTAACTTTCCTTTGTTATTTGTAATTCAATCCAATTACTGCTACAAGTCTTTTGGAGACTGTTTCTACCAGCTGTGCACATCTATAGGTGACATTTTTGCTAGTTCTTTTTTGCACACTCGCTCTCGCTCAGTGAAATTGGGTGGAGGCGCCTGTGAACTCCAATTTTCAAGTCTTGTCACAAATGATCAATGGGATTTAGGTCTGGACCGTAACTAGGCCATTCACACAATTGCTTATATTTTGATCTAAACGATTCATTGTAGCTCTGGCAGTATGTATAGGGTTGTTGTCCTGCTGGAAGGTGAACCTTTGGCCCCAGTCTCAAGTCTTTTGCAGCCTCTAACAGGTTTTCCTCCCGGATTGCAATGTATTTAGCTCCATCATTTTTCCCATCAACTCTGACCAGCTTCCCTATCCCTGCTGAAGAAAAGCCTCCCTACAGCATGATGCTGCCACCACCATATTTGACAGTGGGGATGGTGTTTTCAGGGAAATGTGAAGGGTTAGTTTTTTGGCATATATAGCATATTGAGTAAAAACTTATACTTTAGCCTCATTTGAGCAGAGCACATTCTACCACATGCCATGAAGGGGACACACTGAGTATATGGAAAATGTTGCCCTGGTCCTCTGTTCTTCTGTATCTGCACATGATGTGATTGCACTTAGTCAATGTTCAGCATCTGGAAGAAGAGGATGAAGACATGGACAGTCAAGAAAGCAGTTAGAAAGGTAAATAAGATTGCCGTCACCTACTTGATGAGGAGACTACAGCTCAACAATAATGACACAAGCCTGTTAATTGGCCTTTTACTGGACATCTGTGAGGTCTTCAACGAAGACCTTTACAATATATATGCCACAATAAACAGTTTAGGGAATTTTAATAAATATTTTTATAATGTGATCAACCCCTATTATGCCGCAATGGAGAGCCAAGAGACGCGGAAAGCAAAGATCAATGCAGGTTACGACCCAGTTTATATCTGATTGACATTTTTTGGTTACATATTCTAGAGCAGAAAGAGATGAAGGCTCGGGGGCATTGCTACAATCTCAGTGCACATGATGCCCCAGGGAAGGTGCAGAAAACTCCCTGCAGCCATATGAGACTATTATTGCTTACAATCTTTGTAAAATTCCAATATTAATTATTAATCAGGCTACTGCTATCCATGCAATGCTCTAATGTGCTCCAGTAGATACATCTATAAAATACCTGCTGAGATGATCCACAGAACATTAAGGAGCTTGTAGTACAGGCAATACAATGACGTTGGCCAGAATATAAAATAATGCAAACAATGGGAATTTGTCACTAAGACAGACCCATGTAACTAAGAATATGTATAAGATGATCGAAACATGTTATGCTGTACAAAAAGAACCAAATATAGGTCCATCTAAGCCCAATTGGTCAAGAGAAGACTATCGCACCATATCAGCTTTCCTTTCTGCTGTGGACATGGTCCATCAAGCTGAGGCACTGTCGGAGGTGTATGTCTGGTATATTTTCAAAATTATGCCACTGAGTAGATGTAGAGGACCTCTGGAGAGGAACAGAAGTGCACACAAAATAGGGCAATACCATCTGGTAAAGGATAGGTATAAGCGATGGTAGCACTAACCTAAAGGTGTAGTGTGCAGGCACAACACCTATAAGTGTGTGGAAAGTCTCTGCTTCTGCCCTGTGCCTCTGGGAAATGGCGCTTTCAGATGTATACTGGCAAAAATGGATGCTTACATATTTAGTTGGCTTAGTTTAGCCTTGGGATTCCAAAACTTTTTCAGTAATACCAACGCATTTCTGCACCGGACTGACACCTTTCTCAAGGTATAAAAACAAGTTATTGGTTTTTATACCTTGATAAAGGCACCACTCCAGCACAGAACCGTGTTGGTATTAATGAAAACCGTTTTGGAATTCCAAGCAGCTCCATTCCGGCATCTTCATGTAGGTGTATATACACAATTGCATCTGCTACCCATAGCTTCCTAGTCGTCCTGCAAATTATACTTTTGATTACCCAGATGCCTCTACAGGGAATAGAGCAGTTGACGAATCTTCTCCTGACAAATGTCAAAAGGGCACTCTTTTGGCACTATCATTGGGTCAACGGATGGAGTCTGATGGATAAATCTGGGATATGCCTATAAAGGCATTCTTTAAACAATTAATATAGATGCATAGTGAGCACAGCCTAACAGATGGCTCTTACAGTGACAGGCAAAAGTTTTTCCACCCCTGGTCAAAATTACTGTTGTTGTGAACAGTTACAGTGAGTAAGTTGAAGATGAAGTGATCTCTTAAAGTCCTAAAGTACCTAGTAGCTCCCACTTTTGAAAGTATCACAGCTTGTAAACACTTTTTGTAGCCAGACAAGTCTTTCAATTCTTGTTTGAGGGATTTTCATCCATTCTTCCCATTCTGTGAGATTCCTGCGTTGTCTTGCATGCACTGCTCTATTGAGGCGCAGCCACAGATTTCAATGATGTGCAGATCAGAGGACTGTGAGGGCCTTCGTAAAACCTTTGGCTTGCTCTCTTTGAGGTAATCTATTGTGGATTTTGATGTGTGTTTAGGATCATTATTAGGGATGAGTGAGTGCGCACTGATATCGTGTTACATGAGCATGCTCGAGTGTTATCCGAATATCTTGGGCATGCTCGAGTAATGTAATGTTCGAGTCCCCGTGATTGCATGTTTCGCAGCTGTTAGACAGCCACAACACATGCAGGGATTGCCTAACAAACAAGGTTTTTATAAAGTTGGAATTTACATCAACCTGGGCTTTCCTAACGATGACGGTGAACAAGTCATAAAACAGGTAAATTAAGGTCTGAAACCTTGGTTAAAGTTATCTGAGCACACAAATCTCCAAGGGTACTCAAACTTTAACATCTGCCCATTTTCCTTTTTGTCATTTTTAAAATGTAAACAATGGCAATATGTATATATATTTTTGCCTAAAATACAAAGGGAATGTGTCATCTTTAACTTTAGACGTTTTAGAGATCATTTCATCTTCAACTTGCTTAACTGTTCACAATAACAGTAATTTTGACCAAACTTTTACATGCTACTGTATAGGCATATTATGTGAGGCCACAGTTATTTTGTATCCTGCCTCCTCCAATCCCATTCTCTATAGACTATAGGACATTTGGTGAATACCATAGTCAGACACCAAATCACTCTGACTCTTGTGTCATCCTGATTACCTGGAATGATCGGATCAATAAATGGACTTTGTTCTGAATGGATGTCTTCATAGACTATGGCTCAAACTCATCAAAATGAATGCTACACTGCGCCAGAATTGTGGCTTAATTTGTTTTAAAAGCTGCAATATTTTTGCACAACAAGGAGTTGCACATAAGTTTTGCGACTTTTGGCATTTTCACACCAGTTTCGCTCAACTCCACCAAAATTGGAGTGGCTGGGGAAGAGAGGGGTGCAACACCACAGCTCATAAATATGATGAGCTATGGCATTCCTTATGCCAGTGACCGGAGTAAAATTTGTGGCAAGGTGCACACGAAGGCGCATGCCATTTTTCAGATGCTCTTGATTCAATAAAAAGCATGTACCTTTTAAAGGAAACCTGTCATCAGGTTCTCCCAACATAAACTATGGTCAGCCCCTTTAATGCCTCTTTTACAGCAGCATTCTAGCAAGCTGTATATAAGTCCCTAACCCCCTCTGCACAGCCCCAAAACTGCCTTTCATAATTCCCCCCATAGGATGTGGTCCAGTCTGATGGGCATGATTGGTCTTGCTTTGGAGCCTCCTCTCTTGTTGAAATCTTTTTCCTCCTTCCCTGCTTCATGTGGATGGCACATATAACATCATCCACACACTGTCCCCAATCACACTCCTTCACAGATGTGCTTTGCTGTGCCCTGGTGAAGTCAGAGCAAAGTTCTGTAGTGCGCATGCATCGGGAGAGGCCAAAGAGTGCTGATAACCTGGAAATAAAGCGGGCATATGTGCATTACAGTACTTTGCTCTGTCCTCAGCAGGGCAGAACAAAGTACACCTGCACATGAGCAAGATTGGAGACTCTGTGTGGATGACGTAGTGACATGGTGGACGTGACATCCACATGAAGGAGAGAAGAAGAACGGCAATAGCAATGAGAGAGGCAGCACCAAAGCAAGACCAGTAACTCATCACAACGATCTTAATGAATAGGGGTCTAAGTCAGTGCCTCCATTTTTTGTATCTGAATCCTGATAATGATGAGGCACTGTTAAACACACGTGGTGATTGCCACCGGGACAATCAGGACACCAGATAAAAGGGAGGAACATTCAATGTAGCATAAGTTTAAATTTCCTATGAGGCTGCTCTTCTTGTGTATTCTGCAGACCTCTAAGCTAAAAGAGTTTTCGCGAAGAAGACGAAAGACCAAAAATTTGGTTCCTAAAGAGATCAGTGAGATACAACTGGAGTTTTTACATCTTTATAACATCATGCAGTAATGTATCCTGAAATTATATGAGTTTTAGAAATCACTGCCATGAATTGTAATGGAGAGTGTAGTCATTGTATTTACAACCAACTTCTTGCTAAAAAAAAATGTGAAGATCTCAGTGACCAGTCCTCCAGAGATCTGATTAGAAAATCTCTTTCACTTTGTAAACCGGTATTAGCAGTGGTGTAACTTGAAACTCATGGGCCGATGCGAAAGCTCCAACGGGGCCCCCAAATATTTTAACTCTTTAATAGCAATAGTCTTTTTCTATAGGCCAAAGGGACTTTTAGGGCCCCCTAGGCTCCAGGGCTCGGGTATGATTGCAACCCCTGCACCTGTTGTAGTTACGCCCCTGGGTATTAGTAAAATCTCTACTGTGGCACATAGAGTACCTGTGAGGTTTTTGATCTCCAAGAGTGAACCCGCAGATCTGCGACAATGAACCTCCCAAGGGCGAGCTAGCCAGATGGACCACCCCCTATACAGGGAGCGTTAGGGGCAGGCCTGAGGTAGACTATTGCCACAGAAGCTGGGACCCGGGGATGGGAAGTAGGAGATACAAAATAGAGTAGCAGAGCGTAGGATGGACTGTGCGAGAACCGACACAGTATGGATTGATAAGGACTGGGTACAGGCAAGACTCGAGGAAAGCTGGGAATAGCGGAGATGCAGAGGAGACTAGGAAGGACCAAGGCACTAGGCAGACAGGGATCGGAGAAGACACAGGACTAACTGGACGGGAAGGAGAGACAAGGAAGCCTAACTACAGCGGAGAAGCCATGCTGGCTGGGCTGAACAGAGACACAGGACTGACAGCGCGGAGGCAAAAGAGGACCTGGGTCAAAAGTAACAAAAATGACAGACAAGCAGGGAGAAGAGGAAGTAATCACCTTAAATACAAGACATGCTGAAGGACTTCCGGGTCAGTATCTCCCAGGAACACAGAAAGGAGGAACGGAGCGCCAGTAAATCAGAAAGGGGAAGTACACGTGCGCAGAGGAGCGCTGAAGTGAGCGGTGCACACGCACACCCGATGAGACCCAGGAAGCAGCAGTGAGTCATGAAGACGACGCGCACCTGCAGGAGGAGTGTGCCGCAGCTGGTAAGTATGAGCAGAGGAAGAGGTGGTGGGCACGGCAGCAGGGATGGCAGAGGGAGCGGCGGCTGTGACAGTACCTATGGTTCCTTAGACAGAGCTGCCCGCCATGCTTCCCAATCCTCCATATCATACGGTAGTTGGTGATGCTCAACCTTTTGGATGAGCATCACCCACGTTGACAAGCAGGCAGTCGGTGTGTCTCCTTTCGTTTCCTGAGAGCAATAATTTTGTATTGTTGGCACATCAAAACATACTTCATCCTTTGATACATATCAATAATTTTGTGAGAAAGCACTTTTAACCCTGAACACCCAACAATGCCTTAAAAATTATCATCTAAACTGGAGGTCTTCTCAAAGTTTATGAAAATAGGAGCAAATCTGGTCCATGTTAATGGTGGTCTTCTCTAAGTATGTAGTCATCTTTTATGGAGTTTTTACTCTTTACATGTCCAATTTTTGAGACTATCACACACATAAAAGTGGTTTCCTACAACAATGTTTTGTTCCTCCTCAAAAACCATGATCATTTTGCGAGGTCCTACTCAATAAATGTTTGCAAATTTACTACAATTTTCCAGTTTCATTAGGCTAATCAACCACCCCAAAGAAATCCAGATGGAGATTGTCTAAATTAACGCGGCATCATTTTTCCAAACATTCTCATCTCCACCGAGTTTCTTTTTAGTGTCTGACATGTATCGCCGCCATCTGAGCGCTTTCTCTATAATTTTAACATTTCCGTCAAAATGGCAGTGTGTTTTGTTCAGCTCCAGTTGTGGAAAAGCCTTAATGCTTTGTTGGTTTAGAGGTAGGACGTAAACCAGTACATAGATAAGGGTAACTGAATTATACTGTTTTTCCAGGGAGCGAAACCACTCCATTTGGATGGGGAATGTCACAACAGTCTCGGTGGCCCGTCAGCTGTGTGATATAGTTAGCAAATGGCGAAGTGCAGAAACTTCAGAGATGTGGCATCTCTGTGCTAAGTGATCTGTATTCTTTCTGAATTTACTTTGCCTTAACCCCGTGAAATTAACAGTACTTCCCTGACATTCGACCCTTCGACCCCACATATAATAAGAAATTCAAAAAGCCTCATGCATGAGCGTGTCTATGTAATGCAAAACCGGGGAAAAAATGACCATGTCACCTCCTTTATTACACAAAAGCATCCTAGTCTCTATTGCATGCTTCAGACATGAATGCTCAGTTTAACGTTATTATAAAGCGAAGAATGGGAATAGGTGGCGGCGGGTGGTGGGGAGGGATGTAGAACAGATTCATCGGTCGTAATTCACTGTTTGTGACTTTTATAGACAATACTTTGTAGCAAGTGGATATTGCCGGTGAAGAAGAAAAAAGAAGAAGAGCAAAGAAAAAAATAAAAAGCTTTGTGTTCCATTAATGCAGATATTTACCAAGATAAGTGGAAGACTATGATGGTTCAAAGAAGAGGTAGCTTGCAGGGAGCTGGTTACCAAGGGTGCAAGAGCTTGCACAATGTGTAGGTCTCAGGGTTTAAGAGGGAAAAGCAGAAAAGTGTTATGTGAAAATGATTTTGCAGTTATCAGGCTCCGGGGATGACAGCATACAAGAAAAAGAACAAGGTTCTATGCGGCTTTTTCTTCGCTGTAAAGTAAAGATTGGCAGCTTGAAGTAAGGCTTACAGGCGGACCCGCACACGGCACCTCTTCACCCAGGACTCATAATCACTACTCAAAGAAAAAAGCATTTACCAGTAAAAAGCGGCCGTAGCCATCAGAAGTGTGCTTAAAACACCACTTAAATATCACTTTATACGCTATTACTTGCAAACTGTGGCTTGGTATTAAATTATACTTGCATAGGCTTTGCTTAGGTGCTGATAATGCTTTTCGAGGTGGCACTGGTGAAGAATTTAGGCTGCTTTACCGGGGACGTGACTAGCATTTCCCAAACCGCTCGACAGTGACAGGGTGAAAAATGGCAGGACTGTACTTTCTTCCCCCCATATAGATTGTAATTTTAATTGTCACTGTGGCCCTTCTGTTTTAATTATGGGTCCTCTTTGATATATACCAGGACTTCGCATTGAATGAAAATATGGTGCTATAATAGTCTCTTTATAATTAATGACCACATGTAGATATCTCGCTGCTTGGGAGAAAAGAAATAAATGAACAATTTATTTAACTAGCTTTTTGGATTCGGATCTGTCCCTCTGCTGAATATTTTAGATGTTCTTTGGGGCGGTGGAGAGTGATATATACAAGTGACACCGTTACTGCACGGCCCAGGCCGAGTATATAGTTTGATTTTTTTGGGGGGAAGATCACAGCATTTTATTTGCTTTATTTAAGTTTTTATCCTTACGGTAGTGTGTTACTATTATTGTGCAAAAGTTCATTTCTATATATTTATTTTATTTTCTTATTTATTATCTTTTGGTTCATTTATTTATTTATTCTTAACATTCTTAAAATGTTAAACCTTTCATAAATATAGAGCAGATATTATGTTATAATTACTGGAGACAGTTTATGGCTTTATTCTGGGAGGAACCAAGTGCAAACTGTGATGCATGGAATTAAGATTTGTTTCAATGCAATTTTGTATACTGTAAACTATTTTAGGTGTATAATGGATAAATATATTATTATCATTATCGCACTTATTATGTGTCCACAGTTGTATCGCTGCAGTAGATGAGAACATCTCTGGTTAATTAGAATGAAAGGTCAGATACTGAAAAAGTAACACAGAGGGTTTCAGCTTTGTAACTTTTTGCTCAAGAAAATTTCTACTTTGTTGTTTAAAAACATCTAAGATGTGAAATTCTGAGCAATACAGACCCATGTGTATATTAACATATATAGAGACACTTCACATAGATAGATAGATAGATAGATAGATAGATAGATAGAAAGATAGATAGATAGATAGATAGATAGATAGATAGATAGATAGATAGATAGATAGATAGATAATTATAATTTTATTTCTATAGTGCCGAGTCGACATATTCCGCAGCACTTTACATTTTAGAGGGGACTTGTACATACAATAATGGAAAGATAGATAATAAATAATAGATAGATAGATAGATAGATAATAGATAGATAGATAGATAGATAGATGATATATAATAGATAGATAGATAGATAGATAGATGATAGAGAGATGACAGATAGATAATAGATGATAGATAGATAGATAGATAGATAGATAGATAATAGATAGATAGATAGATAGATAGATAGATAATAGATGATAGATAGATAGGTAGATACATAGATAATAGATTGATGATATATAAATAGATAGATAATAGCTAGGTGATAGATAGATAGATAATAGATAGATAGATAGTTGATAGATCGATAGATAGATAGATCGATATATGATAGATAGATAGATAGATAGATAGATAGATAGATAATAGATAGATCAATAGATAGATAGATAGATAGATAGATAATAGATAGATGATATATAATAGATAGATAATAGATAGATAGATAGATAAATAGATAGATAAGAGATAGATAGATAGATAGATAGATAGATAGATAGATAATAGATAGATGATAGATAGATAGATAGATAGATAGATAGATAGATGATAGATAGATAGATAGATAGATAGATAGATAGATAAGAGATAGATAGATAGATAGATAGATAGATAGATAATAGATAGATGATAGATAGATAGATAGATAGATAGATAAGAGATAGATAGATAGATAGATAGATAGATAGATAGATAATAGATAGATCAATAGATAGATAGATAGATAATAGATAGATGATATATAATAGATAGATAATACATAGATAGATAGATAGATAGATAGATAGATAGATAGATAGATGATAGATAGATAGATAGATAGATAGATAATAGATAGATAGATAGATAGATAGATAGATAGTGATATCAGTCTAGCATTTGGTATTAATGGTTTCACTCTCACAGCCTTGTCTCTGCCATCATGGGTATCCCAATATTGCGATGCGATCAGGCCTACTTCTCACCCGTCTGTCATTATAAAGCTCAGAACTGTGCGGTGACGAGCTTCTGCTAATTCCGCTCTTTGTGTGACAGGGAGCAGGGCGCTCGCATCCTGTACGGCATGAATATAGTTCAATTGCAGAGCGTAACAGAATGGGATCGGCTCAGACAGGGACTACCCTGGGGTCAGCTGTGACCATGCCACTTCAATGTGATGTCGAGTTGGGGTGATGGTGTGTAAATAAACGTAGGGAATTGCAAATCTTGTCATGACCACACAGAGCAGCTCAAGCATTTAAAGATGGTTGCCGCAAACCTAACTGGAAGGTGGTTCTTCTACGTGCTGGTCAGACAATTCTCTTTTCTGACATGTTTAACCAATGCACTGCCACATTGGATGGTTATAGTTATGATCGCACGAAATGAAGAATAAGGAGAAATCTAAAAATATTGATTCCCTCACCGGAAGGCGATTGAGATCATTTTTACCTTTTTTTTTTTCAAGTTTTTTTTTTATAAAAATTCTGTTTGAAATTTGAAATATGCAAATCTGATATTTAGATTTCTTTTTAAGGATTTGAAATTAATTTCGAGTGATATAGTATTGTTTCATTTTGTATTTTTTTTTATTTATTTGTTGTTTTTTTTCCCTTAGTTTATGGTCTTCCTTCATTAAAGTTCCATGAGGACCCTTCATTACGATGAACTTTTGATGATGAACTTTCCTAATCTTTAAAAAATAAAATATAGTATAATTCACATTTCTACTTCTGCATCTAATGTTCTTTAAATTGTACTTACCGTGCTCATTAAAATACGCTTGCAAATTTGTACCTTCACCTAAAGTAAAAAATATCTCTGCCAGTCTCTCATTTCTACATATCTGTTTTTCTGTTACTTCTTTTTATTTTCCTACATGACAATTACCTTTCATTACAAATTTATAAAATCATTTACATTTTAGCAGTTTAAATGTTTCTCCTGACATTTTGTAACTATTAGCCTCTTCTAGAATGGCATATGTTCAGGCAGTTAATAAAAAATTAAATTGAAAAGCACTAGACAAGGTGAAGCTTTGTATCATAGTGTTCGGAACATTTCTGAAAATATCATCTTTGTGTTGCAAACTGTGAAGTGAGGTTAGGGCTATGCCAATATGTGTATTTGTCATATCTGTCAGCGAGTCCGTGAACTAAGCAATCATACGGCTCCTAATTAGACAGTTACATTTTTGGCTTTTTTAGAAGGAATCTTCATGTAAAATGCGGTGTCTACGATTTGACAAAGCTGGTTAGACTTAAAAAGGGAAAACGCTCTCAGCCATCTATCAGACAAATGCTTCTGATGTGCACAATGTTAAAGAGCAACGTCAGTCACTATTGATATTAACATCAATGACACACGGAATATTCCGAAGGTAAATTATGGTAGAAATTTTATGTCTTTTTTTTCTTTCTATTGTACATGCTGCTCCCGTCATGCCTTCTATAGAGCACAGGGTTCTATTGCTTATAGCATGGGAGGATCTTTCTCCTGTGTACGTTGTTGCCCACTGTTGATTAGCGCACTTTGTAAATGTTCATGCACATGGCTACATTACTGCTCCATCCAAATTTCTCCAATAGGCTTCCATGGATTCCTCACCACTCCCTGAGGAAGCATAGCGAAACCTGTGTTGGAGGGTGAGGTGAAGGGCAAGCGGTACATTTTGACTCTATGGGTTTGTTAAAAATGTTATCATTCTTACTCCTCTATGAACTTTGTATACCTTTAGGTGATTTATTCTTGGTATGCAAACATTCATGTAGGGATGAGCAAACCCAAACTAAAAAGTTTGAAGTACGTACCGGACGCCAAGTATAAGGTGCTGAACTCCAAACACGGACTTCTCCCAAAAGTCTTTGAGAAGTCCATGCTTCTGTTCAGAGTTTGGATACTTAGCAAAGCTTGTTCAAAAGCTTCAGTGCAGCCAATCAACAAGCTTTTAGGCTGTTGGCATATCCATAGGCATCATAGCCAAATATTGACGTCAATGTTACTTAGTATAGTGGTGGCCATCACAGATCAGCGGTTCCCAGTGGAACACAGTTTGTTTCGTTTTCCATCTCCAGAGTCATTAGGAAAGTCTCTCTCTCCTGTAGAGTGTAAGCTCATATGGTCCTCGTGGTCCTCTCTCTCTTCTGTATAGTGTAAGCTCTTACGGTCAGCGGGGTAGTCTCTCTTTCAATTCAGTTCAATTTCCAATTCAATTCAAAGAAGCTTTATTGGCAGGACCAAATAACCATTAGTTTTGTCAAAGCACATGTACAGTAGGGAATAGGGAGTAGGGACTGTGGGGATAATGGGTGGGGACTGTGGGAACAGTGGATGGCGTACAGGGTGGGGGCTAAGGAAGTCCTTGGCATATCATGGTTGTCTTTCTCACAGTCTATGGCACACGTTCACTCACTCTTCTGTAGACTGTAAGCTCTTATGGTCAGCAGGGTCCTCTCTCTTCTGTAGAGTGTAAAATCTTATGGTCAGCAGGGTCCTCTCTCTCCTGCAGAATATAAGCTCTTATGGTCAGAATATTCATCAACGCTTTTCATAGTATACAACTTCTTCATCAGGACAAACAATGGTACAAAGCATGAAAAAAGTGGGGTCAAGAATATCATATGACCAAGGTGTGCATTTTAGAGTGTAAGCTTTTATGGTCAGTGGGGTCCTCACTCTCCCTCCTTTTTTCTCCTGTTGAGTGTAAGCTCTTATGGTCAACGGGGTACTCTCTCTCCTATAGAGTGTAAGCTCTTTTGGTCAGTGGGGTCCTCTCTCTTCTGTAGAGTGTAAGCTCTTATGGTCAACAGGGTCCTCTCTCTCCTGTAGAGTGTAAGCTTTTATGATCAGTTGGGTCCTCTCTCTCACTACTGTAGAGTGTAAGCTCTTATGGTCAGCGGGTCTTCTTTTTCTTCTGTAGAGTGTAAGCTATTATGGTCAGTGGGGTTCATTCTCTTCTGTATAATGTCAGCTCTTATGCTCAGCGGGGTCCTCTCTCTCTACTGGAGACTGTAAGCTCTTATGCTCAGCGGGGTCCTCTCTCTCTACTGGAGACTGTAAGCTCTTATGCTCAGTGGGGTCCTCTCTCTCCTGTAGAGTGTAAGCTCTTATGCTCAGTGGGGTCCTCTCTCTCTCCTGTAGAGTGTAAGGTCTTATAGTCATCGGATACTTTTTTCCTTCTGTATAGTGTTAGCTCTTATGATCAGTAAGGTCCTCTCTCTCTCTCTCCTCTCTCTCCCACATGCATTTTCAAATGATTACAAACTTTCTAGTACTGAAATTTAGCAAATTTATTTGCCACAAATCAAATTGTTTTGGAAAAACTTATCGAAGTCGATTAATTCAAATTTCAAAAGATCCGCTCTTCTCTAAATATTATAAATATAACTGATTGTGGAATAATCTGACCTTTATGTATTTGTGCTTTCCTAAGATTGGTAGTGGTCTACTACTGATAAACCCCAAAGGGTTATGGTTTATACTTCTAGTAGAGAAAAAGGTCATGTAGTGGAAGGAAACCTGTTGTCATGACTTTGTTGTCGGGTGTCCAAGGAACAGGAGTTCCTTCCCTGTCCCTAACGCTAGGGGTGCCCTAGCTTGCCCTGTTCCCCAGATTACTTCTGATGGTGAGGACGCCGGGGCCACGGACCTTGCCTTAGTTCCTGAATCCTGAATTAATGGTGCTTTAAAAATTAATAATGACTAGTGATGAGTGAACAGGCTTGAATAAGGTATTATTCAAGCATGCTCGGGTGCTAACCAAGTGACATCGGCATGCTTCTAAAATATGTTTGAGTCTCCGCGGCTGCATGTCTCGCGGCTGTTTGACAAAGGCAACACATGCAGGGATTGTCTGTTTGTTAGGAAATTCCTGCATGTGTTGTGGATGGCGAACAGCCGTGAGACCTGCAGCTGTGGGAACTCAAACATAGTATTCGAGCACGCTGAAGGCATTTGGTAAGCACCCGAGCATGCTCAGATAGCACCTTATCCCGGCACGTCCGCTCATCACTAATAATAATGAATACAAATTACTAAATTTGGATCTCCAAATAAAATATATAAAAGAGTATTCCTACAATCAAAAGTTATCCCCCTCGAGAATAGGTAATAACTTGCTGGTTGCTGGGGTCTACCTACTGAGGCCCTCAGCAATCCTGAGAACAAGACCCTGCAGATCCCTAACAATTTGGTCTAGAGTACAGCACTCAGCTATTTCCTGCATAGCCAATGAATAGATTGTAAATTGAGCATGCACACCCCCGCTTCAAAAAGATGGACCTCCGCAGAACTGTGCTCTCAAAATCAGAGGTCAGACCCTCAACGATCAGTTAGTTATTCCCTATAGGAGATGAATTCCAATTTTGGGAATACTCCTTTAACATTATCTAACTTTCAAAGTATTAAAGGGGTGTTCCAGTTATAGCAAGTTATCACCAACATGATGGGTAATAACGACTAGATGGGTGGAGGTCCAACTTCTGAAACCAGCACTGATCCTCAGAACAGGGGACTTGTGTCTCTGAATGAAAGAAGTGTCCGTCAGTCACATATGTACTCTGCAACTATGTTCAAAGTCTATGGGACTAACTGAGATGTGTAGACCTTTCATCGTACCACACATAACTTTATCTGGCACAGCTAAAAATTGATAGGAAAAAAAAGTTTTACAATTTTTGCTATAGATTTAAATGGTGAATTGTTGTTAGGAAGGAGAATAATCTTTAAAGCTTCACATGGATGTTGAAATATTCATTTTGGGAATCGCTCATTCTATGCTCCGAATCTTTATTCAATAGACATAACATGGAACTTTTAACAGTCATTCCAGATTAACCTCATCTGTGCTTTCTGAGGCAAAGGATCTGATGGATTTACAGCCAGACAGATGAAAATGCTATTTGGAGAGAGATTGGGAGTTTATTTGATTAAATCCGTTTCTCCACTACCTTGACCTCTTCCTTGTGAAATAATCAGTACTGTTTAGCAATAATATTCCGCCATTAATAATGAATTACTTGGGAACAGGTTCCATCTGCAGTGCAACAGACCCATTGACTGCTGACGGTTCACTTTCGTTACTGCACAAAATAGGTAATTTTCCCATCGAAAACGTTAATTTATATTGGTGTTTACAGCATCCTGCTTATTTGTAAAGTGATTTATTTTAAATATTTTTTTTCCCATTTCGTTCCTTGTTCAAAACAAGCATTGATCAAGTAGACAAACAATTCAGCAGTGAGCGATCAGAAGTAGTGTTAAAGAATATTCCACCCCACCCCCCCTAGATGTAACAAAATCCTCCTATATTTTTTCTCTCTTCTATCAAGTTTTTATAATTCTGCTCTTAGTTTACATATTTATGGCAGCCAATTTGTCTGTAATACAGAGATTAAAGTAGTTTAAAGCTAGAGGAGGTGTCTGGGGAAAGGTCTGGAAGAAGAATGGAAGATGGGTAGAGCGAGCAACCAAGTAGCATATTTCTTTAATGAGTTGGAATGCTGATTTTGAAGAAAAAGAAGAAAAGGAAGAGGAGGAGGAGAATAAAAAGATGAAGAAGAAAAGGAAAAGGAGGAAGATGAGGAGGACGAAGAGGAAGAGGAGGAAGAAGAAGAGGAAAGAAGAGGAAAGGAAGACAAAGAAGAGGAGGAAGAAGAGGGAGAAGAGGGAGATGAGTAAGTGAAAAAAGGAGGAAGGAGAAGAATAAAAACCGTAAGAAGACTAAGAAGAGGAAGAAAAGGAAAAAGAGAAGGAAGAATGAGAAAGGAAGGGGAAGAAGAAGAAGAGGAGGAAGAAAAAGATGAGTAAGAGGAGGAAAGAAAGCAATGATTAGAAGAGGAGGAAAAGAAGACGAGTAAAGGAAGGAAGAGCGGGAAAAGAGGAAGAGGAAGAAGAAAGGAAGGAAGAGGAGGAAAAAGATTACCAGGAAGAAGAAAATGAGGAAGATGACAAAAAAGAGGAAGAGAAAGTAGGAGATGAAAAAGAAGAGCCAGAGGAAGAAGAGGAAGATGAAGAAGCTGGCTGAAAATTGCCCCCTTTATCTCTCAGCCCTCAATTTAATCTATGATGTAGTGAGATAAAATTAGTAATACATTAGGGAACCGCAATATGTACTGATATTTGCTCCACTATCGGTAGTAGTTGTCAATAGCTTGATATTACATTTTCCTAAAGAGTTTCTGTCACCACTACTAATATGTCAATGTAGTAAATCATTGCATTCACAATAAAATACCAAAATAATTCTGTGGTGTGCCGTTCCTCTGTTGTTCCGGTAACAAATTTATGAAGAAACTGAAGAAACTGATAGCTAGCTGTCATTCTCCTTGCCAAACAAGTGTAGCCCTACACAGTCAGCACATTGATTGGACAGGTTAGGAGTTCCTAGGGAATCACCACCCAACTGGTAACATTCAATTGTCAATTTAATCATTTCTAGAAAGAGTAGAAGAGGTACAGCATAAAGTTATTCGGAAAAAGCTCCTGAAATATTATACAATATGGTATATGATTATTTACTTTAAGAGACATAGCACTTCTAATTTTTGTGAGATTTTTTTTAAAATAACAAACGATTTTTTACAAAATGTCTGGTTATTACAAAATCACTTTAGCGAAGGACTGGTGTATATTGATGGGCGAGTATACTCGTTACTCGAGATTTCTCGAGCACGCTCGGGGGACTCCCGAGTATTTTTTAGTGCTCGGAGTTTTAGTTTTTAGCGCCGCAGCTGAATGATTTACATCTGTTAGCCTGCATAAGTACATGTGGGGGTTGCCTGGTTGCTAGGGAATCCCCACATTTACTTATGCTGGCTAACAGATGTAAATCATTTAGCTGCAGCGCTAAAAGCTAAAACACTGAGCACTAAAAAATACTCGGAGGACCCCCGAGCATGCTCGAGAAATCTCGAGTAACGAGTATATTTGCTCATCACTACTGGTGTATATTTGCGACACATTTTGCAACTTTTCAAAAAGGATCCAGAAACCCTAAACTTCTCCCAAAGTTGCTAAATAATGAAAGAAAAGGAAAAAAAAAGAAAAGGAAGCTATTTTATATAAAATAGACTTACAAAAAAAGAGGAAATGGAAAGATGAATATAAACCAAGCAAAAAAAAATTGCACAGAACACTAGAAAACTGGACAAAAAAATGAGTGCAAATGCAATATTGAATAGGGTCCAATGTGTTATTCTTGAGTTCAATAATGCTATGTTCACAAGCAGCATTTTGCAGCATTTTTTCTGCAAATTAAAAGCTGCTTTTTACAGTACCAGCAAAAGAATTAAGATTTCAGAAATCTCATAACCTTTGCTGGTACTGTAAAACACAGCTTAAAATGTGCATAAAACAAGCAGCAAAAATGCAACGTGTCAACATAACCAAAGAGAGAAGGTTATGCCTGCAGAAAAAAAATGCTACAGAAAACTTAAAATTGTCTAACAGTGGGGTAAAACCTATTACGCTCCCCTTAGGGGAGACTGGAGGTGGTCCGAAAGTTATGTTTTGTATCTATCTGAAGAGAAAAACTAAATTTGTTATAAAAAATACACTACTCCAAAAAATTAAAGGAACACTAAAATACCACATCCTTGATATCTCTGAATGAAATATTATAATATATATATGGAATTAGAATGATGCTCAAAATCAAAGTGGAAAATCAAATTACAGGCTGATCCAACTTCAGCAGAAATGCCTCATGACAAGGAAAAGATGCTCAGTATTGCATGTGGCCTCCACGTGCCTGTATGACCTCCCTACTGTACAACACCTGGGCATGCTCCTGATGAGGCAGCGGATGGTCTCCTGAGGGATCTCCTCCCAGACCTGGACTAAAGTGTCCGCCAACTCCAGGACAGTCCGTGGTGCAATGTGACGTTGATGGATGGAGTAAGACATGATGTTCCAGATGTGCTCAATTGGATTCAGGTCTGGGGAACGGGCAGGCCAGTCCATAGCTTCAATGCCTTCATCTTGCAAGAACTGCTGACACACTCCAGCCACATGAGGTCTGGCATTGTCCTGCATTAGGAGGAACCCAGGGCCAACCGCACCAGCATATGGTCTCACAAGGGGTCTGTGGATCTCATCTCGGTACCTAATGGCAGTCAGGCTACCTCTGGTGAGCACAAAGAAATGCCACCCCACACCATTACTGACCCACTGCCAAACCGGGCATGCCGAAGGATGTTGCAGGCAGCAGATCGCTCTCCACGGTGTCTCCAGACTCTGTCACGTCTGTCACATGTGCTCAGTGTGAACCTGTTTTCATCTGTGAAGAGCACAGGGTGCCAGTGGCAAATTTGCCAATCCTGGTGTTCTGTTGTGAATTTGCTTTTTGCTCCCTCTAGTGGTTACTAGTTTTTTGACTCTGGTTTTTCTGTCATTCCTTTTATCCGCACCTGGGTCGTTAGTTAGGGGTGTTGCTATATAAGCTCCCTGGACCTTCAGTTCAATGCCTGGCAACGTAGTTATCAGAGCTAGTCTGCTGTGCTCTTGTCTACTGATCCTGGTTCCAGTTATATCAGCTAAGTCTGCCTTTTGCTTTTTGCTATTTGTTTTGGTTTTGTATTTTTGTCCAGCTTGTTCCAATTCTATATCCTGACCTTTGCTGGAAGCTCTAGGGGGCTGGTGTTCTCCCCCCGGACCGTTAGACGGTTCGGGGGTTCTTGAATTTCCAGTGTGGATTTTGATAGGGTTTTTGTTGACCATATAAGTTACCTTTCTTTATTCTGCTATCAGTAAGCGGGCCTCTCTGTGCTAAACCTGGTTCAATTCTGTGTTTGTCATTTCCTCTTACCTAACCGTCATTATTTGTGGGGGGCTTCTATCCAGCTTTGGGGTCCCCTTCTCTGGAGGCAAGAAAGGTCTTTGTTTTCCTCTACTAGGGGTAGCTAGATTCTCCGGCTGGCGCGTGTCATCTAGAATCAACGTAGGTATGATCCCCGGCTACTTCTAGTGTTGGCGTTAGGAGTAGATATATGGTCAACCCAGTTACCACTGCCCTATGAGCTGGATTTTTGTATTCTGCAGACTTCCACGTTCCTCTGAGACCCTCGCCATTGGGGTCATAACAGTTTGCCAGGCCAGTATTAAATGTTTAATGCATTGCAGAAGAGGGATTATAAGAAAGAAGATTCTGAGTTTTTTTTTTTTTTTTTTTCTTCTTCCCCTTTACCTCAGAGTGGCTATGCTTGCTGCAGACATGAATGTCCAGACCTTGATTACAAGTGTGGACCAGCTGGCTACTCGTGTGCAGGGCATACAAGACTATGTTATCAGAAATCCTAGGTCAGAACCTAAAATACCGATTCCTGAACTGTTTTCCGGAGACAGGTTTAAGTTTAGGAATTTCGTGAATAATTGTAAATTGTTTTTGTCCCTGAGACCCTGTTCATCTGGAGATTCTGCTCAGCAAGTAAAGATTGTTATTTCGTTCTTACGGGGCGACCCTCAGGATTGGGCTTTTTCGCTGGTGCCAGGAGATCCGGCATTGGCTGATCTTGATGCGTTTTTTCTGGCGCTCGGTTTACTTTATGAGGAACCCAATCTTGAGATTCAGGCAGAAAAGGCCTTGCTGGTTATGTCTCAGGGGCAGGACGAGGCTGAAGTGTATTGCCAAAAATTTCGGAAATGGTCCGTGCTGACACATTGGAACGAGTGTGCACTGGCCGCTAATTTTAGAAATGGCCTTTCTGAAGCCATTAAGAATGTTATGGTGGGTTTTCCCATTCCCACAGGTCTGAATGATACTATGGCACTGGCTATTCAAATTGACCGGCGGTTGCGGGAGCGCAAAACCGCAAATTCCCTCATGGTGTTGTCCGAACAGACACCTAATTCGGTGCAATGTGATAGAAAAACCGCAAATTCCCTCATGGTGTTGTCTGAACAGACACCTGATTTAATGCAATGTGATAGAATCCTGACTAGAAATGAGCGGAAAATTCATAGACGCCGGAATGGCTTGTGCTACTACTGTGGTGATTCTACACATGTTATCTCAGCATGCTCTAAACGTATAGCTAAGGTTGTTAGTCCTGTCACCGTTGGTAATTTGCAACCTAAATTTATTCTGTCTGTAACCTTGATTTGCTCACTGTCATCTTATCCTGTCATGGCGTTTGTAGATTCAGGTGCTGCCCTGAGTCTCATGGATCTCTCATTTGCTAAGCGCTGTGGTTTTACTCTTGAACCATTAGAAAATCCTATTCCTCTTAGGGGTATTGATGCTACACCATTGGCAGCAAATAAACCGCAGTATTGGACACAGGTTACCATGTGCATGACTCCTGAACACCGCGAGGTGATACGTTTCCTGGTTTTACATAAAATGCATGATTTGGTTGTTTTAGGGCTGCCATGGTTACAGACCCATAATCCAGTCCTGGACTGGAAGGCTATGTCAGTCTCAAGTTGGGGCTGTCGTGGTATTCATGGGGATTCCCTGCCTGTGTCTATTGCTTCTTCTACGCCTTCGGAAGTTCCGGAGTATTTGTCTGATTATCAGGATGTCTTCAGTGAGTCTGAGTCCAGTGCACTGCCTCCTCATAGGGACTGTGACTGTGCTATAGATTTGATCCCAGGCAGTAAATTTCCTAAGGGAAGAAAGCCATACCAAATCCCCAACGCGTAGTCGGGGACCCACACCGCGGCGGCGGTTGGCAAAGCGCTGAGCCTTCTCCTGTGACAACTTCAAGTTGTCCACCACATGATTCCAGATCTGCTGCAACCTATCCACCACAGAATCCACCCCAGGACAGTCAGAAGGCTCCACATGACCCGAAGAAAAGCGAGGATGGAAACCAGAGTTGCAGAAAAAAGGCGAAACCAAGGTGGCGGAACTAGCCCGATTATTAAGGGCAAACTCAGCCAACGGCAAGAATGTCACCCAATCATCCTGATCAGCAGAGACAAAACACCTCAAATAAGCCTCCAAAGTCTGATTGGTTCGCTCCGTCTGTCCATTAGTCTGAGGATGGAAAGCAGACGAAAACGACAAATCAATGCCCATCCTACTACAAAAGGATCGCCAGAACCTGGAAACGAACTGGGATCCTCTGTCAGACACAATATTCTCAGGGATGCCGTGCAAACGAACCACGTTCTGGAAAAACACAGGAACCAGATCGGAAGAGGAAGGCAGCTTAGGCAAAGGAACCAAATGGACCATCTTGGAGAAGCGATCACATATCTCCATGGATTTCATTTCTGATCTTCCGCTATCTCAGGGCATGTCCGTTATCTGGGTGATATGTGATCGCTTCTCCAAGATGGTCCATTTGGTTCCTTTGCCTAAGCTGCCTTCCTCTTCCGATCTGGTTCCTGTGTTTTTCCAGAACGTGGTTCGTTTGCACGGCATCCCTGAGAATATTGTGTCTGACAGAGGATCCCAGTTCGTTTCCAGGTTCTGGCGATCCTTTTGTAGTAGGATGGGCATTGATTTGTCGTTTTCGTCTGCTTTCCATCCTCAGACTAATGGACAGATGGAGCGAACCAATCAGACTTTGGAGGCTTATTTGAGGTGTTTTGTCTCTGCTGATCAGGATGATTGGGTGACATTCTTGCCGTTGGCTGAGTTTGCCCTTAATAATCGGGCTAGTTCCGCCACCTTGGTTTCGCCTTTTTTCTGCAACTCTGGTTTCCATCCTCGCTTTTCTTCGGGTCATGTGGAGCCTTCTGACTGTCCTGGGGTGGATTCTGTGGTGGATAGGTTGCAGCAGATCTGGAATCATGTGGTGGACAACTTGAAGTTGTCACAGGAGAAGGCTCAGCGCTTTGCCAACCGCCGCCGCGGTGTGGGTCCCCGACTACGCGTTGGGGATTTGGTATGGCTTTCTTCCCGCTTTGTTCCTATGAAGGTCTCCTCTCCCAAATTTAAACCTCGTTTTATTGGGCCTTACAAGATATTGGAAATCCTTAATCCTGTATCTTTTCGTCTGGATCTTCCTGTGTCGTTTGCTATTCACAATGTATTTCATAGGTCCTTGTTGCGGCGGTACATTGTGCCTGTAGTTCCTTCTGCTGAGCCTCCTGCTCCGGTGTTGGTTGAGGGCGAGTTGGAGTACGTGGTGGAGAAGATCTTGGATTCTCGCCTCTCCAGGCGGAGGCTTCAGTACCTGGTCAAGTGGAAGGGCTATGGTCAGGAGGATAATTCCTGGGTGGTCGCCTCTGATGTTCATGCGGCCGATTTAGTTCGTGCCTTTCATGCCGCTCATCCTGATCGCCCTGGTGGTCGTGGTGAGGGTTCGGTGACCCCTCACTAAGGGGGGGGTACTGTTGTGAATTTGCTTTTTGCTCCCTCTAGTGGTTACTAGTTTTTTGACTCTGGTTTTTCTGTCATTCCTTTTATCCGCACCTGGGTCGTTAGTTAGGGGTGTTGCTATATAAGCTCCCTGGACCTTCAGTTCAATGCCTGGCAACGTAGTTATCAGAGCTAGTCTGCTGTGCTCTTGTCTACTGATCCTGGTTCCAGTTATATCAGCTAAGTCTGCCTTTTGCTTTTTGCTATTTGTTTTGGTTTTGTATTTTTGTCCAGCTTGTTCCAATTCTATATCCTGACCTTTGCTGGAAGCTCTAGGGGGCTGGTGTTCTCCCCCCGGACCGTTAGACGGTTCGGGGGTTCTTGAATTTCCAGTGTGGATTTTGATAGGGTTTTTGTTGACCATATAAGTTACCTTTCTTTATTCTGCTATCAGTAAGCGGGCCTCTCTGTGCTAAACCTGGTTCATTTCTGTGTTTGTCATTTCCTCTTACCTAACCGTCATTATTTGTGGGGGCTTCTATCCAGCTTTGGGGTCCCCTTCTCTGGAGGCAAGAAAGGTCTTTGTTTTCCTCTACTAGGGGTAGCTAGATTCTCCGGCTGGCGCGTGTCATCTAGAATCAACGTAGGTATGATCCCCGGCTACTTCTAGTGTTGGCGTTAGGAGTAGATATATGGTCAACCCAGTTACCACTGCCCTATGAGCTGGATTTTTGTATTCTGCAGACTTCCACGTTCCTCTGAGACCCTCGCCATTGGGGTCATAACAGTGTTCTGTGGCAAATGCCAAGCTTCCTGCACGGTGTTGGGCTGTGAGCACAACCCACATCTCTGGACGTCGGGCCCTCAGACCATCCTCATGGAGTCAGTTTCTAACCATTTTTGCAGACACATGCACATTTGTGGCCTGCTGGAGGTCATTTTGCAGGGCTCTGGCAGGGCTCCTCCTGTTCCTCCTTACACAATAGCGGAGGTAGCGGTCCTGCTACTGGGTTGTTGCACTCCTACGGCCCCTCTGCATCTCCTGGTGTACTTGCCTGTCTCCTGGTAGTGCCTCCAGCCTCTGGACACTACGCTGACAGACACAGCAAACCTTCTTGTCACAACACGCATTGATGTGCCATCCTGGATGAGCTGCACTACCTGAGCCACTTGTGTGGGTTGTAGAGTCCGTCTCATGCTACCATGAGTGTGAAAGCTCAAACAACGTTCAAAAGTGACCAAAACATCAGCCAGAAAGCATTGGTACTGAGATGTGGTCTGTGGTCCCCACCTGCAGAACCACTCCTTTATTGAGGGTGTCTTGATAATTGCCAATAATTTCCATCTGTTGTCTATTCCATTTGCACAACAGCATGTGAAATTGGTTGTCAAACAGTGTTGCTTCCTAAGTGGACAGTTTGATTTCACAGAAGTTTGATTTACTTGGAGTTATATTCTGTTGTTTAAGTGTTCCCTTTATTTTTTTGAGCAGTGTATATAAATATTAACTGTCACAGAATTTTGCACATGTTTAGGAAATAGTCATATCTGTTTGCTGTAGATTAACGCCTTGGAGCGCATGGATACAACAAGCCACTTTTTATTATTCTCATCCTGAGATCTGTAAATAAGCCTTTGTGTTTTATATCTGAGGCACCTGAATTTAATTTAAATGTATAAAGGTAACAATTTTATTGCATTCATATCAATAATGCTTGAGCTGTATATAATGCAGGGTAATAGCTCCCTAAGATGTCTCCGCACTGGAGCACCACTATAAAACTACAGTATCATGTCTCGCAACCAAATTAAACTCCATTCTAATTTGTTTCTTAATAACATGCACTTCACTGTAATATGTAAAATGCTCGGCTTTATGAGCAAGTCAAAGGAAATGTTGTACAGTGTCTCATTTGCATTTAGCAATTATATTACGGTACAGTGTATTAAGTTGTAGGAGGCATAATCTCACATCATAATTTAAAAAATACAATTTACAACACCTGGCAAGAAGAAAACAAGATGGTTATTCATAATATGGTGACCGCAGTAAAACCCCCGTCAGATTCCTCGCTGGTTATGATGATTGATTAATACTGCTTGTTTTATGCTTTTTTATGCTTTGAGAATATTAGGAATTGTTTTAACTTTTGTTTATGTCAAAAGGTTACTGTTTGGATATTTAGATATTAAGAAGATTGTTCAAAGACTTAGATATTGATGAACTATCATTAGGATAAGTTGTCAACATCAGATTGGTGGGGTCCAACAGCAGGCACCCCTACCAATTGGTTATTTGGTGCTTCCACATGAATTGGAGCTGAGCTGCAGTACCTGATAATGGCCACTACACAATGTATGGAGCTGTGCTGTTTCTGTTCACTCAGAGGTGCAATCAGCTGCTCAACAGAGGTGCCGAGAGTCAGATCCCCTCATGAAAGGTCATCAAAATCTAAATCTTTAACAACAACTTTAATTTATAGTCTGTTATAAGGAAAGTCTAAAAACTGTTTTTCTATTTCCATCTGTTGGAATTAAAAGCCAAACAGGTCTCTTAAAGGTGTCCGGCCTTGGGCACAAGTCTGCAGCCTCTTTATATGACTGCAGACTTGTGAATCCTCACAGCGTGCGCGTGGCACACTGTGAGGATTCTCGGCTATCTGCGCCAGGAACGAGAAGTCATCTGACTGTAAATATGAGATTTGCATACTTCCTGCCACATTCCAACAAGACATGTCTTCACTATGCTTGCATCGAGTGATACCTCGCATGTCTCATTGGCATGTGACCACCTGTATGCAAATCACATACTTGCGGTCAAACTTCCGCCACTCCCGGCACCCAAGAATCCTCACAGCATACAGTGCCTGTGATGTTAGGGCTCACAAGTTTGTAGTTGCATAGAGAGGCAGCAGACTTGTAGCCTAAGACCAAACAACCCCTTTAAATGGGGTTTTAAAGTTTTAAATATTTACAAAAAAGGTTTTATTTACTGCTTTAGTCTTACATATCTCCAGATCATACCACTCCAGTGCTATCCTCCATGAGCAGGAGTGATGATGTTCCATTCTGTAACCCCCTGACCATTGCAACTAGTGTTTGGCTGCAGCATCCAGGATTCAAAAAGGCTTGTGAGTTGCAACCTGTGAGCGTCATTTTCTTGTTTTATATATACATGTATATACAGTATATACAGTATATTGGGGCGTAACTATAACAGGTGCAGGGGTTGACAAGAGGCCCCATAGGTCCTTATCACCATATGAAAACCGCAACAGACTTTTTTTTCTAAATGATAATATTTCGGCATATACAGAAACAGTGGGGAAAATGAGTATTTGATATACTGTCGATTGCCGATTTTGCAAGTTTTCCCACCTACAAAGAATGTAATTTTTATTGTTCAACTGTTAGAGAGGCAGAATCTTAAAAAAATCCAGAAAATCACATTTATGATTTTTACATAATTAATTTGCATTTTATTGCATGAAATAAATATTTGATGCAATAGAAAGCAACTTAATATTTGGTCCAGAAACCCTTGTTTGCAAGTACAGAGGCCTGACATTTCCTGCAGTTCTTGACCAAGTTTGCACACACTGCAGGAGAGATTTTGGCCCACTCCTACATACAGATCTTCTCCAGATCTTTGAGGTTTCGAGGCTGTCACTGGGCAACCTTGAGTTTCAGCTCCCTCCAAAGATTTTCTATTGGGTTCAGGTCTGGAGACTGGGTAGGCCTCTCCAGGACCTTGATATTCTTCTTACGGAGCCACTCCTTAATTGCCCTGGTTGTGTGTTTCGGGTTATTGTCTTCCTGGAAGACCCAGCCCAGACCCATTTTTAATGCTCTTACTGAGGTAAGGAGGTTGTTGGCCCAAATCTCGCCACACATGACCCCATCCATCCCCCCTTCAATATGGTGCATTTGTCCTGTCCCATTTGCAGAAAAGCACCCAAAAGTTTGATGCTTCCTCCACCATGCTTCACAGCCTTGATGTTATACTCATCCTTCTTCTTCCTCTAAACAAGCGAGTGGAGTTGATATTAAAAAGTACTATTTTGGTCTCATCTGACCACATCACCTTCTCCCATGCCTCCTCTGGATCATCCAGAAGGTCATTGTTGAACTTCAAATGGGCCTGGATATGTGCTGGCATGAGCAGGGGGACCTTGCGTGCCTTGCAGGATCTTAATCCATGAAGGCGTAGAGTGTTACTAAAAGGTAATGTTTGAGACTTTGGTCCCAGCTCTCTTCCGGTCATTGACTAGGTCCTCTCGTGTAGTTCTGGACTCCTGATCTTTCTCAAAATCATCCTTACCACACTAGGCGAGATCTTGTTTGTAGCCCCAGACCGAGGAAGATTAACAGTCATCTTGTGTTTCTTCCATTTTCTAATAATTGTGCCATCAGCTGTTGCCTTCTCACCAAGCTGCTGTCCTATTGTCCTGTAGCCCATCCCAGCCTTGTGCAGGTCTACAATCTCATCCCTGGTGTCCTTAGACATCTCTTTGGTCTTGGCCATGGTGTGGTGAGGTTGAAGTGTGATTGATTGAGTGTGTGGACAGGTGTCTTTTATAAAGGTAACAAGTTCAAACAGGTGCAATTAATAAAGGTAATGAGTGCAGAGTAGGTTTCTTACAGAAATACTAACAGGTCTGTGAGAGCCAGAGTTCTTGCTGGTTGGTAGGTGATCAAATACTTATTTCATGAAATAAAATGCAATTTAATTATAAATCATACAATGTGATTTTCAGTTTTTTTATTTTTGGATTCTGTCTCTCACAGGTGAAGTGTACCTATGATAAAAATTACAGACCTCTCCATTCTTTGTAGGTGGGAAAACTTGCAAAATCGTCAGTATATCAAATACTTATTTTCCTCATTGTTTATCTCTAAATACCATTAAGTTACATTTAAAATGTATTTTTTTAGCAATAAGCAAATTATTAATAACATGTACTATAAAAATGTTGCAAAACGTTAAAAACATAGATATACTTAGTATACCTGAGACAACCTATAGAAAATATTGAATTTATTCATGCTGTTTTAAAAATTTTCTGGATAAAAATGGCGCAATTGTTTCCATTTAATCCATTGTTAGAATAAATTGAATGCTTATTTATAAGTATGGCAAAATTGTGCTTTAAAGAAAAAACAAGCTCTCACATAGCTAAGGAAAGGACATTGTGAACATGATTTTGCAGTTATTAGCATGAATTAGAAACTTTGCAGGATTCAGCTGCCTCTCTCTTTTTAGGGTTTGATCAAGTGCATCTTACACTGATTGCTATATTGCCCATATTGACTTAGAGGTATTGTGGGATTGTGTCACCAAAACAGGGTGTCTTTACATCAGAACTTCTGAACTTGTGGGCATATGTGACCTATCATGCCATCCTGGGGCATCTTTAGTATGTCGCTCCTGAGTAATATCGTAATTGTCACTTTTGGGGGAAAAAACTGTCTACAGTAAATGCGTTTGTCACTGGCTGAGGTTTAACAACTATGTCAATACATTCAAAGTCTCCATAATGGAAGTTGTATAATTCAAAAATGAGGAGGGGGGTCTACAAAGGAATACAGAGTAACGATCCCTCGGGGTAGATGTATATGAAATAGGATTACATCATTACAATGTTATATGGTAAGACTGAGTGACAAGCACAGAAAATACTCTGCCAGGAAATTTCTCCTCTAACCCATTCACCAAAGCGGATTACACAAAAAATCGTCCTGGATTCATGATAGGGTCAGTCGTTTTCCCCTCCACGGGTCTTTGGATAATTTAGATGTGATCTCAAACAGCTCACGTCTCTTTTACAAGGATCAAGGAAGCTGTGCTATGCCGTTCTTTCATAGAGTCCTGACACTGGAGTGTTGATTAAGATGCCAACCTTATTATTCATCTAGATAAACACCATTTTTTTATCAGTTGGTGAAAACCATTGGATGGAGACCATTGTGTCACCTCCATACCACCACCAGAACCAGGGACAGCTAAAACAACTTCATGGCGTGAGAACCAGACATCTCTATTTTAACTTCCTATCGAATAGTAATTGTGACATGAAGAATAAAATATATTGTTACTACCTGCTGTCTTTCAACAATACTGATTATCAGCATGGTCTATTCAGAGCTTCCAAATTGTTGTCAATGAATGAAATTTTAATCAACATTTAAAATTAAAGCAACGTCAAAAAGCCCTAAAATTAGTGACCTTAAAAAATAACATACTAATTCATAGAATCAATGAATCATAGAATGGTAGAGTTGGAAGGGACCTCCTGGGGGTCATCTGGTCCAACCCCCTGCTCAAAGCAGGATTCACTAAACCATCCCAGACAGATGTCTGTCCAGCCTCTGTTTAATTAATTTAGTGTGATGAAAAAAAGTAAAAGTATAACTTTGATTTTACATTAATATTTATTATGCATACTTATATAGCACTGACATATCATGCAACACTTTACAAACATTATCATCATTGTTCCCAATGGAGCTCACAGTCTAAATTTCCTATCAGCATGTCTTTGGAAAGTGGGAGAAATCTTGAGAACCTGGAGGAGAACCATGCAAACATGGGGACAACATATAAACTCCTTCCAGATGGTGTCCTTGGTGGGATTTGAATCCAGGGCCTGTAATGGGAACTGTGGTGGAACCACTGTGCCGTGGACCGAGGAGAGCCTGGAGGGGCATGACTAGATGAACATCTGAATCTTTGCTAGAGCCCCAGATGGTGGGGTTGGAATTGGCTTTAGACGGATGCCAGGTGCTACTCCAGGACAGACCTCGGACTCACGGCAGATGACCCCCAAAGGGGAAGGTAGTTGAAACAGCCAGGAATGGATGGACTATGACAAGTACAGGCAGGCACGGCAGGAATACTGAAGGATAAGGCAGGTGTAGATGGTTACAGCTGGTATACAGACTGGTACAAGCGGGTACTGGTAGGTACTAGTAGGTACTAGCATGAACTAGCGGGTACTGGCCAATACTAACAGACAGGGGACCTGAGAACTAGCAAGCATGCAGACTAGCTGACTAAACACATTTCTCAGGCACCTCCCAAAATATGGAGGTGCCTTAAATAATATGTGTCTCCCAACCATTGGCTGGTGATAGTTTTGGAAGATGCGTACTGTTTCTTTAAGAAACCAGGGCACACGCGCACCCTACGTACGGTGCTAGAGCAGACCCTGGGAAGCAGCAGAAGGAGGAGGATGTGCGGGACGAAAGCCAGGGTGGTGAGTGAGTTGGCATACTTGTGGGAAGGGAGGATGGGAAGTGTGCAGGGACACCGAAGGTACAGGACACCAGCGTTGCAAAGCAACAATGCTAATCACTGAGCCACCATGCTGCTTTGTATATATATATATATATATATATATATATATATATATATATATATATATATATATACACTGCTCAAAAAAATAAAGGGAACACTTAAACAACAGAATATAACTCCGAGTAAATCAAACTTCTGTGAAATCAAACTGTCCACTTAGGAAGCAACACTGATTGACAATCAATTTCACATGCTGTTGTGCAAATGGAATAGACAACAGATGGAAATTATTAGCAATTATCAAGATACACTCAATAAAGGAGTGGTTCTGCAGGTGGGGACCACAGACCACATCTCAGTACCAATGCTTTCTGGCTGATGTTTTGGTCACTTTTGAATGTTGGTTGTGCTTTCACACTCGTGGTAGCATGAGACGGACTCTACAACCCACAGAAGTGGCTCAGGTAGTGCAGCTCATCCAGGATGGCACATCAATGCGAGCTGTGGCAAGAAGGTTTGCTGTGTCTGTTAGCGCAGTGTCCAGAGGCTGAAGGCGCTACCAGGAGACAGGCCAGTACACCAGGAGGCGTGGATGGGGCTGTAGGAGGGCAACAACCCAGCAGCAGGACTGCTACTTCAGCCTTTGTGCAAGGAGGAACAGGAGGAGCACTGCCAGAGCCCTGCAAAATGACCTCCAACAGGCCACAAATGTGCATGTGTCTGCGCAATCCATTAGAAACTGACTCCATGAGGATGGTCTGAGTGCCCGATGTCCACAGATGGGTTTGTGCTCATAGCCCAACACCGTGCAGGACGCTTGGCATTTGTCACAGAACACCACGATTGGCAAATTCGCCACTTGCGCCCTGTGCTCTTCATAGATGAAAGCAGGTTCACACTGAGCACATGTGACAGACGTGACAGAGTCTGGAGACACAGTGGAGAGCGATCTGCTGCCTGCAACATCCTTCAGCATGACCGGTTTGGCAGTGGGTCAATAATAGTGTGGGGTGGCATTTCTTTGGAGGGCCGCACAGCCCTCCATGTGCTCTCCAGAGGTAGCCTGACTGCCATTAGGTACCGAGATGAGATCCACAGACCCCTTGTGAGACCATATGCTGGTGTGGTTGGCCCTGAGTTTCTCCTAGTGCTGGACAATGCCAGACCTCATGTGGCTGAAGTGTGTCAGCAGTTCCTGCAAGATGAAGGCATTGAAGCTATGGACTGGCCCGCCCGTTCCCCAGACCAGAATACATCTGGGACATCATGTCTCCCTCCATCCACCAACGTCACGTTGCACCACAGATTGTCCAGGAGTTGGCGGATGCTTTAGTCCAGGTCTGGGAGGAGATCCCTCAGGAGACCATGCGCTGCCTCATCAGGAGCATGCCCAGACATTGTAGGGAGATCATATAGGCACATGGAGGCCACACACACTACTGAGCATCATTTCCTTGTCTTGAGGCATTTCCACTAAAGTTGGATCAGCCTGCAATTTGATTTTCCACTTTGATTTTGAGCATCATTCCAACTCCAGACCTCCATGGGATATTAGATGTGATTTACATTGATCATTTTTAGGTTTTTCTGTTCTCAATGCATTACACTATATAATTAATAAAGATTGACAACTGGAATATTTCATTCAGTGATATCTAGGATGTGAGATTTTAGTGTTCCCTTTATTTTTTTTGAGCAGTGTATAAATATCTTTATTGCAAAATTGTACATAGATCTATTGAAATTTTCCAAAATTTAGGATCCAGTAACTTTATGAATGTTATTTATTCTATTTGCTTAAGATTGTTTTTATTATTCCTTTCATTTGGACTAACATGAATTTACAGATCCCTGATTAGTAGATATTAGAGGGCTGTTAAGAAAAGTGTCTAACATCATAATTTATCTCTTGTAAGATTCTAGATATTCAAGTTGTTGTTTTCTTTTCTCTTGCTTTATAGGAATTTCTGAACTATTGAATGCTGAATTACAATTATAAAAAATTGCTACTATTCTTGTTTTTGCTTTTATTACATGTATTATTATTATTATTATGTTTATTTGTTTTATTATATTTATTTTCTAAGCATGAACTAACTTAATGCTTTGCTATAAATTCCCCTGAAACATAATAATTGTGTATTCCATAACACACTTCTGCTACAGTAAACCTTAAATCCTGCCACTTAGAATCCTTAAAGCCACTTGCCCGATGGCTCCTGACTGACACAAATCCAACACATTTGCTCAGTGAATGTGGAAATAAAGGATGGATTTATTGTAGTACTGACTTTATACAGATGGGATCAAGCATTTGCCACTTTGGGGGAAAAAAAGGGTTATTAATACCCTCCAAAACTGCAGTTTATACCTTACTATACAAACTGCTTTAAGATGTGACAAGCTGTTAAACCGATATCTCATGAACAATTCATTATGCTCCTGATGGAATCATCATTGCTTGTACTGAGATTGCTTAAGTAAAGTATCATCTCTTCACGCTGTTAATTCCCAAGCAGTTTGTTATCTGGGTAATTCGGCAATAAGAGAGAGAACTATCAGAATCGATCATCTATATGCTGTATGCAGGGGAAACCTGGCAAATAAAGAGCAGGCAAAAACAATAATAACCCATATAGGAAGGAATATATGATTCAATGCACAGTGCTTGTATGCACCTGAGAATATGGCTGGATTTCATTTCTTTTAAGAAATGGAAAGAGATTAAAAAATGCTTGGAGTGGTTTAAAATTAAAATAAGCTAATAAAAATTCCAACATGCTTACCTTAAAGGGGTTATTCAGGAATGGGATTAAGTCTGCTGTCATTTTAGGTGAATGCAGACATGTGAATATTTGCAGCTCCCATACTGTACGCTGTCAGGATTTTACTCTGCCGGCACTAAGAGTGGGTGCAAAACCGCAAACATGCAGGTTGCATAAATGCAGTCACATACCGACTAGACGTGTGCGGCCTCGCTTAACACAGTATTGAGTGAGCCCCGGATATGTCTAGTCAAAATGTGGCTGTAAGTATGAAAATCACATACTTGTGGTAATATGACCACCTGCTCCAGTCGCCTGCACAGGAGAATCCTGACAGTATACATTGTGCGCTTTGTACCAATTCACAAGTCTGCAGTCACACAGAGTGACTGTAGACTTGAAACCCTTGCTTATCCTTACTTAGAAGCCTGGACAACTTTTTTAAGAATTCATGACCATTACCACTCTGAACTTGTCTTAATATCATGTGATCAGGCCAGCCAATCATGGGCCTCCGCAGCCACATGTCAAAAACTGTTATGTCACTACAGAGAATGGGTCCACTCGCATTTAATATTGTGGGTTTTTTATTTTTTTTATTTTCTGCTTAAAGAAATTATTTTGATTTTATTATCCCTAGAAAAAAAATATGTAAAGGATTTGTCTGGTCCTAGTATATGGATGACTTATCTATAGGATAGATCATCAATATCAGATTGGTGGGGTTCCGACACTCGGCACCCCCGCTAATCAGCTGTTACAAGTACTAGCGGCAGCCAGATGTAAACACAAGGTACAGAGCTACACTGCTCGGCTCCATTCAATGTGTGGCGGAAGCTGCTGGTCCTGTAGAGCAGCTCTTTTGAATAGGAGTCGAAGTTCTGAAGTAAAAGCTGATTGGTGTGGTTGTTGGGTATTAGACTCGTTTTGAGGCTCCATAGACTTTGAGCAGCAGCCATTCCCAACTCCTACTGCGCTACATGACACCCAGCAACTGTGACGAGCAGTGACGTCAGTAATGTTACTAACGTCACCACTAATCATAATCGCCGGGTCTGGCAGAGCACAGCAGGAGCCGGGAGTGGCTGCTGCTCAAAACCTATGGAGCCTCAGAATGAGTCTCCATATTTGATGGTCGGAATCGAGGAACGTTGTGGGAAGGGCTGGACTTTGTCGGGCCTGCATGGGAACCTTGCTTCCTAATAAATTGGTGAACGAGGGACAGTACCATGTTTTTATTTCTCTCTTTTTTATGTTTTTCAGATTTCCATTTGTGGACTATGTCAGATTCCCTGAACTACTTTGGACCTCCATGGCTTTTTTTTCTAAAATAAATTGGTAAACCAGGAAAAAATTATTTTTTAAATATAATATTTTTGTGTGTGTTTTTCTTTTTATTTATTGGGTTATCAATAAGAGGGTTTGATAGACACCTCTCCATTACTAACATCATAAATTGATGCCAACTGTGTTTTGGGACAATTCACAGCGATTTCAACCCCAACTACCATTACCCCAATTGCTAACACACCAGGACAATTGGGAACAGCCAAGGCGAATCGCCAGAATTGGTGCATATAATGTGATATAAAACATCTGGCATGGCTAATAACTGGTATTTTTAGACTAGAAAGGACCTAATAGCCATGGACCTTCCCAGACTGATAATATCAACTCACAGCTGTCTGCTTTACCTGTGCTGGTTATCAAAAATAGATGGGACCCCATTTTTAAAGTATTTATTTATTAGGTTAAACAAACCTAAACACCCTTTAGTGCCACATGAAAGGCACTAAAGGGTGCAAGTTTATTATATGTAGAGGATTAGTGAAATTATATATCTGCAGGATATCTATCTATTCTATCGCTCTATCTAATATCTATTTATCATCTATCAATTATATGCAGGTGCTTCCCACAAAATTAGAATATCATCAAAATGTTAATTTATTTCAGTTCTCCAATACAAAAAGTGAATCTCATATATTATCTAGAGCCATTACAAATAGAGTGATCTATTTCAAGTGTTTATTTCTGTTAATGTTGATGATTATGGCTTACAGCCAATGAAAATCCAAAAGTCATTATATCAGTAAATTAGAATACTTCATACACCAGCTTGAAAAATAATTTTAAAATCCGAAATGTTGTCCTCCTGAAATGTATGTTCAATAAATGCACTCAATATTTGGTCGGGGCTCCTTTTCCATCAATTACTGCATCAATGCAGCGTGGCATGGAGGCGATCAGCCTGTGGCACTGCTGAGATTTTATGGAAGCCCAGGTTGCTTTGATAGCAGCCTTCAGCTCGTCTGCATTGTTGGGTCTGGTGTTTCTCATCTTCCTCTTGACAATACCCTATAGATTCTCCATGGGGTTAAGGTCAGGTGAGTTTGCTGCCAAACAAGCACAGTGATTCTGTTGTTTGTAAACCAGGTATTGGCACTTTTGGCAGTGTGGACAGGTGCCAAGTCCTGCTGGAGAATTACATTTTCATCTCCAAAAAGCTTGTTGGCAGAGGGAAGTATGAAGTGCTCTAAAATCTCCTGGTAGACGGCTGCACTGACTTTGGTCTTGATAAAACACAGTGGATCTACACCAGCAGATGACATGGCTCCTCAAACCATCACTGATTGTGGAACCTTCACACTAGACCTCCAGCAGCTTGGATTGTGGCCTCTCCACTCTTCCTCCAGACTCAGAGACCTTGATTTCCGAATTAAATACAAAATTTACTTTCGTATGAAAACAACACCTTGGACCACTGAGCAACAGTCCAGTTCTTTTTCTCCTTGGCCCAGGTAAGACACATCTGGCGTTGTCTATTGGTCTATTGTGGCCTGACACAAGGAATGCGACACTTGTAGCCCATGTCCTGGATACGTCTCTGTGTGGTGGCTCTTGAAGCAATGACTCCAGCAGCAGTCCACTCCTTGTGAATCTCCCCCAAATATTTGAATGGCCTTTTCTTAACAATCTTTTCAAAGCTGCGGTTATCCCGGTTGCTTGTGCACCTTTTTCTATCACACTTTTTCCTTCCACTTAACTTTCCATTAATATGCTTGGATACAGCACTCAGAACAGCCGGCTTCATTAGCAATGACGTTTTGTGGCTTAACCTCCTCGTGGAGTGTGTCAGTGACTGCCTTCTGGACATCTGTCAAGTGAGCAGTCTTCCCCATAATTGTGGAGCTACTGAAACAGACTAAGGGACCTTTTTAAATGCTTAGGAAGCCTTTGCAGGTGTTTTTGTTATTTATGACAAGATTTAATTTACATAGATTATTATTTTAGTATGTAAAAGATGACGTTAAAAACGCATGTCATACTGATGCTAGGCGAGAAAAATGTCATACTCGCATAGCACTCGCATGACATTTGGAATGATATACGCATGACACGCAACAACTTTTCTGGCTGAGAACCCTTAAGGAAATACCCATGGCAGCTTCTGAAATCCCTTTTTTGTAAAACAGAAGTGAAAGTATTGAAAATGGGTCTGATTTATTTCATAGAAACAGCACCACTTTTGTCTCAAGATTATATTGCTATTGCATTTAATCCTCATTCTTTTTATAAAGGACTCAGTTACAATAAAAGACACAGCCCATGAGCAAGAGTGGCACTATTACAACATGGACCTGATTAATGACAACAATGACCTGATTAGTTGTATTTGTAATAGGCAAATTTTATTTTATTTGTCTACAGTTGAGTTTTTATGCCAATGCACAAATGTGGCAATATCTACTGTACTTACAAAGCACTCATTTGCTTAGTGGTATAACTTCCCACCTCTGCTTGCTGTCTCATCTGCTGCAATAGACTCTTATGGTATAACTTCCCACCTCTGCTTGCTGTCTCATCTGCTGCAATAGACTCTTATGGTATAACTTCCCACCTCTGCTTGCTGTCTCATCTGCTGCAATAGACTCTTATAGTATAAACTCCCGCTGCTTGCTGTCTGCTGTCTGTCATCTGCCACTCTACCATCTAGCAACATATTTTAATGTGCCTGCTTAATGTTAATGATTGGTATAATTCATTGGTTGCATTGTACGATTTACTCACTGTTTGATGTATATACATGACTGTGGCCACTCCAGATACTATCAGGGGGAAGGTGTTATAGCATGTTGCCAGGTACAATGTGTTTGATCATTTAACCACCCCCTGGTGTGCTGGCCCCAGCTGCCAAATTATCCCCACCCTGGTCCCACAATCCATCTCTTCTGACCCAGCAGTCTGGACTATAAATTTAGAACCATTCTTAGGGGTGCACGTGTAGCGCCCCCACTGCCGCAGGGCCGAGGGGTACCTGGTACCGGGCCTCTGAGTCTCTGTTCTGGGGTTGTCACGGTGGCTAGACCCGGTCCGTGGCCCTGCTGAGGGGCGCCCAATGAAAGGTATGGATGGTGATGATGTAGTGGTGCGGTGCAGGTCGCAGCAAATAACGAGGACACCAGGTTGCAGTCTCTTTACCTCTTTACTGAAGGCTTCAGGATCCTCAGTCCGGAATACGGTTAACCAGGCTGCGCAAGTCCTGCCGGTCCGATGGCACCTCCAGAGTTCCCTTTGCAGGTGGAAATCTGTGCCTACCTTCTAGCGCTTGTGTGTTGTGGTCCTCCCCTGCTGTGCTTACGGGATAGTCCCCACAACTGTTGTGTCTGTTTCTGAAGTTCCCTCACAACTCAATTATGATGTTCTTCTTCGTCCCCCAGATGATATGGCTAGGACGCACCCGTATGACGGGTAGGCTCGGAGCTCTTCCTGGACCCTAGTGTCGCCCCTCTCCTGTTGTTGCCCCCTATGTCTTCTTAGGTGATTTGGGTGAGACAGTCCGCCTATAACTGACTGTCCTGCCGTAGGTTTGAAGTTAGGCCTGGAGCTCTATACTTCCTCGGCGTTCCGGCCACCGGCTGCGCGCCTCAGTAGGATGTTGCCTCGTCTTACAGCACAACTCCTACTGGTGTTTCTCCTTGTTGCATTGATCTCGTTTCTCACTCAGCACAATAAACCTCGCTTCTTGTCCTTTCTTAGGGTACCGCCGCGATCAGGTGCAGGCGCGGTCCCGTAACGTTCTCTCAGTTCGCTAGGCCTCTGTCAGGATCCCACCCCTGACAGGGACCCCCTGAATCTTCCCCTGCAACACCCTCTGCCACAGGATGTTGCCTGGTTCCAACCCAGTCAGCTTTCTATCTAACTTCCTATCCAACCCCCAGTTTTACCAGATTGTGAGGAGTGGCCTAATACATAGCACCCTAAGCTCCCCCTGGAGGCCAGACTGTGAAGTGTATTGGTGTCTGTGATACCTGGTCAGGTGAACTCCTTCAGTGCCATCAGACATACCATAGCCCCCCTTAGTGGCGGAGCATCAGCACTGCAACGACCTGGACTCTGGGGCGCTGCACACGCATATGGGGGTGCACGCATCACGGAAGCAAAGCATCACGGAGCTAAGCGTTGTGATGAAGCAGTTATTCCATGTCAGTTAGTCAGGGCAGGAGTCAGGTAACCCACACTTTGCTCTCCCTTCTATCCATGTGTTTTATTCCTATCCTCCTATGTTCCCTTGCAATCCACATCCACCGCCCAATCACCCCTCCATCACGACTCATATACATTAACTCCTCACTCCTTCCCTCTCCCATGTACAGCACCCATGCACTTCTCACCTTCCTGAAAAATCTCAATCCATATTGCCCAAACACACTGCATAAAAAAACTTCATACAATTCCAAAAACTACTTGCTTTTTATCTTCCTACTCCTACTGATTTCAGGGGACATATCCCCCAACCCTGGTCCACCATCCACCAACCTAAACCCTTACCCTACCTCACATAGAAACCTTAATAATCTTACTAATATTACTTGCACTCCTTTATCTCCTTCTTTTAATTGTGCCCTTTGGAATCCACGGTCTGTATGCAACAAGCTTCCTTTCCTACACAATTACTTTCTGAAAAACTCTCTGAATCTGTTGGCCCTCACTGAAACCTGGATCCAAGACTCTGACACTGTCTCTCCTCCTGCCATTTCCCATGGTGGCTTACAATTCTCACATTCCCCGAGACCTACAAACAGACATGGTGGTGGAGTTGGCATACTTCTCTCCCCACGATGCACCTTCCAGGTCATCCCCCCAGCTCCATCACTCTCATTCCCTTCTTTTGAGGTCCACACCATCAGGCTCTTTCGTCCCCTCTCCCTCAGAGTAGCGGTCATATACCGGCCCCCAGGCTCACCCACCCACTTCCTGGACCATTTCTCTGCCTGGCTGCCACACTTCATGTCCTCAGAACTACTAACCCTTATCCTCGGAGGCTTCAACATCCCCATAAACAGCCCCACGTCCACATCTGCATCCCAGCTTCTATCACTAACCACTTCTCTAGGCCTCTCACAGCTCTCAACCTCTGAGACACACAAGTAAGGTAACACCCTTGACCTGGTCCTTGTCCGGCTGTGCGCAATCTCCTACCTAGATAACTCACCGCTTCCCCTCTCTGACCACAACATTCTCTCCTTCACACTCACAAATCCTCGCCTACCCCAGCACACTCCTACCTACCACACATTCAGAAATCTACATGCCATTAACCCTCATACACTTTCAGACTCCCTACACTCATCATTGTCCCCAATCTCTTCTTTTTCCTGTCCTGATCTGGTTGTACATCACTTCAATGACACTCTTAGGAGCACCCTTGACCAAGTAGCTCCCCTCACCCTCAGAACCTCCAAACACAGAGTGAAACAGCCCTGGCTCACATCCCAAACCCGATTTCTCCAACGATGCTCTAGGTTTGCTGAATGCTTATGGCGGAAAACACGCACACCAGAAGACTTCATACTCTTCAAATTTATGTTAAGGACCTATAACTGCCCTTCACCTCGCCAAACAGACCTACTTCACCACCCTGATCTCCTCACTAGCCAACAACCCCAAGAAACTTTTTGACACCTTTCACTCCCTCCTCAAGCCAAAAGCACAAGCCCCTATCACAGACATTTGTGCTGATGACCTGGCTTCCCACTTTATAGAGAAAATAGACAATATCCGTCAGGAAATCCACTCCCAATCACAAAGTTCAGTGACTCCCATCCCTCCCTGCATTTCCCCTGGCTCACTCTCCACATTCGATCCCATCACAGAAGAAGAAGTCTCCAGGCTCCTCTCCTCTTCTCGTCTGACTACATGCACCACTGACCCCATTCCCTCACACCTCCTCCAGTCTCTCTCTCCAGTAGTCACAACTCACCTAACTACAATCTTTAATCTCTCCCTCTCCTCAGGCATTTTCCCCTCCTCCTTCAAACACTCTATCATTACTCCATTACTAAAGAATCCCGCTCTCGACCCATCCTGCCCAAATAACTACAGACCAGTCTCCAATCTCCCCTTCATCTCTAAACTCTTGGAGCACCTGGTCTACTCCCGCCTTACCCGTTACCTCTCCACTCACTCCCTCCTAGACCCTTCACAGTCCGGTTTCTGCCCCCTACATTCGACTGAAACTGCACTCATCAAAGTGACCAATGACCTTCCGACAGCAAAACGTAATGGTGACCACTCTCTGCTCATTCTTCTCGACCTTTCTGCAGCTTTTGACACTGTTGACCACCCTCTCCTACTCTCTAGGCTCCAGTCACTAGGCATTAAGGACACTGCTCTCTCCTGGTTCTCCTCCTACCTTTCTGACCGCTCCTTCAGTGTTCTGTTCTCTGGCTCCACTTCCTCTCCTCTTCCTCTCACTATCGGGGTACCTCAGGGCTCAGCCCTTAGCCCCCTTCTCTTCTCCCTCTACACAGCCCCAATTGGACAGATCATCAGCAGATTTGGCTTTCAGTATCATCTTTATGCTGATGACACACAACTATAAACGTCATCCCCTGACCTTACCTCCGCTGTACTACAGAACGCCACTGACTGTCTGTCTGCAGTCTCCAACATCATGTCCGCTCTCTATCTGAAACTCAACCTCTCCAAAACTGAACTTCTTCTGCTCCCGCCATCTACTAACCTCTCTAAATCTGACATTTCCCTCTCCGTGGGTGGCACCATAATAACACCCCGGCAGCAGGCACACTGTCTGGGTGTTATGTTTGACTCCAATCTCTCCTTCATCTCCCATATACAATCTCTTGCCCGCTCGTGCCGCTTACACCTAAAGAACATCTCTAGAATCCGCCCTTTTCTCACCATGGAGACAACAAAAACCCTCACTGTCGCCCTGATCCACTCCCGCCTGTACTACTGTAATGCTCTATTAATTGGCCTACCCCTCACGCGACTTTCCCCTATCCAGTCCATCCTTAATGCAGGAGCCACGGTCGTCCATCTAGCTAATCGTTACTCGGACGCATCCTCTCTTCGCCAGTCCTTACACTGGCTGCCCATTCATTACAGGATACAATTCAAAATACTTATTCTCACCCACAAAGCTCTCCACAGTGTGGCACCCCCTTACATCTCCTTCCTCTTTTCTGTCTATCGGCCTAACCGACCTCTGTGCTCTGCAAATAACTTCCGACTAACCTCTGCACTAATCCGTACCTCCCACTCCCGACTCCAAGACTTCTCCCGTGCTGCGCCAATCCTCTGGAATGCTCTTCCCCAAGATATTAGGACCATCCACAACTTGCATAGTTTGAGGCGCTCGCTCAAAACACATTTGTTCAGAGCGGCCTATCACATTCACTAATCAAACTCATTTTATATTTGTGTGTGTGTAGCCCATTCACTACTTCCATCTACCCCCCCACCCCCTGAAGATGGCTGGACCATCATTGTAAATACATCTTTGTAAATACACACCTGTACTTTGTATCTCCCCCACCTCATTGTAGATTGTAAGCTCTCACGAGCAGGGTCCTCTTATTTCGCTTTAATTATTGTATTGTGAACACTGTTACTTATGACTGTTGTGTTTGAAACTGTTAAACTGTAAAGCGCTGCAGAATATGTTGGCGCTATATAAATAAAGATTATTATTATTATTAGTTATTGAGAAATTAGGTGATTACAATGTACAAATCACAAATAAAATATTAAAATTATTTATTGTCGTGTAAAAGTGTAATGTTCCAATATTTATTATTATTATAACTTTATCATGAAATAATCTTCACTTTATTAAATAACTAAGAATTATGTACCGTATATATATATACTGTATATATGTGTGTGTATATGTGTAGATAGATAGATAGATAGATAGATAGATAGATAGATAGATAGATAGATAGATAGATAGATAGATAGATAATTGTATAGTAAAACAAAAGAAATAGAAGTATATCTGGTAGATATGATTTTAATAAAATAGAATACATATTAATATTATTTACTTGATTAATACATAAATAATTAACGTGAACTAGCACACATGAACTGCACTATTTCTTTACTTGTCCATATGAGACCACCATTATTTAGAACAATACAAAATAATATACAGTATGTATGTACCAGATCATGCCATCTTTTGTCAAGAGCTGAAAACCTGAAAACAATATCAATACAGAGAAAATCCATTAAAAAATAAACCAGGAATTCAAAAACAAAAATAATGCAAACTGTTCCGTTTTTCAAAAAGTTGGACACAGCTTAAAAACGAAATAAATTGAGCGTGAAATGAGGTTTGCTTAAGAAGTTTCTCATATATTTAACCGCAGACAGATATAACAAAGACCAAAATCAATTAAAAATTATTTTCATCTGAACACCTTTCTATGGGCTCGAGCATGAATCTCTTTAATGCCTCTGTTTACCAGGTTGTTGAGATTTTTTTTCTTCCTGTTCTGAAATACCAATGAGCTGCGCTGTCTGTTGCTGCCCTCTGTGGTGATATTACACAGATCAGACGACTGGAAATATAGACGGCTCATTGTGAAATTAGGGAAAGAGGAAAATGTTGTTGAATTCATCTCCTATAATAACTGCAAGAACCAGATGCTCCAGATTCTGTATGCAAAGAGTCCAACTTTTCTAAACTTTCTGTTCTATCTGAAAGTAAATTGTTGCAATTTTTTTTTATATGTAAAATAAAATGTTGTACTTGGCGTTTTGCACGCCTATGCAGTGCAGCAAAATTTCCATCATTCTTCTGTTCATTTTTCTTCCATAATCCCATTCGTTAAACACTTTCTGGTTCATGAATAGAAAGTGAGAGCCACACTGAAGGCGGACATGTATACAGAGCAGTGGAAGATTAGGAGCAGGAAGACTGAGCCCCCTTTGTGTTCCAGCAATGCTGTTCCATTGTTGCTGTGACATTGCTGGGTCACTTGACCGCTGCAGCCAATCTGCAGCTGATGAAAAGCTGCAACCTTCGCTACAACAAATTTCATCAAAGCAGGTGTCCAATCTGATGGATAATTGATGAGATGCAGTTGATCAGTGGCTATTGATTGGCTGTAGCGGTCATGTGTTGCAAAATGTCCGTTTGACATTGCTAGATCGGCATCACTGCAGGCAGTGAGTCATTCATTGTTTTTATTTTCTATCTGTCCTTGTGATGATTAAGCTGAGGTTGTCCCCTTTAACGCAAATACAGCACACACTATCTGCTGTCACACTGTCACACACTGTCTGTACGATTTATTCAGTGTTGTAAAGCTTTCTCTTCCTATCTATATGGCTAAGCTGTGACATCTTCTCACTATCCAGTTGCACTACAAAATGTCAGCTTCATTCCCTGCCTCTGCTTTTAGACTGGCTATGATCATTCCACCTGATTGGCTGTGCAATAACATGTCATTCGATGTATTGGCTGCAAGGATGGCTCATGCTATCTAGAACTTTAAAATAAAATGGGGGTGGTCATTTTTCAGTGGTTTGAAGCACAAATTATTAGAATTTGCTGGATTGAGCGAATTTCCTAAAATTCTGTGCAAATTTTATTCATATCAAATAGATTTTGAACAATAAACTAAACACATATATATAGATATATATATTTATATATCTATCTATATATACAGTACAGACCAAAAGTTTGGACACACCTTCTCATTTAAAGATTTTTCTGTATTTTCATGACTATGAAAATTGTAAATTCACACTGAAGGCATCAAAACTATGAATTAACACATGTGGAATTATATACTCAACAAAAAAGTGTGAAACAACTGAAATTATGTCTTATACTCTAGGTTCTTCAAAGTAGCCACCTTTTGCTTTGATGACTGCTTTGCACACTCTTGGCATTCTCTTGATGAGCTTCAAGAGGTAGTCACCGGGAATGGTCTTCCAACAATCTTGAAGGAGTTCCCAGAGATGCTTAGCACTTGTTGGCCATTTTGCCTTCACTCTGCAGTCCAGCTCACTCCAAACCATCTCGATTGGGTTCAGGTCTGGTGACAGTGGAGGCCAGGTCATCTGGCGTAGCACCCCATCACTCTCCTTCTTGGTCAAATAGCCCTTACACAGCCTGGAGGTGTGTTTGGGGTCATTGTCCTGTTGAAAAATAAATGATGATCCAACTAAACGCAAACCGGATGGAATAGCATGCCACTGCAAGATGCTGTGGTAGCCATGCTGGTTCAATATGCCTTCAATTTTGAATAAATCCCCAACAGTGTCACCAGCAAAGCACCCCCACACCATCACACCTCCTCCATGCTTCACGGTGGGAACCAGGCATGTAGAGTCCATCCGTTCACCTTTTCTGCGTCGCACAAAGACATGGTGGTTGGAACCAAAGATCTCAAATTTGTACTCATCAGACCAAAGCACAGATTTCCACTGGTCAAATGTCCATTCCTTGTGTTCTTTAGCCCAAACAAGTCTCTCCTGCTTGTTGCCTGTCCTTAGCAGTGGTTTCCTAGCAGCTATTTTACCATGAAGGCCTGCTGCACAAAGTCTCCTCTTAACAGTTGTTGTAGAGATGTGTCTGCTGCTAGAACTCTGTGTGGCATTGACCTGGTCTCTAATCTGAGCGGCTGTTAATCTGCGATTTCTGAGGCTGGTGACTCGGATAAACTTATTCTCAGAAGCAGAGGTGTCTCTTGGTCTTCCTTTCCTGTGGCGGTCCTCATGTGAGCCAGTTTCTTTGTAGCGCTTGATGGTTTTTGCCACTGCACTTGGGGACACTTTCAAAGTTTTCCCAATTTTTCAGACCGACTGACCTTCATTTCTTAAAGTAATGATGGCCACTCATTTTTCTTTACTTAGCTGCTCTTTTCTTGCCATAAAACAGTCTATTCAGCAGTAGGACTATCAGCTGTGTATCCACCAGACTTCTGCACAACACAACTGATGGTTCCAACCCCATTTATAAGGCAAGATATCCCACTTATTAAACCTGACAGGGCACACCTGTGAAGTGAAAACCATTCCCGGTGACTACCTCTTGAAGCTCATCAAGAGAATGCCAAGAGTGTGCAAAGCAGTCATCAAAGCAAAAGGTGGCTACTTTGAAGAACCTAGAATATAAGACATAATTTCAGTTGTTTCACACTTTTCTCTTGCATATATAATTCCACATGTGTTAATTCATAGTTTCGATGCCTTCAGTGTGAATGTACAATTTTCATAGTCATGAAAATACAGAAAAATCTTTAAATGAGAAGGTGTGTCCAAACTTTTGCTCTGTACTGTATATATATATATATATATATATATATATATATATATATATATATATATACTGTATATATACATACAGTACTCAGCATGTGATTTTAATCAATATCTCTCATCTCAACATCGGAGCAATTTCCAAAATATTGACTAGATTGAGTTTCATAGAACATTCTTTTAACCCATAACATCAAGGTAAGGTTAATATTTTAACTTTCATAACAAAATCTTCAGTTTTACTAAAATTAGATTACGTATATATAAGTACATCCCACATCTTTTAGAGTCTAGATGATGGATGGAGAATGATGGCAGCTTGATTCTTCCATATTCCCCATGGGTGTTCGATTGGGTTCAGCTCAGGAGACAATTGGCCACTGAATCACTTTCACCCTGTTCGTCAAAAAATTCAGCAGATGTGTGTTATGTATCATTGTCATGTTGAAAAAGTGCACATCTACCAAGGGTTCAGGGTGATGGCGGCATCTTCTCTTTCAATATAGAGAGGCGCTCATGAAACCCCACACAAGGACTGTCCCACCACTATGTTTCATTGTACCCTTTACAGCAGCCACATGAACCATAGTCTGAAAATGTTCTCTGACTTTTTATAGAGGAATGTTGTGGGTAAGCTTTGTTACCTGTGCAAAGGTTATTATGAAGGGAGGAGGAGGGGGTGAACGCTGACATCACAGAATAGGAATGGTGGCTAATGTGTATATAAAGGTGCTATCAATCATTGTACAGTAGTGGGAGGAGGTGAGCTGTGACATCACCTATTGTGAATGGTGGATCCTGTGATATCTACTATATAGAGGTGTTATCAGTCATTGTACAGGAGGAGGTGAGCTGTGACATCACCTACTGTGAATGGTGGATCCTGTGTTATCTACTGTATATAGAGGTGTTATCAGTAATTGTACTGGAGGAGGAGGAGAGCTGTGACATCACCTATTGTGAATGGTAGATCCTGTGTTACCTACTGTATATAGAGGTGTTATCAGTCATTGTACAGGAGGAGGAGGTGAGCTGTGACATCACCTACTGTGAATGGTCGATCCTGTGTTATCTACTGTATATAGAGGTGTTATCAGTAATTGTACTGGAGGAGGAGGAGAGCTGTGACATCACCTATTGTGAATGGTGGATCCTGTGTTACCTACTGTATATAGAGGTGTTATCAGTCATTGTACAGGAGGGGAGGTGAGCTGTGACATCACCTTTTGTGAATGATGGATCCTGTGTTGTCTACTGTATATAGAGGTGTTATCAGTCATTGTACAGGAGGAGGAGGAGGTGAGCTGTGATATTATCTATTGTGAATGGTAGATCCTGTGTTATCTACTGTATATAGAGGTGTTATCAGTCATTGCACAGGAGGAGGAGGTGAGCCGTGACATCACCTATTATAAATGGTGGATCCTGTGTTATCTACTGTATATAGAGATGCTATCAGTCACTGTACAGGAGGAGGAGGTGAGCTGTGACATCACCTATAATAAATGGGGGATCCTGTATTATCTACTGTATATAGAGATGTTATTAGTCATTGTACAGGAGGAGGAGGAGAGCTGTGACATCACCTTTTGTGAATGGTGGATCCTGAGTTATCTACTGTTTATAGAGATGTTATTGGTCATTGTACAGGAGGAGGAGGTGAGCTGTGATATTGTCTATTGTGAATGGTGGATCCTGTGTTATCTACTGTATATAGAGGTGTTATCAGTCATTGTACAGGAGGAGGAGGTGAGCTGTGACATCACCTATAATAAATGGGGGATCCTGTATTATCTACTGTATATAGAGATGTTATTAGTCATTGTACAGGAGGAGGAGGAGAGCTGTGACATCACCTATTGTGAATGGTGGATCCTGTGTTATCTACTGTATATAGAGGTGTTATCAGCCATTGTACAGGAGGAGGTAAGCTGTGACATCACCTATTGTGAATGGTGGATCCTGTGTTATCTACTGTATATAGAGATGTTATCAGTCACTGTACAGGAGGAGGAGGTGAGCTGTAATATCACCTATTGTGAATGGTGGATTATGTGTTATCTACTGTATATAGAGATGTTATCAGTCATTGTACAGGAGGCGAAGGTGAGCTGTGATATTGCCTACTGTGAATGGTGGATTCTGTTATCTAATGTATATAGAGGTGTTATCAGTCATTGTACAGGAGGAGGTGGGCTGTGACATCACCTTTTGTGAATGGTGGATCCTGTATTATCTACTGTATATAGAGGTGTTATCAGTCATTGTACAGGAGGAGGTGAGCTGTGACATCACCTATTGTAAATGTTGAATCCTGTGTTATCTGTTTGAAGGTGATATATTTTAATTTTGTCTATGATGATTGGGACCTATGCTCTTCAACATATTTATTAACAATCTGGTAGAAGGTTTACATGGATCATGGGGTGCATTAAAAGAGGTCTGGATACACATGAGGAGAGCATTATACTGCCTCTGTACAAATCACTGGTTAGACCGCACATGGAGTACTGTGTACAGTTTTGGGCACCGGTGCTCAGGAAGGATATAATCGAACTAGAGCGAGTACAAAGGAAGGCAACAAAATTAATAAATGGGATGGGGGAACTAGAATACCCAGAGAAATTAGCAAAATTAGGATTATTTAGTCAAGAAAAATGACAACTGAGGGGCGATCTAATAACTATGTGTAAGTATATAAGGGGACAATACAAATATCTCTCCGAGGATCTGTTTATCCCAAGGAATGTGACGGGCACAAGGGGGCATTCTCTGCATCTGGAGGAGAGAAGGTTTTTCCCACCAACATAGAAGAGGATTCTTTACTGTTAGGGCAGTGAGAATCTGGAATTCCTTGCCCGAGGAGGTAGTGATGGCGAACTCAGTCGAGGGGTTCAAGAGAGGCCTGGATCTCTTCCTGGAGAGTAACAATATTGTATCTTACAGTTATTAGGTTCTTTAGAAGGACGTAGATCTGGGTATTTATTCTGATGGAATATAGGCTGAACTGGATGGACAAATGTCTTTTTCGGCCTTGCTAACTATATTACTATGTTACAATGATAATAACTGCTGAAAAATAATCTCTACAGAATAGGAAGTGTCAGCTTAATATAATGCTAGGTAATTTTAGTGAAAATTGCTAAATATACTTCTACTTTTAACATCAAATATAAAGAAAAGGGGAAGAAATCTACTAAAAACAAAGGTTCTGAAATAAAGTTTTTTTTATGATGAAACCTTTATTTTAAATAAGACAGATTTTGATTTAGATTGCGCTCGCATGTTGCATTTTATTTGCGAGGCTTTATATAAATTTTTATAGCAAGGCAAAAGCTTAAAAAATCATAGCGTTTTTCACGTGGTTTTATGAAAAAAGCAGTAAAATTAGAATGAAATCACTAAAAAATTTTGATATGTGAACACAGTCTTAAGGGTTAACACTTTCTTTTAGCAATAGGAAAGAATCCAATTGGGTTGGAATTATTTTTTTTACATACGGTAAAATGGAAGAGTTCAACATTTCTACCTGCAAGAAATTTGTGAGTTTTTGAAAAGCATGTAAGTAAGTACACCCATGTGTTATCAGTCATCTCTAGCTCGTTTTTATCAAGTGCCTTTCATTCCCTGGAGAAACGCAGAACAATGAAGGAGGTAGAGAGGCAGTGGCAAGGATTTATAAGGAGGCTGACCACTACAGTATAGTATACGGTTAACAGCTTAATTATCTAGGTGTCGAACACCGGGAAGAAATTTGTATAATTTTACATACTTCATAATTGCTCTTGAAATGGCATAATGATAAGAACATTACGAGGGCAAAATTAGAGATTACCTTAAATGTGCGCTATGTAATTTTTCTAATTATAAAGCTTAATGCTTAAATATCTGAACTGATAAAGTGAATAGTCGGATGCCTTTAAAATGCCATCAGGTGTTTTTACATGAAAAAGAAACAGATTTCACCGATTTACTAAATATCTCTATTTTTGCTTTTCTTTGAGGGTATTAATCTTTGCAGCACAGCAGGATTCTGTAGATTACAATTAATGGGAGAAAGTCTGACAATATATGAAAGAAAAAGCATTTCTACTCACTGGAAATTATTTAAACATTGTATGTAATTAGTTTTTATAAGGAACAAATAAAAACAAACACAAGTTATATTAAGTAAATTCTGAAGGAGGTTGACTTTACATTTTAATCCCAGTGCATATGCTCTATTAAGGTCAAAAGGCGTAAAAAATGGGAAACCCATTCATGAGTCGAGCCAAGAAACTAAGGGGTAACCGCACTAGCGAACTTGGCGCGCTATCTTACTGTATGAGCAGTTCCCCATATTTTGTCCCCGGCGGTAATTACACTGCACAGTGAAAGGGCAGCACAGCATGGTTGCTTTGCAACGCTAGTGTCCTTGGTTCAAATCCCACCAAAGACAACTTCAGCAAGGAGATTGTATGTTCTCCCTGTGTTTGCGTGAGTTTCCTCTCACACTACAAAGACATACAGATAGAGAATCTAGATTGTGATCCCCAATGGGGACAGTGACGGTACTGTCTGTAAAGTGCTGTGGAATAGTGATGGGTGGATCCCAGGATGTTCAGGTCCTGCAGGTTCAGTTAAACAGTTAAAAAAGTTTGGTTTGGGTACCAGGACAGTACTCGAACACGGACCACATTCACTTGAATGGGGGGCCAAAACCTTCAGTGTTTGTCATGCTGTCATGTGCATGACAGCACGCCAAACACTGTCTCTCATCGGCGGTAAAATCATTACTGCTGGTCAGAGAGCTGTGGTTTTCATGCTGTCAAAGGACAGCATGAGCCCGCAGCTGAGACCAGAGGTAAAAAGTTTACCTCCAGTCACTGGTGTCAGCTGATGGGACTACTACTCCCGTCAGCCTATGCCTGCTGCCACTAATAACAATGAGAGGAGGCGACAGCAGCGCTATAAATAAATAATTTAATAGAAAAATGGCATGAGTTCTCCTGTATTATTGATAACCAGCCAAGGAAAAAAACAGCTGCAGGCTGCAACCCTCAGCTGTCAGTGTTAGCAAGGCTGGTTATCAAAAATAGAGGGGTTCCCACAGCATTTTTTTAAATGATTGAAATAAATAATTAAAAAAACAACATGGGTTCCCCCCATTTTTGACAACCAACCAAGCTAACGCAGAAAGCTGGGGGCTGGTATTTTCAGGCTGGTAAGGGGCCATGGATATTGGTCCCCCAGCCTTAAAATAGCAGCATGCAGTCAAACAGAAAAAGTGCATCTATTAGATGTGCCAACTCTGGAGCTTTGCCAGGCTCTTTCCACTTGCCCTGTGATGGTAGCAGGCAGGATTCAAATTTGTGGGGTTGATGTAACCTTTCTATTGTCCAGTGTCATCAAGTTCATGGCTTAGTAATGGAGAGGTGTCTATTAGGCACCCATCCATTACTAATCCTATAGTTATATTGTAAATAAAAACACAGCCAGAATAAAGTCCTTTATTTGAAATAAAAAAACACACTTTTACTTTTTTTATTTAGAAATAACAAACGCAGTTATACTCACCTTGCACCTAATTCCACTGAAGCCAATGTCTCCTGTAATAAAACAAAAATAAAAAACAACTATATCTCTCACCTGTCCGTCGTTCTGTCCCACGCCGTAATCCATGTCTGGAGATAAATAATTTTTTATCTGGACGGTGCCAAGACTCACTGGGGAATGAGCTGCTGCGAGTGCAGCATCAGTGACTAGCGTTGGTGTAATCGAGGTTACAGCAGGTCACTGAAGCTGTGTTCCCAGCCGGGTTCCAGAAATGCGGTGACCTTGGTGAGATCACCATTATCACAGCGAGAAAAAGTCTCATGGTGCAGCGGTGATTTCACGTTGACAATGGGGGGGAACCAAAGTCTTGTTTTAAAAATTATTTATTAAAATAATTTAAAAAAAACCCTGAGAGCTGTATTTGCAGGGTGAGCCGTTTCTGCAGGGGCAGGGAAAGTTGTGTCTGTAGGGAGAGCTATGAAGAAAACAGCTGCACTCAATCAATGGTATGCTTTGCAAAATTAATTTGTGTTTATTACATGTGCAGAAAACACCACAGCAGGATCAAACAATGATGGTAAGTTAGGTTATGTTTTGACCCTACCAGGGTCTTTATCAAAACCTCACTGGAGAGTAGAAAGGCTAATGTGCACAAACCTAGATAAAGTCCCTTTAAGCGCTCAGTCTGGTGGAGGAATGGCATGTCCTGCACTCTCTGTGGTGTAATGTGCACGTTAGCCTTTCTATTCTCCAGTGAGGTTTGACAAAGACCCTGGTAGGGTCGAAACGTAACCTTACCAGCATTGTTTGATCCTGCTGTGGTGTTTTCTGCACATGTAATAAACACAAATTAATTTTGCAAAGAATACCATTGATTGAGTGCCGCTGTTTTCTTCTTAGTCTGATTTTGGGTTCTCCCAAGTTCAGCCAGCAACTCTTACAAAGCAGAGTGCACATCTTTTTTTCCTCTTGTAGGGAGAGCTATATCTGCAGGGAGAGCCATTTCTGCAGAGAGAGCCATGTCTGCAGGGAGAGCTATATCTGCAGGGAGAGCTGTATCTGCAGGGAGAGCTGTATCTGCAGGGAAAGCTATTTCTGCAGGGAGAGCTATAGCTGCAGGGAGAGCTATATCTGCAGGGAGACTTGTATCTCCAGGAAGAGCTGCATCTGCAGGGAGAGCTGTATCTGCAGGGCGAGCTGTATCTGCAGGGAGAGCTGTATCTGCAGGGAGAGCTGTATCTGCAGGGCGAGCTGTATCTGCAGGAAAAGCTGTATCTGCAGGCCGAGCTGTATCTGCAGGCCGAGCTGTATCTGCAGGGAGAGCTGTATCTGCAGGGAGAGCCATTTCCGCAGGGAAAGCTGTTTCTGCAGGGAAAGCTGTGTCTGCAGGGAGAGCTGTGTCTGCAGAAAGAGCTGTGTTTGCAACAGAAGCAGTGTGAGCTCCGCTGAATGGAGCCCTGCCTACCCACACAGCAAGCAGTCATGTTACTAATGGACTGGATTCCTCATTTGGGTTAACTGGAGCAGTGAAGGATTCAAGTCCTCTTTAGTTCTATGTTTTATAATATTTCATACTCTCTGCCCACTTTTAAATCCTACAAAACCCCTTAAAAATATAAATAACGACATCGAAAGAAAGGAAATAGAAATGAAGCATCACCAATGTTTAGTAAAGCATATATTTTATATATTTTTTTAATAAAGGTTTAGACATCAAAAGTTATGTTCTAACTAAAAATTCCTTTATTGTAAAAACACACTATTAATTAAAAATGTATTTCATTTTATTTTATACTGTTCAATATTCACTAATACTTTTATTTTGGACGGGATGTTAGTTTGCATGCTTTTATTTTGGTTTAATTGCCATCAGCTCTTTTTTTAAGTAGAGAAAGCAGGAGAAGCTGATGAGGCTGAAATGATTAGTAATTTGTGCAATTAATTATTTGCACTCGGAGTAAACAATATAAATGAATGAATCAATCTATGAATTGCACATGATGGCAGCATTTTTATAGAACATTATATTATACATTACCTTGTGCTCTGTATGTATTTTCTTAAAAATGAGAATTTGCCCTGGGGGTTGTATGGGTGTTCAAGGTGACCTGTTCACACAGCCGCAGCATATTCATGTAAGTGAATTAGAAATTTTGAAGCAGATCCCAAGTCATAAAGTTTTCTTTAATTTTGTTCCTAACGACTGGAGCACGATGATATGGGTCAGTTAGACATTTTAAGATAAAAGGATTCTTTCAAGTTAATTTCAATAAAATTAGAATTTTGTGTAAAATCTTTGCACAGCTAAATCTTTATTGCTGATATCACAATATCATGCACACATACTCGGATAAATCATGTAAAATAGATCGCTAATGTTGTTTTAGAAAGATTTCAATATTTGATTTTTTATGAAAAAAATGTTTGCATGCATTGCGCCAGATTTGATGTGTATTTTAGGGCTCCTGCAGACACCCTTATTTTATGTCCGAGTGTGATCCGACCAAAGTTATATTATGGGACTATGCACATGTCAATGTTTTTCCTTGAATAGAGTCTGTCCGTTGGAAAAAATTGCAGCATGTACTAATTGCATCCATTATTCGGATCACACTGGAAGAATGCTAGAATCTGAATTCTTTACAATTTGCATCTCTTGAATTTAGCAAAGTTGCATTTTGCTGGATACGTTTTAGGGTTGGGAAGGAGTATAAAATTATGCAAAAAGCTCACCTTTCTTTGGCTCACACTTGTTCAGTCACACAGCTGCCTTCGGCTCCGGACACTCTTTAGGGCTCTTCAGCACCTCCTGCTCTGCCTAGGCCACATGTCACTGACTATGCATCACAATATTATGATGTCTTCTGGTCTAGTCAGTGCTGGAGATGCCAAACTGGCCAAAGTGACCAGAGTTGGAGGGACCTGTACGGCAGGGAAGATAAGGGCCGAGAAGAGATGATTATTATTAGTGATGAGCGAGTATACTCATTGCTCGGGTTTTCCCGAGCACACTCGGGTGGTCTCCGAGTATTTTGCTCGGAAATTTAGTTTTCATCACGGCAGCTGAATGATTTACAGCTACTAGCCTGCTTGATTACATGTGGGGATTCCCTAGCAACCAGGCAACCCCCACATGTACTCAGGGTGGCTAGTAGCTGTAAATCATTCAGCTGCCGCAATGAAAACTAAATCTCCTAACACTAACAAACACCCGGAGATCACCCGAGCAACGAGTACACTCGCTCATCACTAATTATTATATATATTTTTAACTTATAAAAGCTTATATCATCAGGGTAGTCCAATATCATCTAGGATAGTAAAGGCTTGTTAGGAAAAATGTGCCCATAAGAAATCAGTGGATCAGGCAAAATTCTAATTTGCCTGTTATCGCATTTTTATTTCCTGGAAGTTCTCTGCAAATTTAACGTCCTTTATTATTCTCTGTATTCTCTTCAGACCCCAAGACAGAATAAATGTAATATGTAAAAAAAAAGACAAAAAAATCCTTATTCTCACCTCACCACTCAGTTCTCTGGCCCCTCCACTACTCTCTGCCAACTGTCCGGTCCTTACCACATCTTCTCTTCCTCCTGTCGCTAGTGCTGGAATCCACCGATCTGGCGCCGGTTTTGATGGGGCCCGGGAGGGTTTGGCACAAAAATGTGAAAGGTCACAGCACCATGACGTGATGACTTTTTGATGGCCCTTTTAGGTTCCGAAACCTAGCAGTTAGAGATCACCATTTTGCTCAATCCACAAAGAAGTGAATTACACAAAAATCTGCATTTTCGTGAATGCAGTTTTTCAAAGATTCCAGTAGAATTCAATTTCACACCAATTTATTTACTCATCACTAGTCCCCATTCATGGACTTTACACATCTTATCAGTTTGCTTATTATGTAAATTATTTTTTTAATGAAGTTCTTTAATAAAATATCAGATGTTTTATATCAGATATGTGCTTCAGTATATTGTTTTTGTTGGCTATATATATTATTGGGGAGTTTGAGCTCAGTGTTTTCCTTGAATACCACAGTTTGGATACATGTTGGATTAGCAACGACCAAAAATAGAATCTAATACAAAATTCTCCAACAATTTCCTACACATTTTTAAATATTATATTATTTATAAGAATTCAATGCAACATTAAAAATATGTGAACTCAACGTAATACATGTTTTTCATCACTCGTTTGCATGACTGGCCATTATTAACATCCAGCACTTAACCATAGTCAATAGCTCCCATTCGAACTATGATTAAGTATTTGTATCTCTAATAGGATTGTTCCACATGACTGGCATACATTCTGTTTCCAAGCTATTCCTAGCCATCGTTAATTATGGCTAACATGCCCAGGGAACATATTTTTAATAAAATCAATGTGGTAAGTCACTTTCACAAATTCATCTTATTAAAAGCAAATATTATCTATATCTATGAATGTATCTATCTATCTATCTATCTATCTATCTATCTATCTATCTATCTATACACACGGATCTGCATAGTACTCACATTTTCACATCTTAGAGATTTTTAAGTTATTTTTTCAATTGTACTAAAGGAATATTTCCCCACAAAAACCATATTGTTAGAATACAAATTATTGTTTAACCCAAGTTTCTAGTGAAGAAGCTAAGTTTTTACCTTAATTTTATTCCAGCTGCTCCCCAAAATATCTCCCTTTTTATTTCATTTTCAATCCAACATCCAGTTCGAAGGATATTAGCCTTTTTGTTTGGTGCTAATTTTTATGTTCTCTTCCAATTGGCTGTGGTTCACAGGATTTTTGGAAAGGGGAAGAGTATATTTAAGCAGATTTCCATAATTGTCCCCTGAGTCATGCCCCTTTGTAAAGGACTTTAAAAAGGTGGATAAAAAAAGAATAAAAAAAAAAAAAGATGGAGTAGTCAGGGGAACAGTGGGAGAGGGCGTATTTAAGACAATTTGCATAATTACCCTATGAGCCATGCCCCCACTGTAAAAGAAACAATTTTAGCCAAAAATACATGCATTTAAGTAAGAAAGTAAAATTATCTCCATAGTCGGCAAAAACACAGAATTTTAGACCTAAAAGTGAAATATGTGGACCCAGACATTACCCATATAGGCATTTTAAAATATTTGGAGTAGAGTGTTGGGTCAGGATACATTTTGCCTCCCTGCTTGACCTTTTTATTTAATATATACTTAACCCCTTAGTGACGGAGCCAAATTTTTGAAATCTGACCAGTGTCACTTCATGTGGTAATAACTCTGCAACACTTCAATAAATCCCAGTGACTTTGAGACTGTTTTTTCATGACACATTATACTTTATGATAATGGTAAATCTAGGTCAATATGTTTTGTGTTTATTTATAAAAAGTATCAAAAATTTTAGTAAAATGTTAAAAAATTTGCACTTTTCTAAATTTGAATGATTATCTCTTTAATCCAGATGGTCACACCACAGCGAACCATTAATAAATAACATTTCCCACGTGTCGGCTTTATATCAGCACCATTTGTAAAATGTTATTTTGTTTTGTTAGCATTTTATGAGGTTTAAAAATGTTGCATCAATTTTTCATATTTTCAAGGAAATTTACACAATTTCTTTTTTTAAGGACTTATCCATGTTTGAAGTGACTTTAGGGGTCCTATATATTAGAAAAAACCCCAAAGTGATACCATTTTAAAAACAGCACCCCCTGACATATTGAAAACTGTAGTCAGTTAGTTTGTTAACCATTCAGGTGCTTTACAGGAATTAATGCAGAGTGGCATGACAGAAATGAAAATGTCTATTTTTACCACCTAAATGCCTCTAACTTCTGAACAGATTACTACAGCCGTCAGACTGTAAGGCTGCTATTTGGTCATGAACTGACATGGCAAACATCAGGACCACACAATCATGATCTGAGGGCACCAATTTGGATAAAGAGGAAGCCCTCACACTCTGTTAACCATTTATAATGATGTAGTCACTATTGACAGCAGCATCTAAGGGGTTAAAAAGATTTGGATGGTGCAAACACTGATCATGGCTGATACAGCAAGTTGTCAGCTATATTATTATTATTATTATTATTATTATTATTATTTATTGTTATAGCGCCATTTATTCCATGGCGCTTTACATGTGAGGAGGGGTATACATAATAAAAACAAGTACAATAATCTTAAACAATACAAGTCATAACTGGTACAGGAGGAGAGAGGACCCTGCCCGCGAAGGCTCACAATCTACAAGGGATGGGTGAGAATACAGTAGGTGAGGAAGCTACAGCTATAGTGCACAACCGACAGATGCTGGATTGTCACCTGTATGGGGAGGCTATTCTCTTATATCTCAGGTCAGTTAAAAGACGCATTGGCGGTCATTAAGGGGTTAATGTATAACTTTTATAAAGAAAGAAGTTGAGAAGAATTTAGCACATGAAGTGTTCGGAGACCTGCAGTTAAGCCGTTACATTATTGCCTTCAGTTTGTCGAAAAGGAGGCTAGATATCAGCGTCCATGTGAAATGAGTCTGCTATGCCTGTCTCCTTAGTTTGATTAATAAACCAATATTAACTGCTTTAATTGAGTAAGCAAAAGCGAAGTGAGGGTCTGTTCATAAGAGCTATTAATTCCGAGCCTGTTCTGTTGTACTTATTAAAAATACCCAAAAGATGTTCACTTGTGGTGAATTAAAATCAAAATACTTATTATTCTAGACTAGTAGATTAAATACTGGGAGACCCTTAAGAATTGATACCAAAGTTCTGAGCTTTATATTGGCTTTCTTGAGCTGCACTATTATAACAGTGGCTCGCGAAAGTATTCACTCGCCTTGGCATTTTTCGTGTTTTGCTCGCCAACAACCTGGAATTTTACTTTTTTTTGAGGGTTTCCATTAGTTCACGTAAAGAACATGCCTGGCGTACAGCTGTGAACATTTGCTTTTCTTTTTATTGTTAAACAAAGAACAAATAGAACAAAATTACTGTAAACTTCAGTGTGCATAACTATTCGATTTGCGCAGAAGTTATTCTCTGTGAATTTAATGTCACTTATTAAGCTCTGGACTCTCTACAGACACCAAAACATAATAACCCGTAAAATATAAAAAATCTTTATATTCACTTCACCACCACCTGTCAAGACCTCACCGAATCTTATGATTCCGGTCTCTCGCATTAGAATTTTCTGTCTTTTTGCGCTGTGTCTGTCTTCTTGTGGTGTCATGGTGCCCAGGAAGGTACTGCACAGACATACGAGAGGACAATGCTGCACCTGCACAGAAGCCGCCTGGGCACCATGGCATCTGGAAGTCAGGGGCAGCGTGAGATGACCGAAGATTCCAATGCGAGCAGTGAAGATCAGGAGATTGGGTGAGGACCAGACCTTCACGGTGAGTAGCAGAGGGGCAAGTGAGGTTTTTATTTTTATTTTTGTAAGCACTTGATGGCACGTCGGCCATTACAAAAAATTCACATTTTGGCAAATGCTGATTTTTGTAAAATTCAATTCCACTCAAATGTATTCACTCAACTCTATCTAATACCCTTAGTTGTGTTTCAAGCCTCAAGTTTCTGATATTAACATACAGGGTACATACTGGAGATTATAGGACCCTTTGAAATTTGAATATGTCAGCTTCGGCAAATTTTTCCAAAAAATCTGACTCTTCTCCACGAATTGTAGGTAGTCCAATTGTCTGGAAAAGATTTGTCTAACATATATCCTAGGAGATATGCAGAAACAGACAGAAGCATTGAAACAAATTTTCAGCTAACTGCTGGATTACCCCTCACTGGAGACAAAGGGTATAATAGTCTCTTCTGGTGGGTAACACTATACTATGTGATTTTTGGGAAGCCCGTGTAGTCTGTGACCCATGCAATCTTCTGCAATGTGTAAAATGGTGGCAAATATTTTTTGGTGATTTGGGCAAATCAAATTAATCATTGTTCAAATTCACTGGAACATGCAGATTTCAGGAAATTCAATTCAAATTTGATTTGCATTGAATTGATTCAATCATCTCTAATATATACCTCTAATAGGTGGCCCCAAAGAGACACACTTCTCAAGGAGAGCTAATTTACATACTTTTTTGCTAGAAAGCATTGTCTTGTCTAGAAGACCCCCTACATCTGCTGGTCGTTTCTACTAGGAAACCTTGCTCGATATTAATGATGGGCAACAACTTTGAACAGCTACCCGCTGATGGGCATCACTTTGTTTGGGTGGAGATTATGGTTTGGTTTATATTAGAGATGAGAGGGTCGATTTGTGGGACTCCGGTCCAGCATCTAGGTCAGAGGCACTGTGTGGCTAGATGGTAGGTCCATTAATTTCTTACCTTTCAGCATCCCCAGATAAACTTTTGATTAGTCAGTGCTGGCATGATGTCATCTATGCTTCATGTCACACATATAATGTCAGGCCAGCCCTGACAAATCAAATGCTGTTCTGGGGATGCCGGAAGGTAAGAAATTCATGGGCCTCCTGTCTAGCCGCCGGGTTCTACTGACCTGGATGCCAGCTTGGAGTCCTGCAAATCAATCCGTTTATCTCCATCTATATTCTTAGTCAGGTTGCAAAGCTCATGAAAAGATTGGACGTTGGTGGATAGAGTAGCTGCCTTCAATGGGTAGCACTAGAGAGACAGCTTTCTTTCTTCTACAGAAAAGCTAATTTGCATGAGAATATAGTTGACATTTTGTATTTATTTTGAACAGATTTAGTTGCATTCGTATTTAAAGTCATAGACAAAACTGCTTTCAAATTTCCGCTGGTTGCCCTAACTTTGACGCATCTCCACTTAATATGGAAACTTACAGCTCAGCTCTAAACAAATAAAGAAGTATTCTCATCTTATAAAATAATTACATATTGCTAGTATATGTCATAGTGTTATGATCAGTAGGGGTCCTACGTTTTGGAACCACAGAGTTCCTAGGAAGATGCAGTGCTTCCTAGGAAGATCTGTGGCCTCTTGCAATTTTCCATTGCACATTAGCGCTTCTAATAAACTCGCTATGCAGGGAAATGCAAATGTCCCAAATTACCTATATGGGGCCAGCTGCAGTTCCTGGCACAATCATGTGGCTGGCGACCATTATGCAGAGGAGAAAAAGCAGTAAAGGGGATATAGTGCTAAACCAGGGATGTGCCTTTTTCATCCTCAGGACATATAATGGTTGCATTTCCTAGCCATATACCATTACTTTTTTGAGATGGGGGAAAACCCATTTAAATGACAAGTGATCTACCATAAACCGAATAACAAGCAAGAGGATGAATTAAAACTATTTTACGTTTTTGACACCATTAAAAAAATTATATTTCTAAATTAAATGAAAACATTAAAACTTTACATGTTTTCATTTGTTGAAAAAGAAATGTTGCTTTTTATGACACATTCCCTTTAGGATGAAATTCATACCCCCTCCTGGGGCTTCTGTCTGATACCCCAAAAAATGTTTTTAAATGTTCCCCAGATGGAGATTTGGAAATTAATGAAGCAACCAGAGTCCACAATTTGAAACAATGGACTCTTTCAGGTGGCGTCCATTTTTTTAATTTGGGCGCAATAAAATGTGGTAGACTACACTATTAATGTATTAATAATAGAAAAGGTAAAAAGTTGTTAAGTTGTTGGACCTTTGACTTTTATCAACTTTAATAAGATTGTAATTAAGACTGTTGTCCCTCCGTTCTCTGGTTGCTTCTTAAACTGCTTTTGAGAAAGGTAATGGAGGAAAACCTGTTAAATTGAATTATCTAAAGTTGTACTGCAACACAGCACAGATTCATCAGCGGCACGAGTAATAAATCATGCAACACTGAAATGTTAATGAGGACAGAGCTACAATGACCAAAGACAGAGACGTAATTGTAATTCTCCCTGTTTCGTACAACTTTCTTGATACCTTGATAAATTTGGGGGATGATCAATTTGCATTTTTGAAAATTAGTCTAGAAATCCACAAATGAAACATTTCTCCAGGTCTAGTTCTTATTTCCACAGTTTGGACAAGTAATCAGTGTCAGCCAGTATGATAGAATTGTATCTGATTGGTTGATGATTTTATTAAATGCTGCTAAAATTAAAATTGGACAATCTGCAGACACCATGCTATAGAGCAGGAAAAGCTGAACAGATTGTTATATAGGTTTGTGGAAAAAGATTTCTCATAACTTGTCATTTATTTATCGAAATCCCTGTTCACTTTTGGTCTAGGAGTCAAATAGGTGTTTCTAATCAATGATTGACAATCTTTGTTGCATTAGTGTTCATATAGATAGCTGTCAATCATTAATTAGGACCGTCCACTGGACTCCTAAAACTAGAACGAGTGGGGATGTCAATAAAAAAAATAATTATACTGAATTAATTCCCATAAACCTGTATACTGTACCTATCTGCTCAGCTCCTCCTGCTCTGTATCATCCTGCCTGAAGATCGGACACCATTGTCACAAGGGTATCATGTCCCCCTGGAAGACCTGGAGTTAGACAGTAATATCGGGTAATGAATCACAGGTCTTCTTTAGAGATGGTGTGATTCAAGTCCTAATTTAAATGGAGTTTAAGGACTCTTTCCATGTGGGCTGAAACCATACAGCCTAGTTGTTCTCAGCTGCAACTGCTTATAATTTACTCCCTCTACATATACTGGCTCTGGGTGGTTAGTCCCTGCTGGTGAAAGATTAGTCTTCCTGTACTGAGTGCTAAAGATAAGTGGTTGGAGCGGAGTTGTTGAAGTAGTGAGTTGTAGTTTGTAGTAGTATGTGTGTGTTTATCTCCTGGTCCCTATTCCCAGTTAGTTTATTCCTCCCTGACCCTTCCCTCCTCTCTATTGTTGGCTTGTACTTTGTATAATAGAGGTTTTCTGTTATCGCTGCTTTGTCTTGTTTACCTCACATTTCTGTCCCATGCTTCATGATGTGGGTGATTGGACAAATTAGGGTTTAGCAAGAGCATAGCAAGATCAGAGACCCAGGCCTCTCCACCTTCAAGAGTGCCCCTGAAACAGGGATAGTTAGGGTCTCAGTTCCAGGGACAGTTTGAAGCCCCTCTCCCTTACCAAAGACCATCACAGCATGACTACCATGTTTAATGTCATAGGTTCCCTTAACCCTTTAACGACCAGAGGTATTTTTGGTTTTGCGTTTTAATTTCTTGCTCCCCTTCTTCCCAGAGCCGCAACTTTTTTTTATTTTTTGGTCAAAATGCCATGTGAGAGCTTGTTTTTTGTGAGACGAGTTGTACTTTTGAACCACACCATTGGTTTTACCATGTCGTGTTCTCGAAAACGGTAAAAAAAATTCCAAGTGAGGTGAAATTGCAAAAAACAGTGCAATCCCACAGTTGTTGGGTTTTTTTTGTTTTTTTTTACCATATTCACTAAATGCTAAAACTGACCTGCCATTATGATTCTCCAGGTCATTACGAGTTCATACCCACCAAACATGTGTAGGTTATTTTTTATTTAAGTGGTGAAAAAAAATTCCAAAGTTTGTAAAACAAAAATTGCTTCATTTTCTGATACCCGTAGCGTCTCCATTTTTCGTGAGGGCTTATTTTTGCATGCTGTGCTAATGTTTTTAATTTTACCATTTTGGTGCAGATACAATCTTTAGATTGCCCGTTATTGCATTTTAATGCAATGTTGCGGCCACCAAAAAAACGTAATTCTTTTGTTTTTACTTTTTTTCTCGTTATGCTGTTTAGCGAGCAGGTTAATTCTTTTTTTATATTGATAGATTGGGCGATTCTGAACTCGGCAATACCAAATATGTGTATGTTTGATTTTTTTATTGTTTTATTTGGAATGGGTCAAAAGGGGGTGATTTGAACCTTAATTTTTTTTTTATTTTTTATTTTTTTTGGATCACAATTCCTCCTGTGGCTTTTAGAGGCACATGTCAGTTGTTCAAAACAGCTGACATGTGCTGGAAAAGACGTGGGCTCAGTGCCAGAACCCACATCAAAGGGAGGGAGTTCGACATCGACGTACATTTACGCCCTATGTCGGAAAGGGGTTAACACAGGGGTGGGGAATCTTTTTTCTACCAAGAGCCATTTGGATATTTATACCATCCTTCGGGGGCGGTACAAACTCCACCCACAAAATTGCATCCTGACTCTGGCACTGGTGTCAGGACGTAATCTTTCATTGCATGCCCTTCAGTGTTCAGTAGTGAACACTGCATGTGTGTGCTAACAGAGCAAGAAGAAATTAGTGAGCCGGTGGCAATCAAAATACAGCACCCTGCCCAAGATTGTGGTCCCTGAGAATCTGCCTGGGGGCCTGATAAAAGGTCATTGAGGGACGTAAATGGCCCTGGGGTCTGAGGTTCCCCTCCCCTGGGTTAAAGTCAGTGAAAAGTCACAGTACCTGCTCATACAGCTCTCGAATCATAGATAAGTTGTGGCATGGCAATTCCTTTAAAATAATATTTGTTGCAACGGTAAAGCTTACGCTACAGTCTCCAAATTAATAAGTAGTCACATTTCCCAGAAACTCACTGCTTAGTTGATGTTACCAAGGGCTGTTGTTTTGAACCACTTCCTTTCCTATAAAGAGGAAAAGGGGCTTATTTAGAATTTATGAAGAACCATAGCAAAGTTATGGATGGACTCACACAACCTATAGTAGTTATAATCAAGTGGTTGGCAGTATATAATACCAGCATAATGATATAATAGTATTAGAGATATGATAAAACCACAAACTTGTTTTTCCCCATATAAAAGGAGATTAGTCAAAAAAGTCAAATTTTTGACCCACAAGTAGTCCCCTTAATCTCCTTACAGAATCTTACAACTCTAGTTACTCTCAATGAAGAGGAAATTGCTTCTCAAATTCCTGATAGAGATGAGCGGATCGTATGAAATTTGAATTTGCCAAATTTGACGAAGTTCCGACTTTGATGCATTTTCCCAAGAGATTGCGTAAATCTCAACACTAGAAAGCTTGTAATTGCTCAGAAAATACACATGGGGAGAGAGAGAGGGAGACAGAGAACTCTGCTGACCATAAGATCTTACACTCTACAGGAGAGAGAGAAAGGACCCTACTGACCATAAGTGGTTAGACTTTACAGGAGCGAGTGAGAGAGAGAGAGAAAGAGGACCCCGCTAACCATCAGGGCTTACACTCTATAGGAAAGAGAGATGAACCCGCTGGTCATAACAGCTTACACTATACAGGTGAGAAAGAGAACCCTGCTGACCTTAAGAGTTTACATTCTACAGGAGAGAGAGAGAAAGATGAACCTGCTGATCACAAGAAATTACACTCTACAGGGGAGAGAGAGACCCGCTGACCATAAGGTCTTACACTCTACAGGAGAGAGAGGACCCCGCTGACCATAAGGTCTTACACTCTACAGAACGAGAGAGAGATAGAAAACCATGCTGACCATAAGAGCTTACACTCTACAGGAGAGTTAGAGAGAGAGAGAAAACTCTGCTGATGATAAGCGCTTACACCCTACAGGAGAGACATAGAGAGAGGGACACAGGACCCTGCTGACTATAAGAGCTTACATTTTACTAGTGAGAGAGACAATCTCGTTGATTATAGGAGCTTACACTCTACCGAAATGGTGAATTTCAGAAAATTTGACTCAACCTCGATCCTCTTTGGATCGATCTACTCCTCTCTATTTGAGGCCCTTCAGAATATTGATCTCAGGTGCTCTCTTTGCTGAAGCCTCCAAATCAGGCACCTGCTATAAGGGAACTGCAGTCTTTGACATGTTGTCTATTAAAGTCAATTGACATCTATGACACCTACTACTTATCCACTTTTTTCACAAACTCTACATCCAATCAGTGATGAAATTTGACTGTAGACAAGTTAGGGGTAAATCCTATTTTAGCTAAACAGTTAAGGTTTATAGGTTGGCTACTTGGAATTCACTGCACATAAGATGTTTAGGCTATACAGTAGGTGTCTACACAGGTATAAACTTGCATAAATGAAATCCATTCACATATGTGTCTAAAAGAAGTGAGACTCGAAAAGTCTAAAAATTACTTAAACTTCCAACTTCTAATTAAATTACTAAAGTGAAATGGTATCACTTATTTAATTCTCCAACATCATGCCTTGTGTTGTACCCGGGCAATCATATAGAGCAAATGATTTAAAGAAATTCTAATGACATTAGACTATTAGGAAGTCATTGAGATGGAAATCAGGAAAGTTATCATTAAATACTTCATTTTTTTTAACTATGAAAAACTACCTTAATATATCATTTAAAAGTTAATTCAATGCGTGTTTAAGGAGAATGTCTTAGAGTGAAAGTCAGTGAAGATTCCTACTTCTCAGAATCAAACCTTCCGATATTGGAAGGTGATGCGGTTTACAATGTTACATAATCATTCTAATGAAGTCCAATGGCTTGATACATTAGTATTAATATAATCAGCATCTATAAAAATGGTAAATTTCCCATAAAGGTCATAAATGCCAATTTTATGAAGTCTAAGACATGAGGTGAGATGGCACCAAAATGTTCCTTACTCACCATGGACACTTGCTTCCAACATGGACACTTGATGTTGAAGTATTCGATCAACTTCATCAAGACTTCAAGCATCACAGAACCCAATTTAAGATCCTTTCACACAAAACAATTATCATTAAGACCAACTCAATTAAAAGTGTAACTGTAACTGAGTCTGTAAATTAACCAAACCATCAGTAATAATTGGTAAAATAAAATATTACTATTTTTGCACTAGTTCATACAAAACATCGAAAGTTTAGCACTCCTCCTAGGAGATGTAACTAATCAAATGGGAATGTTTTATAAACTGACCTTAAAGGGGTAATTTCTTCTCAACAAGTCTTGGCTTATGTGCATTTTGATGGTATAGTCCTAACTCAATTGATTTAGCTTCATTGCTTTTTCATAGCCAAGTTAGAAGGGGGAAAATAATGAAGGTGCTGTAGGTCCTCCTTCATAATAAAGGTACTTTCATATAATACCCTGAGGATAGGGAATATAAAAGGGACAACGCCGTGCAGGATCTAAGCGCAGTATTAAAAATATCACAAAAAGTGCAAAGCTGATGCACTCACCCATCTTAGGTTGAAGGAACAGCATATTGACTCTGGGAGGAACTCCCAAACAAGGTCCTACACCCCTTATTCACCTGTGCTAATGAATTAAACTAATCAAGAGGAGTAAGTAAATCAAGTGGAATTTTGGTGCTGGCAGCAAACATCCCTCCCTTTCCCTTTGCAAAAAAGGTTTTAAAAAGACATGGCTTTTTAGTATAGTTGTATAATATACCTGATGAAGGGTTTTGCTTTTTTTAACCCGAAACGCGTTGCTTTTATTTGGTATATGTAGAATAAAAAACTTTCGTAATAAGTCATTTTAGCACATGATATCATTTTTGGAAGCGCCGGCACCAGACTGGTTTTCTGCATCTTTTGTAATAAAGGTACTGTAGGAGTTGTAGAAGACGGAAATCCTATCCATTTGTTATTACTTTATGTGTAATTGTGTACAAGTATTGAGGAAGGATATTCAAAAGGTAAAAGCGAAAATGCCATTGGACATCTGATATTGCGTCCAGCCATTTGATTGGATACATTTCCTATCAATCAGTATGCAAAGTGAGTCCATTACCTCATATTGACTGACACACGTGTGATCAGTGCTATGATTGGTGCCTAGGCATTAATAAATCCTGTATGATAAATTCTCCTAACATCCCATGCTGAAGCTTGATGCGAAACACCCATTGGGTGTGTTTTCATACATAAGTAAAATGTACTCCATGACACTGTACATTATAAGAACTTACTATGTGAACTTTCATGTAATATCACTCTGTCCTTCTTTACTTACATGTACCTTAACCCCTTCCCGACCTGTGACACAGCGTATGCGTCATGAAAGTCGGTGCCTTCCCGACCTGTGACGCATATGCTGTGTCACAGAATGATCGCGTCCCTGCAGATCGGGTGAAGGGGTTAACTCCTATTTTACCCGATCTGCAGGGAGAGGGGGAGTGGTACTTCAGCCCAGGGGGGGTGGCTTCACCCCCCCGTGGCTACGATCGCTCTGATTGGCTGTTGAAAGTGAAACTGCCAATCAGAGCGATTTGTAATATTTCACCTATGAAAATGGTGAAATATTACAATCCAGCCATGGCCGATGCTGCAATAGCATCTGCCATGGCTGGAGACCCCGATCTGCCCCCACCCCAGCCCACCGATCGCCCCCCCAGTCGTCCTTTTTGCCCCGATCTCCGTTCCGCTCCCCTCCTCCCTCCTGTCGGCTCCCCCGGTCCTCCTGTCCGCTCCCCAGGTCCTCCGATCCCCCCCCCCGTGTTCCGGTCCCACCCCCCCATACTTACCTAGCTCCGATGTCCCTCCCGGTGTCCGGCCGTCTGCTTCATGGGTGCCGCCATCTTGGAAAATGGCGGGCGCATGCGCAGTACGCCCGCCGAATCTGCAAGCCGGCAGATTCGTTCCTGCACATTTTGGTCGCTGTGATAAGTTCTATCACAGCGATCAAAATAAAAAAAATAGTGAATAAATCACCCCCTTTATCACCCCCATAGGTAGGGACAATAATAAAATACAGAAAATATAATTATTTTTGTTTTTCCATTAGGGTTAGGGTTAGGGGTAGGGTTAGGGGTAGGGTTAGGGGTAGGGTTAGGGGTAGGGTTAGGGGTAGGGTTAGGGGTAGGGTTGCACTTAGGGTTGCACTTAGGGTTGCACTTAGGGCTAGGGTTGCACTTAGGGTTGCACTTAGGGTTGCACTTAGGGCTAGGGTTGCACTTAGGGTTGCACTTAGGGTTGCACTTAGGGCTAGGGTTGCACTTAGGGTTGCACTTAGGGCTAGGGTTGCACTTAGGGTTGCACTTAGGGTTGCACTTAGGGCTAGGGTTGCACTTAGGGTTGCACTTAGGGTTGCACTTAGGGTTGCACTTAGGGTTGCACTTAGGGCTAGGGTTGCACTTAGGGTTGCACTTAGGGTTGCACTTAGGGCTAGGGTTGCACTTAGGGTTGCACTTAGGGTTGCACTTAGGGTTGCACTTAGGGCTAGGGTTGCACTTAGGGTTACACTTAGGGTTGCACTTAGGGTTGCACTTAGGGTTGCACTTAGGGCTAGGGTTGCACTTAGGGTTGCACTTAGGGCTAGGGTTGCACTTAGGGTTGCACTTAGGGTTGCACTTAGGGTTGCACTTAGGGCTAGGGTTGCACTTAGGGTTGCACTTAGGGTTGCACTTAGGGTTGCACTTAGGGCTAGGGTTGCACTTAGGGTTACACTTAGGGTTGCACTTAGGGTTGCACTTAGGGTTGCACTTAGGGCTAGGGTTGCACTTAGGGTTGCACTTAGGGCTAGGGTTGCACTTAGGGTTGCACTTAGGGCTAGGGTTGCACTTAGGGTTGCACTTAGGGTTGCACTTAGGGCTAGGGTTGCACTTAGGGTTGCACTTAGGGTTGCACTTAGGGCTAGGGTTGCACTTAGGGCTAGAATTAGGGTTAGAATTAGGGTTAGAATTAGGCTATGTGCACACGGTGCGGATTTGGCTGCGGATCCGCAGCGGATTGGTCGCTGCGGATTCGTATCAGTTTTCCATCACGTTTACAGTACCACGTAAACCTATGGAAAACCAAATCCGCTGTGCCCATGGTGCAGAAAATACAGCGCGGAAACGCTGCGTTGTATTTTCCGCAGCATGTCAATTCTTTGTGCAATTCCGCAGCGTTTTACACCTGCTCCATAATAGGAATCCGCAAGTGAAATCCACACAAAAAACACTGGAAATCCGCGGTAAATCCGCAGGTAAAGCGCAGTGCGTTTTACCTGCAGATTTTTCAAAAACTGCGGAAAAATCCACACAAATCCGCAACGTGAGCACATAGCCTTAGGGTTGGAATTAGGGGTAAGACTAGGGTTAGGGGTGTGTTGGGGTTAGGGTTGTGGTTAGGGTTGGGATTAGAGTTAGGGGTGTGTTGGGGTTAGTGTTGGAGTTAGAATTGAGGGGTTTCCACTTTTTAGGCACATCAGGGGGTCTCCAAACGCGACACGGCGCCACCATTGATTCCAGCCAATCTTGCGTTGAAAAAGTAAAATGGTGCTCTCTCCCTTCCGAGCCCCGACGTGTGCCCAAACAGTGCTTTACCCCCACATATGGGGTACCAGCGTACTCAGGAGAAACTGATCAACAACTTTTGGGGTCCAATTTCTCCTGTAACCCTTGGGAAAATAAAAAATTGCGGGCTAAAAAATTATTTTTGAGGAAAGAAAAATGATTTTTTATTTTCACGACTCTGCGTTATAAACTTCTGTGAAGCACTTGGGGGTTCAAAGTGCTCACCACACATCTAGATAAGTTCCCTTGGGGGTTTAGTTTCCAAAATGGGGTCACTTGTGGGGAGTTTCTACTGTTTAGGCACATCAGGGGCTCTGCAAACGCAACGTGATGCCCGCAGAGCATTCCATCAAAGTCTGCATTTCAAAACGTCACTACTTCACTTCCGAACTCCGGCAAGTGCCCAAACAGTGGTTTACCCCCACATATGGGGTATCACCGTACTCAGGAGAAACTGGACAACAACTCTTGGGGTCAAATTTCTCCTGTTACCCTTGGGAAAATAAAAAAATCAGGGCTAAAAAAATTTTTTTGAGGAAAGAAAACGTATTTATTATTTTCACGGCTCTGTGTTATAAACTTCTGTGAAGCACTTAGAGGTTCAAAGTGCTCACCACACATCTAGATAAGTTCCCTTGGGGGTTTAGTTTCCAAAATGGGGTCACTTGTGGGGGGTTTCTACTGTTTAGGCACATCAGGGGCTCTGCAAATGCAACGTGATGCCCGCAGAGCATTCCATCAAAGTCTGCATTTCAAAACATCACTACTTCACTTTCAAGTCCCGGCATGTGCCCAAACAGTGGTTTACCCCCACATATGGGGTATCAGCATACTCAGGAGAAACTGGACAACAAATCTTGGGGTCAAATTTCTCCTGTTACCCTTGGGAAAATAAAAAAATCAGGGCTAAAAAATTTTTTTTTGAGGAAAGAAAACGTATTTATTATTTTCACGGCTCTGCGTTATAAACTTCTGTGAAGCACTTAGGGGTTCAAAGTGCTCACCACACATCTAGATAAGTTCATTTGGGGGTCTAGTTTCCAAAATGGGGTCATTTGTGGGGGGTTTCTACTGTTTAGGCACATCAGGGGCTCTGCAAACGCAACGTGACGCCCGCAGAGCATTCCATCAAAGTCTGCATTTCAAAACGTCACTACTTCCCTTCCGAACCCCGACGTGTGCCCAAGCAGTGGTTTACCCCCACATATGGGGTATCAGCATACTCAGGAGAAACTGGACAACAACTATTGGGGTCAAATTTCCCCTGTTACCCTTGGGAAAATAAAAAATTCAGGGCTAAAAAAAATTTTTTGAGAAAAGAAAACATATTTTTTATTTTCATGGCTCTGCGTTATAAACTTCTGTGAAGCACTTGGGGGTTCAAAGTGCTCACCACACATCTAGATTAGTTCCTTGGGAGGTCTAGTTTCCAAAATGGGGTCACTTATGGGGAAGCTCCAATGTTTAGGCACACAGGGGCTCTCCAAACGCGACATGGTGTCCGCTAATGATTGGAGCTAATTTTCCATTCAAAAAGCCAAATGGCGTGCCTTCCCTTCCAAGCCCTGCCATGCACCCAAACAGTGGTTTACCCCCACATATGGGGTATCATCGTACTCAGGACAAACTGGACAACAACATTTGGGGTCCAATTTCTCCTGTTACCCTTGGGAAAATAAAAAATTCTGGGCTAAAAATCATTTTTGAGGAAAGAAAAATTATTTTTTATTTTCACGGCTCTGCGTTATAAACTTCTGTGAAGCACTTGTTGGTTTAAAGTGCTCACTATGCATCTAGATAAGTTCCTTGGGGGGTCTAGTTTCCAAAATGGGGTCACTTGTGGGGGAGCTCCAATGTTTAGGCACACAGGGGCTCTCCAAACGCGACATGGTGTCCGCTAACGATTGGAGCTACTTTTCCATTCAAAAAGTCAAATGGCGCGCCTTCCCTTCCGAGCCTTGCCATGCGCCCAAACAGTGGTTTACCCCCACATATGAGGTATCGGTGTACTCAGGAGAAATTGTCCAACAAATTTTAGGATCCATTTTATCCTGTTGCCCATGTGAAAATTAAAAAATTGAGGCTAAAAGAATTTTTTTGTGAAAAAAAAGTACTTTTTCATTTTTACGGATCAATTTGTGAAGCACCTGAGGGTTTAAAGTGCTCACTATGCATCTAGATAAGTTCCTTGGGGGGTCTCCTTTCCAAAATGGGGTCACTTGTGGGGAAGCTCCAATGTTTAGTCACACAGGGGCTCTCCAAACGCGACATGGTGTCCGCTAACGATGGAGATAATTTTTCATTCAAAAAGTCAAATGGCGCTCCTTCCCTTCCGAGACTTACCATGTGCCCAAACAGTGGTTTACCCCCACATGTGAGGTATCAGTGTACTCAGGAGAAATTGACCAACAAATTTTAGGATCCATTTTATCCTGTTGCCCATGTTAAAATTAAAAAATTGAGGCTAAAATATTTTTTTTGTGAAAAAAAAGTACTTTTTCATTTTTACGGATCAATTTGTGAAGCACCTGGGGGTTTATAGTGCTCACTATGCATCTAGATAAGTTCCTTGGGGGGTCTAGTTTCCAAAATGGGGTCACTTGTGGTGGAGCTCCAATGTTTAGGCACACGGGGGCTCTCCAAACGCGACATGGTGTCCGCTAAAGATTGGAGCCAATTTTTCATTCAAAAAGTCAAATGGCGCTCCTTCCCTTCCGAGTTCTGCCGTGCGCCCAAACAGTGGTTTACCCCCACATATGAGGTATCAGCGTACTCAGGACAAATTGGACAACAACGTTCGTGGTCCAGTTTCTCCTTTTACCCTTGGGAAAATAAAAATATTGTTGCTAAAAGATCATTTTTGTGACTAAAAAGTTAAATGTTCATTTTTTCCTTCCATGTTGCTTCTGCTGCTGTGAAACACCTGAAGGGTTAATAAACTTCTTGAATGTGGTTTTGAGCACCTTGAGGGGTGCAGTTTTTAGAATGGTGTCACTTTTGGGTATTTTCAGCCATATAGAACCCTGAAATTGACTTCAAATGTGAGGTGGTCCCTAAAAAAAATGGTTTTGTAAATTTTGTTGTAAAAATGAGAAATCACTGGTCAAATTTTAACCCTTATAACTTCCTAGCAAAAAAAAATGTTGTTTCCAAAATTGTGCTGATGTAAAGTAAACATGTGGTAAATGTTATTTATTAACTATTTTGTGTCACATAACTCTCTGGTTTAACAGAATAAAAATTCAAAATGTGAAAATTGCAAAATTTTCAAAATTTTCCCCAGATTTCCATTTTTTTCACAAATAAACGCAGAAATTATCGACCTAAATTTACCACTAACATGAAGCCCAATATGTCACGAAAAAACAATCTCAGAATTGCTAGGATCCGTTGAAGCGTTCCCGAGTTATTACCTCATAAAGGGACACTGGTCAGAATTGCAAAAAACGGCAAGGTCATTAAGGCCAAAATAGGCTGGGTCATGAAGGGGTTAAAGGGCCCTAACTTATACAGCACTGGTAATTTTAGCTTGTACCTTTTGAGCATCCTTCCCAAATACTCTGATTGAATATAATACAGGGTGATTCACTTTACCCAGGAAAATTGCTGTAATTTCTAAAAGAGACAATCTGTTGTACTGGAATTTGGACTATCCATACCTTGGTCCATGGGAAACCAATGTTTTAAAGTAGGTGTTGAAAATTTCCACCATTTGCAGTTAAGCACGCCTGAACACTCTTCCATGTTGTTAAAGTTGTTAAATGTACTCTGCAGGATGTCTGTGGTCATAGCCTGAATTTCTCTCTGTATATTCTCTAGGAGTGTCTGTAATGTTCGTGACTTGTTACTGTATAACCAACCTTTCAAATGGCCCCAAAGGAAAAAACTGGGTGTTGTTAAATCATGCTATCTTGGTGGCCACAGTCCCTTGGAGATTACTCTGTTATCAAAGAAGGCTTCAATATATGGTTTCAACGACAGATTTTGACCTCCAAACTTCTTTAGAAACTCACTTTGGCACCTCTTTAAGGACTCAGTTTTCCAATAAGTTTTCACAGTGAAAACACGCTTATCCAAACTGCATTTGTACATTGTTAACAAATGAAGAAGGACTTTGGCAGGAGTAAAATGCAAGCACCAAACAAACAATCAACATGTAGAAAGGCGTGCAGCAAGTCTCTTGTAGCGGAGATGACCAGCGGGGCAACAAGTCGGCGAGATGACTCTGCGCTAAGATGGTTCTCATCGCTGTCATAAACCAAAGTATGTACAGTCCAAATTTCAGTAGTCGACCATCTTTTTTAAAATTTACAGCAATTTTTTGGGGTAAAGTAGTGATTGAATCACCCTATACATATCTGTATTGATTTGTAGGATTCATAAAAGGGAATTTTGTTATAATCATTTTCGTACCTTTGGTGTTGTATATGTCTGACTCTTGTATGTTAACTTTCATGTTTTTAATCATTATTAGAGATGGGCGATCCTGAACATTAAAGTTTGGGGTCTGTACCGAACACCTAGTGTCTATGCATGGACCCCCAAACACAGAGTTCTCCATGAAGTCTGTGTTTTTGTTTGGGTTCATTAGACCGTATATCGGCTGTATACCATGCTGTCACCTGTGTGTTATGAAGGAACAGATGAATGACCTCGGGGAGACCAAAACATCCAACACCGCGGAGACACCATCACGTATTTCTCAACGCAGTGATCCAGAACACTGCCCCCATCCCTTATGGGAAATATGCAAACGCATGTAAAGTAAGCTGCGGAGACACCATCACGTGTTTCTCAATGCAAGCAATGAATAGCCAGGCCTTTCTCCGGGAAGGAACAACCACGGGAAGGGCAGCATCCAATAAAGGAAGACCACCTATGCCAAGCATGGTATCCATCCACAAACAGCTGTTTCAGGGTTTTTGCCCCTCATCAGTGTGGAGTAGGAAACTGGCTATTAGGAGCAGTGCCTGGTGAAAGGCTATGAAGGAACAGATAAATGACCTCGGGGAGACCAAAACATCCAACACCGCAGAGACACCATCATGTGTTTCTCAACGCAGTGATCCAGAACACTGCCCCCATCCCTTATGGGAAATATGCAAACGCATGTAAAGTAAGCTGCGGAGACACCATCACGTGTTTCTCAACACAAGCAATGAATAGCCAGGCCTTTCTCCGGGAAGGAACAACCACGGGAAGGGCAGCATCCAATAAAGGAAGACCACCTATGCCAAGCATGGTATCCATCCACAACCAGCTGGCAGGAGTAAAATGCAAGCACCAAACAAACAATCAACATGAAGAAAGGTGTGCAGCAAGTCTCTTGTAGCGGAGATGACCAGCGGGGCAACAAGTTGGCGAGATGACTGCGCTAAGATGGTTCTCATCGCTGTCATAAACCAAAATATGTACAGTCCAAATTTCAGTAATGTCGACTATCTTTTTTAAAATTTACAGCAATTTTTCGGGGTAAAGTAGTGAGTGAATCACCCTGTACATATCTGTATTGATTTGTAGGATTCATAAAAGGGAATTTTGTTATTATCATTTTCATACCTTTGGTGTTGTATATGTCTGACTCTTGTATGTTAACTTTTATGTTTTTAATCATTATTAGAGATGGGCGATCCTGAACATTAAAGTTTGGGGTCTGTACCAAACACCTAGTGTCTATGCATGGACCCCCAAACACAGAGTTCTCCATGAAGTCTGTGTTTTTGTTTGGGTTCATTAGACCGTATATCGGCTGTATACCATGCTGTCACCTGTGTGTTAGCATGAAAAAAACAGTGGCTGTTACCGGAGGTAAGTTCATTATATAAATAAATATATATTTTTTTAAATGACGCGGGGTCTTTTCCTTTCTTGGTAACCAGCGCAGGCAAAACAGACAGCTGTTTGCTGCAATGCCCAGCTGTCAGCTGTATATTGGCTGGTTATCAAAAATAGAGGGGTCCCCACCCAGTATTTTTTAATTATTTAAGTAAATAGCCCTTAATTTTTGACAACCAGCCGAGCTAAAGCAGACAACCTAAAACTTTTTTAAAATGTTCGGCCATACCCGCCGGACCAGAACATTCACAAGTTCGCCCATCTCTTATCTTTATATCCACAAGTTCGCCCATCCCTAATCATTATGTTATCCAATAAAGAATATATTTTTTCTTGATTATGAGCTTTGCGCATTTCTACATAGGTAATCAAAATTCAGTCAATCTGGAGAACTCGAACATCAAAAGAATTGTTCATTTCTATACTTTTTATTATACTGTCTGAAATATATTATCCAGATAATAGTGTAACATAATACACAGGCTGTATACCACCACTTACTGCATGGGAATGATTCATAGAATTTATCCTATAGTGGCTGAATATTGTTTACCATCCTTCACGTCCTCTCCACTATGCACACCACAGACATTACAAGTCTTATGTATCTAATCACGATGTCCCTGCCAGTTCAATTATGACAAAATCCTCAACATCCACCCAAGCTATTACATCCTGATACAGGTTACCTTGTGCCCAGCATGGCAACAGTAAAATAAGGATGGGAAGCTGCAAGCCAGGACCACTCAGCGGGGGGACGTCCTGAAGACCAGTAATGCACTGAGTCCCGCTGAGCTAGGTGTCAAAGAGAGGTTTAGTTTAAGGACTGGAACTGTCAGTCAAAAGCCTTGTAAAAATTGGCAGCTCACAGTAGGTGGATAAACCCAAACAAAGTGAGCCGCGGCTTTATTTCTAAATGTAAAGAAATCTTCCATACACTTATGATCTTTCTTACAACACCGGTAGCCTACGTACAAGACTTCACAGCCTTCCGCACAGAGAAGGAATTTATCCAAGACTTATAAATTCTCTCTACTGACTAAAGTAAAGTTTCCGGCGCAGTTTTGACAGCCATATTAGATAAACCTAGACAGTCTGCCGCGCGGGTCACAAGTTCACCAAACTGTTCTTCTTCTCATTAAATCTAATCATAATTTAGCGTTAGAGAGCAGAAATAATATTCTTTAAACATTAATGGCACAAATTTGCTCAATATGGTCTGTGAATGAACCGTCCGCTGTCAGGAATGAGTTTTAAAAATATATCTGTAAAATATTCACAAGGATAATTGCATTAAAGATGGAGAAGAAACTTAATAGTTTTTTTTTTCGCCACAAGCTGGCACTAGGAAACTTTTTGTTATATTGTATCAGATTCTGTTCCTCTGTGAAAAGGCTGCATCTTTCAGAAGTGGAAATATATGAACAGTCTGTATGTCCTATCACATAGAGATGTCATTTTTGCAAAGCGTCGTCGTGACTGCCATATCCATGGGGCATTTGTGGGGCTCGATTTGAGAGGATTAGTGCATTTGACAATGCTGTCTGTTGCCCTAAGGCTACGGTTTTAATCATCAACTTAGCTAATGTATCCTTTACAGCATAATGAATGTAAAACTCAAGTGTCAGACCTGAAATAAATCTATCACGTCTGGACTGCTTTTTTATACCATAAGTGAAAGAACTAAACTAAAGGAATGATCATATGGGATGGAACAATCCGTCTCAAATCTGCAACATATCCCACATGGTGCATGTTGATTTTGTTGCAGATTTGTAGCAGAAATCTCTGGAGATGATAATCCTGTACGTTGAAAAGGGTCAGATTTTCATTGGAAATCTACAGCAGATTCTTCAAATTCCTGCTGCAAAACTGGCATTGTTTGTCATCCACTGTGAATTTTCTGTGCGTGAATGAGAAAGGAAAATCTGCGGCATTTCCGTCCCATGTGGATGCACCTTAACTGTTTCATGAAATGTAGCATTACTAGATAGATAGAAAGAAAGGAATGTAGCAGCCTCTGCAAGCGCTAAAGTATATGGAAACATTGACTAGGGTTAGGGTTGGGGCTAGATCTAGGGTAGGGTTGGGCTAGGGATAGGGATGGGCTAGGGTTAGGGTTGGGGATAGGATTAGGGTTAGGGTTAGGGTTGGGGCTAGGGTTGGGGCTAGGGTTGGGGTTAGGGTTGTGTTGGGGTTAAGGTTATGGTTAGGGTTATGGTTGTGGTTATGGTTGGGATTAGGGTTAGGGGTGTGTTAGGGTTAGGGTTGTGGTTAGAGTTATGGTTAGGGTTGGGATTAGGGTTACGGGTGTGTTGGGGTTAGGGTTGTGGTTAGGGCTGAATTTAGGGTTAGGGATGTGTTGGGGTTAGGGTTGGAGCTAGAATTGGGGGGTTATTTAGGTACCCCAGGGGGTCTCCAAACGCATCATGGTGCCCACCATTGATTCCAGCCAATTTTGCATTCAAAAAGTCAAACGGTGCTCCCTCCCTTCTGAGCCTTGCCGTGCACCCAAACAGTGGCTTTTCCCCACATACGGGGTATCGGCGTATGCAGGAGAAATTGCACAACAAATTTTGTGGTCGATTTTCTCCTGATACCCTTGTGAAAATAAAAAAAATTGCTTCCAAAATGATCTTTATGTGAAAGTAAAATGTTCATTTTTTCCTTCCACATTGCTTTAATTCTTGTGAAGCACCTGAAGGGTTAATAAACTTCTTGAATGTGGTTTTGCGCACCTTGAGGGGTGCAGTTTTTAGAATGATGTAACTTTTGGGTATTTTCTGTTATATTTTGTTTGGAAAAATGAGAAATCGCTGGTCAACTTTTAACCTTTATAACGTTCTAACAAAAAAAAATTATGTTTCCAAAATTGTGCTGATGTAAGTAAAGTTGACATGTGGGAAATGTTACTTATTAACTATTTTGTGTGACGCCGCTCTCTGATTTAAGATTTCAAAAATTAAAATTTTGAAAATTGCTAAATTTCAAAATTTTTGCCAAATTTCCTTTTTTTTTACCATAAATAAACACAAGTTATATTGAAGAAATGTTACCACTAACATGGAGTACAATATGTCACGAAAAAATAATCTCAGAATCAGTGGGATACGTCGAAGCGTTCCAGAGCTATAACTTCATTAAGTAACAGTGGTCAGAATTGTAAAAATTGGCTTTGTCATTAAGTACCAAATTGGCTCTGTCACTAAGGGGTTAAGAACATTTTATTTTTACTTTTTGCATGCTTCAATAGTCTCCATGGTAGACTAGAAGCTGCACTTGTCCGTTCGGCTCTGCTACATACAGGCGATGATCAGATCGCCTGTATTTAGCAGAAATGCTCACTTGTAATGAGTGCAGACCATAAATAGCATTAAGGTCATATGTGTTCTCGGTTTGTGGGTTGCAAACCTTTACTTTGAATGGACAGTCCTTTGTTTGCACAAGACTATTTCCATCCATGGTAGCATTGCTGGATGTTATCAGCTTATTTTTGCATATTTTTTCATTTACATTGCTCACATACACAGTACCTGCAGATTTCACATACTACTGCCTCTTGATTCCATACTTCTAATAATTGTCATTTACTCTTTAACCTTTCCTTAGTGATGTTTAAAAGTCTTGGAGAGCGTCATATATCTTTTTTCTTTCAAGCCAGATTTAAAGCTTTTTTTAGGCCCCTTTGCCCTATGATAGGACTCCAATATCTTTGGCATTGAATTTGTGCGAAAAAAAGAGTATTCTGATCATAGATTCTCAAGAAGGTTAAATATAAATTAGTCATAAAGCCGAGGAAACAGAGAGGAAACGATTCAACTGTATGATTAACTCTAATTTGAAGTGTTTAATCCTATCTGTGTTTAATTAATTAAGACGAGTATCTTTCTTGTCTATTTTTTTTATTTCTTTTTTTTTTTTAACAATCCTCGCTACATAAAATTTCAGACGTGAATGTGTAACTTGCTTTGCCGTGTTAGAGATCTGAGAAATGTTTAAGACAACAAAGTATCATTTGATAGTTGTGTTTATCTGAGAATCCGCTCTCCTTCCTGTCTTTCATGTGCGGTGGGTTTGTTTAATCAATTATTAATCAAAGTTCTGGTATTCTTCTTACATGTTTAGGTGAAATTAGATGAGGATTTCACTTCCCTTATTATATAAACTGAGTTAGGTGGAAACATTTCGCAAACTATACTTAAAAGAAAATGTTCAAAAAATATATATATTTTTTTCAAATATTGAAAAAATTGGATTTGTTTTTAGATCTAAATATACAGGAAGATGACCAAGGGTTTTATGGAATTTCCACATAGCATGGGATTTAATAACATAATAAAATAACTAGAGATAAGCAAAAAGGGTTTGCACTATTCTGGTCCAGTATCCACTTTGTTACTCCATTGCATCCGGACCAGGGCAGTGTGAACTTCCCCCCACTGGCGCTCGAATTCCGGAGTCTTGGGCATCTCCAGCAATTACGTTATCACAAAAGGTATCCAGGATGGTTGTATTCAGGTACGAACCATGAACATGTACTGCCCTGATCCAGCTGCCATGGAGTACCAAAGTAGACTGGGGTAGTGTGAAACTCACCTTTCAAACCCCCTATCATTACAGTGCTGCCTCTCCTGTGTTCCTCGCTGGTCCTGTAGTGATTATGTTTTGCACACAGTCCACGTGACAGCTGCAACCAATCACTGGCCCAAGTGTTGATGCTAGTATGTACATCAGACAGAGATTGGCTGCAGTAGTTGTATAAATGATGTATGGCCTTTTTCTGGAGCGGAAGGGACCAACAGAGTAGCAGTGCTGGAATAGAGAGGGAAGTGGAGGGTTAGTCATGTTTATTTTATTCTGCTATCACATTACTTGCAAATTTAATAAAATCCCAGACAACCACTTAAAATGGATTTTGGTTGAATATATACAAATGAGACAAAGTATTTTAGTTTAATGAGATTTTCCAACCCTATAACATTTTTACAAAACATCACCAATGAAATAAAAAATGACAAAGGACTAATATTTGCTTTACTAAGCCCCTTAAACAACATTCCTACAATGAGTTTTAGGTGAGTTTTTGACCCGGCATATTTTAAAAAAAAAAGGAGTAACCTATCTTACATAATGGGCGTAGAAATGGTGCAGAAAATCTCAACCTCAAATACTCAACAAAAGCTCATTGTGGGTATGTAGCCTAACGCTCCTGTGCTAATGCTTTTCAGTCTCTGTGCATTTGGTTCCAACAATGTTATGTTGACACAATGTGTGACGGATACACCCAATCATTGGCTGGTGCCGTAGTGACTCTTCATAACGATAGCCTGGGATTGGCTGCAGATGTCACATTTCGACATGACACGTCATTACTTGATCCCAGCAAACAGAGACTGGTTGGGTACCAGGTGTGTATCAGCACAGAAGTAGCGGAGATTGTTAGTTGACTATTTTTGTAAACACGTAAAAGGGTTGTCCAGGACTTTAACATTGATGGACTAACCTTAGGAAAGTTCATCAATGTCTCTGACCAGTGGAGATGTGACATCGTCACTCCGACGATTAACTGTTCCTGATGTCGTCGGGGCCGAAACTTCTCAGCTCCGTCGATGGAAAGGTGGACGAATTTGGACTATTGATTTGAATAATATGGTTGGAAAACTTCTTTAAGAATACAGTCTTGCCCTTTTAGATGTATCATCTTGAAAAGTTTAAGATGTTGAACTTCAAATTTTATTAATGAAGGAAATTTTCATTTAAAGTGATTGTTAGAGAAAAATATGTTTATTTTTCCTAGAAAAAACAGGGAGTCTTTTCTTTTGGCTGTGTCTGGTATTGTATCATCCTCATGCAAGTTGATGCTTATCATAAAAATAGCCCTAAGACATTGAGGTGATAAAAGAGATGAACAGACACATAATTAATAACAATGGTCAGTCTGCCTTGGAAAAATTAGGAACTACAGAAACATGATTGACCAACTTTATGGGGCTCAGGACACCCAGAACAGCTTATTTTTAAAATCAGTCTGTGTCATTGGACCTGAACTGATCAGATTTTTCGATATTTGTCATTAAAATTTCATGAAAACATTTTTTTGACAAACATTTTTGAAGATTAGCCTTCATGCAACTAGATTTTTTTCCAAAGATTATTTTCTCTTGTTTGGTTTTTCTTGGGATCACTAGACATTAGAGGCTGGTGGATGAATCTGTGCAGGATAAAGTTTCAGCCAAATTTCCTGAAATTACGCAATTCCACAGAAATTCAAATGCAAAGCACACACAAAAATTTGCCCAGCAGCATTTCACACACTGCTGAAAAATCAGAAAGCAGGTTAATAATTTTGTGGCCTCGTAATGTCTTTCTGCTATGACTTCACATCACAGTTTATCGAGTGCATCATCATCATACCTTTTACAGTGGTGGTCAGTATCTAGTTAATCAGAGATCAATGGTCCCCAATGGAGCACCCGGCTGTGGGTGCACAATTCCAGATTCTGGGTCCAGATTCACAGAGTAATTGGATAATATATATTATAATGAAAAAAAAAACGTATTATTATTGTGGGGTCTCTCTTTCAATTTTCCAAACAGTTAGAAGCTTTCTAGTATTGGGACTTGCTCCAAATTTATTTCATGCAAATCAAATTTCTGTGGAAGATTTGGCAAAACCAGCAAATTCGACTTTCAAACGGTTCATTCATCTCTAGCTGATATTCATAAGATGGATCACCTAAATTTTATGTATTGTTTTCCAATGAGAGCATCATGAAAACTTGAGGATCCATAGAAACTAGTCAACAGTTCCCTGGCAGGGCACTTCGGATAATGGCAGTAACACTCAGCTTACTCGAAGTGCATGGAATGGGGTACACAACAATTTAGCAAATTTGAGTTGTCTCAATCATTTATTCACTAGTAGTGAAGAGATTATGAGAAGGTTGTGTGTGGTTTATACAATGGTCTTCAAATTGGGCATCATAATAGAGATGCTCTTGGAATGTCAAAACTTTAGGAACCACTATTCTAGAGACTTCAATCTTTGGGTTCATATTTGCCTCTCTTACCATACTCCTTACTGTACATCCAAGTTTTAGTCTCACGGAATTGCACTTCCCTTATGGCAAATTTTTCAGGGAGCCCATGGCTAGAACGAAGGGTATTAGAGCAGTCAGCCATATCTGTCTGAGGAGCTGATCAGGTTGTAGGTTCTAGAATTTGAAGAGCAATTCCATTCAGTGCAATTCCATGAGTGATCATTGCAAGCTTCAATCAATGAGAATCGGAAAAGCAATCATTTTGGTAAGAGAAGCCTTTGGCTTGCCACTAGAAGTGGCAATAATTTTGACCCAATATTCTTAAGGATGCAAAATTCTTAAAGTACATGAATGATATATTTTCTATATGATAAGAAATATCCCTTACCAGTAATATGATACATTTTGTTTCTGTTTTTACTAATTTTTTCCAGGAAGTGCTAATAATTCTGGAGTTAACAATTTAAATATAAGAGCTATTGATAGTTGAATATTCCCTTTTGTGGGACCAGTGGATGATTGGGTTGAGAACAAAGACACACGAGGATCTGCCAGGATTTGGCAGGGACAAAAACGACAGCTACAAAAATCTCCACTGCTACTAATTAGCAACACTGAACTGTGGGTATGGCAGTATATTTTAATGTGAGAAGGATTTCTGCAGTAACCATGGCACAAAAACTGCTCCATCGCTGACCCCGGTGGCACCGTAAGCTGCATATTGCAATAATTCTGTAAATTACCGTCCTTTCTTATACAGTAACTTTGAGTTAATTAGTAATTTAACATTCCGCTTCGCTATTAAATGTCTTCTTTGCATTATATTATGTTGTTTCATGGGCTTACCTTAACACTAATAGGGTTTTGCTATATTTTCTCAAAACAGTAACAGTAAAATAAAAATGAGCAGGAAAAATTAATTAGTTATCTCTTACCTTTGATTTGCCTGTTATTAACAATTAAGCCATGATCTACTGTTTCAAAGGAGTGTCTGAGGTTACGCACTGATGAAGTCCGTACTTTGTGTGCTGCAGTTCAGGGGAAAAGGTAAATGGAGTGGCTTAGTATTAAAGCTACAAACACTTTTAGGTTCTGGAAGACAGATCAAAATTCGGAAGCAAAAAGTCTCTGCTGTCAAAATGTTATTTATTTATTTTTTTTAGCAAATAATTTTTGCATTTTTTTAATAAATTTATTTTTCTACTTTCTCCAGGTTATCTTCTTTGAACAAATCTTTATATCTCTAGTACTTTTTTGGGGATAGGGGGGCTCAGATATATTTGGGTATGAAGAATATCCCCATCCACACTGCTATTCTTGCTTTTAAAAACACTGGAAGCAAAATAGACTTTCAAATGTATGGATCCGGATGCAAGTCAATGGGATGAATGAAAACAGATATGTCATTGATGTCATGTTTCTGTTATGAACCTTAAAGGAGTTGTCCGGAATTATTTTATTTTTTTCTCATTGGGTCTCCATGCATGGGTTGGAACTGTCACACGGCCGTGACACATGCAGCTGTGGCCCGGAACCGCTGATCATCGGGAGCGATCCAGGAAGCCGGGTTCCTGATGCAGCTTATTCGGTAAGCGCTATAGCTTGCCGAATAAGGAGGGAGCTGAACATATTCGCTCTTCTCTAGTAGTAACTAGCCCCCATGTTAGTTCTTAGTCCCATGAGAAAAAAAATAAAATAATCCTGGATAACTCCTTTAAGCTTCATAACAGAAAAATGACATCAATAAAATATCTGTTTTCATTCATCCCATTGACTTGACTTTCAACATCCAGCATCGGTGCCATCCCAGCGACTGACACCGGAAAGCTGCCGGAGAGAATAAAGCTCATTTTCTCCCCACATCGTTTGGCTAAGTGAAGGTTAGTAACGCCAATAACTTGCAGATTAACCCAATCTCTGGATGTCTGAAAAGCAAGATATCTTGCCATCTCTCTATTTGCTGAAAACGGAATACCCCTTTAATAATAATACATCAGCTCACTAACAAATTCTTCATGTTTTTAGACTTTTTAAAAAAAAACCAAAAAAAAAACACCTAATTATTAATAAAATAAAAACAAATAAAATGGAAGAAATAAACCCTCTTCAATAAAAAAGCCTCAAGAGAATTCTCCTTAAATAAGAGCTCACTACCATTATGATGGCACTTCCAACTGAGCATCAACATTCCATAAAAAATTCATTCTTGCTTTAAGAGATTTGAGCTTTTTTCCCTGTCCTCTCTATTGTTAGACAAATTGAAGTAGGCACTGTCAAGGACTACGGCGGTGAACTGAGAATTTATTTACTCATTCGATTCCAATATTGAGAGAATCTAGTCTCTCCGTTCAAAGGGTAGAACAACAATGCGCGTGACATCGGGTCAGCCGGCACTTCATAGCTACCTGTGAGATAGAATTGTTCTCCTAGAGATAGGAAGTGACTGAAACCCCTTTTTGTCATCAATGTCTATTATGATTGATGGCTGTATGGTCACATTGAATATGCCCTTTTTAAATAATTCACAATGTCATCACCATAGTCCTATTTTATAACTAGCCTGCTATTTTTACCTTTGTTCATTTGCTATTCGAAGGTTATATAAATTAGGTACTTCGCAGAATTTTCAAAAATGTAAAAGCTCTTAGCAGAAATAAAAAAAAATAATGTTTAAAAAAAGTAATCAAAATCAATTAATTCAATTTGGTATATTTGGGTATCAATGAAAATTGAACATCAAAATATGTCAATGAGTTAAAAGTGGGTTTTTTCAATAATTTGTTAAAAAATGAAATTCATTTTACATTTGGTGATTAGATTACAATACCACAAATCATTTGATGATTCAGCAGGCTTCAAAAAAAGAGTGAAATATTGAATAAAAACTCTCATCGAAGTTGTAGTTCTAATGATGACACATGGACGGAAAAGAGACATCCTGTTTCTATGTAGATTTTCAAAGGATTCAGCTGGTCTGTTTTTAATCATGTGATATCATAGACCTAATGGAAATAATAATTAACTGGGTAGAAAGGCAAAATGAGCAATTGAAAGTTCACAGTGCTTATATAATATGATGATTGCAATATATTAAGAGGATAAAAATTTTAATAGGAGGAGTGCTTCTTTAAGGATCAGGTAACATGTAAAAAGGTCTTTCTGTAAGGGCATGTGCACACGACTTCTTTTTCAGTGGCTTCGAAAACCACCTGAAAAAGCATTAAGTAAACATGTAAAATAATGAACATATGAATATCTGTGTAAAAAGAAAGACTTGCCATTCATATGCTCATTATTTTGAGTGTCTTTTAACCGCTCCAGGTTTTAAAAGATGTCAATTGGTTAAAAGAAGTGACCTGACCATTTTCCGGTCTGAAGGCACTTTTTAGTAGAAGTCAATTGGAAGGCTCAAAAGTTGCCCTGGTGTCTTTTTGAACATTTTTTGTTTCAAAAACTGCCAGTGTTTTCTTCGTTGCTCAGCGGAGTTAAATGGTGTCATTGGAGTGGGCTAACAGCACGCGCATGCTCCCTGACTCTTAAAAGGCCAGTGCGCACTACTAAACATGTCTCCAACCAATAGCAGGGACACGTTTTTGATATAAGGCATCCTCACTGATTGAGAGGTGCCTTAGCAACTTATTTAGTCTTTGTGTTTCCTGCTACTTAGTTGTAAGGTTCCCGTGATCTTGATTCGGTCTGCTATGTCAGTTCCTATCTCAGTCCACCCTGCTATACCCATACCCAAATCTGTCCTGCCTGTGCCTAGTCCAGATTCTGATTCATCTGACCTGTACCTGTGCCACTTACCTACCCAGTCTGAACGTGCACCTGTGTAGCTGCTACTTTGATCCCATACTGTGACCATCCCGTATTTCTGTTCCAGTCCTGTTTGTGCCATACCATCCAGCTAGTAATTTACTTATTGGTCCTGCTCCCCTGTCTCCCATGGGCATTAGCTCCCTCAGCTCCATGGGTACATCCTGACGTAGCAACTTGGGTTCACCTGGAGCCAAGTCTAACCCCACCATCAGGGGCTCAAGCGAAGAGTCAAGTGCTTGCTTAGTTACGCCCCTCCAGGCTCCCCCCGGACCGTGGCACAGTCGTTTCACAAACACATACGTAACAGTTTGTTTAATATAATTGTCTATAGAGTTTCTGAAGGTGCTAAAATAAAAAAGCCAAAGGACAGAAAAAAGTAAAACCGAGTTTTATTTGATGGATTTTTTATCCTTCAGTCTTAAAATACGGTATACAAAAAAACATTTTAAACCTTGCAACTTCTTTATACTTTACACTTTATTTTTCATTCTAAATTATATCCTATTGCTTTCACTTTTTACAGTCCATCCATAACTGGGTTCAAGGTTCCAGTTGCCCTTGAAACATTACATTTTTCTCCCTTTTTTCACATCAGACATGTGACCTAACACCTTAGTCCCAAATGTCTAGCTAATTTGGATTCTCACAATAAACTGCTCTTGTAGCTAGAAACTGATAGAATTCTTAGGCCAGGTTCAGATTTGTCCCAAAATCTACATCAAACATAACTTCACATTTGCTTTCAATATTCTTACTATAAGTTTCATTGGAAAATCTACTTTGCTGTAAACGGTGAGTTTTTGAAGTGTTTTTCTTTTATTTTCTGATGTGATGTTGAAAACATCTCTGTGAAAATTTTTTTACGTCTTCAAGTAATGCCTTTCTTGTGAAATCTTCTCCAGACTTTATGCTGTTGAATCAAAAAGAAAAGTTTCAAAACTCTTATGTGAAAAAAAGAAATCTCTCAAAAATGAAATGTTCAAGGGTCTGGAGAAACCCCCAAATGTAATATATCTAAGATGTGGAAAGAAAAACAACTAATACTCACCTAAACCCTCATCTCTGCTGCTGAATGTCCCCTGAATAGTGAATCTTCTTTCCGCCACCACGCACTGGATCCCTGGGCATTTTCATACCGGATTTCTGACTGTGACTAAGCCTGGGTCATCTGTTATGACCCCAATGGCAGAGGGTCTCAGGAATAATGCTAAGTCTGTAAATACAGAAAACCAGCTCATAGGGCAGTGGTAACTAGGCTGACCATATAACTAATCCTAGCACCACAAATACCAGCAGCCGGGGAACGTTCCTACGTTGATCCTAGACGTCTCGCGCCAGCCGGAGAGCTAACTACCCCTAGAAGGGAAAAGAAAGACCTTTCTTGCCTCCAGAGGAAATACCCCAAAAAGTTGGATAGAAGCCCCCCACAAATAATAAAGGTGAGGTAAGAGGAAAAGACAAACATAAGAATGAGCTAGGTATTTAGCAAAGAGAGGCCCACTAGCTAATAGCAGAATATAGAAAGATAACTTATATGGTCAGCAAAAAATCCTATCAAAAATATCCACACTGGAAATTCAAGAACCCCCGAACTGTCTAACGGCCCGGGGGGAGAACACCAGCCCCCTAGAGCTTCCAGCAAGGTCAGGAATCACATTTAGTACAAGCTGGACAAAAATGATAGCAAACAAATAATCCAAAAAACAAAGAAGCAAGACTTAGCTTAATTTAGCACGAACCAGGACCAGCAAACAGGAGCAAACAGAATGTGTCTGATAACACCGGTGCCAGGCACTGGACTAAGGTTCCAGGAGGTTTATATAGCAACACCCCTGAAGTAACGACCCAGCTGGGTGTAAACAGAGGGAAGGAAATCCCAGAGTCATATCACTAGTAACCACTAGAGGGAGCCAAAAAAGTCTAATTCACAACAGTACCCCCCCCTTAAGGAGGGGTCACCGAACCCTCACCAAGACCACCAGGGCGATCAGGATGAGCAACGTGAAAGTCACGAACTAAATCGGCCGCATGCACATCAGAGGCAACCACCCAGGAATTATCCTCCTGACCATAACCCTTCCACTTGACCAAATACTGAAGCCTCCGCCTGGAGAGACGAGAATCCAAGATCTTCTCCACCACGTACTCCAACTCGCCCTCAACCAACACCGGAGCAGGAGGCTCAGCAGAAGGAACCACAGGCACAACGTAGCGTCGCAACAAAGACCTATGGAACACGTTATGAATGGCAAACGAAACCGGAAGATCCAAGCGAAAGGACACTGGATTAAGGATTTCCAATATCTTGTAAGGACCGATGAAGCGAGGCTTAAATTTAGGAGAGGAGACCTTCATAGGAACAAATCGAGAAGACAGCCACACCAAATCCCCAACACGAAGTCGGGGACCCACACCGCGGCGGCGGTTGGCAAAACGCTGAGCCTTCTCCTGTGACAATTTTAAGTTGTCCACCACATGATTCCAGATCTGCTGCAACCTATCCACCACAGAATCTACTCCAGGACAGTCAGAAGGCTCCACATGTCCCGAGGAAAAACAAGGATGGAAACCAGAGTTGCAGAAAAATGGCGAAACCAAAGTAGCGGAACTAGCCCGATTATTTAGGGCAAACTCAGCCAATGGCAAGAAGGTCACCCAATCATCCTGATCTGCCGAAACAAAACACCTCAAGTAAGCTTCCAGAGTCTGATTAGTTCGCTCAGTTTGTCCATTAGTCTGAGGATGAAAGGCAGACGAGAACGATAAATCAATGCCCATCCTAGCACAAAAGGATCGCCAGAACCTGGAAACAAACTGGGATCCTCTGTCAGACACAATATTCTCAGGAATGCCGTGTAAACGAACCACATTCTGAAGGAACACAGGAATCAGATCGGAAGAGGAAGGCAGCTTAGGCAAAGGCACCAAATGGACCATTTTTGAAAAGCGATCACATACCACCCAGATGACAGACATACCCCGAGACACCGGGAGATCAGAAATGAAATCCATGGAAATATGTGTCCAAGGCCTCTTCGGGACAGGCAAGGGCAAGAGCAACCCGCTGGCATGGGAACAGCAAGGCTTAGCTTGAGCACAAGTCCCACAGGACTGCACAAATGACCGTTCATCCCGTGACAAGGAAGGCCACCAAAATGACCTAGCCACCAGATCTCTGGTGCCAAAAATTCCCGGATGACCTGCCAACACCGAGGAATGAACCTCGGAAATGACTCTGCTGGTCCACTTATCAGGAACAAACAGTCTGTCAGGTGGACAAGAGTCAGGTCTACCAGCTTGAAATCTCTGCAACACACATCGCAAATCAGGAGAAATGGCTGACAAAATAACTCCTTCTTTAAGAATACCAACAGGTTCTGTGACTCCAGGAGAGTCAGGCACAAAGCTCCTTGAAAGAGCATCAGCTTTCACATTCTTTGAACCTGGTAAATACGAGACCACAAAGTCAAAACGGGAGAAAAACAATGACCAGCGGGCCTGTCTAGGATTCAAGCGTTTAGCAGACTCGAGATACATCAAATTTTTGTGATCAGTCAAGACCACCACACGATGCTTAGCACCCTCAAGCCAATGACGCCACTCCTCAAATGCCCACTTCATGGCCAGTAATTCCCGATTGCCAACATCATAATTCCGCTCAGCAGGCGAAAACTTCCTAGAGAAGAAAGCACATGGTCTCATTACCGAGCAACCAGGGCCTCTCTTTGACAAAACGGCCCCTGCCCCAATCTCAGAAGCATCCACCTCGACCTGAAAGGGAAGTGAGACATCAGGCTGGCACAAAACAGGCGCCGAAGTAAACCGGCGCTTCAACTCCTGGAACGCCTCCACGGCTGCAGGAGCCCAGTTAGCAACATCAGAACCTTTCTTGGTCATATCCGTCAAAGGTTTAACAACGCTAGAAAAATTAGCGATAAAACGACGGTAGAAGTTAGCAAAACCCAAGAACTTCTGAAGACTCTTAACTGACGTGGGTTGAGTCCACTCATGAATAGCTCGGACCTTGACTGGGTCCATCTCCACAGCACAAGGGGAAAAAATAAACCCCAAAAAGGGAACTTTCTGTACTGCAAAGAGACACTTTGAGCCTTTAACAAACAAGGCATTCTCACGCAAAACCTGAAACACCATCCTGACCTGCTCCACATGTGAATCCCAATCTTCAGAGAAAACCAGAATATCGTCCAGATAAACAATCATACATTTATCCAGATACTTCCGGAAAATATCATGCATAAAGGACTGAAATACTGAGGGAGCATTAGAAAGCCCAAAAGGCATCACCAAGTACTCAAAATGACCTTCGGGGGTATTAAATGCAGTCTTCCATTCATCACCTTGCTTAATGCGCACAAGGTTGTACGCACCACGAAGATCTATCTTGGTGAACCACTTGGCACCCTTAATCCGGGCAAACAAGTCCGACAAGAGAGGCAAAGGATACTGAAATTTTACAGTGATTTTATTCAGTAGCCGATAGTCAATACAAGGTCTCAAAGATCCGTCCTTCTTGGCCACAAAAAAGAATCCCGCACCAAGAGGGGAAGAGGATGGACGGATATGCCCCTTCTCCAGAGACTCCTTGATATATGAACGCATTGCGGCATGCTCAGGTACTGACAGATTAAATAATCTTCCCTTAGGAAATTTACTACCTGGAATCAAATCTATGGCGCAGTCACAGTCCCTATGAGGAGGCAGAGCACTAGATCTGGACTCACTGAATACATCCTGATAATCAGACAAATACTCAGGAACTTCCGAAGGAGTAGAGGAAGCAATAGACACCGGCGGGGAATCAGTATGAATTCCCTGACAGCCCCAACTTGACACAGACATTGCCTTCCAATCCAGGACTGGATTGTGGGTCTGTAACCATGGCAGACCCAAAACGACCAAATCATGCATTTTATGCAGAACAAGAAAACGAATCACCTCCCGATGTTCAGGAGTCATGCACATGGTCACCTGCGTCCAAAACTGCGGTTTATTTTCCGCCAGGTGAGGATATAGAAAAAGACAGACGCTCCAGAGTAAAATCACTAATGACCACTAGAGGGAGCAAAAAGCAAAATCACAACAGTACCCCCCCCTTAGTGAGGGGTCACCGAACCCTCACCACGACCACCAGGGCGATCAGGATGAGCGGCGTGAAAGGCACGAACTAAATCGGCCGCATGAACATCAGAGGCGACCACCCAGGATCTTCCTGACCATAGCCCTTCCACTTGACCAGGTACTGAAGCCTCCGCCTGGAGAGACGAGAATCCAAGATCTTCTCCACCACGTACTCCAACTCGCCCTCAACCAACACCGGAGCAGGAGGCTCAGCAGAAAGAACCACAGGCACAACGTACCGCCGCAACAAGGACCTATGAAACACGTTGTGGATAGCAAACGACACAGGAAGATCCAGGCGAAAGGATACAGGATTAAGAATTTCCAATATCTTGTAAGGATCAATAAAACGAGGTTTAAATTTGGGAGAGGAAACCTTCATAGGAACAAAGCGGGAAGAAAGCCACACCAAATCCCCAACACGTAGTCGGGGACCCACACCGTGGCGGCGGTTGGCAAAGCGCTGAGCCCTCTCCTGTGACAACTTCAAGTTGTCCACCACAAGATTCCAGATCCGCTGCAACCTATCCACCACAGAATCCACCCCAGGGCAGTCAGAAGGTTCCACATGACCCGAAGAAAAACGAGGGTGGAAACCAGAGTTGCAGAAAAACGGCGAAACCAAGGTGGCGGAACTAGCCCGATTATTAAGGGCAAACTCAGCTAACGGCAAGAAGGTCACCCAATCGTCCTGATCAGCAGAGACAAAACACCTCAAATAAGCCTCCAAAGTCTGATTAGTTCGCTCCGTCTGTCCATTAGTCTGAGGATGGAAAGCAGACGAAAACGACAAGTCAATGCCCATCCTACTACAAAAGGATCGCCAGAATCTGGAAACGAACTGGGATCCTCTGTCTGACACAATATTCTCAGGGATGCCGTGCAAACGAACCACGTTCTGGAAAAACACAGGAACCAGATCGGAAGAGGAAGGCAGCTTAGGCAAAGGAACCAAATGGACCATCTTGGAGAAGCGATCACATATCACCCAGATAACAGACATGCCCTGAGACACCGGAAGATCAGAAATGAAATCCATGGAGATATGTGTCCAAGGTCTCTTAGGGACAGGCAAGGGCAAGAGCAACCCGCTGGCACGAGAACAGCAAGGCTTAGCTCGAGCACAAGTCCCACAGGACTGTACAAATGACCGCACATCCCTAGACAAGGAAGGCCACCAAAAGGATCTGGCCACCAGATCTCTGGTGCCAAAAATTCCTGGGTGACCTGCCAACACCGAGGAATGAACCTCGGAAATGACTCTGCTGGTCCACTTATCAGGCACAAACAGTCTGTCAGGTGGACAAGAATCAGGCCTATCAGCCTGATATCTCTGCAACACACGTCGCAGATCTGGAGAAATAGCTGACAAGATAATACCATCCTTAAGAATACCAACAGGTTCAGCGACTCCAGGAGCATCAGGCACAAAGCTCCTGGAAAGAGCATCGGCCTTCACATTCTTTGAACCTGGTAAATACGAGACAACAAAGTCAAAACGGGAGAAAAACAATGACCAGCGGGCCTGTCTAGGATTCAGGCGTTTAGCAGACTCGAGATACATCAGATTTTTGTGATCAGTCAAGACCACCACACGATGCTTAGCACCCTCGAGCCAATGACGCCACTCCTCAAATGCCCATTTCATGGCCAACAACTCCCGATTGCCCACATCATAATTTCGCTCCGCAGGCGAAAACTTCCTAGAGAAAAAGGCGCAAGGTCTCATAACAGAGCAACCAGGGCCTCTCTGCGACAAAACGGCCCCTGCTCCAATCTCTGAAGCATCCACCTCAACTTGAAAGGGAAGCGAGACATCAGGCTGGCACAAAACAGGCGCCGAAGTAAACCGACGTTTCAACTCCTGGAAAGCCTCCACGGCAGCAGGAGCCCAATTAACCACATCGGAGCCCTTCTTGGTCATATCCGTCAAAGGTTTCACAATGCTAGAAAAGTTAGCGATAAAACGACGGTAGAAGTTAGCCAAACCCAAGAACTTCTGAAGACTCTTAACTGACGAGGGCTGAGTCCAATCAAGAATAGCTCGGACCTTGACTGGGTCCATCTCCACAGCAGAAGGGGAAAAAATGAACCCCAAAAAGGGAACCTTCTGTACACCAAAAAGACACTTTGAGCCCTTGACAAACAAAGAATTTTCACGCAAAATTTTAAAGACCATCCTGACCTGCTCCACATGCGAGTCCCAATTATCAGAAAAAAACCAGAATATCATCCAGATAAACGATCAGAAATTTATCCAGATAGTTCCGGAAAATGTCATGCATAAAGGACTGAAAAACTGAAGGGGCATTAGAGAGCCCAAAAGGCATCACCAAGTACTCAAAATGACCTTCGGGCGTATTGAATGCGGTTTTCCATTCATCCCCTTGCTTAATGCGCACAAGGTTGTACGCACCACGAAGGTCTATCTTGGTAAACCACTTGGCACCTTTAATCCGGGCAAACAAGTCAGACAACAGCGGCAAAGGATACTGAAATTTGACAGTGATCTTATTTAAAAGCCGATAGTCAATACAAGGCCTCAAAGATCCGTCCTTTTTAGCCACAAAAAAGAATCCCGCACCAAGAGGGGAAGAAGACGGACGGATGTGTCCTTTCTCCAGAGACTCCTTGATATATGAACGCATAACGGTATGTTCAGGTATCGACAGATTAAACAGTCTTCCCTTAGGAAATTTACTGCCTGGAATCAAATCTATTGCACAGTCACATTCCCTATGAGGAGGCAATGCACTGGACCTGGACTCGATAAAGACATCCTGATAATCAGACAAGTACTCCGGAACTTCCGAAGGCGTAGAAGAAGCAATAAACACAGGCAGGGAATCCTCATGAATACCACGACAGCCCCAACTAGACACTGACATAGCCTTCCAGTCAAGGACTGGATTACGGGTCTGTAACCATGGCAGCCCCAAAACAACCAAATCATGCATTTTATGAAGAACGAGAAAACGTATCACCTCGCGGTGTTCAGGAGTCATGCACATGGTAACCTGTGTCCAATACTGCGGCTTATTTTCTGCCAATGGCGTAGCATCAATACCCCTAAGAGGGATAGGATTTTCTAATGGTTCAAGAATAAAACCACAGCGCTTAGCAAATGAGAGATCCATAAGACTCAGGGCAGCACCTGAATCTACAAACGCCATGACAGGATAAGATGACAGTGAGCAAATCAAAGTTACAGACAGAATAAACTTAGGATGCAAATTACCAACGGTGACAGGACTAACAACCTTAGATATACGTTTAGAGCATGCTGAGATAACATGTGTAGAATCACCACAGTAGTAGCACAAGCCATTCCGGCGTCTATGAATTTTCCTCTCATTTCTAGTCAGGATTCTATCACATTGCATCAAATCAGGTGTCCGTTCAGACAACACCATGAGGGAATTTGCGGTTTTGCGCTCCCGCAACCGCCGGTCAATTTGAATAGCCAGGGACATGGTATCATTCAGACCTGTGGGAATGGGAAAACCCACCATAACATTCTTAATGGCCTCAGAAAGGCCATTTCTAAAATTAGCGGCCAGTGCACACTCGTTCCAATGTGTCAGCACGGACCATTTCTGAAATTTTTGGCAATACACCTCAGCCTCGTCCTGGCCCTGAGACATAGCCAGCAAGGCTTTCTCTGCCTGAATCTCAAGATTGGGTTCCTCATAAAGTAAACCGAGCGCCAGAAAAAACGCATCAATATCAGCCAATGCCGGATCTCCTGGCGCCAACGAAAAAGCCCAATCCTGAGGGTCACCCCGTAAGAATGAAATAACAATTTTTACTTGTTGAGCAGAGTCTCCAGACGAACAAGGTTTCAGGGACAAAAATAATTTACAATTATTCCTGAAATTCCTAAACTTAAATCGGTCTCCTGAAAACAGTTCAGGAATCGGAATCTTGGGTTCAGACCTAGGATTTCTGGTAACATAATCTTGTATACCCTGCACACGAGCGGCAAGCTGGTCCACACTTGTAATCAAGGTCTGGACATTCATGTCTGCAGCAAGCTTAAGCCACTCTGAGGTAAAGGGGAAAAGAAAAAAAAAAAATGAGAGAGGGAAAAAAAACCTCAAAATTTTCTTTCTTATAATCCCACTTCTGCAATGCATTAAACATTTAATACTGGCCTGGCATACTGTTATGACCCCAGTGGACAGGGTCTCAGAGGAACGTGTAAGTCTGCAAGATACAAAAATCCAGCTCATAGGGCTGTGGTAACTGGGTTGACCAAATAGCTACTCCTAACGCCAACACTAGAAGTAGCCGGGGATCATGCCTACGGTGATCGCTAGATGACTCGCGCCAGCCGGAGTATCTAACTACCCCTAGGAGAAGAAAACAAAGACCTCTCTTGCCTCCAGAGAAAGGGACCCCAAAGCAAGATACAAGCCCCCCACAAATAATAACGGTGAGGTAAGAGGAAATGACAAACACAGAAATGAACCAGGTTCAGCAAAGAGAGGCCAGCTTACTAATAGCAGAATATAGCAAGATAACTTATCTGGTCAACAAAAACCCTATAAAAATCCACGCTGGAGATTCCAGAACCCCCGAACCGTCTAACGGTCCGGGGGGAGAACACCAGCCCCCTAGAGCTTCCAGCAAAGGTCAGGATACAGATAGGAACAAGCTGGACAAAAATACCAAACAAAACAAAAGCAAAAAGCAAAGAAGCAGACTTAGCTTGAAAAACAGGAACCAGGATCAGAGGACAAGAGCACAACAGATTAGCTCTGATTTCAACGATGCCAGGCATTGAACTGAAGGTCCAGGGAGCTTATATAGCAACGCCCCTGAACTAACGGCCCAGGTGAGGATATAGAAAAAGACAGACGCTCCAGAGTAAAATCACTAATGACCACTAGAGGGAGCAAAAAGCAAAATCACAACAGCTAACTACCCTGTCATGATCTCTGCAGGCAGAGATCATAGCAAGCCTATAGAGGGACAAGCTCTCGGAAGATGGAACTATACTGACCATGAACTAAGCCTGCCGCGCAACTAGAAATAGCCAGGTAGCATTTCCTATTTATCGCTAGATGCCCAGCTCTGGCCTAAGACCTAAATAGCTAGCAGAGGGAAATATAAGACCTGGCTCACCTCTAGAGAAATATTCCAAAGAAGACAGTAGCCCCCCACATATAATGACGGTGAGTTCAGATGAAACAACAAACGCAGCAGGAAAATAGTCTTAGCAAATTTGAGGTCCGCTTACTAGATAGCAGAAGACAGATAGTATACTTTCATGGTCAGCAGAAAAACACTAACAAAACACCATCCAGAGATTACCTTAAACTCTGGCATTAACTCATAACGCCAGAGTAGCAATCCCTGATCAACGAGAGCTTTCCAGACACAGTAACAAAACTTCAGCTGTGAACTGGAAAAAATAGGCAAAACAAAACAAGGACAAAAGTCCAACTTATCTAGTAGTAGTCTAGAAGCAGGAACAAGCACTGAGAGGCATCAGATAACATTGTTGACCGGCAAGAAACCACCAGAGAAATGAGCTTAAATAGCGACACCCACTACTGATGGAACCAGGTGAAACAGGAAAGAGGATGACAAGTCCAATTCCACAAGCGGCCACCGGGGGAGCCCAGAATCCAAATTCACAACAGTACCCCCCCCTCAAGGAGGGGGCACCGAACCCTCACCAGATCCACCAGGGCGACCAGGATGAGCCCTATGGAAGGCACGAACAAGATCAGAAGCATGAACATCAGATGCATTGACCCAAGAATTATCCTCCTGGCCGTAACCCTTCCAGTTAACCAGATACTGGAGTTTCCGTCTGGAAACACGAGAGTCCAAAATTTTCTCCACAACGTACTCCAACTCACCCTCAACCAACACCGGAGCAGGAGGCTCAACTGAAGGTACAACAGGTACCTCATACCTGCGCAATAACGACCGATGAAAAACGTTATGAATGGAAAAGGACGCAGGGAGGTCCAAACGGAAAGAAACAGGATTAAGAATCTCCAATATTCTATAAGGGCCGATGAACCGAGGTTTAAACTTAGGAGAAGAGACCCTCATAGGGACAAAACGAGAAGACAACCACACTAAATCTCCAACACAAAGCCGAGAACCAACACGACGATGACGGTTGGCAAAACGCTGAGTCTTCTCCTGGGACAACTTCAAATTGTCCATAACCTGCCCCCAGATGTGATGCAATCTCTCCACCACCGCATCCACTCCAGGACAATCCGAGGATTCCACCTGACCGGAGGAAAATCGAGGGTGAAACCCCGAATTACAGAAAAACGGGGACACCAAGGTGGAAGAACTGGCCCGATTATTGAGGGCGAACTCTGCCAATGGCAAAAAAGCAACCCAATCATCCTGGTCAGCAGAGACAAAACACCTCAGATATGTCTCAAGGGTCTGATTAGTCCGCTCGGTCTGGCCATTAGTCTGAGGGTGAAAAGCAGATGAAAAAGACAAATCTATGCCCATCCTAGCACAGAATGCCCGCCAAAATCTAGACACAAATTGGGTACCTCTGTCAGAAACAATATTCTCAGGAATACCGTGCAATCGGACAACATTCTGAAAAAACAGAGGAACCAACTCAGAAGAAGAAGGCAACTTGGGCAGAGGAACCAAATGGACCATTTTAGAGAAACGGTCACAGACCACCCAGATGACAGACATCTTCTGGGAAACAGGCAGATCTGAAATAAAATCCATCGAGATGTGTGTCCAAGGCCTCTTAGGAATAGGCAAGGGCAACAGCAGTCCGCTAGCCCGAGAACTACAAGACTTGGCCCGAGCACAAACGTCACATGACTGCACAAAGACTCGCACATCTCGTGACAGGGAAGGCCACCAGAAGGATCTTGCCACCAAATCCCTGGTACCAAAAATTCCGGGATGACCTGCCAATGCAGAAGAATGTACCTCAGAGATGACTCTGCTGGTCCAATCATCCGGAACAAACAGTCTATCAGGCGGACAACGATCCGGTCTATCCGCCTGAAACTCTTGCAAGGACCGCCGCAGATCAGGAGAAACGGCCGACAAAATTACTCCCTCCCTAAGGATACCTGTGGGTTCAGAATTACCAGGAGAGTCCGGGTCAAAACTCCTAGAAAGGGCATCTGCCTTAACATTCTTAGAACCCGGTAGGTATGACACCACAAAATTAAAGCGAGAAAAAAATAAAGACCAGCGCGCCTGTCTAGGATTCAGGCGTCTGGCAGTCTCAAGATAAATCAAATTTTTGTGGTCAGTCAATACCACCACCTGATGCCTAGCCCCCTCGAGCCAATGGCGCCACTCCTCAAACGCCCACTTCATGGCCAAAAGCTCCCGATTCCCAACATCATAATTCCGCTCTGCGGGCGAAAATTTGCGAGAAAAGAAGGCACAAGGCCTAATGACGGAGCAGTCGGAACCTTTCTGCGACAACACTGCCCCAGCTCCGATCTCCGAAGCGTCAACCTCAACCTGAAAAGGCAGATTCACATCAGGCTGACGCAACACAGGGGCAGAGGCAAAACGGCGCTTAAGCTCCTGAAAGGCCTCTACAGCATGAGGGGACCAATTAGCAACATCAGCGCCTTGTCTGGTCAAATCAGTCAGTGGTTTAACGACATCCGAAAAACCAGCAATAAATCGGCGGTAAAAGTTGGCAAAGCCCAAAAATCTCTGAAGACCCTTAAGAGAGGAGGGCTGAGTCCAGTCACAAATAGCTTGCACCTTGACGGGATCCATCTCAATGGAAGAGGGAGAAAAAATATACCCCAAAAAGGAAATTTTCTGGACCCCAAAAACGCACTTAGACCCCTTCACACATAAAGAATTAGACCGCAGAACCTGAAAAACTCTCCTGACCTGCTGGACATGAGAGTCCCAGTCATCAGAAAAAATCAGAATATCATCCAGATATATTATCATAAATTTATCCAGAAAATCGCGGAAAATATCATGCATAAAAGACTGGAAAACTGAAGGGGCATTAGAAAGACCAAAAGGCATGACCAAATACTCAAAGTGGCCCTCGGGCGTATTAAATGCGGTCTTCCACTCATCCCCCTGCCTGATCCGCACCAAATTATACGCCCCACGAAGATCAATTTTAGAGAACCACTTAGCACCCTCTATACGAGCAAACAAATCAGTAAGCAATGGCAATGGGTATTGATACTTAACAGTGATCTTATTCAGAAGCCGATAATCAATACATGGTCTCAAAGAGCCGTCTTTTTTTGAGACAAAGAAAAACCCAGCTCCCAAGGGAGAAGAAGATGGACGAATATGTCCCTTTTCCAAAGACTCCTTTATATATTCCCGCATAGCAGCATGTTCCGGCACAGACAAATTAAACAAACGACCCTTTGGATATTTACAACCCGGTATCAAATCTATGGCACAATCGCACTCACGGTGCGGAGGTAACGACCCAAGCTTGGGTTCGTCAAAGACGTCTTGATAATCAGAGAGGAACTCAGGGACTTCAGAGGGAATGGACGACGAAATAGAAACCAAAGGTACGTCCCCATGAGTACCCTTACATCCCCAGCTCAACACAGACATTGCTCTCCAGTCCAAGACTGGGTTGTGAGACTGCAACCATGGCAATCCCAATACCAAATCGTCATGTAAATTATACAGCACCAGGAAACGAATAATCTCCTGGTGATCCGGATTGATACGCATGGTTACTTGTGTCCAGTATTGTGGTTTATTATTAGCCAATGGGGTGGAGTCAATCCCCTTCAGAGGAATAAGAGTCTCCAAAGGCTCTAAATCAAAACCACAACGATTGGCAAAGGACCAATCCATAAGACTCAGAGCGGCGCCAGAGTCAACATAGGCGTCCGTGGCAATGGATGACAAAGAGCAAATCAGGGTTACAGACAAAATAAACTTAGACTGAATGGTGCCAATGGAAACAGACTTATCAAGCTTCTTTGTACGCCTAGAGCATGCCGATATAACATGAGTAGAATCCCCACAATAGAAACACAATCCATTCTTCCGTCTAAAATTCTGTCGCTCGCTCCTGGACAGAATTCTATCACACTGCATACTTTCTGGCGTCTTTTCCATAGACACCGCCAGATGGTGCACCGGTTTGCGCTCCCGCAGACGCCTATCAATCTGAATAGCCATTGTCATGGACTCATTCAGACCTGCAGGCAAAGGGAACCCCACCATAACATCCTTAATGGCATCAGAGAGACCTTCTCTGAAAGTTGCCGCCAAGGCGCACTCATTCCACTGAGTAAGCACAGACCATTTACGGAATTTTTGGCAGAAAACCTCAGCTTCGTCTTGCCCCTGAGATAGTGCCATCAAAGTTTTTTCTGCCTGAAGTTCCAAATGAGGTTCCTCATAAAGCAAGCCCAAGGCCAGAAAAAACGCATCCACATCGCGTAACGCAGGATCCCCTGCTGGCAATGAGAAGGCCCAATCTTGAGGGTCACCCCTGAGCAAGGAAATCACAATCCTAACCTGCTGAGCAGGGTCTCCAGCTGAACGAGACTTCAGGGACAAATAAAGCTTACAATTATTTCGGAAATTCTGGAAGCTAGCTCTATTCCCTGTGAAGAACTCCGGCAAAGGAATTCTCGGCTCAGATACCGGAGCATGTACCACAAAATCTTGTAAATTTTGTACTTTCGTGATGAGATTATTCAAACCCGCAGTTACACTCTGGAGATCCATTATTGTCAGGTGCACACAGAGCATACAGAGATTAGGAGGAGAGAGAGAAAAAAGACTGCAGCAAGGCAGACTGGAGGAAAAAAAAAAAAAAAAAATTCCAGCAGACTTCTTATAACTCTCCTTTCTAAACCTGGGTCTTTAACACTTTACTGGCCGGTCAAACTGTCATGATCTCTGCAGGCAGAGATCATAGCAAGCCTATAGAGGGACAAGCTCTCGGAAGATGGAACTATACTGACCATGAACTAAGCCTGCCGCGCAACTAGAAATAGCCAGGTAGCATTTCCTATTTATCGCTAGATGCCCAGCTCTGGCCTAAGACCTAAATAGCTAGCAGAGGGAAATATAAGACCTGGCTCACCTCTAGAGAAATATTCCAAAGAAGACAGTAGCCCCCCACATATAATGACGGTGAGTTCAGATGAAACAACAAACGCAGCAGGAAAATAGTCTTAGCAAATTTGAGGTCCGCTTACTAGATAGCAGAAGACAGATAGTATACTTTCATGGTCAGCAGAAAAACACTAACAAAACACCATCCAGAGATTACCTTAAACTCTGGCATTAACTCATAACGCCAGAGTAGCAATCCCTGATCAACGAGAGCTTTCCAGACACAGTAACAAAACTTCAGCTGTGAACTGGAAAAAATAGGCAAAACAAAACAAGGACAAAAGTCCAACTTATCTAGTAGTAGTCTAGAAGCAGGAACAAGCACTGAGAGGCATCAGATAACATTGTTGACCGGCAAGAAACCACCAGAGAAATGAGCTTAAATAGCGACACCCACTACTGATGGAACCAGGTGAAACAGGAAAGAGGATGACAAGTCCAATTCCACAAGCGGCCACCGGGGGAGCCCAGAATCCAAATTCACAACACTACCCCTAGAAGGGAAAAGAAAGACCTTTCTTGCCTCCAGAGGAAATACCCCAAAAAGTTGGATAGAAGCCCCCCACAAATAATAAAGGTGAGGTAAGAGGAAAAGACAAACATAAGAATGAGCTAGGTATTTAGCAAAGAGAGGCCCACTAGCTAATAGCAGAATATAGAAAGATAACTTATATGGTCAGCAAAAAATCCTATCAAAAATATCCACACTGGAAATTCAAGAACCCCCGAACTGTCTAATGGCCCGGGGGGAGAACACCAGCCCCCTAGAGCTTCCAGCAAGGTCAGGAATCACATTTAGTACAAGCTGGACAAAAATGATAGCAAACAAATAATCCAAAAAACAAAGAAGCAAGACTTAGCTTAATTTAGCACGAACCAGGACCAGCAAACAGGAGCAAACAGAATGTGTCTGATAACACCGGTGCCAGGCACTGGACTAAGGTTCCAGGAGGTTTATATAGCAACACCCCTGAAGTAACGACCCAGCTGGGTGCAAACAGAGGGAAGGAAATCCCAGAGTCATATCACTAGTAACCACTAGAGGGAGCCAAAAAAGTCTAATTCACAACAGTCATCCATGCACATATGTACGGACAGCGCAGGCATAATCGAGGCTGGACATCGTGATGTCAAGAAGTCCACCAGAACCTTATAGATTCAGCAGGTGGTGATGGTAACAAGAGGTGCATAGGACCTTAAGGGACAAGAGACTTTTGGAGGTAGCTGGAGTGATGAGCGAAAAGGTGAGTATAAATTTCTGGAGGAACCACATTTTTTTTAAATTCATGTAGAATAAATTTGACCAACTCTAGTCACATTGTCTAGTGAATATTTACATAGAACTATATTGATTTGAAACTACAGCCAACATTTAGGAAAAAAACAAAGGTGACACTTGTAAAAAGTTGTAAAGAACCAACAAACGCCTTTAAAATTAACCATTATTACATAGAAACCATTTACAAAAAACATTACCCAATAGGGAACTGGTGCCTCGAACTGCAGCGAGCCGGTACTGGAAGTGACGGGCTCACATGCACTGGCTCAGCAAAGTGTCCCTGCAAATTATTTTAAGTGGTTGGCAACTGTGTGCAACACACTCCTGGGCTTTTGAGGTCAGGATACCAAGCAATCCCTGCCTACAAATAAAAGACTTTGGAATAATGTAGGCCTGTGCTGAGTTGCACTAAATTTGTCCCTTCGTTTGCATTGTAAATCAGCCAATAAGTTGTATGAGATCTCATTTACATGAAATTACTAGATTAATCGAATGGATATCTCAGATTCTGGAACTTGATGTCTTCATAAATTTCCGCACAGAAAAATATATCTAAGAACTGAAAAGGGCAGACTTTTATCAGCACTACTGAGATCCAGCAATAGTGCACGCTGACATCGTACTACATCAGCTCGCTCACCTAAAAATAATTGCGCCATATGGTTTCCGCTTTGCTAATAGATCACATCTCATTACAAGACCCACAGTCCCAATCTCTACACGTTTATGCACAATAAACTACTGTGCAGCCAGTTATTACCTAGGAGAAAAAACATCACATATTTATGAAGCATTTGATATCCTTACAAATTTTGCTCGGTTTAATTATATAACCCAATATTACATATCCCAGCCTCCCATTTCCATTACAAGGTGTCCATAAATTCTTAGGCTAATATAATCAGCCCAAAGTTCCAATTCTTTTGTAATCATCTATAAACGCCCCTTCAAGGACAATGTACCATTACTTAACTAATGATAAATTACACTCCTCAGCCTTGAAATTGCAACAAAAGTCAAGGAATTATGGAAATCACAGGATGGACAGACATGTTAATAATCTATAAATTATGAAAAAATATAACCGAAGTTTTCAAAACATCTTAATATATCTAGTATTGAGCGAGATTAGAAATCCCCACATTTACAGCCTTGGCTGCTATCAATAAAATTATTAATGGTCATCTGAGGAATGTTATAACATGACGAAAGCACTTGGGCAAATCATCAAGATCTGCTGCTGGCAGCTCCCTTTGCAATTGTAGACCAATGATATCCCAGATGTGATATAAGGGAGACAAGTCTGGAGAAACTGCAGGCCTTGGCTGCTCAAAGTAGCACGAGCAACATGCAGCCTGGCATTGTCGTGTTAAAAAACGGCTCCTGGGACCCTTTGGAGAAATTGCCCATCCACAAATTCCATGATTTATTCATTCTATACTGCAAACAAAAAATGGATATCACATACCAAGCCTAAGGTGTCAAACAGTGTCTAAAAACCATCAGAGGTTGTTACATTACTACGAGCCAGACGTCCAGCTAAACATGGTCTGCAGAAGTCAAAACACTGCATTCAAATGAAATTGAGAATGCCAATGTAAGCTGGCATGGAAGTCTATTCTCCACAACCATGAATTGTGCGTTTGTCTTGTACGCAATGATAGCCAGAGATTGGACTGGAGAGGAGACCATGTAGTCAACATTGTGAAGATGCCTTAACAATAAAATGTGACATCAGAACTATTCCTGGGATTAGTTGGGTGGCATGATGTACAGTACCCGGACCTCTCTTGTCTTCATTACAGGTTGGCCAACAGCTTAGCGTTGCATAGATTTGGTGGCGGAACCAGTGCTACTGCCATTCCTTCAAAGTGTCTCAGAAGCCATTTTTCAACAAGGCAATGCCAATACACATCTTGCTCATGCTACTATCTGCTGTCAAGCACATCTGGGATGGCAATGGTAGGTATTTGGAAAGGGAGCTGCCAGCAGCAGATCTTATTGATTTGTTCAAGTGTATTCAGTGCAGCAGAACATTCTTCAGACAACCATTAATAACCTCACTGATTGCAGCTGAGGTGTGTAAGTGTGAGGATTTCTGTGTGCAGTCCCCATACTCGATACTGAATAAATCGAAATGTTTTGAAACTGTTGTTTCTACTTTTACATTTAATCTTGTCAAAATGATCAATCTTTTCTACAAGGTTTAGCTAAATTGGCACCTGAATGAGCACACTTACCATATTTTTTGGATTATAAGATGCACTTTTTTCCCCAAAATATTGGGAGGAAAAGGGGGTGCGTCTTATAGCCCAGATGTAGTTACCAGGAGACACATCCAAGGCTGATGCGTGGCAGTTTCGCAGATGATCGGTGGTGCTGGGGCTACGTCAGCATTTGTGGAAATCCCGGAGCCCCCAAACATCCATCCCAGGCTAGTGCACGCACTTTTGTAGATGCTAGGTGGTGCGGGGGTCCACCAACATTTTGTGAAAGGCCGGAGCCCCCGCACTTCCATCGTTGTAATGAGTTGGTCTCCATGAAAATGGCCACCAGAGGTGGCGCATGCGCAGAATGAGATCTCAGGAGCCCCCGCACCACCGAGCATCTTCAAAAGTGAGCGCACAAGCCTAGGATGGATGTATGGGGGCTCCGGGATTTCCAAAAATGCCGGCGGAGCCCCCACACCACCGATCATTTGCGAAACTACCGCGCATCAGCCTGAGATTGATGTGTGGGGGCTTTCAAAACATGGCAGAGCCCCTGCACTACCAAACCTGCTGCACCAGCCTGGGATGAGCCAGACCACCGAACACCTCCTATGAACTCGCTCCATGAGTGCACCCTATCACACCCTACCCCCAAGGTAAGCTGAATAATTCGGACTGTAATATGGAACCTCATTTGACGCATTAATTTTTTTCCTATTTTTCTTCTGAAAATTTGGGGTGCGTCTTATGGTCCAGTGCATCTTATAGTTCGAAAAAACTGTACATTTACACAACTGTGGATTTTTAGTGTAACCTTTTATGTATTATCATATTCTTGTTAGTATGTATTAATGTATGCCTCTGTTCATACTTCTTACCATTCATTATGTTTCTCTTGCGCTACCTTTGCTAGTTCACTACTAATGGTAATAGCATAGATAGTGTAGTTTTTTTTCTTTTTATACGTGTGGAGACAATGTTGGTTTAATGGCCCCTTTAGATGTGCGTAAAATATCATGTTATGGGCAGCATATCTCATTATACCGTATTTTCGGTCTGAGTGTGATCCGACAAAACATCGGATCGCACTCTGACCAATGTTATTCTATGGGGCTGTGCAAATGTCAAATATTTTCCTTGGACAGAGTTGATCTGGGAATAAAATCGCACCATGCCCAAGTTTGATCCCATATTCGGATCCCCTTTGGCCATGCAAGTCAACGAGTCTGTGGAAACCATCAGCCTGCACTCAGATAACATTTGAGTGCAGTTTGATTTCCACGGACTCACAGAATCGAGAAGATGGAGAGTTTTTCTTCTTCATCTTCTCATCATCGGAGAGAATCGGAACCCTAACTCTGATCAAACAAGAAATTGCAGTCTGTACTCAGACCATTAATGTCGAATGTATGAAATCTGTATAATGGAAGATAAGCCTCCCCTAAGGATTGCTATATGCTAAAATATTATTAAAACTCACTTCAATGTTTGAAGCTTTAAATAATAACATCAAAATCTCCCTTCCGCATTATATGTACCGTAATTGCTAGTTCATTTATATATTGTGCCAATAATAAACATATTTTTTATGCACCCAATTTTTTACCCAATTGGCAAAACCAGAACCCGTCCCATATGGACTCAGGAGGAATCAGGTTGTGTTTGATGAATGAGAATCATTTGGTTGCATGTTAAATTATCTTTTATTTTTCTCCTTTTTTGTCCATCTTGCTGCAAAATCCCATTCTCATATATTGTGCATATTGAATATTCTGAGCGGAGACAGGGAGAACCATTTTTTCTGATTTCCAGGAGATTCATATGTCATGACTCGTAACGGAGCAAGGAGATTTCTTATAGTCTGAAATGTACAAGTATATTTTTCCTGACACAATGACAAAGACATGTTTCATAGCACATTAGCACATGCAACAACACTCGGCTGGCACTACATCTTCTTGTCAGTGCACGGTGACATGCTTTGTTGTGAGGTTCCTCAATTGTCTTGTAAGTATACAATGGCGTGGTCACTACAGGTGTCACTGTGACAGCTGAACCGTCACTGCGCAGCCCCATCTTCAGGGCGAATGCTACGCCACGGGAACGTTTAATTATAAGTGTATAAAACAGGAGCTTCCTGCAACATGAGCATTTATGTGAGCTCATCGTGTATAATGGAGGCATATTTCTTCTGTGTTATTGTCTGATATGGGTTCATAATGACAAATTGTTAGGTTTTTGCACAATTATAATAAGAATCTAAGATTTCTAAATAAATGTAAAAGAAATCTGAAATATTTTTTTTCTCTGTACATACCTAATGTAGGTGTTTAAAAGGGAAATTATCTGTAAAAGGGGAAGGAAAAAAGGTAGGAAGGGCAGAAAAAGGAAGGAAGGAATGGAGGAAAGGAGGAAGGAAGGAAGGATGAAATATTCAAACCATTATAAATATGTTCATAACTATCGCTAATTATTAAATCACACTTATTTTGTTTATGGATAGAATCACTCTAGTACATTAAATTGAACACCATATTGTTCCACTGAAAAAGAGCTTCCCTAGAACATTAATAGGACAGGTGTCCATTCATGACAAGGAAGATGTACTAGTGGATATTCTGATCTAATGCTAGAGATACCAGGGGTGTCAAGTTAAGAAGAGGCTGCTCACACCGCTTTCCACCCTGTCTATCGGATATAATACTGGACATACCAGGTGCTAAGGTAAGAAGAGGCTGCTCACACTACTGTTCACCCTGTCTATCTGATCTAATACTGAGAAATCAGGGGTGCTGAGATAAGAAGAGGCTGCTCACACTGATGTCCACCCTGTCTATCAGATCTAATACTGGAGATATCAGAGGTGCTGAGATAAGAAGAGGCTGCTCACACTGCTGTCCATTCTGTCTATCTGATCTAATACTGGAGTGTTGTGAATTCTGCTCTTGGGTTCCCTCCGGTGGTTGTTGGTGGTAATACAGTTGTCCCTGGGTTGCAATCCTGGGCAGGTATCCCTACTGATTGCAGTGCTAACTGGGGTATTTAAGGTTGCAGGATTCATTAGCCCTTGCCAGTTGTCCATTGTACTTGGAAGGTTTCGATCTCAGTCTGGTTCCTCCTGCCCAGCTGCCAATTCAGCAAAGATAAGTTTCTGGTTTTTGTTTCTGCAGCACACATGCGGTGTGCTTTTCAGATCAGTGCTATTCATTGTTTTTTCTTGTCCAGCTTGACTGTGCCAGGATTTTTCCAGTCAAGTTGGATTCTCAGGAGATGCAGAGATACGTTCCAGGTCTTTAGTTAGATGGTGGAATTTTTGTATTATCTGCTGTGGATATTTTCAGGGTTTTATTACTGACCGCTTAGCATTCTGTCCTATCCTTACCTATTTAGCTAGAGTGGCCTCTTTTGCTAAACTCTGTTTTCTGCCTGCGTGTGTCTTTCCTCTAATACTCACAGTCAATATTTGTGGGGGGCTGTCTATCCTTTGGGGGTCTGCTCTGAGGCAAGATAGGATTCCCATTTCCATCTATAGGGTTATTTAGTCCTCCGGCTGTGTCGAGGTGTCTAGGATTGTTAGGTACACCCCACGGCTACTTCTAGTTGCGGTGTCAGTTTAGGGATTGCGGTCAGTATAGGTTCCACCTACTCCTGAGAAGGTCTCATGCGGCTCCAAGGTCACCGGATCATAACAGTACAACTGGCCAAGAATGAGTTAAATGCATCTCAGAAGAAGGGAAGAAAAGTATTGAGCCATTATTTTTTCTGTAGCCTGCTTTGTCTTCTCTTCCCACTTTTTCTCTGGGTGGCTGAGGAGTCTGGTGCTAGCATGGATATTCAGGGATTAGTTTCTCGTGTAGACCAGCTTGCTGCTAGGGTACAGGATATTTCTGATTATATTGTTCAGACTCCGATTTTAGAACCTAAGATTCCTATTCCTGATTTGTTTTTTGGTGACAGGTCCAAATTTCTGAGTTTTAAAAATAACTGTAAACTGTTTTTTGCTCTGAGACCTCGATCCTTTGGTGATTCCATTCAGCAGGTTAAAATTGTCATCTTCCTGCTGCGTGGCGATCCTCAGGATTGGGCATTTTCCCTGGAATCTGGGAATCCGGCCTTGCTTAATGTAGACACCTTCTTTCAGGCTTTAGGATTATTATATGATGAACCAAACTCTGTGGATCAAGCAGAGAAGACCTTGTTGGCCCTGTCTCAGGGTCAAGGAGCGGCAGAATTGTATTGTCAGAAATTTAGAAAATGGTCTGTGTTGACTAAATGTAATGATGATGCTTTGGCGGCAATTTTCAGAAAGAGTCTTTCTGAATCCGTTAAAGATGTTATGGTGGGGTTTCCCACGCCTTCCGGTCTGAGTGATTCTATGTCTCTGGCCATTCAGATTGATCGGCGTTTGCGAGAGCGCAGAACTGTGCGCGCGGTGGCATTATCCTCAGAGCAGATGCCTGAGCCAATGCAATGTGATAGGATTCTGTCTAGACAAGGATTCAGACGTCAGAATAGGTTGTGTTTTTATTGTGGCGATGCTTTTCATGTCATTTCAGTTTGCCCTAAGCGTACAAAGAGGATCGCTAGTTCATTTACCATCAGTACTGAACAACCTAAATTTCTGTTATCTGTGTCCTTGATTTGCTCATTGTCTTCATTTTCTGTCATGGTGTTTGTGGATTCAGGCGCCGCCTTGAACTTAATGGACTTTGAGTTTGCCAGGCGTTGTGGTTTTCCCTTGCAGCCTTTGCAGAATCCTATTCCTTTAAGGGGGATTGATGCTACACCTTTGGCTAAAAATAAACCTCAGTTTTGGACACAGGTGGCCATGCACATGGCACCAGCCCATCAGGAAGATTGTCGATTTCTGGTGTTGCATAATTTGCATGATGTTATCGTGCTGGGTTTTCCGTGGTTGCAGGTACATAATCCTGTGTTGGATTGGAAGTCTATGTCTGTGACTAGTTGGGGTTGTCAGGGGGTTCACAGTGACGTTCCTTTGATGTCAATCTCTTCTTTTTCCTCTTCTGAAATTCCAGAGTTTTTGTCTGATTTTGTCTGAATAAGATGACGGTCAAGTTTCAATACCCTTTGCCTCTGCTTTCCGATTTGTTTGCTAGGATTAAGGGGGCTAGTTGGTTTACTAAAATTGACCTTCGGGGGGCGAATAATCTTGTTCGTATTAAGCAGGGTGATGAATGGAAAACTGCGTTTAATACGCACGAAGGCCATTTTGAATACCTTGTGATGCCATTCGGGCTCTCTAATGCTCCATCTGTTTTTCAGTCCTTCATGCATGATATCTTCCGGACTTATCTTGATAAATTCTTGATTATATACTTGGATGACATTTTGATCTTTTCCGATGATTGGGAGTCTCATGTGAAGTAGGTCAGGATGGTATTTCAGATCCTTCGTGATAATGCTTTGTTTGTGAAAGGATCTAAGTGTCTCTTTGGAGTGCAGAAGGTTTCTTTTTTGGGCTTCATTTTTTCTCCCTCATCTATCGAGATGGATCCGGTTAAGGTTCAGGCCATTCATGATTGGATTCAACCCACATCCGTGAAGAGCCTTCAGAAATTTTTGGGCTTTGCTAATTTTTATCGCCATTTCATTGCTAACTTCTCCAGCGTGGTTAAACCCTTGACCAATTTGACGAAGAAAGGCGCTGATGTGGCCAATTGGTCCTCTGCAGCTGTCTCTGCCTTTCAGGACCTTAAACGCCGATTTACTTTGGCCCCGATGTTGCGTCAACCAGATGTTTCTCTTCCGTTTCAGGTTGAGGTTGACGCTTCTGAGATTGGCGCAGGGGCCGTTTTGTCCCAGACGGATCCTGTTGGTTCCTTGATGAAACCTTGTGCCTTCTTTTCCAGTAAGTTTTCGCCTGCCGAACGCAATTATGATGTTGGCAATCGGGAATTGTTGGCTATGAAGTGGGCGTTTGAGGAGTGGCGACATTGGCTTGAGGGCGCTAAGCATCGTATTGTGTTCTTGACCGATCATAAGAATCTGATTTACCTCGAGTCTGCCAGACGGCTGAATCCTAGACAGGCTCGATGGTCCTTGTTTTTTTCCCGTTTTGATTTCGTGGTCTCGTATCTTCCAGGTTCTAAGAATATTAAGGCTGATGCCTTGTTGTGAATTCTGCTCTTGGGCTCCCTCCTGTGGTTGTAAGTGGTAGCGCTGCTGTCTCTGAATCTCAGCATTTATCAGGTGTGTTCACTTTTTGCAATTCTGAATGGGCTATTTAGTCTTGCCTGACCCTTTAGTCAGTGCCAGTTGTCCATTGTTCCTGGAGGATTCACATCCCTGCCTAGTCTCTCCTGCTTTGCTGTTCATTTCAACAAAGATAAGTTCTGGCCTTGATTTTTTGCTGTCCACATGCTGTGGCCTTATTGTTCAGTTCTTTTCCATGTTTTTGTCAGGTACCACCTTCTCCAGAGTACGTCTCATGCTGCTCTTAGGCCACCAGATCATAACAGTACAACTGGCCAAGAATGAGTTAACCGCATCTCAGAAGAAGGGAAGGAAAGTGCTGAGCCATTTTTTTTTGTAGTCTGTTGTGTTTTTTTTCTTCCCTCTTTACCTCTGGGTGGCTCAGGAGTTCGGCGCTGGTATGGATGTTCAGGGATTGGCTTCTCGTGTGGATCAACTTGCTGCTACAGTACAGGGTATTTCCGATTATATCGTTCAGACTCCGGTTTTAGAGCCTAGAATTCCAACTCCTGATTTGTTTTTTGGGGACAGGTCAAAATTTTTGAGCTTTAAAAATAACTGTAAACTGTTTTTTTGCTCTGAAACCCCGTTCCTCTGGTGATTCCATCCAGCAGGTTAAAATTGTTATATCTCTGCTGCGTGGTGACCCCCAGGATTGGGCATTTGCCCTGGAACCTGGGAATCCAGCGTTGCTTAATGTAGACACCTTTTTTCAGGCACTTGGGTTATTGTATGATGAACCTAATTCAGTGGATCATGCTGAGCAGACCTTGTTGGCCCTGTGTCAGGGTCAAGAAGCGGCAGAATCATATTGCCAGAAATTTAGAAAATGGTCTGTACTGACTAAATGGAATGAGGATGCCTTGGCGGCAATTTTCAGAAAGGGTCTTTCTGAATCCGTTAAAGATGTTATGGTGGGGTTCCCCACGCCTGCTGGTCTGAGTGATTCTGTGTCTCTGGCCATTCAGATGGATCGGCGCTTGCGCGAGCGCAGAGTTGTGCACTCTATGGCATTGTCTTCCGAGCGGAGTCCTGAGCCTATGCAGTGTGATAGGATTGTGTCTAGAGCTGAACGACAAGGATTCAGACGTCAGAATAGGTTGTGTTTTTACTGCGGCGATTCTACTCATGTTATTTTTGATTGCCCTAAGTGTACCAAGAGAATCGCTAGTTCTGTTACCATCAGTACTGTACAACCTAAATTTCTGTTATCTGTGACCGTGATCTGCTCATTATCGTCATTTTCTGTCATGGCATTTGTGGATTCAGGCTCCGCTCTAAACTTAATGGACTTAGAATTTGCCAGACGTTGTGGTTTCCCCTTGCAGCCTTTGCAGAGTCCTATTCCTTTGAGGGGCATTGATGCTACACCGTTGGCTAAAAATAAACCTCAGTTTTGGACACAGCTGACCATGTGCATGGCGCCAGCCCATCAGGAAGATTGTCGTTTTATGGTGTTGCATAATTTGCATGATGCTATTGTGCTGGGTTTCCCATGGATACCGGTGCATAATCCGGTATTAGATTGGAAATCTATGTCTGTGACTAGTTGGGGTTGTCAGGGGGTTCATGGTGACGTTCCTTTGATGTCAATTGCCTCCTCCCCCTCTTCTGAAATTCCTGAGTTTTTGTCAGATTATCAGGATGTATTCGATGAGCCCAGGTCCAGTTCCCTTCCACCGCATAGGGACTGTGATTGTGCTATTGACTTGATTCCAGGCTGTAAGTTCCATTGGGAGCAGGTTTTTTTTTTGTTGCCAAGAAGGATGGCCCCTTGAGACCCTGTATTGATTATTGCCTCTTGAATAAGATCACGGTCAAATTCCAATACCCTTTGCCTTTGCTTTCTGATCTGTTTGCTAGGATTAAGGGGGCTAGTTGGTTTACTAAGATTGACCTTCGAGGGGCATATAATCTTGTTCGTATTAAGTAGGGTGACGAATGGAAAACTGCGTTTAATACGCCCGAAGGCCATTTTGAATACCTTGTGATGCCATTCGGACTCTCTAATGCTCCATCTGTGTTTCAGTCCTTCATGCATGATATATTTCGGAATTATCTTGATAAATTCATGATTGTATATTTGGATTATATTTTGATTTTTTCAGATGATTGGGAGTCTCATGTGAAACAAGTCAGGATGATGTTTCAGATCCTTTGTGATAATGCCTTGTTTGTGAAGGGGTCTAAGTGTCTCTTTGGAGTACAGAAGATTTCTTTTTTGGGCTTCATTTTTTCTCCCTCATCTATAGAAATGGATCCGGTTAAGGTTCAGGCCATTCATGATTGGATCCAGCCCACATCCGTGAAGAGCCTTCAGAAATTTTTGGGCTTTGCAAATTTTTATCGCTGTTTCATTGCCAACTTCTCCAGTGTGGTTAAACCCCTGACCGATTTGACGAAGAAAGGCGCTGATGTGACGAATTGGTCCTCTGCGGCTGTTTCTGCCTTTCAGGAGCTTAAACGCCGATTTACTTCTGCCCCTGTGTTGCGTCAGCCGGATGTTTCTCTTCCTTTTCAGGTTGAGGTTGACGCTTCTGAGATTGGGGCAGGGGCCGTTTTGTCTCAGAGGAGTTTTGATTTTGTGGTCTCGTATCTTCCGGGTTCTAAGAATGTTAAGGCTGATGCCCTCTCTAGGAGCTTTTGCCTGATTCTCCTGGGGTCCTTGAGCCGGTTGGAATTCTGAAGGAAGGGGTGATTCTTTCTGCCATCTCCCCTGATTTACGACAGGTTCTTCAGGAATTTCAGGCTGACAAACCTGACCGCTGTCCAGTGGGGAAACTGTTTGTTCCTGACAGATGGACTAGTAGAGTGATTTCTGAGGTTCATTGTTCGGTGTTGGCTGGCCATCCTGGTATTTTTGGTACCAGAGATTTGGTTGGTAGGTCCTTTTGGTGGCCTTCTTTGTCATGGGATGTGCGTTCTTTTTTGCAGTCTTGTGGGTCGTGTGCGCGGGCCAAGCCTTGTTGTTCTCGTGCTAGTGGGTTGCCTTTGCCATTGCCGGTCCCTGAGAGGCCCTGGACGCATATTTCTATGGATTTTATTTCTGATCTTTCGGTTTCCCAGAAGATGTCGGTTATCTGGGTGGTTTGTGACCGGTTCTCTAAGATGGTTCATTTGGTGCCTTTGCCTAAATTGCCTTCCTCTTCTGATTTGGTTCCGTTGTTTTTTCAGCATGTGGTTCGTTTGCATGGCATTCCGGAGAATATTGTGTCCGATAGAGGTTCCCAGTTTGTTTCTAGGTTTTGGCGGGCCTTTTGTGCTAGGCTGGGCATTGATTTGTCTTTTTCTTCCGCATTTCATCCTCAGACAAATGGCCAAACCGAGCGAACTAATCAGACCCTGGAGACTTATTTGAGATGCTTTGTGTCTGCTGATCAGGATGATTGGGTGGCTTTCTTGCCATTGGCCGAGTTTGCCCTTAATAATCGGGCTAGTTCGGCTACTTTGGTTTCGCCCTTCTTTTGTAATTTTGGTTTTCATCCTCGTTTTTCTTTAGGGCAGGTTGAGCCTTCTGACTGTCCCAGTGTGGATTCTGTGGTTGATAGGTTGCAGCAGATTTGGGCTCATGTGGTGGACAATTTGGTGTCCCAGGAGGAGGCTCAATGTTTTGCTAACCATCGTCGATGTGTTGGTTCCCGGCTTCGGGTTGGGGATCTGATTTGGTTGTCTTCTCGTCATGTTCCTATGAAGGTTTCTTCCCCTAAGTTTAAGCCTCGGTTTATTGGTCCTTATAGGATTTCTGAGATTATTAATCCGATATCTTTCCGATTGGCGCTTCCAGCCTCTTTTGCTATCCATAATGTCTTCCATAGATCTTTATTGCGGAAATATGTGGTGCCCGTTGTTCCCTCTGTTGATCCTCCGGCCCCGGTCTTGGTTGATGGGGAGTTGGAGTATGTGGTTGAGAAGATTTTGGATTCTCGCTTTTCGAGGCGGAGGCTTCAGTACCTTGTCAAATGGAAGGGTTATGGCCAGGAGGATAATTCTTGGGTTTTTGCCTCTGATGTCCATGCTGCTGATTTGGTTCGTGCCTTTCATCTGCCTCGTCCTGATCGACCTGGGGGCTCTGGTGAGGGTTCGGTGACCCCTCCTCAAGGGGGGGGTACTGTTGTGAATTCTGCTCTTGGGTTCCCGCCGGTGTTTGTTGGTGGTAATACAGTTGTCCCTGGGTTGCAATCCTGGGCAGGTGTCCCTACTGATTGCAGTGCTGACTGGGGTATTTAAGGTTGCAGGATTCATTAGCCCTTGCCAGTTGTCCATTGTACTTGGAAGGTTTGGATCTCAGTCTGGTTCCTCCTGCCCAGCTGCCAATTCAGCAAAGATAAGTTTCTGGTTTTTGTTTCTGCAGCACACATGCGGTGTGCTTTACAGATCAGTGCTATTCATTGTTTTTTCTTGTCCAGCTTGACTGTGCCAGGATTTTTCCAGTCAAGTTGGATTCTCAGGAGATGCAGAGATACGTTCCAGGTCTTTAGTTAGATGGTGGAATTTTTGTATTATCTGCTGTGGATATTTTCAGGGTTTTATTACTGACCGCTTAGCATTCTGTCCTATCCTTACCTATTTAGCTAGAGTGGCCTCTTTTGCTAAACTCTGTTTTCTGCCTGCCTGTGCCTTTCCTCTAATACTCACAGTCAATATTTGTGGGGGGCTGTCTATCCTTTGGGGGTCTGCTCTGAGGCAAGATAGGATTCCCATTTCCATCTATAGGGTTATTTAGTCCTCCGGCTGTGTCGAGGTGTCTAGGATTGTTAGGTACATCCCACGGCTACTTCTAGTTGCGGTGTCAGTTTAGGGATTGTGGTCAGTATAGGTTCCACCTACTCCTGAGAAGGTCTCATGCGGCTCCAAGGTCACCGGATCATAACACTGGAGATATCAGGAGTGCTGAGGTAAGAAGAGGCTGCTCACACTGCTGTCCACCCTGTCTATCTGATCTAATGCTGGAGAAATCAGAGGTGCTGAGATAAGAAGAGGCTGCTCACACTGCTGTCCATTCTGTCTATCTGATCTAATACTGGAGATATCAGGAGTGCTGAGATAAGAAGAGGCTGCTCACACTGCTGTCCATCCTGTCTATCTGATTGAATACTGCAGAAATCAGGGGTGCTGAGATAAGGAGAGGCTGCTCACACTGCTGTCCACCCTGTCTATCTGATCGAATACTGGAGAAATCAGGGGTGCTGAGATAAGAAGAGGCTGCTCACACTGCTGTCCACCCTGTCTATTTGATTTAATACTGGAGATATCAGTGGTGCTGAGATAAGAAGAGGCTGCTCACACTGCTGTCTACCCTGTCTATCTGATATAGTACTGGAGATTAGGGTTGAGCGACTTTCATTTTTTTAAGATCGAGTCGGGTTTTGTGAAACCCGACTTAGTCCAGAGTCGAGTCGAGTGAAGTCGGCCGATTATCGCTAAAAGTCGGGGATCGACCGAAACACGAAACCCAATGTAAGTCAATGGGGAAGCATAGCCGGCAGTGAGTGGAGGCCAGGAAAACACCTACAGTGCCCATTTTAATGCCAAAAACATCCATTCTTGTTTTCTGAAGCTTGTCAATCTAAATTAACTTTATAATAATAGTTGGGCACTGGAAATTGGGGGTGATTTGGCAAAAGTTGTGGGGGGTAGGGCTGGTTCAAGGTTTTAGTGGGCACAGGAAACATGGACTACGTCATGGCGGTGGAGCAGTGAGAGGTAAGTATGTCAAGTTTGCAAGTGCTGTGATCCTAAGCAAGCAGGGGGGCCCACTCGTTGGCATTGGCACTGGCACAGGGCCCCTCAAAGTACAGCGGTGTGTTTGCACGGCGGGGGCGCCTCCCACCAGCAGCGACACTTTTGCGTACTCTGAGGGGCCCTGTGCCAGTGACGTCGCCAACGAGTATGCCCCCCCCACCTGATGAAGGAACCTGCACTTTCATCTGCACCTTCCTCTTTGTCCCTGTGTAAGGTGGTATAACATGCGGGAAGGGGAACCTGACTTTCAGCAGGGTCAGATTCTGGCTGTGTAGAGTGCAAGGGGAATGTAGTGGTCTAGGTCAATGTACCAGCAGACTCATGTAGCAGTGGCTGGGCAGTGGGCAGGATGAGGAGGAAACAGATATAGGGCCAAAGAATAAAGTAGGCTAAATGCAGTTCAAAATTGGTAACAGGACTAAACAGGCGGCATTGCTTTGTTGAGTGGAGTAGCAAACCCAGGAGCAGCAGACACTGTTTTAAGGGCCCAAACACACTAATAGGCCAAATGCAGTTTAATATCTGATACTATAGGCCGAAAGCCATAAGGTTGAAGCTCAGCTTTTTTTAGTTGAGGACAAACACCAGGGAGGAGCAAACAGAGCTATTAGGCCCCATCCAGCAATTTAAAAAAAAAAAAAAAGAGCCAGAAGGTGGAAACTCAGCTTTGTTCAGTGGAGGACAACACCAGGGAGGGGCAGACACCGTTAGTAGGCCCTAACCACCAATTTTTTAAAACACAGCACTTAATGAGAGCCAGAAGGTTGAAGCTCAGCTTTATTCAGTTGAGGGCAAGACCAGGGAGGGGCAGACACCGTTAGTAGGCCCTAACCACCATTTTGTTTTTTAAAAAACACTTAATGAGAGCCAGAAGGTTGAAGCTCAGCTTTATTCAGTTGAGGGCAACACCAGGGAGGGGCAGACACCGTTAGTAGGCCCTAACCACCATTTTGTTTTTTAAAAAACACTTAATGAGAGCCAGAAGGTTGAAGCTCAGCTGTATTCAGTTGAGGACAACTTCAGGGAGGGGCAGACACCGTTAGTAGGCCGTAACCAAAGTTGAAGGCCAAATGCAGTTTAATATCTGATACTAGAGGCCGAAAGCCACAAGGTTGAAGCACAGCTTTATTCAGTTGAGGGCAACAACAGGGAGGGGCAGACACCATTAGTAGGCCCTAACCACCAATTTTTAAAAACACAGCACTTAATGAGAGCCAGAAGGTTGAAGCTCAGCTTTATTCAGTTGAGGGCAACACCAGGGAGGGGCAGACACCGTTAGTAGGCCCTAACCACCAATTTTTAAAAACACAGCACTTAATGAGAGCCAGAAGGTTGAAGCTCAGCTGTATTCAGTTGAGGACAACACCAGGGAGGGGCAGACACGGTTAGTAGGCCGTAACCAAAGTTGAAGGCCAAATGCAGTTTAATATCTGATACTATAGGCCGAAAGCCACAAGGTTGAAGCACAGCTTTATTCAGTTGAGGTCAACACCAGGGAGGGGCAGACACCGTTAGTAGGCCCTAACCACCAATTTTTAAAAACACAGCACTTAATGAGAGCCAGAAGGTTGAAGCACAGCTTTATTCAGTTGAGGGCAACACCAGGGAGGGGCAGACACCGTTAGTAGGCCGTAACCAAAGTTGAAGGCCAAATGCAGTTTAATATCTGATACTAGAGGCCGAAAGCCACAAGGTTGAAGCACAGCTTTATTCAGTTGAGGGCAACACCAGGGAGGGGCAGACACCGTTAGTAGGCCCTAACCACCAATTTTTAAAAACACAGCACTTAATGAGAGCCAGAAGGTTGAAGCTCAGCTTTATTCAGTTGAGGGCAACACCAGGGATGGGCAGACACCGTTAGTAGGCCCTAACCACCAATTTTTAAAAACACAGCACTTAATGAGAGCCAGAAGGTTGAAGCTCAGCTGTATTCAGTTGAGGACAACACCAGGGAGGGGCAGACACCGTTAGTAGTCCGTAACCAAAGTTGAAGGCCAAATGCAGTTTAATATCTGATACTATAGGCCGAAAGCCACAAGGTTGAAGCACAGCTTTATTCAGTTGAGGGCAACACCAGGGAGGGGCAGACACCGTTAGTAGGCCGTAACCAAAGTTGAAGGCCAAATGCAGTTTAATATCTGATACTATAGGCCGAAAGCCACAAGGTTGAAGCACAGCTTTATTCAGTTGAGGGCAACACCAGGGAGGGGCAGACACCATTAGTAGGCCGTAACCAAAGTTGTAGGCCAAATGCAGTTTAATATCTGATACTATAAGCCGAAAGCCAGAAGTTTGAAGCACAGCTTTATTCAGTTGAGGGCAACACCAGGGAGGGGCAGACACTGTTAGTAGGCCCTAACCACCAATTTTGAAAAACACAGCACTTAATGAGAGCCAGAAGGTTGAAGCTCAGCTGTATTCAGTTGAGGGCAACACCAGGGAGGGGCAGACACCGTTAGTAGGCCCTAACCACCAATTTTTAAAAACACAGCACTTAATGAGAGCCAGAAGGTTGAAGCTCAGCTTTATTCAGTTGAGGGCAAGACCAGGGAGGGGCAGACACCGTTAGTAGGCCCTAACCACCATTTTGTTTTTTTAAAAAACACTTAATGAGAGCCAGAAGGTTGAAGCTCAGCTTTATTCAGTTGAGGGCAACACCAGGGAGGGGCAGACACCGTTAGTAGGCCCTAACCACCATTTTGTTTTTTAAAAAACACTTAATGAGAGCCAGAAGGTTGAAGCTCAGCTGTATTCAGTTGAGGACAACACCAGGGAGGGGCAGACACCGTTAGTAGGCCGTAACCAAAGTTGAAGGCCAAATGCAGTTTAATATCTGATACTATAGGCCGAAAGCCACAAGGTTGAAGCACAGCTTTATTCAGTTGAGGGCAACACCAGGGAGGGGCAGACACCGTTAGTAGGCCGTAACCAAAGTTGAAGGCCAAATGCAGTTTAATATCTGATACTATAGGCCGAAAGCCACAAGGTTGAAGCACAGCTTTATTCAGTTGCAGCTTCTTTGCAATAATATAAAGAAGACGCGACAGGACAACACTCGGTGGATGCCATATCTGTGTTTTCAATGGAAAAAAACCTTTCAGTTAACTACTTGCAGGAGAAAGTTTTTGTAGCTGGTGGCCAATTTTGGTACTGTACCAGTTTTTGGTTGTATGTATTTTTGTTTTTAATGTTAAAATGTATGCATTTGATATCTCTCCAGTATTTTCTTTATTATAAGCAAAATACTTATTTTTATATTTTCTGATGTTTTATACCGGAGTGTTCCTCGGGACACGCTTATAAACTTGATAATTGGTTCCAGGGGTACACGGGCAGCAGTGATCTGGTCAGTGGAGGCCTAGTGGAAGGAGGGACCGCAGACAGGCTTCGGAGGCCTAACACAATAAAATGGGCTGGCTGTAGGCACTTTAAAATAGGTTCCAGGGGTACACGGGCAGCAGTGGTCTGGTCAGTGGAGGCCTAGTGGAAGGAGGGACCGCAGACAGGCTTCGGAGGCCTAACACAATAAAATGGGCTGGCTGTAGGCACTTTAAAATAGGTTCCAGGGGTACACGGGCAGCAGTGGTCTGGTCAGTGGAGGCCTACTGGAAGGAAGGACCGCAGACAGGCTTCGAAGGCCTAACATGATAAAATGGGCTGGCTGTAGGCACTTTATAATTGGTTCCAGGGGTACACGGGCAGCAGTGGTCTGGTCAGTGGAGGCCTAGTGGAAGGAAGGACCGCAGAAAGGCTTTGAAGGCCTAACATGTTAAAATGGGCTGGCTGTAGGCACTTTATAATTGGTTCCAGGGGTACACGGGCAGCAGTGGTCTGGTCAGTGGAGGCCTAGTGGAAGGAGGGACCGCAGACAGGCTTCGAAGGCCTAACATAATAAAATGGGCTGGCTGTAGGCACTTTATAATTGGTTCCAGGGGTACACGGGCAGCAGTGGTCTGGTCAGTGGAGGCCTAGTGGAAGGAGGGACCGCAGACAGGCTTCGAAGGCCTAACATGATGAAATGGGCTGGCTGTAGGCACTTTATAATTGGTTCCAGGGGTACACGGGCAGCAGTGGTCTGGTCAGTGGAGGCCTAGTGGAAGGAGGGACCGCAGACAGGCTTCGAAGGCCTAACATAATAAAATGGGCTGGCTGTAGGCACTTTATAATTGGTTCCAGGGGTACACGGGCAGCAGTGGTCTGGTCAGTGGAGGCCTAGTGGAAGGAAGGACCGCAGACAGGCTTCGAAGGCCTAACATGATAAAATGGGCTGGCTGTAGGCACTGTAAAATAGGTTCCAGGGGTACACGGGCAGCAGTGGTCTGGTCAGTGGAGGCCTAGTGGAAGGAGGGACCGCAGACAGGCTTCGAAGGCCTAACATAATAAAATGGGCTGGCTGTAGGAACTTTATAATTGGTTCCAGGGGTACACGGGCAGCAGTGGTCTGGTCAGTGGAGGCCTAGTGGAAGGAGGGACCGCAGACAGGCTTCGAAGGCCTAACATGATAAAATGGGCTGGCTGTAGGCACTTTATAATTGGTTCCAGGGGTACACGGGCAGCAGTGGTCTGGTCAGTGGAGGCCTAGTGGAAGGAGGGACCGCAGACAGGCTTCGAAGGCCTAACATAATAAAATGGGCTGGCTGTAGGCACTTTATAATTGGTTCCAGGGGTACACGGGCAGCAGTGGCCTGGTCAGTGGAGGCCTAGTGGAAGGAGGGACCGCAGACAGGCTTCGAAGGCCTAACATAATAAAATGGGCTGGCTGTAGGCACTGTAAAATAGGTTCCAGGGGTACACGGGCAGCAGTGGTCTGGTCAGTGGAGGCCTAGTGGAAGGAGGGACCGCAGACAGGCTTCGAAGGCCTAACATAATAAAATGGGCTGGCTGTAGGCACTTTATAATTGGTTCCAGGGGTACACGGGCAGCAGTGGTCTGGTCAGTGGAGGCCTAGTGGAAGGAGGGACCGCAGACAGGCTTCGAAGGCCTAACATAATAAAATGGGCTGGCTGTAGGCACTTTATAATTGGTTCCAGGGGTACACGGGCAGCAGTGGTCTGGTCAATGGAGGCCTAGTGGAAGGAAGGACCGCAGACAGGCTTCGAAGGCCTAACATGATAAAATGGGCTGGCTGTAGGCACTGTAAAATAGGTTCCAGGGGTACACGGGCAGCAGTGGTCTTGTCAGTGGAGGCCTAGTGGAAGGAGGGACCGCAGACAGGCTTCGAAGGCCTAACATAATAAAATGGGCTGGCTGTAGGCACTTTATAATTGGTTCCAGGGGTACACGGGCAGCAGTGGTCTGGTCAGTGGAGGCCTAGTGGAAGGAGGGACCGCAGACAGGCTTCGAAGGCCTAACATGATAAAATGGGCTGGCTGTAGGCACTTTATAATTGGTTCCAGGGGTACACGGGCAGCAGTGGTCTGGTCAGTGGAGGCCTAGTGGAAGGAGGGACCGCAGACAGGCTTCGAAGGCCTAACATAATAAAATGGGCTGGCTGTAGGCACTTTATAATTGGTTCCAGGGGTACACGGGCAGCAGTGGTCTGGTCAGTGGAGGCCTAGTGGAAGGAGGCACCGCAGACAGGCTTCGAAGGCCTAACATAATAAAATGGGCTGGCTGTAGGCACTGTAAAATAGGTTCCAGGGGTACACGGGCAGCAGTAGTCTGGTCAGTGGAGGCCTAGTGGAAGGAGGGACCGCAGACAGGCTTCGAAGGCCTAACATAATAAAATGGGCTGGCTGTAGGCACTTTATAATTGGTTCCAGGGGTACACGGGCAGCAGTGGTCTGGTCAGTGGAGGCCTAGTGGAAGGAGGGACTGCAGACAGGCTTCGAAGGCCTAACATAATAAAATGGGCTGGCTGTAGGCACTGTAAAATAGGTTCCAGGGGTACACGGGCAGCAGTGGTCTGGTCAGTGGAGGCCTAGTGGAAGGAGGGACCGCAGACAGGCTTCGAAGGCCTAACATAATAAAATGGGCTGGCTGTAGGCACTGTAAAATAGGTTCCAGGGGTACACGGGCAGCAGTGGTCTGGTCAGTGGAGGCCTAGTGGAAGGAAGGACCGCAGACAGGCTTCGAAGGCCTAATAATAAAATGGGCTGGCTGTAGGCACTGTAAAATAGGTTCCAGGGGTACACGGGCAGCAGTGGTGTGGTCAACGGAGGCCGATTGTAATGAGTGTCTGCCAGTTAGTAGTCAAAAAACAACAAATAAATGTGAATGTCTCGCATTAAAACAAAGACACTAAAGGGTGCAATCATTAGGTTCAGGGGTGGGATCCTCTGTGTTGTTTCAGACCTACTAATTTAGCGCAAAGTATTTACTGTGGTAAATAGAGGACACTGCCCCTGACTATGTTATGTACCATCATACATGTCAACACAATGGTATTGTCAGTGGCAGGTATGGAAGGATGTCAGCGCATAGACTAAACATTGGTGGAAGTGTGAGAGATAACTGTGGAAGTGGTAGAGCAATGTTTGACCTGGGGGTGGGTGAACTCTCTTGTGGCTGGCGGTACAGGCCCAGGGCCCCTCATGTTACAACAGTGTGTCTGACGTTGGGTGCGCACCACCACCGCCAGAGACACTTTATTGTACTATGAGGGACCCAGTACCAATGCCGTCGACCAAAAGCGAGCACACCCACCTCTTCAGGCAAACAGCTGTCTCACGGGTGCTTGCGCCAAGTCGCGATACCACGGCCCCGTGTGGTGAGTTTGGCCATTTAGGGAGGTGTAAACATGTCATATGCCGGACAATCAGCTGCAGAAAATTAGACATTAGAAAAGTAATTCACAGTAGTCCACAGGCAAGAGCTTTTCATAGGAAAGCTAGGTGTCGGCCGGGCAAGGTGGGGCAAAAGATTTCGAAATCCAGTTGTGGTTCATTTTAATGAATGTTAGATCGTCAACATTTTGGGTAGCCAGACGAGTCCTTTTTTCGGTTAATATTGAACCTGCAGCACTGAATACTCTTTCTGATAGGACACTTGTTGCCGGGCAAGCAAGCTCCTGCAATGCATATTCTGCCAATTCTGGCCAGGTGTCTAATTTTGAGGCCCAGTAATCAAATGGGAATGACGGTTGAGGGAGAACATCGATAAGGGATGAAAAATAGTTAGTAACCATACTGGACAAATGTTGTCTCCTGTCACTTTCAATTGATGCAGCAGTACCTGTCCTGTCTGCGGTCATAGCAAAATCACTCCACAACCTGGTCAGAAAACCCCTTTGTCCAACGCCACTTCTGATGTGTGCACCCCTAACACTACTAATCTGCTGCCCCCTGGAGCTCGTGTGATAACGATCACGTGCGCTGTGTGCTGGGAATGCCTGAAGCAAACGGTCAACAAGAGTTGATTGTTTGGTTGCTAATATTAGTTCCAAGTTCTCATGTGGCATAATATTTTGCAATTTGCCTTTATAGCGTGGATCAAGGAGGCAGGCCAACCAGTAATCGTCATCGTTCATCATTTTCGTTATGCGTGTGTCCCTTTTTAGGATACGTAAGGCATAATCCGCCATGTGGGCCAAAGTTCCAGTTGTCAAATCTCCGGTTGTGATTGGTTGAGGGGCAGTTTCAGGCAAATCTACGTCACTTGTGTCCCTCAAAAAACCAGAACCCGGCCTTGCCACGCAACCAATTTCCAGTGCCCCCGGGAAAGCTTCCGCATTAAAAATATACTCATCCCCATCATCCTCCTCGTCCTCCACCTCCTCTTCGCCCGCTACCTCGTCCTGTACACTGCCCTGACCAGACAATGGCTGACTGTCATCAAGGCTTTCCTCTTCCTCTGGAGCAGACGCCTGCTCCTTTATGTGCGTCAAACTTTGCATCAGCAGATGCATTAGGGGGATGCTCATGCTTATTACGGCGTTGTCTGCACTAACCAGCCGTGTGCATTCCTCAAAACACTGAAGGACTTGACACATGTCTTGTATCTTGGACCACTGCACACCAGACAACTCCATGTCTGTCATCCTACTGCCTGCCCGTGTATGTGTATCCTCCCACAAAAACATAACAGCCCGCCTCTGTTGGCACAGTCTCTGAAGCATGTGCAGTGTTGAGTTCCACCTTGTTGCAACGTCTATGATTAGGCGATGCTGGGGAAGGTTCAAAGACCGCTGATAGGTCTGCATACGGCTGGAGTGTACAGGCGAACATCAGATATGTGAGCAAAGTCCACGCACTTTGAGGAGCAGGTCGGAGAACCCAGGATAAGTTTTCACTAAGCACTGCACCACCAGGTTTAAGGTGTGAGCCAGGCAAGGAATGTGTTTCAGTTGGGAAAGGGAGATGGCAGCCATGAAATTCCTTCCGTTATCACTCACTACCTTGCCTGCCTCAAGATCTACTGTGCCCAGCCACGACTGCGTTTCTTGTTGCAAGAACTCGGACAGAACTTCCGCGGTGTGTCTGTTGTCGCCCAAACACTTCATAGCCAATACAGCCTGCTGACGCTTGGCAGTAGCTGGCCCATAATGGGACAACTGGTGTGCAACAGTGTCATCTGCCGATGGAGTGGTTGGCCGACTGTGGTCTGTGGAAGAGCTGTAGCTTCTGCAGGAGGACGAGGAGGAGGAGGAGGAGGTGGTGCGAACGCCTACAGCCAACTGTTTCCTAGACCGTGGGCTAGGCACAACTGTCCCGAAATTGATGTCCCCTGAGGACCCTGCATCCACCACATTCACCCAGTGTGCCGTGATGGACACATAACGTCCCTGGCCATGCCTACTGGTCCATGCATCTGTAGTCAGGTGCACCTTTGTACTCACAGATTGCCTGAGTGCATGGACGATGCGCTGTTTAACCCCTTCACCCCCAAGGGTGGTTTGCACGTTAATGACCGGGCCAATTTTTACAATTCTGACCACTGTCCCTTTATGAGGTTATAACTCTGGAACGCTTCAACGGATCCCAGTGATTCTGACACTGTTTTCTCGTGACATATTGTACTTCATGATAGTGGTAAAAATTCTGTGATAGTACCTGCGTTTATTTGTGAAAAAAATGGAAATTTGGCGAAAATTTTGAAAATTTCGCAATTTTCCAACTTTGAATTTTTATGCAATTAAATCACAGAAATATGTCACGCAAAATACTTAATAAGTAACATTTCCCACATGTCTACTTTACATCAGCACAATTTTGGAACCAACATTTTTTTTTTGTTAGGGAGTTATAAGGGTTAAAATTTGACCAGCAATTTCTCATTTTTACAACACCATTTTTTTTTAGGGACCACATCTCATTTGAAGTCATTTTGAGGGGTCTATATAATAGAAAATACCCAAGTGTGACACCATTCTAAAAACTGCACCCCTCAAGGTGCTCAAAACCATATTCAAGAAGTTTATTAACCCTTCTGGTGCTTCACAGGAATTTTTGGAATGTTTAAATAAAAATGAACATTTAACTTTTTTTCACAAAAAATTTACTTCAGCTCCAATTTGTTTTATTTTACCAAGGGTAACAGGAGAAAATGGACCCCAAAAGTTGTTGTACAATTTGTCCTGAGTACGCCGATACCCCATATGTGGGGGTAAACCACTGTTTGGGCGCATGGCAGAGCTCGGGAGGGAAGGAGCGCCATTTCACTTTTCAATGCAAAATTGACTGGAATTGAGATGGGACGCCATGTTGCGTTTGGGGAGCCCCTGATGTGCCTAAACATTGAAACCCCCCACAAGTGACACCATTTTGGAAAGTAGACCCACCTAGGGAACTTATCTAGAGGTGTGGTGAGCACTTTGACCCACCAAGTGCTTCACAGAAGTTTATAATGCAGAACCGTAAAAATAAAAAATCATATTTTTTCACAAAAATTATCTTTTCACCCCCAATTTTTTATTTTCCCAAGGGTAAGAGAAGAAATTGGACCACAAAAGTTGTTGTACAATTTGTCCTGAGTACGCTGATACCCCATATGTGGGGGTAAACCACTGTTTGGGCGCATGGGAGACCTCGGAAGGGAAGGAGCGCCGTTTGACTTTTCAATGCAAAATTGACAGGAATTGAGATGGGACGCCATGTTGCGTTTGGAGAGCCACTGATGTGCCTAAACATTGAAACCCCCCACAAGTGACACCATTTTGGAAAGTAGACCCCCTAAGGAACTTATCTAGATGTGTTTTGAGCGCTTTGACCCACCAAGGGCTTCACAGACGTTTATAATGCAGAGCCGTAAAAATAAAACAAAATTTTTTTTCCCACAAAAATTATTTTTTTAGCCCCCAGTTTTGTATTTTCCCGAGGGTAGCAGGAGAAAATGGACCCCAAAATTTGTTGTCCAAGTTGTCCTGAGTGCGATGATACACCATATGTGGGGAGAACCACTGTTTGGGCGCATGGGAGGGCTCGGAAAGGAAGGAGCGTCATTTGGGATGCAGACTTAGATGGAATGGTCTGCAGGTGTCACATTGCGTTTGCAGAGCCCCTAATGTACCTAAACAGTAGAAACCCCCCACAAGTGACACCATTTTGGAAAGTAGACCCCCTAAGGAACTTATCTAGATTTGTGGTGAGCGCTTTGACCCACCAAGGGCTTCACAGAAGTTTATAATGCAGAGCCGTAAAAATAAAAAATCATATTTTTTCACAAAAATTATCTTTTCACCCCCAATTTTTTATTTTCCCAAGGGTAAGAGAAGAAATTGGACCACAAAAGTTGTTGTACAATTTGTCCTGAGTATGCTGATACCCCATATGTGGGGGTAAACCACTGTTTGGGCGCATGGGAGACCTCGGAAGGGAAGGAGCGCCGTTTGACTTTTCAATGCAAAATTGACAGGAATTGAGATGGGACGCCATGTTGCGTTTGGAGAGCCACTGATGTGCCTAAACAGTAGAAACCCCCCACAAGTGACACCATGTTGGAAAGAAGACCCCCTAAGGAACTTATCTAGATGTGTGGTGAGCGCTTTGACCCACCAAGGGCTTCACAGAAGTTTATAATGCAGAGCCGTAAAAATAAAACAAAAATTTTTTCCCACAACAATTATTTTTTAGCCCCCAGTTTTGTATTTTCCCGAGGGTAACAGGAGAAATTGGACCCCAAAAGTTGTTGTCCAATTTGTCCTGAGTGCGCTGATACCCCATATGTGGGGGGGAACTACCGTTTGGATGCATGGAAGGGCTCGGAAGGGAAGGAGCGCCATTTGGAATGCAGACTTAGAAGGAATGGTCTGTAGGCGTCACATTGCGTTTGCAGAGCCCCTAATGTACCTAAACAGTCGAAGCCCCGCACAAGTGACCCCATTTTGGAAACTAAACCCCCCAAGGAACTTATCTAGATGTGTTGTAAGAACTTTGAACCCCCAAGTGTTTCACTACAGTTTATAACGCAGAGCCGTGAAAATAAAAAATCTTTTTTTTTTCCCACAAAAATTATTTTTTAGCCCCCAGTTTTGTGTTTTCCCAGGGGTAAAAGGAGAAATTGGACCCCAAAGGTTGATGTCCTATTTGTCCTGAGTACGCTGATACCCCGTATGTTGGGGTAAACCCCTATTTGGGCACACGGGAGAGCTCGGAAGGGAAGGAGCACTGCTTTACTTTTTCAACGCAGAATTGGATGGAATTGAGATCGGACGCAATGTCGCGTTTGGAGAGCCCCTGATGTGCCGAAACAGTGGAAAACCCCCAATTATAACTGAAACCCTAATCCAAACACACCCCTAACCATAATCCCAACAGTAACCCTAACCACACCTCTAACCCTGACACACCCCTAACCCTAATCCCAACCCTATTCCCAACCGTAAATGTAATCTAAACCCTAACCATAAGTTTAGCCCCAACCCTAACCCTAACTTTAGCCCCAACCCTAACTGTAGCCTTAACCCTAGCCCCAACCCTAACCCTAACCCTAACCCTAGCCCTAATGGGAAAATGGAAATAAATACATTTTTTTTATTTTTCCCTAACTAAGCGGGTGATGAAGGGGGGTTTGATTTACTTTTATAGCAGGTTTTTTAGCAAAAGACGCTTTTTATTGCAAAAAATATTTCTTGCGTTACCACATTTTGAGAGCTATAAATTTTCCATATTTTGGTCCACAGAGTCATGTGAGGTCTTGTTTTTTGCGGGACGAGTTGACGTTTTTATTGGTAACATTTTTGGGCACGTCACATTTTTTGATCGCTTTTTATTCCGATTTTTGTGAGGCAGAATGACCAAAAACCAGCTATTCATGAATTTCTTTTGGGGGAGGCGTTTATACCGTTCCACGTTTGGTAAAATTGATAAAGCCGTTTTATTCTTCGGGTCAGTACGATTACAGCGATACCTCATTTATATTATTTTTTTTATGATTTGGCGCTTCTATACCATAAAAACTATTTTATGGAAAAAATAATTATTTTTGCATCGCTTTATTCTCAGGACTATAACATTTTTATTTTTTTGCTGATCATGCTATATCACGGCTCGTTATTTGCGGGACAAGATGACGCTTTCAGCGGTACCATGGTTATTTATATCTGTCTTTCTGATCGCGTGTTATTCCACTTTTTGTTCAGCGGTATGATAATAAAGCGTTGTTTTTTTGCCTCGTTTTTTTTTTTCTTACGGTGTTTACTGAAGGGGTTAACTAGTGGGCCAGTTTTATAGGTCGGGTCGTTACGGACGCGGCGATACTAAATATGTGTACTTTTATTGTTTTTTTTAATTATTATTTAGATAAAGAAATGTATTTATGGGAATAATATATATATTTTTTTTCATTATTTTGGAATATTTTTTTTTATTTATTTTTTACACATTTGGAAAATTTTTTTTTTACTTTTTTACTTTGCCCCAGGGGGGACAATACAGATCGGTGATCTGCCAGTTTGCATAGCACTCTGACAGATCACCGATCTGAGAGAAGTGCAGGCTGCTTCACAGTGCCTGCTCTGAGCAGGCTTCTGTGAAGCCACCTCCCTCCCTGCAGGACCCGGATCCGCGGCCATCTTGGATCCGGGTCTGGAGCAGGCAGGGAGGGAGGTAAGACCCTCGCAGCAACGCGATCACATCGCGTTGCTGCGGGGGGTCAGGGAAGCCCGCAGGGAGCCCCCTCCCTGCGCGATGCTTCCCTGCACCGCCGGCACATCGCGATCATGTTTGATCGCAGTGTGCCGGGGGTTAATGTGCCGGGAGCGGTCCGTGACCACTCCTGGCACATAGTGCCGGATGTCAGCTGCGATAGGCAGCTGACACCCGGCCGCGATCGGCCGCGCTCCCCCCGTGAGCGCGGCCGATCGTGCTGGACGTAATATTCCGTCCTTGGGAATTAGGGCCCACCCCACATGGACGGAATATTACGTCCAATGGCAGAAAGGGGTTAACATGCTGGTGCAGGGCCGGGATGGCTTTTCTGGAAAAAAAGTGTTGACTGGGTAGCTCGTATCGTGGTTCAGCGTACTCCATCAGGGCTTTGAAAGCTTCGCTTTCAACTAACCGGTAGGGCATCATCTCTAACGATATTAGTCTAGCTATGTGGGCGTTAAAACCCTGTGTACGCGGATGCGAGGATAAGTACTTCCTTTTTCTAACCAGAGTCTCATGTAGTGTGAGCTGAACTGGAGAGATGGAGATCGTGGAACTTGCGGGTGTGCCGGTGGACATGGCAGACTGCGAGACGGTTGGAGATGGTATTGTTTCCGCCGGTGACCTAGATGCAATATTTCCTCCTACAAAACTGGTGATTCCCTGACCCTGAGTGCTTTTGGCTGGCAAAGAAACCTGCACAGATACTGCCGGTGGTGCGGAAAATGGTGGCCTTACAGTGACAGAAGGGATGTTGCGTTGCTGACTAGCTTCATTGGCCGAGGGTGCTACAACCTTAAGGGACGTTTGGTAGTTAGTCCAGGCTTGAAAATGCATGGTGGTTAAGTGTCTATGCATGCAACTAGTATTTAGACATTTCAGATTCTGACCTCTGCTTAAGCTAGTTGAACATTTTTGACAGATGACTTTGCGCTGATCAATTGGATGTTGTTTAAAACAATGCCAGACTGCACTCTTCCTAGCATCGGATCCCTTTTCAGGGATTGCAGACTGAGCTTTAACCGGATGGCCACGCTGTCCTCCAACAGGTTTTGGCTTTGACACGCGTTTTGGGCCAGATACGGGCCCGGCAGATGGAACCTGTTGCGATGTTGATGCCTGCTGTGGCCCCTCCTCCACCTCCGCTTCTGAACTACTGCCGCCTGCACCCTGTTCCCCCAATGGCTGCCAATTGGGGTCAATAACTGGGTCATCTATTAACTCCTCTTCGAGCTCGTGTGCAACTTCGTCTGTGTCACTGTGTCGGTCGGTGGTATAGCGTTCGTGGCGGGGCAACATAGTCTCATCAGGGTCTGATTGTGGATCAGTACCCTGAGAGGGCAATCTGGTGGTCTGAGTCAAAGGAGCAGCATAGTACTCTGGCTGTGGCTGTGCATCAGTGCACTCCATGTCAGAATCAACTTGTAATGGGCATGGCCTGTTAAGTGTTTCACTTTGTAAGCCAGGGACGGTATGTGTAAAGAGCTCCATGGAGTAACCCGTTGTGTCGCCTGCTGCATCCTTCTCTCTTGTTGTAGTTTTTGCTGAAGAGGACAAGGAAGCGACTTGTCCCTGACCGTGGACATCCACAAGCGACGCGCTGCTTTTACATTTACCAGTTTCAGAAGAGGAGGCAAAAGAGCTAGAGGCTGAGTCTGCAATGTAAGCCAAAACTTGCTGTTGCTGCTCCGCCTTTAAAAGCGGTTTTCCTACTCCCAGAAAAGAGAGCGTTCGAGGCCTTGTGTAGCCAGACGACGAAACTGGCTCCACAGCTCCAGACTTACGTGGAATATTTTTATCCCCACGACCACCTGATGCTCCACTACCACTACCATCATTACCAGCTGACAATGAACGCCCACGGCCACGACCTCTTGCACCAGACTTCCTCATTGTTTTAAAAACTTAACCAAAGTAACTTTATTTGTTGCTGTCAAACAACTTACACGGTAAGCTATAACTTCAGTATGATTTCAATATCCCTTAACAGGTTGGTGAGACCACAAGGAAAATCAGGCACAATGTTACACACTCTGTTTTCTGTGGCACAAAATCACAGAGATGCCACACACGCAGGACTGTCACTCAAGCACAAATGTCAATATTAATCTCCCACCTTTTTTTTTTTTTTTTTTCCTCAGGGAGACTTTAGAAACCAAATAAGATAAATTGTTTTTTTCAGGGACAATTTAGAAACCAAATAATAATTAAAAAAAAAAAAAGCTTTCTATGGCCCAGTGCCCACTGAGTGAGAGATGGCACACACAGGAGTCAGGATAAGGAGTGGCACACAAGCCCTGAGGACAGTATTAATCTCCCACTGATTGATGTAGTGTTTTTTTTTCAGGTAGATTTTAGAACCCAAATCAAGCAAAAAAATAAATAGGCTTTCTATGGCCCACTGAGTGAGAGATGGCGCTCACAGGAGTCAGGATCAGGAGTGGCACACAAGCCCTGAGGACAGTATTAATCTCCCACTGATGGATGTAGTGTTTTTTTTTTCAGGTAGATTTTAGAACCCAAATCAAGCAAAAAAATAAATAGGCTTTCTATGGCCCACTGAGTGAGAGATGGCGCTCACAGGAGTCAGGATCAGGAGTGGCACACAAGCCCTGAGGACAGCATTAATCTCCCACTGATGGATGTAGTGTTTTTTTTTTTCAGGTAGATTTTAGAACCCAAATCAAGCAAAAAAATAAATAGGCTTTCTATGGCCCACTGAGTGAGAGATGGCGCTCACAGGAGTCAGGATCAGGAGTGGCACACAAGCCCTGAGGACAATATTAATCTCCCACTGATTGATGTAGTGTTTTTTTTTCAGGTAGATTTTAGAACCCAAATCAAGCAAAAAAATAAATAGGCTTTCTATGGCCCACTGAGTGAGAGATGGCGCGCACAGGAGTCAGGATCAGGAGTGGCACACAAGCCCTGAGGACAGTATTAATCTCCCACTGATGGATGTAGTGATTTTTTTTTCAGGTAGATTTTAGAACCCAAATCAAGCAAAAAAATAAATAGGCTTTCTATGGCCCACTGAGTGAGAGATGGCACGCACAGGAGTCAGGATCAGGAGTGGCACACAAGCCCTGAGGACAGTATTAATCTCCCACTGATGGATGTAGTGTTTTTTTTTTCAGGTAGATTTTAGAACCCAAATCAAGCAAAAAAATAAATAGGCTTTCTATGGCCCACTGAGTGAGAGATGGCGCTCACAGGAGTCAGGATCAGGAGTGGCACACAAGCCCTGAGGACAGTATTAATCTCCCACTGATGGATGTAGTGTTTTTTTTTTCAGGTAGATTTTAGAACCCAAATCAAGCAAAAAAATAAATAGGCTTTCTATGGCCCACTGAGTGAGAGATGGCGCTCACAGGAGTCAGGATCAGGAGTGGCACACAAGCCCTGAGGACAATATTAATCTCCCACTGATTGATGTAGTGTTTTTTTTTCAGGTAGATTTTAGAACCCAAATCAAGCAAAAAAATAAATAGGCTTTCTATGGCCCACTGAGTGAGAGATGGCGCTCACAGGAGTCAGGATCAGGAGTGGCACACAAGCCCTGAGGACAATATTAATCTCCCACTGATTGATGTAGTGTTTTTTTTTCAGGTAGATTTTAGAACCCAAATCAAGCAAAAAAAAAATAGGCTTTCTATGGCCCACTGAGTGAGAGATGGCGCGCACAGGAGTCAGGATCAGGAGTGGCACACAAGCCCTGAGGACAGTATTAATCTCCCACTGATTGATGTAGTGTTTTTTTTTTCAGGTAGATTTTAGAACCCAAATCAAGCAAAAAAATAAATAGGCTTTCTATGGCCCACTGAGTGAGAGATGGCGCTCACAGGAGTCAGGATCAGGAGTGGCACACAAGCCCTGAGGACAATATTAATCTCCCACTGATTGATGTAGTGTTTTTTTTTCAGGTAGATTTTAGAACCCAAATCAAGCAAAAAAATAAATAGGCTTTCTATGGCCCACTGAGTGAGAGATGGCGCTCACAGGAGTCAGGATCAGGAGTGGCACACAAGCCCTGAGGACAGTATTAATCTCCCACTGATGGATGTAGTGTTTTTTTTTTCAGGTAGATTTTAGAACCCAAATCAAGCAAAAAAAAAAATAGGCTTTCTATGGCCCACTGAGTGAGAGATGGCGCACACAGGGATGGCACACACACGGATGGCACTGTAGCAGAAATGCAAATCTTAATCTCCCACAAAAAAAAAAAAAAAAAAAAAACAGGGACTGTCCTACAATTACTATCTCCCTGCAGTAATCTCAGCCAGGTATGGCAGGCAGCAATAGGAGTGGACTGATGCACAAATTAAATAAAAAGTGTGGACAAACAAAAAAGATAGCTGTGCAGAAAGGAAGGAACAAGAGGATATGTGCTTTGAAAAAAGCAGTTGGTTTGCACAGTGGCGTACACACAGCAATACAGCTATCACGGAGCCTTCTAGGGCAGCCCAATGAGCTACAGCGCTGAGAGAAAAAAAAAATGTAGCTTCCACTGTCCCTGCACACCGAAGGTGGTGTTGGACAGTGGAAATCGCTACAGCACAAGCGGTTTGGTGGTTAGTGGACCCTGCCTAACGCTCTCCCTGCTTCTGACGAAGCGGCAGCAACCTCTCCCTAAGCTCAGATCAGCAGCAGTGAGATGGCGGTCGGCGGGAACGCCCCTTTATAGCCCCTGTGACGCCGCAGACAGCAAGCCAATCACTGCAATGCCCTTCTCTAAGATGGTGGGGACCAGGACCTATGTCATCACGCTGCCCACACTCTGCGTTCACCTTCATTGGCTGAGAAATGGCGCTTTTAGCGTAATTGAAACGCGACTTTGGCGCGAAAGTCGCGTACCGCATGGCCGACAAGCACAGGGGTCGGATCGGGTTTCATGAGACGCCGACTTAGCCAAAAGTCGGCGACTTTTGAAAATGAACGACCCGTTTCGCTCAACCCTACTGGAGATATCAGGGGTGATGAGGAGAGAAGAGGCTGCTCACACTGCTGTCTACCCTGTCTATCTGATCTAATACTGGAGATATCAGGAGTGCTGAGGTAAGAAGAGGCTGCACACATCGCTTTCCACCCTGTCTATCTGATCTAATACTGGAGATACCAAAGGTGCTAAGGTAAGAAGAGGCTGCTCACACTGCTGTCCACCCTGTCTATCTGATCTAATACTGGAGATATCAGGAGTGCTGAGGTAAGAAGAGGCTGCTCACACTGCTGTCCACCCTCTCTATCTGATGTAATGCTGGAGAAATCAGGGGTGCTGAGATAAGAAGAGGCTGCTCACACTGCTGTCTATTCTGTCTATCTGATCTAATACTGGAGATATCAGGAGTGCTGCGGTAAGAAGAGGCTGCTCACACTGCTGTCCACCCTGTCTATCTGATCTAATGCTGGAGAAATCAGAGGTGCTGAGATAAGAAGAGGCTGCTCACACTGCTGTCCATTCTGTCTAGCTGATCTAATACTGGAGATATCAGGAGTGCTGAGATAAGAAGAGGCTGCTCACACTGCTGTCCATCCTGTCTATCTGATCTAATACTGGAGAAATCAGGGGTGCTGAGATAAGAAGAGGCTGCTCACACTGCTGTCTACCCTGTCTATCTGATCTAATACTGGAGATATCAGGAGTGCTGAGGTAAGAAGAGGCTGCACACACCGCTTTCCAACCTGTCTATCTGATCTAATACTGGAGATACAAAAGGTGCTACGGTAAGAAGAGGCTGCTCACACTGCTGTCCACCCTGTCTATCTGATCTAATACTGGACATAACAGGAGTGCTGAGGTAAGAAGAGGCTGCTCACACTGCTCTCCACCCTGTCTACCTGATGTAATGCTGGAGAAATCAGGGGTGCTGAGATAAGAAGAGGCTGCTCACACTGCTGTCTATTCTGTCTATCTGATCTAATACTGGAAATATCAGGAGTGCTGAGGTAAGAAGAGGCTGCTCACACTGCTGTCCACCCTGTCTATCTGATCTAATGCTGTAGAAATCAGAGGTGCTAAGATAAGAAGAGGCTGCTCACACTGCTGTCCATTCTGTCTATCTGATCTAATACTGGAGATATCAGGAGTGCTGAGATAAGAAGAGGCTGCTCACACTGCTGTCCATCCTGTCTATCTGATCTAATACTGGAGAAATCAGGGGTGCTGAGATAAGAAGAGGCTGCTCACACTGCTGTCCACCCTGTCTATTTGATCTAATACTGGAGATATTAGAAGTGCTGAGATAAGAAGAGGCTGCTCACACTGCTGTCCTCCCTGTTTAATTGATCTAATGCTGGAGATATCAGGGGTGCTGAGGTAAGAAGAGGCTGCTCACACTGCTGTCCTCCCTGTTTAATTGATCTAATACTGGAGATATCAGGGGTGCTGAGGTAAGAAGAGGCTGCTCACACTGCTGTCTACCATTTCTATCTGATCTAACACTGGAGACACCAAAAGTGCTGATCTAAGAAGAGACCAATCACACTGATGTCCACCTTGTCTATCTGATCTAATACTAAAACTAACTAAAACTGACTACAAAAAACATTGGGGTTTTTTGCCCATAGCAATTGTAATGCTGGCGTCTCTGCATGCTAACCCTCTTCCCTGGCAGAGAAGGCAACTTGCTCACTGCTGCGGCCCCCGTTCTGCACTTCTTTATTTTTCCATGTTTGTTGATGCAGGGGGTGCACGCACAGTGCGCAGATCCCAGTATACCTACTTTCTAAGGTGCCTCCTCCAGCATGGAGGTGCCTAAGCAATGTGGTCAGTTAGCCCTTAGCACATTTACTAGTTGTCAGGTCCCCAGCACCCATCAGTTTATCTTTCCTGTACCTGTTTGCCTGTGCTTGCTTGTCTATCTCAGTTTCAGCAGGTCCAGTCCGCAACTGCCAGTGCTCATCTGTACTCAGCTGGACCAGTTTGCACCTCCCTGTGCCCATCTGTATACCTACCAGTCCCTCCTATCTATATTCATGCTCCCTGTGTTCCTTCAGTGCCTGCCTGCATCTGCTGTACCTCCCTCCGGGCCGTTCCTGCTACCAGTCCATTGGGGGTCAGCTGCCATGCATCTGTGGTCTGTCCTAGAGTAGAACCTGGTGTTCATTGGGAGCCAAGCCTAACCCTGCCATTTGGAGCTCTAGTGAAAAGTCAGGTAATCACATAATCTCCCTGGACCACGGCACAGTGGTTACACCATTCCAGTCCAGAAACCAATCACTGTGCAGCTCTAATTAACCTACAGGTGACATTTTGTCCATTTAATTGTAGGCATTTTAGCCTAAGAGTGGCATGTTCAGTATGATATGAAAGTGGCATGTCCAGTAGGATAGAACCCATCCGAGAAGTGTCACCTTGCCGTGGTTGATGGACACACATGAATTGACCATTTTATGTGCTAAGAACCTAAATTTTTGTACATCTTGTTGAGTAACAATTCAGCTTAGAGTCAATATTTTCAATGTTTTATCTTGGCCCTTACAGAGTGCAGCTGTGTTCTTTTTTTGTAGATGATAGATAGATAGATAGATAGATAGATAGATAGATAGATAGATAGATAGATAGATAGATAGATAGATAGATAGAATTTCAATGAATAAAAATTGCCATTTCATAGAAACGCAGGTATTGACTATCTCAGGTCATAGGCCAGAAATACAAGCATTGATTTTAGAAGGGGTAAAATGACAGGTTATATTCATTGGCACTTGGACAAAATATCAATATTCCCCTCTGGCTATTATTTTGAAAGCAATCTGTTTTTGTAGTTTTTCTTCCCGTTCAGTTGCATAGTCACCAAATGCTGCTGCTAACTTTTTTTTCTGCTTTTGAGATTAGACCTAAGAACAATTATTTTATTTTCTACCAGAAATACATTCAACGATCCCTACAAAAAAATGGTGTTGTGACACTATTTGCTTAAAATGAAGTTTTGAGATGTGTTTCTGCATCAGCTTCCTTTATTATTATTTATTTTTCTTCTGATGACAAGGATGAAAAGTTCTGATAAAAAAGAAAAAAAAAGGAAGATGTAGAGGAAGAGTATGATAGTTTCCTGTCAATTTAGAAGAACAGTAACTATAGAATCAGCTACTAACGCTCTGTTTTATGATTGATAACACTATGGAACTGGGCACTAGGGCTTTTTTGATATTAACACGTCAGCTAGTTTCTTGGGGGCAGTATGAATGGCACAATTAAATATGTCCTGTAAATCACTATTACATATACACAGCAGATGAAGCTTTTATACAAATACTGTATATACAATACTGTGCAAAAGTTCTAGCCATGTGTGGAAAAAATACTGCAAACTAAAAACACTCTAAAAATAGAAGTGTTAATGCATATTTTTATTATCAACTAACAAACAGCAAAGTTATTTCACTGAAGAGAGATGTAAACTAAATCAATATTAGGAGTGACAACACTCTGCACACAGTTTTGAAGGAACTCAGCAGTTAGTTTGTTCCAAACATCTTGGAGAACTGACCACAGATCTTCTCTTTTGTGGATTTCTCAGCAATGAACACACCATTAATGCACACCAGATCCCCACCTTCATCTGCTGAAATGCAGCCCTAAACTTGAAAGGATCCTCTACTGCTTCATTGTTGCCTACAGATATTCATTATTCTTCTACTCTCCATTCCTTTAGCAAAAAAAAAAACTGCCTTCCTTTACAGACAAAACATTTCACATTTAGACTCAGTCCAGAACACCTGTTGACATTTTTATGCACCCCAGTTCCTATGTTTTTGTACATAGTTGAGTCGCTAGGCTTTGTTTCCAGGTCGAGGGTATGATTTTTGGCCATACTTCTATGAATACCACTTATGGTCAGACTTCTCGAAATAGTAGGTGGGTGTAGCTGATTCTCCATTATTGATGCCAGTTTTGAACTGATGACACTGCTGGACATTTGAATTTGAAGGGAAGTAAGCATGATGTGCCTTTCATCTACTGCACTAAGTTTCCTTGACCGACCACTGTGTCTACTATCATCAATGTTGCCCATTTCTTGGTGCTTCCTCAAAACAGTTTGAACAACACATCTTTAAACTGTGAGATCTTTGCCTGTGAAAGACTTTGCTGATGCAGTATAACTACCTTGTGTCTTGTTGTGGAGCTCAGTCTCGGTATGATATATGACCAGTGACATAAAACTGTCCTCCATAACCTCACTTTTGTAGCAGAGTTTGGCTATCTATCACCTACTTTTAAGCCTTTGACACAGCTGTTCCTGTGTTTCATCCCACATATAAAAATGATAATCATTATCATCTGATTGATATAACTGACTTTATATAAGTGAATATGCTGTCTTGAAGACAAAGGATGGTCACACCAAATCGTGATATGATTTAGATGTCTCTTTTGTTCATTCACTTTGCATTTTGATATTTGATACACATAAACGATTAACAATTCTATTTTTGAAAGCATTCCTACTATGCAGCATTTTTTCCACACCTGCCTAAAACTTTTGTACAATACTGTATATCAAAGCCAGAAAGAAAAAACTGTGAGTAGCAGATATACACCATCTTCCTCTCAACGGACCACCGCTGCTTGGCTTTGCTGTAACTAGAGATGGCCAAATCGATTTGAGGCAAATCAAATTTGCTTCAATTTTTTTTTCAATTCTCCCAGAGCTAATTCAGAAAAACTACCAGCAGGCTGTCATATTGCTGGAATCTTGAAAGCCAGAAAGGGGATAAACATAATAAAACATATAATACTCACCTCTACCCAACCCTTTCTTGCCCTTCAAATCAACTTCTAGGTGCTTCCAATATGCTGACTGGATCTTGCAATGTCACGACATACGATGCTTCACATGACATTACCAATCCTATTCAGTGGTGGAGGCTCCAAACAGTGCTGTGGAGACAGAAGAAGGTTGGGAACACCGAGAAGAGGACTGGAAGATAGGGCGGCAGGCTGTGCAAAGGGCAAAGGGATATTTCAGGTCCAGGGAGAGATGAGTAAGATTTTTTAAATCCCTTTTTTCATTATGTTCAAGGGTCTGGAGTGACCTCGGAGAATAATGAGGCATGTTTGATGCCTTATTGCTTTTCTCTGCCAAAGTAGAGAAAATTTGCCAAATTCGAATGTCAGCAGATTGGGTCATTTCTAGTGTTAAGCATTCCGATACTGCAAATATCGGGTATCAGCCGATATTCGCTGTATCGGAATTCCGATCCCGAGTTCCGATATTTTTGCGATATCGGGAATCGGGATCCATATTCATGTAAAAAATAAAGAATAAAAATAGAAAATATGGATATACTCACCCACCGACGGCCCCTGGCTCGCAGCGGTGCAACCGGCAGCCTCCGTTCCTAAGAATGCAGTGAGTGTAGGACCTGCGATGACGTCACGGTCTTGTGATTGGTCGCGTGACCGCTCATGTGACCGCGACGTCATCGAAGGTCCTTCACTCTCTGCATTCTTAGGAACGGAGGCAGACGCTTGCAGCGGTGACAGCCAGGGCTCGTCCAAGGGTGAGTATATCCATATTTTTTATTTTTATTCTTTATTTTTTACATGAATATGGATCCCAGGGCCTGAAGGAGAGTTTCCTCTCCTTCAGACCCTGGGAACCATCCAGGATCACTTCCGATATTTGTGTCCCATTGACTTGTATTGGTATCGGGTATCGGTATCGGCGATATCCGATATTTTTTGGATATCGGTCGATCCAATCCGATACCGATACTTTCAAATATCGGAAGGTATCTGTTGTGAACTCTGTTAGCAGGCTCCCTCTTGTGGTCACAACTGGTACTGTGTGAGTGTTGTCTTTGGGCTCCCTCTGGTGGTTTTGTTTGTTCTCCTGTGGGTTTGTGGCTGGATCAGCTGCCTCGTTATCCACCAGTGAGGTTTTCTATTTAGCTCAGCTGCAACTTCACTTGTTGCCTGCTGTCAATGTGTTCAGACCTATTCTGATTTCATCTGACTACGTTTGGTCTCAGTCTTTCCAAGACAAGCTAAGTTTTGCTTTTCAGTTTTTACTCATCAGTTATCAATATGTGTTCTGTGTATGATGAGTTTAATCCAGCTCGCTAACATGTGATTTTCTGCTTGCTGGTAGCTCTGGGGTTCAGACTTGCTCCCCTCACCCCATTAGTTGGTGTGAGGGACTTGCGCATTCTCTGAGTGGATTTTTAGAGGGTTTTTTACTGACCGCATAGATCCCTTTCTATTTTCTGCTATCTAGTATTAGCGGGCCTCCTTTGCTAAATCTGATTCATCTCTGTGTTTGTACTTTCCCCTTAACTCACCGTTATTATCTGTGGGGGGCTTTCTATATCTTTGGGGTCATTTCCCTGAGGCAAGGGAGGTCTTGCTTTCTCTCTAGGAGTAGTCAGTTTCTCAGGCCGTGATGAGACGTCTAGGATTTTAGGCACGTTCCACGGCTACCTATAGTTGTGTGTGTTTAGGATCAGGTATGCGGTCAGTCCAGTTACCATCTCCCCAGAGCTGGTCTATTGTTTAGTACTTAGCAGGTCAGGTTTTCGGATCCTCAGCCACTGGGATCATAACAGGTATCGCTCAACACTAGTCATTTCTAGTCATCCTATAGTAACCCTTCCTGGCTGCTTCCACCCTAGCCAATCCTGCCCACTAGGTTTTAGGTAGGTGAGCATGACTGAAAGAGAACCTGACAGCTGATACGTTCAAAGACAGACACTAGCTGTATGAGCTCAACCAGGTATGTTTGACAGTTTGAGATGCTGCAGCGTTTCAGAGAAAAACATACTTTCAAAGCTGCTTACAAGCCACACTTTAGAGAAGTCGGACATGGGGTTCCCGGGAGGTTTCTTCCCTCTCACTGGTCTGGATTGACAGGTCTCTGCTTACATGCCCATAGAGAAGGAAGAAACCTGTCATGCCAGGTCAGTGGATGGTGAAAAGTAGCCGGGAACCTGCGTGTCCGACTAGTCTCAAGCACTGCTTGTTTCCCGGCGGCTTTTAAAGCACCAGTGTTTCAGTGTCAAAAATACCTGCCTGGATAGGGCAGCATGTATCAGCTGTTAGGTTCCCATTAAATCGGTCAACCGCTCCATAAGTTTTAGCAGCTGTCATATTAAGCATCCAGATTGCAACAATTATACGCCCTTCAATAAAGAAGTTTATGTTCTACTCCTAATTTACACTGTCCTGGAGAAACGTTTCCGAAATATACCTGAAAATTGGGCTTGAAGACAGAGTAAAGAAAGAACCCTTGCCAGGTTTGAAAAAATAGTTTCATTTCTGGAAATTCTTTTTTCGTCATTTATAATAAGCAAAACCCCATAAATGCCCTTTATGCCCCCTGAATTTGCCTGTGAACAACAGGCTCATTGTTACAGTAATGAAAAAGGTTAGGGGAATTGTTGCGTTCGAAGAGGTTTCTGAAACGCGTGGGAGATTTACCAACTTTTCCAGCATTCCGGGAGGTCTCCCTTTTTTCCCCTGGAGCCTCCCAGACATCCAGATGTGGCAACTATGTGCAGGGGGAAATGACTCCCCTGATCCTGCAGCTGCCATATAGGAAGACAGCAATGTAAAAAATGGCACATGGCAAGCGATGGTTCTATTCCACATTTTGCATTGGGGCCCTGGAATAAAAAGTTAGGCCTCGTAGCAGTGAGAAATCTATATTTATTGTCAAGTTAGACAAATAATTTGTTCACTATGAAAAAAGACCTTATTCAATACTCAGGAGACCCATACACATTTGTTATCCTGGGAGGATATCATTGTGTACAGCGCAGAGTGGAGACACCATGCAATTTTGCTCTTGAAATTGGTTTATATAGATGACTGGTTGCTGTGAAGTGTATGTCAGGGTTCCATGCAGCTGTTATGAAGCACTACAATTGTCATTGCCTCTTACATGGCTGTTGAGAAGTGCTGAGCGCCCGGCTCAGTCAGCTGTTGAATAGATATCCCAACACTGTTAACATGGCATACATTGTAAAGAATTACATGCCTGCTGCATTGAGCTTCTGGGCCTTTGGTCTAGATAATAACCTTATTGAGTATGCCACATGTAGTGGAGATGTCTGTTCACTGGGATATATCGGATGAAACATGAAAAAAAAATGTCACTTCACGTAAAGAAAATTGTTTCAGTATTTTTGTTTAAGGTTCCAATGAAATAACTAGATTTTTTAAATTTTTATTATTATTATTTTTTTTACCAATCCTACCAAAGTCAACAAAGGCTATACATAAGAAATTATCATTTTTTTTCAAGGCAAATTGAATTCACCTCGAACTTCACATAAGAATCAGAATATTTAAGAGATTTTATTCATGAGAATGCAGTAAAATGGCATCAGACTTAGGCTACGTTCACATTTGCGTTGCGTCGGGCGCAGGTTCGGCGACGCATAGCGACGCATGCGTCATGCGCCCCTATATTTAACATGGGGGCGCATGGACATGCGTTGTCTTGCGTTTTGTGACGCATGCGTCATTTTTGGCGCAAGCGTCAGGGCACACAGGACGCTGCATGCTGCATTTTTTTTGCATCCAAAATCAAGCCAAAATTGGAAGCATGCATCATAAAACAATGCGTTTTTGCATGCGTTTTGCATGCGTTGAGCGTTGCGTCGCAGACGCAACGCCCAACAACGCGAATGTGAACGTAGCCTTAAAGGTTATTTGCTAAATTCAAAAGGACTGAGAATGGGATAAAAAAGAATTAATACTCACCCATCCTTCACTTATGTTCTTTGATCCAGTTACCAGTGTGGTCTTCTATAGTCTGACTGCTCTACTATAAAAAAAATCTTTCCTATGTAGCTGCTTTTTTTCACCTATCCACCACATTATGAACGTCTCCTGGTCCTTTGCGAGGTCCTTGGAAGGGTTTAATCATTTGCCAGTCCTATTTATTGACCACACAAGAATTCATACATATAAGAGAGATGACCCCTGAGGTATCTTCTTTCTAAGCGAAACAAGTCCAACTCTTCAAACCTCTCATCATAGAAGAGGTCTCGGTCTTGTGTAGTTATATCGTTGCTATTCTTAAACCATTTACAATAACTCTTTGTTTGCCATCCTTTAATCATTTTTTTTTACTGATGTGCCTATAGTGCCCCCTAGTCCCTGCTTCTTGAACTTCAGTATAAGGCTGTTATGTGGTACTGTATCAAATGTCTTTTCAAAGTCCAGATATATCACATCAGCCACACGACCAACATCCAGATTTGCACTCACCTCCTCTTAGAAGACCAGCATACTGGCTAGACATGACTTATCTTTCATGAATCCATGCTGGTTGTCAGTTATTATATTATTCTCTGCAATATATTTTTGTAGGTCATCTCTTATAATATCCTAAAAAATATATATATATAAAAAATATAAGAATTAACGGATGGTAGTTGACTTGATCCATTTTCTTATCCTTCTTAAATATCGGTAGCATGTCAGCCATCCTCCAATTTTGTGGCACCAACCCTTTTAAAAGAAAGTCTAAGAAGATTAGATGCAGCAATTTATCAATTACTGATCTCAACTCCCTCTATATCCATGGATGAATGCGCTTGACACCAAGGGCCGTTTCAATATTTAGTTTGCTAAGATGCAACCATGCTTCTTGTGTTAAGTTAGTGATATTGGGTGGTAAACATTGAATTCTGCCATGCTGAATGATACTTGGCACATGCAGTCCATAGGTGAACATGGGTGAAAAGTGCCTGTTTAATATCTCAGCTTTCTCTTTGTCCTTTACAATTATGATCTTTCAGAGGGCTGATACCATCAGATTTTTTTCTTTTTGGAATCGGCACACCTATAAAATGTTGGGATCTGTTTTACTGTCGTTGGGGATTTGTTTCTTTGCAGCTAACTTGATTTCTTTTTTACATTTCCTATTGAGATCTTTATACTAATGGAATGCTGTTTCTGACCTCTCTGCTTTCAAGATTTGAAATGCCCTTTTTTGTTTTTGTCTTACAACACTTACCGTAATACTGCCCTATTTAACTGTAATGGTTTCTTTTAATTTGTGCATATTTTATCACCAAAAGGTATAAACTTTCTACAGGAATATAGTAATATATTTTAAACACGCCTCATTTATCTTCGGTATCCCCAGTCATAAGGACATGATCTTCGTCTACAACATTTCACTTAATCGACTGAACTTAGCTTTCCTAAAGTTCCAGGCTTTTGTATTTCCCCTTTTGTTGAATATTATATTGGGTCTGCGGATTTGAACTGTATTGGTCTGTTTAACTGGACCAGATCCAACAAATGAAGTCCTTTCGTGGATTCATCAACCAACTGAGAGATCCTCTACCTGTTATAGCAAACTCCAATTAGCAGCTTACTGTTAATACCAATGTCAAAGAGTGGAGAAGCTGTCAACACCCTCTTTGAAGGTTTTATAGCCATGGATTTAATGTTGTTTTATCTATTTTGTGGCCTGCAGTACTTACCGTAACTGATCAGTGGATAGGACTAACTACTGGAGCCAGCCGAAGATAGGAGGAGTTAAGTGGGCATAGGAAATGCAGTTTCCTGTTCTTAGGCAGATAGGGAATGATATTGAGACGGAAAGGACCTACAGTTATGTTGCTTGCAGACCCACATTGAAAAGAGGGTGTTTGTGTGTGAAGAAGGAAGACCAAACTCAGGGAGCATGTTCTGAAGGAAACAAGGACTAAGTGGCAGACGGATTGCATATCTCAGTCCAGCTGGGCCTGCAGCAAACGTTATCTATATTAGATAAGATGAGGAGGTGTAGGAAAACATGAGGGTCATAAAGGAGAAGATGACCTGTCTGGGACATGGGTTCTCCTACGGAGAAATGAAGATGTCACACCAAGGGGCATGTGGCCAACATCAAATGGACTTTGAGAATAGTAGTGAGGAGTCGTAGCGACATATCTCAGTCAGTGGGGTCCTCCTAAAACAATTGAAATTTGAGGCAAGCTATGGCGGGCCATAGCGACACGCCTTGATCCTTGTGGTCCTCATAGGGCTAGATGGAGATTCCCATAGTGGTTTTCTGGTCTAAAGTAATATGTAATTGAAGTAATGTACTGCCATGTGTAACCATCTAGTTACTGCATCTGGATTGTGCAGAAGAAGTATTCTGTAAGTGTTGTCCCTGCTATCTGATGTATATGCTTCGCATCGGTTTATTCAATAAAGAAAAGTTTATTTTCGGACTCCGGTCTCCCTCATTCATCTCTACATCATTGGGTCCTGGCCGTTCAAGTCAAGAGGCAGCATGTGGAGCGCACACTGACGGATATTACTATGGGTAAGCTGAGCGTCCTTTAAAGGGGTCCGTATATCTATTTTCTTGTACCATGCTTAATTGAGTATTAGTGATTCAGGATTTGCTTGTTTATGCTGGTATATAGAGTGTATGGTACATTCACAGATATCCAACCCTATTATGGGGTTTTACCTGTTATAGTGGATACTGTTGAATTTGGACTACACGCTTACTAGGTCTGCTCACTTATTTATTCCGTTATTCCAGTTGTGTCGTTCTTCCCCCTCATTAGTTATTGTCTGAAGCCTTTTTCATGTCTGTTTTATATTGATTTTGTGATTTTGTATTTATTAATAAAATATTTAAATTGGTTAATTAAGTGGGACATGTACTCCTTTTTGGTCGTGTGTAGGATTCAAGAGGCAGCATGTAGTCTGCAATGGCGTATCATTAAGGTAACAGCACACACCCAGCCAGAATCCCCATTTTCATGTTTGGGCATGTCAACGGCCGCCCCACCCTTTACACCAGCACTATGGATAATTACTCATATAGAATCTAAATTGTTGCAGCACCCTTCATCATCATTTTGCACAGGTCACAAGTTGGATATAACAAAAATATACAACCCTTACCCGTTTTCAATCTTTCTTGTCCTGTCTGAATTAGTTGTATAATTTCAATGCAAATCAAATTTCTTGGTCAAATTTGAGTGAAAAGCTGAAATCGAATTTCACAAGATTTGCTTAAGGTGCCTATAAATAAGGCCCCAGATTAGGTCACAGTCTAGAGTAAGTCTCATACAGGCTTTGCCAGCTGAGATAAAAGCACTGGACTTTTTTTTTTCTCCAGTCACGGCCTCCGTCAAACTGAAGCAGACGAAATCCTTCCGTCAGTTCAGATTTACAAAACGTGCACACGGAGGCGCTAAAAAGGGTAAGCGCTTATGACTTCTTAACTGCTCTGGCATATTTCATTTTACGCAGTTGCTGTTAACTAATGTAATTAGGAGAAGACTGGGGAGAATGGGGAGAGTTTTAATAACTGGCGACAGCATGATACAAAAATTAACAAGATTAGTTTTTAGCTGGGATGCTAAAAGTAGGGTTTCTATGGGATGACCATACAGCAAAATCCCGCATTATTATCGGTTCAAAGGTCATAACCCACTGCAAAATTAAGAAAAAAAAACATACAAGTATGAGTTAATTTCTTTTTATAAGCTATACTGTAAAAGGAGTTGTCCAACTAAGAACAATCCATTTTTTTTAGAAGAAAGGTCTCTTAAAATAAGCTGTTCAAGATAGGATCTATTGCTGGGGCCCCGAGAGATCTATGGGGTAAAAATTTATTTATTCAGCACAATTACCGCTAACAATCTTTCCTAGGAATGTGAACAGTTTGCAATGTAAACATGTTGCCAATCTCCCGACGAATTAAGAAAAAAGCTCATTTATTGAATGAAATGATCTTTTGATTTGCACAAAAAAGATCATCGTTCTCGGCAGCACATCGTCCTGTTTAATCAGGACTCATGCTGCTGAGACTAATGGCAGCCTATGCGTACTGAACGATAGATTACCGAAGCACGGTCTGCCTGTGTAAACAGGAGATTAGTTAGCAGCAAGTGTTCAATTCCCCTGTAGTGCCACCACAGGGGGAAAAAGGAATTGCATGATACCAATGTAATGTATGGGGATACAGGGACCTCTAGATAGTCACGCTACTCTGTATAACTATTAGGGTTTCCAAATGAGGAACTCCTCTTTAAGTCTGAATGCCCTAACAGCATTCTTGGAAATATTTTTCTAAACACGAAAATATTTTTTATGGCTATTTTTATTAGTAGAGAAGTCCAAAACCACTGCCTCGGTGCTGTTGCTAAATTGTGCTGTGTTCTCCTTCTGGAAGCTGATCATATAGTTTCTTCATACTCCTCCTGAACAACAAATCTCATCTCTATAGGAAAAATTAGTCTCCTTCTGGCAGCTGATAATATAGTTTCTTCATACTCCTCCTGCACAACAAATCTCATCTCTAATGGCAAAATTAGTTTCTTTCTCCTTCTGGCAGCTGATAAAATGGTTACTTCATACTTCTCCTGCACGACAAATCTCATCTCTAAAGGCAAAATTAGTCTCCTTCTCCTTCTGGCAGCTGATAGTATAATTTCTTCATACTCCTCCTGCACAACAAATGTCATCTCTAAAGGCAAAATTAGTCTCCATCTCCTTCTGGCAGATGATAATATAGTTTCTTTATACTCCTTCTGCCCAACAAATCTCATCTCTAAAGGCAAAATTAGTCTCCTTCTCCTTCTGGCAGCTGATAATATATCTACTTCATACTTTTCCTGCAGAACAAATCTTGTCAGCTCTACTACCATGCTACTGTAGAGGCTCTTTTGTTGATAAACAGAGCAGACATCTATTTCTACTGAATGCTCTACAGTGCACAGAGGATCACTATGAGGGTGCCTGAGCATGTGTGTCCAGCAGCACTCAGCTCATTAAGTGGACCTGCACATTGATATAAGCTTTGAACACCAGGTGGCACCATACTATATAAGTAAAAGTCATAACTCTTCACTGGTTGCGCCATCCGGATGCCACATGTTGGCTTCAGTGATCTTGTGATACCTGGATGGCGCATTCATCGTTTCCGGAGCTGTTGCTGACCACTGGAGCTGCATCCATGGGTGAGCCATGAGGTTCAGATATCTCCATTTGTCATGTTATAAAATCCCTTGCCTTAAAAACTAAATATGCCAGACAACCCTTTTAAATAAGAAAAATAAATGTGCTACATCTGTAAAACATGACTATTAAATCCATAGAAGATATGTATAAATGGATGGTGACTGGTGGCACATAGAAGGTAGTAATAATAATACAGTATTTATGTAGCACGGGTCATAATTCAGCAAGGTCCCATTGTTTAGCAGCAAGGTTCTAACATTGTATCTTAGATGTGGGGAGCTCATTGGAAAACTGGGAATTGAATACATATCCTGCTGGATAGACTTCCATAGCGGGCAGCGGGACATTGGCTGAAACAGGTTGGAAGCAGCTGAAATCTACAAGCGCATGGGATCTCGGCACAAGACGGCGGAGGCTTGATTGACAAGACGTCCATCTGCTGCAATGTAAAGCTTGACAGCAGGCCACCAATGCTCCAGAGACCGGAGAGGAGCACAAAAGCCGACCAGTAGTTCCAACAAGAATGAAAACATCGCCATCGATGAAAAATAACAATAATGTAATATGACGATGTCACACACTTATATATATACGGTATATATAACGTTATATATATATAATGTGTATGTATATAAATGTTCTTCTTAGTGAAATTCATGCATACAAGGTCTCACGAAGTAAAGCATGATACTTGACGATTTCACATATCTTGCATCTGTCCTCTCCACGTTATATTATTATGTTATTTTTCATTGATTTGTGAGGTTTTCACTCTCGAAATAAACATATTGTTCTGGTCAGTTTTTGTTTCTTTGTAGTCTAAAATTATAGGTGGTGACTGCTTTATTTGCACCAAAAAAACAAATGTACATGTCCCAGGATTGCCGACTGTCCAAGAATGCCCGGACAGTCCGTCAAGATAGAACACTTTTGGCCCTGTACTCAAAACATATGTAAGATGACCATGATTTTTTTGAAGCTGAAGAAACTTATACAGATTATTGTGACTGTAAACATCATCATTTTACAGTTCACAGTGAATGCAGCTGATGTCTACATATCAGAATTATGGGCTGTAGATATGGATCACTTATAATCATAAGTATTTATTATGGTTTTCCATTATGTCGGTAAAAATATTGTCTGTCTGTGATTTTTTGATAAGCTGTCCAGAAAAAAATAAAAAGTTATGTGACTTTTTTGAATTTCAAGTAAATTATGACTTTTTAAGGAGTTTTATACTAGAATTCTGGCTTGTGGCTTATGTGTATTAGATACTTTTTGACCTTTATTAGGTTGTGTCCCCACGAAGAGTTTTTGATGCTGGTATAGAATGTGTCTTTTGAATGTCTTTCTATTTTTTTTTTTGCTCATCTTTTTTGTTGGTATTTATTATGTTGCTCAACCTGTCTAATGGCTTAGAGAATCCACCTAACGAGCTGGTCCAGTCATGACCACAACCTCGGCACCTCCTATCCTTCTACCTGTCAAACAAGGCCTACGTCAGCCATGGCTTCAGCCAACTTAAACGCTTTTGGACCTCACATTTAACATTTCCTACGGCAATCATCTTATAATGACTGCTTGATACGTGTATATATTTTGTACGTGAGTTATATACAGTACTAGAAGGTTTTATGTGGCTCTTGGGCTCTAAGTTGGGCATCAAATGTCAATGGGATTCTAGAGGACCATTGTCTGTTATATATTGTATTAGTCTAAACCACAACGTGCTGTTCACCTTGAAGCAGGAGGAGATTTCATTATTCTTGTCACATACTTTCCAGAAATCCATATTCGTTATTTCTGAGAGAATATATGCTAACGAAGATTTGCATGAGTACATTCTAAATGTGTCATTGCAGTTTTACAATTCCAGATAGTTCACAGCTGTTCATATGCTTGTACATATTAATTCAATTGAAATCCTATAAAGACTAATGAGAATAAGTACTTTGGCTCACACCGTGTTTCGATGCTCAGTTTTATATACGAGGGTATGAGATATTTGTGAATGCTGTGCATCAATGCTGGAAATGCTCAGCTCATTTCATTTTTTCCCCCCCCAAATTACAGGCTTAGCGCAAATGAATCAATTAGAGGGAGAGTTTAATTGCAATTAGAGAGCATATGTTTCAAGATATGCAAAATGTCAAATTGTGAAAGATATTGGGGCTTCTTTTGGAAACGTAAAGTGGATTTCTTGTAGCAACCAAAACGGTTCCACCTTTCGCGAGAGCTGCCATCTACGTAGGTACTTAGGACAACTTGCTTTAACTTACTTTTGCACTAGTTTCCATTAAAGGGCAACCCATATATCCACTAGACTAAAGTCATCCACTTTACAAAATTTGGCACTTCCTGCTCCCCAGCTTTTCTGCCTCCATGTTTCCATAGCATTTGGCTGCATTTGAGCCTCACACAGAGTAGTCTGACCATTTGGTGTCAGTGATTGTGATCCCTTGGCGGTGCTAAGCCAGATCCTAAGCCAGATCCTAAGCCATTTTACAATTATACAATTATATTAGATTGAGGTGTATCACCTTGTTTATAAATACCCTACCGTTAGAACCCATTCTACGCTCGGGTGGCGTGCATTTTTATAGGTACGTTCTTGTGCTATGGTAAAGGGATCCTGTTACCAGAAATAGCACTGTTAACCTGCAGATATGTGGCGAATCTGCAGGTTAACAGCATTATTGTGCTGCCTGGTGCCTGCACGCAGCCAAATGCAGCCAGGAGAAAATTAACTTTATTCTCACCTTCTGCATTAGGTTACAGCCATGGATGTGGAGTCGACGCTGGGTCAGTCACCATTCTGAGTATACAGAGAATACCATGTGTACGTTGGGAAAATACGCTGACATGTCCGTTTCTCAACAGCAGCACAAGCCGCAAAGAGTCCCGCAATTGTGCACACTGATGACACAGGGATGATAGCCGTGTGTCATCAGTGTGACACATACCGGCGCTTGGAATTCAGCAGTACTGTTAGCGCTATTCCCCAACGCCGGGTGCTGAAGACAGTTCTCATCATACTCCCCTGAATGCGCTGACAACAGCATGAGCAGGGGAGAATGTTGAGAGTTATATTCAACTGATAACAGTGAGAGTAGGCAGCGGCTGATGGGACTACTACACCCATCAGCCTACACCTGCTGCCGCTAATAACAGTGAGAGCAGTGAATATTCCCATCAGCCACAGCCTGCGCTATAAATAAATTAATGAAAAATCAGGCGTGGGTTTTCCTGTATTTTTGATAACCAGCCAGGCAAAACTGACAGCTGCAGGCTGCAACCCTCAGCTGTCAGAGTTAGCAAGGCAGGTTATCAAGAATAGAGGGGTCCGAACGCTGTTTTCTAAAAATTATTTAAATAAATAATTAACAAAAACGGCATTAGGTCCCCCCATTTTTTACAACAAGCCTTGCTAAAGCAAACAGCTGGGGGCTGGTATTCTCAGGCTGGTAAGGGGCCATGGATATTGACCCACCCAGCCTTAAAATAGCAGCCCAGTGACTAGTGGTGACTAGTGATGAGCGAGTATGCTCATTACTCGAGTTTCTCCGAGCATGCTTGGGTGGTCTCAGAGTATTTCGGAGATTTAGTTTATGTCGATGCAGCTGCATGATTTGCGGCTGCTAGACAGCTTGAATACATGTGGAGGTTGCTTGTTTGTTGCTTGTTTGTTAGGGAATCCCCACATGTATTCAAACTGTCTAGCAGCTGCAAATCATGCAGCTGCATCAACATAAACTAAATCTCCAAGCATGCCGAAATACTCGGAGATCACCCAAGCATGCTCGGAGAAACTCGAGTAGCGAGCATACTCGCTCATCACTAGTGGTGACATGATAGAGGTTACTGCGGGTCACTGAGGTTGCATTCCCAGCCAGGCTGAACTGCGGTGACCTCAGCACCGTGAGAAAAAGCCATTGAGTTCACCACAGTTCAACTCAGTGAGTTCACCAGAGATCACAGTTTTTAAAAAAATTTTAAAGATGGTCAAGCAATATCTAGCTGACAAAACCAGAATACGCCCTAATTCCTCTGTGATCTTCAGCTATAGGATTTCAAAGCTGGAACCTGGCATGAGCTTTCCTTCTATGCTTTAGAGGTGTTGTGCTGCCCTGCAGCTAATGTCTTGTCTGAGCAGGTTTTTAGTGCCACCAGGGGGTCATAACAGGTGTTTTCACCTGCCAACAGAAAGTGCTTACAGGCTCACTCTGATAACAATGAAAGCCTGGATTAGACCTGACTTTTCCACACAACCAGATAACAGCAGTACATAAAGTGCTTTTTATGTTTAATATCTGAATGAGGATCGCCAGTTGTTTCCATCTAAATTCTAGGTATGACTGTGTGACCCTACTTATAATTTTTTCCGGGCTGAGTGAAGAAGAACCACTAGTAAACTCATCTCTAGTAAATAACTTACCACTTGAGTCTAATAATGTTAGGATCATTTTAGAGGCAAAATTCAAATTTGTCTGTTTGCACAGATTTTCCCGAAATTAACTTATTATGCTCCGTGGACTCTCCGGAACCCTGGCTTAGCATGAGAGGCACAGGGATTTTAGTGCTAATGGTGGAGAAGATGCAACGAGGACCAGACTGGTCAAGGTAAAGAGCAAAGGGTATGAGAGATGAGTGGTAAGTTGAGTCTAAATATTTTTTACTTTTGATGACCCTTTATGGTTCAGAAAAAATAAGGGCCATTTTTCAAATCTGCACGGAAGCCATTTTTTTTAACCTTTTGATGACCCTTTATGGTTTTGAAAAAATTGTTGAATCTGCATGGAAGCCATTTTGTTTATTTTTTTAACCTTTGATGACCCTTTATGATTAAAAAAAAATAGCGTCCACTTTGATGAATTTGCATGGAAGCAATTTTTTATTTTTTTAACCTTTCGATGACCCTTTATGGTTCTGAAAATGTTTATGGTTTTCAAAATGCGAAGTGTACATGCCCAGTATAGTTGGCGGGTTAACCTTCAGAATAGTTTTCTAAGTTGAGTCTGTTATACTTTGAATCAATATGGATGGTAGGAGCAGGCAGAGTGATGTGAATGTTGTATTCTAGTTCTGATGAGCACGGTTCCACAGTGAAACAGGGATGGGTTTTTTTTGTTTTTTTTTCAAAAATATAGAAATGTCTTTAGAATTTGTTTTTTAATCAGTGTCCCAACTATTTTTTTATGCAGTTTATTTTACAAAAAGTGTATTTTTCTTTGTAAAGCTGCAAAAGAACTTGGGTCATTTTATACTTTAGCGTGGAAGAGGAGAATTACCGTAGCATCTCTGATCTTAACATACATCATTTTAAAGAAACTCAAATTATTCACAGGCTGCCTGTAATAAAAAAAATCATAATATACTGCCAAAGAAAATAGGAAACTCTTATTCACTGTCAGATTAAAATTCAGATCTCACAGAAACGTTCGGGGCTGAATCACAAATCGAACTGAACCATCCTGAAATATCTTTCTATAAGCTGCTTGAATTAAAAAGATGCATTTTCACAACCCAGGATAATGGACGGCGGGGGAAGAAGAAAAAAATTCCTGCACGGCATTGACGAGAAACCTGTTATCTGCCTGTTAATTTCATCCCATCCTATGCATAACTAGTACCTGGTAATAGAACCAAATAGAACAGACTGTTTGATTTCCAGTTATTCTTCAAAAACTCTGTAATTTAAATGTAGTTCCTAAAATGATTACATATATATTGCACATTTAGATAGACTTGATATTGTATCGTACGCATGTGACAATTCCTGGCGGGGATCACAATGGTGTGGAGTGAAAATTGATTTGAAATAACTTAGAAAAGTTTTCTGTGGAAAAAAAAATTACTGCATTTCTAAAGCACACACCAAAAGGAATACAAAAATGCAAATGACAAAATTACAAATTACTAAAAAAAAAACTATATATTTCATAGTCAAAAGATGAATCAAATTTTAAGTTAAAATTTTCTATAAAGTTATTACACTAAAAGGGGTTGTTGTATCTTCTATTTTCAGGAGTAAATCATTTCTTAGCCTCCTGGCTTACTGCTTGTTCGAGGGCGGTGCACACCTGATGATTGATAGTTCGGACCAAAATTATAGTCGCACTGCTGGTCAGAACTGTGCACTTTCAGATGCTACAAGCATAGATAGCTTTGTCTTTGCAGCTTCAGAGCAGCTTAGGGGCCCTGGATCCAGCAATTGTAAGTGCTATTCTCTTTGCCTAGGCTACCAACCACCTGTATACAATAAGCAATAAAATTAAAAATCCTTCAGTTCTTGAGAAAACAGAGTTTTCAATAAGAGGCAAATAGCAAAGTGGCTTGTTTTTTTACAAGCACTTAGCAATTTTGTCTACTTAAAAATGTACATGGGGAGGTAATTAACAGTTATTAAAGACGCACTCCCAGCAAAATTTTTATCCTCTTAATATATTGTGATCATCATATTATATAATAATAACCTTTATTTTTATATAGCGCTAACATATTCCGCAGTGCTTTACAGTTTGCACACATTATCATCGCTGTCCCTGATGGGGCTCACAATCTAAATTCCCTATCAGTATGTCTTTGTAATGTGGGAGGAACCAGAGAACCCAGAGGAAACCCACGCAAACACGGAGAGAACATACAAACTCTTTGCAGATGTTGTCCTTGGTGGGATTTGAACACAGGACTCTAGCGTTGCAAGGCTGCAGTGCTAGCACTGTGTACTTACAATTGCTTATTTTGCCTTTCTACCAAGATATTTCTTCTCTTTTCCATTAGGTCTATGAGATCACGTGATTAAAAACTGATTTGGTGAATCCTTCCAAGCTCTATGTAGAAAGAGAAGGTCAATTTTCCCTGCATGAGTCATGAGTCACTGAAAAAGTCCCCGGCAGGGGGTGGAGGGAGCAACTGGGTAAGGAGTTGAAGAGCGGTGTGATTTATGCAGGGAAAAGAGACTTCCTGACCTTTCATATAGTGGCACATTATCCTCTGGAGCCATCATCAAAACCAGAAGTCTTCGCCCAACATGAGAGGCCCAGGGATTTCCACATGAGAGAAGGTGATCTTAAGATACAGTGAGGATTGGACGGGTGACTTGGCTGAGCCATAGAGGTGAGTAAAAGGGTTTTTTTCTTAAACTTTTATGGCATTTTAAGGTTAAAAAAATGGAAGCCAGCATGGAAGTGAAGTCCAAAAAAATCTGCAAAATGTTCTACAATGAAGATGTTACCACGATGCAATGTAGCTTACAGTGACCCTCCACCATGGACACAAGTTCTAGGACATCTTATTGTGTGTACAAATTGACTGCCGCACAGGAAGCACGGTGATAAGTCTGAACCACACCTAAGGCCAGGGTCACACTTGTTTGTGCAATGCAAGAAACTCACGTGAGTCTCTCCCATCAATACCCGGCGCTGCCACCGGCACTCGGGCCCTGAGCGTTCAGCTGCATAGAAATACATGCAGCTGAGCACTCTGGTCCCGAGTGCCGGCGGCAGTGCCGGGTATTGATGCGAGAGACTAGCGCGAGTTTCTCGCATTGCACACAAGTATGACCCCGGCCTTACCGTGCACCTCCACTGCAATGGGATGGACCACCACTGATGATGTGACCATTCTGGACAGCAAAGAAGAGTTGAAAATGGAGGAGCAGGGAAGGATTGGCTCAAACTTTTCACAATGTTCTCCATTTGACCTCAATGACCATTTTGGACACGCAAAAAGCCATCCTAGAGCGTGGAAACAGCGGTAGCATGGATCAAAAGGAAAGCATCATTCAGGACGTCCAAACATTAACAATGTGTAGGTAAATTTTTTTGAAGGGTCACATTAGGTAATGTAGTGAATTTAGAAAGCAATGTCATATCTTTGTAAAATAACTGCCCAATGGATGAATATTTTTATTTCATTTTACCACATATATTCTAGTGATGAAATAACATTTTTATAATGAAAAAAAATATTCAGGGCAAAATCATCACTTTTGCCTTTTGCAAAGTTTAGAATTTTAGTAAGTGGGAAAGTTATAAAGCAATTAGAAAGTAAAAGTTACCATGTGAACAAAAAGCAACTCTTGTCAAAAAATTTTTAAAGCAAAAACTTGTTTTTATGTGCCGAGATCATAAAAAGGTCTGTAATAATTTAACAAGTCACAAATTGTCTGTGTAGTTAGTACAGTAAAAAGAAGGCCGGATCTACGTTAATACCAAGTTCCTGCGTGTCATGAGGACAAAGAAGAAGTTCTTTTCACAGGGGACCTAGCTTTAGCCATTATTTCATTAGAGTAAGGGCAGGAACAGATGACAGTGTATTATCTCATCCGAGAGCATCGGGCCAATTATGCCTTTCTGGTTACACTTGCGAGTGCAATGTGAGAAACTCACGAGAGTCTCTCGCATTAATACCCGGCACTCCCGCCAACACTTGGGACCGGAGGGTTCAGCTGCATAGAAATACATGCAGCCGCACGGTCCGGTCCCGAGTGCTGGCGGCAGTGCCGGGTATTAATGCGAGAGACTCTCGTGAGTTTCTCGCATTGCACTCGCAAGTGTGACATCGGCCTTATTTGGAGCATTTTGGGAGAAGTTTTTCTTTTCCTGGAATTAATTTGAAAGAATTTTTTCCTGAAATGTTTTTTGCCGCCTTTTGATCTGACAGTGCCTAGTTTGGAGAGTTATCTACTAGGAGCTGCTTCAAATAAGCGACATTCACTTTCTTTCCCTGAAGCAGGTGCCATCGAAAGCCAGACGCATCTGAAAAATTCTCAAAAGCCTGAACATATGAACAGCAACTCGTTTATCCGTAGAAGTAGATAGGAAGATTATTTTGAGTATTTTATGAGTGCATTTCTCTGCATTATTAGGCTATGCTCCCAAAATAAGCTCTTTTTGAGTTTTTGATGTTGCAGATTTTCTGCACCATTTCAGCACCCATTAAGTAAAATGGGTTCCTATTTTTGCTGCCTAAAAAACTCACCAAAAACTCATTGTGGTACTTTAGCCTTCTGATCAGACCCTGCTCAAGAAATGATGAAAAAAGACGCAGTGTGGACATTCCCTAATTCTGACCCCAGTCTTTTAGTCTTGATGCTACATTCATATGATGAGCTTTTGGTGAGTGTTTGATGTTGCGGGTTTTTGCCACCATCTCTTCACCTATTATGTAAATTAGGTCACTTGCGTTATTTTACGTGTGTTTTTATGGCTTTTTTGTCTCTTGTTGGTGTGTTTTAACCAAAGCTGCTTTGTTTTTGATGCTTCCTAGTATTTGACTTTGACAAAACTTTATTGATCTACTCAAAAGCCCAAATAGGGCATACAGGTCTCATGTCAATGTACAGTGTGTGGGGAAGTGGGGGGGTAAAAGTGAAAAGGTTAATTACTTTAAGGGGTCAAATGCCGGGCACTTTCGTGTATGTGCAAAGTTTTGGATTAGTGGGGGAGAGAGAGTGAAAAAATTCTGTTGGAGCAGCAGAGGTGATAGGTCTGGTTTAGAGGTTGGTTAGCTGGTCATGTCCTTCAGTATGAAGGTGCTATTGGAGAATAGTGACTTCTGTTACAGTGCTATGTAATTAGAGAGCATAGGTCCTGCAAGGTTAGGGGTATTATGGGATATTAATACTGCTTTCCCTGGGCTGGGTACTATGCTCAGCTTCAGTGTGCACGAGTGGGGAGCTGCTTGTCACGGCGCACTGAAGCTGTGTGTAGTCACGGCACATGTGTGGCTCCGCGATCGACACTGTGCATGCGCTGCTCCACGATACACTGTGCAAGAGCAGGATTTTTCAAAGCGGATTCGAGTGACGTCGGCGCAACCCTGGGAACATCATTCAAATTGCATGGATGGCGACAACCCTGACTGAACTAAATGAAGCACACGTTCAGTATTTGGTCAGTATTTTACTTCAGTATTTGTAAGCCAAAACCAGGAGTGGATGATAAATACAGAAGTGGTGACGTGTTTCTATTATACTTTTCCTCTGATTGTTCCACTCCTGGTTTTGGCTTACAAATACTGAGGTAAAAAATTCACCAAATAGTCAATGTGTGAACGTGACCTAAAACCCTGCACTTTTGATGCAGCAAAAATAAGAGCATCAAAGACTCACCAAAAACTCATTATGAGCACACAGCCTTAGATAACGTGCACACGTTGAATGTTTTGTGAGTTTTTTACCTCAGTATTTTTACCTCACAGAAAGCGATGTGTTTCGAACACGGTTATTCTTGATAAAGAACAACCTTGCTCGAAACGCGTTGCTTGCTCCTGTTCCTGTCCACCATATTTTTTTAATTGCTTTTTGATGGAATAAAAATTACTCTGAAAATTTTACCAGAAGCAGGAACATTTTTCTTTTTTCATTGCAACTGCTACACATGAGTGGTCGGTTTGTGGTTCCGTGCACGCTGGACTCCTATAAACTTTAACGGTGAGCTGGCATTATCCTTTTCTGGACTACAAACTAGTCTTCTTGGAATGGTATTTCTACCTCGTTGACCTTCATTTTTTGGCAAAATTAGGCTACTGCTAGATTTAAGAAAAACAGATGTAGTAAGTGCTAGATCAGTACTGGGTGGAAGTGATGGTTATTTTACAAGTGCAAAAAACACAAAAACTTACAGATTAAATTAAACCCACAAAATATATTCTACATATGATACACCAAATTACAGAATGTACAGTATTTTCTACGAACTCGTGTTTCACATTTTTATTTTTATCTTTAACACTATTTGAAAAGTTTCCTCTGAATTGCAATATGTAATTGTAAGAGGGTTCGGAAAATTAAACTGCTTACAAAGACGTACCAATCCATTACCACTGAGGTGTTAAAGTAATGTATTTCATTATATTTCTGACTGCTTGATACATCAAAAGATAATTTGCCGTGTAATTTCACGAATAGCTGAAATTTTTAGCCTTACTACAGGTTTCCCTCTAATACCATCAATATATCAAGAGTAAATAAAATGTTTAGCGGTAAGCACATTAATTATTGCTTTCATCTAAAACTAAGAAATAATTAAATGCACTTTAATAAGATATTGTTCTGTGCAGGCAGGATCATTTATGAATCGCTAGAGGTGCATGCAGCTGCCTCTCCCTCGAGAGACAGAATTTATGCTGAACACCCCGCTGATTGTTCAGGAGGTAAAGAACCAATAGCTGCGTGTACAGAGGTTTAATTTAAAGTGTGTTTCTCACTAGGCTGCTCACAACACTTAATTAAACTCCGCTGTTTTGGCAATGACAAATGCTATAGTGCAGTAAGAACAGAGTAGCACTGACTGAGAAGATTTTGCAATTTCTTTCATGTGCCTGCCTACCCAGATCCAGGTAGAAAAAAACGAAAAAGATAAAACGAGAAAGATTTATTTAGCACATTTTCAGAAAAGTTGTTACAGTAAAGTATACGTTGCAAAGACCGTGACATAGAGTAAGTGACAGGCAACATATAGGTGTGACACCGATAATGGGGATGCAAAATTGGATCGCTGATATGGGGGGGGGTGTTGGAATGTGTCAGGAATTATGACTGATTGGAACATAGTTCAACATGGAGAACAAAAGGCTAAGGTTTGGATGTTGGGATTTTGAACTGATCTTTTGGGCATCATGAGTTGTTTTTTAAATATATAATTGAACCAAGAATTGACATATGGGGACATATCGATTGTTTTAGACGTGGCACTCAAACCCTTACATATAATAATCACATATCGTAAAAAAAAAATAGAAGCGTGCAATGCAAATCCTTCATCAGTAGCTAAGGGCTCATTCAAACATCTTCAGCTATCGGTCCAAGCACAAACCACTATTACATGGACTGACTGCAGCTCTCCAGACCCGATCTTCACAGCCTCATAGAAATAAATGAAGCCTTCACACCCACGAGTACGGACCGCTAATGCATGGCCTGGCCTCAGCTCTCCAGACCCTATCTTGACAGCCTCATAGAAATATATGAAGCCTTCACACCCGCGAGTATGGACCGCTAATGCATGGCCTGGCCTCAGCTCTCCAGACCCTATCTTCACAGCCTCATAGAAATATATGAAGCTGTCACGCTCGCGAGTATGGACCGCTAATGCATGGCCTGGCCGCAGCTCTGCTGACTCTATCTTGACAGCCTCATAGAAATATATGAAGCCGTCACACCCACGAGTATGGACCACTAATGCATGGCCTGGCCTCAGCTCTCCAGACTCTATCTTGACAGCCTCATGGAAATATATGAAGCTGTCAAGCTTGGGTCGGGAGAGCCGTGGCCAGTCCGTGCATTAGCAGTCCATACTCTCGAGCGTGATAGTTTCATATGTTTCAATGAAGCAGACAAAATCGGGTCTGGAAACCCGCGGACAACCACGCATTGAGGTCTGACATTGGACTGAAATCCATCGTCATCTGAACAAGCCTTTACACTGAGTGCCCATTATAAGTTTTTGGTGAGTTTTTGAAGCTGTGTATTTTCGCTGCAATAAAAACACAGCAGCTAAGGCCACATTCGCACTGTAAGGCCATGTTCACACTTGCAGTATTTGGTCAGTATTTTCCATCAGTATTTGTATGCCAAAATCAGGAGTGGAACAATCAGAAGAAAAGTATAATAGAAACCCGTCACCACTTCTGTATTTTTCACCCACTCCTGGTTTTGGCTTACAAACACTGATGTAAAAACTGAGCAAATATGGCACGCGTGAATGTGGCCTTACTGTCCCACCTGATTTTATGGGAATAATAGAAATCTTATGCCCAGTGAACTTCTTTTTTTGCCCCGCATAAACTGACCTGTAGTGCGTATTTAAAACCACAGCATGTCAATTTCTCTTCTGGGTACTCTGAGTTTTTTGCCATAGGCTTGTATTAGATACAGAAAATCAGCAGGTATGTCGCATAAACACATCATAAAAGCATGTAGTCTGCACATGATCTATCAATAAAATTTGGCTAAAACAAAAACCAGGAAGTATCAAAAATGCAATAAAAAGGATGTGCAAGAACGCACTCAAAAATGCAATGAAAAAAAAATTCAAGTCACCTAATTTACTTAAAAGGCACAGAAATGGTCCAGGAAATCTGCAACATCAACTACTTACACAAAACTCATTGTAAGAATGTAGCCTTAATTATATAACCCACATCATCAACACAAGAAGGAAAATGAAAATGAAACATACGGTAGAAACGCCAAATCACACAGTAAAGGACAAGCGTTGATTTTTTATGCCCTCTTCTTATGCCCAATTGTCATCCATTTGTAATGGATCCAGAGTTTTAAAAAATAATGGAATTGTTACAAATTACTGAAGAATCCGACTACATATATGGTTTGTTTGTAGTCTGTAACCATAGAGACTCATGGGTCTACAATGAACAATGAAGCTGTATACATAATCAAACAAGAGTATATAACTATTTGCTAAGTTGCTTTCTTTAATTTGAGCATTAAAATTGACTTGTAATTCATAGAGTTCATAATCAGCAAACTTTTTTGCAAATTGCCATTTTTAGGAGTCAGATTCATGCGCTCAGTGTCACCTGAAACTCACTTGCAATGGTTTTCCCAAGCGATCCACCCATATGCCAGTTTTCTATGTAGACAAAACTGGGATAACTGCTGCGTGATATACATAACTATAAAATAGAAAATCTGATGTCAATGAAACCTTCACCTAGTGAGCTGACATGATGAGGAGGTTCCGGATTAGTCACAAAGCTCTGTTCTCATTTCACCCCTACTGAGTTCCCAATCTGCCATCCTAGCAGTGGCTATAGAAGCTGGGGGGGTGTCCCATGGTGGTGTGCTAAGAAGCTTCCCTTATATATAATAGATTGTTAAAGATGCAAACAGTTAAAATGAATTGTGCACATTGCAAAACAAGTCACTTTTTTTTACAAATTTGTTTATGGCAATCACTGCAGTTATTATCAAAAAAGTTCTACATCTCATTATCAACATTTCTAAGAATTTGGGGAATTTTTGTGCATTCCTCACAGGATGTGTGCCTTAATCTATATTAGCTTTGCATTTTGTTTTTCAGTTATGAATCACAATTACTGTATTGTTTTAATATTATACATACAGTCATGGGCGAAAGTGTTGGCACTAGTGATGAGCGAATATACTCGTTGCTCAGGTTTTCCCGAGCACGCTTGGGTGGTCTCCGAGTTTTTGTGACTGCTTGGAGATTTAGTTTTCTTCGCCTCAGCTGCATGATTTACGGCTGCTAGCCAGCTTGATTACATGCGGAGATTCCCTAGCAACCAGGCAACGCCCACATGTACTCAGGCTGGCTAGCAGCTGTAAATCATGCAGCTGCGTCAACAGCTACTAAATCTCCGAGCACTTACAAATACTCGGAGACCACCCGAGCGTCCTCGGAAAAACCCCAGCAACGAGTATATTCGCTCATCACTAGTTGGCACCCTTGAAATTGTTCCAGAAAATTAAGTATTTCTCAGAGAAAATGATTGCAGTTAGACATGTTTAGTTATACAAATGTTTATTTCCTTTGTCTGTATTGGAACAACGCAAACCCCCCCCCCCCTTCCCCCCAGAAAATAAAGGCTAATTGGACATAATTTCACACACAAGCCTCAAAATGGGCTGGACAAAGTTGCTGGCACCTTTCCAAAATTGTGGGTAAGCAACTTTGTTTCAAGCATGTGATGCTCATTCATGTAAAAAAAACACCTTGAGCACTACTGCAGGGGGTGCCAGAGTAGGTTCCCACAACAAAAAGTAGCACACAAAAGAAACTCGGCACTCAACTTAATCACAAATGAACATAATGTGGTCCAAGTTGTAGCAAGCAAAAAACATTTCGTTCTTCCCGACCTTCATCAGTTACTACAAAAAAACTTACAGAGACAAATAAAACAAAAATAAATTGCATCATCTGCAAATAGGTATAACAGAAAACAATAAAAATAAAAACCCAAAGTATATACATAAAGAGGCATTATATATGGTCGATATCACATTAGGAGGGTAACTCAAGCAACGGAAGACTACAAACATCCAGGTCCAGATAATACATGCAATCGGCAGTTTTAATATTGCAATAAAAAGCAAGAATGTAGACTAGGATGAAGATCCGAATATCATTATAGGCTAGTCAAACATGGAAGTGACAGGAATAACCCCTGGACTGGGTTAGAAGATGCTCATTCAAACTCACCTGTGGCAAGTAACAGGTGTGCGCAATAAGAAAATCACACCTAAAACCACATAAAAAGGGGAAAAGTTGACTGTCTGTGTGTGCCGCACCAAGCATTGGGAAAGAAAACATGAGGAGAAAAGAACTGTCTGAGGACTTGAAAACTAAAATTGTTGAAGAATATCAACAATCTCAAAGTTAGTTACAAGTCCATCTCCAGAGATCTTGATGTTCCTTCGTCCACAGTGCACAGCATAATCAAGATGTTCACAACCCATAGAACTGTAACTAATCTCCTTGGATGAGGATGACAGAGAAAAATCGATAAAAGGTTGCAAGGATAGTCTGGGTGGTAGATAAGCAGCCCCAATTAAGTTTCAAAGAAATTCAAAGTGTCCTGCAGGCTCAAGGTTGTTCAGTGTCAGCGCAAACTATCTGTCGACATTTGAATGAAATGAAATGCTATGGCAAGAGGACCCGCTGACATAGAGACATAAAAAGTTAGACTACAGTTTTCCAAAATGTATGTGAGTAAGCCAAAATCCTTCCGGGATAGTATCTTGTGGACAGATGAGACCAAGATAGAGATTTTTGTTAAAGCCCATCATTCTACTGTTTACCGAAAACGGAATGAGAAAAGAACACAGTACCTACTGTCAAATATGTTGGAGGTTCAAAGAAGTTCTGCTGCCAATGGCACTGGGTGCATTGACTGTGTGCAAGGCAGCATGAAATCTGAAGATTGCCAAAGGACTTTGCGTCACAATGTAGCGCCCAGTGTCAGAAAGCTGGGTTTGAATCCTAGGTCATGGGTCTTATAGCAGGACAATGACCCCAAACATACTTCAAGAAGTAAAGTGCTGGAGAGTGCTGAAGTGGCCAGCAATGGCACTGGATCTAAATCCCATTGAACACCTGTGCAGAGATCTTAAAATTGCTGTGGGGAGAAGCCACCCTTCAAATATGAGAGATCTGGAGCAGTTTCCAAAATAAGAGATCTGTACTCAATAAAGCCTCACGTGTAGTGTTGAGCATTCCGATACCGCAAGTATCGGGTATCGGCCGATACTTGCGGGTATCGGAATTCCGATACCGAGATCCGATACTTTTGTGGTATCGGGTATCGGTATCGAAACAACATTAATGTGTAAAAGAAAGAATTAAAATAAAAAATATTGCTATACTCACCTCTCTGACGCAGCCTGGACCTCACCGAGGGAACCGGCAGCGTTGTTTGCTTAAAATGCGCGCTTTTCCTTCCTTCCGTGACGTCACGGCTTCTGATTGGTCGCGTGCCGCCCATGTGGCCGCGACGCGACCAATCACAGCAAGCCGTGACGTAATTTTCAGGTCCTTCTAGGCATTCAGTATTTTAAAATTACGTTCCGGCTTTGTGATTGGTCGCGTCGCGGTCACATGGGCGACGCGACCAATCACAAGCCGTGACGTCACGGGAGGCAGGAGACGCGCGCATTTTAAGCAAACAACGCTGCCGGTTCCCTCGGTGAGGTGAGTATAGCAATATTTTTTATTTTAATTCTTTATTTTACACATTAATATGGTTCCCAGGGCCTGAAGGAGAGTTTCCTCTCCTTCAGACCCTGGGAACCATCAGGAATACCGTCCAATACTTGAGTCCCATTGACTTGTATTGGTATCGGGTATCGGTATCGGATTAGATCCGATACTTTGCCGGTATCGGCCGATACTTTCCGATACCGATACTTTCAAGTATCGGACGGTATCGCTCAACACTACTCACGTGCAAGAAAAGGACAGGGTAGGCAGAGATCGCAGCAATGTATGACTTTTCCCATGAATAGACCACCAATTCCAAAAGACTGGCTAACCCCTTTAACTATGTTGAAAGACAGAACCATATTAGAAAACCAAATCTTCAACTTAGTACACATAACCTACCCTATAACAATACCCTAAAATTTGCATGGTGCTAAAATATGGACTTTATTTTACACTTCTTGACACGTGGAATAGTATGGAGTAGGCCAGGCATAATCAGCTCTTTTTATGAAACTTCAGTGCAAATGGTCACAATAGTGGTACACAACATTTATGATGCCACATCTGTTGCTGTGAATTTCTGGAATCGTGATACATTGTAGCTGCAATGTCATGTTCGGGTCACATTGAATCTCAGTCTTAGTGTTTCTCAATGAATTTCAATGTGACACAATGACACATGACGGTGCCAACCATGTCACGTTGTATGACACAAGTTCTTGTGTTGCTTTACTTTTGCAGATAAATTTGCTGCGATAGGAGCTGAAGACACAAAACATTTGATAATTTTTATTCTAGATTACAGCAACATTTTTTTTCATCTTTGATCACAAGTACATCAAAGGAAAAAAAATTGCAAAGAAGTAAATTAAAAAAAGCATAATAACTTTAAATATACCCCCTCTTTTTGTAATGCTTGGACAAGTCATTGAGCTTCATGAGACGATATAAAAATATCATCATTGGGTTAAAGGGAATCTGTCACCAGGTTTTTGAAACCTAATCTGAGAGCAGCATAAAGTAGAGACAGAGACCCTGATTTCAGCGATGTGTCACTTACTGGGCTGCTTGGTGTAGTTTTGACAAAGTCACAGTTTTATCAACAAGAGATTATCACTAGAGGACTAATTCTTTAAATTTCTTAGCTCTGTGTAGCTCCACCTCCACCACTGATTGGCAGCTTTCTGACTACACTGCACATGGACAGAGAGCTGCTAATCAGTGGTGTGGGCGGGGTTATATAGAGCTCATCATTCACAGAACTGCTAGATCTGCAGCAGAGAAAACAGTAACTGTACCAAAATGACAGCAAGCAGCTCAGCAAGTGATACATCGCTGGAATCAGGATCTCTGGCCCTATGTTATGCTGCTTTCAGATGGGTTAGCAAAAACCTGCTGACAGAATCCCTTTAAAAGTTTTATGACTTACTGTTAGCATAATTTGGTCTACGCCACTTTACTATGAGATGAATCATAATGTTGCATGACTCAGGACTTCAAAAGATGCATACCCCCAATGAAGCTACCAATACAGGTACTGTTAATTTGATATCTTTTTAGGATATTCTTGTATATAGCTGTGATGTATTCAGAAATGTTGTACAGAGATTGTCATGGTGGGGTCAGTGTCAGGACTGGAATGCTGGGAGACCATTAAAAGGGGCTGCTATAATGGACTCCCCAAAAAGATGGCAAATCTTCGATTCAAAAATGCCCTAACTCTCCTGCAATCCACTCTTGTCCGGACCATTGAGGAGTTGAGAATTCGCAGGGAAAATATGTTAATTTTATGGATGTTAATTTTCAGAAGCCAAAAATAATGTAAAGTTGACAATTATAATCTAGACAGAACAATGCATAACTGCATTATATTACTTCATAATCTTGTTTTATCATTGTTCAAACAGTACATAGTATCCATAAGATCTGGTAGGTCATATTATTATTATTATTCATTTTTATAGCGCCATTTATTTCATGTCATATTTGCCAAATCCATAAGATCAAGCTTGAGTGGCAAGTCACCAATAAATTGGGATTGTTTTTTGCTGGACCTATAGGATCCATTTTTAAGCCCTAGGGGAGGGAGCAACCAAATTGTGGAAGAAGATCTACTACAACATGGGTAATAATGGAAAATGAAGATGGCCCTTAGGTCGGGGTCACACTAGTGTATAACACGGCCGTATGCTATGTGATATAATATCTCATGCAGATTTAGCATGAGAGAACATCATGGTGCAATTGGCAGTGAGACTTGGCTCACTCGCATTCATACAAGTCTATGGGTGCGTGTGAAACATCAAACTGCACTCGGATGTGATCCCAGTGCAGTACGATGGACGCCGAGTCAGGCCATGGAGAAGATGGAGAAATTACTTTCTCTGTCTCCTCCGCACAAGAAGATCGGAGCACCGAGCACTGACACCCGGCTCTCGCTCTCGCATCGGATGCCATACGCTATTGTGATTCCAACCTTAAAGTCCTAAATAAAGTTGAACAAATCGATTCTTAACTAATTTTCCAAAAATTTCAGATTCTGACAAATTTTTAACTTTAGGAATGAGATTTGCAATCCGATCATTTATGGACAGGAGAGGCTTCACCGCATAATAAACAACTATTTGAGGCACTTTCGATATATTCAGACAGAATGGAACCTGCTAGCCAAATTCAGCAAATTGGCAAAAATCAGGAGATTTTCTTATCTCTTGCCCTGAATATTTAAAGGGGTATTCCCATCTCCAAGATCCTCTATCCCAATATGTAGTAGGTGTAATAATAATATTAGCAAATACTTCCAGTTATAAATATAGTATAGTTCTTCTGATTAGCTATGTCGTTTACACCGTGTGAAGGGTATTTCAGTAGCTTAGATATCTATGGTTACGACCATTAACAACTAACTAACTGTCATTAGATGAGTGGTCGGAATCATCAATGCCTAAGCTTCTACAATGCCCTGCACATGGGGTAAGTGACGTAGCTAATTAGAAGGACTATTGGGATAGGATCTTTGAGATGAGAATACACCTTAAGTATAGTAAAGCAATGTAAATTAATAATTATAAGAAAAATGTATGAAGCTTCAAGAGGCAAAAAAACAATAAAAATACAAGTTTTAAGCAACCGTTTTATTACAAGGTGATCAATAATCTATATTTTGTTTCCAATATTCACTCTTGTCGCCATTGAGTATAATGTACGATACATGGAGGAGACAGATCCAGCGCGGCCGCCTTCGTGGAGTGTTTAGACACTATTGACATTATCAGTGATGTCGGTGATTGTGGATGCAGCTGGGAGCCATCATTACCATATTGTACGACGTCTGTCGCGGACCCTCGGAGGGTCACAGCTGGAGTGCTTATTTGCATTTGATGTTTGGAACCTCTAGTAATTGTCCTGTGTTTTTATAAGCAGTCGTCAGAATATAAAAAAAAGTAAAAGATAAGGTTGACATTACGAAAAGTGGTGAAAAGTAACAAGCGAATCTATTAGTTATACAGAACATCCCTACTTCCATTATCGCAGCCTATATATTTTATATTAATATTTAAATGCATTTTATGTTTTATAAAAATAGATATTTTACATCTTTACCGTCAAGTTACTGCGAGGTCTATAAATTAAGTGTTTTACCGCAGGGTTTTACTCCATAACTGTTGTGACACGGCATATATTATAAAGGAGGCATATATTAAAGTCGCTCTGTTTATAGAAAATATTCTAAATTTATAGTTTTGGTTTGTCATGCGGATGTGAACATGATATTGGAGGTCACAGTGACTCTACATGGGACCATAGACCTCTATGCAACTCGTGTTAAAGGGGGCTCCATAATCTGCTTACTAGAATAGATGAGAGAATCTTTTGAAATTCAAATTCACCGGCTTTGCCAAATTTTTCCCCCGAAAAATTTGATTTCCGGCAAACTGCAAATATTCCAATTGTCCTGACAGACTCCTACGACTGTATCCAACCTCTTTCAACCTGTTTAATGCAAACATAGTTTTAGTAATGTCTAAGTGGCCTTAACACATATCGTTATTGGTAAAAAAGATAGTAACTATTCTTCACGGGTGTGCAGTCACACACTATCCATACAGTTTCTTCAGTGTTTTATAGCTTTCTCTTCCCTATCTCTATTGCTAAGCTGTGAGCTGCGACATCCTCTCACTGTCCAGATTCATCGCACAATGGCTGCTGCATTTCCTGCTTTTGTTTTTATACAGGCTATGATAGTCTCTACTGAATGGAGGGAGTCTTCAATGACTGATGAAATTTTCTGCAATGTGCAAAATGGCAGCATCTACTTTATTGGTGATTTTAGGAAATCAAATTGGAAATTGTTCAAGCGAATTTCTTAAAATTTGAAGCAAATTTAATTCACATCGAAACGATAAATATTCTAGCAAATCCTAACTGGATCTAATTTCTTTAGCTAGGACAGAAATTCTGTGGTGACCCCCTGTAGACTTATAAGCTTTACTAAATATATTCCCCCTCAATATAATGTGACATCAAATTAAGCCTAGATACAGCGGTACTTTAGACGTTGGTTGACAATTAGTGTTGAGCGATACGTCCGATGCTTGAAAGTAGCGGTATCGGAAAGTATCGGCCGATACCGGCAAAGTATCGGATCTCGCCGATACCGATACCCGATACCAATACAAGTCAATGGGACTCAAGTATTGGAAGGTATCCCTGATGGTTCCCAGGGTCTGAAGGAGAGGAAACTCTCCTTCAGGCCCTGGGATCCATATGAATGTGTAAAATAAAGAATTAAAATAAAAAATATTGATATACTCACCTCTCCGACGCAGCCTGGACCTTACCGCTGTGAACCGGCAGCCTTCTTTGCTTAAAATGAGCGTGTTCAGTACCTTCCATGACGTCACGGCTTCTGATTGGTCGCGTGCCGCTCATGTGACTGCCACGCGACCAATCAGAAGCCGTGACGTCATCCCTCAGGTCCTAAATTCCTAGAAGGGAATTTAGGACCTGAGGGATGACGTCGCGGCTTTTGATTGGTCGCGTGGCGGTCACATGAGCGGCACGCGACCAATCAGAAGCCGTGACGTCATGAAAGTTGCTGAACGCGCTCATTTTAAGCAAAGCAGGCTGCAGGTTACTACCAGGGCACGTCAGAGGGTGAGTATATCCCTATTTTTTGTTTTAATTCTTTATTTTTTACATGGATATGGATCCCAGGGCCTGAAGGAGAGTTTCCTCTCCTTCAGACCCTGGGAACAATACACTGGGAACTTCTGATTCCGATTCCCGATACCACAAAAGTATCGGATCTCGATATCGGAATTTCGATACCGCAAGTATCGGCCAATACCCGATACTTGCGGTATCGGAATGTTCAACACTATTGACAATATTATTTCGGCACAATATTTTTGTACAGTATTGTGTAGGCACTGCAGGTAAGTATCATTTTGATTGTTGCTATAAATATCAGTTAAAAAAAAGAAAGAACACTCAAACATTTTTTAGGTTTTTTTCCAGAAATTAATCTAAATAATAACATTCACTAATAATTAATTAATAATTAATAACATTCATAGACAAACTTTAAAACAGCTAATAATAAGTACAAATAACATCTCACGTGGATCATCCAGATGGTCAATTCCCACTGAAAAACATTTGTCAAGTTTAATATATAGAAGTGAGATTCAGAGTCATGATGAGTGGTAATATTTTTCAAGTGTATAGACCACCAGACTAACCCTTTTGTGCAGAATTGGAAAGGTCTGCTAGGTAATTTAATACAAAGAAACCAGCACAGACTCTGACCTTTTATTTGTATGGATCCTAGTGGAAGTGATTGAAGACTATACGCCCTAAAATGGAACTTCTCTTTTGAGTTCAGTGCACTTAGAATTGAGGTTACACCCAAAAAGATTCTGATCTAATTCACTGAGCAGAGAAGAGTAACAAATAGGTATCTGGTAATATCAGTAGATTGTCTGACACGTCCTATAATAACTCGCTAGAAATTGTTTGAATTGTTCACGCAACCAGGTGATAAGAAGATGTTGTTAGGAAGGGTAATTAATTATATTGTGTACCAGAATTGTATTTAAAGGGGTTATTACTGTAAATTTACGTAGCTTCTGGATAGATGAGAATTGCTAAATCATTACCAAGAAATGTGAAGGTAGCTGGCTATCTCTGCCAATGCCATAAACTTTGACTTGGAAATTGGACTTGCCTTGGAATGGCAGGGCGCATGCTCAACAAGCCATTCTATCCAACTCTGTCTGACCAAGGTATTGCAATGATGGGAGAAATTGGACACAAGTGATCGATTCTGTGGTGGACCCACACCGATGTATCAATTATTATTATTAGAGATGAGTGGATCGATCCGTAGAGGATCAAGTACAGGTCAAATTTCCTGAAATTCGCAATTCCCCATTACCATTTCCCACACTGCTGAATCCTCAGGGAGCAGACTAACGTCACTCTCCGTTCCTGTGCCGTCTCCCCATAATTCCCTACATCTATGACATCTAGCAGACTATCATACCTTTTACAGTGGTGGTCAGTTCCTGGGACATCACAGATCAGCGGTTCCCAGTGGAGCACAGTTTGTACATCAGAGTCATCCTCCATCTCCAGAGTCATTGCGTAAGGCTCTCATCTGTAGATTTTAAGCTCTTATGATTAGCAGGTTCCTCTCTCTCTCCAGTAGAGTGTAAGCTTTTACATTCAGCAGGGTCCTCTCTCTCCTGTAGAGTGGAAGCTCTTATGGTCTGTGGGGTCCTCCCTGTCTTCTAGAGTGTTAGCACATATGGTCAGTGGGGGCCTCTCTCTCCTGTAGAGTGTAAGCTCTTATGGTCAGCTGATTCCTCTCTCTCTCCTGTAGAGTGTAAGCTCATGTGGTTAGGGGGTCCTCTCTCTCCTGTAGAGTGTAAGCTCTTATGGTCAGCGGGGTCCACTCTCTCCTGTAGAATGTAAGCTCTTATGGTCAGCCGGGTCCTCTCTCTCCTGTAGAGTGTAAGATCTCATGGTCAGGGGGGTTCTCTCTCATGCAGAGTGTAAGCTCATATTGTCAGCATGATCCTCTGCCTCTCTTTCTCCTTCTCTCTCTCTTCTGTAAAATGTAAGCTCTTATGGTCAGTAGGGTCCTCTCTCTCTCTCGTTTAGAGTGTTAGCTTGTATGGTCAGTGAGGTCCTCTCTCTCTCTTGCCCATAGAGTGAAAGCTCCTGTACTCTGTAGGGTCCTGTCTCTCTCTCTCTCTTTCCTCTCCCACAAGTGAATTTTTCAAGCAATTTCAAGCTTTCCAGTATTGAGATTTGTGCAGATTTGGGGAAAAATTTGGCAAAGTCAGCGAATTTGATTCTCAAAAGAAACACTGATCTCTAATTATTACCTTTACATTTATATGGATTGGAATACTCCATTGAGCACTCAATTTCTTAGCAAACCTTTAGAGTATATGCTCACATTACATACTGGTTGCAGACATTTAAGGCTATGTGCACACGTTGCAGATTTGCCTGCAGAATTTTCTGCATGGAATCTGCATCTCTTGGCAGAATCTGCAGGTCAAAATCGGGACTTTTTTGTGGATTTTGTCTGTTTTTCCTGCGGATTTACTGCAGATTCTGTGCGGATTTCATCCGTTTTTACCCCCTGCAGATTTCTATAATGAAATGGGTGCAGAAACACTGCAGATCCGCAGAAAGAATTGAAATGGTACTTAAAATAATCAGCTGCGAATTCCGTGAGGAAACTGCCGCACCATTGGAACAGCATTTTGTTTTTCCCATTGATTTACATTGTACTGTAAGTCACTTGCGGATCCGCAGCAAATCTGCAATGTGTGCACATAGCCTAATGCTTTTTTTGCTGCAGTTTTCCCGTTAATGGTAAATGTGTGAAAAACGCAGTAAAAAATAAGAGCTAAAATGATGCAGTTTTGAAACTGCTTCGTGTTTGCAAGGAAAAAAATAAGCAGCATGTGTATGAGATTTGAGAAAATAGAAATTTGGCAGATTCGTTCATCCTTAATGACAATCTTTTATGAAATGGACCCATGTGACCCTTTTTTCCACCAATCCACAGTGTTGTTATTGTTAGCACAAATTAGGAATGACACCATGAAAGAGGTAAGGTTTACGCCTGTATTTTTGGAGCTGGTTCCGGGGTCTTCTCAGGCTTAAATGTCTCAATTTGGGGCATTGAAACCTTGGTAAGTAGACATTTTACCTGCACCCTCAAGCTGACTGGCTGCCGATGTGCAATAGTTTCCTTTCATACCTATTCCTTTGTGAAAAGTACTTTACCTTAGAACCTTCTTATTAGCAGTTCCGACACAGTGTTCAATTAGGAATACAAGAAAATAAGTATACGTTACTGCCAGTGCGTGTAAAATGCACAGATACCAGAAATGGCATACCCAATCGACCTATGTGGTTTCCTCTCCACCCGATTTTTGTAGCATAATTGGCATTCATCATAGTGCTTGAATTCCCAAAATAGTAAGTTTTGTCCCTTTAAAAGGATAGGGAATAACTTTACTGATCACTGGCTAATAGTAAAAAAAAACACATGCAGTAGTTGCTAACTACCTGTCTGTTCTATCAAGCGCCGTCACGGAGAAGTCACCGACTCTGCTGATGGCAATTCATCTGCTCCATGTCAACTGAGCAGCTCTCCGCTTCTTGGCTGCTCTGTTGACGGGGAATGACTGCCGACATCATGTTGATTGACAGCTGGCTCCCCACAGTAAGGTAGTGGGGAGTCTCACTGTCATTCATCATGACATCAGCAGTCATGCACAATCAGCAGAGCAGAGCGGAAAGAAGCTTCTAGTCTGTCAACCTGACGTTAACGGAACCGCAGAATTTCCAGAGGGAGCGGTCACTGACTGCAAAGATCTACACTGGACAGAGTAGGCAGGTAATTAGCAATGACCTGCCTGTTATTTCTTAGGCCCTTAGTAAAAAAATTAATATAGTCCTGGATGACTCCCTTAAGAATGGGACTCTGACACTCTGGGACCAGGTTCGGCAGAGCCTCATCTTGAATGAAGCAGTTATGCATATGCTTGACCTCCACTTCATTCATTGTCTATGTGACTCAGCTATCTTTGTCAGTCGTGTTGTCAATGAATGTAGTAGAGGTGGAGCATGCGCTCATCTACTCCATTCAAGATGGGGCTCCATAGAGTTCGGGTTCTAGAGACCCGTTCTTGAGATCGCGTGGGGTCCCAGCAGTTGGAAACCCAAAGATCAGTAAGCTATTCTGTATCTTAAGTACAGGAAACAGCTTAATATATTGGGAATAGCGCTTTACGAAATTAAATAACCTGGATTTCAGTTATTTTCTGACCCTGGCAGTTAGAACTGAAGGGCCACTGTCAATTTCCGCCATCATCCAGCAGGTGATGGCACGGGCAAGATCAAACATTCATGGCCTATAATAAGGACAGGTCTGCATTGTAAAATCTCCTTAAGAAAACATAAGAGAGCATTATTGAAATCAATAGGCATCCATCACATTCACTTATGTCAGCGAGCCGCCTGCGCTCTGTTGTGTGCTGCTGTGTTTCGAGTGGAGCGTTACATCAGCGACTCTTAACTAACTGTTAACTAAGCTGTCATCTGAATGAACCTTTATTTTCAAGCACCCTTCAGGAAATGGCTGCATCTGCATCTTTGGGAGATCACATTTAATTAACGACTAGTTGTCAGCACATTATCCTTACACTGTATCACCGCTCCGAAACGGCAAAGAATTCCAGAGCTGTGTTTTTACTGCAAAAAAAAGACAACACTCCAGAGTCGTGGTCAGTGTTTAGAATAGTGAAAAGACTTGCAGCTCTTTCTGATTTTGGAGCCACTCCACTTGCCAAAATTGAATAAAAATAGTGACCAAGATACTCGCACTGCCCTGTGAAAGCAGCCTTAGATATCCACAGCACTCCTATTTCCAAGGTAAAAAATGGTATTTAGTCCAAACCCAAGTATACAACATTCGAGAAAGGTTCATTGCCGGAGCCAAAATGTTGTGTCCATAAGCTTGGAATAAATATAAGTCCGCTTTACAGTTTGGGAGTTTGGAGAGGAAAGAGAGAGACAGAGAGAGAGAAAGACAGAAAGAGAGTGAGTGGTGCAAAGTTCAGGTCCACATTAATTTCTGTAACGAAAAAAGAAATCCTCCATGGAATAACCATGATTGAGGCTTGTTAGGTGAAACACGTTTGTTGCGTGCCACTGGAGGAACCGTTATGGTTTTAACTTACCAATAAAGGTTCTTATTTTATCCACTTTATCTGCTGCATTGTTGGAGGATTTCTTTTTTTATTTCTTGATAGCCATATCTGGACCAGGGCGGCTCCGTGCGAAGGTTTTGACGGCATCCCTGCTGCAACGTGTCCGGTGAGCTAACACTCCTCTCCCCTTTCCCTTGTTTGGACATTGATTTCTATGGGGTTTGGGTTCAGGTTCAAGTTCGGGTACAGTTCTGGTCCCCCGAACGTTGAACTAAAGTTCAGTCGAACCGGACAAATCCAAACTTCCAAGGGTCCGCTCATCCCTACATATCATTTTTTCCTTTTTGAAAATGAGAGTGCTGCCACTTTTTGTTAGATAGATTGAAAGTTAGATAGACACATGATAGAAATATAGATGAAAAGAGGGATAGATGGAGGAATATTGGGATAGATAGATAATAGATAGATACATGATAGAAAGATAGATGAAAAGAGTGATAGATGGAGAGATAGATGGATAATAAATATGTGGATAGACAGATAATAGATAGATAGATAGATAGATAGATAGATAGACAATAGATAGATAATAGATAGATAGATAATGATAGATAATACATAGAAAGCTAGATAGATAGATGACAGATAGATAATAGATAATACATAGAAAGATAGATAATAGATAGATAGATAGATAGATAGATAGATAGATAGATAGATAGATAGATAGTACATTATAATAATAATAACTTTCTATAAATCCATGGTCACAGACGTCAGGAGCAGGCTTTCCCTCCCCCGCACGGTTGTGGCGTATGCATTTCTACATGACACACGCTAAGTACTGCACTATTTATTGAATAGTAGAGTAAATAGTCACATAAAATCCATGTAATTTGATGGCTTCGGAGTTAAGACAGTGGAGCAGCTTCTTCATCTTCATGTCATGTTCTGCTTTCTCAGGTCTCCTTTGTACTTAAATGCCTGTACACGGAACAAGACTAGAACCCAAGAGCCTTTAATATCTTTAAAAAAAAGAAAAAATGGTTCACTTCTCAAATAAAGAATTCTTTTACAGTCCTGCAAACAAGCTGCGGGCAGAAGGCAAACACTGCTCACAGCACGGCTATCATTAGAGCAAGATAGAAAAAGTCTACAAAATAATATATATATTCATCACTCTCTCCAAAGGAAGGCAGACTTTGATTTGGGAGCTTGCACAGGGCGTATATTTGTCTTCAACTACCCCAGAGCAAGGTGCGATGGTGGAGGGGATATTTATCATGCAAATACCTCAGATAGGGATCTTGCCTGTTACATCTTTAAAAGAGTAAAAAAAAAAAAAAAAAAAAATTGCATGCATCTGACTATTTTTGCAAATGCCACTTGGATGCAGCATCCTTTAGAGTTAACGGTGCGACACTTTTGTGTTGGGTAGCATGAATCATTAATCATGAAGCCGGCCATATTCTTGTATGCTTCTGCTTTCATTACTTGGCCTAATTAAACAGTCCTGTGAACTGGAATCTCAGATTCCTCTGTTACAGATTATCATTAATTATGGTGAAAGTGCTCAGTGATGTTGGACTCAATTATATTCTGCTCAACACTGGCATTGTGTGATTCATTGCACAGCCTGCTCTACAGATGTACACTTTTTCTTATCTTGCACTTCCACTTTTGTAAATTGGGCTCTGCGAGCGAACAAACTTAAGAGTTATGTGCTGCATTTTCATTAAAAACATGTTGAAAAAAGCGCCGGGCCAATTAAGGATCCTCTATTTTATAGAGAGTGATGAGATGAGAGGTGGATACCGAAGGAATTAGCAGCAGAGGAAATCAGTCTTGTGTTAATGCTATGGGATCGGGGTGGTTATATTTGATCTGTAACTTTTTGATTTGTTTTTTCTTAGCAATTTAAGTCACTGATTTGATTTCTATTTTTGATATTTTTCTGATTTAATATTTATAATTTGATTTATATTTATATATATATATATTTATATATATATATATATATTTTTTTTTATATATATATATATATATATATATATATAAATGATAAAGCATTGTATATAGTTATAGTGTAAGCCACAATTATGTGGAATAAGAAATGGTTGGGATGTGGCTTTGGAATTTATCAAGACTCTTTAAGATATAAGATACAGTGGGGCAAAAAAGTATTTAGTCAGTCAGCAATAGTGCAAGTTCCACCACTTAAAAAGAAGAGAGGCGTCTGTAATTTACATCATAGGTAGACCTCAACTATGGGAGACAAACTGAGAAAAAAAAATACAGAAAATCACATTGTCTGTTTTTTTATCATTTTATTTGCATATTCTGGTGGAAAATAAGTATTTGGTCAGAAACAAACAATCAAGATTTCTGGCTCTCACAGACCTGTAACTTCTTCTTTAAGAGTCTCCTCTTTCCTCCACTCATTACCTGTAGTAATGGCACCTGTTTAAACTTGTTATCAGCATAAAAAGACACCTGTGCACACCCTCAAACAGTCTGACTCCAAACTCCACTATGGTGAAGCCCAAAGAGCTGTCAAAGGACACCAGAAACAAAATTGTAGCCCTGCACCAGGCTGGGAAGACTGAATCTGCAATAGCCAACCAGCTTGGAGTGAAGAAATCAACAGTGGGAGCAATAATTAGAAAATGGAAGAAATACAAGACCACTGATAATCTCCCTCGATCTGGGGCTCCACGCAAAATCCCACCCCGTGGGGTCAGAATGATCACAAGAACGGTGAGCAAAAATCCCAGAACCACGCGGGGGGACCTAGTGAATGAACTGCAGAGAGTTGGGACCAATGTAACAAGGCCTACCATAAGTAACACACTACGCCACCATGGACTCAGATCCTGCAGTGCCAGACGTGTCCCACTGCTTAAGCCAGTACATGTCCGGGCCCGTCTGAAGTTTGCTAGAGAGCATTTGGATGATCCAGAGGAGTTTTGGGAGAATGTCCTATGGTCTGATGAAACCAAACTGGAACTGTTTGGTAGAAACACAACTTGTCGTGTTTGGAGGAAAAAGAATACTGAGTTGCATCCATCAAACACCATACCTACTGTAAAGCATGGTGGTGGAAACATCATGCTTTGGGGCTGTTTCTCTGCAAAGGGGCCAGGACGACTGATCCGGGTACATGAAAGAATGAATGGGGCCATGTATCGTGAGATTTTGAGTGCAAACCTCCTTCCATCAGCAAGGGCATTGAAGTTGAAACGTGGCTGGGTCTTTCAACATGACAATGATCCAAAGCACACCGCCAGGGCAACGAAGGAGTGGCTTCGTAAGAAGCATTTCAAGGTCCTGGAGTGGCCTAGCCAGTCTCCAGATCTCAACCCTATAGAAAACCTTTGGAGGGAGTTGAAAGTCCGTGTTGCCAAGCGAAAAGCCAAAAACATCACTGCTCTAGAGGAGATCTGCATGGAGGAATGGGCCAAAATACCAACAACAGTGTGTGGCAACCTTGTGAAGACTTACAGAAAACGTTTGACCTCTGTCATTGCCAACAAAGGATATATTACAAAGTATTGAGATGAAATTTTGTTTCTGACCAAATACTTATTTTCCACCATAAAATGCAAATAAAATGATAAAAATACAGACAATGTGATTTTCTGGATTTTTTTTTCTCAGTTTGTCTCCCATAGTTGAGGTCTACCTATGATGTAAATTACAGACGCCTCTCATCTTTTTAAGTGGTGGAACTTGCACTATTGCTGACTGACTAAATACTTTTTTGCCCCACTGTATCTATCCACTCTATCTATCTACAGTGGGGATAATAAGTATTTGATACACTGCCAATTTTGCAAGTTTCCCACGAAGAGGTCTGTAATTTTGGATCTGTAATCAGGTTTTTTTTTTTTGGTAGGTACACTTCAACTGTGAGAGACAGAATCTAAAATTTAAAACCAGAAAATCACTTTGTATGATTCTTACACAATTCAATTTAGTTTTATTGCATGAAATATGGTAAGTGTTTGATCACCGACAAACTAGCAAGAATTCTGGCTCTCACAGACATGTTAGTTTTTCTTTCAGAAGCCCTCCTACTCTGCACTCATTACCTGTATTAGTTGCATCTATTTGAACTCATTACCTGTATGAAAGAAACTTGTCCACACACTCAATCAATCATACGGCAAACCCTCCATCATGGCCAAGACCAAAGAGCTGTGTAAGGACACCAGGGACAAAATTGTAGATCAGCACAAGGCTAGTATGAGCAACAAGAAAATCGGCAAGCAGCTTGGCAATCGTCAATCATCCTCTGTCTGAGGTTCCATGCAAGATCTCGCCTCATGGGGTAAGGATGATTCTGAGAAAGGTCAGAAATCAGCACAGAACTACATGGGAGGACCTGTTCAGCAACCTGAAGAGGGCTGGAACCATAGTTTCAAACATTACCGTTAATAAAACACTACGCCATCATGGATTAAAATCCTTCAGGGCACGCAAGTGTGAGGGACAGCCAGGGCCGTAGTCATAGCCGAGGATTTTTGTATATCAGTGCCCTGGCCTCCCATCACATATATACAGTGTTCATTACTCTGCATACCTGTGTCTTCTCTCACTGTGCCGTCAGGGTCTTCTCTCCATTGCTGTAAACTTTCTGTAATCGGTTTCACATGAATTGAGACACAGTCCATTGCAACTTTTAACTGGACAACTTTACTGACTTCAGGACACAGCACATCCATTGCCATAACAGCATTAATACCATTTTTCAATCAGCACTCATCTTCCACTTTCCCTGCACTCTTCCTTTTGTCACTAAGCACGTTCCTGGGTCGAACCGTATCATACGACTCCTCAGTGCATTCCCTGTTCAGCCCTACCCCAATTTGGAGTTCCCTCATCTGTTACGCTACGGATACGAGGGCATCCACCCACAAAGTATTACTCAACATGATGAGTGTTCTGTCCGTCTATTCTGCAGTGACCACACCGAAGCTCCAGCTTATTCACTCCCTGTCAATGCTATTACTGCTGCCACTGCTGTAGTCTTCCCCACTGGCCTTGGATGGCTGGGCTTACACTTGAACATTGCGGGGTTACTGCGTCGTCCCCAGGGCTATAAGCCTTTCTGGACAGTATGGGCTCCCTTGCCCCAACTAACTATAATCAGGAAGTCCTCCTGTCTTAACCACAGTTACCCCTCCTATATTAACTATTTACAGTGCTATATCTGAAATTATAATGTACCCCATCTTGTGGCAAAACTTGGGTAATACACATTCCCTATGACTAACAATGAACGTCTTCTTATACAAAGCAGCAGTAATAAATATGTACAGTATGAAACATACACAATAGCAGTAGTCAAAGGTAAAACATAACATTATACATAATATACATTATAACATACAGTACTGGGGCAGGCAAAAAATGCAAGCACATAATGCACTCCCTTAGACAAGGTTCCCCTGCTCATGCTAGCACATGTTCAGGCCCCTTTGAAGCTCACCAATGACCATCTGAATGATACAGAAGAGGCATGGGAGAAGGTCATGTGGTCAAATGAGACCAAAATAGAACTTTTTGGTATCAACTCCACGCGCCATGTTTGGAGGAAGAAGGTTAATACAACCTCAAGAACATCGTCCTAAACGTGAAGCATGGTTGGGGAAACATCATACTTTGGGGTGCTTTTCTGCAAAGGGGACAGGATGACTGTGCTGTATTGAAGGGAGAATGGATGGGGTCATGCATCACAAGATTCTGGCCAACAACTTCCTTTCCTCAATAAAGGCATTAAAGATGGGTCGTGGCTAGTGTTGAGCGATACCGTCCGATACTTGAAAGTATCGGTATCGGAAAGTATCGGCCGATACCGGCAAAGTATCGGCCGATACCGGCAAATTATCGGATCTAATCCGATACCGATACCCGATACCAATACAAGTCAATAGGACTCAAGTATCGGACGGTATCCCTGATGGTTCCCAGGGTCTGAAGGAGAGGAAACTCTCCTTCAGGCCCTGGGATCCATATTAATGTGTAAAATAAAGAATTAAAATAAAAAATATTGCTATACTCACCTCTCCGACGCAGCCTGGACCTCACCGAGGGAACCGGGAGCGTTCTTTGCTTAAAATGCGCGCTTTTACTTCCTTCCGTGACGTCACGGCTTGTGATTGGTCGCGTGCCGCCCATGTGACCGCGACGCGACCAATCACAGCAAGCCGTGACGTAATTTCAGGTCCTGATGCCTATTTCTGCATTGAGGACCTGAAATTACGTCACGGCTTGCTGTGATTGGTCGTGTCGCGGTCACATGGGCGGCACGCAACCAATCACAAGCCGTGACGTAATTTTAAAAATGCGCGCGTCTCCTGCCTCCCGTGATGTCACGGCTTGTGATTGGTCGCGTCGCCCATGTGACCGCGACGCGACCAATCACAAGCCGGAACGTAATTTTAAATTCCTGAATGCCTAGAATTAGGCATTGAGGACCTGAAAATTACGTCACGGCTTGCTGTGATTGGTCGCGTCGCGGCCACATGGGCGGCACGCGACCAATCACAAGCCGTGACGTCACGGAAGGAAGTAAAAGCGCGCATTTTAAGCAAAGAACGCTCCCGGTTCCCTCGGTGAGGTCCAGGCTGCGTCGGAGAGGTGAGTATAGCAATATTTTTTATTTTAATTCTTAATTTTACACATTAATGTTGTTTCGATACCGATACCCGATACCACAAAAGTATCGGATCTCGGTATCGGAATTCCGATACCCGCAAGTATCGGCCGATACCCGATACTTGCGGTATCGGAATGCTCAACACTAGTCGTGGCTGGTTCTTTCAGCATGCCAATGACTCAAAACACACAGCCAGGGCAACTAAGGAGTGACTCTATATGAAGCATTTCAAGGCCCTGGAGTGGCCTAGCCAGGCTACAGTCCTGAACTCAACAGAAAAGCTTTGGAGGGAGCTGAAACTCAATATTTTCCTGCAACAGCCCTGAAACCTGAAAGATCTGGAGAAGATCTGTATAGAGGAATGGGTAAAAATCCCTGCTGCAATGTGTGCAAACTTGGTCAAGAACAACAGGAAAGGTCTGACCTCTTTAAGTGCAAACAAAGGTTTCTGTACCAAATATTAAGTTCTGTTTTTCTATTGTATCAAATACTTATTTCATGTAATAAAATGCAAATTAATTATGCAAAAATCATACAATGTGTATCTGCAATAAAAATTACAGACCTCTCCATTCTTTGTAGGTGGGAAAACTTGCAAAATTGGCAGTGTATCAAATACTTATTTTCCCCACTCTATCTATTATCTATCTATCTATCTATCTATCTATCTATCTATCTATCTATCTATCTATCTCAGTGTCCGATTTTTTTTTAAAAAAGGAGTAAGACATGAAAGGGGATGCAACCGATCTGCTCAGAGTCCACAGCAAAATGTAATGAAACCTCAGGTGGGGAACAACTCTCCAGATCACCATTGGACTTGGCTAATACCCAACCAACCAAAAATCGATCTTTGAGCAAGGAATCCCCGGGTTATGACGCCTAGCTAGATAGGAAATGCAGAAACATATGGAAGAAGCTTTATTTTTCATCCTCAAGATGGGGACAGGAAGACTTTAATCAGTTCAGGTATACATATATGAGCCAGGACAAGCAGTTAAAAGAAAAAAGTTAAAAAACACTTCACGTCAAATCCAAATATTGCTAACAATATCACTCTATCACTGCTTTATCACTGGTTGAGCAAAAAGTTTTCGCAGTGCATTGTCACTTTAGAAGGTTAGAAATATGAGGATTGCCTGGAAGATTTCTGGCTGTATTGCAGCTAATATGCATCCACTTCTACTTAAATAGGCTTTTTTTCTAAATCCTATGGACACTTTTACTTAAAATCAATTGGATTTTGGAAAAATAAATTGCGCTTTTTGACTTCTACAGCTTTTGTGTTGCACGATTGCTGGTTGCAGAACAGTTTAACTAAGAATCCGCCAGCAAGCTCATTCTGATGGTGAGTTTGAAATTCTTTTGACTGTTGCTGAACTCAGTTTGGATGAGTTATGATCGTAAACCACATCAAAGTTGAGTCGAACTTTGTTATGACCATAAATCAGCTGAGAGAAGCTCAGAAAAATAATAGATAAAAGACTTACAAACTCCCCATCAGAGGGACCCCACTGACGTATTCTCAGTTAACTCACTCTCACTCAACTATTCGTAGAGAATAGAGATGAGCAGACCCAAACCTGAACTTTAAAGTTCGTGGTTAGTACCGGAGGCGCTGAACTCCAAACATGGAGAGAGAGATTTTTCAGCTCAAAAATTCTGGTCCTCATTGATTTCTATGGGGTGCTGGATCACGTTCAAGTTCGGGTAAAGTTCTGGTCGAACCCAATTAACCCAAAGTTCCACTGGTCCGCTCAACCCTAGTAGAGAAGCAACGAGCCAGTAAAAGCCAAACAGGTGCAATATTTTTAGTAAAAGCCAATTGCAGAAATGTTTTTTTTAGCCCAAAATACTTGCATTTGAGAAAAAAAAGAAGCCCCCCCAAGATATCTATATCTTTTAAGAGCCTAATTGTTGAACACGTTATTTAAAAAAATTAAGGCATTACAGAAAATTAGAATAAAACTCGTTCGATTTAGACAACAAATTGCAAAACTAATTAATGTAAAATTAAAATTTTAAAACGAAATGGAAATGAAAAATAATAAAAAAGGGCAAAAAATTGAGTAATTCCGAAATGAGTAAATGTGTCTTAAAACTAATCAAATTCACCAGGCACCGCATCATGAGAGGGAGGTATCAATTATTTATTACAAAAGAAATCTGGGGATCATCTACTATACTTAGATGAGTCAACGATGTCAAAAACTTCCAAATGATTCCGGCTGCGCTCTATCCCCATTATTTTCATTCCTTTGAAAATGTCGTCAATCTGAATTACATCTAAGCCCGGCAAACTTTTAAATATGAGCCGTAACAGGCTGAAAGCTCCATCTCCACACTGCAGTTACGGGTTTTAATATATATGAAAATCAGTATTCTTGTATGCATGCATATATGCTCTCAATAATATCGCTTTAGCAGATGGTGAACTAGCCAAATCTAATTCCTGACAATAAAAAAAAACTGTGCTTAAATTATCCGGCACTTGCATGAAATACGTTTAAAACATGTTTATAGTTTATCTTGCAATTATTTTCTAATGATTAATTTGCCTCTATTTTTTGTCCATTTTTTTATATCCCAGGTAATTCGGGACACAAAGTAATTTGAAAAATTTAGAAAACTAAATAAATCAAAATTTACAAAAATATATAAATCTTAAAACTTAACATTAATACGGCTGATTTATTTAAAATAAATATGTTTTGCTGCCCCTCTTTACACCTAAATTTCCACCACTATATCTTAGTAGGGGAAACCTGAGCCTATTCCTCATCTTTCAGCTTCCCAGATAGCGCTCATTGAAAATGTAATACAGTACTGACATGTCACAGGTCACCTGGCAATCTGAATTTTAAAAGGAATATGAATAATATTCTGTTTTATTTTGAAAATGAACTTCATGCCCTCCATCATGAATCCAATATATGTCTTAATCTTCTATGCTCTTGAAGCCTACGGCTCCTAGCTGAGTCCTTTGACTCCTGAACCTAATAAGAAAATAGGTTGTTTTCTGATCCAAGTTTCCCATTTTTAGGGAGAGTGAAGCAAACATTCTCTATTTCAAATGTAATTGACAAAGCATAAAAAACACATGTCCATATAAATGTGCCGCTGCCAATGAGCCCCACAGTGAATTGTTTTATTTCAAATTTCATTAAGACGTTGGATGTTTTTTTGAAATACGTCGTGGAAACCTAAAATCGCGGTTTACCTATTATAATATTCATGGTATGCACATGATGAATAAATACACGAAAGGGTAACAACTGGATAATATCATATCAGAAATGAGACTTTTCAGTTAACCCAAACAAGCAGAACGGGCAAAAAAAAACAACTCTGGTATTAAAAAAATGCTCTTAATTTCATTTTTTAAAAATCTTTTTGTTTTGATTTTTGACAGCTACCTAAGAATAAATTCGCTAACTAAATTTAGAGCTTTTACTATGATGAATTTTTTTTTTAGGTTCTAGAAATCATTTTTGCGCTGTGCTCTCACAATAGGGTTACATATAAAGGGAAATCTTGTAATTGCACATCGTAAGTATAGTAAGTGTAAGGGTTTTTGTCGCAAGCCAATGTCCTTGAGTCTAAAGGATCCCTTTATGAGAAGACCAATTTTATTGAAGACTTGTCATTAGTGTTGAGCATTCCGATACCGCAAGTATCGGGTATCGGCCGATATTTGCGGTATCGAAATTCCGATACCGAGTTCCGATATTTTTGCGATATCGGGAATCGGAATCGGAATGCATATTCCTGTGTAAAATAAAGAATAAAAATAAAAAATAGGTATATACTCACCCTCTGACGCGCCCTGGTTGTAACCGCTGCAACCGGCAGCCTCCGTTCCTAAGAATGAGCGAGTGAAGGACCTGCGATGATGTCGCGGTCTTGTGATTGGTCGCGTGAGCGGTCACATGAGCGGTCACGCGACCAATCACAAGCCGCCACGTCATCGAAGGTCCTTCACTCGCTCATTCTTAGGAACGGAGGCTGCCCGTTAACACCGCTAGGTCCAGGGTCTGCCGGAGGGGTGAGTATATCCATATTTTTTTTTTATTCTTTATTTTTTACATGAATATGGATCCCAGGGTCTGAAGGAGAGTTTCCTCTCCTTCAGACCCTGGGAACCATCCAGGATAGCTTCCGATACTTGTGTCCCATTGACTTGTATTGGTATCAGGTATCGTATCGGTGATATCCGATATTTTTCGGATATCGGCCGATACTATCCGATACAGATACTTTCAAGTATCGGAAGGTATCGCTCAATACTACTTGTCATAGTTGAAGATTTTGGATTGGGACTCAAAAGTTTCTAGTTATGCCACTATTAAACATGGCTCATTACTGGTCAAAGGTCTAAATTCAGCTAGGACAACACTTAGGCTTAACAATAGTGAGTGCACATCACACACTCAGGCAGAAGAACGTAAAGTGGTTGTCCAGGTCTTGGTCCTCAAGTAGGCAGTTATGCTCACTGTGCATCCTGTCAGGATTTTCCGGTGCCAGGTGTGGTTGGGCATATGACCCCAAATATGTGATTTGCATACATGCTGTCACATGTCGACTGTATGTATGCGTGGAGACAAGTGTATCAAGCGAGGCCAGACACTTCTATTTGAAATGTGGCTGGAATTATGCAAATTGCATACTTACAGTCATATGACCGCCCTGTCCCAGGGCATGCAAATTGCTAGCAATTTTCGCCGTTTAGTTCAATGGGCATCTGCTTACCGTGTTCCATGCCTCCTCAGTCCTCACAAACACTGCCTCTTTTTCCTTGATGGGCGGATCTGATGTAATTTACACAACACTTCAAGTCTTGTTCCGGCGCAGTGGAAGCGATGATCTGCGCAGACACGCCTCACTCGATCCTGCTGATGGCACAGCAAATTACATAGGAAGTGTACTCAGCTCACCTATCCATGAGTGCCAAGGATCCCAAATCCAAGGAAAGGCGGTCCACAAAAGAGAGGGGTTGATCTATAGTGCTCTCTCTTTTGCGGCAGAACAAAGTCCCGTAGTGCGAAGGCGCTGGGTTCACTTCTGGATCATCAACTTTTCTCTCTTTCTACTCAATTGGCAGCAGCCCCGCCAACAGTGCCTTAAGGAGCCAATGTCTCAAAAGTGAACCCAGTGTTTACATACTACAGGACTTTGCTCTACCGTGAGCAGAGCAAAGCAAGGTGTGCCTGCTCAGGTCATTTATTCAATTACATAGGTGTGAAACCTAGAGTGGATGACTTAAGAGATATCATCCATGTCCATAGAGAAAGGAAAGACAGCATTTACGAGGACTGAGGAGACCCCAATCATGGTCCAAAGGCACCCTCCTCGGCCCAGACTGGCGGCGTAATTTACATGTGGCACAGGACATTACTATTAGGCACACGGGGCATGAGGAGGATATAAATGGCTCATAGAAACACATCTTACACTCCACAACAGGTGGTGGTTAGGGATCATATTATATGAAACCAATGACAAATGTCCATATTAAAACTAAAACCAATGACACATTTCTTTATTAGAACTCAGACTGCAAAAAGAGGGCTAAAGCCGGATCTCCAGATACCCTCACACTGAACCCCCTCCACAGTCATATATACTGACAATCTTGGCCCCCAGATGAAGCCATTGCGAAACGCGCGTCGGGGTGCGTGGCTGCAAATGGACACTAACATGGGTAAGGCCATTTTTTAATACATATGACCACACAGTGCTGTGTACTTCTCTATGAAAGTTCACTGACCAAAGTACAGGGAGAAATTTCCAGGATACTTTAGTATTATCTCCCTCCAGGACACCTAGATGTGGTCATCCCTATATCTTTGATGCACTAGGCACTTTGGCCTAATTTGAAACCTTGATTGGGGATATTACTGATGACTGTATATCATTTACCCATGTCTTTTGTCTTATCTGTATTTACTTTACATCTTGGCATCTGTGGCCTTATTTGAATAGCTCTGTTTGTATATGAATAATCTAATGACTGCTGCTTTTATCTGCTTGTCTAATTAAAGAATACAATTTTATTCTAAGAAACTTTTTTGTGGTGGTATATATGCTCCGTATTTTGGTGATCTATTGTTGTTTGTGATCTCCACAGGGTAGTACCCATATATATGGGTGGCTTTAATCCCGATCTTCTATGATGGTATCTGTATTTGAGATTTTGTTATTTATACAGTCCTATATACGTAGCCATGGGTAAATGCCCTGCTGCCTTAAACCCTTGATCTTTCTACTTTTCTATTACAGAATGAAGAAAAATGAAAGGTATGATATCAAATGTTGGTAGAAAATATACAGTAGCATGCAAAAGATTTAAGCAGGTGTTGAATGTTGAAAAGTAATAATGCATTCAAAAACAGAAATGATAATAGGTTACTTTTATCAATTAACAAAATTCAAAGTGAATATAAAAGAGAGAAATGTAAATTTGGTGACCACTCTTTGCCTTTAAAACAACATCAAAGCCTCAATTCTTCTTGGTACACCTTTTTTGCATACTGTTTTTAAAGGAGCTCGACAGGGAGATTGTTCCAAACATCTTGGAGAAGTAACCGCACATCCTCCATGTAAAATTGTATATTCTTGTCTATTCGTGTAATCCCACACAGACTGGATGATGTTCAGATCAGGGCTCTATGGTCCTGCGCCATATTGTCACTTCTGAACTTGTTATTCTTCTTCAAACTGAAGATTGTTCTTAATGACATTAGCTGTAGGTTTGGTGTCGTTGTCCTGTTGCGGAAAAAAATTCCTCTGAGTATTTTTTAGTGCTCGGAGATTTAGTTTTTCTTGCCGCAGCTGAATGATTTATAGCTATTAGCCAGCATAAGTACATGTGGGAGTTGCCTGGTTGCTAGAGAACCCCCACATGTACTTATGCTGGCTAACAGATGTAAATCATTCAGCTGCGGCAAGAAAAACGAAATCTCCGAGCACTAAAAAATACTCGGAGGACCCCCGAGCATGCTCGAGAAATCTCGAGTAACGAGTATATTCGCTCATCACTACACAGAATAGTAACAACAAATATTGATGTGATTTAAATTTATTTTTTGTTCATCACTTTGCATTTTATATATGGTTAAAAAAAAACTATTAACACTTATATTTTTGAAAGCTTCTTACATTGCACCATTTTTTCCACACCTGCTTAAAACTTTTGCAGAGTACCGTTTATATTAAGCCTCTGACGCTATGGACAGTATAAACTTGGATGATGGTTTTATTAATATATTCTGCCATCATAGCTCTTCACATAGTCCTACACTCATTTCCTCCCTTCAACTTCAGTCTTCACCCTTTGGCTCCTCTGACACTAATTAGACCTTAGGCGACTTCACGGCATCCCAGGGTGACACATGTAATGAAGTCACATGAGGTCTAGTAAGAAGACCGGGCAGAGAGATGCAGCTACAGGACTGATGAGAGTCCAGATAAGTATAATATATGTATATATTATTTTTTTAACCCCTTCATTGCCCTAAAAATAATCCAGCAAAATGGTGAATGGCTCACTGATGTTTTGCTGTACTCGAGCTAATCAAAAGAAAAAAAATTCAGATTATGGGGAATCCAAATTTTTGTGAAATTCCTATCAAATTCAATTATTTGGAATTGAGAGTCCTCAGTGGTTGATTTCGAGACTACTCAGACCTCTTCATCAGGCATAGACTAATACAACATCTGAAGAATCACATATTTATACACAACATAGCACAGAACTGTCATTATGGGAGAGTAATAAACAGTTGTGTCCATAAATATTGGAACAGTTCGTAGATAAGGAGTGAATGTTTTATTGTCTTCTGATTGGGGTCTGGTTCAGTGTTACGATGCCCCCACAAGGTCTGAAGAGAAAATTCCTTAATTGATGTAAGAATACATAAATCCATGCAACGCATTCATTCCTGCAGTGTGTCGAAGGTCGTCATAAGTTTATACTCCCAGATTCTCCAGTCTCTCTGAGATTTGAAGTTACCTTTCAATACAAGTAATTTCAGGTCCATGGTGCTATGACCGGGCATACAAAAATGTTTCGCCACGGGTAGATCCATTCTTTTTTCTCTTATTGTGTGGCGGTGAGAATTCATTCTTGTTCTAAGCTTTTGCCCTGTCTCCCCAACATACAGACCCCAGCTGGACTTTTGGTACATATAATTAGGTACACCATATTAGATGTGATGCAGCTGAAAGTACCTGGTATCTTGTAGTCCTGATGTGAGTTGGGAATCTTTATCTTGTCCGTGTTCATTATAAATGGACAGGTTTTACATTTTTTCTGATTGCAAGGAAAGGCTCCTGCAGCTGTTGGAGAGGACAGGGAGCTTCTGACAATGATGCGTCTTAGATTTGAGGGCTGCCTAAAACACAGTAGTGGGGGGTCTGGAAAAATGGATTGTAAGCGGGCATCTTTTTGTAGTAAAGGTTGTAATTTCCGTGCAGCTCCCCTTAGCACCTCCAGATTTGGATTGTAGGTAACTACTAGAGGTACCTGAATATTTTCTTCTTTAGCTTTGTAATTTAGCAGGTGATTCCTTGATATTCTGGTGGCTCTGGTAATCTGGTTGTCAAATTGTTCTTGGATGGTAGCCCTGATCCAAAAAGGTCTCTCTGAGGTGACCAAGGTGTTCATCCCTATCCATTGGGTTGGAACATATACGATTGTATCTGATGGCTTGGCTGTAGACAATAGAGTTTTTTATGTGTTTTGGATGGAAACCGTCCCATATAAGGTATGTTGGACGGTCGATTGGCTTCTGATACAGGGATGTCTCTATTTTATTGTTCTGCAGCTTAATGATGGTGTCCAAAAAGTTAATTTCAATACAGGAGTAGTTGAGTGTTAAGTTGATGGTAGGATGAAATTGATTAAATTGTTCATGGACCGTCTTTAGCTGTGGCTCAAACTCTGTCCAGATAATTAAAATATCAGCAATGTAGCAGTAGTACGCCAGAGGTCTGATGGGACATGAGGACAAAAAGTTGCTTTCAAGCTTGGCCATGAAAAGATTTGCATACTGTGGGGCCATTTTACTTCCCATAGCAGTGCCAGTCTCCTGTAGATAGCTCTAGTTGTCAAATTCAAAGTAATTGCGGGTGAGGATGAATTTTATAAGTTTCACCTCAGAATCAGCATCAGTCCCTGTGTTTTCCATGAAGAATTTGCAGGCATTTAATCCATCCTGGTGTGAGATATTGTAGTACAAAGATTCCACATCCATGTTGGCCAGGATGGTAGTGGGGGCATCGTAACACAGAACCAGACCCCAATCAGAGGACAATAAAACATTCACTCCTTATCGAGGAACTGTTCCAATATTTATGGACACAACTGTTTATCACTCTCCCATAATGACAGTTCTGTGCTGTGTTGTGTGTAATTATGTGATTCTTCAGATGTTGTATTAGTCCAAGCCTGATGAAGAGACCTGTGTAGTCTCGAAAACTTGCAATTCGTTACCATCTTTTCAGTTAGCAATTAAAAGGTATCAACCACTGAGGACTCTCAATTCTAAATATTTTTCTATCTACTGGCTAACACGGTACAAAGATATATATCTTTCCTGCATCAAATTCAATTCACTTTGAATTGATTTAATAAAATCATAAAATGTTAGAGTTGGAAGGGACCTCCAGAGTCATCATGTCCAACCCTCTGCTCAATGCAGGATTCACTAAACCATCCCAGACAGATGTCTGTCCAGCCTCTGTCTGAAGACTTCCATTGAAAGAGAACTCACCACCTCTCTTTGCAGCCTGTTCCACTCATGGATCCCCCTCATCATTGATTTGCTCATCTATACCTAGGATAAATATATTTTTTAATGGCGCTCATCAATTAGAACCTTTACTCGTGACCCTTGGACGTCTTTGCTAATATTAGCGAACAACTGTGCTTCAAACCATGCGAAGGTGGCCAAGAAATTTGTAAACCCTGATGCAAAGCAAAAAAAGCGCATACGCCAACAAAGCCTAATTTGGATCCCATATAGGAACAGTTCTGCAACTAAAATATTTAAAGCTATATTATAAGCAAATTAAAATATTTTTCCCATTTAGTTTTATTTATATCTCCAAATACAATAATTTAGGATCTCGAATATATTGCAATATGGCACTTACATAATATGAAATGCTTAGCGGGAATGTCTATAATATTCACTACAATTGTGAAAAACAATTAAAGTGGCATTTCCTGAAGGCCTCCTTGATGCATGGATTTGTCTATCAGCCACATGCTATTTTTGCCTCCATTCTGAGCGCCGTTATTGATCCATCTACATAATGTGACTTATGACCGCATATTTGATGCAAAGGTAAACTTTATGCAGAATTACTCCTGGGTGAGACTGCTGTTTATGGGTCTGTTATCTTTAAATAAATAGTAATTTATGATGTAGTTTTGCATTTCAAATATATGTGTACGCCATACCTTCTGGATAGAATATATGAAATATACATTTAGCTAGAACACATTTATATCCAGCATGTTACATCATGTTACATACATAGGCTGCTTTAATATGTTAACAAATCTTCGTTTAAAGCTGTTTTTTATGTGCGCTGATCTATAGTAGTAGACGCTTCATATGTTCTGTGCCTGATGCATGGTGAAGATGATCCGGAGAATTATATGGCTGGAAGTGTAAGAAAGCAGCAAGAAAATAAAAAAGAAATGAGTGTTCATATGGTCAGTAGTAAATATTGAAAACTAAAATTGTGTCTTAAAAGCGTTGGCCATCTCTGGATATGTATATATTTTTACTCAAATGTATATATTTGGGGCTAAAAATCGTTTTTTACAATTCAATGTTTTTAAAACATTTTCACCGTTTGGTTGTAAGAGATTTTTTGCTTCCCTGGACATTGAACTTTGATGTGGTCTGTAGTCATAAATCAGGAGCTCCAAAAAGACAACAGAGTTAGACAGTCTCTTATTAGGCCATTAGAATAAGATCACTGACAGATTCTCAGCTTACCCATTCTGCAGCCCAAAATAGTGCGACACAGAGGCTATAGAAGGGAAATGGCGCAAAATTGTTAATGAACACCAAATGGCAAACATTATTTTTAGCCAAAAATAATTGCATTTATGTAAGAAAAAAAATGATCAGGAGGGGGTGTGGCGGTGCTGGGTGTGATGCTGACACACGGTGACTTGACTTCCGGTATCCCGAAGAAGCGCCGCATGTGTGCTGCTGCCATCAATGAATAGAAAGTGCTATAAATAGACCAAAGTACAAGTACCGCGACCGCACAGATCCCCCAGGAAGAAGCTTAAATGTGAAACGCGAGTCGGAAAAGAGCACTATGCACTTTGGCTTTGCATGATATACATGATTGCATGATACTACAGACCAGTCTCCAATCTCCCCTTCATCTCTAAACTCTTGGAGCACCTGGTCTACTCCCGCCTTACCCGTTACCTCTCCACTCATTCCCTCCTAGACCCTTCACAGTCCGGTTTCTGCCCCCTACATTCGACAGAAACTGCACTCATCAAAATGACCAATGACCTTCTGACAGAAAAATGTAATGGTGACCACTCTCTGCTCATTCTTCTCGACCTTTCTGCAGCTTTCGACACTGTTGACCACCCTCTCCTACTCTCTAGGCTGCAGTCACTAGGCATTGAGGACACTGCTCTCTCCTGGTTCTCTTCCTATCTTTCTGACCGCTCCTTCAGTGTTCTGTTCTTTGGCTCCACTTCATCTCCTCTTCCTCTCACTGTTGGGGTATCTCAGGGCTCAGTCCTTGGCCCCCTTCTCTTCTCCCTCTACACAGCCCCAATTGGACAGACCATCAGCAGATTTGGCTTTCAGTACCATCTTTCTGCTGATGACACACAACTATACACGTCATCCCCTGACCTAACCCCCGCTGTACTACAGAACGCCACTGACTGTCTGTCTGCAGTCTCCAACATCATGTCCGCTCTCTATCTGAAACTCAACCTCTCCAAAACGGAACTTCTTCTGCTCCCACCTTCTACTAACCTCCCTAAATCTGACATTTCCCTCTCCGTGGGTGGCACCATAATAACACCCTGGCAGCAGGCGCACTGTCTGGGTGTTATGTTTGACTCCGATCTCTCCTTCACCTCCCACATACAATCTCTTGCCCGCTCGTGCCGCTTACACCTAAAGAACATCTCTAGAATCCGCCCTTTTCTCACCATGGAGACAACAAAAACCCTCACTGTCACCCTGATCCACTCCCACCTGGACTACTGCAATGCTCTATTAATTGGCCTCCCCCTTTCTCGACTTCACCCTCTCCAGTCTATCCTTAATGCAGCAGCCAGGATTGTCCATCTGGCTAATTGTTACTCGGACGCCTCCGCTCTTCGCCAGTCGTTACACTGGCTGCCCATTCATTATAGAATCCAATTCAAAGTACTTGTTCTCACCCACAAAGCTCTCCACAGTGCGGCACCCCCATACATCTCCTTCCTCATTTCTATCTATGGGCCTAACCGACCTCTGCGCTCTGCAAATGACTTTCGACTAACCTCTGCATTAATCCGTACCTCCCACTCCTGACTCCAAGACTTCTCCCGTGCCATTCCTCTGGAATGCTCTACCCCAAGATATTAGGACCATCCACAATTTGCATAGCTTTAGGCGCTTGCTCAAAACTCATTTGTTCAGAGCGGCCTACCACATTCATTAATCAGTCATTTTATGTTTGTGTGTGTGATGCCCATTCACTATCTCCATCTATCCCCCACTCCCTGAAGATGGCTGGACCATCACTGTAAATATGCAGCGCCCCAGAGTCCTGGTCGTTGCAGTACTGACGCTCCGCCGCTAAGGGGAGTGATGTTACGTCTGATGGCACTTAAGAAGTTCACCTGACCAGGTATCACAGACACCAATACACTTCACAGTCTGGCCTCCAGGGGGAGCAAAGGGTACTATGTATTAGGCCACTCCTCACAATCTGGTAAAACTGGGGGTTGGATAGGAAGTTAGACAGAAGCTGACTGGGTTGGAACCAGGCAACATCCTGTGGCAGGGGGTGTTGCAGGGGAAAGATTCAGGGGGTCCCTGTCAGGGGTGGGATCCTGACAGAGGCCTAGCGAACAAGACAGAGCGTTAAGGAACCGCGCCTGCACGACATTGCGGCGGTATCTCAAGAAAGGACAAGAATCGAGGTTTATTGTGGAGAGTGAGAAACGAGATCACAGAAAAAAGGAGATAACACCAGTAGGAGTCGTGCCGTTAGATCGAGGCAACATCCTACTGAGGCACGTAGCCAGTGGCCGGAACGCCGAGGAAGTATTGGGCTCCAAGCATTACTTCAAACCAACGGCAGGACAGTTAATTATAGGTTGGCTTTCTCACCTAAATCACCTAAGCAGACATAGGGGGCAACTGTGGGAGAGGGGCGTCACTAGGGTCCCGGAAGAACTCCAGGCCTACCCATCATACGGGTGCGTCCTAGCCATATCATCTGGGGGACGGAGAAGAACATCAGAACAGATATAAGTTGTGAGAAAGAACATCAGAAACAGACACAACAGTTGTGAGGACTATCCCGTGGTGCTCAGCAGGGAAGTACTACAACACACAGGCCCTAGAAGGTAGGCACAGATTTTCACCTGCAAAGGGAACTCTGGAGGTGCCTTCGGACCGGCCGGTCTCAACCAGCCCTGTTAACAGTACTCTGGATTGAGGATCCTGAAGCCTTCAGTAAAGAGGTAAAGAGACTGCAACCCTGTGTCCTCGTTTTCGCCGTGACCTACACCACGCACCGTTATCTCATCTTTCATTGGACGCCCCTTAGCAGGGTCACAGACCAGGTCTAGCCACCATGACGACCCCAGAACTGAGACAGAGAGGCCCGGTACCGAGTACCCCGCGGCCCTGCGTCTGGGGGCGCTCCAAACTCACACCTGTACTTTGTATCTCCCCCACCTCATTGTAGATTGTAAGCTCTCACGAGCAGGGTCGTCTTATTTCGTCTTATTTTGCTTTATTATTGTACTGTTAACGTTTTTACCTATGACTGTTGTGTTTGAAACTGTTAAACTGTAAAGCGCTGCGGAATATGATGGCGCTATATAAATAAAGATTATTATTATTATATACTTCCATACTAGGCTTTTGGCCAGTTTAACAAAGATTTGTTTAATGTACTATTTTTTTACTTGAGCACGATGCACGTGGCGTTGCACGGAATTTATTTGTATGCTAGGCTTATTGGCCAGTTTAAATATAGGATAGGGATTATATATTAAGTACTGCACTTTACCACTGCACAAAGCACTTTGGCAATAGGCTTTATGCCAGTTTACAGGAAGGACATTGTTATAAAGTACTTTTGAACTAGGCTTTAAAACTAGTTTATAGAAAGGCCTTTGGCATATAGGGCTTTATTTGATTCCTATGACTTAGCAATGGTTTGATATAGACTTTGTGCTTCTAAGCCAGCCATGGGCTAAATATGATTATGTGGGGATAATATGATTTTTAAGGATGAATTATCTTCTTACTTACTATATCACCCTAACCTATGGGTAAGTGTATATAGCAGTACATTAGCATGATTGTTTATACAATCAGCATATTCAGAGGTGTGTTGACATGTCCTATTGGTGCGATTTCTGCACTTAACTTTCCCCATGTGTGATTTAAATGTTTTTAAATATTCCTTCTTAATGAATTTTTCTCAATAAAGGTGAATTATTTTTAATAGATGTGGCAATACTTCTGCTGTCTTTGTCGGTTTTGAAAATATAGTAAAGAACCTGGTTGATGTCGAGACTTGTTTAACCCTCTGGAGCTTGGAAACATCCAAGGGGATATGTAAGAAAACAGGAAGAGAATAAAAATAAATGTGTACTCATAGAGTATTATATCAAGAAACATATTCAGAAGTGTTCAATCATCTTTCCACTATAAGGCTAGAGACTTTTAAGAAGGGTGAATGGAGAGAGTAGGAAAGAATAAGAGTAGGAGTAGGAGTAGGAGTAGGAGAGGGAGTAGGAGAGAATAAGAGTCTTCTGGTTGATAATCACAGGGGAGGTGCAGAGGACTGCCAAGGTGGGGAAAGACTAGTGATGGCTGCAGACAGAGTTTGGTGACTCCAAAGACCTGTGCTATGCTGTTAGGAATTGGCAGTGGAAAGCCCCTTTAAGGAGGAGGTTGCTTAAAGTCCAGATCTTGTCACCAGTGGAAACAAGTTTGCACGTCTGCCAGTAGTTTCAAATTTGCCAAGGTTATCCCAGAATTTCAGAGAGAGTAGTACATGTTATTTATGGGTCATTCTGAAAACCTCACCCAAAAGTGTGCGATCTCAGTTGGATTGTTAAAAAATTGGTCAACTGTGCCCATGGGAAAGAGTAGCATCATGACTAGTGTTGAGCATTCCGATACCGCAAGTATCGGGTATCGGCCGATACTTGCGGGTATCGGTATTCCGATACCGAGATCCGATACTTTTGTGGTATCGGGTATCGGTATCGAAACAACATTAATGTAAAAATGTGTAAAAGAGAGAATTAAAATAAAAAATATTGCTATACTCACCTCTCCGACGCAGCCTGCACCTTACCGAGGGAAGCGGCAGCGTTCTTTGTTTAAAATTCGCGCTTTTCTTTCCTTTACGTGAAGTCCCGGCTTGTGATTGGTTGCGTCGCAGTCACATGGGCGACGCAACCAATCACAGCAAGCCGTGACGTAATTTCAGGTCCTTAAGGATTTTAAAATTACGTCCCGGCTTTGTGATTGGTTGCGTCGCAGTCACATGGGCGACGCAACCAATCACAGCAAGCCGTGACGTAATTTCAGGCCCTTAAGGATTTTAAAATTACGTCCCGGCTTTGTGATTGGTTGCGTCGCAGTCACATGGGCGACGCAACCAATCACAAGCCGTGACGTCACGGGAGGCTGGACACGTGCGCATTTTAAAATGCGCGCTTGTCCAGCCTCCCGTGACGTCCCGGCTTGTGACTGGTTGCATCGCGGTCAACCAATCACAAGCCGGGAGGCTGGACACGCGCGCATTTTAAAATGCGCGCTTGTCCAGCCTCCCGTGACGTCCCGGCTTGTGATTGGTTGCATCGCGGTCAACCAATCACAAGCCGGGAGGCTGGACACGCGCGCATTTTAAAATGCGTCGCCCATGTGACTGCGACGCAACCAATCACAAAGCCGGGACTTCACGTAAGGAAAGAAAAGCGCGAATTTTAAGCAAACAACGCTGCCGGTTCCCTCGGAGAGGTGAGTATAGCAATATTTTTTATTTTAATTCTTTCTTTTACACATTAATATGGTTCCCAGGGCCTGAAGGAGAGTTTCCTCTCCTTCAGACCCTGGGAACCATCAGGAATACCGTCCGATACTTGAGTCCCATTGACTTGTATTGGTATCGGGTATCGGTATCGGATTGGATCCGATACTTTGCCGGTATCGGCCGATACTTTCCGATACCGATACTTTCAAGTATCGGACGGTATCGCTCAACACTAATCATGACTTAAACAGTCCTGTTTCCTCAACACTAATGTTGGTAATTTTGAAGATATGGGGGTCAGCGGGTGCTCTAGTCCATTAGCCTGAAACCGCATGTACCAGGAATCTTCCCACCGAATTCCCACTCTCCTTTTACCGTAGGCATAATACTGCTCAAACCACATAGGGTGAGGTTAAAACAGTGTGACAATACTTTATTGAATGACAAAACAGGAAAATAACACATAAAAGAGTCCCAGCAAAATACCCAAGATGGTGCAAAATAAGAGTCTCACCATTTCACTTACCGGGATAAAAGCAGCTGTGACTTCAGAGCTTCCAGGGCCGACTACCACCACCTGTGGCATGCACATAAAGGAGGTAATGACAAGCTTAGGAAACTGACAGTCCATTGAAATACAAGTCCAGGTGACTGGAGGGTCACAACCTGGCTTCTCTGAACATCTCCATGGAGCCAAGTAAGTGGTGGGTCTCATTCTTGGATTTCCCAAATGTATCTATGGGGCTCAGGTGACCGGTGGGTCCAAATTCTGACTACCCAGAACATATCCATGGGTTCAGTGATGGTCAAGGGAGCAGATCTGTTTTCTTTTAGCCAGGGCCATGGTCCCCTAAGCTGGCATCCTGTAGAATGTCAAATCTGTGTTCCTTGTGATGGAGCCATGATCTAGCAGCTATCCTGTTTAGTGTTCCTGGCTGTGATTTTGTAAAGAGTATCTGGATTTCTTGGATGTGGATGTCTTGTTACAGAGGCACATCCCCTTTTTATCATTCACAACTGTTGTCTTTCAAGCCATTATCCACAGGTCAAGGGGAAGGGATGATGAGGTTAACCCACATTGTTTGATTATTTAAAGTTTAACTTTCAATGTTTGAAAGTCAACAAATTGCATGGCCTGGTATAATGTGTAATCAACATATATCAGCAAACATCATTGTTTAGTGACCCTACATCCCTGTTTTGCAAGGATAACAGTACAATAAACTGTAGGAGCTGATATAAGAAGTAAATAACAACCATTCATCAATTTACATATAGCAATTCAACCTACAAGAAGAGTCAACATAAAGATAACAGTCTATACATCCTAGCTTACTGAAAATAAACATCTGGATAATTAAGATTAAATGCTGTGTCATCACAGTAAATGCGGATTGTTCCTTTTTTGGAGAGGCTGGAGGCTGTGGAGATTATGAATAGAAAATCAAAAGTTATGATGGGGTGTGTAAAGCTCAGGAGATCAGTCATCTGCCAAAAAGTGTCAAAGTCAGGTAGAGAGAAATAGCAGAGCCAGTTGGGGCATAGAGTTTGTGCCACTGAGCAAATGGTTACTTAGCACAGTGACTGCTAATGGTCAAAGGGATGGGCTTGGATAAAGTCAATGAAAAAAGCTAGTCTGTGTGGGCCACTGTTAAAGTAGTACTTTCTTAGTGTATCATCAGTCTTGGCGGATAGTACTGGAGAGTCTGTTGGGGTCAGGGATCCAGAGTTAGATTTATGTGCTCTCCATGAATGTGTTGTCACTGTCACACAGCAGAGACACATGCAGCTGCGGCGCCGAATTGCTGATTTCCGGGAGCGATCCAGGTATCCAGGTTCCTGATGCAGCTATTCGGTAAGTGCTATAGCTATTCGGATAAGGAGTTATCCAAAGCTGTTGTGACACCCGGGAGACCGAGGTACCCAGCACCAGATCAATGAGGTCCGTCTCTTGAGGGGGATGTCACTAGTGGCTTGACCCGGTGCTGTGGCCTCAGGCGATGCACAGTATAAGGGGTATCATGAAGGAACAGACACTTACTTGATCAGCAGCAGGTCCTCTCAGCTGTGATGACCCCGATCCTGGATCGATGGCTATTGTCCAAATGAAAGACTGAGGCACTGAAACGTTTAACCAGTTTACTTCAACAAAGAGGGATTTGCAACCAATATTGTCACCGGAGTCTGTTTAAGAATTCCGAATTACTTTGACCCTGTCAGGATTTCCACCTCTTATTATGCGCAGTTTCTGTATGGCCCTGCTGCTGTTTGTGAACTGGCTGCCGACCCAATCTGTCTCTTCTGTACTCTGGTTCGACGGACAACCCGAGTCCTTTTTGTCGGCTTACCCCCTCTGGGAGTACCGCTGAACTCTGTGTCTGTTGCTGCGTCTTACCCTAGTGAAGCTGATATCACCTCACGTCCTTCCGGTTGCTGTATTATATATAATGAACATAGCCACGGATCCGGTATCCGTCTCTGCGCCTATTCTGGGTAGAGGTTATTGCTACCCGGTTCTCACAATGTCCTTTTTCTCTATTCCTCTTTTCCTACTATGGGTATTACGGGCCTATAATCCGTTATAGGGCTGTTAGGAGTTCAGTTATAAGACCTTTCACTTTCAGCTCCTCAACCCAACTGCCAGTCCTTTTCTCAGACCAGAATAGATCAAGGGGAGTCTCTGGAGCTCCCCCTTCTGGCCGGAGATGGTAGTGCAGTCTTGCTATTTTAGTATTTGTATTTCGTGTCAATAACTATTTTTGTGGCAAATACCCCTAGGGGCGCCACACTATTCACTCATCCCTAATCAGGAGCCATATGACCCATTTAATCTACTTGTCCAATTTTTCATAAATCCCAGGGTCACATTATACTGACCTTAACTGGGAGTTCCAAGGCCCCAAATCAAAATCTCAACTCGGTTGGCAAGAAATTTGGAAACTATGATGCAATGAAAAAATTAATTTCTAATTTCTTTTTTTCTGCTGAACCAGATTTGTACACATATATTCACTCATCTCTACTCTACTCTCCTTCGTGGTGCATTTTAAGCCACACCTCATTTCTATTAAGCCCCCAAAAAATCACTAAAACACATAAAAAATCTGGTGTGTGGCATGTTTCACAGGGTTTTTTTTGCTTTTTCTTTAGAACAAAATGAGCCAAATTTTGACTTATTTGGTTTTGTAAATCTCTCCTGTTGTAAATAATAATAAAGAATTAAAATAGAAAATATACGAATTATATGTGTGAAAATAGACGAAGCACTGTGAAACTTGCCTGCAGGGTCTGTCGTACGTCGTAAGTTCACACATCCTGCATGCTCATGTGAATAGATCACACTTTTTTCTAATAATTTATTACCAGATGAAGCATATTTACTCTGCTATCGGCCCCTTTTGCAGAGATAGAGTGCTTTACACCTCTTTTAACTAATTGATTTCTATGTTAATACCTTAAAGAACATAGTGTTAATTAACACATCAATTAGAGGCCTAAATGGAATCCGATACATTAATTGGAAGCGGTTCATGATAAAACAGTTGGCCCATGGCTAAATTGTTTTGCTGTGATTACACTTTTGTGAATATTTACATGTAAATTTTCCACGAGGTGACAACTTTCGTTAACAGTTTAGGGTAATGAATGTATATTTCATTTATTTTATACATGTATTTTTTTTTTTATTACAACCAGAAATATATTGTTTTCATTTATGCTAATGCTATAAATGTTTCATATCACTTCACCAGTTGATATCATTTTCATGAGAATGATACTATCACGGTTTGTGCCAAATACCAGTAGAAGGTCCTACGTGATGAGGTCACCTGGCAGTTGGCAAATAACCTTACACACTTTGATCAAAATGTGCACTACGAACCTTATAGTTAAAGGTACAGATGAAGCAAAGTTGTTATAAGCTCACATTGTGAGGTGCATACTCTAAGTTCAGGTCTGAGTGGACACACTGGACAGGGGTTCAGTGCAGCAGACAGGTAAGGCATGCAGGAATCACGGATTAGTAGCAGTGGAGGACACAAGCAGACTGGACATCGTGAGCAAGTAGAAGAGGTCCTGGAGACCGCAGATAGGCAGAAGAGGTCCTGAAAACTGTAGACAGGTAGCAGAGGTCCTGGAGACCACAGAAGGGTAGTAGAGGTCCAGAAGAACTCAAACAGCTGGCAGAGGTACTGGAGACCGTAGACAGGTAGCAGTGGTCCAGAAGACCCCAGATGAGTATCAGAGGTCCTGGACAGCGGGAACAAGTAGCAGAGGTCCTGGAGTACGCAGACAGGTAGCAAAGATCCTGGAGACATCAGAAAGGTGTCAGAGGTACTGGAGACCGCAGACAGATAGCAGAGGTCATGGAGACAGCAGACAGGTACTGAGCAGGTTTTGGTGCACAGACAAACTAAGAGTCTTAATACCAGGACACAGGTGTGTGGTTTGGTAGGGCTTATATTGACCCAGGTAGATGATCACATGGGAACACGCCAGGCTACTTGCAAAGCACAAGGTGGAGCTCAAGAGAGTTTAGCAGATACGGGTGAAGGGAGGAGGTCCCCAACCCAGAACATGTGTGGACCACAAAATTTAACTTGACAAATAAAGCATGGTTTTGATAACTTGTCATTAAAGATTATCTCATTTAAGAGGGTTATCCCCTTACCAACACAGGATGTACAGGTATGTCATATGTAGTGGGCCTGGGCATGGAGTGGGGTAAGGGCTGGGCTCGCACCATGCCAGGTATATGCCAGAACTGATCTGAAATAAGTGATTTGCACAAATCGCCTAAAACGGCCCTTTTTACACATTGCAGAATACTGCTAAAGTCAGAGACTTGGAACGTTAAGCTCCGATTGATGCTGTTAACCCTTAAATGCTTCTGTCAATTTCCCCCTTGGAGAGAAAAATGTTCTTAAATATGTATAAAATTCTAAAATAAATTTGAATCATCCCCCACTTTAAAAATAAAGAAATAAGAAAGCAAATATAAAATTGAAGGGGATATCGGGACTTTCATATTGATGACCAAACTCTATCTGTGTACCTAGCTATGGTGGTGGCCTATCTACAATAAAAATACAATAATTGGACAGGTTGAAAATAAGGCCCCGTCTCACATAGCGAGATCGCTAGCGAGATCGCTGCTGAGTCACAAGTTTTGTGATGCAACAGCGACCTCAGTAGCGATCTCGCTATGTGTGACACGTACCAGCGATCAGGCCCCTGCTGTGAGATCGCTGGTCGTGTCGGAATGGCCTGGACCTTTTTTTGGTCGTTGAGGCCCCGCTGACATTGCTGAATCGGTGTGTGTGACACCGATCCAGCGATGTCTTCACTGGTAACCAGGGTAAACATCGGGTTACTAAGCGCAGGGCCGCGCTTAGTAACCCGATGTTTACCCTGGTTACCAGCGTAAATGTAAAAAAAAACAAACAGTACATACTCGCCTTCTGATGTCCGTCAGGTCCCTTGCCGTCTGCTTCCTGCTCTCACTGACTGCCGGCCGTACAGTGAGAAGTGAGAGCACAGCAGTGACGTCACCGCTGCGCTCTGCTCTCACAGTACGGCCGGATCTCAGTCAGAGCAGGAAGCAGACGGCAAGGGACCTGGACACCGAAAGGCGAGTATGTAGTGTTTGTTTTTTTTGGTAACCAGGGTAAACATCGGGTTACTAAGCGCGGCCCTGCGCTTAGTAACCCGATGTTTACCCTGGTTACCCGGGTGCTGCAGGGGGACTTCGGCATCGTTGAAGACAGTTTCAACTATGCCGAAGTCGTTCCCCTGATCGTTGGTCGCTGGAGAGAGCTGTCTGTGTGACAGCTCCCCAGCGACCACACAGCGACTTACCAACGATCACGGCCAGGTCGTATCGCTGGTCGTGATCGTTGGTAAATCGCTTAGTGAGACGGGGCCTTTAGGCATGCCCCATTGTTCTGGAGGACAATAAACATGGAAGAGCACAGCTTGAGAAGCACCAGGTGGTTTAATTGGGATATTTCAATGAAAGGTGGGGGGATTGGCCTCTCACCTGGAAGGGTTGTGCACGCCTGCACAACTCCGGTAGCGAACATCTCCATGCACTCCTGCTTTGTTGCTCCGGGACCGCTCTTGTGCTGTGCTTCCTGGTCTGGTCAAGTGGACCCAAAATCCAGGAACGTCATGCCATTTCACAGGATGTGACATCACTTCAGGTCCTATTGCCTGGAGATGAACTCTATGGCCCCAAGCTGCTCCAGCCACAATCCCTCAAGGGTAATATCAATGTTGTTTGGAAAAAATGTGGGTAAATTCACCTGAGGAAGGTATCAGTCCACTTTTCGAAATGCGTAGTGGTTTAATAAAAGGGTTGTTTACCACTAATTTATTGCAGTGTGCTCTATAGCCATAGTGCTCCTTAAATTGACCACATTTTTTCCCAAAAACAATTGTTCTGGAGGACATTTTCCCCCATACACTTAGATGTTTGGCCAGTCATGCTAAAATTGTCTGGTCTGGCCGGCATTCACCTGATGCGGGTGACCACCTTTGTCCACTTCTATTCCTTTACTGTCATGCAGATGTGTCTGCTCTACTATTATTATGATCTATAATAATAAATTGGCCTGACATGAGGCAGGTTAACCAGGTGACTACTGAGCACATTAAGCCTGAATAATACATTCCTTTCATGCACACTGCCATACATAGTCATGCTTTCTCTCATATCCCATAATGTCTTGACTATTCCAGTTCTCCGTTAATTGGCCTTCCTCACCACAGACTGTCATCAGTTCAGTTCATTATTAATTCTATTGCTAAAATCACTCACTCCAATGACTGCACAACCTGTGATGACCCGTTCTGTCATCCATGCACGAAACCTCTAATCTTTAAGATAATATTCAGAATATGATATAAAACATGCAACCAATAAAATTTAATAATATGCCAACTTACTTCAAGCTGCTGGTTGCAGTCACATAACTATATATTCTTATACATATTAAAGAAAAGCAAATCGATTTTGTGTTAAACTTTTAGGACGAATTTGAAAAATTTGCTTTTGCTTCTTGTGAATCGTCAAAAATGGCCAAAACCAATATATTCCTTGCAGGAGATGGCAACAACCAGAGATGGTTCACATGACATTGGGTGCGGCCGGACCGGCTTCCCCATATGGTCTTGCAGTTAACACATCACATGGTATACAGCCAATCAGGAGGGATATTAATAGCCTGTATAAAAGTAGAGGCAGGAAATGCAGCAGCATTTGTAGTGAATCTGGACAGTGAAAGAACGTCAAAGTTCATCGATAGACAGAAGATTTTTTAAAGCACTGAATAATCATTACAAGAAGTGAGTGACAGCACAGCAGTGAAGACGATTAGTGTGTGAGGAAAAGAAAGCAAGTTTTTCAGGGCAATTGGATAATCGATTCGCTGTGAATCAAACTACCTGGGAAAATTCGGCGAAGCTGTTCAATGCTATCTAGGTTGCTATTATGTAGAAACCATGAAACAGCTGCTATACCTGGAGTATGTTTAATAGACGTATAGAGCGCCTCGACGTCTGCCGTAACAAGGATCATATTATCATCCAGGTGGAGTTGATCCAACCTTTTCAGTGCAGCAGTTGCGTCCAGGGAGAAGGAAGGCAGGGTGGAAACAATAGGTTTTAAATAATAGTCAACCATTTTACAAATAATTTCAGTTAAACCTTCACTACCAGACACAATAGGACGACCAGGTGGATCAACAGCATTCTCATGAAGTTTAGGAAGAAGATAAATGTACAGTAGGTCATTTGGGTTTCAATGTTTCTATAACTTCTAACAATTTTTTTGGAACAATCCCCTCCTCATAAGCTTCCATAAGAATGCAAACAAGTTCATTTTGAAATTCCTGAATGGGGATATAAGTCAATTTCCTATAACATTGGCTATCAGAGAGTAACTTAGGCTGCTTTCACACATCAGGTTTTCGCTGTCAGGCTCAAGCCGGCTAAATAAAAAAAAAATGGAGCGAATGTTGCCGAATCCGTTTTTTTCCCATAGTCTTGTATTAGTGCCGGACTGCGCCGGATGACATTGCGTTTCGTCCGGTTTTCACCGGATCCTGCAAATCTGCCATTTCCGGTTCCTGGAAAAAACGCCCATAGCAATGATTTTTGTCTCCGGCGAAAAGCCGGAAGTGCCGGATCCGGCAATTTGCTAGAATGGAAGCCTATGGAAGCCGAAAGGTACCGGATCTGGAAAATGACGGATTCCGGAGCTGGATTCCGTTTTTTTAAACTGAGCATGCTCCAATTTTTTTTTATCCAATTATCTGGATATGCTAGTCGGATCTGTCGAAAAAACTGATCCATCGCATCAGTTTTTCACAATCTGCCCCAGATCTGTTTTTTCTAACATTCGCCGGATTGTGCCTCATGCAAAAAACTGATGTGTGAAAATAGCCTTAAATGCCTGTTTTTCATATAAATCGTTCGGCCATATGACCAAGTTTCCCCCTTGATCTGCTCTTTTAAAGGTGATGTATTTCCATCCTCGCAGTTTCTGAATGATTCTTCTATCTTTAAGGTCATTGGGCCAAAAATGGTACCCATGATTAATCTTTTCTAGGTCTTCTGTCACAAGTTTCACAAAAATTTCTATTGCTGGACAAGAATTGATATTAGGAAATTACTATATACAGTATACTGGCACACATGCGATTACAAACCACGCCTCCTGACGAAGACCGGCGAAACGCCCTTACATATGCACCTAGATTTTTGATCGCTTACTTGCACATTGCGCACTATTGCACTTTATGGTACAGGTTTACAGTAATTTTTACAGCCTGATCTCCTATTCATGACCCCTTATGGGACAGCTTTATACAATATAAATAGGAGATATTCTAACTTTGCTACTTTGTGTGCATGCATTCAGATCTTCTTGCCCAATTGCATAAGTGCACATTGCTGCACTTTATTTTATGCATGATCCCATTTTTTGGACAGCTTGATGTATCATTGTTATTGGGGAGACACCAACTGACTATGGCGTGGTAAATAGCTTCTATACTTGCCTTGCTTATGTTGTTTTATTAGAATGATATACCGTATATAACATTGTTATGCTCATGTATTTATTACCCCTAAAAATCTCTGCTCATTTGTGCTACTCTGACTTGATACAAATGTAAAAAAAAATTTTAATGAATAAACTTTAACCTATTTTTATACTCTCTGACCTTTCGATGTGATTTACACAATTTCAAAAGGGGGTTTCTTGTGCTTATGGTCTATGTATGTCTATCTTGTCTGTAATACTATAGGCAAGATAGGACCATCCTGATTGGGCACACCTTGTATTGTGGCTTTTACGCTTTTTTGATCAAAATATTATTCATTGAGTATGTTATTTCCATGTACTATTACTATTTACTTGCTACAGGGTTTTATTTTTTTCTTGGGTTATGTCTGTGACATAGCCACAGTGTGAACATGCTCCTACACATTACACGTATAGTCCGGCTCATTTATTTGGTTTTACAGTAGTTTTTTGCATTTTGTACAAACAAGGGAATTGCCCCCTTTTTTAATTTGTCATTTCATCTACACTCACTGGCCACTTTATTAGGTACACCATGCTAGTAACGGGTTGGACCCCCTTTTGCCTTCAGAACTGCCTCAATTCTTCGTGGCATAGATTCAACAAGGTGCTGGAAGCATTCCTCAGAGATTTTGGTCCATATTGACATGATGGCATCACACAGTTGCCGCAGATTTGTCGGATGCACATCACCACCACCAGCCTGAACCGTTGATACAAGGCAGGATGGATCCATGCTTTCATGTTGTTTACGCCAAATTCTGACCCTACCATCCGAATGTCGCAGCAGAAATCGAGACTCATCAGACCAAGCAACGTTTTTCCAATCTTCTACTGTCCAATTTCGATGAGCTTGTGCAAATTGTAGCCTCAGTTTCCTGTTCTTAGCTGAAAGGAGTGGTACCCGGTGTGGTCTTCTGCTGCTGTAGCCCATCTGCCTCAAAGTTCGACGCACTGTGCGTTCAGAGATGCTCTTAGGCCTACCTTGGTTGTAACGGGTGGCGATTTGAGTCACTGTTGCCTTTCTATCAGCTCGAACCAGTCTGCCCATTCTCCTCTGACCTCTGGCATCAACAAGGCATTTCCGCCCACAGAACTGCCGCTCACTGGATTTTTTTTCTTTTTCGGACCATTCTCTGTAAACCCTAGAGATGGTTTGTGCGTGAAAATCCCAGTAGATCAGCAGTTTCTGAAATACTCAGACCAGCCCTTCTGGCACCAACAACCATGCCACGTTCAAAGGCACTCAAATCACCTTTCTTCCCCATACTGATGCTCGGTTTGAACTGCAGGAGATTGTCTTGACCATGTCTACATGCCTAAATGCACTGAGTTGCCGCCATGTGATTGGCTGATTAGAAATTAAGTGTTAACAAGAAGTTGGACAGGTGTACCTAATAAAGTGGCCAGTGAGTGTATATGCCCTTATCTACATTGAGATAGGCTGACACAAAATAAGGTTTTAATACTAGAGACAGGATATTACCTTCCCGATTCAGTACACCTTGTGTCAAAGGGATGGCTATTTTGTTTCTTTTATCAAAATAGCATTAACGAAGTATCCTATGTTATTCACGTTACTTTTTACTTATTTACTTACCACAGGGTATATGCTGGTTTTGTTTTTTTCTTGGGTTTTGTCTGTGAAATGGCCACAGTGTGAACGTGCTCTTACAAATTGTGCATATATCAATTTATACTCCGGCTCATTTCTTTGGTTTTACTGTAGTTTTTTTGCACCTTGTACAAACAAGAGAATTGCCCACTTTTTTTTAACTTGGCATTTCATCTATATGCCCTTATCCTGTATTTAAGGAATGAATAATTACAAAAGGGGTAAAAAAAATTAAATAATACTTGAAAAATAGAACCGTATATTAATAGTAATAGCATTTTAATAAAAAGTAAAATTTTGAAGGACATTAAACCTCTGTACAAGACACCCTGAAAAAAGATGGTTTATTTTATAAAATTGTAACAGACAGGGATTGTGATGTCCCCTTCGCCAGATTCTTTATTCTGTCAGATTATAGCATTTGAAATGACGGAAAGAGACGCTTCCCTTTCATATGTCAGCCAGGAGTACAGAACCTGTCAGCAGCAGTGTAATATGCTATGTATTATCACTCTGACTGATTCACGGGTAAGGAGACTGTCATCTTTTTAGACCGTACAAGTCAACACAAATAAAGCTGAGGAGGCAAATGATAATGGCTGAGATAAATCCAAGCTCATTCTCGCCATTACATTTTATTCAAGCCTTAGAGATGACATGATTTGAAAAATGAGCCCGTGTCTGGTTCAACACCCATTAGCGCGCCAGCACATTATCTCCCACTTTTCCTATATGACTGCTATATATACAGCACATCGTGGCAGTTATATTCATGACGGAAATGAGGACACACATCTGGAACCAGTATAGACAGACATATCTGTAGGTTTCTCATTCTGGATAGTGCACCTTTAACAAAAAAAAAATCCCATGCTTAAAAAGCAAAAAAAAAAAAAAGAAAAGTAAAAGATCAAATATTTACAGTTTATGCAACTAATAGAAACAATGAAATTAGTAAAATGATAATATAACTAACTGAGGAGATTGTGGAATGATATAAACTACTAGAATGAAAATGTAATAATAATAATCAGATTGCAACTTTTAAAAGGATTTTCTCACCTAATGATGATATATTGCGACGATAAATAGTTTTTTTGCATCCTAAACAGTGGAAATTATTCTAAAGACGTCTTATCTTGTTAAATAAGTAACATTGATGTAATTTTGAAATTTTTGCTTATTTAAAATCCTCAAGAATGGACCGAGTTTTAATTATAGTATACGTTACATCTGTAAGATGTCACAGGCTCAAAAAGGCTATGTCCATCAGACTTGTCATAAGCCACTCCATCTGGAAGATTCCAAAGGAACCCCCACATTCACCCTTTAACCCCTATACAGGGACCTGATATGCTGTATTGCTTCCATGTAAGTGCTGCTACCTGGATAAGTGAACCAAAGGCAGGTAGAGTTGTTGTCACGCAAGGTCACATCAGAAAAAAAAATCGGAAAACAAGTGGATGGTGAGAAGACAAGCCAAAGGCCGGGGTCACACTTGCGTGTGCAATGCGAGGAACTCACGAGTCTCTCACATCAATACCTGGCACTGCCGCCCGCACTCGGACCGGAGCGTGCGGCTACATAGAAATACATGAAGCTGAACGCTCCTTTCCTTAGTGCTGGCGGTAGTGCCGGGTACTGATGTGAGAGACTCGTGTGAGTTTCACGCATTGCACTCACAAGTGTGATCCTGGCCAAAGTCAAAAATCACGAGGACAACAAAAGAGTAAGTACTACAGCACAAACCAGGTAGCAGAACCAATTGATTGGCAGCGGAAGTCAAAGATCTATGAGTTTAAATAGCAGGCAGCCCCACCCAGGGCTCTCAGACAATAGTAATCAAAACCAAACAATTAACCTCATAGCTCCCTGATCTAGAGGCACTAAAACTCCCAGGAATAAAACAGGACTAATGCTGTCAAGAATCACGTGCATCAAAGGTGCAGCATCGCCTAGCAGCCAAAGCACAAACAAAAGGCACAGATTTTACAATATAGATTTACTGCTCAGTGACTAGGTAACCAGCCACCCCTATGTCTGTACGAGATTGCCAGTTTTCTAGACAAAGAACACACGTTTGGAGCTCTTTGCATTGCAGCTTGCAAGTGCTGCTCCATTGATTACCAGATATCAGTTTCTGGCAGCTTTAGTGCCTCTGCACTCCTCCCATGCCGCAAAGGCAAAATTTCCTCTTGTTGTAACATGGAAGAGTGCACAGTTTGGAACATGCTGCTGGCCTGACCTGTCAATCTTCAGGAGCGCACCAACCCCTGGAGAGTAGTTAGCTGGCACTCAGAGGAGCTGTGTGCTCTTAAAAATAAAAGGGCTCAGACAAATTAAAAGTAATAAAATAAATTATACAATTTTTTACCGATTCTCACACAGATCTCATTCCAGCTATTGCTTAGTCCTAACTAGTCTGTGCTTCCGGGCCCCATCATCGACACACCAGAAATACACAATCACTGGCTGGGGCAGGTCAACATCTTCTCAGAGACCCAGGTGGCGGGAGCCCATATCTCGTCCCTCTAACTCCTGGTTGTAATTAACTGTGCAAAGAAAAACAGTAAAGAAAAATTGCCAAATCAGGCCTGAATTTCCTTAATTGTCAGGATCACAGGATCACTGGGGTTCATAGTGATCGTACCCCCAATGACCATATTGTGATGGCATGATGTATCATAATTTTATAAGATGGTAACACCTCTTTACACTTTGGGAGGAGAATAATTTTGCCAAAATCATCTAACATTTTCTTAATCAATATCCAACAGCTAGAAACCTGTGGTGTGAGTGCAGTATTAGTCATAGTTAAAGGGACACTGTCACCTGAATTTGGAGGGAACAATCTTTAGCCATAGGGGCGGGGTTTTCGGGTGTTTGATTCACCCTTTCCTTACCCGCTGGCTGCATGCTGGCTGCAATATTGGATTGAAGTTCATTCTCTGTCCTCCGTAGTACATGCCTGCACAAGGCAATCTTGCCTTGCGCAGGCGTGTACTATGGAGGACAGAGAATGAACTTCAATCCCATATTGCAGCCAGCGGGTAAGGAAAGGGTGAATCAAACACCTGAAAACCCCACCCCTATGGCTAAAGATTGTTCCCTCCAAATTCCGGTGACAGTGTCCCTTTAAAGGTTAACTACTGATTATTGGGGGTCCTACTGCTGTGGCCCTCACTGATTCCGAGAACTCGGTTTTGCAGTGATCAGTCTGAATTCAGCGGTGGCCGAACATGCACACTACTGCTCCACTGATTCTCTATGAGAATGCTGGAGATTGCCGAGTAAAAAGCTTGGCTTTTTCTGGCAGTCTAGTAGAGAGTGAATGGAGCGGTAGTTTGCAGGTCCAGCCTCCACTGCGCTTAAATGTTGTATTTCAAAGTCCCAGTCTCAGAATTTGCGGGGGTACTAGTGAACTACCACGAATCAGCAAGTTATTACCTATTTTTGCTCTATCTGACATTGGATGTGGAGAAACCCTACTGCATGCCAGGTTGTACAGTATATGAGGCATTCACCCTTCACATGGTGGGCATGGTGATTCGTTAACATTTCCCGTTTTCAATATTAAGAGTACACATGGACGACACCTACCAAGCATTGAGTTGCAGAGGTGCCTTTCAACACCTATTGTCAGATCAGAAGACAATTAAAGCCATTGCACAATCCTTCATTAGTAGCATAAACTGTCTGCAAAAGATTTGTGCTGGCATCTAATCGTATTTGTGAGCACACTCTCCTCTTTGGAATTCTTGATCACATGGTGATAAAGGCTTTAACTTGCATCTGTGAACCGGATCCTCCCTACAACTCTAAGGGTATTTTCACACTGTGTTTTCCTGCTAGATTTCGATGTGGATCCTCTTCAAAAGTCACATTAAATGTGTATTCAAAGAGTACAAAGAGTATTTGAAGATGTTTTTTGATGTCGATTTTGAAGTGGTTCCACTTCAAAATCCACAATATCTTTGTGTGAACATATACTTAGAAAGAAGAACAATTAGCTAGCATCTTCCATATGGTGGAGAATAACATATGTGTGAATTTATTAGCATGACCCAGTCCATCAGCCATATCTGTAATCTGTGGCCAATTCACAGAATCTATGAGAACGGTCTCTTACCTGACAACATCCAATGCTGACTCCTGTACAGTGCCTAGAGATGGCTGCCGTAACTAATGTACGTGACGGGGCGTGTGAATTGATGAGCACCAACTCTGGTGGAGAATCTTCCTAGGACTAATTTATGCCCAGGTCTACTATAGATGCATATGAAGACCAACCACAGGTCTTAAGACCAACATTTAGGCTGGAATTTTTGGCAAATTATATGGCATCAGAATTATGACTCTAAGGCCGGCGTCACACTCGGCGTAAGACAATACGGTCCGTTTTTTACGTCCGTACTATGGCCGTAATACGGAGAAATGTTCCCAAAATAGTGATCCGTAGTCAGGGTGTGTCAGCGTATTTTGCGCATGGCATCCTCCGTATGTAATCCGTATGGCATCCGTACTGCGAGAATTTCGCGCAGGCTTGCAAAACCGACATCTAATGGATTTATGTGCTCAAATGTTCGGGAAAACATATATACAGTATAGATATATATATATATGTCATTGAGACACATATATATATATTCTGTATTTAGATTTCATTCAGCGCGATATCTGTGAACAGCCGGTAATTCAATTACCGGCTTTTCATTTCTCCTGCACAAACCCGACAGGATATGAGACATGGTTTACATACAGTAAACCATCTCATATCCCCTTTTTTTTTGCATATTCCACACTACTAATGTTAGTAGTGTGTATGTGCAAAATTTCAGCGCTGTAGCTGCTGAAATAAAGGGTTAAATGGCGGAAAAAATTGGCGTGGGCTCCCGCGCAATTTTCTCCGCCAGAATGGTAAAGCCAGTGACTGAGGGCAGATATTAATAGCCAGGAGAGGGTCCATGGTTATTGGCCCCCCCGTGGCTAAAAACATCTGCCCCCAGCCACCCCAGAAAAGGCACATCTGGAAGATGCGCCTATTCTGGCACTTGGCCACTCTCTTCCCACTCCCTGTAGCGGTGGGATATGGGGTAATGAAGGGTTAATGCCACCTTGCTATTGGAAGGTGACATTAAGCCAGATTAATAATGGAGAGGCGTCAATTATGACACCTATCCATTATTAATCCAATTGTTGGAAAGGGTTAAAAAACACACACACACATGATTTAAAAGTATTTTAATGAAATAAACACAGCGGTTGTTGTAATAATTTATTGTTCTCTCAATCCATCAGGAACACCCTCGCTTGGAAAAATAATAAACGCACAAGATACATACCTTCTGGTGAACCGTCTCGTCCCACGAAGTAATCCATCTGAAGGGGTTAACTAATATTACAGGCAGGAGCCCTGCTAAATGCAGCTGTGATCCGTGCCTGTAATCCCCGGGTGCTGAAAGGAAAGCAGTGATCTATACTTACATTGAGTCGCGGTGATGCGCCCCTGCTGGATGTTCTCATGAACTGCAGCCTGGGAACTTTTTCCCACGCTCCAGGTCATATGAGGACATCCACCAGAGGGCGCCTCACCGCGACTGAAGGAAATGTAGGTCAATGACCTACATTTAATTCATTCGCCGGGGATTACAGGCACGGAGCACCGCTGCATTTAGCAGGGCTCCTGCCTGTAATATTAGTTAACCCCTTCAGATGGATTACTTCGTGGGACGAGACGGTTCACCAGAAGGTATGTATCTTGTGCGTTTATTATTTTTCCAAGCGAGGGTGTTCCTGATGGATTGAGAGAACAATAAATTATTACAACAACCGCTGTGTTTATTTCATTAAAATACTTTTAAATCATGTGTGTGTGTGTTTTTTAACCCTTTCCAACAATTGGATTAATAATGGATAGGTGTCATAATTGATGCCTCTCCATTATTAATCTGGCTTAATGTCACCTTCCAATAGCAAGGTGGCATTAACCCTTCATTACCCCATATCCCACCGCTACAGGGAGTGGGAAGAGAGTGGCCAAGTGCCAGAATAGGCGCATCTTCCAGATGTGCCTTTTCTGGGGTGGCTGGGGGCAGATGTTTTTAGCCACGGGGGGGCCAATAACCATGGACCCTCTCCTGGCTATTAATATCTGCCCTCAGTCACTGGCTTTACCATTCTGGCGGAGAAAATTGCGCGGGAGCCCACGCCAATTTTTTCCGCCATTTAACCCTTTATTTCAGCAGCTACAGCGCTGAAATTTTGCACATACACACTACTAACATTAGTAGTGTGGAATATGCAAAAAAAAGGGGATATGAGATGGTTTACTGTATGTAAACCATGTCTCATATCCTGTCGGGTTTGTGCAGGAGAAATGAAAAGCCGGCAATTGAATTACCGACTTTTCACTAACACCGCTGCGTATTTCTCGCAAGTCACACTGCTGGTCCGTGTGGAATCCGTATTTTTCTCGCCCCCATAGACTTTCATTAGCGATTTTTTTGCGCAATAAGCTGACAAACGCAGCATGCTGCGATTTTGTACGGCCGTAGAAAGCCGTATAATACTGAACCGTAATATACGGCTAATAGGAGCAGCCCCATTGAGAATAATTGTGCCGTATGTAATGCGAGTTTTACGGACGTAGTTTCTGCGCTCTTACGTCCGTAAAACTCGCCAGTGTGACGCCGGCCTAACACTAAACTAAATGAGATTTGTAAATAACATCTAATGCTTTCATCCTGACTGATCGATGACATTAGATTTCTATTTCCTGCTGAGCCGACATGAGGACCATGTTCAAAGAGGCACCGAATAAAAATTCCATATCATTTGCTAATTGAAGAAAACATTTTTTTTTCCTCTCACGTAGCTGTCACAGTTCACATTGTGGCCGAATACACGTTTCACTTCATTCAGATGTTGGGAAATCAATTATGGATGGCACATTCAACCATGATGCTTTTTATAGGGAAGATAGGATACCGAAAGTGACAGAATTTAGTGCCCATGGATGACGAGTCCGTGGACTGGATTAAAACCTATATTGAAGCTTGACTTGGTTTCCTGAGGTAATTTTAGCACTGTCACTAACACTATCCAATATCCAGATAGAAAGTATGTTACTCTTCTGTATAACCTTTAATTACCCCCACCACCCAAAAAATATCCCTCAATTAGCTTAAGGCCAGATTTATTCATACATTTCATGTCCTCCTGAGGATATAACACTAAGCATTGGGTTATCACGGTTCAGCGCATCATATTACCGTGCTCTTAATTAGAACATATTAAATGCTCTTCCCGTGCGGCGGCGTTACACCCATCGTCTTTCCTGCCCATTATAATAAGTGGACTTTGTTACAGGCTATGTATACAGTCCACACACATGCTTTACTTGTACTCTCCTTTAGTGTCAGCGTTACTTGGGATTTTTCTATGAAGAATTCCTAATCTGGTAATTCAGGCAGTTACTTATTTTTTTTGATTGGCTTAGTCATATGGACAAACCTCTAATAGGAATAACAGCTCTTATTTCAGTTGACCCGGCCCATCCATGTGGTTGGTCCCTAATGAGAATGGAAGAAGGGTCCATGACGACTGGGCTCTAGCATCAATGAGAAAATATTAAAACATAGCCTTCACTGTGCAATTAAAACATGGTGAGAAAAAAAAAGATTAAAGATCCAGAAGCTTACATGCATGCCCCAGGGTCCTGGTCGACGCAGTGGTATTGCTTTCCTCCAGGGGAGAGTGATGCTACGTTTGGAGGCAAGAAAGGATAACTGCATCCAGGTATCACAAACATGCAACACATTCACACTCCAGGCCGCCAGGGGGAGCTTCTGCTCCTATTTATTAGGTCACTCCCCACATATATATAACTGGTGGTCTGTAGGGAAAGTTAGTCAGTTCCAGACAGAAGTTAGTTGCTGGCTGAGCTCAGCTCAGTCAGTTCCAGATGGTAGTCTGAAGAGGACAGAGGGTCAACGGAGCTGTGCATGCCCTCAGAGCTGCAGCTCCCAGAAAGAGACATTGAAAGGCAGAATTGTATTGCAGCGAGCGTGAAGGAAGTCGAAGCAAAGGAGAGGATACCAGAAGGGGACCAGCCCCGAACAGGCTGCCTCCTTCTGAGGCACAGAATCCCAGTAGCCAGAACGCTGAGGGAGTAATGACCTCTACGCCTTATTTCAGAGACCGTCAGGACAGCTAATTGCAGGTTACCTGTCCGCACCCACACCCAGGAGGCACGGTGACACCCACAGAGCTGGGTTATCTAAGAGACCCTATAAACAGGTTCAAGTCACCAGTCATACGGGTTTTGTCCTATCCTATATGGTGGACAGAGAGAGAGTGAAACATCGCATCTGTGAGACCCTTATGTGAAGCCATAGGCAGTAAGGGACTACACCACTGCAGCGCAAGGGAAGGCTAATGATTTCAACCTGGACAAGGGAACTCTGGACTTGCCTCCAATCCGGCCGGACTCTGCCTGCCCTGTGGTCTGGTGCTCTGGACTGTGGATGCTGAAGTCTTCAGTAAAAGGTAAAGAGACTGCAACCTTGTGTCCTCATTCTCTGCAGCTCTCACCATACCACCATTTACACACTGGGAAGCCCTGGGGATATACTTCACCTGTGGGAAGGTATACCATCTAGCTGCCATAACATCACCCCAGCGGACCCCTTAAAGCAGCGTCGGTCACCCTGACCAAATACCACAGGTGACGTCACGAACATAAACTTTATCCCTTCAAAGACCTTTCCCCTTTTATACAGACGTCCCAGGGCCACAGACTGGGTCAGCCACCATGACATCCCCCTGTGAACCGCAGGACCCGGTACCGAGTACCCCACAGCCCTGACGGGCGCTCCATATGCGTCTCTTGTTAGCAACCCTTATACATAGCTGTGAGACCACTCCTCATGCACCCTTCTTCCATTTATGACCTGCATATCAGCCTGGTGTGTTCCTATACTCCTTACCCCACACAATGACCAAAGAAGGTCTACCAGGGTTCCTATGTGAATGCAAGTGGTTTTCACGCTGACTTGTCCTCCCTGGGAGGTGAGCTGATTACATTTTTTTCCTTCCCCACTAGTGAGAATTTTTAACATAAAAAGCTAAATGTATGAATAACACTTTCTCCTGGACACGGAGTGCTAACTTAAATTTAATAATGAGTTGTCTTTGCGGAGCAACCCTTTAAAGAGTAACTAAACTTTTTTTTTTTACTTAATCATCAATCAGTCTTTGCAAAATTATGAATTTCTATTTTGCATTCCATTAACTTATCTTGTTTGTGTTTTTTCTAAAACTCAGTTCTGAAATGGCTGTTTCATCTGCTTTGTTCATGCACTTAAAGTAGCTGTTTTGAACAGGTCTAGCAAATATCTGTACCCCAGTGTGAGCTTCTCTACACCCTTCTCCATGCTAAGACGCTACAAACATTCTCTGCGCATGAGCATAGAGGTTGGGAGGGAGAGGGAAGCTCACATAGGAATACAGATAGGTATTTGCTAGTTCAAACAAGCTGCGCTAAATGCAAGAAGAAGCAGTTAAAACAGCCCATTCAGCATGGAATTTCAGGAAAAGGAAGCAAGATAAGTTAATGTCGTACATTATAGAGATTCATAACTTTGCAAAGGCTAATCAATAGTTAAAGAAAAAGTAGCTACCTTTAAAAAGGGATTGTATACTAGTCATAACAATGAATTGCTAAGATGTGTTGCAGAAATATCTTTGATTAAAAATCCCCCGGCCCTCACTAATCTAAATTTAATTATTTCAGCAGTAAGTATCGTACATGAATTTTTGTAAACCCCATTGAGAAGAACAGCGCATTTGCCACAAATACCCTTATTGCTGTCCAACTGTGGCTCCCAAAGGTAAAATCTCAAAATTATTAAACCCTTACTATACATAGATGAGCTAGACTCCAGGAATTCAATTTTTACAATTTTACAGATTTGCTCACATTTAGCCAGGAAAATTTGATTCACTTTGATTAAATTTTGTGCAAATCAAAACTACAGGTAGGAGGTAAAAAAAAAAATCTTCTTATACTCCCCATTCTCTTCCTTCCCCATACCTCATCCAGTTGGCTCCTCTATCATCTCTTTTCTGCTGTAATCCTATTTCTGAGGATCCAATGCTGAGAATTTTCAATAGGGCACATGTAGGGCACAATGCATGTCCCTGATGTAGTGATATGGGAAGGGCCAAGGAGAGGTGAGTGTAAATTTTTTTAGTACATAATCTCGGGCCGATATAATCTAGTAAAATGATGGCCGACTTGCTGTTATTTTGCTGTAATTTGCATGAATTGAAACCACAAAACAAATGTAATTCTGGTAAATTTGAATTTTTGGGAAGTTAGTAACAAATTGTATTTATGAATGGGTTTATTTATCTTTGCCAGTCCCATACCAATTGCTGTATGGTGAGGAACTTTTAAAAGCACTGTGTTATATAGATCTCCTATTATTCATAGAGATAGATGATTTGTAGGAGGCACAAAGGAAACTGGTTCCTAATGTGAAAACCCAACATAATCTAAAGAATGGTAAGGAAACATTTTATTAGGTAAAGTACGCAAAAGAGTTCTCTTCCAGAAAGAAAAGAACTGTTGGTAATAAAATAATAATTTCAAGAGTTATATTCTCTGTATCCAGTTTCTTTTTTTATTGTTTTAAAATAATAAAACAAAAATTATTTTTTATCATTACAGTAACCCTGACCCTAACTGAAAAGAAATAAAAAAACAACCTAGCGTGGGACTGCGGTATCCGCCATATCAATAATAACAAGTGATTAAGACCTTCTCTCAGAAAATATATTCATTTCACTTGTACATCATTTGTCTTAACACCAAAGATACTTTCATTCCAAGTACCTGGCTCATTTAAATATACATGAGTCTGACCATCGTGATTTGTCTTTGAAAAATGGGGAGTGTTTGAATGATAAATCCCATTTGTTTTTCTCATTTTTCACTCGGAGAAAAAAATGTTTGGTAATTTTACAAAATGCTAAATGGTTCTGGCAATGACGAATCACCGCCTTGGCAGATCAGGCTTCTCTCTGTGACTCATGTAGAAATAAATAGGATTTTTTTGTATTATGGAGTACGCACTAATTACATATTTATACATGTTACTATAAATTATAATATAGACATATATATCTATATGTATTCAATATAATATATAAAAGCAAGATATAGTAAAAGTGAAGACTATTTTTATGCAACTCCAACCCGACAGGGGGAGAACAAGTCCTTTCAATGTCCAAAGAAGGAGATTTGGAACACCCCAACAACCCCAGTGTTGATATAATGTGTGTATGGGGTGTGTTCACTGTAATATATCATGAAATATTAAATAACATATATGTATGAGCATCCAGAAATAAAATACTCAACCAACCAGTGAAAATGTACAATTATACAGGGGATGCAACTAATTTATTTTGCACAGGTAGTGCAGTCCCGTGGCTGGTTAATGGTATGTTCTGATATACAGGTAATGAGATATCTCTTTCTCCCTTCCCAGTCTGGGGATAGATGAAAAAAGGCCTCCTGACCTAGTTTCTGCCACTTGTGATTACTGTCCTGATTCTCATGCTCTGTAACTTGCCATGCACTACTTTTGAATGGGAGTTTCCTCTTCATCAGCATTCTGCCAGCACTATAAGTGCAGGAACTTCTGTTCCATCACTATTCATTGTGTATTGCTCCTGCATATTGTCCAATGCCTTGCATACTTTGTTATTCCTGTATAAAATCTGACAGGAGAGCAAGAACAAAGAAACGATTATTTGCCCCCACTTCCTGTAGAGAAGCCAAGTTCCACCTCCACTTCCTACAGAAAAAACAAGTCCCACCCCCACTTCCTGCACAGAGTCAAAGACTTACCATCTTCCAAAAAAGATAAAAAGCTTGACACTGTCAGTAAGGTAAAAGATTTATTTTCATTGATACACATCCTGTCAGGACACGAAGCCAGCAGCTCTTGTGCACCAGGTGGCAGCTCTTCCCGCTGAGCTATTCAGCTTGCTGGACAGTTCCTTGTTAAACCAGATACTAATACCTGTATTGTTCCCAATTGGCTCCACCCTGAGTTCCTGATTGAACACCCCACTTAAACCTGGCATTGCACCTCCTTCCTTGTGAGATTATTGAGCTCCCATCCTGTAGTCTTGCTTTCTTACTACTTGCTGATGATCCTCAAGATTATACTGCTGCACCATGTACCAACCTCTGGCTATTTCCTGACTATGATACCTGCTTATCCTCCTAACTATGCTGCTGCTCCATGTACCGACCTTTGGCTACTTACTGACTACGATACCTGCCTATCCTCCCAACTATACTGCTGCACTGTGTACCAACCTCTGGCAATTTCCAGACTACGATATCTGCTTATCCTCCCAACTATACTGCTGCACTGTGTACCAACCTCTGGCAATTTCCAGACTACAATACTTGGTTATGCTCCCAACTATACTGCTGCACCATGTACCAACCACTGGCTATATCTTGACTATGACTACTGCTTATCTACTAACTATACTGCTGCTTCGTGTACCGACCTCTGGCTATATCCTGACTATGACTACTGCTTATCTACTAACTATACTGCTGCTCCGTGTACCAACCTCTGGCTATATCCTTACTATGACTACTGCTTATCTACTAACTATAATGCTGTTCCGTGTACCGACCTCTGGCTATATCCTTACTATGACTACTGCTTATCTACTAACTATACTGCTGCTCCGTGTACCGACCTCTGGCTATATCCTGACTATGATTACTGCTTATCCTCCTAACCATACTGAAGCTCCGTTTAACGACCTCTGGCTATTTCCTAAATACGATATCTACTTAACCTCCCAACTATACTGCTGCTCTATGTACCAACCTCTGGCTATATCCTGACTGCGATAGCTGCTTATCTTCCCAGCTACACTGCTACTCCGTGTACCGACCTCTGGCTATATCCTGATGATGCTACCTACTGGTGCTGCCCCTTGTGGTTGCAATATTCCTATTCCAACTTAAGTAAGTCCATACCACATCCATTGGCTGGTGAATTAATGTGTTGCTCTACTTCCTCTATAAGAACATCTAGAATCTAAGAATAAACAGGGATGAGTCATTCACCATCCCCAAAAATTTAACTTTTCAACACTGTTAAAAAGTGAATTGCTTTAGGTAACAATCAGGGCGTGCTGACGATGGCTGTTTTGCGCAACCTGTTGAAGTGCTAATTGCAACGTTTGTTTCCTAATGTAATTTTTAGCGATGTAGGAAAAATAAAGCGTTTATGGATTGTGAGTGCTACTTGTCTATGGTTTTTCTTGGAAAGACTTACTGGCACTTCATGTCTGAAAGTACAGAAAGCATTTAAATGTGGATGTGATAAGATGGAGGTGTGAAGAGGCAGTTGGCAGATGACATCCTAGATGGGTTCTTTTACTACTGAATTGTGTCCATTTTTATTTATTGTTATGAAAGTTATAGTAACAAATGTTGCTGACCTCCATTCAGAAAAATAAGCTCTTTTTTTGTTTTTTCCTCATTCTATGCAAGTAGGAGGTGGCCTCAAAAAAGAGGTAGGTTCAATCTCCCTTCCGGCAGTCTGAATTTTACAAACACCATTGCCTTAATGTAGTTTATTTGCATATAGCTCTATGTAAAAATGACAGTAGGCAAAATCAAAATGTTTAATCCAAGATAAGGAGAAGGTTGATCCCCAAATATAAATATATATAAATATATATCTGTGTCATATAAAGTTCAAGCAGACAACACAGCAAATCAAAAAAGGAAAACTACTTGAACAAAAAATCAGTAGATAACAAAAATCAATTCCTTATAACAAACTTCATTTTATTTAGTACCGACAAACCAATAGGGACAGGACTATTTTCAAATACAAATTAAAGGACATGATAGAAAAACAACAAAAAAGATAATAAAACTGAGGGGAGCAGCATGAACTCCGGTTAGTACTACTTTCCTTCTTCTTGCTCTCATGGAGATATACCTTCATATATACAGCACAATGCGCTTTCCTTGATTGTAATTTTGCACCTAATGGTTATTGATTATCCCTTCCAATATGAACCCATATGACAACATTTAGGTGATTATCACCAAAAATATTTTTTCCTCTGCACTTTATACTGCTTAAATTGTAAATCATTTATTGTTCATATTACATGGTAAACTCTCCAATCTTTACATATGGTATATATTGATTACATTTAATGCTACATGTGCTGACATGCTCCCCTTGGTTTTATTATATTTTTGCTTTTGTTTTTTTTATCATGTCCTGTCATTTGTATTTTAAAATAGTCCTGTCCCTAGTGGTGTCTCTACTAAATAAAACAAAGTTTGTTATCTGGAATTGACTTTTATTATCTATTGTTTTTTTGTTCAAGTAGCTTTCCTTTTTTGAAAATCAAAGAGTTGAATGTAAAATTCTGCTTTGAAACATCTGTGTTAGGAATGAGCAAATTTTTTAAAATTTGAATTCGGCTACTTCTTTGAATATTCCCCCCCAAAATTGATTTGTGGTGAATACATTTGCGCGAATCTCAATACTGGAAAGCTTGTAATTGCTCGGAAAATACATGTGGAGTGGAATAGAGAGCGAAAGGACCCCACTGATCATAGGAGCTTACACTCTACAGGAGAGAGAGTGGATCCCACTGACCATAAGAGCTTACACTCTACAGGAGAGAGAACCCCGCTGACCATAAGAGCTTACACTCTACAGGAGAGAGAGAGGACCCCGCTGACCATAAGAGCTTATACTCTACAGGAGAGAGAGAGGACCCCACTGACCATAAGAGCGTACACTCTACAGAAGAGAGAGGACCTCACTGACCATAGGAGCTTACACTCTACAGGAGAGAAAGGACCCTGCTGACCATAAGAGCTTACACTCTACAGAAGAGAGAGGACCTCACTGACCATAGGAGCTTACACTCTACAGGAGAGAGAGAGGACCCCGCTGACCATAAGAGCTTACACTCTACAGGAGAGAAAGGACCCTGCTGACCATAAGAGCTTACACTCTACAGGAGAGAGAGGACCCTACTGACCATAAGAGCTTACACTCTACAGGAGAGAGGACCCCACTGACCATAAGAGCTTACACTCTACAGGAGAGAGAGAGGACCCCACTGACTATAAGAGCTTACACTCTACAGAAGAGAGAGGACCCTACTGACTATAAGAGCTTACACTCTACAGAAGAGAGAGGACCCTACTGACTATAAGAGCTTACACTCTACAGGAGAGAGAGAGAGCGAGGACCCAGCTGACCATAAGAGCTTACACTCTACAGGAGAGAGAGGACCCTACTGACTATAAGAGCTTACACTCTACAGAAGAGAGAGGACCCTACTGACTATAAGAGCTTACACTCTACAGGAGAGAGAGAGCGAGGACCCAGCTGACCATAAGAGCTTACACTCTACAGGAGAGAGAGGACCCCACTGACCATAAGAGCTTACACTCTACAGGAGAGAGAGGACCCCACTGACCATAAGAGCTTACACTCTACAGGAGAGAGAGGACCCTACTGACTATAAGAGCTTACACTCTACAGGAGAGAGAGAGGACCCCACAGACCATAAGAGCTTACACTCTACAGGAGAGAGAGAGGACCCCACAGACCATAAGAGCTTACACTCTACAGGAGAGAGAGAGGACCCCACAGACCATAAGAGCTTACACTCTACAGGAGAGAGAGGACCCTACTGACTATAAGAGCTTACACTCTACAGGAGAGAGAGAGCGAGGACCTAGCTGACCATAAGAGCTTACACTCTACAGGAGAGAGAGGACCCTACTGACCATAAGAGCTTACACTCTACAGGAGAGAGAGAGCGAGGACCCAGCTGACTATAAGAGCTTACACTCTACAGGAGAGAGAGAGGACCCCACAGACCATAAGAGCTTACACTCTACAGGAGAGAGAGAGGACCCCACAGACCATAAGAGCTTACACTCTACAGGAGAGAGAGGACCCTACTGACTATAAGAGCTTACACTCTACAGGAGAGAGAGAGCGAGGACCCAGCTGACCATAAGAGCTTACACTCTACAGGAGAGAGAGGACCCTACTGACCATAAGAGCTTACACTCTACAGGAGAGAGAGAGAGGACCCCACAGACCATAAGAGCTTACACTCTACAGGAGAGAGAGGACCCTACTGACCATAAGAGCTTACACTCTACAGAAGAGAGAGATAGGACCCCGCTGATCATCTGAGCTTACACTCTACATGAGAGAGAGAATTTCAGGAAATTGGACTAAAGCTGGATCCTCCCCGGATCGATCCACTTACCTCTAATCTGTTTGTCACTTATAATACAATATAACAAAATAAATTTTGCCAAACCTCAGGACAGTTTAGACTCTACAGTATCTATTATACATGTATTTTTCAGCAAGGGATAACTTGACAAATTCAGACAAGTTGGCAGCCAAAACATCACATCCTATAAATGATAAATGATCTCTTTACGTATGGACCGAAGTTTATACATTTGACAGAAATGCCTTTTCAGATTTGGTATTCAAAATTTTAATTCACATGAAAACCTGCAGATTTTCTGTAACATGCCAATTTAGAACTCATTATTTGCAGTTTGTGAACCGCTGACCCGTAGTGTCTAATTTAACAAATATTTTTGAAGTGTGGCAAAGCAAAAGGAAAATGATTTCATGAAGCCCTTGAAATATCAGCTGACAGGAGCGTGGGCAAAGTCTGGAGACAGCGTGGTATTAGAGCCCGTCAAATGGCAGGGTGCAGAATGGAGCACAATCAGGACTGAGAAAGACGGACACACTTCACAGCAATCAGCTTACAGAAATCAAAAGCAGCAACATCACAGTGAGTCGAATTGAAATTTGCTCAACCAAGGCCCAATGAAGCACAGGAGGAGAAGAACACAAAACAGATTTATAAGTACCATTAGGGATCTCGAACCCCCCGCAGACTTCCTCTTACCTGGAGCATTTGGTATAAACAAGTGGACTCATAATAACAACATGTGCATGCGATGCCTGTTAGAAAATGCTTTATGCTGTCAAAGATGTTTTGTTACTATAATATAATAATATAGGCTCCTGTGGGAAACGGCAGCGGTGTGTTCAGCAGCTTCTAATCAGCTCATCGCTCCTATGCTTTAGACTGTTTTGAGAAAATCACATTTATATTATTACCTTTTAATATTGTGACGATTTTTGGGATCCAAAATTTAAAAAATCTTAAAATATTTTCATAGAATTTGGTACTTTGTTTAGACAAAGCGTATACTTAAAGGGGTGTTCTCATTATGTCTGCTCAGAAGTGCACCACACCCATACTTCCCAGTATCCTGCATCATAACTGACAGCTCAGGACAGCCGCATGGTTGAGTCGCTGGCAGTGGCCTAATTAGAGTCTAATGAGCCCCGCTGCAAAATTTGGCCCTGGGGCAAATTTTGGTCAGATTTATGAACCCTTGTATGATGTTCAGATGTATGAGCCCTTGTAAGGATCAAGATCTTAAGACAAATGTGTATGCCCCCAATGTAATAATGTCCCCATTCGTGACTCCTTATTGTAATAATCTCCCCTATCCTGGGCCCCTTCCAGTAGTAATGCCACCCATGATATAACATTCTCCACCCTGCCTCCCTTCTTGGTAGTATGTTCCTATTCTGGTATAATGTCTCCCATCCTGGTATAATGTCCCCCATCCTAGTATAATTTCCCCATTCTGGTATAAAGTCCCCCATCCTAGTATAATGTCCCCCATCCTGGTATAATGTTCTCATTCTAGTATAATGTCCCCATCCAGGTATAATGTCCCCATTCTGGTATAATGTCCCCATTCTGGTATAATGTTCTCATTCTAGTATAATGTCCACATTCTGTTATAACATTCTACATCCTGGTATAATGTCCACATTCTGTTATAACATTCTACATCCTGGTATAATGTCCCCATCCCAGTATAATGGGGCAGCACGGTGGCTCAGTGGTTAGCACTGCAGCCTTACAGCGCTGGGGTTCTGGATCCAGATCCCACCAAGGACATGATGTGTTTTTTTCACCAGCGAAGCTGTCAAGCTTTCCTAGAAGCTGCTTCAGAAAATGCAGATGATCTTTTCCCTTTATCAGCTTCATTGGCTGCTGTGCCATCATTTTTTGTCTTAGGGGAAGTGACCTGAAAAATGAATATATTACTTATTTTAACTGCATCAAGGTTTCTGGACCCTGAAGAAGTTAAAAGAAGTGACAGAATATATTATTTTTACATTGTTGTGCACTATGTGCACTTTGTGCTTTTGTGGTGCTTTTTCAGGGGAGTTTTAAGAGAAATCCACCTGAAAAAGGTGTCGCATGCACATACCCTTAGCGGTCTGCTAAAAAGGAGGCTCTTATGTAATAAATCAGAATGGATTAGACTCAACACATCCTTGTGCTATTCAAGTATTCTATTAATTAAAGGAGTAGTCCACAACTTTAACATTGATGGGACGGCCTCTTCTTAGGATAGGTTATCAATGTCTGATCATTTAGCGGTGCGACACCCGGCACCCTCGCGATGAGCTGTTCTCGGTGCTGACTTCTCAGCTCCTTCAGCTGTAAAGTGGCTGCAACCGAGTACTGCACATCTGTCCCCTATTCAAACCAATAAGCGGTGGATGCACAGTACCTGGTTGTGGCCACTATTCCGCCAACGGAGCTGTGCTTTGCAGCTCCATAACTGTGCAGTTCCGGACACCGCCAACACCGAGAATAGCTGATCGGTGGGAGTGCCGGGTGTCGCACTCCCAACAATTAGACATTAATGACTTATCCAAAGGAGGGGCCATCAATGTTAAAATCATGGACAACCTCTAAAATTTGGAACACTTGATCAGCGGGGTGTCGGATGTCGTTCTTTAACAATTAGACATTAATGACCTATCCTAAGGAGGTTCCATCCATGTTAAAACCATGGACAACCTCTAAAATTGGGAACAGTTGATCAGAGGAGGTGTCGTGCTCCAACAATTAGACATTAATGACGTATCCTAAGGAGGTTCCATCCATGTTAAAACCATGGACAACCTCTAAAATTGGGAATAGTTGATCAGAGGAGGTGCCGTACCCCAACAATTAGACATTAATGACCTATCCTAAGGAGGTTCCATCCATGTTAAAACTGTGGACAACCTCTAAAATTGGGAATAGTTGATCAGAGGAGGTGTCGTACCCCAACAATTAAACATTAATGATGTATCCTAAGTGGGGCCATCAATGTTAAAACCGTGGACAACCTCTAAAATTGGGAATAGTAGATCAGAGGAGGTGGTGTACCCCAACAATTAGACATTAATGACGTATCCTAAGGAGGTTCCATCCATGTTAAAAGCGTGGACAACCTCTAAAATTGGGGATAGTTGATCAGATGAGATGTTGTACCCCAACAATTAGACATTAATTACGTATACTAAGGAGGTTCCATCCATGTTAAAACCTTGGACAACCTCTAAAATTGTCAATAGTTGATCAGAGGAGGTGTTGCACCCCAACAATTATACATTAATGACCTATCCAAAGGGGAGTTATCAATATTAAAACCTCTACAATTGGGAATTGTGTAATACTTAGTTTCTCCTGTGGAGGCACTGCAATGAAATTAAGTTTCTGCTGGGATCTCCCAGAGATTATAGCTAAACGCAGAGGATTTTAGTAGCAATGCAAACGGTATTTTGCTTAGAAACAAAAAATATTTCCGAAGTGAACTCCGACTTTTATATGGTTACAAGATCTGGACCCCATCTGCTTAGAGTAAACCCAACTCTAAATGAAGATGAATAGCAAATTCAAAGCATGGATGAAAAATTCAGAAGACAACATAGTCCAGAAAATGATGGAAGCAAAAAACAGTTGCAAAATTTCTTAAGTGAGCGAACAGTCAGTAGTGGAGGTCCCTGTGATATCTCGGCGTCTTCCTTTCCATTGCTTTTTATCGTGGCGCTTGCCATTTGCATTGCAGATTATTTTCCATAATTTAGTATTTTCTTATATTTACCGTAGTAGAGAAATCTTTCCCCTAATTCCGCATTCTATTTCCGCTGTGTGTATTCATGTGAACACAAACGCGGGATATTACTTACAACGCAGTATTATATAACGGCATCTCTACTACAATTGGAGTCAATCTCTCGGAAACTGAGTGAACATTTACCAGTCAACTGTAGAAAACATTCGGATACTTAGACATATGTACAAAGAGGATACATTAACCTCTCTCTTGCATTCAATAAATTAATTCCGTCGTGTCATGCTCTTTGCTCTCTTTTTTTTTTTTCTCCCCTGCATAAAGCATGCTCGTGGTGGAGGGGGGAAAAAAAAAAGAAAAGGAAATGTGAAATGAAATGACATCCAAGGGTAACATGTAAACTAGAATGGAGGCTACCTCCACTCCTTTTTTTTTTTTTTTTTTTTTATTGCTGCCTAAGGCTAGTGAACGGAGCGGCTTAAATAAAATGAGCCACTTCCCTTGTATCCAAGAAAAACCAGCTCCAAATCGCTGTGGCCATTTTATGCTTCATTATGTTAGGGCACATCAATTGGTTGTCAGCGAAAAACTGCACAGAAAAGCAAATATTGAGCAAAGTAGCGAGGAAATGAAAGGTTGCCGTAATGGGATGTGTGAGAGTTTGTAAGGTGAAGTGGACATTGTGTACTTGGATGAAGGGTGAGTAATGAGTCAGGAAATTGTATTTAAAGCTTACAGACAAGTCCGAAACAGAAGGCCAATATCCAAGCGACAGGATGGCTAACCCCTTCAGGACTGTTTTTTTAATTTTTTTATTTTTTTATTTTTCTCTCCATTTTCTAACAGCCTCTCCTTTTTTATTTTTTATTTTTTTTTACCTTGGCATAGCCATACGACATCTTGTTTTTTGCGGGTGAAGTTGTCATTTTCAATGACACCATTTATTTGGCCATATAATGTGCTGATGAACAGGAAGACATGCTATTTTTTTTACTTTTTTTTTTTGTTTTTTTTTCAGCTTTCATGACCTGGCAATATTGTTTGATTTTCAGGTCAATAAGTTTACAACGATACCAATTTTTAAAAAAATTTAATTAAAATTTAATTTTAGTGCCATGAAAAAAAATTAACTTTGTAAAAAAATAAAATAATAATAATTGGTTTGAGTCCGGTAACATTTTACGTTTTTTTTTTCCAGTGGAGCGGTGGGAGGGCTTGTTGTTCTGCATGGCGAGCTGACTTTTTTTGCAACAATTTTGGAGTATAGATGAGGTTTTGGTGTGCTTTACATTTCATTTCTGGGGAGGAAGAACGGTTAAAAAACCAGCAATGTGGACATTCTGATTTGTTTTCGTTGTTTATGGTAAAAACAAATACATTTTGATAGATCAGACATGACAATATCAAATATGTTTATTTTTCTCTTTCTTCGTGGAGAAAAAAGAGTAATTTATACTTTTGTAATTTTTTTTTCAATTTTTACTTTATTTTTTAGTCCCCTTAGCTATAACAGGTAACAGTTGTCCTACCTCCTCTCCATGGAGTGAGTCTTACGCCTCTCATACAGTCAAATCAAGGGTCATACTTTTCACTCCTGAGGGGCAGCTCACCCCGAAACACGTCTGCAAATTGAGATTCTGGTTTTGGCTTTTATCCTAAGTCATGTCGCAAGGCTCATTAAAGGGTCGATATTGACTTTTATGAATGTTATTTCCAGTAGGTGGCTCTAAAGTTCAAGACCTCTTCGTCTCTGAAGAGGATATTTGCATATTTAGTCCCCTTAGGGAACTTAAACCTGCAATCATTTGATCATTTATTCTGTATACTCAGATACTAAATTAGCTCCAAGGTGGTGGCAACATATTTGCTTGATCTTGTCTTGTTTGGCCACAGGGCCATTTGTGGCCATTTAACCCCTTCACGACCTTTGATATATAGAGCTCAAGTGAGCAGGAGAAGACGACGTCCGTTTCGTGCTGTGCTTACGCTTCCACAGGTCTGCACAGCTCGAATCGGCCGTTGTCTTCTCCTGCTCACTCGAGCTCCATTCCTCACTCCCCCGGCCATGAAGTTTTATATATGAAGATTCAATAAAGTTGGAATTTTAGATCGGTGAGTGCCTTCTCTTGTTCTTCGTTATTGGCATTGGAATTATATGTTTTTTTTCCTGAAGAGCACCCAAGATCTGAATGTATGGTTGAATCCATATGAACTATTGATTGACACCTAGGCCCGCAATTGGGATCACCTTGATTTTCCAGGCAGTGCCGTTGTTTTTTTGTCTTTATTTGACTCTTTGATATATAGGTACGTCAAAGATCATGTCCCTGCCTTTGATACGGGTTCCGTCACTGAGCCCACATCTTTCCTGGCATGTGACAGCTGATCTGATCAGCTTTCATGTGCCTCTAACAGCCACAGGTGGATCACAGATCTGACAGCTACATTTAGCACACGCCGACCAGAAGCGCATCACAAGTCCCACCCATCGGTGCCCGTCCCATGATCATGGGGCACCGATGAGTTGTCGTCATGACAGCCCAGGGGTCTGCAGAAGACCCCCGTGCCTGTCATTGTAAACCTCCTATGAATACCGCCTCTTGGACGACATTCATAGGAGATGATTTCTGCTGTACATAGCAGTGCTGAAGTCCTGCTATGAGTAGCGCAGGCAATTGGATGATCACAGCTTCTAGTCTCCTAAGGTGGCTATTGAAGACAGTAAAAAGTAAAGAAAAAAAGTTTTAAAAAATAAACAAAAACACAAACATTCAAATCACCCCTCCTTTCGCCACATTGAAAATAAAAAGATACAAAAATACATATATTTGGTATTGCTGTGTTCAGGAATGTCCAATGTATCAAAATCTAAAGCAATTTAATGAAATTAATAAATGGTGTAATGAGAAAAAAATCTAAATGTTTGAATTATGTTTTTTGGGCCACCATAACATTACAATAAAATTCAATGACGGGCGATCAAAGTATCAAATCCAGCCCAAAATGGTGTCTATTAAAATGTCAGCTTAACGCGAAAAAAAAAAAAAACTATCACCCAGCCCTAGATCACAAAAAATGGAGACGCTAGAGGTGCCGGAAAATGGTGACAGAAGGTAATTTTTTTTCCCTTACAAGTTAAGGATTTTTTTCACCAAATAGAACCTATTCATGTTTTGTATCTGCATGCTCACACCAAGCGGGAGAATCACATTCTCAGGTCAGGTTTAGCATTTATTGAACATGGTAAGGAAAAACAATCAAAAAACAATTGTGGAATTGCACTTTTTTTTAGCAATTTCACTGCATTTGGAATTCTTTTCCTCTTTTCCAGTACACGATATATTAAATTCAATGGTGTTGTTCAAAAGTACAACTCGGCCTTCAAAAAAAACAAGCCCTCATACAGCTATGTTGATAGAAAAATGAAAACAAAATATGACTCTGGGAAAAAGGGGAGAAAAAAAAACAAAAACACAAAAACAGAAAGTCTCAAGGTCGTGAAGGGGTTAAATGCCACTGGCAGAGAGTAACAGGGGCATTTAAATGGCTAAAAAGCAAAGATCAGACAGCTGAAAAGCAGGGGTTTGGAAAACACTTTATAAAATTGTTTTAAAGAAATCAGCTAATAAAGTGATTTGCAAAGTTTCAGAACTTCCCTGCTGGGCAAAATTATATGAAAAAATATTAAATAAAAGTTTGGTTACTCTTTGAATATAATGCACAATTCCATTAAGGGGAGAAAGTAATGGACACGCGGACTTGTAGTGTGAGATTACGTCACAGGATGCAAAGCAAGCACAGCTTGGCTATTGTACCCCATGCTTTAAAACAAAATTTGTTTTTCTGGTGCCATGGATAGGTAAGACTAAGACACATTGTAAATTCATGCCCAACCCATTAAGCCTTATTTATTTTCTGGCCACAATCTTTTTTCACAGGTTTATATGGATACATGGTGCTGTTAGCTAAGATCATAAGACACATGGTTGACCCCGGGCATCCAGACATATTACAATCATGTTAATATCTAAGTAAATAACTAATAAAAATAACTAATAACAAAAACTTAGAGAAAAACTAATAAAGAAAAAAAGCTTTCAAACATGACACTGACTACCTGCAGAACAATCCAACTCATAAAGAATCCACCTAGAAATATATGAATTCATCGACAATTGGGTGATGCCATGCTGATTCTCAGAGGAGGGAGTCTGATACTGGCAGCACTGATTGGACATTGTGCAGGGAACACCCAGTTATCAATTTAATCATATATTTGTAAGAGACATAACAGAGGAACAGCACAAAGTAGAGTTTTCTTCCATAATCTTTAGAAGCGGGTTTGGTGAGATGTAGAGTTTGTAGATGTTGCTACCAGCCTCGTCATGTCTCCAGAAGCAGCTGTAGATCGCGAGCACTGAATTAGATCCTGTTTTTACAAAGGGAGATTTTACATATTGAATTGTTGTTAGAAAGTGATAGGTTGACTTTAAAAGTGTTGAAATGACACAAGAAAAAGGAAGAAGGAACAAGAGAGAAAGAAGGAACGTGAGAGAAAGAAGGAATGAGAGATTAAGAGAGAAAGGAATGAAAGAGAAAAAAGGAGTGAGAGAGAAAGAAATAAAGAAGGAACAGGAAACAAAGAAGGAACAAGAGAAAGAGAAAAAATGAACAAGAGAGAAAGAAGGAATGAGAGAGAGAAGGAACGAGAGAGAAAGAACGAACGAGAGAGAGAGAAAGAAGGAACCAAAGAGAAAGAAGGAACGAGTGAGAAACAAAGAGAAAGAATGAACGAGAGACAAAGAGAAAAAAAGAACTAAAGAGAAAGAAAGAACGAGAAAGAAAGAGAGAAAGAAGGAACAACAGAAAAAGAAAGAAGGAACAAAGAGAGAAAAAAGGAATGAGACAGAAAGAAAGTAGGAACAAGTGGAAGAGAGAAAGAAGGAATGAGAGAGAAAGAAGGAACAAGAGAGAAAGAAAGAAGGAACGAGAGAAAAAGAAGGAACGAGAGAGAAATATCAAATCTAATTAACTGATTCTAAAAAAGAAAACTACATTTTGGTGAGTTTTGACCATAGGTTACATGTACAGCTATCAGTTTGGCTCCAGTGACGTTCCCCTTAATGATGATCTAATTTGCGGTACGGCTCCCCCGTTCCGTGTCTTCTCTTCCCCCCCCGCTCCTTCCTCTCCATTTGAACTACAGAACAAAGCAGCCCTGCAGCAAAGCATTCAATGAATTATTAAAAACTGCTGAATGTTGCTTTATGAATTTAGGGACCAAATAAAGACCTCTGGCTTTGATGAGGTATCGACAACTCCACACATAGGAAAAATTACTGTAGATTATATTTCTGGAGAGACAATAAAGTTTGATGTGTTGTTAGCTCCCTTTGGGTATCATTCAAACATCCATTTTTCACTTACATACATGTTTTTTCATGGATAGCACTATATCTATTATAGTTTATTGGGCTGTTCAGATGTCTGATTTTTGGGGGGGACTGAGAGATCCTTACAAAATCACTGAAATATGTCTGAAATTATTCCAAGTGGCGGATCAAAATCAGCAATGCAAGTCTATGGATCTGTGAAAATAGCACTCGGATGCCATGAAAATATGATAAAACTCTGAACAAAATCACTGATGAAATTAGAACTGTTTTTCTCTGCAGCATTGCCTCAATGAACAGGCAACAGGCTTTGCTGAAGCTAATTTGTCTGGGACACAAACCGGACACACCGCAGCAAAGTTACGTAAAGGAATAACAGACCAGACTGATCTGTGACTTTTGCTGCTAAACCTTCAACCAGGCAGGCCGTGTGTGACAATGGGTGTAACCTGGTGGCAGTGGTGAAGCTTGGCAAGCTCACACATGAAATATGCTTGGCACATGTGCTCAACTTAGTAGTTCAGCGGTTTCTAAAAACATACCCAGATTTGGTCAAGATACGGTACATCAGCACTCATTTCCAAAAGTTGGCTACAGCTGCTGCTGTTCTGGCAGTGCTGTAGCAGCGCATGCAAGTGCCAGTACACAGACTGGTGAGCGACATCACCACGCCCTGGAACTCCACACCAAACTGCATATGCAGGCAAGGCTTTGTGAGCAGCAGAGGTCTGTTGTCACATACCAGCTCCAACATGCTCGTTGACAATCTGGTTAGTGTCCGCACATTACAACCGAAAAGTGGGCATGGATGTCTGACATTTGTGTGGTTCTCTAAGACTTTGAGAATTTCACAAAGAAAGTGAGTGGCAATGACTAGTGTTGAGCATTCCGATACTGCAAGTATTGGGTATCGGCCGATATTTGCTGTATCGGAATTCCGATACCGAGTTCCGATATTTTTGTGATATCGGAAATCGGAATTGGAAGTGTGCGGTGCATATGGTTCCCAGGGTCTGGAGGAGAGGAGACTCTCTTTCAGGCCCTGGGATCCATATTCATGTAAAAAATAAATAATAAAAATAAAAAATATTGATATACTCACCCCTCCGGTGGACCCTGGCTCTTAGCGGTGCCTCCGTTCCTAAGAATGCAGGGAGTGAAGGACCTTCGATGACGTCACGGCTTGTGATTGGTCGCGTGAGCGGTCACATGAGCAATCACGCGACCAATCACAAGCCGCGACGTCATCGAAGGTCCTTCACTCCCTGCATTCTTAGGAACGGAGGCAGACGCTTGGACTGGTGAGAGTCGGGGCCGTCTGAGGGGTGAGTATATGAATATTTTTTATTTTTATTCTTTATTTTATACATGAATATGGATCCCAGGGCCTGAAGGAGAGTTTCCTCTCCTTCAGACCCTGGGAACCATTCCGATATTTTGTGTCCCATTGATATGCATTGGTATCGGGTACGGTATCGGCGATATCCGATATTTTTTGGATATCGGCCGATCCAATCCGATACCGATACCTTTGCATATCGGAAGGTATCGCTCAACACTAGCAATGACACTATAGTCAGCGCAACAATCCTGCTTCTGTGTCTACTTAAACAGTCATTGCTCACAATTAAACATGAAGCTATGTGTATGCCTACCAGGTAGAGATGGAGGAAGAGATGAGACAGGAGAATGTAAGTCCGCAAGGACAGGGTCCTCTCCCCTCTGTACCAGTCTGTCACTGTAAACTTGTTTACTGTAAACGATATTTATAACTTTGTATGTAACCCCTTTCTCATGTACAGCACCATGGAATTAATGGTGCTATATAAATAAATAATAATAATAATAATTACCCAGCCCAGCCTCATGTCACCTGCTCAGTGTGGATTGGGAAAACAATGAGGAGGTGGAGGCTGCGGCGGAACATGAGGCTAATACACACAAAACCTTTGTCCTATCTCTCCTATGTGGATGGACTGAGGAGGAAGAGGAAGAGAAGGAAGAGAGAGATGTGAGAGTCAGGACAGAGGGAAGTGTTGGCTGTAGGGAGCTTGGCACCAGATCACTGCAGCACATAAAGTTTTTTTAATGTTCAATATTTCAATGAGGCCCTCCAGTTGTTGCCTTCAAGAGTGTTTGGTGTTATGACCCCAATGGCAGAGGGTCTCAGGAATAATGCTAAGTCAGTAAATACAGAAAACCAGCTCATAGGGCAGTGGTAACTGGGCTGACCATATAACTAATCCTAGCACCACAAATACCAGCAGCCGGGGAACGTTCCTACGTTGATCCTAGACGTCTCGCGCCAGCCGGAGAGCTAACTACCCCTAGAAGGGAAAAGAAAGACCTTTCTTGCCTCCAGAGGAAATACCCCAAAAAGTTGGATAGAAGCCCCACACAAATAATAACGGTGAGGTAAGAGGAAAAGACAAACATAAGAATGAGCTAGGAATTTAGCAAAGAGAGGCCCACTAGCTAATAGCAGAATATAGAAAGATAACTTATATGGTCAGCAAAAAATCCTATCAAAAATATCCACACTGGAAATTCAAGAACCCCCGAACCGTCTAACGGCCCGGGGGGAGAACACCAGCCCCCTAGAGCTTCCAGCAAGGTCAGGAATCACAATTAGTACAAGCTGGACAAAAATGATAGCAAACAAATAACCCAAAAAACAAAGAAACAAGACTTAGCTTAATTAAACACGAACCAGGACCAGCAAACAGGAGCAAACAGAATGTGTCTGATAACACCGATGCCAGGCACTAGACTAAGGTTCCAGGAGGTTTATATAGCAACACCCCTGAAGTAACGACCCAGCTGGGTGCAGACAGAGGGAAGGAAATCCCAGAGTCATATCACTAGTAACCACTAGAGGGAGCCAAAAAAGTCTAATTCACAACAGTACCCCCCCCTTAAGGAGGGGTCACCGAACCCTCACCAAGACCACCAGGGCGATCAGGATGAGCAGCGTGAAAGGCACGAACCAAATCGGCCGCATGCACATCAGAGGCAACCACCCAGGAATTATCCTCCTGACCATAACCCTTCCACTTGACCAAATACTGAAGCCTCCGCCTGGAGAGACGAGAATCCAAGATCTTCTCCACCACGTACTCCAACTCGCCCTCAACCAACACCGGAGCAGGAGGCTCAGCAGAAGGAACCACAGGCACAACGTAGCGTCGTAACAAAGACCTATGGAACACGTTGTGAATGGCAAACGAAATCGGAAGATCCAAGCGAAAGGACACAGGATTAAGGATTTCCAATATCTTGTAAGGACCGATGAAGCGAGGCTTAAATTTAGGAGAGGAGACCTTCATAGGAACAAATCGAGAAGACAGCCACACCAAATCCCCAACACGAAGTCGGGGACCCACACCGCGGCGGCGGTTGGCAAAACGCTGAGCCTTCTCCTGTGACAACTTCAAGTTGTCCACCACATGATTCCAGATCTGCTGCAACCTATCCACCACAGAATCTACTCCAGGACAGTCAGAAGGCTCCACATGTCCCGAGGAAAAACGAGGATGGAAACCAGAGTTGCAGAAAAATGGCGAAACCAAAGTAGCGGAACTAGCCCGATTATTTAGGGCAAACTCAGCCAACGGCAAGAAGGTCACCCAATCATCCTGATTTGCCGAAACAAAACACCTCAAGTAAGCTTCCAGAGTCTGATTAGTTCGCTCAGTTTGTCCATTAGTCTGAGGATGAAAGGCAGACGAGAACGATAAATCAATGCCCATCCTAGCACAAAAGGATCGCCAGAACCTGGAAACAAACTGGGATCCTCTGTCAGACACAATATTCTTAGGAATGCCGTGTAAACGAACCACATTCTGAAGGAACACAGGAACCAGATCGGAAGAGGAAGGCAGCTTAGGCAAAGGCACCAAATGGACCATTTTTGAAAGGCGATCACATACCACCCAGATGACAGACATACCCCGAGTCACCGGGAGATCAGAAATGAAATCCATGGAAATATGTGTCCAAGGCCTCTTCGGGACAGGCAAGGGCAAGAGCAACCCGCTGGCACGGGAACAGCAAGGCTTAGCTCGAGCACAAGTCCCACAGGACTGCACAAATGACCGTACATCCCGTGACAAGGAAGGCCACCAAAATGACCTAGCCACCAGATCTCTGGTGCCAAAAATTCCCGGATGACCTGCCAACACCGAGGAATGAACCTCGGAAATGACTCTGCTGGTCCACTTATCAGGAACAAACAGTCTGTCAGGTGGACAAGAGTCAGGTCTACCAGCTTGAAATCTCTGCAACACACGTCGCAAATCAGGAGAAATGGCTGACAAAATAACTCCTTCTTTAAGAATACCAACAGGTTCTGTGACTCCAGGAGAGTCAGGCACAAAGCTCCTTGAAAGAGCATCAGCTTTCACATTCTTTGAACCTGGTAAATACGAGACCACAAAGTCAAAACGGGAGAAAAACAATGACCAGCGGGCCTGTCTAGGATTCAAGCGTTTAGCAGACTCGAGATACATCAAATTTTTGTGATCAGTCAAGACCACCACACGATGCTTAGCACCCTCGAGCCAATGACGCCACTCCTCAAATGCCCACTTCATGGCCAGTAATTCCCGATTGCCCACATCATAATTCCGCTCAGCAGGCGAAAACTTCCTAGAGAAGAAAGCACATGGTCTCATTACCGAGCAACCAGGACCTCTCTGTGACAAAACGGCCCCTGCCCCAATCTCAGAAGCATCCACCTCGACCTGAAAGGGAAGTGAGACATCAGGCTGGCACAAAACAGGCGCCGAAGTAAACCGGCGCTTCAACTCCTGGAATGCCTCCATGGCCGCAGGAGCCCAGTTAGCAACATCAGAACCTTTCTTGGTCATATCCGTCAAAGGTTTAACAACGCTAGAAAAATTAGCGATAAAACGACGGTAGAAGTTAGCAAAACCCAAGAACTTCTGAAGACTCTTAACTGACGTGGGTTGAGTCCACTCATGAATAGCTCGGACCTTGACTGGGTCCATCTCCACAGCAGAAGGGGAAAAAATAAACCCCAAAAAGGGAACTTTCTGTACTCCAAAGAGACACTTTGAGCCTTTAACAAACAAGGCATTCTCACGCAAAACCTGAAACACCATCCTGACCTGCTCCACATGTGAGTCCCAATCTTCAGAGAAAACCAGAATATCGTCCAGATAAACAATCATAAATTTATCCAGATACTTCCGGAAAATATCATGCATAAAGGACTGAAATACTGAGGGAGCATTAGAAAGCCCAAAAGGCATCACCAAGTACTCAAAATGACCTTCGGGCGTATTAAATGCAGTCTTCCATTCATCACCTTGCTTAATGCGCACAAGGTTATATGCACCACGAAGATCTATCTTGGTGAACCACTTGGCACCCTTAATCCGGGCAAACAAGTCCGACAAGAGAGGCAAAGGATACTGAAATTTTACAGTGATTTTATTCAGTAGCTGATAGTCAATACAAGGTCTCAAAGATCCGTCCTTCTTAGCCACAAAAAAGAATCCCGCACCAAGAGGGGAAGAGGATGGACGGATATGCCCCTTCTCCAGAGACTCCTTGATATATGAACGCATTGCGGCATGCTCAGGTACTGACAGATTAAATAATCTTCCCTTAGGAAATTTACTACCTGGAATCAAATCTATGGCGCAGTCACAGTCCCTATGAGGAGGCAGAGCACTGGATCTGGACTCACTGAATACATCCTGATAATCAGACAAATACTCAGGAACTTCCGAAGGAGTAGAGGAAGCAATAGACACCGGCGGGGAATCAGCATGAATTCCCTGACAGCCCCAACTTGACACAGACACTGCCTTCCAATCCAGGACTGGATTGTGGGTCTGTAACCATGGCAGACCCAAAACGACCAAATCATGCATTTTATGCAGAACAAGAAAACGAATCACCTCCCGATGTTCAGGAGTCATGCACATGGTCACCTGCGTCCAAAACTGCGGTTTATTTTCCGCCAATGGCATAGCATCAATACCTCTAAGAGGAATAGGATTTACTAACGGTTCAAGAACAAAACCACAGCGCTTGGCAAATGACAGATCCATAAGACTCAGGGCGGCACCTGAATCCACAAACGCCATAACAGGGTAAGAAGACAAAGAGCAAATTAAAGTCACAGACAAAATAAATTTAGGTTGCAAATTACCAATGGCGACAGGACTAACAACCCTAGTTAGGCGTTTAGAGCATGCTGATATAACATGTGTAGAATCACCACAGTAAAAACACAACCCATTCTGACGTCTATGATTTTTCCGTTCATTTCTAGTCTGAATTCTATCACATTGCATTAAATCAGGTGTTTGTTCAGACAACACCACCAGAGGATTAGCGGTTTTGCGCTCCCGCAAACGCCGGTCAATTTGAATAGCAAGCGCCATAGCATCATTCAGACTTGTAGGAATGGGGAAACCCACCATCACATTCTTAATGGCTTCAGAAAGGCCATTTCTGAAATTTGCGGCCAGAGCACACTCATTCCACTGAGTAAGCACGGACCATTTCCCAAATTTTTGGCAATACACTTCAGCTTCATCCTGACCCTGAGAAATAGCCAGCAAGGCTTTTTCTGCCTGAATTTCAAGATTGGGTTCCTCGTAAAGCAATCCGAGCGCCAGAAAAAACGCATCAATATTCGCCAATGCCGGATCTCCTGGCGCTAGCGAGAAAGCCCAATCCTGAGGGTCGCCCCGTAAAAAAGAAATAACAATTTTAACTTGCTGAGCAGAATCTCCAGATGAACGGGGTCTCAGAGAAAGAAACAATTTACAATTATTCTTGAAATTCCTAAACCTAAATCGATCTCCAGAAAACAATTCCGGAATAGGTATTTTAGGTTCAGACATAGGACTACTGGTAACAAAATCTTGTATACCCTGCACACGAGCTGCCAGCTGGTCAACACTTGTAATCAAGGTCTGCACATTCATGTCTGCAGCAAGCACACGCCACTCAAAGGTAAAGGGGAGGAAGAGAAGGAGGGAAAAAAAACACCTCAGAATTTCCTTTCTTATTATCCCACTTCTGCAATGCTTTAAACATTCAATATTGGCCTGGCATACTGTTATGACCCCAATGGCAGAGGGTCTCAGGAATAATGCTAAGTCAGTAAATACAGAAAACCAGCTCATAGGGCAGTGGTAACTGGGCTGACCATATAACTAATCCTAGCACCACAAATACCAGCAGCCGGGGAACGTTCCTACGTTGATCCTAGACGTCTCGCGCCAGCCGGAGAGCTAACTACCCCTAGAAGGGAAAAGAAAGACCTTTCTTGCCTCCAGAGGAAATACCCCAAAAAGTTGGATAGAAGCCCCCCACAAATAATAACGGTGAGGTAAGAGGAAAAGACAAACATAAGAATGAGCTAGGAATTTAGCAAAGAGAGGCCCACTAGCTAATAGCAGAATATAGAAAGATAACTTATATGGTCAGCAAAAAATCCTATCAAAAATATCCACACTGGAAATTCAAGAACCCCCGAACCGTCTAACGGCCCGGGGGGAGAACACCAGCCCCCTAGAGCTTCCAGCAAGGTCAGGAATCACAATTAGTACAAGCTGGACAAAAATGATAGCAAACAAATAACCCAAAAAACAAAGAAACAAGACTTAGCTTAATTAAACACGAACCAGGACCAGCAAACAGGAGCAAACAGAATGTGTCTGATAACACCGATGCCAGGCACTAGACTAAGGTTCCAGGAGGTTTATATAGCAACACCCCTGAAGTAACGACCCAGCTGGGTGCAGACAGAGGGAAGGAAATCCCAGAGTCATATCACTAGTAACCACTAGAGGGAGCCAAAAAAGTCTAATTCACAACAGTTTGGATGACCCTCCTTATAATGTTTTCCTGGCTTTGTTCTTTGTGCAAAGCTTTATGAGTGTAGGAGCACATCAACTGCGCTTTGTTTATTTTTTTTCTGAGGCACTCCATTTGTTGCCTTCAAGGGTGTATGGATGACCCTCCTTATACACTCCCTGACAGAAGTTATGTCACTTATCCATGTTATGTAAATAAAAGCTTATAACCTGAAGAATTCATCCATTGTTTGTATAAATTATTCTTTTGAAAGCTGAATCTCTCCGAAATGTCGTTTAGGTTAAGAAAATAAATTGGCATCAATGCAGAAATATTGATCAGTTAATGGACACATTCTGTTCCTTATTGTTCTGAAGTACTTGCCCGTATGGCAGGCAGATTGAGACAATTGCAGGTGTCGCTCCTTTATGGCGGCTCAGGACTCTGGTCTGCTGCTGTGCCTTGGGGTGTCTGCTGGGCCAGGAGACCTGCAATCCCCTGCCCTCCGGATTTAGCTGCTGGGAGATTGTACCCCTCAGCCATGGACTCCGGCATCTGGCTTCTTTCTCTGTACTCTGCTGTGAGCTTGGTCACAGCTCCACTTCCCAGGTTTTCTTTCACTACTCCTCTTCTCTCTTCACTCAGACTCACTCTCTCCTCTGCTTCAGACACTAGCTGACTCACTAACTCCGCCTCCAGGCCAGAACTTATAGGGAAGCTCCACTGAAACCGGGTATTAGAGCACCCCCTTCTGGTCTGGAGTAGGAAAGGTGTTGGATGCTGGTATTACCTGGTAAGGGGATCCCTCCTTGCTTCCAGGTATGACCTCCCCCCCCGTGAGAGAGGCAATGCCACTGTGGCTACCGGACTCCTGGGGTGCCACAGATATGTTTTGAAAGAACCTTCAGATGTTTCTTTCCATACTTTTTCCTTTTTGTTCTACATAGCCAAAGAAAAAATAGGATGCTCTGTGGGGGAATATTTAAACTATATGTGTCTATTTGTAGACACCAAGTCGTTTGGACGTTAACTGCAACCTGTTAAGACTTTTTTATAGCGTATCTCTCTCTCGCTCCCTCTGCCTCTCTCCTCCCCGCCCTCCCAAACTGTAAAATGGACTTCCATGAGAAGTCCTTGTTTGGAGTTCAGCACCCGACACTAAGTGTTCGTTACGAACCCCGAACTTTACAGCTCAGGTCCACTCATCTCTAGCCATGAATTTGTATAATTAGGAACTAGATTTCTTACCATAATTCACAGAAGGGTGGACACTTACAGTATAGCATAAACATCTCCCCACTGAAATCATGTTGTTTTTTTTTACAGTTTGTCATCTTGTGCCACTTAACTCAGGGTATGTCCGACCAAGCGGACCCATTTGTTCATTCACTATAGGAAGGTACGTCAAACCGCTGGACCACCGCCGATGTGCACGATATACAGGGTAAGTAGGAGGAACAGACATCATGGAACTAACACATCTTCTTCTAGTCACCAAACATCTACTAAAGAACAAACAAACTCGAATAAAAGGAAATAACGAGAACTTTTACTATAAGACAGCGACATGTACAGAAATCTCGTCTCAACCTGAGCTTGATTAGCGAAATGTTTCAAATCTCACTCAGAGACCTAAAGACAAATCTACACAAAAACAGACCTGTCGTCTTTGAATTCAGAATGTGGCTGAAATCAAAGCACAGAACAAACAGTGTTTTGAAAGGACTTTGAAGATGATAACAGTTTCGAAGAGAGAGAAAGAGGGAAGGCTTTCAGTCTGCAAGAAGGTGGCGAGTGACACGCACAACACTCCCGTCCAGGAGACGCTTACCTTTTAATTAGCCAGGAGGTAAAATCCTTTCAAAGAAATGTATAACAATGATTACACATTTGGGGGAACGATAAGCGTCAGTTGCAGCTATGTTTGACCCCATTTAGTAATTAAGAAGCCATTATTTACATAAAGATTGAGCAGAATCTCATTAGAGTATAGTATTAAAAAAAGAACATTGGCCATGCTTGTTACATAAGAAGAATTAAACATTATATATATATATATATATATACTGTATATATATGTATATATATATATACTGTATATATATATATATATATATATATATATATATATATATATATATATATATATATATATATATATACAGTTATATGAAAAAGTTTGGGCACCCCTATTAATCTTAAGCTTAATGTTTTCTAAAAATTGTTTTTCTTGCAACAGCTATTTCAGTTTCATATATCTAATAACTGTTGGACACAGTAATGTTTCTGCCTTGAAATGAGGTTTATTGTACTAACAGAAAATGTGCAATCTGCATTCAAACAAAAATTGACAGGTGCATAAGTATGGGCACTTCACCAGAAAAGTGACATTAATATTTAGTAGATCCTCCTTTTGCAAAAATAACAGCCTCTAGTCGCTTCCTGTAGCTTTTAATGAGTTCCTGGATCCTGGATGAAGGTATTTTTGACCATTCCTCTTTACAAAACAATTCCAGTTCAGTTAAGTTTGATGGTCGCCAAGCATGGACAGCCCTCTTCAAATGATCCCACAGATGTTCAATGATATTCAGGTCTGGGGACTGGGATGGCCATTCCAGAACAGTGTAATTGTTCCTCTGCATGAATGCCTGAGTAGATTTGGAGCGGTGTTTTGGATCATTGTCTTGCTGAAAGATCAATCCCCTGCGCAACTTCAACTTTGTCACTGATTCATGAACATTATTGTCAAGAATCTGCTGATACTGAGAGGAATCCATGCGTCCCTCAACTTTAACAAGATTCCCGGTGTGGCGTTGGCCACACAGCCCCAAAGCATGATGGAACCTCCACCAATTTTTACTGTGGGTAGCAAGTGTTTTTCTTGGAATGCTGTGTTTTTTGGCTGCCATGCATAACGCCTTTTTGTATGACCAAACAACTCAATGTTGGTTTCCTCAGTCCACAGGACCTTCTTCCAAAAAGAAATTGGCTTCTCCAAATGTGCTTTTGCATACCTCAGCCGACTCTGTTTGTGGCGTGCTTGCAGAAACGGCTTCTTTCGCATCACTCTCCTATACAGCTTCTCCTTGTGCAAAGTGCGTTGTATAGTTGACCGATGCACAGTGACACCATCTGCAGCAAGTTGATGCTGCAGCTCTCTGGAGGTGGTCTGAGGATTGTCCTTGACTGATCTCACCATTCTTCTTCTCTGCCTTTCTGATGTTTTTCTTGGCCTGCCACCTCTGGCCTTACCAAGAACTGTACCTGTGTTCTTCCATTTCCTTACTATGTTCCTCACAGTGGAAATTGACAGGTTAAATCTCTGAGACAGCTTTTTGTATGCTTCCCCTGAACAACTATCTATATATATAATTGTCTAAGGGTTTTTCTGTCTGTCTGTCTGTCCTGGAGATCCCGCGTCTCTGATTGGTCGAGGCCGCCAGGCCTCGACCAATCAGCGACAGGCACAGCATGGCGACGATGATGTCATAAAGGTTGCCTCGACCAATCAGCGACGGGCACAGTCTGCCGCAAATTCGCCTCGACCAATCAGCGACGGGCACAGTATCGACGTAGATGTCATAATGGTTGCCATGGCGACGATGATGTCATAAAGGTTGCCTCGACCAATCAGCGACGGGCACAGTCTGCCGCGAATTCTGGAATCATCATTGTCCATATACTACGGGGACATGCATATTCTAGAATACCCGATGCGTTAGAATCGGGCCACAGTCTAGTGTTGAATAATCTTTGTTTTCAGATCATTTGACAGTTGTTTTGAGGAGCCCATGATGCCACTCGTCAGAGGAGATTCAAACAGGAGAACAACTTGCAAGTGGCCACTTGAAGTAGCTTTTCTCATGATTGCATACACCTAGCTATGAAGTTCAAAGCTCAATGAGGTTACAAAACCAAAAAAAGTGCTTTAGTAAGTCAGTAAAAAGTAGGTAGGAGTATTTAAAACAAGAACATGATAAGGGTGCCCATACTTATGCACCTGTCAAATTTTGTTTGAATGCAGATTGCACATTTTCTGTTAGTACAATAAACCTCATTTCAAGGCAGAAACATTACTGTGTCCAACAGTTATTAGATATATGAAACTGAAATAGCTGTTGCAAAAAAAACAATTTTTAGAAAACATTAAGCTTAAGATTAATAGGGGTGCCCAAACTTTTTCAAATAACTGTATATATGTATATATATATATATATATATATATATATATATATATATATATATACAGTTAGGTCCATATATATTTGGACAGAGACAACATTTTTCTCATTTTGGTTATAGACATTACCACAATGAATTTTAAACAAAACAATTCAGATGCAGTTGAAGTTCAGACTTTCAGCTTTCATTTGAGGGTATCCACATTAAAATTGGATGAAGGGTTTAGGAGTTTCAGCTCCTTAACATGTGCCACCCTGTTTTTAAAGGGACCAAAAGTAATTGGACAGATTCAATAATTTTAAATAAAATGTTCATTTCTAGTACTTGGTTGAAAACCCTTTGTTGGCAATGACTGCCTGAAGTCTTGAACTCATGGACATCACCAGACGCTGTGTTTCCTCCTTTTTGATGCTCTGCCAGGCCTTCACTGTGGTGGTTTTCAGTTGCTGTTTGTTTGTGGGCCTTTCTGTCTGAAGTTTAGTCTTGAACAAGTGAAATGCATGCTCAATTGGGTTGAGATCAGGTGACTGACTTGGCCATTCAAGAATATTCCACTTCTTTGCTTTAATAGACTCCTGGGTTGCTTTGGCTTCATGTTTTGGGTCATTGTCCATCTGTAGTATGAAACGACGACCAATCAGTTTTGCTGCATTTGGCTGGATCTGAGCACACAGTATGGCTCTGAATACCTCAGAATTCATTCGACTGCTTCTGTCCTGTGTCACATCATCAATAAACACTAGTGACCCAGTGCCACTGGCAGCCATGCATGCCCAAGCCATCACACTGCCTCCGCCGTGTTTTACAGATGATGTGGTATGCTTTGGATCATGAGCTGTACCAAGCCTTCGCCATACTTTTCTCTTTCCATCATTCTGGTAGAGGTTGATCTTGGTTTCATCTGTCCAAAGAATGTTCTTCCTGAACTGTGCTGGCTTTTTTAGATGTTTTTTAGCAAAGTCCAGTCTAGCCTTTTTATTCTTGACACTTATGAGTGGCTTGCACCGTGCAGTGAACCCTCTGTATTTACTTTCATGCAGTCTTCTCTTTATGATAGATTTGGATATTGATACGCCGACCTCCGGGAGAGTGTTGGTCACTTGGTTGGCTGTTATGAAGGGGTTTCTCTTCACCATGGAGATTATTCTGCGATCACCCACCACTGTTGTCTTCCGTGGGCGCCCAGGTCTTTTTGCATTGATGAGATCACCAGTGCTTTCTTTCCTTCTCAGGATGTACCAAACTGTACATTTTGCCACTCCTAATATTGTAGCAATTTCTCGGATGGGTTTTTTCTCTGTTTTCACAGCTTAAGATTGGCTTGTTTCACCTTCATGGAGAGCACTTTTGACCGCATGTTTACTTCATAGGAAAACCTTCCAAAAGCAAGCACCCCACCTCAAATCAACTCCAGGCCTTTTATCTGCTTAGTTGAGAATGACATAATGAAGGGATTGCCCACACCTGTCCATGAAATAGCCTTGGAGTCAATTGTCCAATTACTTTTGGTCCCTTTAAAAAACAGGGTGGCACAGGTTAAGGAGCTGAAACTCCTAAACTCTTCATCCAATTTTAATATGGATACCCTCAAATGAAAGCTGAAAGTCTGAACTTCAACTGCATCTGAATTGTTTTGTTTAAAATTAAATTGTGGTAATGTCTATAACCAAAATGAGAAAAATGTTGTCTCTGTCCAAATATATATGGACCTAACTGTATATATATAATAGTAAATAAAACATATTTGTAAATTTGTCCATGAATGGGAAGATTCCCCCATAATACATTTATCATTTCAATAGGTTTCCATTCATTTTGGGGTACTATTTCTAAAGGGCACTATTGCAGAAATGTTTATGTGATAGGAATCTATATACGGCATATATATATACGATCTACAGTATATGAAATATTATTTCCACTTTTTCAAATAATCTTCACATGTATGATGTATTTGTTAGCTGATTAACCCCTTGTAGACCAAGTCGTTATTGGCCTTAGGTCCTAGAAAATGTTTTCATTTTTACATCTCCACATTCCATCAGCCATTACCCGTTTGGGCACGTATAAAGCAATGGCTTTTGTTATTGCATATTTATGGCATTCTTAAAGGGATTCTGTCACCAGGTTTTAGGCAACTAATCTGAGAGCAGCATAATGTAGAGACCCTGATTCTCACTATGTGTCACTTTACAGGGCTGATACTGTAGTTTTTATAAAAGTTTTATCAGCAGGAGATTATCACTAGAAGACAAATAAACCTTATGCCTTGATCCGTGAGCTTTTGATAACCCTACCTCCACCACTGATTAGTAGCTGTCTTCCTATGCACAGTCTACACAGAAATCGGCCAATCAGTTGTGTGGGTGGGGTTATACACAGCTCAGCATTCAAAGGCCTGGTATATTTGTAGTTGTGATTTTATAAAAATTGCAGCAAGCAGCCCAGTAAGTGGTATATTGCTGCAATCAGAGTTTGTGTCTCCACATTAAGCCACACAGTCTAATGTGTATGGGTAGGAAAAGAAATTATCACATTATTACTAACCCAAGCAACAGTCACTGATACACCCACCATACTCCTTCTCATACAGCATATGTCAGTGAGACACATATATATATATATATATATACATGTTTAATACAGCTCTAGATAGCAGAAAAGCCGGTAAATCAATTGCCGGCTTTTTCTATCACCTTCACAAACCCGACATGATATGAGACATGGTTTACATACAGTAAACCATCTCATAACTAGTGTTGAGCATTCCGATGCTGCAAGTATCGGGTATCGGCCGATACTTGCTGTATCGGAATTCCGATACCGGGATTCCGATACTCTTGTGGTATCGGGTATCGGGTATCGGAACAACATTAATGTTAAAATGTGTAAAATAGAGAATTAAAATAAAAAATATCGCTATACTCACCTGTCCGACGCAGCCGGGACCTCAGCGCAGGAACCGGCAGCGTTGTTTGTTTAAAATTCCCGCTTTTACATGGTTACGCGAAGTCCCGGCTTGTGATTGGTCAGGGCGGCCATGTTGCCGGGCCGCGGACCAATCACAGCAAGCCGTGACGAAAATACGTCACGGCTTGCTGTGATTGGTCCGCGTCCCGGCAACATGGCCGCCATTAACCAATCACAAGCCGTGACGTCACGGGAGGCTGGAAACGCGCTCATTTTAAAAAGGGCGCGTGTCCAGCCTCCCGTGACGTCACGGCTTGTGATTGGTTGCGTCGCGGTCAACCAATCACAAGCCGGGAGGCTGGACACGCGCCCATTTCAAAATGAGCGCGTCCAGCCTCCCGGCTTGTGATTGGTTGATCGCGGCGCAACCAATCACAAGCCGTGACGTCACGGGAGGCTGGACACGCGCCCATTTCAAAATGAGCGCGTCCAGCCTCCCGGCTTGTGATTGGTTGATCGCGGCGCAACCAATCACAAGCCGTGACGTCACGGGAGGCTGGACACGCGCCCATTTTAAAATGAGCGCGTGTCCAGCCTCCCGTGACGTCACGGCTTGTGATTGGTCAGGGCGGCCATATTGCCGGGACGCGGACCAATCACAGCAAGCCGTGACGTAATTTCGTCACGGCTTGCTGTGATTGGTCCGCGTCCCGGCAACATGGCCGACCTGACCAATCACAAGCCGGGAATTCACGTAACCAAGTAATAGCGTGAATTTTAAACAAACAACGCTGCTGGTTCCCTCGCTGAAGTCCCGGCTGCGTCGGACAGGTGAGTATAGCGATATTTTTTATTTTAATTCTTTCTTTTACACATTTATATGGTTCCCAGGGCCTGAAGGAGAGTTTCCTCTCCTTCAGACCCTGGGAACCATCAGGAATACCGTCCGATACTTGAGTCCCATTGACTTGTATTGGTATCGGGTATCGGTATCGGATTGGATTCCGATACTGTGACGGTATCGGCCGATACTTTCCGATACCGATACTTTCCGATATCGGAAAGTATCGCTCAACACTACTCATAACCCTTCTTTTATTACATATTCCTCTTTAATAATGTAACAAGTGTCTCTGTGTAAAATTTGGGGTCTCTGTTGTGAACTCTATTTTTGGGCTCCCTCTAGTGGTCACAAGCGGTACTGTATAGTTTTGTCTTTCTGCAGGTTGGCAGCATCAGCTGGTTCGTTATCCTTGGTTGGTTTCCTATTTAGCTCACCTGGATACTCAGTTCCTTGCCTGCTATCAATGTATTCAGTGCTCTTCAGATTCCTTGTGACTACCTTGCACCCAGTATCTCCAAGACAAGCTAAGTTTTTGTTTGTTCATTTTTTGATTATCAGCATTCATCATGTTTCTTGTCCAGCTTGCTAAAATGTGATTTCCTCGCTTGCTGGTTGCTCTAGGGGACTGAGTTTCTCCCCCCACACCGTTAGTTGGTGCGGGGATTTTGGAAATCTCAGTGTGGATATTTTGTAAGGGTTTTTTACTGACTGCACAGACCCCTTTACTATTTTCTGCTATCTAGTATTAGTGGGCCTCATTTGCTGAATCTGCTTTCACCCCTGTGTATGTGCCTTCCTCTTACCTCACCGTTATTATTTGTTGGGGGCTTCTATATCTTTGGGGATTATTTCTCTGGAGGCAAGTGAGGTCTTTCGCTCTCTCTAGGGGTAGTTAGTTCCTCAGGCTGGCTCGAGACATCTAGGATTTTAGGCACGTTCACCGGCTACTTCTAGTGTGTTTGGATAGGTTCAGATTTGTGGTCAGTCCAGTTTGCCACCTCCCTAGAGCTTGTCCTATGTTTGTTACTTAGCGGGAGTAATTTGTGATCCTCAACCACTAAGGATCATAACAGTATAGCAGGCCAAAAAGTGTTTTATGCATCGCAGAAGTGGGATAAAAAGAAGACCTGAGTACATTTTTTTTTCTCCTCCCGCTTTTCCTTTGCTGCAGTCTGTTTAGCTTCTTTCATCCCCTTGAACTCTGGGTGGTTTTGAGCTCAGCTGCAGACATGAATGTTCAGACTCTGACTTCTAGTGTGGATCATCTTACTGCACGGGTGCAAAGTATTCAGGATTTTGTTATTCATAGCCCTATGTCAGAACCAAAGATACCCATTCCGGAGTTGTTTTCTGGAGATAGATCTAGGTTTCTAAATTTTAAGAATAATTGTAAGTTATTTCTATCTCTGAGACCTCGTTCCTCTGGTGATTCCGCTCAGCAAGTTAAAAATGTTATCTCCTTGTTGCGTGGCGACCCTCAGGATTGGGCTTTCTCTCTGGCGCCAGGAGATCCTGCATTGCTTAATGTAGATGCATTTTTTCTGGCTCTTGGACTGCTTTATGAGGAGCCTAATCTTGAGAATCAGGCAGAAAAAGCGTTGCCGGCTATCTCTCAAGGTCAGGATGAAGCAGAGGTGTATTGTCAAAAATTTCGGAAATGGTCGGTGCTTACTCAATGGAATGAGTGTGCCCTGGCTGCAAATTTCAGAGAAGGTCTTTCTGAGGCCGTTAAGAATGTTATGGTGGGGTTTCCCACCCCTACAAGTCTGAGTGATTCTATGGCTTTAGCCATTCAGGTTGATCGGCGTTTGCGGGAGCGCAAATCTGCTCATCCTTTGGCGGTATTTTCTGAACAGAGACCTGAGTCTATGCAATGTGACCGTACTCTGACCAGAATTGAGCGACAAAGTCATAGACATCAAAATGGGTTGTGCTTTTACTGTGGTGATTCTACTCATGTTATCTCAGCATGCTCTAAACGCTTAAAAAAATTCGCTAAACCTGTCACCATTGGTACTATACAGCCTAAATTTATTTTGTCTGTTACTTTGATTTGTTCTTTGTCGTCCTACCCGTTAATGGCTTTTGTGGATTCGGGTGCTGCCCTGAATCTGATGGATTTGTCGTTTGCCAGGCGCTGTGGTTTTGTCCTGGAGCCTTTGGAATTTCCTATTCCTCTGAGGGTAACTGATGCTACGCCATTGGCTGAGAATAAGCCTCAGTATTGGATGCAAATGACCATGTGCATGACTCCCGTACATCAGGAGGTGATTCGCTTTCTTGTTTTGTATAATTTGCATGATGTTGTCGTTTTGGGTCTGCCATGGCTGCAGGCTCATAATCCAGTTTTAGATTGGAAAGCTATGTCTGTGTCAAGTTGGGGTTGTCAGGGAATTCATGGCGATACTCCGTTGGTGTCTATTGCTTCTTCCACTCCTTCTGAGGTCCCTGAGTTTTTGTCTGACTACCAGGATGTATTTGATGAGCCCAGGTCCAGTGCCCTGCCCCCTCATAGGGATTGTGACTGTGCTATAAATTTAATTCCTGGTAGTAAATTTCCTAAGGGACGACTTTTTAATTTGTCTATACCAGAGCATGCCGCGATGCGGAATTATATAAAGGAGTCTTTGGAGAAGGGACATATTCTCCCATCCTCTTCCCCTCTTGGTGCAGGATTTTTTTTTGTGGCCAAGAAGGACGGTTCTTTGAGACCTTGTATAGATTATCGTCTTCTGAATAAAATCACAGTCAAATTTCAGTATCCTTTGCCACTATTGTCTGATTTGTTTGCTCGGATTAAGGGTGCCAGTTGGTTCACCAAGATAGATCTCCGTGGTGCGTATAACCTTGTGCGCATTAAGCTGGGAGATGAATGGAAAACAGCATTTAATACGCCCGAAGGCCATTTTGAGTACTTGGTGATGCCTTTTGGACTTTCTAATGCTCCTTCTGTGTTTCAGTCCTTCATGCATGACATCTTCCGGGAATATCTGGATAAATTTATGATTGTTTATCTGGATGACATTTTGGTCTTTTCTGATGATTAGGAGTCCCATGTGAAGCAGGTCAGGATGGTGTTTCAGGTCTTGCGTGCTAATGCTTTATTTGTGAAGGGCTCAAAATGTCTCTTCGGAGTACAGAAGGTCTCCTTTTTGGGTTTTATTTTTTCTCCTTCTACTGTGGAGATGGACCCAGTCAAGGTCCAGGCTATTCATGACTGGACTCAGCCCACGTCTGTTAAGAGTCTTCAGAAGTTCTAGGGTTTTGCTAATTTTTACCGTCGTTTCATCGCTAATTTTTCTAGCGTGGTTAAACCTTTGAAGGATTTGACCAAGAAGGGTTCTGATGTGACTAATTGGTCTCCTGCGGCCGTGGAGGCCTTTCGGGAGCTGAAGCACCGGTTTTCTTCAGCTCCACTCTTATGTCAGCCAGATGTCTCTCTCCCCTTCCAGGTCGAGGTTGATGCTTCTGAGATTGGAGCAGGGGCTGTTTTGTCGCAGATAAGCTCTGATGGCTCTGTGATGAAGCCATGTGCTTTCTTTTCAAGAAAGTTTTCGCCTGCCGAGCGGAGTTATGATGTTGGTAATCGGGAGTTGTTGGCTATGAAGTGGGCATTTGAGGAGTGGCGACATTGGCTCGAAGGAGCTAAACATCGTGTGGTGGTCTTGACTGATCACAAAAATCTGATTTATCTTGAATCTGCCAAGCGCCTGAATCCTAGACAGGCTCGTTGTTTTTCTCCCGTTTCAACTTCGTGGTCTCATACCTGCCTGGTTCGAAGAACGTGAAAGCTGATGCACTTTCTAGGAGTTTTGTGCCTGACTCTCCGGGAGTTTCTGAGCCGGCTGGTATTCTCAGAGAGGGAGTGATTTTGTCTGCCATTTACCCAGATTTGCGACGAGTGCTGCAGAAATTTCAGGCGGATAGACCTGACCGTTGTCCACCAGAGAGACTGTTTGTCCCGGATAGATGGACCAGCAGAGTTATTTCCGAGGTCCATTCTTTGGTGTTGGCGGGTCATCCTGGGATTTTTGGTACCAGAGATTTGGTGGCTAGGTCCTTCTGGTGGCCTTCGTTGTCACGGGATGTGCGTTCCTTTGTGCAGTCTTGTGGGATTTTTGCTCGGGCTAAGCCTTGCTGTTCTCGTGCCAGCGGTTTGCTTTTGCCTTTGCCTGTTCCGAAGAGGCCTTGGACGCACATTTCCATGGATTTTATTTCGGATCTTCCAGTATCTCAGAAAATGTCTGTCATCTGGGTGGTGTGTGATCGTTTTTCCAAGATGGTCCATTTGGTGCCCTTGCCTAAGTTGCCTTCTTCCTCCGATTTGGTTCCTCTATTTTTTCAGAATGTGGTTCGCTTGCACGGCATTCCTGAAAATATTGTGTCTGATAGAGGATCCCAGTTTGTGTCCAGGTTTTGGCGGACTTTTTGTGCTAAGATGGGCATTGATTTGTCTTTTTCGTCGGCCTTCCATCCTCAGACTAATGGCCAAACTGAGCGGACTAATCAGACGTTGGAAACTTATTTGAAATGTTTTGTTTCTGCTGATCAGGATGATTGGGTGACTTTTTTGCCATTGGCCGAGTTTGCCCTTAATAATCGGGCTAGTTCTGCTACTTTGGTTTCGCCTTTTTTCTGCAATTCTGGTTTCCATCCTCGTTTTTCCTCGGGTCAGGTTGAGCCTTCTGACTGTCCTGGGGTGGATTCTGTGGTGGATAGGTTGCAGCAGATTTGGAACCATGTGGTGGACAATTTGAGGTTGTCACAGGAGAAGGCTCAGCGATTTGCCAACCGCCGCCGCGGTGTGGGTCCCCGACTTCGTGTTGGGGATTTGGTGTGGCTGTCTTCTCGGTATGTTCCTATGAAGGTCTCCTCTCCTAAATTCAAGCCTCGCTTCATCGGTCCTTATAAGATCTTGGAAATCCTTAACCCAGTGTCTTTTCGTTTGGATCTCCCAGCATCGTTTGCCATTCATAATGTGTTCCATAGGTCTTTGTTGCGGGGGTATGTGGTACCTGTGGTTCCTTCTGTTGAGCCTCCTGCTCCGGTGCTGGTCGAGGGCGAATTGCAGTACGTGGTGGAGAAGATCTTGGATTCTCGTATCTCTAGACGGAGGCTTCAGTATTTGGTTAAGTGGAAGGGCTATGGTCAGGAAGATAATTCCTGGGTTGTCGCCTCTGATGTTCATGCGGCCGATTTGGTTCGTGCCTTCCACGCGGCTCATCCTGATCGCCCTGGGGGTCTTGATGAGGGTTCGGTGACCCCTCCTCAAGGGGGGGGTACTGTTGTGAACTCTATTTTTGGGCTCCCTCTAGTGGTCACAAGTGGTACTGTGTAGTGTTGTCTTTCTGCAGGTTGGCAGCATCAGCTGGTTCGTTATCCTTGGCTGGTTTCCTATTTAGCTCACCTGGATACTCAGTTCCTTGCCTGCTATCAATGTATTTAGTGCTCTTCAGATTCCTTGTGACTACCTTGCTCCCAGTATCTCCAAGACAAGCTAAGTTTTTGTTTGTTCATTTTTTGATTATCAGCATTCATCATGTTTCTTGTCCAGCTTGCTTATATGTGATTTCCTCGCTTGCTGGTTGCTCTAGGGGACTGAGTTTCTCCCCCCACACCGTTAGTTGGTGTGGGGATTTTGGAAATCTCAGTGTGGATATTTTGTAAGGGTTTTTTACTGACCGCACAGACCCCTTTTCTATTTTCTGCTATCTAGTATTAGTGGGCCTCATTTGCTGAATCTGCTTTCACCCCTGTGTATGTGCCTTCCTCTTACCTCACCGTTATTATTTGTTGGGGGCTTCTGTATCTTTGGGGATTATTTCTCTGGAGGCAAGTGAGGTCTTTCTCTCTCTCTAGGGGTAGTTAGTTCCTCAGGCTGGCTCGAGACGTCTAGGATTTTAGGCACGTTCACCGGCTACTTCTAGTGTGTTTGGATAGGTTCAGATTTGCGGTCAGTCCAGTTTGCCACCTCCCTAGAGCTTGTCCTATGTTTGTTACTTAGCTGAAGTAATTTGTGATCCTCAACCACTAAGGATCATAACAGGTCTCTAGCTATTTAATTAAAGGGTTAAATTCCGGAAAAAATTGGCGTGGGCTCCCGTGCAATTTTCTCCGCCAGAGTGGTAAAGCCAGTGACTGAGGGCAGATATTAATAGCCTAGAGATGGACCATGGTTATAGGACCCCCCCTGGCTAAAAACATCTGCCCCCAGCCACCCCAGAAAAGGCACATCTGGAAGATGTGCCTATTCTGGCACTTAGCCACTCCCCTGTAGCGGTGGGATATGGGGTAATGAAGGGTTAATGTCACCTTGCTATTGTAAGGTGACATTAAGCCAGGTTAATAATGGAAAGGCGTCAATTATGACACCTATCCATTATTAATCCAATAGTATGAAATGGTTAATAAAACACACACACATTATTAGAAAGTATTTTAATGAAATAAAGATACATGGTGTTTTAATATTTTATTATACTCTTAATCCACCTGAAGACCCTTGTCACCTGAAATAAAGTTAAACAAAACAAACAACAATATTCCATACCTTCTGTCGTTCAGTCTTGTCTCACGCTGTAAATCCATCTGAAGCGGTTAAATCATTTTACACCCAGGAGCTCTGCTAATGCAGCTGTGCTCCTGCCTGTAAAACTTGGTGAATGAATGGAATGCAGGGGAATGTACTGCAGTTACCTCGAGAAGCGGTGATGCGCCCTCTGCTGGATGAACTCATATGAACTTGAGGCTGGGAACTTTTCTGAATATTTTCCCACGCTCGAGTTCATATGAGTTCATCCAGCAGGGGGCGCATCACTGCGACTCGTAATTGTATTTTGGCCAGTCTGACACCTAAAGAAGTTTTGAAATGTCACTTTTCCACAGCCAGTGGAAAGTCATGCGTGGTTAAATGAGAGTATATGATAGTATTATTGGACGCGCAATACTTTGCTTGTGCTCGGATTTTTAAGTAAATCAACAGAGAGGTTTTCCCAAAACATATGGGAGAACTAACCACAGATCTTCTGTGGACGGTGTTGGACTGGGGTACCAAGGGCCCACCAGTAATTGACTTTGGGGGGCCCACTTTTCACCGGGATATAAATATTACACTACCATGATTCACAAATGTACCTATATCTCTATATAATAGTAAACTGGGTACTTTAGTTAATGAATGGTGAGATGCTGTCTTTTTTTCTGTACAGAGTGAATGAAGTGAATTATGCCAAGTACTGCCTATATAGTGGGGTTGGGAGCCCAGATCTGCACAGGGGCCCACCGGGGGATTCCCCTGTTACCCTGTGGGCCAGTCCGAGCCTGTCTGTGGAACTAGGCTAAGCACACGAAGTGACCAAGGCAACTGCCAAGAACAAGTGCCCCTTTTTGGGGGGTGAGAATTAGGTCCTGGATATTGGAACCAACCAGTATTAATGATCAGGCAACTCTTAGCCATGAGCCGATATCAATTAGAACCCCATTTCACCAATAATTTTGCCAGTCTTAGATCTAAAGATGATTTGCAATTTCACGTTTCCGCAGCCAGGAAAGAGTCGTGCGACACGAAATGAGGATCTTTGATAGTGTTAATGAAAGAGCAATACTTTGTTTGTGCTCGGATTTGAGGTGTTCTGCGGAAATGTCCGGTCCTTGCATCAACTTCTTTACACTCTACCTTTTCTAAATGGAAATACAAGATATTTGAAGCCAAAAGTAAATATTTGGTAAAAGAAATTAGATATGTTATGGGGGAAAATCTGATGCTCCAAAATTAAATATAGGTTATAATGCAGTGACATCTAGTAAAATGCATTTCTAGAATACCAATACCAAAATCTAATAGAATTTGTGATAGGAATTTTAATTGAACATTACCAAAAGCAGAATAGACCAGAGCAGAACATCAAAGGTGTCTAAACCTTCTATATATTCCACAGTGCATGGCAGAACTCCAATATTACAGGTCTATTGTATTCAGATATGAAAGCATGCAGTAGGAAGTGTAATCCCTTGATGATATTTAGGTATTTCTGTCCTTAGAGTGAATTTCCAAAACTTTCAACACTATTTTGTCACTTGCCACAAATGTGTCTTCTACCTGATGTAAATACTGCCATTCTCCTAAATCTGGAGTTGGTTTTCTCTTGTTCCTGCGCCTCTCCCTTCCTGAGATATAGCCCTCTTTTTCCTAAATATAAATATTGACTTGTTAACCAAGAGGGGCGAGGTCATTAACAAAATGCCCATGAACAAAATGTGAGGACCATACCTACTAAGAAAAAAGATTAGGTTTACATGCAAAGAGGAGGAGGTCGTATCTCAGGAATGGAGAGGCGCAGGAAGAAAAGGAAAACAATGCCAGATTTAGTAGAACAGCGACAGTTACACCAGGTAAAAAGTTATATGTTTATAGCAAGTGACAGGTCCTCTTTAAAGAGTGATGATCCCATTAATATGCTATATTTTTTTTATTTATTTGTGACAGTTTATTTGTAAGCAGATAGATGGGAGTCTGGGTTCTGAAAACCTTATTGATAGCTAAAAAAGAATCCAAAGATGTTTGCAGGTTAGGAGACAGGAGCTCACAACTACTGTGCTAAGGGCTGGCCAGAGTTGGAGTAGTGATATTACAACAACTAGGGGCAGCACCGGCAGGTAGCGCTATCAGGATATAGCCAGGAATTGTAGGTTAAGCGGGAATTGTAAATACAGATACCACTGATGCATATCAGAATAGAGCCTCACACAGGGATATACCCTAAAGATGGACATAGGTTACAGGGACAGAACTCCACTATTCAATATATCCTACAACAAACTGGAGTATAAACAACCCATCGGTATAAAATAGGTAATAAATTTTATTATAAATAGAACAGTACAAATAGGTACACAATACAAAGACAAAGTATACGCAGAGCTAATGTACATAGGACGTAAAACACTGAAAGTCACACCATGGGTATGTAAGGCTGACAGAAAAACATATCAGCTCCAGATACATATCAGGAGTGATTTGGTATATCATACAAAGTGCATAGTGCTTAATAGAGCAGTGCTCGTGTATAGTATAACTGCTCACCTAACCAAAACTGAGCTGAAGACTCTCTACCCATGCCTGTCTTACCCATACATTGGTGCCAGTGTCCGTCCAACAGCCCCGACGCGCGTTTCGCGTTCGGCTTCCTCGGGGGAATTGTAGTCAGGAGATAGCCAGAGGTTGGTACACGGAGCCGCAGTATACTTAGGAGGATAAGCACGTAACGTAGTCAGGATATAGCCAGAGGTCGGTACACGGAGCAGCAGTATAGTTGGGAGGATAAGCAGGTAACGTAGTCAGGATATAGCCAGAGGTCGGTACACGGAGCAGCAGTATAGTTGGGAGGATAAGCAGGTAATGCAGTCAGGAAATAGCCAGAGGTTGGTACACAGAGCCGCAGTATACTTAGGAGGATAAGCAGGTAATGTAGTCAGGATATAGCCAGAGGACAGTACATGAAGCAGCAGTATAGTTGGGAAGATAAGCAGGTAATGTAGTCAGGAAATAGCCAGAGGTTGGTACACGGAGCAGCAATATAGTTGGGAGGATAAGCAGGTAACGTAGTCAGGAAATAGCCAGAGGTTGGTACACGGAGCCACAGTATACTTAGGAGGATAAGCACATAACGTAGTCAGGATATAGCCAGAGGTCGGTACATGAAGCAGCAGTATAGTTGGGAGGATAAGCAGGTAACGTAGTCAGTAGGGTTGAGCGAAACGGGTCGATCATTTTCAAAAGTCGCCGACTTTTGGGTAAGTCGGCGTCTCATGAAACCCGATCCGACCCCTGTGCTTGTCGGCCATGCGGTACGCGACTTTCGCGCCAAAGTCGCGTTTCAATGACGCGAAAAGCGCCATTTCTCAGCCAATGAAGGTGAACGCAGAGTGTGGGCAGCGTGATGACATAGATCCTGGTCCCCACCATCTTAGAGAAGGGCATTGCAGTGATTGGCTTGCTGTCTGCGGCGTCACAGGGGCTATAAAGGGGCGTTCCCGCCGACCGCCATCTTACTGCTGCTGATCTGAGCTTAGGGAGAGGTTGCTGCCGCTTCGTCAGAAGCAGGGAGAGCGTTAGGCAGGGTCCACTAACCACCAAACCGCTTGTGCTGCAGCGATTTCCACTGTCCAACACCACCTTCGGTGTGCAGGGACTGTGGAAGCTATTTTTTTTTTTTTTTCCCCTCAGCGCTGTAGCTCATTGGGCTGCCCTAGAAGGCTCCGTGATAGCTGTATTGCTGTGTGTACGCCACTGTGGAAACCAACTGCTTTTTTCAAAGCACATATCCTCTTGTTCCTTCCTTTCTGCACAGCTATCTTTTTTGTTTGTCCACACTTTTTATTTAATTTGTGCATCAGTCCACTCCTATTGCTGCCTGCCATACCTGGCTTACATTACTGCAGGGAGATAGTAATTGTAGGACAGTTTTTTTTTTTTTTTTTTTTTTTTTTTGTGGGAGATTAAGATTGGCATTTCTGCTACAGTGCCATCCCTGTGTGTGCCATCTCTCACTGAGTGGGCCATAGAAAGCCTATTTATTTTTTCCGTGATTTGTGTTCTAAAATCTACCTCAACACAAAAACACTACATCAATCAGTGGGAGAAAAATATTGGCCTCAGTCAGGGCTTGTGTGCCACTGCTGTGTGTGCTATCTCTCATTCAGTGGGCTATAGCAAGCCTATTTTTTTTTTTTTTTTTTAATATTATTTGGTTTCTAAAGTCTCCCTGAAAAAAAAAAAAAACCTAAAAAAACAGTGGGAGAGTAATATTGCCCTTTCAGCTTGTGTGCCAGTCTTGACTCCTGGGTGTGCCACCTCTCTCCCTCTCATTCAGTGGGCCATAGAAAGCCTATTTATTTTTTTTAAAAAATATTATTGGGTTTCTAAAGTCTCCCTGAAAAAACAAAAAATACATAAAAAAACAGTGGGAGAGTAATATTGCCCTTTCAGCTTGTGTGCCAGTCTTGACTCCTGGGTGTGCCACCTCTCTCCCTTTCATTCAGTGGGCCATAGAAAGCCTATTTATTTTTTCCGTGATTTGTGTTCTAAATTCTACCTCAACACAAAAACACTACATCAATCAGTGGGAGAAAAATATTGGCCTCAGTCAGGGCTTGTGTGCCACTGCTGTGTGTGCTATCTCTCATTCAGTGGGCTATAGCAAGCCTATTTTTTTTTTTTTTTTTTTTAATATTATTTGGTTTCTAAAGTCTCCCTGAAAAAAAAAAAAAAACCTAAAAAAACAGTGGGAGAGTAATATTGCCCTTTCAGCTTGTGTGCCAGTCTTGACTCCTGGGTGTGCCACCTCTCTCCCTTTCATTCAGTGGGCCATAGAAAGCCTATTTATTTTTTCCGTGATTTGTGTTCTAAATTCTACCTCAACACAAAAACACTACATCAATCAGTGGGAGAAAAATATTGGCCTCAGTCAGGGCTTGTGTGCCACTGCTGTGTGTGCTATCTCTCATTCAGTGGGCTATAGCAAGCCTATTTTTTTTTTTTTTTTTTTTTTTTTTTTAATATTATTTGGTTTCTAAAGTCTCCCTGAAAAAAAAAAAAAAACCTAAAAAAACAGTGGGAGAGTAATATTGCCCTTTCAGCTTGTGTGCCAGTCTTGACTCCTGGGTGTGCCACCTCTCTCCCTCTCATTCAGTGGGCCATAGAAAGCCTATTTATTTTTTTTTTTTAATATTATTTGGTTTCTAATTCTCCCTGAAAAAAAAAAAAAAACCTAAAAAAACAGTGGGAGAATAATATTGCCCTTTCAGCTTGTGTGCCAGTCTTGACTCCTGGGTGTGCCACCTCTCTCCCTCTCATTCAGCGGGCCATAGAAAGCCTATTTATTTTTTTTTAAAAATATTATTGGGTTTCTAAAGTCTCCCTGAAAAAACAAAAAATACATAAAAAAACAGTGGGAGAGTAATATTGCCCTTTCAGCTTGTGTGCCAGTCTTGACTCCTGGGTGTGCCACCTCTCTCCCTTTCATTCAGTGGGCCATAGAAAGCCTATTTATTTTTTTTTTTAAATATTATTGGGTTTCTAAAGTCTCCCTGAAAAAAAAAAAAAAACCTAAAAAAACAGTGGGAGAGTAATATTGCCCTTTCAGCTTGTGTGCCAGTCTTGACTCCTGGGTGTGCCACCTCTCTCCCTCTCATTCAGTGGGCCATAGAAAGCCTATTTATTTTTTTTTTAAAATATTATTGGGTTTCTAAAGTCTCCCTGAAAAAAAAAAAAAAAACCTAAAAAAACAGTGGGAGAGTAATATTGCCCTTTCAGCTTGTGTGCCAGTCTTGACTCCTGGGTGTGCCACCTCTCTCCCTCTCATTCAGTGGGCCATAGAAAGCCTATTTATTTTTTTTTTTCAATATTATTGGGTTTCTAAAGTCTCCCTGAAAAAACAAAAAATACATAAAAAAACAGTGGGAGAGTAATATTGCCCTTTCAGCTTGTGTGCCAGTCTTGACTCCTGGGTGTGCCACCTCTCTCCCTTTCATTCAGTGGGCCATAGAAAGCCTATTTATTTTTTCCGTGATTTGTGTTCTAAATTCTACCTCAACACAAAAACACTACATCAATCAGTGGGAGAAAAATATTGGCCTCAGTCAGGGCTTGTGTGCCACTGCTGTGTGTGCTATCTCTCATTCAGTGGGCTATAGCAAGCCTATTTTTTTTTTTTTTTTTTTTTTATATTATTTGGTTTCTAAAGTCTCCCTGAAAAAAAAAAAAAAACCTAAAAAAACAGTGGGAGAGTAATATTGCCCTTTCAGCTTGTGTGCCAGTCTTGACTCCTGGGTGTGCCACCTCTCTCCCTCTCATTCAGTGGGCCATAGAAAGCCTATTTATTTTTTTTTTTAAATATTATTGGGTTTCTAAAGTCTCCCTGAAAAAACAAAAAATACATAAAAAAACAGTGGGAGAGTAATATTGCCCTTTCAGCTTGTGTGCCAGTCTTGACTCCTGGGTGTGCCACCTCTCTCCCTTTCATTCAGTGGGCCATAGAAAGCCTATTTATTTTTTTTTTAAAATATTATTGGGTTTCTAAAGTCTCCCTGAAAAAAAAAAAAAAACCTAAAAAAACAGTGGGAGAGTAATATTGCCCTTTCAGCTTGTGTGCCAGTCTTGACTCCTGGGTGTGCCACCTCTCTCCCTCTCATTCAGTGGGCCATAGAAAGCCTATTTATTTTTTTTAAAAAATATTATTGGGTTTCTAAAGTCTCCCTGAAAAAACAAAAAATACATAAAAAAACAGTGGGAGAGTAATATTGCCCTCTCAGCTTGTGTGCCAGTCTTGACTCCTGGGTGTGCCACCTCTCTCTCTCTAATTGTGGGCCATAGAAAGCCTTTTTTTTTTTTTTTTTTAATATTATTTGGTTTCTAAAGTCTCCCTGAGAAAAAAAAAAAAATAAATTAGGTGGGAGATTAATATTGACATTAGTGCTTGAGTGACAGTCCTGCGTGTGTGTCATCTCTGTGATTTTGTGCCACAGAAAACAGAGTGTGTAACATTGTGCCTGATTTTCCTTGTGGTCTCACCAACCTGTTAAGGGATATTGAAATCATACTGAAGTTATAGCTCACCGTGTAAGTTGTTTGACAGCAACAAATAAAGTTACTTTGGTTAAGATTTTAAAACAATGAGGAAGTCTGGTGCAAGAGGTCGTCGTGGGCGTTCATTGTCAGCTGGTAATGATGGTAGTGGTAGAGGAGCATCAGGTGGTCGTGGGGATAAAAATATTCCACCTAAGTCTGGAGCTGTGGAGCCAGTTTCGTCGTCAGGCTACACAAGGCCTCGAACGCTCTCTTTTCTGGGAGTAGGAAAACCGCTTTTAAAGGCGGAGCAGCAACAGCAAGTTTTGGCTTACATTGCAGACTCAGCCTCTAGCTCTTTTGCCTCCTCTTCCGAAACTGGTAAATGTAAAAGCAGCGCGTCGCTTGTGGATGTTCACGGTCAGGGACAAGTCGCTTCCTTGTCCTCCTCAGCAAAAACTACAACAAGAGAGAAGGATGCAGCAGGCGACACAACGGGTCACTCCATGGAGCTCTTTACACATACCGTCCCTGGCTTAGAAAGTGAAACATTTAACAGGCCATGCCCATTACAAGTATATTCTGACATGGAGTGCACTGATGCACAGCCACAGCCAGAGTACTATGCTGCTCCTTTGACTCAGACCACCACATTGCCCTCTCAGGGTACAGATCCACAATCAGACCCTGATGAGACTATGTTGCCCCGCCACGAACGCTATACCACCGACCGACACAGTGACACAGACGAAGTTGCACACGAGCTCGAAGAGGAGGTAATAGATGACCCAGTTATTGACCCCGATTGGCAGCCATTGGGGGAACAGGGTGCAGGCGGCAGTAGTTCAGAAGCGGAGGTGGAGGAGGGGCCGCAGCAGGCATCAACATCGCAACAGGTTACATCTGCCGGGCCCGTATCTGGCCCAAAACGCGTGTCAAAGCCAAAACCTGTTGGAGCACAGCGTTGCCATCCGGTTAAAGCTCAGTCTGCAATCCCTGAAAAGGGATCCGAGTCTAGGAAGAGTGCAGTCTGGCATTTTTTTAAACAACATCCAACTGATCAGCGCAAAGTCATCTGTCAAAAATGTTCAACTAGCTTAAGCAGAGGTCAGAATCTGAAAAGTCTAAATACTAGTTGCATGCATAGACACTTAACCACCATGCATTTTCAAGCCTGGACTAACTACCAAACGTCCCTCAAGGTTGTAGCACCCTCGGCCAATGAAGCTAGTCAGCAACGCAACATCCCTTCCGTCACTGTAAGGCCACCATTTTCCGCACCACAGGCAGTATCTGTGCAGGTTTCTTTGCCAGCCAAAAGCAGTCAGGGTCAGGGAATCACCAGTTTTGTAGGAGGAAATATTGCATCTAGGGCACCGGCGGAAACAATACCGTCTCCAACCGTCTCTCAGTCTGCCATGTACACCGGCACACCCGAAAGTTCCACGATCTCCAGCTCTCCAGTCCAGCTCACCCTACATGAGACTCTGGTTAGAAAAAGGAAGTACTTATCCTCGCATCCGCGTACACAGGGTTTTAACGCCCACATAGCTAGACTAATCTCGTTAGAGATGATGCCCTACCGGTTAGTTGAAAGCGAAGCTTTCAAAGCCCTGATGGAGTACGCTGAACCACGATACGAGCTACCCAGTCGACACTTTTTTTCCAGAAAAGCCATCCCAGCCCTGCACCAGCATGTTAAACAGCGCATCGTCCATGCACTCAGGCAATCTGTGAGTACAAAGGTGCACCTGACTACAGATGCATGGACCAGTAGGCATGGCCAGGGACGTTATGTGTCCATCACGGCACACTGGGTGAATGTGGTGGATGCAGGGTCCACAGGCGACATCAATTTAGGGACAGTTGTGCCTAGCCCACGGTCTAGGAAACAGTTGGCTGTAGGCGTTCGCACCCCCTCCTCCTCCTCCTCCTCGTCCTCCTGCAGAAGCTACAGCTCTTCCACAGAACGCAGTCTGCCAACCACTCCATCGGCAGATGACACTGTTGCACACCAGTTGTCCCATTATGGGCCAGCTACTGCCAAGCGTCAGCAGGCTGTATTGGCTATGAAGTGCTTGGGCGACAATAGACACACCGCGGAAGTTCTGTCCGAGTTCTTGCAACAAGAAACGCAGTCGTGGCTGGGCACAGTAGATCTTGAGGCAGGCAAGGTAGTGAGTGATAACGGAAGGAATTTCATGGCTGCCATCTCCCTTTCCCAACTGAAACACATTCCTTGCCTGGCTCACACCTTAAACCTGGTGGTGCAGTGCTTATTGAAAACTTATCCTGGGTTCTCCGACCTGCTCCTCAAAGTGCGTGCACTTTGCTCACATATCCGACGTTCGCCTGTACACGCCAGCCGTATGCAGACCTATCAGCGGTCTTTGAACCTTCCCCAGCATCGCCTAATCATAGACGTTGCAACAAGGTGGAACTCAACACTGCACATGCTTCAGAGACTGTGCGAACAGAGGCGTGCTGTTATTTATTTGTGGGAGGATACACGGGCAGGCAGTAGGATGGCAGACATGGAGTTGTCAGGTGTGCAGTGGTCTAAGATACAAGACATGTGTCAAGTCCTTCAGTGCTTTGAGGAATGCACACGGCTGGTTAGTGCAGACAACGCCGTAATAAGCATGAGCATCCCCCTAATGCGTCTGCTGATGCAAAGTTTGACGCACATAAAGGAGCAGGCGTCTGCACCAGAGGAAGAGGAAAGCCTTGATGACAGTCAGCCATTGTCTGGTCAGGGCAGTGTACAGGACGAGGTAGCGGGCGAAGAGGAGGTGGAGGACGAGGAGGATGATGGGGATGAGTATATTTTTAATGCCGAACCTTTCCCGGGGGCACAGGAATTTGGTTGCGTGTCACGGCCGGGTTCTGGTTTTTTGAGGGACACAAGTGACGTAGATTTGCCTGCAACTGCCCCTCAACCAATCACAACCGGAGATTTGACAACTGGAACTTTGGCCCACATGGCGGATTATGCCTTACGTATCCTAAAAAGGGACACACGCATTACGAAAATGATGAACGATGACGATTACTGGTTGGCCTGCCTCCTTGATCCACGCTATAAAGGCAAATTGCAAAATATTATGCCACATGAGAACTTGGAACTAATATTAGCAACCAAACAATCAACTCTTGTTGACCGTTTGCTTCAGGCATTCCCAGCACACAGCGCACGTGATCGTTCTCACACGAGCTCCAGGGGGCAGCAGACTAGGAGTGTTAGGGGTGCACACATCAGAAGTGGCATTGGACAGAGGGGTTTTCTGACCAGGTTGTGGAGTGATTTTGCTATGACCGCAGACAGGACAGGTACTGCTGCATCAATTGAAAGTGACAGGAGACAACATTTGTCCAGTATGGTTACTAACTATTTTTCATCCCTTATCGATGTTCTCCCTCAACCGTCATTCCCATTTGATTACTGGGCCTCCAAATTAGACACCTGGCCAGAATTGGCAGAATATGCATTGCAGGAGCTTGCTTGCCCGGCAGCAAGTGTCCTATCAGAAAGAGTATTCAGTGCTGCAGGTTCAATATTAACCGAAAAAAGGACTCGTCTGGCTACCCAAAATGTTGACGATCTAACATTCATTAAAATGAACCACAACTGGATTTCGAAATCTTTTGCCCCACCTTGCCCGGCCGACACCTAGCTTTCCTATGAAAAGCTCTTGCCTGTGAATTACTTTTCTAATGTCTAATTTGCTGCAGCTGATTGTACAGCATACGACATGTTTACACCTCCCTAAATGGCAAAACTCCCCACACGGGGCCGTGGTATCGCGACTTGGCGCAAGCACCCGTGAGACTGCTGTTTGTCTGAAGAGGTGGGTGTGCTCGCTTTTGGTTGACGGCATTGCTACTGGGTCCCTCATAGTACAATGTAGTGTCTCTGGCGGTGGTGGTGCGCACCCAACGTCAGACACACCGTTGTAACATGAGGGGCCCTGGGGCGGTCCCGCCGGCCTCAAGAGAGTTCCCCCCTACCCCAGCTCAAAATGTGCTCTACCACGTGCAAAATTATGTCGCACAGCTCCACCAATCTTTAGTCTATTCGCTGACATCATTCAATGTCTGGCACTGACAATACAAATTTGTAGACATCTATGATGCAACTTAAAGTAGTCTGTGTCTGTGTCCTATATTGGCACCATTAAATAGTTACTGCCAAATTACTATGTCAGAAACTCAGTAGATGAGCCCACCCCTGTACCTAAGTATGCCACCTTTTTTTTTTGTTTTGGTTGTTTTGCGAGACATTAACATCTATTTATATTTTGGGAGTACTGGGACAGACACTCCTTGCACTACTCCTCCACTCACCACCAAGCTGCCTGTGTATCCATGTAACCGCTGTAAAACTGCCATGAGCCTATTGTTTGTTATTTTAGGCCTTTGATAGCCTGTCTGCGGCCCCTACTTGCAATACTCCTCCACTGACCACCAAGCTGCCTGCCCGTGTATCCATGTAACCGCTGTGAAACTGCCATGAGCCTATTGTTTGTTATTTTAGGCCTTTGATAGCCTGTCTGCGGTCCCTACTTTAAATACTCCTCCACTGACCAGACCACTGCTGCCCGTGTACCCCTGGAACCAATTATAAAGTGCCTACAGCCAGCCCATTTTTTTATGTTAGGCCTTTGAAGCCTGTCTGCGGTCCCTACTTGCAATACTCCTCCACTGACCACAATGCTGCCTGGAGTGCCTGCCTGTGTATCCATGTAACCGATGTAAAACTGCCATGACTGCCTACTGTTTGTTATTTTAGGCCTTTGATAGCCTGTCTGCAGCCCCTACTTGCAATACTCCTCCACTGACCACCAAGCTGCCTGCCCGTGTATCCATGTAACCGCTGTGAAACTGCCATGAGCCTATTGTTTGTTATGTTAGGCCTTTGATAGCCTGTCTGCGGTCCCTACTTTAAATACTCCTCCACTGACCAGACCACTGCTGCCCGTGTACCCCTGGAACCAATTATAAAGTGCCTACAGCCAGCCCATTTTCTTATGTTAGGCCTTTGAAGCCTGTCTGCGGTCCCTACTTTAAATACTCCTCCACTGACCACCAAGCTGCCTGCCCGTGTATCCATGTAACCGCTGTAAAACTGCCATGAGCCTATTGTTTGTTATTTTAGGCCTTTGATAGCCTGTCTGCGGCCCCTACTTGCAATACTCCTCCACTGACCACAATGCTGCCTGGAGTGCCTGCCTGTGTATCCATGTAACCGATGTAAAACTGCCATGACTGCCTACTGTTTGTTATTTTAGGCCTTTGATAGCCTGTCTGCAGCCCCTACTTGCAATACTCCTCCACTGACCACCAAGCTGCCTGCCCGTGTATCCATGTAACCGCTGTGAAACTGCCATGAGCCTATTGTTTGTTATGTTAGGCCTTTGATAGCCTGTCTGCGGTCCCTACTTTAAATACTCCTCCACTGACCAGACCACTGCTGCCCGTGTACCCCTGGAACCAATTATAAAGTGCCTACAGCCAGCCCATTTTCTTATGTTAGGCCTTTGAAGCCTGTCTGCGGTCCCTACTTTAAATACTCCTCCACTGACCACCAAGCTGCCTGCCCGTGTATCCATGTAACCGCTGTAAAACTGCCATGAGCCTATTGTTTGTTATTTTAGGCCTTTGATAGCCTGTCTGCGGCCCCTACTTGCAATACTCCTCCACTGACCACAATGCTGCCTGGAGTGCCTGCCTGTGTATCCATGTAACCGATGTAAAACTGCCATGACTGCCTACTGTTTGTTATTTTAGGCCTTTGATAGCCTGTCTGCAGCCCCTACTTGCAATACTCCTCCACTGACCACACCAATGCTGCCCGTGTACCCCTGGAACCTATTTAAAAGTTCATAGAGCCTAGTTATATATTTTATTTACTATTAATAAGGCCATGATGGACTACGCTGTACCACGCTACAAGCTAACCAGTCGACACTTCTTTTGCGAGAAAAGCCATCCCAACCCTCCACCAGCATGTAGAAGACCGCATTGTCCATGCACTCTGGCAATCTGTGAGTACAAAGGTGCACCTGACAACAGACGCATGGACCTGTAGGCATGGCCACGGAAGATTACGTGTCCATTACGGCGCAATGGGTTAATGTGGTGGATGCATGGTCCACAGGGGACAGCCTACTAAGTCTGTCTGCAGTCCCTAATTCAAATTGTCCTCCACTGTCTAAATCGGAACTTCCACCTTCTGGCTTTCGGCCTATAGTATCAGAAATTAAACTGCATTTGGCCTTCAACTTTGGTTAGGGCCTACTAACGGCTTCTGCCCCTCCCTGGTGTTGTCCTCAACTAAATAAAGCTGAGCTTCAACCTTCCGGCTCTCATTATGTGGTTTAAAAAAAAAAAATGGTGGTTAGGGCCTACTAACGGCTTCTGCCCCTCCCTGGTGTTGCCCTCAACTAAATAAAGCTGAGCTTCAACCTTCCGGCTCTCATTATGTGGTTTAAAAAAAAAAAATGGTGGTTAGGGCCTACTAACGGCTTCTGCCCCTCCCTGGTGTTGCCCTCAACTAAATAAAGCTGAGCTTCAACCTTCTGCTCCAAATTACCATTTTGAAAAATGCAATAGGCTTTTCAGGCCTACAAAAGGTGTCTGTCTGTGTGCCCCTCCCTGGTGTTGTCCTCAACTAAATAAAGCTGAGCTTCAACCTTCCGGCTCTCATTATGTGGTTTTAAAAAAAAAAATGGTGGTTAGGGCCTACTAACGGCTTCTGCCCCTCCCTGGTGTTGTCCTCAACTAAATAAAGCTGAGCTTCAACCTTCCGGCTCTCATTATGTGGTTTTAAAAAAAAAAATGGTGGTTAGGGCCTACTAACGGCTTCTGCCCCTCCCTGGTGTTGTCCTCAACTAAATAAAGCTGAGCTTCAACCTTCCGGCTCTCATTATGTGGTTTTAAAAAAAAAATGGTGGTTAGGGCCTACTAACGGCTTCTGCCCCTCCCTGGTGTTGCCCTCAACTAAATAAAGCTGAGCTTCAACCTTCTGCTCCAAATTACCATTTTGAAAAATGCAATAGGCTTTTCAGGCCTACTAAAGGTGTCTGTCTGTGTGCCCCTCCCTGGTGTTGTCCTCAACTAAATAAAGCTGAGCTTCAACCTTCCGGCTCTCATTATGTGGTTTAAAAAAAAAAAATGGTGGTTAGGGCCTACTAACGGCTTCTGCCCCTCCCTGGTGTTGTCCTCAACTAAATAAAGCTGAGCTTCAACCTTCCGGCTCTCATTATGTGGTTTTAAAAAAAAAAATGGTGGTTAGGGCCTACTAACGGCTTCTGCCCCTCCCTGGTGTTGCCCTCAACTAAATAAAGCTGAGCTTCAACCTTCTGCTCCAAATTACCATTTTGAAAAATGCAATAGGCTTTTCAGGCCTACTAAAGGTGTCTGTCTGTGTGCCCCTCCCTGGTGTTGTCCTCAACTAAATAAAGCTGAGCTTCAACCTTCCGGCTCTCATTATGTGGTTTAAAAAAAAAAAATGGTGGTTAGGGCCTACTAACGGCTTCTGCCCCTCCCTGGTGTTGCCCTCAAGTAAATAAAGCTGAGCTTCAACCTTCTGCTCCAAATTACCATTTTAAAAAATGCAATAGGCTTTTCCGGCCTACTAAAGGTGTCTGCCCCTCCCTGGTGTTGTCCTCAACTGAACAAAGCTGAGCTTCCACATTCTGGCTTTCGCCCTATACTATCAGATATTAAACTGCATTTGGCCTACTAGTGTGGTTAGGCCCTTGAAACAGTGTCTGCTGCTCTTGGGTTTGCTACTCCACTGAACAAAGCAATGCCGCCTGTTTAGTCCTGTTACCAATTTTGAACTGCATGTAGCCTACTTTATTCTTTGGCCCTATATCTGTTTCCTCCTCATCCTGCCCATTGCCCAGCCACTGCTAAATGAGTCTGCTGGTACATTGACCTAGACCACTACATTCCCCTTGTACTCTACACAGCCAGAATCTGTCCCTGCTGAAAGTAAGGTTCCCCTTCCCGCATGTTATACCACCTTACACAGGGACAAAGAGGAAGGTGCAGATGAAAGTGCAGGTTCCTTCATCAGGTGGGGGGGCATACTCGTTGGCGACGTCACTGGCACAGGGCCCCTCAGAGTACGCAAAAGTGTCGCTGCTGGTGGGAGGCGCCCCCGCCATGCAAACACACCGCCGTACTTTGAGGGGCCCTGTGCCAGTGGCAATGCGAACGAGTGGGCCCCCCCCCTGCTTGCTCAGGATCACAGCACTTGCAACTTTTAAATACTTACCTTTCCCTGCAACACCGCCGTGACGTAGTCCGCATTTCCTGGGCCCACGAAAAACTTGAGCCAGCCCTACTCCCCCCACAACTTTCACCCAATTCCCTATGCCCAACTATTATTATACAGTTAATTAAGATTGGCAAGCTTCAGAAACAAGAATGGATGTTTTTGGCATTAAAATGGGCACTGTAGGTGTTTTCCTGGCCTCCACTCACTGCCGACTATGCTTCCCCATTGACTTGCATTGGGTTTCGTGTTTCGGTCGATCCCCGACTTTTAGCGATAATCGGCCGACTGCACTCGACTCGACTCTGGACAAAATCGGGTTTCCCAAAACCCTACTCGATCTTAAAAAAATGAAAGTCGCTCAACCCTAGTAGTCAGGATATAGCCAGAGGTTGGTACACGGAGCCGCAGTATAATTGGGAGGATAAGCAGGTAACGTATCAGGTGAGAAGAAGCCAGACTAAAGGCTGGGATCTCAATAATCACGCAATGAAGGAAGTGCAGTGCCAGGTTTAAGTAGGGTTCTCAATTAGGAGATCACAGGGTGAGCCAATTGGAACTTGGGATGGATACATCAACTCAGGTTGGAGAGATCAGGAAAAACACAGGTACTAGTATCTGATTTAGCAAGGAACTGTCCGGTGAGCTGAATAGCTCAGAAGGAAGAGCTGCCGCCTAGTGCACAAGAGCTGCTGGGTTTGAATCCTGACATACTGCTTGAGAATGCAAAGAGCAAAGTACAGATGCATTTTTTCCTCCTAACTTGAGCGATCGGAGGAAATCTCAAGATACCGATCCGCTTGTAATTAAAAGGGTACATGTACGTAAAGAAAAAGCTATCAAAAGTTTTACTTTTTAAGGTCTGCAGATTAATTTATTAATGGAGTAATATGGCAGACAGCGTTTTGGTACAATGCGCCAAATCCCCTGCATAGCCATAGAATCAAATTATTAAAATGGTATCCACCTGCAGCCACCATTGAAGCTCCCAAGCCCTTGTTCCCTCTCCCCCCAATCAGACATAATTGTAAAGAATTTTAAGATTTAATTCTATTACTACACACAGGATTTAGAGTACTTCATCAGAAAAACATCATGCGACTGCTCTACCTTAGTCATTAACAAAATTTGTGGATTATTTAGATTTTTTTTAGATTTATAACAGTATTTTGGATATGATCCATCAAAATGTAGATACGTAGTATAAATAAAGGCATAATTTTTATTAGAAACATGGAAAAAAAAAGTTTAACAAGGTAAGTGAACCAGAGAAATGTAACACACATAAGCAGTCATTCAAAGTATGATGACAAGGCATTACTGTAGCTTCATATGCAATAACTCTGCTGTAAAATATTTATAATAAATTAAGTAAAGGAACAAACTGACTTTACATAATCAAAGCAGTTTTGTAGAATAGGATTTTTCAACATATCAATACATATTCAAAACAGCCATACACACGCGTTTCGCCCATTGCTTTGTCAAGGTGATGAAAATAGTTGTAATCAAATTGAATTTGTGCTGAATCTTTAGGAATTTGAATAAATGCAATTTGATTTGTGTAACTTATGGTACCTATAATGGTCTAAAGTTGATCATTCTCTGCCTCATCACAAAGTGTGCATGGCAATCCTGAATTTTGGCACACCTGTTTTATTTATCTAATTTGACATATGTTATGGCCACTCCAATACTTCTGCATGCATGCATCCTGCTGCCGGTATTTTTTGGGGGGCTTGCACCTAGAATGTTTTTATTTCTCCTTTTTTAGGAAGAATGGAACTATCTTAAAAAAAGGGCAGTAAAGAAAATAAAAATCATACAAAATTTAAAAGTCTGTCATAGATTTTTTTTTTACAAGGCAAATTGCCTTTCTGGGGGGTGCTTTCAATTCATGGAAAATCAATTTGTCAAAAATTGAATTTTCATGCCAAATTTGAACAAACCCGAGGAACTAAAATTTCAGTAATCAGTAGTGTTGAGCGATACCGTCCGATACTTGAAAGTATCGGTATCGGAAAGTATCGGCCGATACCGGCAAAGTATCGGATCCAATCCGATACCGATACCCGATACCAATACAAGTCAATGGGACTCAGGTATCGGACGGTATTCCTGATGGTTCCCAGGGTCTGAAGGAGAGGAAACTCTCCTTCAGGCCCTGGGAACCATATTAATGTGTAAAAGAAAGAATTAAAATAAAAAATATCGCTATACTCACCTGTCCGACGCAGCCGGGACCTCAGCGAGGGAACCGGCAGCGTTGTTTGTTTAAAATTCGCGCTTTTACTTGGTTACGTGAGGTCCCGGCTTGTGATTGGTCAGGGCGGCCATGTTGCCGGGACGCGGACCAATCACAGCAAGCCGTGACGAAATTACGTCACGGCTTGCTGTGATTGGTCCGAGTCCCGGCAACATGGCCGCCATTAACCAATCACAAGCCGTGACGTCACGGGAGGCTGGACATGCGCGTATTTTGAAAAGCGCGCGTGTCCAGCCTGCAGTGACGTCCCGGCTTATGATTGGTCACGGCGCCATGTTGCCGGGACGCGGACCAATCACAGCAAGCCGTGACGAAATTACGTCACGGCTTGCTGTGATTGGTCCGAGTCCCGGCAACATGGCCGCCATTAACCAATCACAAGCCGTGACGTCACGGGAGGCTGGACACGCGCGCTTTTCAAAATACGCGCATGTCCAGCCTCCCGTGACGTCCCGGCTTGTGATTGGTTAATGGCGGCCATGTTGCCGGGACGTCACTGGAGGCTGGACACGCGCGCTTTTCAAAATACGCGCATGTCCAGCCTCCCGTGACGTCACGGCTTGTGATTGGTTAATGGCGGCCATGTTGCCGGGACGCGGACCAATCACAGCAAGCCGTGACGTAATTTCATCACGGCTTGCTGTGATTGGTCCGCGTCCCGGCAACATGGCCGCCCTGACCAATCACAAGCCGGGACTTCACGTAACCAAGTAAAAGCGCAAAATTTAAACAAAGAACGCTGCCGGTTCCCTCGCTGAGGTCCCGGCTGCGTCGGACAGGTGAGTATAGCGATATTTTTTATTTTAATTCTCTTTTTTACACATTATTACATTAATGTTGTTGCGATACCCGATACCCGATATCACAAAAATATCGGATCTCGGTATCGGAAATTCCGATACAGCAAGTATCGGCCGATACCCGATACTTGCAGTATCGGAATGCTCAACACTACTAATCAGTAGTGTTGAGCGATACCTTCCGATATGCAAAGGTATTGGTATCAGATTGGATCGGCCGATACCCAAAAAATATCGGATATCGCCGATGCCGATACCCGATACCAATGCATATCAATGGGACACAAAATATCGGAATGGTTCCCAGGGTCTGAAGGAGAGGAAACTCTCCTTCAGGCCCTGGGATCCATATTCATGTATAAAATAAAGAATAAAAACAAAAAATATTGATATACTCACCCCTTGGATGGCCCCTGCCTCTCACCGGTCCAAGCGTCTGCCTCCGTTCCTAAGAATGCAGAGTGAAGGACCTTCGATGACGTCGCGGCTTGTGATTGGTCGCATGACCGCTCATGTGACCGCTCACGCGACCAATCACAAGCTGCGACGTCATCGCAGGTCCTACACTCACTGCATTCTTAGGAACGGAGGCTGCCGGTTACATCGCTAAGGTCCAGGGTCCGCCGGAGGGGTGAGTATATCCATATTTTTTATTTTTATTCTTTATTTTTTACATGAATATGGATCCCAGGGCCTGAAGGAGAGTCTCCTCTCCTCCAGACCCTGGGAACCATACACTGGGAACTTCCGATTCCGATTTCCGATATCACAAAAATATCGGAACTCGGTATCGGAATTCCGATACAGCAAATATCGGCCGATACCCGATACTTGCGGTATCGGAATGCTCAACACTACTAATCAGTCATCGCTCGTTCATTTTTGGGTGATGTTGTTTTTAAACTGTCGCATTTGATAAGCCAGCCATTTATTTTCATAGGCATGCGACATTATATATTAAGGCAAATATCAAAATGGGTCACCATTAAGATACTATATTTTTCCACCTAAAACATAGGCATCTTGAAGCTCTTGGGTGTTTAATACTACTGGTCTTCTCATATGGACCAATTAGATCTTTCGGGCTCCCCTAGGCTCCAAAGTCTTCACCCACCAGAGCTACTCCCCTGTCTGCACCCTCTTTCTATGCTCATTGGGATTTATTTTTGACGTTTTGACTTTTGTGACACAGTGTTTTTGTTTCCTTTTTTCATTCCCGATATTTCTCACCATTAATGTAGTCATTTGAAGTTTTTTTCAGCTTTTTTTTGTTGTGGTATGACTTGTACTTTTAAATCATATTATCCCGTGGTGCATTGATATTATTTTATTAACTAACCTGATTAAACCCTGGCAGGACAGAGAACTCATGGAAGCTCTTTGTCTGGTGGCCAATTCCAAAGTCAGATGTTAAGGTGGCGGACATCTTGTCCGACTCACAGAAACAGCAATGTTGGGAGCTGTTGCAGCAGAATAAAGACCTATTTTCTAAGTTGATAGGTCTCACTCAGGTCATAGAGCACAAGGTACTCACAGAGCCTCATGTTTGTGTCAACCTGAAATCATATCGGATTCCAGAGGCCCGCCGAGAGGTGATCTCAAAAGAGTTGAAGTGGATTCTGAATCTAGAAGTTATTGAAGAGTCCAAGAGTGGCTGGTGCAGTCCCATAGTGTTGGTGTCAATACCAGATGGGGAGGGAGTGGCGGTTCTGTAACGGAAGCTCAATTGGGGTCTTGAAGTTCGACACCTACCCAAAGCCCAGGGTAGCTGAACTGATTGAAAAGCTATGGCTAGCCAGGTACATTACCACATTTGACCTCACAAATGGGTATTGGCAAATTCCCATATCCCAAGATGCCAAGGAGAAGATGACTTCTCAATGCCAGACAGTTGTTTCCAGTACACAAGGATGACGTTTGGGTTGCAAGGAGCTCCAGCTACCTTTTCTCTTTTTTGTGCAGCAATGTGCCAAGCAGCTACCCCCTCCATTAGTTTGGTAGGCTGTGAGTGGCTGCCTCATCGGTTATGCTGCACCTGTGTTTTTTCCATCTTAACCACATGGGTCCACTGCATCCTGATAGTGCATTTGTTTGGAGGCCTAGGCAGGTAAGCATCTCTGCCATGTTTTGCTGTTTTTCTCATTTTTGGAGGATCTCTGAATCCTCTTTTTGTGCTTTTAGCTAAGGAGCTCCAGCTACCTTCCAGAGAGCCATGGACCAGATCCTAGTTCCCCATAAGAAGTATGCCGCAGCCTACCTGGATGACATTGTGATCTTTTGAGCCAGGATTGGGGAAGCCATCTGAGCAAAGTCCAGGCGATACTTGATACTCTACAGAAGGAGTGGTTTTCCTTAAACCCGAAAAATGATGCCATGGGCATGGAGGAAGATAAGTACTTGGGCTATATCTTAGGCAGCAACAATATAAAGCCCCAAATAAATAAAGTTGATGCTATTCAAAGTTGGCCACAGCCTGTCTCAATGAAATAGGTCAGGGGGTTCTTGGGTGTTGTGGGCTACTATCGCCAGTTCATCCCTAACTTCATCATGATAGCTGTCCCTCTGATGGACCTCCTTAAAGGGACAAAATCAGCTATGACAAAGTGGTCTCCAGAGACTGTCATACTGGGATAAGAATTACCCCATACTGGAGAAGGAATGTTTGGCCATCAAGTAGGCGTTGGACACTCTTAGGCAGAAATTTCAGGCTAGTGTCAGGCCATGCCCGCTGAGATGGATGAGGAAGAAGAAGGGGAACAATGCCCTAGTGATCAGGAGGTTCCTAGGAGGATTTTAGCTTCCATGTAGAGCACGGGCCCAGAAACCTGCATGGCAATGCTCTCTGATGGTGGAGGGTGCCAAGTCCCCTGGCAAGTCACCTGGTAAGGTGGCAACTGAACAGGTCATGGACAGGAGGTATGTGTCCCCGAGGTGCCAAGCCTCAGTGATGTAGGACCCGGAGAAGCTGACTTCAGCACGCATAGTGCTGAGAGGTGTTTTAATGGACCTGAGATAATGACTTTTGGATTTTCATTAGCTGTAAGCCATAATCATTAACATTAACAGAAATGAACACTTGAAATAGATCACTCTGTCTGAAATGACTCTATATAATATATGAGTTTCACTTTTTATATTGAAGAACTGAAATAAAATAACTTTTTGATATTTTAATTTTGGGAGAAGCACCTGTATATATACAAAAAGAAAAAAATCAGTTATACATCAAAAAAGAGCAAAAGGGGGTGTAACGCTTTGCTGGTATAAGCCTGACTTGATTAGTACAACAAATAATGGAAACAAAAATAGTGCAAATCAAAGGACAGAGCAATGTTTGCCGCACACACACAAATATTGATATATATATATATATATATATATATATATATATATGCTGTATGTATATGTATATATATATATATATATATATATAATGCTGAAAAGAGGTTGAAATATAAAGATAAATAATACATATTTTATATATAAACAAATATAACCATACTTTATTTAGAAGGAAAGGAAAAAAACTCCTTATCTGGAGGTAATACCGAGCTGTCGGACAGCGGGGACCTGCATTATGGGCAAAATGAACATAATTTTAAAGTCATGTATAAAACTTGCACATTGCCTTCCATGTAATTACTATGATGACTGACTGAAGCATTATACTCGTCTATCTTGATTAATATGTTGCAGCACGAATCATTAAGCATTTTGATGTGTGTCTACTATTTCGGAATATGATGGAGTATACTTTATTATGCATTTTACAGTATGAATAATGTTTGAATTGCTCGCCACCCTGAGAATTTTATAGATTATATTCTTTTCTGAGATGTTCTACAAACTGCGGCTCGTTCAATGGACAGATAGGCAGCTACTTAAAGGTTTCCCGAGAATCACATCTCATCAGACCCACTCTCATGTCTGTTCATTGGCTTCCTGTCAGGGTCCACATTGATTTTAAAATGTTATTGTTGACTTGTTAAGCATTTAAGGGCCATGGGACTGTCTGATGATCTTGTTCCCCCTAGACTGCGGGAAGTCATAAAGTCATTATTTTTAGAATTGCTGTCAGCACCGGATTCAATCTGTACATCCTTTTGGTTCAGGCTGCCTTGTCAAATTTTTGGAAATAATCCTGAATAGCGAGTCTTTGTGCCTGAAATTGTCTCAGGATTGTATACATTGCAAATTCAGTAAAAATATATATATTTATATCAGGGCCTATAGTGGGATAGATAGATAGATAGATAGATAGATAGATAGATAGATAGATAGATAGATAGATAGATAGATAGATAGTGTCACACTGTGACTGTACGTAATTAGTGAAAGGGACCCTGCACTGTCCCTAGGGCTGGGGGCCTAACGATCCCTGCTCTCAAAGTTACCTTTGAAGGTGAGAAGGTTTGGGCCACATGCTTTTCTGTTCTGCTGTTATACCATAAGCTGTCCCTAAGGCCGGTACCGGAAAAAACAGTACTGGAGATATCAGTGTCCATGTGTGTAATTCTTGTGGCACATGTGTGGCAATCGTGTGCCACATCAATACCACACGTACCAGCTCCTAGGAATCAGCGGTACAGTTAGCACTGTTCCTCAGCGCCAAGTGTTGAAGACCGCTCACTTCATTCTCCTCTGTTCTGCCGGCGATCAAAGCAAGAAGGGGAGAATTCTGAGAGTTATATTCAACTGATAACAGCGAAAGCAGGTGGTGGCTGGTGGGACTACCATTCCCATCAACCTACACCTGCTGCTGTTAATAACAATGAGAGCAGGCATCGGCTGATGGGCGTATTCATCAGCCACCACCTGTGTTATAAACAAATAAATTAAAAAAGCGGCATGGGTTCCCCTGTATTTTTGATAACCAGCTAGGCAAAACTTACAACTGCAACCCTCAACTGTCAACTACAGCAAGGGTGGCTATCAAGAATAGATGGGTCCCCATGCTGTTATTTTTGAATTATGTAAATAAATAATTTTAAAAAAATGGCATGGGGTCTCTACCATTTTTTACAACCAGCCTTTCTAAAGCAGACAGCTGGTATTCTCAGGCTGGTAAAGGGCCATGAATATTAACACCCCAGCCTGAAAATAGCAGCCCGCAGCCACACAGAAAAGGCACATCTATTAGATGTCTCAATTCTGGTGCTTTGCCGCTGCCTGCTCTCACTGTTATCAGTTGAACATAATGCTCAACAGTGATCAGAGCGAGCAGGGGAGAATAATGCACGCTGTCTTCAGCACCCAGCACCAGGGAACAGTTCTAACTGTACTGCTGCTTCCCAGGTGCCGGTACATGTCACATTGATGACACACAGTCCTTGGAAACACACTGCCAAAATTTTAAATTTGAGATGAATCGATAAAGTACCCCCCACTTTTTTGTTCACTTTTTGGAGTGCTGCCTGCCTTCTTTATATTTTATATACTGGACATTCGGTCAGTGTCCAGGGACTTGCACCCAATATTCCATGGTGCGGCTGCCGTTAGATAGATCATGAATTCTGCCTTTTCCATAAATGCTTGCTATAGTCGCAAGACTGGAAATAACCATTTTATACCCCAAATGTTTTGAAAAAAAAAATTACATTCTTGTTAGTGTTATATCGATGCGCCGTAACGTTAATGTGCATCAAGTTACCAAGTGTTTTCTAGATGACGCCTGGTGCATCCGTCAATCACTTTTCTGAAAAGATCTTTTAAGTTTCACCTAACTATGAACTCTTGATACTACAGAAGTTTACTGAGTTTTTTAGAATAAGTCTTTAAACTTCACTGTAGACCACCACAAATTACAGACATATATTGCATTTCGTAAAGCTTCAATGTGTCTGGAAACCAGGGGATTCCAGACAATGGGCTTTTATATAAAACTGAGGCACTATGCGTACATGGATGGACATTTTAGTAATTTCTGATGTTTGGCTAGAGCCCAAAAAATAGTTAAAATATTTTTAAAAAATCAATTAGAACAGACTGCAAAAAATCAAATAAACACTTAAATGAGACATAATGTAAAAAATAAAAAGTGCTTCATTTTGGGGGGGCTTAAGAATTCACGTAATAACTTACTGTATGTCTGTCTGGATAGCTTTGAAAAAAAATATCAAGTAAAAAACAATAAGAGTTTCTCAGTCATCAGCTGCACATCATAATATCAGCCTTGTCTTTGTGAGCGTCCAGGAGAGGACACTTCAACACTGCAATATTTTTAGAATCATGTAATTTTGCATCAAAGGCTCCTATTAGTCTTGTGCTTTCTTTGCAGCCATATTAAAAGCAGTAATCCCAGGGAATCATTTCAGACATTCATTTAGGGCAGATTCAAGAACCGGCAGCCAATAGACTATCATTTGTATTAATATTACTATCTGCGTGTAATCTGTATGTGCCCATCATATCACAGACGTGTCTAGAAGTGCAAAATATCATCCTGCAAATTAACGTTACCTATCCAGACAGAGAATGTGAGTTATCCCTGTGTAATAATTACCTTCGTGAAAGAAAACTTTTGTTTCTGCCTATAAAGATTGCATTCTTTCTTTTATTCTATTGAAGCCCCAGACTTAAAGTCACATCAAGAGTTTCCACAAGACAAATGCAGAACATGTTATAGAGATCCACAGCTGCTTCGTCTTAATGGGGTGACAAACTGCACTATTGCTTTGGGTTCCCATTTATTAGGGGACTTACAAAGCCGGAAATCTCAGGAACAATATAAAACCACTCAGTATTATATAGCGTGAAGAATTGCACTATTAATGGTGAGAATTGTGGAATTATTATTTGGGTTTTTATTTTCAAATGTTTTTTGCCATGTAATCTGCAAGAAGCATGGAGTAGGGGCAGAGACCCTGATTCCAACCATGTATCATTTACTAGACTGTGTGCTGTTTCAATAAAATCAGAGTTTTATCAGCAGGAGATTATCACTACAGGACTAGGTGTCTGGTTGTTCCTGGTCTAGCCACGCCCCTACCACTGATTTGCAGTTTTCTGTCAATATACAGTGTCTCTATTGCTGAGCTGTGAGCTGCGACATCCTCTTACCATTCAGACTCATCACAAAATGGCTGCTGCTTTCCCTGCCTTGGCTTTTGTATAGGCTTTTATGAACCCTAAAAAAAATGCACTAAAAAACGCAATGAAAAAAGCAAGTAATCAAACTTAGCTAATAGGTGCAGAAAATCCGGATTATCAAAAACGCATCAAAGGCTTATCATGTGATCATAGCCTTGCTTTGAATGGTGTCTTGAGCATAACCTTTAATTGATGACCCTCATATTATGATGCATCACTGAGAATAGTAGTATACAAATATTTATCTTAAAGACATGCAATGAGCGTGAAAAATTTCCAAACAAAAAAGTGAAAATATTTCAACATTTCCTCTCTCCATATCCTATTTCCCATTTATGTGTGCCATATTGCAATAAAAATGGAATAATATAAGAGACATTATGTGTGTTTCTTGGAATATATATTAACCATGTCACTACTGTTTCTCATTATTGACTTCTATCTGTCTGTAAAGCAACTGGCTGCAGCAGGAGCCTCTCCCCTTTTTATGTATCTGCAGTAGAACAGAAAGAGTGTTGAGCCCCACTCCTTTTACTTAAGTTAATAATTAATTAATAATAATGTAACAAATCAGAAGAAGATTAACTCCTGTGTTCTCTGTATGAGTTCTACAGAACTGTATCAGGAACATGAAGTCTAACAAGGAAACCAAAAATGTAATTCGTTACTTTATTTTTCCTTCTCCATTTTTTTTTTCTCATTTATAAATTGTGGCGTTTGAAGCTGAACGGTAATTAGCTGTTGATATGCAAAAAAGTGTTAAAAAGATGGAAATGAATGTTTATTTTAGTATTTGCTTATTTGATAACAAAGAGAATTGAAATGAAAATATAATATGGTATTTGGTTAAAATTTCATCCAGAATTCTCCATCTCTGCGACTGGTGAGCGGATAAATATCCCTTCATCTTCGACAGCGGCTATATAATAGCCTGTCCACGTTTCCCTACGGATAAAGACTGTACGGTGCACGGGAAAATAATTTACAGACAAAAAGCAAAGAATATCAGAATAATTATATGCAAACACCGAAGAGAAGGTGTGAAAAGAAAATCTAACGAATGTTGATTTCATTTACATCAGTTTATTTTCATTAGTTTACCAGCTTTTCATCATTTGCCCTTCTACTAATAAAAGCAATAACCTCTTCCTTTTTGGGTCATCTCAAATAAATTTCTGAGGCATACGCATCAAAAAATCAATATGTATTGATTTTGGTGAAACAGACAAATTGGTGTACTATTATCCTCATCTCACATTTCTGACAATCAAACTACTCCTCATAACCGCGTCCCCCCTGCCCCCCACCCCGATCGTCCGCTGCGCGCTCCCTTTACTCTGTAAAGGAAATGACGGTAACGAGTTCTGAAAAACGCAAATCTCAACTAGTATTGATTAATGATTAAAGGAAATATACTGTTTATATAGTTACATTGTATTTGTAAATACCATCCGGATCTACGGGGTCCAGACTCATTTTTTTTTACGCCCGTTGGTTATTATGGACTTTGTAATTAGGGAATTGATGAACAAATAATCAACAAATGACAATGTGCAAGAATAGATAAAAAAACATCAAGCGGAATATCTTACAGGCTAAAGAAATGTGGCAATCAATGCATATGGCCTTTTAAAAGAGCGGGAGATATAAGAAGAAACAATTAAAATTTCCAACACATTTCTAAAAATGAAACAAATAAACCCAAAAACCTTGCGCTTATTCCCCGCTACTCCATTGCCCCCTCGCCCGTTTCTAGAAAATTTAATAATGCAGGTGTGCAGGTTCATGCCACCAAATGAAAAATGGACTTGGCGCCCTTTTTACAGCTGCATTAAAAAATAAAAAAATGAAATAAGGATCCATGCTGATAAAAGAAGAACAGCGGCCATACTTAGGTCAGTGTCACACTTGCGAGTGCAATACGAGAAACTCGCGCGAGACTCTTGCGTCAATACCTCGCGCTGCCGCAGGCACTCAGGACCGGAGTGTGCAACTGCATGTATTTCTATGCAGCTGAATGCTCCGGTCCCGAGTGCCGACGGCAGTATCGATGCACGAGTTTCTCGCATTGCACTCACAAGTGTGACACCGGCCTTGCCATGACAATCTGCTGCCACTCCAACGGTCTCCACTAGAGGTGAGCAATTACTTCTACCTGTCACCGTCAATCGGTGGCGGTAGTGATCAGGTGACAATGTCGTCATTTTCAGCCCGGTAGAGACTATCAGAGCAGGGATCGGATTCCTGGAGGTTGAGTTTGGCTTTTTTTCTTTGTTTAGGGCACATCTGCAAGTAAGAAAAGGCTGGAAAATCCCCTTAAAAATGGATAATGCAGAAAACCTGCATAGTTTTTCTACTGAACGCGGCGTCTTTAAAATGCCGGTATGCTCGACGAGTACTTCAAGGCAAATATGCTTTAGGAAAACGCCAGGGATTGGCGTTAATTATTATTGGCATTTTTTATATGCCCAAACCCCATAACCTCCCTATCCAACATCACTGAACGGGGGCTTAACTGTCTCCTCTACAAATCGCACCTCACCACCTGTGCGCTTGACCCCATCCCATCCCACGTCCTCCCCAACCTCACCACCACTCTTATCCCATCCCTAACCCACCTCTTCAACCTATTACTAACTTCTGGCACCTTCCCATCTGCCTTCAAACATTCCACAATCACACCTATCCTTAAAAAGCCAATCCTCGATCCAACTGCTATGTCCAGCTATCGCCCAATATCGTTGCTCCCATTCACTTCCAAACTCCTGGAGCAGCACGTCCACGCTGAACATTCCTCCCACCTCTCATCTAACTTGCTCTTTGACAATCTACAATCTGGTTTCCACCCGCATCACTCAACTGAGACAGCCCTGACCAAAATCACGACCTGCTTACAGCCAAAGCTGAAGGACTATACTCCGTACTCCTCCTTCTAGACCTGTCCTCTGCTTTTGACACAGTTGACCACTGCCTCCTACTACAGATCCTCTCCTCCTTTGGCATCAAAGACCTTGTCCTATCCTGGATCTCCTCATACCTTTCCAACCGCACATTCAGCGTCTCCCACTCCCACACTATCTCCTCATCCCACCCTCTCTCTGTTGGAGTCCCCCAAGGCTCTGTTCTTGGACCCCTACTCTTCTCAATCTATACACTCAGCCTGGGACAACTCATAAAGTCTCATGGATTCCAGTACCACCTTTATGCTGATGACACTCAGATCTACCTTTCTGGCCCAGACATCACCTCCCTGCTGTCCAGAATCCCGGAGTGTCTATCAGCCATATCCTCCTTCTTCTCCTCTCGCTTCCTCAAACTCAATGTGGACAAATCTAAACTCATCATCTTTCCTCCATCCCATAGATCTTCCTTACCTGACCTATCTATTGCTTTAAAGGACATCACGCTTTCCCCCATACTGGAAGTCCACTGCCTCAGAGTAACCCTCAACTCTGCCCTGTACTTCAAACCACACATCCAAAGCTCTTTCCACCTCCTGTCGCCTCCAGCTCAAAAATATCTCCAGAATCCATCCTTTCCTCAACCGTCAATCTACTAAAATGCTTGTGCATGCCCTCATCATCTCCCACCTTGACTACTGCAACATCCTTTTCTGTGGCCTCCCTGCTAACACCCTTGCACTTCTCCAGCTCATCCTTGACTCTGCTGCCCGACTAATTCATCTCTTTCCTCGCTACTCCTCCGCTTCCCCCTCTGCAAATCTCTTCACTGGCTCCCATTACCTCAGCATATACAGCTCACACTACTAAGGCCGGGGTCACACTAGACCGTAATACGGACGAGTGCTATGCGATAAAAAATCGCATAGCACTCGGCCCAATGTTAACCTATGGTGCAGCTCCCATCATCCGATATTTTCTCCACCGTATTTCGGATCCGAGGGAACTCGCATCAGGCTGCGATTGTCAGCGTATCTCGGCCGAGACTTGCCAATGCAAGTCTATGGGTGCGAGAAAACATCGGATTACACACGGACCATGCGTGTGCATTGCGAGAAATACGCAGCGGTGTTCTATAGAAAAGCCAGTAATTCAATTGCTGGCTTTGCATCTCTCCTTCACAAACCCGACATGATATGAGACATGATTACATACAGTAAACCATCTCATATCCCCCTTTTTTTTGCAGATTCCACACTACTAATGTTAGTAGTGTGTATGTGCAAAATTTCAGCGCTGTAGCTGCTAAAATAAAGGGTTAAATGGTGGAAAAAATTGGCGTGGGCTCCCGCGCAATTTTCTCCGCCAGAATGGTAAAGCCAGTGACTGACGGCAGATATTAATAGCCAGGAGAGGGTCCATGGTTATTGGCCCCCCCGTGGCTAAAAACATCTGCCCCCAGCCACCCTAGAAAAGGCACATCTGGAAGATGCGCCTATTCTGGCACTTGGCCACTCTCTTCCCACTCCGTGTAGCGGTGGGATATGGGGTAATGAAGGGTTAATGCCACCTTGCTATTGTAAGGTGACATTAAGCCAGATTAATAATGGAGAGGCGTCAATTATGTCACCTATTCATTATTAATCCAATTGTATGAAAGGGTTAAAAAACACACACACACATGATTTAAAAGTATTTTAATGAAATAAACACAGCGGTTGTTTTAATAATTTATTGCTCTCTCAATCCATCCGGAACACCCTCGCTTGGAAAAATAATAAACGCACAAGATACATACCTTCTGATGTCCTATCACGTCCAACGAGGTAATCCATCTGAAGGGGTTAACTAATATTACAGGCACGAGCTGCGATAAACCACTCGCTCGTGCCTGTAATCCCCGGGTGCTGAAAGGAAAGCTGGATCTGTACTTACATTGAGTCGCGGTGATGCGCCCTCTGGTGGATGTCCTCATGAACTGCAGCCTGGGAACTTTTTCCCACGCTCCAGGTCATATGAGGACATCCACCAGGGGGCGCATCACCGCGACTGTAGGAAATGTAGGTCAATGACCTACATTTCATTCATTCGCCGGGGATTACAGGCACGGAGCACAGCTGCATTTGCAGGGCTCCTGCCTGTAAAATAATTAACCCCTTCAGATCATGGATTACCTCGTGGGATGTGACGGTTCAGCTGAGGGTATGTATCTTGTGCGTTTATTATTTTTCCAAGCGAGGGTGTTCCGGATGGATTGAGAGAGCAATAAATTATTAAAACAACTGCTGTGTTTATTTCATTAAAATACTTTTAAATCATGTGTGAGTGTTTTATTAACCCTTTCATACAATTGGATTAATAATGGATAGGTGATATAATTGACGCCTCTCCATTATTAATCTGGCTTAATGTCACCTTACAATAGCAAGGTGACATTAACCCTTCATTACCCCATATCCCACCGCTACACGGGAGTGGGAAGAGAGTGGCCAAGTGCCAGAATAGGCGCATCTTCCAGATGTGCCTTTTCTGGGGTGGCTGGGGGCAGATGTTTTTAGCCGGGGGGGCCAATAACCATGGACCCTCTCCTGGCTATTAATATCTGCCCTCAGTCACTGGCTTTACCACTCTGGCGGAGAAAATTGCGCGGGAGCCCACGCCAATTTTTTCCGCCATTTAACCCTTTATTTTAGCAGCTACAGCGCTGAAATTTTGCACATACACACTACTAACATTAGTAGTGTGGAATATGCAAAAAAAAGGGGATATGAGATGGTTTACTGTATGTAAACCATGTCTCATATCCTGTCGGGTTTGGGAAGGAGAAATGAAAAGCCGGCAATTGAATTACCGGCTTTTCACAGATATCGCGCTGAATGAAATCTAAATACAGAATATATATATATATATGTGTCTCAATGACATATATATATATATATATATATATATATATATATATATATATATATATACTGTATATATGTTTTCCCGAACATTTGAGCACATAAATCCATTAGATGTCGGTTTTGCAAGCTTGCGAGAAAATCTCGGCATACGGATGCCATACGGATGTCACACGGATCATTTGATGCGAGGAAATCGCATCCTCGCACTGCACACGGATCACTGTTTTTGAAACATTTGTGCGATTCTCGGCCGTGAAAAACGGACCGTTTTTTTATACGTTAAGTGTGTCCCCGGCCTAATACTGACCTACAAAGCCATCCATAACCTGTCTCCTCCATATATCTCTGGAGTCTGAACTAATCTCCCAATATCTTCCCTCACGTAATCTCCGGTCCTCCCAAGACTCCCTTCTCTCCTCCACACTTATTCGATCCTCACCCAATTGCCTCCTAGACTTCTCCCAAATATCCCCCATCCTCTGTAATTCTTTGCCCCAACACATCCGACTATCAACCACATTCAGATCCTTCAGATGGAATCTGAAAACCCACCTCTTCAGAAAAGCCTACGGCCTGCACTGACCCTGCTGCCTCCTCACCACTACCGAAGCTACCGCCTCTCCAACACAGGAGCTCCTGCAACCCTCAACCTATTGTCTCCATCCCCACCATCCTGTAGAATGTAAGTCCACAAGGGCAGGGTCCTCGCCCCTCTGTATCAGTCTGTAATTGTTAGTTTGCTTACTGTAAGTGATATCTGTAATTTGTATGTAAACCCTTCTCATGTACAGCACCATGGAATGAATGGTGCTATATAAATAAATAATAATAATAATATGCCTTTTTTTAAATAGTGTCTTCCACCCAAGGAATGTGACGTGCTTCTGCTTCTAACTGCCTCCTGACGAAACCTCTAGCAGTTCTAATGACATAAGAGGGAACTTTTGCACAGCAGTGTCGTTTTTACATTGCTGTGCATTAGGTTCATTCTTTGTAGTGTTTTTGGCACCATTTCAAGCAGCTCATAGGTGGAATCCACCTGAAAAAGGGGTTGTGTACACATAACCTTAGACTTCTTAACCCCTTAAAAACATGTTTTGTTTCTGGGTTTTTTTTTAGTTATTTTCATAATTGCATTCCGAAAGCTGTAGCGCTACAGTATTTTATTTTATTTTCGTTCCAAATTTTTTTTTTTTTACTTTTTTTTCTGCAGAATGTATTGTCTTTTTTATGGCACCATAATGGGGTACATGTAATGTATGTTTGTAGATTGCTAATTTATTAATGGTCTATATAATGACTGTTGCAATTGGAAGTGGGAAATCTCCTATAAAACTATACAGGTGGCTTGGGATGAGCACAATGTTTCACCTCATCATGCCAAAATGCCCCCATAACAGCTATGGGAAAAAACATGTTACATTCCTGATTATTATTTTTTAACCCCTTCACTATAGATTAATTTTACATTTTTTCATTTTTGTTTTTTCCTCCCCTTTCTTCAAAGCGCCTAACTTTTTTATTTTTCTGGCCATATACACAGGCTTGTTTTTTTGCATGACAAGCTGTATGACTCCATTTATTTTACCATAAAATGTAATAGAAAACGTAAAAAAAATCCAACTGAATTGAAATTGCAAAAAAAATGTGCAATTCCACAATTGTTTTTTGGGGGCTTTTACCTACCATGTTCACTACATGGTAAAACTGACCTGAACATATGATTCCTTAGGCCAGTACGAGTATGCAGATACCAAACATGTTTGGTTTATTCTTTATTTAAGTGATAATTTTTTTTTAGAAATTTGTATAAAAAAATGTTTTTTTGCCATTTTCCAATAACTGTAACGTTCCCATTTTGGGGGATCTGGGGCTGGCTGATGGCTTATTTTTTGTGCCCTGAGCTGATGTTCTTACAGATACAATTTTGGGGTAGATACAATGTTTTGATTGCCTCTTATTGCATTTTATTGCAATGTTGCAATGGCCAAACAAAAGGTAATTCTGGTGGTTTGGTTATTTTCTCATTATGATGTTTACCGGACAGATACATTTATTTTATGTTTTGATAGATTGGCCATTTCTGAATGCGGCAACACCAAATATGTGTTGTTTTTTTTGTTTGTTTTTAATTGTTTTATTTTTAATGGGGAAAAAGGGGGGAACTTTTGTGTTTTTTTACCTTTTTATATTTTTTAAACTTTTTTTAACTTTTTAATGTATTTAAACATAGCAGGGCTTCAACACTGCTAACTATAGAAGAAATTACGATTTCCTATGAATGCCGGTCATGGGTCAGGAGGCACATAGTGATAGGCACAGGAGGTTATCAGCAGACCCGTGTCATGGTATCCCATCGGCACCATCAGATCACGTGACAAGGGTGCAGATGGGCTAGATGAATGGTGTTCTTCCGGCTGCATGTGTTAAATCCCACTATCAATGAATGACAACGGGATTCAACTGGTTAACAGCCAAAGCACGGAGCTCCGTTAAATCAGCCATCAACTGCGGGGAAAGATGTGGGCTGGTCATGTAAGCCCACATCAAAGGCAGGGACACTACCTAGGTATTGAAGGTGTTAAGATCGTCCAGTGCATTTACTTGAACCTTGCTTTCTGGTATATACAGAAATCATAGGGTCCCATAGCAATTCTCAGAATAAGCTCAATAAAAGTCTTGAAAACCACTTTAATTCTCACCATTCAATTTTTAGCTATAAAATTCTTTGCTGAATTATTAAAAGAAAAATCATATCTAGCGTCAAGCTCATTTTTTCTGTCTTGATAAATTATTTAATTTGGCTTCTTGCAGTCACCACTAGAGGGAGCTATCACTAGCTGCATACATTGCTGCTAGCACTGACACAATCTATATAGACTGAGCTCCCCCTAGTGGCCGCTATCAGTAGTGGCTGTAATAGTTTCAAGTTGTCGTAGGATAATTCAGTCATCGATATCAGATGCTTGGGGGTACAATAGTTGCTGGTTATAAGCAATGTATGATGTCTAACACAGCAGCCCCAAACATTGGGTAGTGGCCCCTGCACTTTATTTTCCATTCACTTAAAGGGAACCTGTCACCTGAATTTGGCGGGACCAGTTTTGGGTCATATGGGCGGGGTTTTCGGGTGTTTGATTCACCTTTTCCTTACCCGCTGGCTGCATGGTGGCCGCAATATTGCCTTGCGCAGGCGTGTACTCCGGAGGACAGAGAATGAACTTCAATCCAATATTGCAGCCAGCATGCAGCCAGCGGGTAAGGAAAGGGTGAATCAAACACCCGAAAACCCCGCCCATATGACCCAAAACTGGTCCCGCCAAATTCAGGTGACAGGTTCCCTTTAAGGAAGAAGTAGGCTGCAGAATGCCACAGCAGCCATTAATCATCATACAGAGCTGCTGGGTTCCACACCGTACATTGCTTATAACTGACAACCACCATGGGATTGCTGAGTGTCGGATTCTCACTTATCTGATGTTTCTGAACTTTCTTGAGAAAAGGTCATCAAAGCCCCTTGCAACTCCTTTAAGATAGGTCATCATTATCAGATTGGTAATGGTGTAAAGCCCCTCATACACATTATACTAAAGTCAGCTGAACCCGTCAATATCAAAGGGCTGTTGGCCGGACCTGTTGATATTGGTGGGTTCAGCTGACGGTCTAGTGTGTATAGAGTCCTGGTCAATTGATTGCTCGGGGGATAAGGATCCAGTGTGTACGATTTGGACGTCCGATCCTTTTGTTCTCCCAGAGAAAAGCTGCCACCGGACATGTGTGGAGGCTCCTCTCTCCTAGAGAACACAGGCTCGCTCAGCCAAGGGGATGTTCCGGTGTATGGGGGGCTTAGGAAAACCCTTAACAGTTGGGATCAACTTCTAGCAGGACCGTGGCTCCCCCTTTGGCACTACATCATGAGGAGGCTTGGACTGGCCCACAGGCAAACAGGAGAATCATCCGGTGGGCTGTCACTCTCTTATATGCTAATTATGCAAATTGTCTCTTCAGAGAGGAAGAGAAATAGAACTCTAGTGCCATCTATTGGAAGTAGAAATCCTACAAGTCAATGTCGACCCTTTAACGAGCCTTGTCACATGACTTAGGATAATAGCCAAACCAGAATCTCAATTTGCAGACACTGTGTTTCGGGGTACTGCAAAGTGGAGATCTGGTTTGGCACAATATACATGAATCACTATGTACAGACAATGATGGCATCTTACTATTTAACAATCTACCCAGTTCATTCTTGTATACATTTGTGGTTGAGGATAATGTCACATTTACTTGAAGCTGAAAAGTGGGGCCCTGGAGTTGGTTACTGGTGGGCCACACTGATTTCATGTGTGTATTCTGCCAGTTGGGCATCTCTATGGTACAGGTAGAGATAGACTGACCTCATCCGCTAAGCCTTATGTGGCCTGGCACCAGCTGTTTGCTGCATGCCTGCATATAGAAGCGCCACGCAAGAAAACCTCCGACTGTTGGCAAGACGAAGCTAAATGCAATAATGATAAAGCCCGGTGATCTCACATCAAATAATGAACAATCTGCAGCTGGCCGCCACGACCGCGGGGCGAGGAATTCTGCTTAATATAATAACAGTTGTGTTTTATTATTTCTGAAGATCTGATGCCCGGCGATTAAATAAACCAAAGGATCTCAACATTGAAAAGTGAAGAAGGAAACGACAACCAGCGCTTAACCTTCCATCCCCGGGAGCGAGCGGCAGCCCTGCGACTGTGCACAGCTGCCTGGACTGGAGATAAGAAGGAAAGCGATGTGTGAATAATGCCGTGCATGCAAACAATCCAAGGCCCTGGCGCACTCAGGGCCCTGATGTGGCATCTACCTGACCCGGGTATTTTATATATGGAGTAATCATGTGAGGGTAGGAATTAGTGATGAGCGAATATTCTCGTTGCTCGGGTGGTCTCCGAGTATTTGTTAGTGTTTGGAGATTACGTTTTCATTGCCGCAGCTGAATGATTTACAGCTACTAGCCAGCCTGAGTACATGTGGGGGTTGCCTGGCTGCAATGGAATCCCCACATGTAATCAAGCAGGCTAATAGCTGTAAATCATTCAGCTGCGGCGATAAAAACTTAATCTCCGAACACTAACAAATACTCGAAGACCACCCGAGCAACGAGGACCCTCGTTCATCACTAGTAAGAATGTATCAATTCTCAAACTGCGCACTTCACATTTTGCAGAATTTCTGTGATCGATTTTTATTTGCAACTTTTTGCAACGGTTTTGTTACTGATAGGTAGAAAAAAACGAGTAAAGATGTAAAATCCGGGTAAATATTTTGCTGATACTCATCTCTTTAATAATCTGTTGACATTTTTTAATGCGAACAGTTACTTCTTGAATACAATTTATTTTTCTTTTTAACCTTATAAATTTTCATTTTATTTTTTTTATACTAGGTTGATCGTGCACCCGGGCAAAAGACCTCTATATTTTTTTTACTTGTTATTTTTGTTATGATATATGTACAGCATGTACATAGGTAGCATTGCTGGGTTTGACAGATGCAGCGCACCTCAGTTTGTCATTTGGCATGACTTATTTCACTAGAATTTCAGGTTAACGTTCTGTAGGATTGTTACGATTGAATTTAGCTTTTTGTTTGTGATCTATTTTGGATAATTTTATGCTTTCAAATTGGAAATAAAATAATAATAATAAACAATTTTTAAAGTAGTTTGCAAGCTTGCCTGTATTATTACTATTCTCTTCTTTCATGTTTTTTAATGTTTCGCTGCGAACTTTTTGCGGCTTAAAATGCTGTAACTTTAAAGTCTATAGCAAAATACTGAACATTATACAAGTGCAGCATTTACTCTTTCAGCTTTTTGTGTTAGACCAGGGTCACACTTGCCAGTGCAATGCGAGAAACTCGCGCATCAGTACCTGGCACTGCCGCCAGCACTCAGGACCGGAGTATGCGGCTGCATGTATTTCTATGCAGCTGAAGGCTCTGGACCGAGTGCCGGCGGCAGTGCCAGGTATTGATGCGCGAGTTTCTCGCACGTGTGATCCCGGCCTTAATCTGAGTATGGCGTTTTTATTAACATTGTTTACCTTTGACTTTTACCAAGAGCTCGTTAAAATAAAAAAGGGGGAAAAAAGTAAAAAAAAAAAAAAAAATGGCACAAAAAATATTTAAAGCTCATTACATTTTTGAACTTGCATTTCAAAAAGTTTAGAGTCAGTATCAGTAGGATCTTTTCCTCCCTATGGGAGGTGGAGCCGCATATTCATTACTGTAATGAGCAGCACCACGTGACCACTCACACAGGACAAGCTGCCGGCGCTGAGAGGAAGCATCGCGGGAGCTGGGTGAGTATTTTAATGCAAGCGGGCGGGCGCACAGGGGGAGGGAGGCGGGAGGTGACCAGGAACTTTTATTTTAAACACACAAAAAAAAACCTTGATTTTTCATTCCTTCTCTCCAGCGAACGCTGCTGTGGAGAAGGAATGAATGCCGGCTTCAGCACCACATGCAGGGGGGACAGCACTTACTGTAGCGCTGTTTCTCCTGCGGCGGTACGTACACACGGAGGAGAGTGCACTCTGTTCTCCGTGTGCACGTGTGCGGGACGCTTTGCGGACTGTGCTGCCGGAGAAACGTAGCCATGTCTCCGTGTTTTGCACATGGACACACGGTCCGCGAAAAATCACTGACATGTGCAGAGACACATTGATTTTAGTGTGTCTACGTGTGTCAGTGTCTCCGGTACGTGAGGAAACTGTCACCACACGTACCGGAGCCACTGACGTGTGAAACCGGCCTAATAGGAAGATGATCAGTCATGTGACTACAACGGATGTGATATATATATATATATATATATATATATATATATATATATATATATATATAAGTTACATTTATATATTAGAGGTTGCTTATACTTTGCTGCCATACTTGCTGCAGAGAAAAATCAAAGATTTCTTAAGTTAGAGAAATCTAAGACTTTATTATCACTAATATAACATAGTAATATATTATTAATATTATTATTATTATTATTATTTTATTATTAATAATAATAATAATAATAAAAAGAAGAAGAAGACATGCAAAAATAATATATAATAAATAATATATTTTAATGCTAAACTTCTTGGATCATTTTATTTATTATTTTATTACTGGCCATTGCAGGTTTATTCTATTACGCTATTACAGAGTTGTTGTACAGCGTTTGTGTCGTTTTTTATTCTCCACCCTTGTCCATTTGCATACGGAGCCAGGATTGTATCTGCAGTTAAATCCTATATTAACATCCAGGGCTGGAGCAGAAGCGGGCGGTCTCACTGGGGTCCTCAGCCACATCTCGCGCCTATTTTCCCAGTGCCAAGTGTGATTAATAACCCAGAAGCACTGACCATATGTAATAATGTGTGTATGGCGCTTATGAAGCCACTGTATGATCCAGGTACACCCATCTCCCTGCCTCTTTGCTGTATACGGTAAATCTTTTCCAGAATGTTACCTTATGAACGTGCCTTTTTTCCGTAGACGTAATGCTCGTTGTACGACGTAGCAGAGCCGAGTTTGTCATTTGGCCCGCGATGTCATAATGAGTCATTTGCATCCCTTTAAAGGACAGCAAATAAACCTCCTGCAAAATCTTAACTCAGAAAACTATCGCAACGCATAAAATAAATAAATAAATAAATCCATGACAAATTCAGCTCTGCTACATCTGTAAACACCATATCTGTTGCGCAATTTTTTTCTTCTGTTTCCTTTTTTTTATACATTTAATTTAGTTTTCCAAATTGTAAAAATAAAAATAAAATAAAATCTAAAATATTTATTTTTATATTAATAAAGACAATTGAATTTTCCACATTTAAAACTAATTATTTTTATGTTTAATTGCAGCACAAGGACAAAGCTGGACGTGGGGAAAGCTCAGGTGAAAAATAGTCTGTCCTGTAGAGTTACATACCGTAGATATAGTATCAAAGTTGAAGCAGAGCTGATTTTGTCATTTAACCCCTTAAAATGGCGCAGTTTATGTAAGTGCCACGGACTATGATGGCGCTATTGAAATCAAAAGTATTATTATTGTACAGATAATGTAGCGGGCAGTCCTATGTAAATCCAAATGGGCGACGCAGCTATGCTAAATTGACAATCTCGGCTCTGCTACTTCATCCCTTCCCTTTCACGTATTCCTTGGAAGAACAGAAAAGCGTAAAAGTCTCTTAACCCGGCGTCTGACAGTATTGAGCTGAATATATGGAATCCGTCAGATCAGACAATATTTCTCCGGCAGATTTTCTCGACAGCATTAATAAAAATCAAACTGATAAATTGACCCCTTTTCACGTCTGCGCTGAGACGATCCAAAGGCGACACGGAAAATAAAAAGGATTTTTTTTTTCCTTTTTTTTTTTTTTGCTTATTTTTGAACCTACTTAAGATGCCGTATAAATGTAACGCAGCTCGTCCCCGGCTGTCACCATCATAAAAATATATCTGGATGGCGAGGAGGCAGAGCGAGCAGGCGTTAAAAAAAAAAAAAAAAGAAAAAAATCATCGACATAATTGAAATATAAATTTCAACATTAATATTAGGAGTGGGACAATTAAAGAGAGCGACACTTTCCGTAAATATTTACATTAAAGCTGCCAGTATATAGTAGCAAGAGTCGGATGTAGCAGAGCCGATTTTAACGCTTACCTGCTTCTTTTGGGCACAAATAGAGACACGTATGTCAAAATCTGGCAAATAACAATCTCAGCTCTGCTACATTTTTTTTTTTTGGGGGGGAGGGGTCAGACTTACATTTTATAAAATATTGATTCATTAGCATTTTCTCTGAGGAGCTGCCTGCCACCTGAATGGTTATTGATCTCAGCTTTGAGCTCTTTCATAGTCAATAACCGCCCAGGAGAGACTTGTTTTATCCTATAATTTGCTTATGTATTTTTGAAGTGGCATTTTACAAATTGTTTATCACTCATATTTTCACCTCATTCTGCAAATTTCATAGCGATTTAGACGAGTTTAAGAAATAATCAATCTCACACCGGCGCCTGGATACACTGGATAATAGAACATTTCAGGTGTGCGATAAAAAAGGGGGGGAAAAAATAAGGCCAAAATAATTGCACACGCTAATTACCGGCAGACGAGACGCGCTTCGCTTTTGCTCTTATATAGTTTAATCTTTAATCCTTCCAGAAGTATAAAATATTAATGCATTTGAGCAAATAGGTGCATATGTAGCAGAGCTGAATACGTTCTTTTTATATCCTTATCATTTCGGATCAGTCAAACATATATAACTAGATATTTGATCTGTTGTCGATGTAGCAGAGCTGAATATGTTATTTTTATATCCTTATCATTTCGGATCAGTCAAACATATATAAGTAGATATTTGATCTGTTGTCGATGTAGCAGAGCTGAATATGTTATTTTTATATCCTTATCATTTCAGATCATCAAACATATATAACTAGATATTTGATCCGTTGTCGATGTAGTAGAGCTGAATATGTTATTTTTATATCCTTATCATTTCGGATCAGTCAAACATATATAACTAGATATTTGATCTGTTGTTGATGTAGCAGAGCTGAATACGTTCTTTTTATATCCTTAACATTTCGGATCAGTCAAACATATATAACTAGATATGTGATCTGTTGTTGATGTAGCAGAGCTGAATATGTTATTTTTATATCCTTATCATTTCGGATCAGTCAAACATATATAACTAGATATTTGATCTGTTGTTGATGTAGCAGAGCTGAATACATTCTTTTTATATCCTTAACATTTCAGATCATCAAACATATATAACTAGATATTTGATCTGTTGTCGATGTAGCAGAGCTGAATATGTTATTTTTATATCCTTATCATTTCAGATCATCAAACATATATAACTAGATATTTGATCCGTTGTCGATGTAGCAGAGCTGAATATGTTATTTTTATATCCTTATCATTTCGGATCAGTCAAACATATATAAGTAGATATTTGATCTGTTGTCGATGTAGCAGAGCTGAATATGTTATTTTTATATCCTTATCATTTCGGATCAGTCAAACATATATAAGTAGATATTTGATCTGTTGTCGATGTAGCAGAGCTGAATATGTTATTTTTATATCCTTATCATTTCAGATCATCAAACATATATAACTAGATATTTGATCTGTTGTCGATGTAGCAGAGCTGAATATGTTATTTTTATATCCTTATAATTTCGGATCAGTCAAACATATATAACTAGATATTTGATCTGTTGTTGATGTAGCAGAGCTGAATATGTTCTTTTTATATCCTTAACATTTCGGATCAGTCAAACATATATAACTAGATATTTGATCTGTTGTCGATGTAGCAGAGCTGAATATGTTATTTTTATAACCTTATCATTTTGGATCAGTCAAACATATGGAACTAGATATTTGATCTGTTGTCGATGTAGCAGAGCTGAATATGTTATTTTTATAACCTTATCATTTTGGATCAGTCAAACATATGGAACTAGATATTTGATCTGCTGTCGATGTAGCAGAGCTGAATATGTTATTTTTATATCCTTATCATTTCAGATCATCAAACATATGGAACTAGATATTTGATCTGTTGTCGATGTAGCAGTGCTGAATATGTTATTTTTATAACCTTATCATTTTGGATCAGTCAAACATATGGAACTAGATATCTGGTCAGTGGTCAATGTGTCCAGATGTAGCAGAGCTGAATATGTTATTTTTATATCCTTAAGGCTACATTCAAACAATGAGTTTTTAACGGTGCGTATTTAAAAAAAAAATACAAGTAACCTATTTTACTTAATTTTTACTTAAAATTAATTGAACTCTATGGGGAAGAACTGCAGGTAAAGGCTCGTGCAGGCGAACGTTTAAATCGTGCGCGTTATATTCCATTTTTAATCTGGCAGCACACCAAGCCATGTTAGTCAATAGTCCTGCTCAGATGAAGGTCCGAGCGTCCGTGGGAAAAAAATCACAGCGTGCACTGCATTCCTCCGAGCCTGATTCAAGTCTATGGGTGCGCGAAAAAAATCAGATCCCGTATGGACCGTCGGAATGGCATCGAAATATTACTGATAGATTTATAATTAACAAACGTATGTGATCATCTGCGTGATTTCATGTAGTCGTACGAAAATGGACAAAACACGGACGTCACACGGATGTAAAAAAAAGGACACACGGAGGAAATCGGAGGGACTGGGACGATTTTTCATACTCTCGCCTGCAGGCGCCCTAAGAATCGGCAAGAAAAATGAACATATTGCGGATTTCAAACACGCAGCGCAGATCGGTTTATGCTACGTAAAAAGACCCCACCATGGGTATGAGACTTCTATAAATCCAATCCACTTTGCCGGAACTGTTAAAAACGCTACTTTTTTTGGACAGTGCAAATATGCAGCGTCAGAAAAATCCTTATAGAGAGCTTAACTTTCTAATAAAAAGTCGCACAATCCAATCAATCAATCAATCAATCGATTTAAGCTTTAAAATGTCAAATATTAGTCTTCAATTGTCCCCCCCACAAAAAAAAAAAAATGACTATGTGCTCCACTTATGAACTGGAGTACAAATTTGCAAAAAATTTGTCAAAATTTCAAAAAGTTGTACATGGTGAATTAGCCAAAAATATCTAGAAAACAAAACAAAAAAAAGAATAAAAGGGAGCAAACTAACCTTCCCAGAACACTGGCATAAGAAACAACCCTTGTTTTACAATTATAACACATGTAAGATGTATCAGAGCAATATTTTTGATGTAGTAGAGCAGTATTTTTGATGTAGCAGAGCTATATTTTTGCTGTAGCAGAACAGTATTTTTTGCTGTAGCAGAGCAATATTTTTGATGTAGCACAGCAGTATTTTTTGCTGTAGCAGAGCAGTATTTTTTGCTGTAGCAGAGCAATATTTTTGATGTAGCAGAGCAGTATTTTTGATGTAGCAGAGCTATATTTTTGCTGTAGCAGAACAGTATTTTTTGATGTGGCAGAGCAATATTTTTGATGTAGCAGAGCAGTATTTTTCGATGTGGCAGAGCAATATTTTTGCTGTAGCAGAGCAGTATTTTTTGCTGTAGCAGAGCTATATTTTTGATGTATCAGAGCAGTATTTTTGCTGTAGCAGAGCAATATTTTTGCTGTAGCAGAGCAGTATTTTTGCTGTAGCAGAGCAGTATTTTTGATGTAGCAGAGCAATATTTTTGCTGTAGCAGAGCAGTATTTTTGCTGTAGCAGAGCAATATTTTTGATGTAGCAGAGCAGTATTTTTTGATGTAGCAGAGCTATATTTTTGATGTAGCAGAGCAATAGTTTTGGTGTAGCAGAATTGAGTTTCTCATATAATAGTCATTAAAAAAAATGACATGGCTTTACATGGGACTGCAGGACGAGCTACTGCATTGTCTTAAAAGGGTTTTCTGGGTAAATCGCATATTGATGGTCGCGTGAGTGTGCGCTCGCACTGGCAGAGAGGGGAATCCTGACTCTGCGCATAAAGCACACTGTCAGGATTTGTTGTCACGTAGAATGACTGTAGAAATTTTGTCAAAGCCTAGAAAACCCCTTTAACTTTAAGTTATTTACTTGCACAAGGGAAATAGCGTAATGACAAATTCAGCTCTGCTACATCCCGATACTCATTTTAATAGGAAAGATGAGAGCACAGTGTGTTTTTGTGAAAGTCTCCCTGCCCTGGCTGTAATCTGCACAATATTCCACATTATATACATGTCATCTCAAAGTAGCACCAAAGGACTATGGTGTCAAATCTGTATGACAGATTGAGGTGAAGTCTGGGAAGGGTGTGTATACAGAGAAACAGTTCTGACTAAGTCAGACACCCTATAGAATTTATCCTGCAGGCTGCAAGAAACTAGTTTAATCACACATAGCGGACAGAGGAGAACATGGATAATTGTCTCTTAATTTATCTATCTTGTTTGATCAGATTGTACCTTTTTTTTCAGGTTTTTGGATGTTTAAGAAATGGAAAAATCAACATTGCCATCTAGTGGTCAAAGAGGGTAGTGCGTCACTGAGGGCTGGAAACGTAGAAGCCTTGTTCACATTCTGAGTGAGCACTTGCCAGCAGGAAACATCTGGAAGGATAAAAATGAACAGGTGTTCTGCATTTCTTCTTGTGAGGAAAAAATGGAGTACATTACTGAGCGCTTCTGGTGGGGGGTAGAAATAAAGGGCGTAATCTGTATGATTGAAACTGCACATACATCCATATTAAGTGAGGACATGTGCCAGGACCCTCATTTATTAGCCAGAGTAGCTCCAAAAAAGCTTCTCTGACTCTGGAGGACCCAACACATCCATCATTGCAGGGCCAACCTATTGATTTGTATTGGGCACTGATTGTGTAATGCTTCATTTCACCAGTGGAGGCACTGCAGGATAATCAAACACCTACAGCTGAGCTCCACCAGGTGATTAAATCTGAGGAATATCAGCTGGATACATCCTGATCAGGTTACAGAGAGGATCTGGCTCTAAGGCCGGCGTCACACTGGAGAGTTTTACGGACGTATGAGCGCATAAACTACGTCCGTAAAATTCGCATTACACACGGCCCAATGAATCTCTATGGCCCAGCTCATATCTGCCGTATATTACGCATCCGTAATATACGGTCTTGTACGGCCATAGAAAATCGCAGCATGCTGCGTTTGTCAGCGTATTGCGCAAAAAAAAATCGCCAATGAAAGTCTATGGGGGCGAGAAAAATACGGATTCCACACAGACCAGCAGTGTGACTTGCGAGAAATACGCAGCGGTGTTAGTGAAAAGCCGGTAATTCAATTGCCGGCTTTTCATTTCTCCTTCACAAACCCGACAGGATATGAGATATGGTTTACATACAGTAAACCATCTCATATCCCTTTTTTTTTGCATATTCCACACTACTAATGTTAGTAGTGTGTATGTGCAAAATTTTGGTGCTGTAGCTGCTCAAATAAAGGGTTAAATGGCGGAAAAAATTGGCGTGGGCTCCCGCGCAATTTTCTCCACCAGAGTGGTAAAGCCAGTGACTGAGGGCAGATATTAATAGCCAGGAGAGGGTTCATGGTTATTGGCCCCCCTGGCTACAAACATCTGCCCCCAGCCACCCCAGAAAAGGCACATCTGGAAGATGCGCCTATTCTGGCACTTGGCCACTCTCTTCCCACTCCCGTGTAGCGGTGGGATATGGGGTAATGAAGGGTTAATGTCACCTTGCTATTGTAAGGTGACATTAAGCCAGGTTAATAATGGAGAGGCGTCAATTATGACACCTATCCATTATTAATCCAATTGTCTGAAAGGGTTAAAAAAAGTATTTTAATGAAATAAACACACAGGTTGTTTTAATATTTTATTGCTCTCTCAATCCACCTGAAGACCCTCGCTCTGCAAAATAATAAACCAACAATATACATACCTTCTGTTGATCTGTCACGTCCCGCGAAGTAAATCCATCTGAAGAGGTTAAATCATTTTACAGGCAGGAGCTGTGCTAATGCACTCGCTCCTGCCTGTAAACCCCGGGTGCTGAAAGGAAAGCTGGGTGATCTGTACTTACATTGAGTCGCGGTGAGGCGCCCTCTGCTGGATGTCCTCATATGAACTCGAGCATGGGAACTTTTCCAAGGCTCCATATTGTTGGTTTATTATTTTTCCAAGCGAGGGTCTTCAGGTGGATTGAGAGAGCAATAAAATATTAAAACAGCCTGTGTGTTTATTTCATTAAAATACTTTTTAATAATGTGTGTTTTTTTAACCCTTTCAGACAATTGGATTAATAATGGATAGGTGACATAATTGACGCCTCTCCATTATTAATCTGGCTTAATGTCACCTTACAATAGCAAGGTGACATTAACCCTTCATTACCCCATATCCCACCGCTACACGGGAGTGGGAAGAGAGTGGCCAAGTGCCAGAATAGGCGCATCTTCCAGATGTGCCTTTTCTGGGGTGGCTGGGGGCAGATGTTTGTAGCCAGGGGGGCCAATAACCATGGACCCTCTCCTGGCTATTAATATCTGCCCTCAGTCACTGGTTTTACCACTCTGGCGGAGAAAATTGAGCGGGAGCCCACGCCAATTTTTTCCGCCATTTAACCCTTTATTTTAGCAGCTACAGCGCCCAAATTTTGCACATACACACTACTAACATTAGTAGTGTGGAATATGCAAAAAAAAAGGGGATATGAGATGGTTTACTGTATGTAAACCATGTCTCATATCCTGTCGGGTTTGGGAAGGAGAAATGAGAAGCCGGCAATTGAATTACTGGCTTTTCACATATATCGCGCTGAATTAAATATAAATACAGAATATATACACTCACCGGCCACTTTATTAGGTACACCTGTCCAACTTCTTGTTAACACTTAATTTCTAATCAGCCAATCACATGGCGGCAACTCAGTGCATTTAGGCATGTAGACATGGTCAAGACAATCTCCTGCAGTTCAAACCGAGCATCAGTATGGGGAAGAAAGGTGATTTGAGTGCCTTTGAACGTGGCATGGTTGTTGGTGCCAGAAGGGCTGGTCTGAGTATTTCAGAAACTGCTGATCTACTGGGATTTTCACGCACAACCATCTCTAGGGTTTAAAGAGAATGGTCCGAAAAAGAAAAAAAATCCAGTGAGCGGCAGTTCTGTGGGCGGAAATGCCTTGTTGATGCCAGAGGTCAGAGGAGAATGGGCAGACTGGTTCGAGCTGATAGAAAGGCAACAGTGACTCAAATCGCCACCCGTTACAACCAAGGTAGGCCTAAGAGCATCTCTGAACGCACAGTGCGTCGAACTTTGAGGCAGATGGGCTACAGCAGCAGAAGACCACACCGGGTACCACTCCTTTCAGCTAAGAACAGGAAACTGAGGCTACAATTTGTACAAGCTCATCGAAATTGGACAGTAGAAGATTGGAAAAACGTTGCTTGGTCTGATGAGTCTCGATTTCTGCTGCGACATTCGGATGGTAGGGTCAGAATTTGGCGTAAACAACATGAAAGCATGGATCCATCCTGCCTTGTATGGAGCATCTTTGGGATGTGCAGCCGACAAATCTGCGGCAACTGTGTGATGCCATCATGTCAATATGGACCAAAATCTCTGAGGAATGCTTCCAGCACCTTGTTGAATCTATGCCACGAAGAATTGAGGCAGTTCTGAAGGCAAAAGGGGGTCCAACCCGTTACTAGCATGGTGTACCTAATAAAGTGGCCGGTGAGTGTGTATATATGTGTCTCAATGACATATATATATATATATATATATATATATATATATATATATATACTGTATATATGTTTTAACGAACATTTGAGCACATAAATCCATTAGATGTCAGTTTTGCAAGCCTGCGAGAAAATATCGCAGTACGGATGCCATACGGATTACATACGGAGGATGCCATGTGCAAAATACGCTGACACACCCTGACTACGGATGACATGTGGATCACTATTTTGGGGACTTTTCTGCGTATTACGGCCGTAAAAAACGGACCGTATTTACATACGCTGAGTGTGAGGCCGGCCTAACAGTCCAATGTTTGTTAACCTGTTAAATGCCACTGACAAGACATGACAGCGGCATTTAACATGTGCCGGCATTGGTGCACTCGTGACGTCATTGTGGGTCGGAAATGGGTTGCTATGTCATCAGGAGGTTCTTTGAGCCCCAAATTGTGGCCGGGCTTCAAAGGAGGCCATGATTTTTGCTATGTGCAGCGATGCTGTGGCACTACTATATATAACACAAGCGATCAGACAATAGCAGCTTTAAGTCCCCTATGGGGACTAACAAGAAAAGTGAAAACAAAAAAAAAAACATAAAAGTACAAGTCATTCCCCCATTAAAAATAATACAAAAATAAAAATACACATATGTGGTATCGCCGAGTTCAGAAAAGTCTGATCTATCAAAATATAAAAATAATTAACGCGATCAGTAAACACCGTAAATTAAAAATATTGAAGAAAGCCAAAATTCCTTTTTATTGGTTGCTGCAATTACATAAAAAAATGCTGTATATCCCAAACTTGTTTCAATCAGCACCCCCGACGATCAGCTGTTCTCTGCTACACAGCTGCACAGCACAACTTCGACGAGTGTTTAGTGACCATCAATGGTAAAGTCTACTCCTTTAAGATTGGCAATTATCCAACTACTGTCATGAGACAGCTGCATTTTAAACAAGTGATTAGGGCCACACTTTATTAAACAACGTGCAGTGGATTCTTAAAGGGCAAGAACCAAGATTCTAAGTTCTCACCTATTCACTAATCGTTGGCAGTGCTGCTTCTGAGACCTCCATAAATCCTAAGAACGCCACTCTGCGGTGCCCTATCTGGATGCAGCACGGGTCAAGCCTGCAAACTACTGCACCATTTATTGTCTGTGAGGCTGCAGGGAAAAGATGAGCGTTGTACTCAGGGGTGGACACAGACAGCTTGGGGCCCCTGGGCAGGAAATGTGTCTGGCCCCCCTCCTTTTAAGGCGACAAAGCTACATACATATATATACATATATATATATATATATATATAGCCACACACACATACATGTATATATTACAGTCTCCTCTATTATGTATATTGCTGTCCGTTATACAGTGCCCTCTCTTGTTTTGTACAGCACCGTCCCTTACATATTGGATTTTATAGAGCCCTGTTTTTTATTACATACCGTCCTGTCTTGTTAGCTGTATAATGCAATGACAGCTGATGCAGCATGGGAAAGCTTCTTTTCTAAAGGAGGAACTGATGGACTGGTCATCTGGTCACCGGCTCCTCCATCAGCAGTCATTTTATATCTAAAAAGAGAGTGGACTATGTAATAAAAGAGGGTGCTGTGAATAACAAAATTAACAAGAATACACTATGTAAGAGAAGATGGCACCATATATAACTAGAGAGGATGGTATGTAATAAGGGAGGGTGTTATACATGATAAAAGCGGAAACTATGTAACTAAGGATGTTGTTATAAATAATAAGTGAGTACACTATACACTAAGGAACTGTGCTATACATAAGTGAGTACACTATATTCTAAGGGGACTGTGCTATACATAATAAGTGAGTACACTTTATACTAAGGGGACTGTGTTAGACATCATAATCAATACTAACATCTTCCTCCAGCTCCCCCTGTTCCTAAATCCATTATAAAACCCCCTTCCTTCCATCCCCTTCCCCCACATCCTTCATTGTCCTCGTTCCCTGCCACCATCATTGCCTTCTCCCCCACCACCCCATCATTACCTTTTCCCCCACCACCCCATCATTACCCATTCCACCACCTCAATCATTTTCTCCTCCCCCACCACCCCCATCATTGTCCTTTCCACCTCCATCATCATTGTCTTCTCCCCACCACCCCTATCATTACCCATTCCATGACCTCCATCATTTCCTCGATAAATAAATACGTCACTCCATAGTCCACAATCGGGGTGCACAAAAGAAGGATACCAATCCTAGCAATATGTAGAAGAAAAATCTAGCACTCCCATTCAGCATCAAAAAATATATATTTATTCAGAAAATAAATGTCCAAAAAGTTATATGTAACTTTTCGGTCTTTACTCTGACCTTCTTCAGACAATATATAAACCTATGGAGGGACCCTGTCAGTTTGTATTAAGGGAGATAAGGAAAAGGTTGCTTATTAAAGCAGTGCATGTATTAAAAGTGGTGTGGGGGTCCGGTGGTAATAGCGCTATACACCTAGTAATGCAGTCTGTGCTCAGAGAAAAGAGCGCTCTTTAATACAAACATACGGGGTCCCTCCATTGTCCTTTCCACTGCCATCATCATTGTCTTCTCCCACATCATTACCCATTCCACGACCTCCATCATGTCCTCCTCCCCCACCATCCCCATCATTGTCCTTTCCACTACCACCATCATTTCCTTCTCCCCACCACTCCCATTATTGCCCATTCACCACCTCCATCGTTGCTTTCTCCCCCACCACCCCTATTATTGCCCTCTCTGTCAACCCAATCATTGCCTTCTGCCCCATCACCCTATCATTGCCCTCTCCTCCATCTACACACACACAGACACACACAGCACCATTCACTTCTCTGCATACACACACACCTCACCTCTGTGCATGCTATCCTGAAGCCACACTATTATCGCCGGCAGCGTCATGTCTCGCACAGCCATGGCGCTGAATGATGATGTCTCTGCCTGACACACATGAGGGCAATCTGGCCAGGGGCCCCCCAGAGCTTTGGGGCTGGATAAACTGGCCAGATTGCCCTCATTATTAGCCTTCCTGCAGGGACTCCCCGGAGCCTCTGGGCCCCTGTGCAGCCGCACCGGTTGAACCTGTGGTATGTCCGCCCATGGCTGTACTCGACGATCCCCAGCAATCCCTGACATAGGCGCCAACCACCACCCTTTTTCTGGATTCTTTTGAGGAGCGGGAAGGGGCTTGAAACATAGCAAAAATCTACACTCCCCTGTTGTGAATTCTGCTCTTGGGCTCCCTCCGGTGGTTATAAGTGGTAGCGCTGCTGTCTTTGGATCGCTGCATTTATCAGGTGTGTTCACTTATTGCAATTCTGACTGGGCGATTTAGTCTTGCTTGACCCTTTAGTCAGTGCCAGTTGTCCATTGTTCCTGGAGGATTCACATCCCTGCCTGGTCTCTCCTGCTTTGCTGTTCTTTTCAACAAAGATAAGTTCTGGCTTTGTTTTTTGCAGTCCACATGCTGTGGGCTTTATTGTTCAGTTCTTTTCCATGTTTTTGTCTTGTCCAGCTTGGTCTGCATAAGGATTTGTTCAGCCAAGCTGGTATCTCTGGAGATGCAGATATACCCGCCATATCTTTAGTTAGATGTGGAGATTTTGTATTTTATGTGGTGGATATTTTCTAGTGGGTTAATACTGACCGCATAGTACTCTGTCCTATCCTTTCTATTTAGCTAGAGTGGCCTCCATTGCTAAATCCTGATTTCAGTCTGCGTATGTTATTTCCCTCTCCTCTCACAGTCAATATTTGTGGGGGGCTGTCTATCCTTTGGGGATTTTCTCTTAGGCAAGATAGTTTTCCCTTTTCTATCTCTAGGGGTATTTAGTCCTCCAGCTGTGTCAAGATGTCTAGGGAGTGTTAGGTACATTCCACGGCTACTTCTAGTTGCGGTGTTAAGTTCAGGGTCTGCGGTCAGTACAGGTACCACCTTCTCCAGAGTACGTCTCATGCTGCTCCTAGGCCACCAGATCATAACACTCCCCTGACCTAGGAATATCCCTTGACTTGTCTAGGATCATAAATCGGCTCTTTCTTTGCTTCGGATAGGTCCCGTCCATGTGACGACATGACCCCTAATCAGCGCCGTAAGATCCAGCCCAAAGGCTAATCCAATCAGGTTAGGGGTGGGGATAGGACGGCCCAGGTGACTATAATGGTTTTCTTTTTAGTTTTATAACCCCTTCCTAGCCCTCCATTCATTATACTTTGGGGTCTGGAGACCCCAAAACAAATTTTGGGAAATAACTTAATATTTGGAATAACCATTTAGGAGAGGCAACAGCTGTATTTCCCCGCTCAGAAGGGGCTTCACCTCCATGTCAGTCTGCCTCTCCGAAAACTCATAATTATTATATTTGCTTGTTTTTTTATCATTTGTTCATATTATGTATTTATTTCCGGGACTGACAGATTCAGCTCTGCTACATCAGCCGACCTTACTGCCAGGCCTGGTTGCTGGTGCAGTGTTCCTTAGCGCGGGTCTTGCTTTTCTTGGGTTAATATACAGTTAACCTTGCCATCCCATTAGCTCTGTGCATGTGCACACATCTACATACTGTTGGGATTTTTGTATGTTACATTTTCTTTAGGGGCCAAAAAAAGAAGAAAAAAATGTAAAAAAAAATAAAAGACACGAAAAAACAAAATGAACATCTGAAAAATACCCACCAAGATGATACCATTAAGACAGCTAGCCTGGAAGGTGGTGAGCCTTTTATTTAGGGAAGGGATGGATAGGATGTGGCAGCTCGCTGCCTGTCAGTTCAATTGCTTCTGCCAAAGACAAAGATACAAGGAACAGGGAAGAAATGTTGAAGACCCTCTGGCTTTGTAAGGGGAAAGGACAAGATGAAGACATGTCAGGAGAACCAATTTCACATACAGAGTAGAAGTTTTTGATCACCAGATAGAGGAAAGCATCCCCCGTGGGCTCAGCAGTACCCCAAGAAACGCAAGTTTTCTGTCATGTTACATTGACCTGCACCCCGGGCTACTTCTTAAAATACTGTTTTCATCTGATCTTCTAACACTTTGGCAAACAGTCATGAACTGGCATAAATGATTAGCCCAGAGCATCCGAAATACTTAGTGCAACTGAAAACCATGCAAATAATAACATTGTGAACCTTTCAGGCTGAGTAATCTGGGTCCAATGTGAGTACGACCAGGCTGGAGAAATATACTACACGACTCTATATATCTATTATCTATCTATCTATCTATCTATCTATCTATCTATCTATCTATCTATCTATCTACATAACTATCTATCTATCTATTATCCATCTATCTATCTATCTATCTATCTATCTATCTATCTATCTATCTATCCATCTATCTGTCTTCTATCTATCTATCTATCTATCTTCTATTATCATCTATCTATCTATCTATCTATCTACTTATCCAAAAAAGTGGAGGCAGCACACCAAATCCAAAATTATAAAGTGCTTTTTAATAGCCCACGTGGCGACGTTTCGGTCCTGGGTAAGACCTTTCTCAAGCCTTTCTGTACCCAGTACCGAAACGTTGTCACATGGGCTATTAAAAAGCACTTTATAATTTTGGATTTGGTGTGAGGCCTCAACTTTTTTGGATACATATTTACTAGGACTGGTATGTACCTGTGAGACGTCTGCACCCTACCTCTTAAATGTGCTGTTTTTTCTATTGTTTTTTTTTATCTATCTATCTATCTATCTATCTATCCCATATCTATCTATCTATCTATCTATCTAATTGAAATAATCATTATTGGCAAGACTATTGGGTTGCAGGGAGGGGACTGTAGGAACGATGGATGGGGCACATTATTATTATTTATTTATATAGCACCATTGAATCCATGGTTCTGTACATGAGAAGGAGTTACATCAAAATACAGATATCACTTACAGTAAGCAAACTATTAATTATAGACTGATACAGAGGGGCGAGGACCCTGCCCTTGCGGGCTTACATTCTACATCCAGGGTGGGGGCTACGGAAGTCCATGGCATATCACAGTTGGGTCATTCCATGTCAAGTGGACCAGTGGTCCCCACTCGACCTTCTCCGATTTTGCTGAAAATTTATAAGGATGTACATGTATGTTTGAAAAGAGGTTCTGTAAATTTTTAGGGCCAGATCTCAAATACATTGGGCACTGTTAACCTTTCACTGGAGGTTCCACCAAGCCTGCGGCTTCAGCTAAGAGGATTTTGCAAACTTTGGCACATAGCCATTAGAGTTCTATACTGGCTATGATGCTGAAATTTGGCATACTAGCTCAACTTTTGCTGCTAAACACGATAAAATTATTACCGGCTATGACAAAACAATATTTCAACCGCAATTTTGTGTCAAAGTAGCTTGAAAAACGCGTCGCATAAAATTTATGCCAAACTTTGCCCATATATAACTCAAGACCAAAAACCAATAGTAACTGGTGCTTTGCCCTGTACACCAAACATCTACATGACTTTGCATTGCTGCAATATCACGGTCAAAGCATATGTATTTGTGGAAATATTCACACCCACATATGATGAAAAACTTAAAAAAAACGAATTTTACCTATTTTTAGGTCAAATTTCTCAAAAAGGGTACCCCTAAAATATATTAATTCTGATATCATTAGAAAGAGCACATTTTTCTCTACAAGGATCATTGGGGGTTTTTTTGGAGTCTCTCAGTTTAAGAAATGAAAAATGCCACTGAACATGGTGTTATTTATTAATACGCAATGAATGGTAACAGCACTATTCAAACCCTTGCGTTGGTCCATGGTGGTTATACCACAACCAATTCCCTAAGAATTGGTATTATAATCCTATTAAGAGTTGTACTAATGCTGTCTTTCGAGAATTGGCAGCCCCATCGCCTATGAGCCATGGCCGATAGCCGTGCAAGGCGAGCCTCGGGCGGTCTCTTTATCGCAGGTTCCGAAGCCTGAGGGTGGGTGTCTTTGCCTAGGATCCCAAGCTTAATATTGGGTATCTTTTGTTGGTTCCCAAGCCATAATGTTCAGTCTAAGTGGTCTGGAATTGTTGCTGAATTTGCAACATAATCGGTTCAGAGAAGCTGTATTGTCGGCCCATTGCTGTTGCAGCTGTGCTGAAATTATTGCAATGATTGACTGCTCGGGAATCCAGCATGTATCATTTCTCACAGGCCAGTGAAAGAAGCTAGCTGGTCCATGAGGATGCATAAAATTTATTAATGCATCATGCTTGTCGACTGAAATTTCAGAAATATTTCCAATCCACCAGTTCCTATCGTAAATGCAGGCAATGTATTGCCCTGGCTGGAGGTTAGCAATTGGCACAAAAGGCATTTCTGATCTGACAGATCTATCTACATGGGCAATGAAAGATGATGGGTCATTTGACACCCTTGAAATGCAAATCTTTTTGTCATCAATTGGCACAAACTGGTGATTTTCTCTTGTTCCAGCAATCGTATGTCCATCTTTGAACCTTTCCTCTTGAACTACCTGTATTTCGTCAATTTTTTCTTTTGGACCAAAAAAAAACTTGATTCCATGCAGTTGCTCGTTGCAAAAGTTGAATAAATCCACCGGGGTCAGTATTTGGTTTTCAGTTGGGCGTTGAAGACTGGCACGAGCTGCCAACCTCTTTGCTGTCCCTCCAATCCCATCACTGGGCGACTTTCCATGACTGGTACCAAAAAAATTCCATTCAGCGCTGATATTGAAATCAGCATTGTGGTGGCACAAGTAGAGAAAATTTTTGAAATTTTTGTACTGGGCTGCAGATCCATCGCTGAAGTAGTGGATATGACGAATCCCATAGATGAGTCTTGAGATACTCCACAATTACTGTTAAGAAAGTGTGGACTGCAACTGTGTCATGTCCTGAGCAATCACTGATTATGCACAAGCTGATGTTCTGCGCAGCTTCACCATTTCACTGCTTGAAGTAAATTACAAATGGGTGTACTGTAGCTTGACTATTTTCCCAGTGGAAACCTTGAATGGCATCTTGAACAATAAATGAGTAATTTTCAGCAAAGTCCATAAGGATCACAAGCTCTCCAGGTCTCAGATTTTCCTTCAACGATTTCAGATATCAACTTTGATGCTTGGCGATGTAGTGATGGCTACAAAGTTTAGAAATTTTCAAAACCAATTCTTCAATGAAATCTTCTATAGTCAGTTGTTTCGTATCAAGCGTGTCTCGATCAGTGTGAATCCATTGTTTGAACTCAATAATATCTTCAGGGTCACTGTTGACAAACACATTGACTAGAAATTCTTTTAAAACTTCAGGACCCGGGCATTTATCACAACGGTCAAGCATACAGTCCTTGGATTCAATTCCACAGACCATTTTGCATATGAGCTCTTTGTAGTCATCATTGATTGGGCATGCTGCAAGCATTAGTTTGACATTTTGGTGAATGGTACACACAAACGGAATGTGTTCCAGCAGATCCAACGGTTACGCACCACTTTGGCCGAAGCTCACACAACTTGGAAAATCCAATTTCAGGGCCATTCCGATCCCGATAGGCAACAAACATTTCCCTCATATTGCTCAGTAATAGTCGCTTTTGCATCTGCTTTTTTTCTCCTGCTATTCGCACTGATACATAGTCTTTTTTACCAGGGCACATTCGACTGAGTTCATCATCCTCAAAAAATGCCTGCACCTTTTTCTTCACTTCCTCGGAAACTTTCTTGCCACACTTGATTCTAGGTAAGGCTAAGATCCCATGTTCACATTTAAGCTTTCGAGCTTGTTTGACCATTCGTTCAGAGACACTGAATTCATCTGATATAGCCTTAATGGACCAATTTTTAGGTGCCAATGTCAAGATTTGGACCTTTTTGGACAGCAATGGGCCGACAATACAGCTTCTCTGAACCGATTATGTTGCAAATTCAGCAACAATTCCAGACCACTTAGACTGAACATTATGGCTTGGGAACCAACAAAAGATACCCAATATTAGGCTTGGGATCCTAGGCAAAGACACCCACCCTCAGGCTTCGGAACCTGCGATAAAGAGACCGCCCGAGGCTCGCCTTGCACGGCTATCGGCCATGGCTCCTAGGCGATGGGGCTGCCAATTCTCGAAAGACAGCATTATTACAACTCTTAATAGGATTATAATACCAATTCTTAGGGAATTGGTTGTGGTATAACCACCATGGACCAATGCAAGGGTTTGAATAGTGCAGTTATCATTCATTGCGTATTAATGAATAACACCATGTTCAGTGGCATTTTTCATTTCTTAAACTGAGAGACTCCAAAAAAAACCCCAATGATCCTTGTAGAGAAAAATGTGCTCTTTCTAATGATATCAGAATTAATATATTTTAGGGGTACCCTTTTTGAGAAGTTTGACCTAAAAATAGGTAAAATTCGTTTTTTTTAAGTTTTTCATCATATGTGGGTGTGAATATTTCCACAAATACATATGCTTTGACCGTGATATTGCAGCAATGCAAAGTCATGTAGATGTTTGGTGTACAGGGCAAAGCACCAGTTACTATTGGTTTTTGGTCTTGAGTTATATATGGGCAAAGTTTGGCATAAATTTTATGCGACGCGTTTTTCACGCTACTTTGACACAAAATTGCGGCCAAAATATTGTTTTGTCATAGCCGGTAATAATTTTATCGTGTTTAGCAGCAAAAGTTGAGCTAGTATGCCAAATTTCAGCATCATAGCCAGTATAGAACTCTAATGGCTATGTGCCAAAGTTTGCAAAATCCTCTTAGCTGAAGCCACAGGCTTGGTGGAACCTCCAGTGAAAGGTCAACAGTGCCCAATGTATTTGAGATCTGGCCCTAAAAATTTACAGAACCTCTTTTCAAACATACATGTACATCCTTATAAATTTTCAGCAAAATCGGAGAAGGTCGAGTGGGGACGATTTTTAAAACTGGTACACTTGATGTGGAATGACCCAGTTTTCTTTTTCACAGCCTATGGCCGCGCTCACATACTGCACTGCTCTCCCTCCCGTGCTCACACACTGTAATGCTCTCTCCACTCTCTTCATCCCAGAGCAGGATAAATGTTTTCTCTTCCTCCTTCATGGAGCTGAAATCTGGGAAGAGATCGGAGAGTCTCCTGAAGTGGGTGTCCCTCAGTGCTGAATATTTGGTGCAGTGTAGCAGGCAGTGGGTCTCATCCTCTAGGGCCTCCAGGTGGCAGTGTGGGCACAGTCTGTCTTCCCTCGGCTTGTAGCTCTGTTTGTGCCAGCCAACCTCCATGGATTGTGGGAACGGAGTCAATACCGGCTCAGGATCTGGCGGTCTCTGGAGTTTCTCCAGATATGCAGCCAGTCTGTAGTCTTTCTGTAGACTCCGGTACATGGCCAGTTTCTGTGAAGTGACAATATCGTTCCTCCTTTCACTGAAATATCTCTCCTGGCCATCATCTACCATTTTCTGGATTCTGCTGTGATTGCTGTTTTGGTCCAGTTGTGTTTGGGTGAGCTGTTCCCGGGGTCCTGGTTCGGGTAGACCACCTATATGTAGCAGGGCTTTATGGCGATTGGAGCTTGGATTGCTACTATATAGGTGAGCCCTGAATGACAGTACCCTCTTTAGAACTGCTATCTTCTAGGGGGAATCTGCCCGGCTCAGCCAGAGAGGCACTGTTAGTGGTGCTCCGCTGGACCTGGAGAAGGTGCTTACAGAATTACAGGTGGAATATTTCTGTTGGGCTGCAGTCCCACCTTGACCATTCTGGGTATGTGTGAGGACCCCAGATTTTGGTGCTATACAGGAGGATTGGGGCGATGATGGCATCGAAGATTTTTAGCGATACCATCACATAGAGTAGAGGGTAGAGATTCCTTCTGATGGCATAGAAGGTTTTGCAGGCCTTGTCCATCAAGGTCTCTATGGCTTGTTTGAAGCTCCCTGAGTGGTGAATTTCCAGGCCCAGGTAGATGTATTTGTCCGTTCCTGTAAGAGTACAGTTGTTTAGAACAAATGTATGATGCTGGTCCGATCTTGTCTTTTTCCTTGTATCACTGTGTATACAGGTATATTTATCTTCCCATGATTTGTGATGTGGACATGAATCTGAATGAGGCCGAGCAGGGTGTAGATGTGGTCGGTGGTGCAGTGGTTTGGCCTGAACCCTGCTTGACATTTGTTGGGGATGTTGTGCTCGGTGAGGAAACCTCTTGTTCAGAATGCTGTTGAACAGTTTTCCCAGGTTGCTGCTGACACATATGCCTCTGTAGTTGGCATGGTTAAACCTGTCCCCACTCTTGTGGATGGGTGTGATGAGGCCTTGGTCCCAGGTACACGGGAAGTAACCAGCACTCAGCACAATATTGAACAGTGTAACCATTACTGCCTGCATTTCTGGTGGGCCGTACTTCAGCATTTCTGGGGGGATTCCATTCAGGCCACTGGCTTTTCTACACCTTATGGAAGAGATTCTCTCTGTAACTTCCTGTAATGTGATTGGTGTATCCAGAGGATTTTGGAAATGTTTGACTTTTTCCTTAATTGCCTTTAGTTTTGCTGTCATGTTTTTCTTAGCTTAGACCTTCCTTGTCTTTATAGAGGTCTCTGAAGTACTGTATTACTATAGCATTTTTCTTCTTTTCAGGCTTAAATCCCATATTACTCTCCTGTACGTTGAGTCACATGAGCCAATGGTGAACCTCTTCCTCTCCGAAAGCTCCAATTTTTCCAATATAAATAGGATTATTGTAATTGGGGTCTAATGACTAAGAAAAAAAACAAAACAGAGATCGGCGTGATTCTTTAAGAATAGATAGATATAAGGTAATATGTAGAGAAACAATTAAATAAACCATGTTACACAAGAGTTGTAGAATGGTAAATTTATTTAAAAAATGCAAAAATTCCCAAAGTCTGTACAGAATTGGAAAAACATGGCGGCTTTTGTTTTTTTCTCAAAGAGCACAATATCTGTCCACAGTTTGTGTGTGGTTCGGCAGCTCAATCCTTCTCTCGTCAATGGAGCCGACTTGCAATTCCAGAAGCAACCTATGGATCAGTGTGGCGCTGTTCCTGGAAGAAAAATGACATGTTTTTCTAATCTTGCACAAAGTAAATCCACGGTGTAGGTTGAATCATTAAAGGTAAAAAGTCTAAAAAAAAAATCCATTGTAAACTAAATAAAAGAAAGATACAGTTTAGAAAACCCAATTAAAATCTACACGGAGGTCAGAGATGAGGAAATTAGAGTGTTTAGGGTTCACTCCCACAGCTTGGTAATTGCTCTTATTATTTACAACCTGCTTTAGGTAAATTGTAGGCATTTTTTTTTAGTACATAAAGGTCACATCGAGCACAGATGACAAGTACATTGCAGGAACATTCATGTTACATTTTCTGAAGCACTGACTATGAAAATGCTGCAAAAAAAAAAATAGAATATTCTTATTGAAATTTATGAAAAATTACCATTCCCCCACAAGTCGGCTACATTATAAATGTCTGTCAGATTATAGTCAGGTCGCAGTATTGCGGTTTATTATTTCAGCAACCATGACAAATACATTCAGTGCAATGCTTTTACTATTTACATTTTAGATATTGTATACTTTGTTTTTTATTTATTCTTTATTACAGTATCTTTTGTTTTAGATTTTATGTATTTATTTGCTTATTTATTTCATATGTTGCTGTTAAATATATCACATGATCATCATCACAGATCTGATGTCTGGAAAGTCCAGCGAAAAATCAGTATTTGGTTTATATTGGACGAGTGACATCCGTCGTTTTTAGCACTTGTACATGTTATTCTATGGGGCCGTGCAAATTTCCAATATTTTCCGCAAACCGAGAGGTTAGAGGAGAAAAATCTCAGCATGCATCATTTGCCTCCAAGATTTGGATAACACTCGGCCATTCAAGTCTATGGGTCCGTAAAAAAAATTGGACTGCACCGGTATGACAACTGAGTGTGGTCCAAATTGTATGGACTGACAGAATGGAGAAGGTGGAGAGCTTTTTTTACTCCTCAGCTCCGAGAAAATTGGATCACACTCTAATTAAACTCTGACCAAACTCTGATCAGCATAATCGGACCATTTTTCATGCATGGAAAGAAGATGGTCGTGTTACTCTTGCTACGGTCTGGTTTCACAAAATTCCCACTCCCATTATGGACCACATTTTACGGACCGGCCAAGAGTCTCCCGAACCAAACTCAACAGCCTCATTTATGCCCTACATAACGGTCCCTACTTGGACTATAATTTGCAGATGTATGATTATGCATTTTTTCCTGCAATATTTAGAAAAACAGATGACTGTGATACATGAGGTGGGATGTAGGCTCCCTGCTTCCAGCTGCCAGTTTAGTAATCTGTGGGACATCTACAAGCTATCTCTTACCCAACGGCATTCCCAAGTCTTGTTTTGATTATTTGGCCGGGCACGATGCCATTGTTTGGGCAATATGCACATATCATGTCTGCTAACCAAAACAAGATCCATGGATGATGGCAGGTAGGACACGGTTCTCAGGGCTCCCGTCCAATGGCCAAAGGTTACTGAGGTGGCCACTAGACTAGGTTTGTAAATTAATTTACCCCAGATCTAATTGGTAAGACCGCAAAGCAATGGTCAACCTTAGAAGCCATCATACCGAGACTAGATATGGGGACTCGCTGTAATGAACCTATGCAGAAAAACTTATACTAGAGGTCAAAGAATGGGAGAGAGTCTCCAGAAGTTCTTACAAAGTCTGTGGAACCGATCAGCACAGAGGGTTGACTGCCATACCTCAGCCAGACAATATTCTTCAGTATCATTTTGTGGCTGGGCTTTGTAACCACTCCATTAACCAGGTGTGTGGAGGCCAGATAAGAGTGAAATCATCCTCGATCCTGATAGACTCAGTGTAGGAAGCTTAGGAAAAAGGAAAATAGCACTCATTCAACACAATTATGTGCCTCTCCAATGTGTGAAGGATCTCAGTCCCTGGTTGTAAGTGACACAGTCAAAACTGTAATGTGGAAGTTAATCATGAGAACTTAGCCACTGGATCCCAAATGACAAGGAGCTTGAGGACAAATTCCCAGCAAAGCTGGAAAGGTGATCAGCTGGAGCATTTTGCTTGAGCGTGTCTTGTGGTTAGGTCACTGAATCTAAGAGAGTCGCTCTATAGTGTAGAGGCTTTGGGTGACAAAAAAGTGACTCTGAGAGTAAACGGAACTGTTCCCCTTAGCGAGATGTGCTTATAACAGGCACACCTGTCCAAAATCTTATAAGGAGCGGACCAACTGCTGCTCCTTGTGCCGGTTATGCATGATGGCAAATGTAACTAGTGCAGTAGAGTCACGCTGTTGGAAAAGACTACAACTCATAGGCAGAATTACGGGCACTTTATTGAGCAACGCATTTCAGCACAAAGAGGTGCCATCATCTGTCCGTTATTAACATGGCTCGATGATGGCACCTGTTTGGTGCTCAATCTAATTGCCTCAAAAAAGTGACTGTAGTTTTACCTGTCAGCCATCATTTTTTACCGCAGTGGCCAGTGGTTCCATGGTTTTCCCTTTAGACTCTACTGTTCAAAGTCAGGCCAGAGTTCAGCAGCCACTGTTATTTTCTTTGATGGTCATTTCCTCCTCCGATGGTTGTGACAAACTTCTCCATTTCCTCGTGTTATTTCCATCCTTTACTGCTAGTCGACTGTTAAAAATTATGAATATTATGTCTCTTAGTAGTGCATTTTTGCCAGTTTTCTTCTTATCGCCAGCAATCCCATAGATATGTGGCAACAAACGTTTCATAACATACAAAGAGGGAATCAAAACATTGTCACTGTCCTTGTATTCAGAGGTAGAGATGGGCGGACCCCTGGATGTCTGGGTCTGGCGGGTTCGGCCTAACAGTTAAAAAAAAAGTGCGGGTTCGGGTACCAAAACAGTATCCAGATCCCATTCACTTGAATGGGAGGTCCGAACGTCTGGTGTTTGCCATGCTGTCATGTGCATAACAGCGTGACAAACACTGCCTCCATTTGGTGGTAAAATCACTGAGAGATGAGCTTCTGCGAGCACAGCATCAATGACCAGCGGTGACGACATCGCAGTTACCAGCAGTCACTGAGGCTGCGCTCCCAGCCAGGCCCCTAAACTGCGGGGACCTCTGTGAGATCACCACTAGCACAGTGAGAAAGAGTCTCATGGTGCAGCACTAAGCTCAGAGAGTTCACCAGAAGAAATGAGAAATTTCTTCCAGTGAACGGCGGTGAACTCACCTCTGCACAGTGAGACTTTTTACCATTGTGCTAGCTGTGATCTCACTGAGCTCCCAGCAGTTCAGGGTCCCGGCTGGGAACTTTCTGGTGAATTCCGTGTTTGGAGTCCGTGCCCGAACAGTAGGTGTTCGGTACGGACCCTGACTTTACTGTTTGGGTTCGCCCATCTCTATTCAGGGGTGGATATAGCATTGGTGCAACCTATGGAGCTGGTAGGGGGGTTCAAGAGGTAAGGGGGCCCATTTCCACCTTCAAAGCAGGAGTAATTAATTGTGCATTTATGATGAACTATTGGAGTGCCCTTTATTGTCTGTGTCCGCCAGTGGTCGCATAAGTTGTCAATCCAAAAATGGTACTACAGTAAATCTCCACAGTCTCCAGTTCTGAGGTTGTAACAGCAATAAGAAGGGAGGTACCAGAAGTGGAGGGTCCAGAGACCTAAAAGACCTGAAGCAGCAGCATCACCATTGGCAGCCTAGACTGCTTCTACCTGAACTTGAGCAAGTGATGCCACGTCTGTAAGTAAACCTCTAATTTCATGATCATTGTGCAGTGGGAAAGGCTGGTAATCACCCGGCCAATGATAAAAATTCTTATTCTTAAGTAAAATGATCTTTTGGTTTGCCTAAATCATTGTTATCAGCAGCTAAACATCCTGTGTAAACAGGACTCGCACTGCCATGAATAATGGCAGCCTATGTGAACTGAACGATCTATTACTGATTCGTTAGCGTATATCCGAAGCATGGTCTGTCTGTATAAATATGCTATTAGATGACCGCCGATCGGCAAATAGTTGTTTAGTGCTGCTGGTTGATGAGTGTAGACAGACTTTCAGAGCTCATTCCATATGCTAAGCCAATTCCCTTTATCTGTATATTCATTGGCTAGAGACAGAGAAGGGGGCTGGCTTTGTTATTGAAATAGCAGTCAGCCAGACCCCTTCACAAACAGTACTGGTCACAGGGGTGCCAAGCACAGAACCATAGTGGACAACAAAAATTTGAGTCACGTGTGATATCGGAGCGATATGAGGCAATGGATAACTTACTATTTTATGCTCATTTGTAGTAAGGGTTTTGTTTTTTGTTTTCTTTTTTAAACTGGATACATTTAAGTTGTAACTCATAATAAGCACCAGATAATTAATAGAATAAATTAAATAAAATAATTCAACTAATTTTAATTTTAACCCCTTTACCTCCGATGGTGGTTTGCACGTTAATGACCGGACCAATTTTTATAATTCTGACCACTGTCCCTTTATGAGGTTATAACTCTGGAACACTACATCAGATCCCGGTGATTCTGACATTGTTTTCTCATGACATATTGTACTTCATGACAGTGGTAAAATTTCTTTGCTATAACTTGCGTTTATTTGTGAAAAAAATGGACATTTGGCAAAAAATTTAAAAATTTTGCAATTTTCCAACTTTGAATTTTGATGCCCCTAAATCACAGAGATATGTGACACAAAATACTAAATAAGTAACATTTTCAACATGTCTACTTTACATCAGCACAATTTTGGAACCAAAATTACTTTTTGTTAGGGAGTTATAAGGGTTAAAATTTGTCCAGCGATTTCTCATTTTTACACTATTTTTCTTTTAGGGACCACATCACATTTGAAGTGACTTTGAGGGGTCTATATGATAGAAAATACCCAAAAGTGACACCATTCTAAAAACTGCAACCCTCAAGGTGCTCAAAACCACATTCAAGAAGTTTATTAACCCTTCAGGTGCTTCACAGGAATTTTTGGAATGTTTAAAAAAAAATGAACGTTTAACTTTTTTTCACAAAAAATATACTTCAGATCCAAGTTTTTTATTTTCCCAAGGGTAACAGGAGAAATTGGACCCCTAAAGTTGTTGTCCAATTTGTCCTGAGTACACTGATACCCCACATGTGGAGGGGAACCACTGTTTGGGCGCATGGCAGAGCTCGGAAGGGAAGGAGCGCCATTTGACTTTTTCAAACTAAAATTGGCTGGAATTGAGATTGGACGCCATGTCGCGTTTGGAGAGCCCCTGATGTGCCTAAACAGTGGAATCCCCCCACAAGTGACACCATTTTGGAAACTAGGTCCACTAAGTAACTTATCTAGATGTGTGGTGAGCACTTTGAATCCCCACGTGCTTCACTGAAGTTTATAACGTAGAGCGTAAAAATAAAAAATCATATTTTTTTCACAAAAATTATTTTTTTGCCCCAAGTTTTTTATTTTTACAAGGGTAACAGGAGAAATTGGACCCCAACAGTTGTTGTCCAATTTGTCCCGAGTACGCTGATACCCTATATGTGGGGGTAAATCACTGTTTGGGCACACAGCAGAGCTCGGAAGGGAAGGAGCGCCAGTTGACTTTTTCAACACAGAATTGGCTGGAATTGAAATCAGATGCCATGTCACATTTGGAGAGCCCCTGATGTGCCTAAACAGTGGAAGCCCCCCAAGTTTAACTCCATCCCTAACCTCAACTCACCCCTAACCCTAATCCGAGCCCTAACCATAACCCTAACCACAAACCTAACTCTAACACACCTCTAAACCTGATCCCAGCCCTAACCCTAATCCCAACCCTAACCCTAATCCAAACCCTAACCCTTACTTTAGCCACAACCTTAACCCTAACTTTAGCCCCAATCCTAACCCTAACTTTAGCCCCAACCTTAACCCTAATTTTAGCCCCAACCCTAACCCTAACTTTAGTCCCAACCCTAACCCTAACTTTAGGCCCAAACCTAACCCTAACTTTAGCCCCAACCTTAACCCTAAGCCAACCCCTAACTCTAATGGGAAAATGGAAATAAATACTTTATTTTATTTTATTACTTTTCCCTAACTAAGGGGGTGATAAAGGGGGGTTTGATTTACTATTTATAGCGTGTTTTTATATCGGGTTTTTATGTTTGGCAGCTGTCACATACTAAAAGACTCTTTTTATTGCAAAAAATAGTTTTTGCATCACCAAATTTTGAGAGCTATTTCCATATTTTGGCCCACAGAGTTATTTGAGGTCTTGTTTTTTGCAGGACGAGTTGACGTTTTTATTGGTACCCTTTTCGGGCACATGACATTTTTTGATCGCTTTTTATTACGATTTTTGAGAGGCAGAATGAACAAAAACCAGCAATTCATGAATTTCTTTTGAGTGGGGCGTCTATACTGTTCCGCGTGTGGTAAAATTGATAAAGCAGTTTTATTCTTCAGGTCAGTACGATTACAGTGGTACCTCATTTATATCATTTTTTTATGTTTTGGTGCTTTTATACAATAAAAACTATTTTATGTAAAAAATAATTGTTTTTGCATCGCTGTATTCTGAGGACTGTAACTTTTTTTATTTTTTCGCTGATTATGCTGTATGGCGGCTCATTTTTGCAGGATAAGATGATATTTTCAGCGGTACTATTCCACATTTTGTTCAGCGGTATGATGATAAAGTGTTGTTTTTTGCTTCGTTTTTTATTTATTTTTTTACGGTGTTCACTGAAGGGGTTAACTAGTGGGACAGTTTTAAAGGTCAGGTCGTTACGGATGCGGCGATACTAAATATGTGTACTTTTATTGTTTTTTTATTTACATAAAGAAATGTATTTACTGGAACAATATATATATATATTTTTTTCTTTATTTAGGGATTTTAAAAAATATATTTTTACACATAATATTTTTTTTAAACTTTTTTACATTGTCCCAAGGTGGGACATCACTGTATAAAGTCGGATCGCTGATCTAACACTTTGCACAGCACTGTGTCAGATCAGCGATCTGACAGGCAGTGAAGGAGGCTCTGAGCAGGCACTGAGAAGCCACCTCCCTGCAGGACTCAGAAGGACCCGGTGGCCATCTTGGATCCAGGGGACCTGCAGGGAGGAGACCCTCAGAACAGCGCAATCACATCACGCTGTTCTGAGGGTCTCAGGGAAGCATGCAGGGAGCCCCCTCCCTGCGCGATGCCTCTCTATGTCACCGGAACACTGCGATCTTGTTTGATCACAGTGTTCCGGAGGTTAAAGTCCCAGGAGTGGTCCGTGACCACTCCTGGCACTCAGTACAGGTTGTCAGCTGTGATAATCAGCTGACACCCAGCCGCGATCGGCCGTGCTTCCCCCATGTGGCTGATCGCATGTGACATACTATTCCATCCATGGAAATTAGGACCCAGGTCACATTAACGGAATAGTAAGTCGGATGGCAGAAAAGGGTTAATATATACAAAAACGATAAGATTGCCAGTTGGACAGAGACGATTTCCCCTCTGTAATTTCAAAGCAGCATGACGTAGGGACAGATGTGTCCCTTATAGAGCTGCCATTTGCTGCAGTTTTGATAAAATCACAATTTTCTTTGCTGCAAATTAAGCAGTTCTCTGAATGCTGAGCCCTGTATAACCCAACCCACACCACTGATTGGCAGCTTTCTGTGTATACTGTGCATAGGCAGAAAGCTGCCAATCAATGTTGGAGGTGGGGATATACAGAGCTCATAAATATGGAGGACTACCTGGCAGCAGGTTTACTGGTCCTTTAGTGATAATCTGCTGCTGATAAAACAGTGAATTTATTAAAACTACAGCAAGTAGCCCAGTAAGTGACACATCGCTGGAATCAGGCTCTCAATTTACAAATAATATATTTTGCTGCATTATTAAAATATCACTTTTAAGATGATTCCTATTGACAGATGTAATTTTTGTTAATGATATAGAACTCACCATATTATACCTGTAAGGCTTTATTCACACTTCAGTATTTTTAATCAGTAATTTATCAGTATTTGAATGCCAAAACTAGGAGTGTCTCCAAAACACAGAACAGATGTCAATCTTTTAATTATAGTTTTTTTTTTCTATAACCACTCAGGGTTTTGTCATGCAAAATACTGACCAAATACTGATGTGGAATAAGCCCTTATGCAGTGAGCTGCTCCAGACACATTTTCCTGAGTTGATTTGCTGTGCTTTATCGCCACCTTATGGGCACTAGAGGTGCTGACCTGTCTCATTTTGTTTTTAGTTATTCACATTGGTGAGAACAATATAAAGGAGTTGTTCTGAACCCCCTATTGATGTATTGGTTATGTCTGCTGAGGGGTCTGCAAAAGGGCCTTCAATGCTGCCATCTTACTGGCTGGGCTGCATACGAGACCGTCATTTTGACTATATACTGCAATATAGTCGTATTCAATTTCCAAGTCCCTTTGGACACTGAAAAAAGGAAAAAATCAACAAAAAAATAAAAATAAAAAATAATAATAATAATTTGGCTTTTCTTTCCCCATTAAAAAATAATTAAAAAAATAATGACATTTTATTTCACTGTGTCTAAAGATAAAAAAAAATTGAGATGCCAGAATTGTTGTTTTTCAGTCACCACCAATAAAAAATCATCAAAATATCATATGTACCGTAGAATAGCATCAATAAGAGTGACTGCTCGACATTCAAGAACAAGCCCTGATACATCACCATGGACGGAAAAAGAAAAAAGTTATGGGTCTCTAAAAATGGCTGTGTAAATCACATGTTTTTGTTTTACAGATTTACAAATTTCAATCAACACTTAATTAAAAAATGCTGGTATTTTTATGTTCCTATGTTTTCATGCATAATAATTGAGTCGCTTGGCCTTGTTCCCATGTCGAAGGTATAGTTTTTGGCCTGAATTCTTCAATGATATCCACTTCTGGTCAGACTTCTCCGCAAAGTAGAAAGGATGTAGCTGTGTCCCACTGGTTGCTACTAATTCTGGATTGATGACACTGATGGACATCTTCCAATTTCGAAAGGAAGTAAGCGTGATATGTCTTTCATCTGCTGCGCTAAGTTTCCTCCACCAACCACTGTGTCTATGGACCTATGTTGCCCGTGCTTCTTCAAATAATAATAATAATAATAATCTTTATTTATATAGCGCCAACATATTCCGCAGCGCTTTACAGTTTAACACACAACAGTCATAGGTAACAACGTTAACAATACAGTAATAAAGCAAAAATAAGACAAAATAAGAGGACCCTGCTCGTGACAGCTTACAATCTACAATGAGGTGGGGAGATACAAAGCACAGGTGTGTATTTACCATGGTGTATTTACAGTGATGGTCCAGCCATCTTCTGGGGGTGGGGGTAGATGGCAGTAGTGAATGGGCTACACACGCACAAAAACATACAATGAGTTTGATTAGGGAACGTGATAGGCCGCTCTGAACAAATGTGTTTTGAGCGAGCGCCTAAAACTATGCAAGTTGTGGATGGTCCTAATGTCTTGGGGTAGAGTATTCCAAAGGATTGGCGCAGCATGGGAGAAGTCTTGGAGTCGGGAGGGGGAGGTACGGATTAGTGCAGAGGTTAGTCGAAAGTCATTTGCAGAGCGCAGAGGTCGGTTAGGCCGATAGACAGAAATGAGGGAGGAGATGTAAGGGGTGTCATGATCTCCATGGCCAGAGAACTAGCATAAGCCTCAATAGGAACAAGCTCTTGGAAGATGTAACTGTACTGACCATGAACTAAACCTACCGCATCATCTAGAAGTAGCCAGGTAGCATGTCCTACTTTTTATCCCTATATGCCCAGCGCCGGCCGGAGAACTAAATAATGCTAGCAGAGGGAAATATAAGACCTGACTCACCTCTAGAGAAATGCCCAGAAAGGAGACAGAAGCCCCCCACATATATTGGCGGTGATATGAGATGAAACAACAAACGCAGCAGGAAAATAGTTTTAGCAAATTTGAGGTCCGCTTTCTAGATAGCAGAAGACAGAAAGCATACTTTCATGGTCAGTAGAAAACCCTAACAAAACACATCCAGAAATTACTTTAGGACTCTGGCATTAACTCATAATACCAGAGTGGCAATTCCTGATCAACAAGAGCTTTCCAGACACAGTAACGAAACTGCAGCTGTGAACTGGAACCAAAATACAAAAACAAAACATGGACGAATGTCCAACTTATCTAGTAGATGTCTGGGAGCAGGAACAAGCACAGAGAGGCTTCTGATAACATTGTTGACCGGCAAGCATCTAACAAAGAAGCCAGGTTATATAGCGACACCCAGATCTAATCAGAACAGGTGAACAGGGAAGATGATGTCACAAGTTCAATTCCACCAGTAGCCACCGGGGGAGCCCAGAATCCAAATTCACAACAGTACCCCCCCCTCAAGGAGGGGGCACCGAACCCTCACCAGAACCACCAGGGCGATCAGGATGGGCCCTATGAAAGGCACGAACCAGATCAGAGGCATGAACATCAGATGCAGTGACCCAAGAATTATCCTCCTGGCCGTATCCCTTCCACTTGACCAGATACTGGAGTCTCCGTCTGGAAACACGGGAGTCTAGGATTTTTTCCACAACGTACTCCAACTCACCCTCAACCAACACCGGAGCAGGAGGCTCAACGGAAGGCACAACCGGTGCCTCATACCTGCGCAATAACGACCGATGAAAAACGTTATGAATAGAAAAGGATGCAGGGAGGTCCAAACGGAAGGAAACAGGGTTAAGAATCTCCAATATTTTATACGGACCGATGAACCGAGGCTTAAACTTAGGAGATGAGACCCTCATAGGGACAAAACGAGAAGACAACCACACCAAATCTCCAACACAAAGCCGAGGACCAACACGACGGTGACGGTTGGCAAAAAGCTGAGTCTTCTCCTGGGACAACTTTAAATTGTCCATCACCTGCCCCCAGATATGATGCAATCTCTCCACCACCGCATCCACTCTAGGACAATCCGAGGACTCCATCTGACCGGAGGAAAATCGAGGGTGGAACCCCGAATTACAGAAAAACGGGGACACCAAAGTGGCAGAGCTGGCCCGATTATTGAGGGCGAACTCCGCCAATGGCAAAAAAGCAACCCAATCATCCTGGTCAGCAGACACAAAACACCTCAGATATGTCTCCAGGGTCTGATTAGTCCGCTCGGTCTGGCCATTAGTCTGAGGGTGAAAAGCAGACGAAAAAGACAAATCTATGCCCATCCTAGCACAGAATGCCCGCCAAAATCTAGACACAAATTGGGTTCCTCTGTCAGAAACGATATTCTCAGGAATACCATGCAAACGAACAACATTTTGAAAAAACAGGGGCACCAACTCGGAAGAAGAAGGCAATTTGGGCAGGGGAACCAAATGGACCATCTTAGAAAAACGGTCACACACCACCCAGATGACAGACATCTTCTGAGAAACAGGCAGATCTGAAATAAAATCCATCGAGATGTGTGTCCAAGGCCTCTTAGGAATAGGCAAGGGCAACAATAATCCACTAGCCCGAGAACAACAAGGCTTGGCCCGAGCACAAACGTCACAAGACTGCACAAAGCTTCGCACATCTCGTGACAGGGAAGGCCACCAGAAGGATCTTGCCACCAAATCCCTGGTACCAAAAATTCCAGGATGACCTGCCAATGCCGAAGAATGTACCTCAGAGATGACTCTACTGGTCCAATCATCAGGAACAAACAACCTATCAGGCGGACAACGATCCGGTCTATCCGCCTGAAACTCCTGCAAGGCCCGCCGCAGGTCTGGAGAAACGGCTGACAAGATAACTCCCTCCTTAAGAATACCTGTGGGGTCAGAGTTGCCGGGTGAATCAGGCTCAAAACTCCTAGAAAGGGCATCCGCCTTAACATTCTTAGAACCCGGTAGGTACGATACCACAAAATTAAACCGAGAGAAAAATAATGACCAGCGCGCCTGTCTAGGATTCAGGCGCCTGGCGGTCTCAAGATAGATCAAATTTTTGTGGTCAGTCAATACCACCACCTGATGTCTGGCCCCCTCGAGCCAATGGCGCCACTCCTCAAACGCCCACTTCATGGCCAAAAGCTCCCGATTCCCAACATCATAATTCCGCTCAGCGGGCGAAAATTTACGGGAAAAGAAGGCACAAGGCCTCATCACGGCGCAGTCAGAACTTTTCTGCGACAACACTGCCCCAGCCCCGATCTCAGAAGCGTCGACCTCAACCTGAAAAGGAAGAGTCACATCAGGCTGACGCAACACAGGGGCAGAAGAAAAACGGCGCTTAAGCTCCTGAAAGGCCTCCACAGCATCAGGGGACCAATTAGCAACATCAGCACCCTGTCTAGTCAAATCGGTCAATGGCTTAACGATATCCGAAAAACCAGAAATAAATCGACGATAAAAGTTGGCAAAGCCCAAAAATTTCTGAAGACTTTTAAGAGAAGAGGGCTGCGTCCAATCATAAATAGCTTGAACCTTGACAGGATCCATCTCAATGGAAGAGGGAGAAAAAATATATCCCAAAAAGGAAATTCTCTGAACCCCAAAAACGCACTTAGAACCCTTGACACACAGAGAATTAGACCGCAAAACCTGAAAAACCCTCTTAACTTGCCGGACATGAGAGTCCCAATCATCCGAAAAAATCAGAATATCATCCAGATACACTATCATAAATTTATCCAAAAAATCGCGGAAAATATCATGCATAAAGGACTGGAAGACTGAAGGGGCATTAGAAAGACCAAAAGGCATCACCAAATACTCAAAGTGGCCCTCGGGCGTATTAAATGCGGTTTTCCACTCATCCCCCTGCCTGATCCGCACCAAATTATACGCCCCACGGAGATCAATCTTAGAGAACCACTTGGCCCCCTTTATGCGAGCAAACAAATCAGTCAGCAACGGCAATGGGTATTGATATTTCACCGTGATTTTATTCAAAAGCCGATAATCAATACATGGTCTCAAAGAGCCGTCTTTTTTTGACATAAAGAAAAAACCGGCTCCTAAGGGAGATGACGATGGACGAATATGTCCCTTTTCCAAGGACTCCTTTATATATTCTCGCATAGCAGTATGTTCAGGCACAGACAGATTAAATAAACGACCCTTTGGGTATTTACTACCCGGAATTAAATCTATAGCACAATCGCACTCACGGTGCGGAGGTAGTGAACCCAGCTTGGGTTCTTCAAAGACGTCACGATAATCAGACAGGAACTCAGGGATTTCAGAGGGAATAGATGATGAAATGGACACCAAAGGTACGTCCCCATGAGTCCCCTTACATCCCCAGCTCAACACAGACATAGCTCTCCAGTCAAGGACTGGGTTGTGAGACTGCAGCCATGGCAATCCCAGCACCAAATCATCATGTAGATTATACAGCACCAGAAAACGAATAGTCTCCTGGTGATCCGGATTAATACACATAGTCACTTGTGTCCAGTATTGTGGTTTATTATTAGCCAATGGGGTGGAGTCAATCCCCTTCAGAGGAATAAGAGTCTCCAAAGGCTCTAAATCATACCCACAACGATTGGCAAAGGACCAATCCATAAGACTCAAAGCGGCGCCAGAGTCGATATGGGCGTCCGTAGTAATAGATGACAAAGAGCAAATCAGGGTCACAGACAAAATAAATTTAGACTGTAAAGTGCCAATGGGAACGGATTTATCAAGCTTTTTAGTACGCTTAAAGCATGCTGATATAACATGAGTAGAATCCCCACAATAGAAACACAACCCATTTTTCCGTCGAAAATTCTGCCGCTCGCTTCTGGACAGAATTCTATCACACTGCATGTTTTCTGGCGTCTTCTCAGTGGACACCGCCAGATGGTGCACTGGTTTGCGCTCCCGCAGACGCCTATCGATCTGAATGGCCATTGTCATGGACTCATTCAGACTTGCAGGCACAGGGAACCCCACCATAACATCCTTAATGGCATCAGAAAGACCCTCTCTGAAAGTAGCCGCCAAGGCACACTCATTCCACTGAGTAAGCACAGACCATTTACGGAATTTTTGGCAGTAAATTTCAGCTTCATCTTGCCCCTGCGATAGGGACATCAAAGTTTTTTCTGCCTGAAGTTCCAAATGAGGTTCCTCATACAGCAAGCCCAAGGCCAGAAAAAACGCATCCACATTGCGCAACGCAGGATCCCCTGGTGCCAATGCAAAAGCCCAATCTTGAGGGTCGCCGCGGAGCAAGGAAATCACAATCCCAACCTGCTGTGCAGGGTCTCCAGCAGAACGAGATTTCAGGGACAAAAATAACTTACAATTATTTCTAAAATTCTGAAAGCTAGATCTATTCCCTGAGAAGAATTCCGGCAAAGGAATTCTCGGCTCTGATACCGGAGCATGAACAACAAAATCTTGCAAACTTTGTACTTTCGTGGCGAGATTATTCAAACCTGCAGTTACACTCTGTAGATCCATTATAGACAGGTGAACATAGAGCCATTCAAAGATTAGAAGGAGAGAGAAAAAAAAGAAAGACTGCAGCATAGACAGACTGGCAAGTGATCCAATCAAGAGCACACTAACTACTAGAGAAAAAAAAAAAAAAAAATTTTCAGCAGACTTCTTATTTCTCTCCTTTCTCAGCCAAGGATTTTAACCCTTTAGAGGGCCGGTCAAACTGTCATGATCTCCATGGCCAGAGAACTAGCATAAGCCTCAATAGGAACAAGCTCTTGGAAGATGTAACTGTACTGACCATGAACTAAACCTACCGCATCATCTAGAAGTAGCCAGGTAGCATGTCCTACTTTTTATCCCTATATGCCCAGCGCCGGCCGGAGAACTAAATAATGCTAGCAGAGGGAAATATAAGACCTGACTCACCTCTAGAGAAATGCCCAGAAAGGAGACAGAAGCCCCCCACATATATTGGCGGTGATATGAGATGAAACAACAAACGCAGCAGGAAAATAGTTTTAGCAAATTTGAGGTCCGCTTTCTAGATAGCAGAAGACAGAAAGCATACTTTCATGGTCAGTAGAAAACCCTAACAAAACACATCCAGAAATTACTTTAGGACTCTGGCATTAACTCATAATACCAGAGTGGCAATTCCTGATCAACAAGAGCTTTCCAGACACAGTAACGAAACTGCAGCTGTGAACTGGAACCAAAATACAAAAACAAAACATGGACGAATGTCCAACTTATCTAGTAGATGTCTGGGAGCAGGAACAAGCACAGAGAGGCTTCTGATAACATTGTTGACCGGCAAGCATCTAACAAAGAAGCCAGGTTATATAGCGACACCCAGATCTAATCAGAACAGGTGAACAGGGAAGATGATGTCACAAGTTCAATTCCACCAGTAGCCACCGGGGGAGCCCAGAATCCAAATTCACAACAGTACCCCCCCCTCAAGGAGGGGGCACCGAACCCTCACCAGAACCACCAGGGCGATCAGGATGGGCCCTATGAAAGGCACGAACCAGATCAGAGGCATGAACATCAGATGCAGTGACCCAAGAATTATCCTCCTGGCCGTATCCCTTCCACTTGACCAGATACTGGAGTCTCCGTCTGGAAACACGGGAGTCTAGGATTTTTTCCACAACGTACTCCAACTCACCCTCAACCAACACCGGAGCAGGAGGCTCAACGGAAGGCACAACCGGTGCCTCATACCTGCGCAATAACGACCGATGAAAAACGTTATGAATAGAAAAGGATGCAGGGAGGTCCAAACGGAAGGAAACAGGGTTAAGAATCTCCAATATTTTATACGGACCGATGAACCGAGGCTTAAACTTAGGAGATGAGACCCTCATAGGGACAAAACGAGAAGACAACCACACCAAATCTCCAACACAAAGCCGAGGACCAACACGACGGTGACGGTTGGCAAAAAGCTGAGTCTTCTCCTGGGACAACTTTAAATTGTCCATCACCTGCCCCCAGATATGATGCAATCTCTCCACCACCGCATCCACTCCAGGACAATCCGAGGACTCCATCTGACCGGAGGAAAATCGAGGGTGGAACCCCGAATTACAGAAAAACGGGGACACCAAAGTGGCAGAGCTGGCCCGATTATTGAGGGCGAACTCCGCCAATGGCAAAAAAGCAACCCAATCATCCTGGTCAGCAGACACAAAACACCTCAGATATGTCTCCAGGGTCTGATTAGTCCGCTCGGTCTGGCCATTAGTCTGAGGGTGAAAAGCAGACGAAAAAGACAAATCTATGCCCATCCTAGCACAGAATGCCCGCCAAAATCTAGACACAAATTGGGTTCCTCTGTCAGAAACGATATTCTCAGGAATACCATGCAAACGAACAACATTTTGAAAAAACAGGGGCACCAACTCGGAAGAAGAAGGCAATTTGGGCAGGGGAACCAAATGGACCATCTTAGAAAAACGGTCACACACCACCCAGATGACAGACATCTTCTGAGAAACAGGCAGATCTGAAATAAAATCCATCGAGATGTGTGTCCAAGGCCTCTTAGGAATAGGCAAGGGCAACAATAATCCACTAGCCCGAGAACAACAAGGCTTGGCCCGAGCACAAACGTCACAAGACTGCACAAAGCTTCGCACATCTCGTGACAGGGAAGGCCACCAGAAGGATCTTGCCACCAAATCCCTGGTACCAAAAATTCCAGGATGACCTGCCAATGCCGAAGAATGTACCTCAGAGATGACTCTACTGGTCCAATCATCAGGAACAAACAACCTATCAGGCGGACAACGATCCGGTCTATCCGCCTGAAACTCCTGCAAGGCCCGCCGCAGGTCTGGAGAAACGGCTGACAAGATAACTCCCTCCTTAAGAATACCTGTGGGGTCAGAGTTGCCGGGTGAATCAGGCTCAAAACTCCTAGAAAGGGCATCCGCCTTAACATTCTTAGAACCCGGTAGGTACGATACCACAAAATTAAACCGAGAGAAAAATAATGACCAGCGCGCCTGTCTAGGATTCAGGCGCCTGGCGGTCTCAAGATAGATCAAATTTTTGTGGTCAGTCAATACCACCACCTGATGTCTGGCCCCCTCGAGCCAATGGCGCCACTCCTCAAACGCCCACTTCATGGCCAAAAGCTCCCGATTCCCAACATCATAATTCCGCTCAGCGGGCGAAAATTTACGGGAAAAGAAGGCACAAGGCCTCATCACGGCGCAGTCAGAACTTTTCTGCGACAACACTGCCCCAGCCCCGATCTCAGAAGCGTCGACCTCAACCTGAAAAGGAAGAGTCACATCAGGCTGACGCAACACAGGGGCAGAAGAAAAACGGCGCTTAAGCTCCTGAAAGGCCTCCACAGCATCAGGGGACCAATTAGCAACATCAGCACCCTGTCTAGTCAAATCGGTCAATGGCTTAACGATATCCGAAAAACCAGAAATAAATCGACGATAAAAGTTGGCAAAGCCCAAAAATTTCTGAAGACTTTTAAGAGAAGAGGGCTGCGTCCAATCATAAATAGCTTGAACCTTGACAGGATCCATCTCAATGGAAGAGGGAGAAAAAATATATCCCAAAAAGGAAATTCTCTGAACCCCAAAAACGCACTTAGAACCCTTGACACACAGAGAATTAGACCGCAAAACCTGAAAAACCCTCTTAACTTGCCGGACATGAGAGTCCCAATCATCCGAAAAAATCAGAATATCATCCAGATACACTATCATAAATTTATCCAAAAAATCGCGGAAAATATCATGCATAAAGGACTGGAAGACTGAAGGGGCATTAGAAAGACCAAAAGGCATCACCAAATACTCAAAGTGGCCCTCGGGCGTATTAAATGCGGTTTTCCACTCATCCCCCTGCCTGATCCGCACCAAATTATACGCCCCACGGAGATCAATCTTAGAGAACCACTTGGCCCCCTTTATGCGAGCAAACAAATCAGTCAGCAACGGCAATGGGTATTGATATTTCACCGTGATTTTATTCAAAAGCCGATAATCAATACATGGTCTCAAAGAGCCGTCTTTTTTTGACATAAAGAAAAAACCGGCTCCTAAGGGAGATGACGATGGACGAATATGTCCCTTTTCCAAGGACTCCTTTATATATTCTCGCATAGCAGTATGTTCAGGCACAGACAGATTAAATAAACGACCCTTTGGGTATTTACTACCCGGAATTAAATCTATAGCACAATCGCACTCACGGTGCGGAGGTAGTGAACCCAGCTTGGGTTCTTCAAAGACGTCACGATAATCAGACAGGAACTCAGGGATTTCAGAGGGAATAGATGATGAAATGGACACCAAAGGTACGTCCCCATGAGTCCCCTTACATCCCCAGCTCAACACAGACATAGCTCTCCAGTCAAGGACTGGGTTGTGAGACTGCAGCCATGGCAATCCCAGCACCAAATCATCATGTAGATTATACAGCACCAGAAAACGAATAGTCTCCTGGTGATCCGGATTAATACACATAGTCACTTGTGTCCAGTATTGTGGTTTATTATTAGCCAATGGGGTGGAGTCAATCCCCTTCAGAGGAATAAGAGTCTCCAAAGGCTCTAAATCATACCCACAACGATTGGCAAAGGACCAATCCATAAGACTCAAAGCGGCGCCAGAGTCGATATGGGCGTCCGTAGTAATAGATGACAAAGAGCAAATCAGGGTCACAGACAAAATAAATTTAGACTGTAAAGTGCCAATGGGAACGGATTTATCAAGCTTTTTAGTACGCTTAAAGCATGCTGATATAACATGAGTAGAATCCCCACAATAGAAACACAACCCATTTTTCCGTCGAAAATTCTGCCGCTCGCTTCTGGACAGAATTCTATCACACTGCATGTTTTCTGGCGTCTTCTCAGTGGACACCGCCAGATGGTGCACTGGTTTGCGCTCCCGCAGACGCCTATCGATCTGAATGGCCATTGTCATGGACTCATTCAGACTTGCAGGCACAGGGAACCCCACCATAACATCCTTAATGGCATCAGAAAGACCCTCTCTGAAAGTAGCCGCCAAGGCACACTCATTCCACTGAGTAAGCACAGACCATTTACGGAATTTTTGGCAGTAAATTTCAGCTTCATCTTGCCCCTGCGATAGGGACATCAAAGTTTTTTCTGCCTGAAGTTCCAAATGAGGTTCCTCATACAGCAAGCCCAAGGCCAGAAAAAACGCATCCACATTGCGCAACGCAGGATCCCCTGGTGCCAATGCAAAAGCCCAATCTTGAGGGTCGCCGCGGAGCAAGGAAATCACAATCCCAACCTGCTGTGCAGGGTCTCCAGCAGAACGAGATTTCAGGGACAAAAATAACTTACAATTATTTCTAAAATTCTGAAAGCTAGATCTATTCCCTGAGAAGAATTCCGGCAAAGGAATTCTCGGCTCTGATACCGGAGCATGAACAACAAAATCTTGCAAACTTTGTACTTTCGTGGCGAGATTATTCAAACCTGCAGTTACACTCTGTAGATCCATTATAGACAGGTGAACATAGAGCCATTCAAAGATTAGAAGGAGAGAGAAAAAAAAGAAAGACTGCAGCATAGACAGACTGGCAAGTGATCCAATCAAGAGCACACTAACTACTAGAGAAAAAAAAAAAAAAAAAATTTTCAGCAGACTTCTTATTTCTCTCCTTTCTCAGCCAAGGATTTTAACCCTTTAGAGGGCCGGTCAAACTGTCATGATCTCCATGGCCAGAGAACTAGCATAAGCCTCAATAGGAACAAGCTCTTGGAAGATGTAACTGTACTGACCATGAACTAAACCTACCGCATCATCTAGAAGTAGCCAGGTAGCATGTCCTACTTTTTATCCCTATATGCCCAGCGCCGGCCGGAGAACTAAATAATGCTAGCAGAGGGAAATATAAGACCTGACTCACCTCTAGAGAAATGCCCAGAAAGGAGACAGAAGCCCCCCACATATATTGGCGGTGATATGAGATGAAACAACAAACGCAGCAGGAAAATAGTTTTAGCAAATTTGAGGTCCGCTTTCTAGATAGCAGAAGACAGAAAGCATACTTTCATGGTCAGTAGAAAACCCTAACAAAACACATCCAGAAATTACTTTAGGACTCTGGCATTAACTCATAATACCAGAGTGGCAATTCCTGATCAACAAGAGCTTTCCAGACACAGTAACGAAACTGCAGCTGTGAACTGGAACCAAAATACAAAAACAAAACATGGACGAATGTCCAACTTATCTAGTAGATGTCTGGGAGCAGGAACAAGCACAGAGAGGCTTCTGATAACATTGTTGACCGGCAAGCATCTAACAAAGAAGCCAGGTTATATAGCGACACCCAGATCTAATCAGAACAGGTGAACAGGGAAGATGATGTCACAAGTTCAATTCCACCAGTAGCCACCGGGGGAGCCCAGAATCCAAATTCACAACAAAGGGGGTACCGCACTGTGGAGAGCTTTGTGGGTGAGGACAAGTACTGTGAATTGTATCCTGTAATGAATGGGCAGCCAGTGTAATGACTGGCGAAGAGCGGACACGTCCGAGTAACGATTAGCCAGATGGACGACCCTGGCTGCTGCATTAAAGATAGACTGGAGAGGGGAAAGTCGCGTGAGGGGGAGGCCAATTAATAGAGTGTTACAGTAGTCCAGACGGGAGTGGATCAGGGCGACAGTGAGGGTTTTTGTTGTCTCCATGGTGAGAAAAGGGCGGATTCTAGAGATGTTCTTTAGGTGTAAGCGGCACGAGCGGGCAAGAGATTGTATGTGGGAGGTGAAGGAGAGATCGGAGTCAAGCATAACACCCAGACAGCGTGCCTGCTGCCGGGGTGTTATGATGGTGCCACCCACGGAGAGGGAAATGTCAGATTTAGGGAGGTTAGTAGAAGGCGGGAGCAGAAGAAGTTCAGTTTTGGAGAGGTTGAGTTTCAGATAGAGAGCGGACATGATGTTGGAGACTGCAGACAGACAGTCAGTGGCGTTCTGTAGTACAGCGGGGGTAAGGTCAGGGGATGACGTGTATAGTTGTGTGTCATCAGCATAAAGATGGTACTGAAAACCAAATCTGCTGATGGTCTGTCCAAATGGGGCCGTGAAGAGGGAGAAGAGAAGGGGGCCAAGGACTGAGCCCTGGGGTACCCCGACAGTGAGAGGAAGAGGAGATGAAGTGGAGCCAGAGAACAGAACACTGAAGGAGCGTTCAGAAAGATAGGAGGAGAACCAGGAGAGAGCAGTGTCCTTAATGCCTAGTGACTGGAGCCTAGAGAGTAGGAGAGGGTGGTCAACAGTGTCGAAAGCTGCAGAAAGATCGAGGAGAATGAGCAGAGAGTGGTCACCATTACATTTTGCTGTCAGAAGGTCGTTGGTCACCTTGATGAGTGCAGTTTCTGTCGAATGTAGGGCGTGGAAACCAGACTGTGAAGGGTCTAGAAGGGAATGGGTGGAGAGGTAACGGGTAAGGCGGGAGTAGATTAGGCGCTCCAGGAGTTTTGAGATGAAGGGGAGATTGGAGACTGGTCTGTAGTTATTTGTGCATGATGGGTCAAGGGTGGGTTTTTTTAGTAATGGAGTAATGATAGAGTGTTTAAAGGAGGAGGGAAAAATGCCAGAGGTAAGGGAGAGATTAAAAATTGTAGTTAGGTGAGTTGTGACGACTGGAGAGAGAGACTGGAGGAGGTGTGAGAGAATGGGGTCGGTGGTGCATGTAGTCGGACGAGAAGAGGAGAGGAGCTCGGAGACTTCTTCTTCTGTGATGGAGAGTGAGCCAGGGGAGATGCAGGGGAGATGCAGGGAGGGATGGGAGTCATTGCACTTGGTGTCTGGGAGCGGATTTCCTGACGGATATTGTCTATTTTATCTATAAAGTGGGAGGCCAGGTCATCAGCACAAATGTCTGTGATAGGGTCTTGTGCTTTTGGCCTGAGGAGGGAGTGAAAGGTGTTAAAAAGTTTCTTGGGGTTGTTGGATAGTGAGGAGATCAGGGTGGCGTAGTAGGACTGTTTGGCAAGGTGAAGGGCAGAGTTATAGGTCCTTAACATAAATTTGAAGTGTATGAAGTCTCCTGGTGTGCGAGTTTTCCTCCAAAAGCGTTCAGCACACCTGGAGCATCGCTGGAGAAATCGAGTTTGCGCTGTGAGCCAGGGCTGTTTCACTCTGGGTTTGGAGGTTCTGATGGTGAGGGGAGCTACTTGGTCTAGGGTGCTTCTAAGAGTGTCATTGTAGTGATGTACGGCCAGATCAGGACAGGAAAAAGAGGAGATTGGGGACAGTGATGAATGTAAGGAGTCTGAAATTGTATGAGGGTTAATGGCTTGTAGATTTCTGAGTGTGTGGTAGGTAGGAAAGTGCTGGGGTGGGCGAGGAATTGTGAGTGTGAAGGAGAGAATGTTGTGGTCAGAGAGGGGAAGTGGTGAGTTATCTAGGTGGGAGATTGAACAGAGGCGGACAAAGACCAGGTCCAGGGTGTTACCGTCTTTGTGTGTTTCAGAGGTTGAGAGCTGTGAGAGGCCGAGAGAAGTGGTTAGTGATAGAAGCTGGGATACAGATGTGGAAGTGGGGCTGTTGATGGGAATGTTGAAGTCTCCCAGTATAAAGGGTTGGTAGTTCTGAGGACATGAAGTGCGGCAGCCAGGCTGAGAAGTGGTCCAGGAAGTGGGTGGGTGAGCCTGGGGGCCGGTATATGACCGCTACTCTGAGGGAGAGGGGACGGAAGAGCCTGATGGTGTGGACCTCAAAAGAAGGGAATGAAAGTGAAGGAACTGGGGGTATAACCTGGAACGTTCATTGGGGGGACAAGAGTATGCCGACTCCACCACCAGGTCTGTTAGTGGGTCTTGGGGAATGGGAGAATTGTAAGCCACCATGGGAAATGGTAGCAGGGGAGACAGTGTCAGAGTCCTGGATCCAGGTTTCAGTGAGGGCCAACAGATTCAGAGAGTTGTTCACAAAGTAGTTGTGCAGGAAAGGAAGCTTGTTACATACAGACCGTGGATTCCAAAGGGCACAATTGAAAGCGAGAGATGAGGGGGTGCAAGTAATATTAATAAGGTTAGTATGGTTTTGATATGAGGTAGCGTAGCGGTTGAGGTTGGGGGATGGGGGACCGGGGTTTGGGGATATGTCCCCCGAAATCAGTAGGAGTAAGAAGATAAAAAGCAAATAGTTTTTTGAAGTGTTTGAAGTTTTTTTGTGCAGTGTGTTTGGGCAAGATGGGCTGAGGTTTTTCATGAAGGTGAGAAGTGCATGGGAGCTGTACATGGGAGAGGGAAGGAGTGAGGAGCTGATGTGTATGAGTCGTGGTGAAGGGGGGATTGGGCGGTGAAAGTGGATTGTAAGGGAGCATAGGAGGATAGGAATAAAGCACATGGTGAGAAGGGAAAACAGAGTGTGGTTTACCTGACTCCTGCCCTGACTAACTGCCATGAAATAATTGCTGTATCACGACGCTTATCTTCGTGACGCTTTGCTTCTGTGACGCTTGCGTGCCCCCCACTTGCGTACCCCCTTAAGGATGGTTCTACATTTATAGTCCAGACTGTGGGGTCAGAAGAGATGGATTGTGGGACCAGGGTGGGGATGATTTGGTAGCTGGGGCCAGCACAGAGCTGGCCCTCAAAGAGCTACAGTGGGTACAGAAAGTATTCAGTCCCCTTTAAATTTTTCACTCTTTGTTTCATTGTAGCCATTTGGTAAATTCAATTTTTTTTTCTCATTAATGTTCACTCTGCACCCCACCTTGATTGAAAGAAAAAAAAACAGAAATGTAGACATTTTTGCAAATTTATTTAAAAAGAAAAAAATCGAAATATCCCTGAAATCCCTGATGTGATTGATTTATGTTGTGTGCAGTGAGTTCTGTATGCTTATGATGCCAAGCCGGACTTAGAAAAGCTGCATTAGCCCTTGTTTTCAGGTAGAACAACCCCAAAACCCAAAGGAGAATATTATGTGGAAAAGGAAGAGAAGAGTTGCATGTCTAGGAGAAAAATAGACTGTGTGACCAATGCAGAGTCCTACACTGGACAGTGGAAAAAGACACAAGAGAAGTCCTGGAAGCCCTATATCTCACATGGGTTGGAAGAGGAGCTAATCCTGGAGTTTTACTTCTGCAGATCAGCCATATCATAAATGTTCTCCTACTCCATCTGCATCCCCTACACCTGAACACTGTGACCTTCAGCTGTATCGCGATGGAACACCCGATCTAATGCAATATAGAGTTAGTAAATATTTCTGAGACTTGTATCACTATTGAGAAGTGCTGGATGCACAACAGCTGCAGGCTTCTGCTACAGGGTCTGTGCGGAGCAGACAACAGATGGCCCTGTCTTCACCTTTACAGCTGGTTGATATGTGTTTGTGTTTGGTTCCTCTATAGTAAGGTCCTCAGATGGGTGAAAAAGATCAGTTTGGGACAATAAGGACTGTTGCAGAAGTCTGGTTGCTTTGTAGCTTGTGGGGTCATTGTCTGGAGGCTTTAGAAAGTGTGGAGTAGAGAGTTTGGGAATGTTGCTGAAGTCCTTGTACGAGACACATTGTAAGTGATAGACAGCCTAATCATTGGAAGATGTGTGGCACCCCAGGGTCCTGGTCATCACCGTAGCATTGCTTTCCTCACGGGGAGAGTGATGTTACACTTGGAAGCAAGGAAGGATAACTGTCACCAGGTAAACCCAAGCATGCAACATGTTCACACTCCAGGCCACCAGGGGGAGGCTTTGATCCTATTTACTAGGTAACTCCACATATATATAGTAGTTTTTGAGGGAAAGTTAGTTAGTTAGTGGCAGACAGCAGACTGTAGCAGTCTGAGGCAGGAAGAACGCAGGAGGAGCTGTGCAGCTATGACAGAGTGCTGTAGCTCCTGTACAGAGACAACATCAGAAGCCGAATATATTGCAGTGAGCGTGTAGGAGAGAGGAGCGCAGGCAAGGACACCAGGGGAAGGACAGCCGTGAGCAGACTGTCTCCCTGGCAAAGTGCAGATACCGGTAGCCAGACCACCGAGGTTGTAAGGGACTCTAACCCTTACATCAGAGACCAGCAGGACAGCTGAACTGCAAGTTACCTGTCCGCCACACACACCTGAGACACAGTAACACATAGAGCCCGGGGTGTGCTAGAGTCCCTGTAAAAAGGCTCGAGTTACCTGTCATGCAGGTATTGTCCTATCCTATAAGGGGGACAGAGAAGATCTGTGAGGACCTTATCTGAAGTCATAGGCAGTAAGGGTACTGTCACACAGTACCATTTTGATCGCTACGACGGTACGATTCGTGACGTTCTAGCGATATCGTTACGATATCGCAGTGTCTGACACGCAGCAGCGATCAGGGATCCTGCTGAGAATCGTACGTCATAGCAGATCGTGTGGAACTTTCTTTCGTCGCTTGATCACCCGCTGACATCGCTGGATCGTTGTGTGTGACAGCGATCCAGCGATGTGTTCGCTTGTAACCAGGGTAAACATCGGGTAACTAAGCGCAGGGCCGCGCTTAGTAACCCGATGTTTACCGTGGTTACCAGCGTAAACGTAAAAAAACAAACAGTACATACTTACATTCCGGTGTCTGTCCTCCAGCGTCTCAGCTTCTCTCCACTGTGTGAGCGCCTGCCGGCCGGAAAGCGAGCACAGCGGTGACGTCTGACGTCACCGCTGTGCTTTCCGGCTATGGCGCTTACACAGTGGAGAGAAGCAGAACGCCGGGGACAGACACCAGAATGTAAGTATGTACTGTTTGTTTGTTTTTTACTTTTACGCTGGTAACCACGGTAAACATCGGGTTACTAAGCGCGGCCCTGCGCTTAGTTACCCGATGTTTACCCTGGTTACCGGGGACTTCGGCATCGCTCCAGCGCCGTGATTGCAACGTGTGACCACAGTCTACGACGCTGGAGCGATAATCATACGATCGCTGCGACGTCACGGATCGTGCCGTCGTAGCGATCAAAATGGTACTGTGTGACAGTACCCTAAGGGACTACAACACCACCGCGCTAGAGGAAGGCTTTTAACTCCACCTGGAAAAGGGGACTCCCAACTTGCCTTCAAGCCGTCCGGACTCTGCCTGCCCTGTGATCTGGTGCCCTGGACTGTGGCTGCCTGAAGTCTTCAGTAAACCAGGTAAAGAGACTGCAACCCTGTGTCCTCGTTCTTTACTGCGCCATTTACCATCTTCCATCTAAACACCGGGAGCCCTGGGGATATACTTCACCTGTGGGAAGTTATACCAACTAGCTGCCATAACATCTCCCTAGATGACCCCTTAAAGCAGCGTTGGTCCCCACTGACCGAATACCACAGGTGGCGTCAAGAATATAAACTCTATTCACTAAATCCCTTTAAAGACATTCCCCTTTTACATGGGCGCCAAGGGCCATAGACCGGGTCGCCACCGTGACATCCCTCTGTGAACACCAGACCCGGTACCGAGTACCCCACGGCCCTGGCGGGCGACTCAGATATGTGTGGTCAGGCTATGTCTGAACATCTTGTAATGAGTGTATACCTTGAAGGACATAGTGTCCTTGAAAACCCAACCATTGAGAGGTAAGTAATAGTAGCAGAGGGAAGAGACAAAAAGGCAGAACCTTGGGAACCGTGACATAATACTTTTCACTATAAAATATAATGAAAAATAGATAAAAATCCAAGTGCGATAAAATGGTGAAAAAAATGCAATTCAGCCATTGTTTTTTTTAGGGGGGGGGGTTACTTTTATATTTACTGGAAACAGGACCTGTCATTATGATTTTTCAGGTCAGTATGTTTATGACGATACCAAACTTGTACAGTTCTAGTTAAATTTATATTTTAGTTGTTTAAAAAAATTCTGAACCTTGTAAAAAAAAAAGATTTGTTTTGCCGTTTTCCGAGACCTATAACACTTTTATTTTTCCATTGATGAAGCTGTGGGAGGACTTTCTTTGTGCACCCAGTTTTTGTTTTTATGGATACCATTTTGCAGTGCATACAATGCTTTGATAGCTTTTATTGCATTTTGGGGGGAAAGTAGAAGTATTTTTTTATTTTATTAGTTTTGACAATTGCCAGTGCCAAATATGATTTTTTATACTGTATATATATTTACATTTTACTACTTATGTTTAAGTAAAAGATGAGTTATTTAAAGTGTTAAATGTTATTTATTTATTTTTTTTGCACTTTTTATTAGTGTCCGTAGGGGACTTGAAGCTGCAATCTCTTGATTGCCAATGCAGAACACTTCTATACTTTGGTATTGCAGTGTATTGTAACATTATTGGTCACTTGCAGGACTTCAAAGGAATGATGGAATGATCACATGTTAGACATGGAGGCTTTCAGAATGCTCTCTGCTTTAAATGGGAATCCATTGTCACCTTGCAATCACATCATCAGGGGGCTAACAAACTTAACATAAGGGATTTCAGGGATATTTTGTTTTTCTTTTTAAATAAATTTGCAAAAAATTTCTACATTTCTGTTTTTTTTCAGTCAAGATGGGGTGCAGAGTGTACACTAATGAGAAAAAAAAACTTTTTTCATATACCAAATGGCTGCAATGAAACAAAGAGTGAAAAATTTAAAGGGGTCTGAATGCTTTCCGTTGCCGAGATCTCAATCTGGGCATGTGCCGCCCCCCGGTGGCCATTTTCCCAGAGGCCACCGCATGCAGCAATGGATGTGCGGGGGCCTCTGGGCTGTCACAAATTGCTGGCAGAGCCCACAGAGCCTGAACCTGCTACACCAGCCTGGGATGGGATTTCCCGAAGTCCACCGCATTACAGCAATGGATGTGCAGGGGTTCCGGGCTTTCAGAAAATGTCGGCGGAGCCCCCCGCATGACTAGCACCGCCAAACCTGCCGCACCCGTCTGGGATGGGAGTCATATCACCGGACCACCAAACAACTCCTGTGACCATGCTCCACCAACGCTGCCGATCCCCCTGGTAAGCTGAATTCAGACTGTAAGATGGACTAAATTTGACGCATTAATTTTTTTCACAATTTTCCATCTCAAAATTTGGGGTGTGTCTTACAATCTGATGCATTTTATAATCCGAAAAATACTGTATTCTGGGACATCTGGATGTTGATATTTGATCCTAAGACTGGTGTAGCAGTGATATCGTCTGGGCTTCTAGTTGGGTGTCTGCCTCCAGATCTTTCATCACTTGAAGGTTTCTAGTATTGGTAGTAGTCCAATCTATTCTTCTAGTGGAGTGCTCTTCCCTAATGTCTCATGCTTCCAACTTTGTCAGCGTTGTTCTCTCTCAGACTTTTCAGTTTTACTTTCATTCTCCAAATTCTCTACATCTTCTGTGGCATAGAGCCGGGTAACGCCTACCACAATCCACGGTCTCTGCTCTGCCATTTTGTAGTCAATTTGGGTTGTCATTTGCGAACTACACTGTGTTCACTGCTTCTTCTCCAACTTTCAGCAGTGTAATGGCGGCAACTCTCTCCTCACCCTGGTCTTTTAGCTTTGGCTCCTCCCTTTCACGGGCCGTATCTTTGACATATTAGCCACGTCACTCCTCTCTTCTGTTGTCTCCGCCTTCAGAAACTCCTCCTGCATTTTTTTCTTCCCTTCCTGGTGGGCAGGTCTTTTTTCTACATCGCACCTTCTTCTAGTGCATGCCTCCCACATCGGGCTTGCTCTTCATTTCCTTTACTGAGTTCTACTGGTGGGCTGGGAAAATTTTCACGCTCTTCTGCGCCTTCCACTCTCACAATGAAGGGGGTTTTCTGGCCTTACTGCAACACCAATCGCCACCTTAAAACACCTTAATGGTATGTGCACACGCTGCGGAAAGGTGTGCAAATTTTTCCCCACTGATTTTGGTAAATCTGCAGGAAAACCGCATTGCGGATTTACTGCGGAATTACAGTGGATTTACCGCGGATTTCCACCTGCGGTTTTACACCTGCGGATTCCTATTATGGAGCAGGTGTAAACCGCTGCGGAATCCGCACAAAGAATTGACATGCTGCGGAATGTAACCCGCTGTGTTTCCGCACATTTTTTTCCGCAGCATGTGCACTGCGGATTTTGTTTTCCATGGGTTTACATGGTACTGTAAACTCATGGAAAACTGCTGCAGATCCGCAGCAAAGTCCGCAGCATGTGCACACACCCTTAGGCATTAGAAAAAGCTTGCCTACACAAGAGCAAGAGCTATCTGCAATCCATTAGGCTATGTGCACATGCTTCGGATTTTGCTGTGGATCCGCAGCGGATTGGCCGCTGAGGATTCGCCGCAGTTTTCCATGAGTTTACAGTACCATGTAAACCTATGGAAAGCAGAATCCGCATTTTTTTTTACCATACAGTATATTGCAGTGCGATCTGTTGCAGTTATTACTATTATTATATAATAATACAAAATAAACATTGCAGACAATAAAAATGCTAAATTCTTGATATGAATTGGAGGTGCCAGTGCTGAGAATTTAGAGGGGTTGTCCAATATATAAAATGTCCTGTATATAGATCTATTTTTCAGCCCTAAACTCTTTTGCAATTTGCTTTATTTGACATTGCCTTCCTGTCACAGGAGTATTGCCCTGCTGTCACATCACAGGACAGGACATAAAAAATATTAATCACTTGGCTCTAACCTTTGATGCTCTGGTCCAGTTGTCGCCTATCTAGCTGCTGGTGGGGTCTTCGCTCGGCCATCTTCAACATATTCTGTTGTCTGGCATTTTTGGAATCGCCTTCTCTGCCCTGAATAAGTTGCTCCGTTATGAAGCTGCGAGATGCACTTCCTAATGTTGCGTGGTGTGCGTTGTCCCCTAACAAGAAGAGGAGCGGACATAATTTTTGTATACAGAAGATGGCCCAATGAAGACCACACGTGACCACACCAAATAGTACATTTATTATGCTTTGATGATATAGCGCCATCATAATCTGCAGCACTTTACATACATTGTCATCCCTGTCACCATTGGGGTTAGAATTAGAATCCAATTTCCCCATCAGTATGTTTTGGAGTGTGGGAGAAAAAGAATAGAAGAATATACAAACTCCTTGCATATGTTGTCCTTGGTGGGATTTTAACCCAGGACCCCAGAGCTGCAAAACAACAGTGCTAACCACTGAGCCAACATGCTGCCGTAAGGAAAGTGAGGCCCCCTTCTAGCATAGCCCAAGCAAATCAAATAGCAAAATACTCAAAATCTGACAAATCTGAATTTTTGGTGAAATGCAAAGGGAATTATTCTGCCTTTGGAGCAATTTGCTGTTCGCTATTATTCACATAAAACCAGAAAACATTTTCATGGCTTGTATGACTTTCTGCAATGTCCACCAATAAACACTGGATGGCACTCCTGTTCCACATTACAACTCACTTTCTCACTCTCTTATTTATTCAAAAAGATTTTAGTTCTTCGTAAATTAATTATTAATTCAAAAATCTTTACATTAGAACATAAGTATTGACCTAGATTTTCAAAGAATAATAAATATTTAAGGCAGGCGATATTTATGTCTCTGGATGAGTCTTTAAATAGGGATTACTATGGCCTTTTATGACATAAAAAGTGTGAAAAAGTGTTTGCCCCCTTCCTGATTTCCTATTCTTTTGCATATTTGTCACACTTAAATGTTTCAGATCACCAAACAAATATAAACATTAGAGATAAAACAAGTAAACACAAAATGCAGTTTATAAATGGTCTTTATTACTAAGGCTACTTTCACACTAGCGTTAACTGCATTCCGTCACAATGCGCCGTTTTGCCGAAAAAACGCATCCTGCAAAAGTGTTTGCAGGATGAGTTTTTTCACCATTGATTAACATTAAGCGACGCATTGTGACGGATTGCCACACGTCGCACCCGTCGTGCGACGGATGCATTGTGCAGTGGCGGACCGTCGGGAGCAAAAAACGCTACATGTAACGTTTTTTGCTCACGACGGTCCGCTTTTCTGACCGCGCATGCGCGGCTGGAACTCCGCCCCCACCTCCCCGCAGTTCCCCGCACCTCACAATGGGGCAGCGGATGCGCTGGAAAAATGCATCCGCTGCCCCCGTTGTGCGGCGGAGACAACGCTAGCGTCGGGAACGTCGGCCCGACGCACCGCGACGGGCCGAGCCCGACGCTAGTGTGAAAGTAGCCTAAGATAGAAAGAAATACAAACCTACAGAGCCCTGTGTGAAAAAATGATTGCCCCCCACCTTAAAACATAAATTACCTATGCTTTATCACATCTTTGGGAAGCTGAGTTTAAATTCCCTAGCTAGAGGCAGGCCTGATTGCTTCCACACCTGTTCTCAATCAAGAAATCACTTAAATAGAACATGCCTGACAAAATGAAGTAGACCAATAATTCTCAAAAGTTAGACATCATGCAGTGATCCAAAGAAATTCTGGAACAAATGAAGAACAAATTAGTGGAGATCTATAAGTATGGAAAAGGTTGTAAAGCCATTTCCAAAGCTTTGGGACTCCAGTGAACCACAGTGAGAGCCATTGTCCACAAGTGATGAAAACATGGAACAGTGGTGAACCTTCCCGGGAGTGTCTGGCCAACCAAAATTACCCCAAGAGAACAGTGATGACATATCCAAGAGGTCAGAAAGGACACCACAGCAACATCCAAAGAACTGTAGACCTCACTTGCCTCAGTTAAGGTCAGTATTCATGATTCCACCAGACTGGGCAAAACTGGACTGCATGGCAGAGTTCCAAGATGAAAACAACTCCTGAGCAATAAGAACATAAAGTCTCATCTCAGTTTTGCTAGAAAACATCTTGATGATCCCCAAGACGTTTGAGAGAATACTCTGTGGACTGAAGAGACAAAACTTGAACTTTTTGGAATGTGTATGTTCCTTTACATCTGGAGTAGAAGTAACACAGGATTTCAGAAAAGGAACATCATATCAACAGTACAATATGCTGGTGGTAGAGTCATCACACTGTTTTGCTGCTTTGGCACCTGGAAGACTTGCTGTGATACATGGAACCATGAATTGTGCTGTCTACCAAAAAATCCTGAAGGAGAATGCCCAGCCAACTGTTCATGATCACAAGCTGAAGCGCACCTGGGTTATGCAGCAGAATAGTGATCCAATACACACCAGCAAGTCCACCTCTGAATGGCTTTGGGAAAACAAAATTAAGACTTTGGAGTGGCCTAGTCAAAGTCCTGACCATAATCTGATTGAGATGCTGTGACATGACCTTAAAAAGGCGGTTCATGCTCGGAAACGCTCTAATGTGGCTGAGTTACAACAATTCTGCAAAGATGAGTGGCCGAAATTCCTCCAGAGCATTGTAAAAGACTCATTGCCAGTGATCACAAATGCTTGATTGCAGTTGTTGCTGCTAAGGGCGGCCCAACCAGTTATTAGGTTTGCAGGTAATCACTTTTTCATACAGGACCCTGTAGGTTTGGATTTCTTTTTCCCTTAATAATAAAGTCCTTCATTTAAAAACGGCATTTTGTGTTTACATGTGTTATCTTTGACTAATATTTAAATTTGTTCGGTCATCTGAAACATTTAAGTGTGACAAACATGCAAAAGAATCGGGAATCAGGAAGGGGTCAAACACTTTTTCACACAACCATATGCAGAGAAAAGTTTCCTGAAAGGGGACAACTGCTTTAATGGGAAGCTAATAAAAAAAAGACCTGTTGATAGTGTTGAGCGATACCGTCCGATACTTGAAAGTATCGGTATCGGAAAGTATCGGCCGATACCGGCACAGTATCGGATCTAATCCGATACCGATACCCGATACCAATACAAGTCAATGGGACTCAAGTATCGGACGGTATCCCTGATGGTTCCCAGGGTCTGAAGGAGAGGAAACTCTCCTTCAGGCCCTGGGATCCATATTAATGTGTAAAATAAAGAATTAAAATAAAAAATATTGATATACTTACCTCTCTGACGCAGCCTGCACCTTACCGAGGGAACCGGCAGCCTTCTTTGCTTAAAATGCGCGCGTTTACTGCCTTCCATGATGTCACGGCTTCTGATTGGTCGCGTGCCGCCCATGTGACCGCGACGCGACCAATCACAAGCCGTGACGTAATTTTCAGGTCCTGAATGCCTAGAACCTGGAACTGCAGGTTTCTGTTCCCCAATCTATTTCAGGGTAGTTGAAGTCCCCCATAATAATGACTTCTCCTTGAGTCGCAGCTTCATCTATTTGCTTTACGAGGATATTCTCCATTGCTTCCATTAGTTTTGGAGATTTATAACAAACCCCTATCAGTAATTTATTATTTTTTCCCCCTCCCCTTATCTCCACCCACAGGGACTCTACATTTTCATTAAATTCACCTATATTATCACGCAGGATGGGTTTTAAGGAAGATTTTACATATAGACACACCCCACCCCCTCGCTTATCTGTACGGTCATTTCTGAACAGGCTATAGCCCTGCAAGTTAACAGCCCAGTCATGGCTCTCATCCAGCCACGTCTCAGATATCCCCACCATGTCATAATTATGCTCCAACAACATTAGTTCTAATTCGTCCATTTTGTTGGCGAGGCTTCTGGCATTAGTATACATGCACTTGATGTTACTCTCTGTACCTCTATTCTTTCTTAAATTATTAACTGTTCTAACCCCACCCCCCATGCCACCGCCACCCCCAACTTCCTTATTTGTGCCCAGGTCTCTATCTGCACTATCTTCCCCTCCTATAAAATGAATACCCTCCCCCCCAATCCCTAGTTTAAACACTCCTCCAACCTTCTAACCATTTTCTCCCCCAGCACAGCTGCACCTTCCCCATTGAGGTGCAGCCCGTCCCTAGCGTAGAGCCTGTAGCCAACTGAGAAGTTTTGAAGTTTGTATTTTCTATCTTCATGTAGCCCTTCTTCCTCCAGTGTCAGTGTTTTGTCATCCATCTTGGATGGCGGAGATGAAAAGAAAAAAAGTGAAAAAAACAACGATTGGTCTGGTACTGAAGGGGTTAAAAGGATTAATTAATACAGTATGTCCTTTCTTCATAGAAACTATAGTGTTAGGTCGACCTGAAAAATTACGCATTCTCCCCTTTCACACCAGGGGTCAATATAAAGACTTGACCAATGACCCATGTAACCAAACCAACTAATGAGTCTTCACGCGCTCCCGTATAATAAGCTATGACGTCTGCGGACTCTGTAGCTCCAGAGCGCTCTTCATATATTATTATGGGTTTACACATCAAAACTGGGTCATTGTGGTCTTGTTGATAAATGTTTTAATCATGATGTGAGTAGCTATCACTAAAATCCTAGGTCCCATCACATTGCGAGCTGATGAGACGCGGCGTCCTGATGAATGGGGTGTAATATATTCCCTGCAATGTTAATGAAAGCATTATTCAACAAGACTTCACTTGGCATTGATTCTAATAAGCTCAAATAAAGAACTGACGAGGGCAATGACTTGTGGGTATTCTAAGAGGGGTAATTCAATATATATATATCGCCATGGGACTATGATCTGCATACATGGCTGTGCATATATTATTTATATAGAAAAATACATATTTAGTAATTGACACTTTGCCGCTGTGTTCTCATCCGTTGACCCTGCTGCTGTGCTCTGAACAGTTCTCCTTAAAGAGGTTGTCCACTACTTTTTCATTGATGACCTTTCTTTAGGATAGGTCATTACTGTCTGATCGGTCGGGGTCCGACACCCGCCACACCCACTGATCAGCTGTTCTTGGTGGTGGCAGCAGCCGTTGGCCGGAAGTTCTCACTTGCAGAGCTGCTCCTTCTCCTGATAGAGTGGCCACCGCAGGGTACTACTCATCTGTCCTGTTGATTTGAATAGGAGGCGGATTTGCAGTACAGGCCACGGTAACAGCTCTGCGAGTGAGTAATTCCGGCCGGTGACCGCCGCAGCCATCGATGACAACTGATCAGCAGAGTGCTGGGTGTTGGATCCCGGGCCGATAAGATGTTGATGACTTATCGTAAGGATAGGTCATCAATGAAAAAGTAGTGGACAACCTCTTTATATCTATACAATAGGGTTGTACAGTGCAGTGGTATGGAGATTAGGGCACACTCATGCATAATAGAGCTGCCATGGATCTGAATCCACCCACTCTTGTACCTTATTTCATACAGGTCCCTACAGAAATATAGTTATCTTAGATTTGAGCAATTGAGCTTTTTAAGGGGTTATCTGGTTTAGAAAACCAAATTTAAGACCCTCACCTACGAACCAGAGTAAGAAGTTGCGATAAAAAGTTTCTCTCTAGCTGGAAGACCCACCACTTTCATACATTAGACAGACATGTGTTTAGTAATAATTCAGTTGCCCACCGGTAACATTGCAGAAAATTCATGGCCAGGCAACCCTAGAGTTGAGAGAACCTGACAAAATTTGAATCAAGCAGATTTGCTTGATTGAAAAAGGAAATCTGCTACTAGGTTTTTGCCACTTAATCTGAGACCAGCATATTGTAGAGACAGAGACATTGATTCCAGCGATGTGTCACTTATTGGGCTTAGATTAGTTTTGATAAAAACATTAGGAGATTACTAGAGATGAACGAACCTTTTAAGGCTTGGCGAACTTTCCCAATGGTCATTGAACATATCCGAACCCCACTGAATTCAATAGGAGGCAAAACCAAACATATAGACAACACCTTCATGAGAGCCCAAATGCTGCCAAAACAGCTCAAGTTAGGGCAGACACAAGGAAAAGTGGAATAAATTGACCCACAGTACAAATAGTATAATTACATAGCATGAATGCATAGGGCAGGGCCTGGACCAGCATTTCTAGCTGAAAACATTGATTAGTAACAGGTGTACGAGTGACAGGTGTAGGCCTGGTTTTCTGAGAGCCCTGCCAAATTCAGGAAACACACATGAAGGAGACTCAACTTGGAGTCCAAACATTTCCAAAAATTAGAGGCAGACACCAGGAAAGGTGGCATCAATTGACCCACAGTATAAATTTTATAATGGTGCAGCATGGATGGATGGGACAGGGCCTGACCCAGCATTTCTAGCTTACAAATTGATCAGTAAGAGGTCAATGAGTGACAGGTGTAGGCCTGGTGCTCTGAGACCCCTTCCACTACAGGCAACCCACCAGATGAGACCCAACTTGAAGTACTTACATTTCAAAAAATTATCTACAAGGCATACCTCTGTGCAGCTGCCAAATAAAAGTAGTCATGTAGCCCATCCCATCAGTTGTCTTTGGATTGGGTGAGCTGGTGTTTTTTCACTGGAGCTTTCAGTAACATTGCCACCTACCCCACATACACCTTGAACATCATGCCTATTCCCCCTTCTACCATGTCCTCGCTTTTTCCCCACTCATGTTGAATGTATGCAGCGCCCCAGGGTCCTGGTCATTGCAGTAATCTCATTCTCCTCTACGGGGGAGTGATGTTACGTTTGGAGGCAAAGAAAGACAACTGAATCCAGGTATCAGAAACATGCAACACATTTCGCACTCCATGCCACCAGGGGGAGCTCTGCTCCTATTAGGGCACTCCTCACACTTAGGTAAAACTGGTTGCCTGAGGAGGAAGTTAGAGAGTTGCTGGCTGAGCTTTTCTCAGGTAGTTGGTCACTGACAGGGGTGGGATCCTGTCAGAGGCTGAGACAGAAGGACACAGAGCTGTGCCTGCCCTAAGTGTGGCAGTTTCTAAGAACGGACACTGAAAGAGAATTGTATTGTAGAGAGGTTGAAGAAGTCATAGCAAATGAGTGGATACCAGGAGGAGTTCTGCCCTACACAGGCTGCCTCCTTCTGAGGCGCAGGATCCAGGTAGCCGGAACACCGAGGGAGCAACAGTCCTTTATGCCTTACTCCAGAGACTGGCAGGACAGCTAATTTCACGTTACTGATCCGCCCCTACACCCAGGAGGCAAGGTGGCACCGCTTAGAGGCTGGTGAGTGATAGAGTCCCTGTAAAACGCCTCAAGCCACCGGCCATATGGGTTTGTCCTATCCATCTGGGGGACAGAGAGAGAGAGAGAGAGAGGCATGACATCAATAACATCTACAACGTCGATAGAGAATACAAAACTCCCAAATACATTTTGTGAGCGCACGAGGTCTGGCAGTAGATACACCAAAAGACCCCGACCTCACCAAATCAGCTCAAAACAAACCATGCCAAAAGGAGAAAAATTCAGAGCAATGATTTATAAAACAAAACTTTAATTGCCATAAATAGTACAAAAATATATATCAAAACATTACATTATTTAATGACTAGAGCACAGGATGAATGTCCCAGGAATGCTGGAAAAGCGCCCATCCCCCCACTTCCCCAGATGTAAATACCCTTGTAATGGTATGCATAAGGAAAAGCACCTACATTATCCAACCAAGGTCACCCCAAAACAGTGGGATTCTATAATAATGCCATTAAGTATGGTGGTGGAAAAAAGGTGCTAGCACTTACCACTACACAGAGGTAGGAGGGGGCGGTCGGGCGATGGTCCCCAACGCACGTTTCGTGGCCACCAGTGCCACTTCCTCAGGGGGATAACCATATACTGCCTAACAGGACCTTAAAATAGCCCTTGGCCCCGGTCACATGGTACACAGCAGCCAATCACAGTGGCACCATCGGCACATGCGCACTGTGTCCGGCAGGTCCCAGCAGTGAAACTCAGCGTCATACCAGGTGCGCACGCCCAGGGCAAAAAAATGCCCGGAGCGCACACACCGAGCCCTAAGACGCCGGTCCACACAGGGACAGGACGAATCACAGCGCGATGCGCACGGCCACTGATGAGGGAAGATACTAAGATGCACAATATAGATATAAAAGCTACTCCCTCCACATCCACTACTCATAGCTACTACCAATACAGGACAATTGAGGACCCATCAAAAATACAGCTCATAATAAAAACCGGTAAATAAATAAATAAATATACAAAGTGGAACTAAGCCGTATTCTATACATCGGCTTCACATTATAGTGGGAAAGGTGCATCGCTTCAGTATAACAGTCTCCATAGTAAGAATGTTTGTCCCATTTTCTCTGAAGCAGATGTCTTGATGAGTCCACTTTGCCCCGATTTGGATGGTATCCACGCTGGTTACTTGAACGGAGCCAAGGACATATTCAAAAGGCAAACCTTAAGGCCTCGGATCAATTATTATCACTAATAATGTAAATAAACCAGAGGTTAAAACAGGGGCTGACTGGCCCAGGTGGCAAAGAGGCAAATGCCCCCCGGGCCGCTCCCCCAGCAGCTTTTCAGGGCCGGCTGCCTGGTGGTGGCTACAGCCACACAGTAAATTGTGCGCAGCCATGTCTGCTGTCCTGTGACGCGGCTGGCAGCAGACACAGCTGCATCACAGTTGGCGCACATGTCTGCGCTGGGGCCAGGAGCTATGCTTGGCTGTCACCTTGACGGCTGCGCAGCTACTGCTCCTTTCATGTTCTCTATACTTCCAGGTTATGTGTTGGGCATGCGCGATGGCGTCCTCACGCACACGCCGACATGACCCGGATGCTAGAAGCAGAGAGGCACTGCAGGGGAGCGACTGGTGAGGTAAGTATGACGAACTTTTTTGTTTTCTTTATAAAATAAATTTAATGGTGGGTAACTGCAAGTTATGAAGGAGGCTGCACTTGATGGAATTTGGGGGTTAAAGGAGACTGCACATGATGGAGTGAGGGGGTAAGTGGGGCTGCACATGATGGTTGAGTGGGGCTGTACATGATGGAGTGGGGCTGCACATGATGAAGGGGGAGTGGGGCTGCACATGATGGAATGGGGCAGCACATGATGAAGTGGGGGTAAGGGGGACTGCACATGATGAAGTGGGGAGAGTGGGGCTGTACATGATGGAATGGGGCAGCACATGATGATGTGGGGTAAGGGGGATTGCGCATGATGAAGGGGGAGTGGGGCTGCACATGAAGTGGGGGGTAAGGGGGACTGCACATGATGAAGTGGGGGGTAAGGGGGACTGCACATGATGAATTGGGGGTTGAAGGGGACTGCACATGATGAAGTGGGGGGTAAGGTGATCTGCACATGATGCACATGAAGTGGGGGGTAATGGGGACTGCACATGATAAAGTGGAGTGTAAGATGGACTGCACATGAAGTGGGGGGTAAGGGTGACTGAACATGATGAAGTGGGGGGTAAGGGGACTGCACATGATGAAGTGGGGGGTAAGGGGACTGCAGGACTGCACATGATGAAGTGTGTCTGATGTGAGACTGCTCATGATGAAATGGAAGGGGGATAGGAGGCTGCAAATGATGAAGGGGCACTGCAGATGAAGTGAGAGGGTGATAGGGGACTGCAATGAATGAAGTAAGAGGAGTTCAAATTAAAGTGGGGGGACTGCAAAATGATAAATTCAGTGTGAGGGACAGGTGACAGCAATTTAATTGAAGGTGGGGGTTGGGAGAGCAAATTATCAATTGAAGAGGGGATGGGGAGAGCAAATGATGATCTAGGGGAAGAACAAATAATGAATTTTAAGGGTGGGGTGGTAAATGATGTATTGAATGTGGGGTAGAGCAGTTGATAATGAATAGAGGGTGAGAGAGAAAGACATGACAATGAATTGGGGCGGGAGGGGCATGTAACTATAATGAACCGGGGTTAGGGTTAGAGTGGTAGGTACATAGTGGGGGGCGTAAAAGGCATAAAAGGAGATAAACTCATGGTGTGGCCACCATCTTCCCCTGACCTCAACCCTATAGAGAACCTTTGGAGTATCAACAAGCAAAAGATCTATGAGGGTGGGAGGCAGTTCACATCAAAACAGCAGCTCTGGGAGGCGATTCTGACTTCATGCAAAGAAATACAAGCAGAAACTCTCCAAATACTCAAAAGTTCAATGGAGGCGAGAATTGTGAAAGTGATAACAAAGACGGGTTCCTATCGTAACATGTGACTTGGCCTGTTAGGATGTTTTGGAGTTAAATATCTTTTTTGTTCAGTGAATGTGACCTCCTAATGCAGCAAATTCCACAAATGAGCATTTTCAGTTCTTTAACCCCTTCACCCCAAAGCCTGTTTTCACCTAAGTGACAGGGCCAATTTTTACAATTCTGACCACTGTCACTTTGAGGTCATAACTCTGAAACGCTTCAACGGATCCTGGTGATTCTGACATTGTTTTCTCGTGACATATTGTACTTTATGATAGTGGTAAAACTTCTTCAATATGACTTGCATTTATTTGTGAAAAAAACAGAAATTTGTCGAAAATTATGAAAATTTTGCAATTTTAAAATTTTTCGTTTTTATGCCCTTAAATTAGAGAGTTATATCACATAATATAGTTAATAAACAACATTTTCCACATGTCTGCTTTACATCAGCACAATTTTGGAAACATAATTTTTTTTTGTTAGGGAGTTATAAGGGTTAAAAGTTGACCAGCGATTTCTCATTTTTGCAACAAAATTTGCAAAAACATTTTTTTTACGGACCACCTCACACTTGAAGTGACTTTAAGGGGTCTATATGACAGAAAATACCCAAAAGTGACACCATTCTAAAAACTGCACCCCTCAAGGTACTCAAAACCACATTAAAAAATTGTATTAACCCTTCAGGTGCTTCACAGGAATTTTTGGAATGTTTAAAAAAAATTGAACATTTAACTTTTTTTCACAAAATTTTTACTTCAGATCCAATTTGTTTTATCTTACCAAGGGTAACAATAGAAATTGGACCACAAAAGTCGTTGTTCAATTTGTCCTGAGTACGCCGATACCCCACATGTTGGGGTAAACCAATGTTTGGGCACATGGCAGACCTCGGAAGGGAAGGAGCGCCATTTGACTTTTCAATGCAAGATTTGCTGGAATTGAGATCGGAACCCATGTAAAAATGAACATTTAACTTTTTTTCACAAAAAATTTACTTCAGCTCCAATTTGTTTTATTTTACAAAGGGTAACAGGAGAAAATGGACCACAAACGGTGTTGTACAATTTGTCCTGAGTACGCCAATACCCCATATGTGGGGCTAAACCACTGTTTGGGCGCATGGCAGAGCTCGGAAGGGAAGGAGCGCCGTTTGACTTTTCAATGCAAAATTGACAGGAATTGAGATGGGACGCCATGTTGCATTTGGAGAGCCCCTGACGTGCCTAAACAGTGGAAACCCCCACAAGTGACACCATTTTGGAAAGTAGACCCCCTAAGGAACTTATCTAGATGTGTGGTGAGCACATAGAATCTCCAAGTGCTTCACAGAAGTTTATAATGTAGAGCCGTTAAAAAAATTTCATATTAATTTTCACAAAATATGATCTTTTCGCCCCAAATTTTTTATTTTCCCAAGGGTAACAGGATAAATTGGACCCCAAAAGTTGTTGTGCAATTTGTCCTGAGTACGCTGATACTTCATATATGGGGATAAACCACTGTTTGAGCGCATGGCAGAGCTCGGAAGGGAAGGAGCGCCGTTTGACTTTTCAATGCAAAATTGGCTGGAATTGAGATCGGAACCCATGTCGCGTTTGGAGAGCCACTGATGTGCCTAAACAGTAGAAAGCCCCCACAAGTGACCCCATTTTGGAAAGAAGACCCCCTAAGGAACTTATCTAGATGTGTGGTTAGCACTTTTAACCCCCAATTGTTTCACTAAAGTTTAGAATGTAGCGCCGTGAAAATTAAAAAATCATTTTTTCTTTCCACAAAATGATGTTTTAGCCCGCAATTTTTTTTCCCCCAAGGGTAACAGGAGAAATTGGACCACAACAGTTATTTTCCAATTTCTCCTGAGTACGCTGATACCCCATAAATGGGGGGAAACCACTGTTTGGGCGCACGGCAGAGCTCGGAAGGGAAGGAGCACCGTTTGAAATGCAGACATAGATGGATTGGTCTGCAGGCGTCATGTTGCATTTGCAGAGTCCCTGATGTACCTAAACAGTGGAAACCCCCCACAAGTGACCCCATATTGTAAACTAGACCACCCAAGGAACTTATCTAGATGTGTTGTGAGAATTTTGAACCAACAAGTGTTTCACTACAGTTTATAACGCAGAGCCGTGAAAATAAAAAATATTTTTTTTCCACAAAAATGATATTTTAGCCCCCATATTTTTTTTTCCCAAGAGTAACTGGAGAAATTGGACCACAAAAGTTGTTGTCCAATTTGTGTTGAGTACGCTGATACACCTTATATGGGGGGGAACCACTGTTTGGGCGCACGGCAGAGCTCGGAAGGGAAGGAGCGCCGTTTGAAATGCAGACTTAGATGGATTGGTCTGCAGGCGTCATGTTGCATTTGCAGAGTCCCTGATGTACCTAAACAGTAGAAACCCCCCACAAGTGACCCCATATTGGAAACTAGACCCCCCAAGGAACTTATCTAGATGTGTTGTGAGAACTTTGAACAAACAAGTGTTTCACTACAGTTTATGCATGTAGCATAGCTGCGGAGACACCATCACGTGTTTCTCAACGCAAGCAGTGAATAGCCAGACCTTTCCCCGAGTAGGAACAACCATGGGAAGGGCAGCATCCAATAAAGGAAAACATCCAATACAGGAAAACCACCTATGCCAAGCATGGTATCCATCCACAGACAGCTGTTTCGGGGTGTTTGCCCCTCATCAGTGTGGAGTAGGAATCTGGCTATTAGGAGCAGTGCCTAGTAAAAGGCTGTGAAGGAACAGATGATTGGCCTCGGGGAGACCAAAACATCCAACACCGCGGAGACACCATCACGTGTTTCTCAACGCAGTGATCCAGAACACTGCCCCCATCCCTTATGGGAAATATGCAAATGCATGTAGGATAGCTGCGGAGACACCATCACGTGTTTCTCAACGCAAGCAGTGAATAGCCAGACCTTTCCCCGGGTAGGAACAACCACGGGAAGGGCAGCATCCAATAAAGGAAAACATCCAATACAGGAAAACCACCTATGCCAAGCATGGTATCCATCCACAGAAACAGCTGTCTGTGATGGTGTCTCCGCAGCTATCCTACATGCATTTGCATATTTCCCATAAGGGATGGGGGCAGTGTTCTGGATCACTGCGTTGAGAAACACGTGATGGTGTCTCCGCGGTGTTGGATGTTTTGGTCTCCCCGAGGCCAATCATCTGTTCCTTCACTACAGTTTATAACGCAGAGCCGTGAAAATTAAAAAAACATTTTTTTTCCACAAAAATGATATTTTAGCCCCCATATTTTTTTTCCAAGGGTAACAGGAGAAATTGGACCACAAAAGTTGTTGTCCAATTTGTGCTGAGTACGCTGATACCCCTTATTTGGGGGGGAACAACTGTTTGGGCGCACGGCAGAGCTCGGAAGGGAAGGAGCACTGTTTTACTTGTTCAAAGCAGAATTGGCTGGAATTGAGATCGGACGCCATGTCGCGTTTGGAGAGCCCCTGATGTGCCTAAACAGTGGAAACCCCCCAATTCTAACTGAAACCCTAACCCCAGCCCTAACCCTAGCCCTATCCCCAACCCTAACCCTAGCCCTAACCCCAACCCCAACCCTAGCCCTAACCCTAACCCTAATGGGAAAATGGAAATAAATACATTTTTTTAAATTTTACTATTTTTCCCTAACTAAGGGGGTGATGAAGGGGGGTTTGATTTACTTTTATAGCATTTTTCTGGCAGATTTTTATGATTGGCAGCTGTCACACACTAAAAGATGCTTTTTATTGGAAAAAATATTTTTTGCATCACCACATTTTGAGAGCTATAATTTATCCATATTTTGGCCAACAGAGTCATGTGAGATCTTGTTTTTTGCGGGACGAGTTGACGTTTTTATTGGTAACATTTTCGAGCACATGACATTTTTTGATCGCTTTTTATTCCGATTTTTGGGAGGCGGAATGAACAAAAACCAGCAATTCCTGAAATTCTTTTAGGGGGGGCGTTTATAGCGTTCCACGTGTGGTAAAATTGATAAAGCAGCTTTATTCTTCAGGTCAGTACGATTACAGCGATACCTCATTTATATAATTTTTTTATGTTTTGGCGCTTTTACAGAATAAAAACTATTTTATATAAACAAATAATTGTTTTTGCATCACTTTATTCTGAGAGCTATAACTTTTTTATTTTTCTGCTGATGATGCTGTATGGTGGCTTTTTTTTTGCGGGACAAGATGATGTTTTCAGCGGTACCATGGTTATTTATATCCGTCTTTTTGATCGCGTGTTATTCCACTTTTTATTTGGCGGTATGATAATAAAGCGTTGTTTTTTGCCTTGGTTTTTTTTTTTTTTTGCGGTGTTCACTGAAGGGGTTAACTAGTGGGATAGTTTTATAGAGCGGGTCGTTACGGATGCGGCAATACCAAATATGAGTACTTTTATTGTTTTTTTTTTATTTACATAAATAAATGGATTTACTGGGAAATATTTTTTTTTCATTTATTTGGGGATTTTTTTTTTTTATACATTCTATTTTTTTTTTTTTACTATTGTCCCAGGGTGGGAGATCACTGTCTTAGATCAGATCGTTGATCTGACAGTGTGCATAGCACTCTGTCAGATCAACGATCTGACAGGGACGCTCCTCTGGCTTTCCGGCAAGCCAGGTGATTGCATGACCCGGAAGGAGTCCTGCGGCCATCTTGGATCTGGGGACTCCTTCCGGATCACCGGAGCAATGCGATCTCATCGCGTTGCTCCGGTGGGAGAGCGCAGGGAGCCCCTGTCCCTGCGCGATCCCACTCTATGCCGCTGTCACTACTGACAGCGGCATCAGAGGGGTTAAATGCCCGCGATCGGCACTAGCGCCGATCGTGGGCATTGCTGCGGGTGTCAGCTGTCATATACAGCTGACACCCGCACCCGATCACTGCGGCGCTCAGCGTGAGACCGCGTTGATCGGTGCGCCATACTAATACTGCGGCTGGCACAAATGCAGTGCCGGCAGCGCAGTACTAGTACGGCGCATGGCGCGAAGGGGTTAAAACAGATCAAATGTTTAGAAATTCTACTGTGCCTAATAATTTGGAACAGTGCATTTTGAGTTTTTATTCATTTTGGAGATTATACTGTTATCATTGGGAGGTTTCTACAATAAAACTCGATGTATACTCTAACGGGTGATGACTTTTATTAGACTGACTGTCATTTGCACCGACCATTTAGGAAAATCCGAGAAAAATATAATTTGCATAATAATTTGGAACATGGTGTAGAAGAAAGGGAAAAAGTGGGGAATGTGGTCTGGAAGCCATGCTCTAGGTAACTGTGTTATTTTATGCAGAGATGAGTCCTGGCTGGAAGAAGTGATGGCAGTCTGTGCTGGATGAAAATGAAAAGCAAAGATGAAGGACTTCAGCTAGAGACATCACTAGTGAGTCAGTGTATTACCTGTACACTGACACTATACACTGTATACTATATACAAAGCTCCAGTGTATAATGTCACTGGCAGTGGTGATCACTGTATTACCTGTACATTGACACCTTATACAGATCTCCTGTGTATAATGTCACCAGTGATCACTGTAGTATCTTTACACTGACCGTAAATACAGAGTTCCTGTATACAATGGCACTTAGTATTGTGCTTTTTAAAAAATAATGATCAGTATTGTAGTATACTAGTAGTAAAAGTTGTACACTCCCTGACAGAAGTAATGTCGCTTATCCATGTTATGTATATAAAAGCTTATAACCTGATGTTAAATTCATCCATTGGTTGTATAAATTATTCTTTTGAAAGCTGAATCCTTCCAAAATGTGGTTTAGGTTAAGAAAATAAATTGACATCAATGCAGAAATATTGATCAGTTAATGGACACAGAATGGTCAGATTTTAGCAAGACAAAAGTTTTGTCACCTGGTCATATAATGCACCCAATCCTTGTTTACATCCTTACCTGTGCTCAGTAAATGATCGGTTATTTAGTGTGTGTGTATAAAAAGAAACCCAGCACCCCAGACCTTCACTTAAACTGCAACTTGAGCTCTTGACAACATGCCAATAATCCACCCTGCGACCAAAGCCTGGATTATCAAGAGGCTGAAGACCAGATCCACTGCAGAGGTGGCGGGCACCTTTAATGTGTCTCAGCGTCAAGTACAAAGAATTAAAAAAAAGATTTGAAGAGACTGGACATGTGTTTGACTAGCCCAGGTCCGGCAGACCCCGCAAGACAACTGCTCAGGAGGAATGTTTGTTGGTTAGAAAATCCAAAGCACGCCCCTCTTCCACAGCAGCAGAGCTCCAACAGGTCTGGTCACCTCAAGTCCCTGTGTCAACTAGTAAAAGTTAAATTCACCGAACGTGACACGCCGATCGTTAGCAAGGCGCGGGAGCGCCGCTTGTCATAACAGACACTGCAGGTCCACACTACTGGACAGGATCTTCCATAGGCGGACATTTAGATTACAATAGAGCTTATATTGCACTGCTGGGACTTTCCGCCTTCTCTGTATATCACTATCTTAGCTGGAACAAGCGATTACATGACAAAGGCTCTGGTTGAGCCGAAACGTTGTATATAAAAAATCACAGATGCTGTAATATTCTGTTACACTCCCAGTTTATGTATAATAAATTTATACCAGACTTTGCATAAGAAACCTAGAGAGAGTGCAGTGAACTTAACTTTTAATGTTATTCTGGGCCATTGGTCCGTTACACCAGCACCTCACCATATTAAGGCTGAATGCACACCTAAACCTTTACCTGTGTCAACTAGAACTGTTTGTAGGATTCTGTCTCAAAATGGCCTCCATGGTCGAATCAGTGCCCAGAAGCCAGCACTAAACAAAAGGCAAATAAAAAACCGTGTGGCATTTGCAAACTCCCACAGCCTGCTAAATAGATGGACACTGGAAAAGTGGCAGAAGATGGATTTCTCTTCAGTAGAATTACACCACAGCTGCCACAAACACTGCAGGAGACTTACTGGAGCCAGTATGGATCCAAAATACACCCAGAAGACAGTTACATATGGTGGTTGAAAGATCATGGTCTGGGGTTACATTCAGTATGGGGGTGTGCGAAACATTTGCAAGGTGGAAGGCAATATCAATAGCCTAAAATATCAAGAAGTATTAGCTACCGCTTATATTCCAAATCATAAAAGAGGTCAAATTCTGCAGCAGGATGGTGCTCCATCTCATACATCCATCTCTACAACAAAGTTCCTCCAGGCAAAAAAGATCAAGGTGCTCAAGGACTGGCCAGCCCAGTCACCAGACATGAACATCATTGAGCATGTTTGGTGTTATGATCCTTAGTGGTTGAGGATCACAGATTACTCGAGCTAAGTAACAAACATAGGACAAGCTCTAGGGAGGTGGCAAACTGGACTGACCGCAAATCTGAACCTATCCAAACACACTAGAAGTAGCCGGTGAACGTGCCTAAAACATCCTAGACGTCTCGAGCCAGCCTAAGGAACTAACTACCCCTAGAGAGAAAGAAAGACCTCTCTTGCCTCCAGAGAAATAATCCCCAAAGATATAGAAGCCCCCAACAAATAATAACGGTGAGGTAAGAGGAAGGCACATACACAGGGGTGAAAGCAGATTCAGCAAATGAGGCCCACTAATACTAGATAGCAGAAAATAGAAAAGGGAATCTATGCGGTCAGTAAAAAACCCTTACAAAATATCCACTCTGAGATTTCAAGAACCCCCGCACCAACTAACGGTGTGGGGGGAGAAACTCAGTCCCCTAGAGCAACCAGCAAGCGAGGAAATCACATTTTAGCGAGCTGGACTAAAAACATAATGAACACTGATAATCAAAAAATGATCAACAAAAACTTAGCTTGTCTTGGAGAGACTGAGAGCAAGGTAGACACCAGGAATCTGAAGAGCACTGAATACATTGATAGCAGGCAAGGAACTGAGTATCCAGGTGAGTTAAATAGGAAACCAACCAAGGATAACGAACCAGCTGATGCTGCCAACCTGCAGAAAGACAACACTACACAGTACCGCTTGTGACCACTAGAGGGAGCCCAAAAATAGAGTTCACAACAGTTTGGGGAAGGATGAAAGAGGAAGCTTGGAAGACAAAACCAAAGAATCTAGATGAGCACCACAACTTCATTCACCAATGTTATGCAACATATATTTGTATTTTAAGTTAATTATTTGTCTGTGGGCAACAAAAATTTTGTCTTGCCAAAATATGACCATTCTGTGTCCATTAACTGATCAATATTTCTGCTTTGATAACAATTTATTTTCTTAACCTAAATCACATTTTGGATGGTTCCTGCTTTCAAAAGAATAACTTATACAAACCAATGGATGAATTTAACATCAGGTTATAAGCTTTTATTTACATAACATGGATAAGCGACATAACTTCTGTCAGGGAGTGTATGGTGGCATCATTGGTCTTTGTATAGAATGTAGTTTCATGTAAAGGTAATGGTGATATTATAATATTATGTATTCTCTGTGTAGTGGTGATAGTACTAGGCACTGTGTAGCTGTATTGTTGTGTGTATGTTTGTAAGTATGTGTATGTTTGTAAGTAAGCTCCGTTATGGCACCATATCTAAGCAGTAAGCTTGGTTCTGGTACTCTATCAATGTAGTAATCTAGATTATGGTACTGTATGTATGTCGTAATTTCAATTCTGCTCCAGTTTCTATGTAGCAGACTTGGTTCCATGTAGTAGACTTATTAAGCTCGGTTCTGCTCCCTTATCTCTGTAGTAAGCTCGGTTCTGCTCCCATATCTCTGCAGTAAGCTCGGTTCTGCTCCCATATCTCTGTAGTAAGCTCGGTTCTGCTCCCTTATCTCTCTAGTAAGCTCGGTTCTGCTCCCTTATCTCTGTAGTATGCTAGGTTCTGCTCCCGTATCTCTGTAGTAAGTTTGGTTCTGCTCCCATATCTCTGTAGTAAGGTCAATTCTGTTCCCATATCTCTGCAATAAGCTCGGTTTTGCTCCCATTTCTCTGCACTAAGCTCGGTTCTGCTCCCATATCTCTGTAGTAAGCTTAGTTCTGCTCCCATATCTTTGCAGTAAGCTCGGTTCTGCGTCCATATCTCTGTAGTAAGCTCGGTTCTGTTCCCATATCTCTGTAGTAAGCTCGTTTCTGCTTCCTTATCTCTGTAGTAAGCTCGTTTCTGCTCCCATATCTCTGTAGTAAGCTCGGTTCTGTTCCCCTATCTCTGTAGTAAGCTTGGTTCTGCTCCCTTATCTCTGTAGTAAGCTCGTTTCTACTGCCATATCTCTGTAGTAAGCCCCGTTCTGCTCCCATATCTCTGCAGTAAGCTTGGCTCGGCTCCCATTTCCTTGCTGTTAGCTCGGATCTGCTCCCATATCTCTGTAGTAAGCTCGGTTCTGCTCCCATATCTTTGCAGTAAGCTCGGTTCGGCTCCCATATCTCTGAATCTAGTAAGTTCGGTTCTGCTCCCATATCTCTATAATAAGCTCTGTTCTGCTCCCATATCTCTGTAGTAAGCTCTGTTCTGCTCACATATCTGTAGTAAGCTCCATTCTGTTCCCATATCTCTGGAGTAAGCTCGATTCTGCTCCCATATCTATACAGCAAGCTCCGTTCAGTTCCCATATCTGTGTACCAGCCTGTTTTTAAAGCCTGTTATCTCTGCTACTTTAATGTAGTGGCCAGATACAAGCAGGGAAAAGGAGGGCCACCGCAACTCGAGGGCCACTGCCTTGTGATTGCCCCCCAGGCTGAAAATTGCCAGCCAGCCCCTGGGTTAAAATCACAAACACAAACATAAAAACAAATGCTAAAACCAAAAAATCCCGAACCATACAGGGGATAAGGACGCCCAGGGCTGGAAGGGTCATATATTTAAATACAAAAGGAAGCAGAGAATGACACCTTGGCACACACAAATAAGGAATAAACAATAAGGAGTACAAACGGTACCAGGGATTCCCAGCCAGTCTCCCATGTTGGTCCTTGCCTAGCCTCAAGCTGCTTAGCATTTGCGATCTGACGAGGGCAGGCACATTCAGCTTAGTGTGGCCATTAAGTACTCATAAATAGGGAGCAAAGCTTAAAGCCTCATTCAGACCCGCTGGTGACATAGTACCAAGTCTAACTATCCACCTAGTTTCTTTTTGTGCTAGAAGTTTTTTATTGTCCCCACCCCGAATACCCAAGTGCAAGGCATCAATACCCCTCACCTTTAATAGATTTGCATTGCACTTATGGTGCCGCAAAAAATGTCGTGGAATGGGTTTAAGGTCCGACGTGTCGGTCACTGTCTTGGCCGCACCAATGTCCCGGACATGCTCACGGACACGGACTCTCAGCTCCCGTGTGGTAAGGCCTATGTAAATCATAGTACACGGGCATGTCGCATAGTAGATTACATTAGTTGTGCTGCATGAGATCCATTCCCTGATGTCAAATTCTCTCGTTCCATCAGTAGAAGTGAAACTGGAGCATCGCAGGACATTGGTGCAGGCAAGACAGTGCCCGCACGGGAAACACCCCAAAGTGGGGCCCCTCGAACCAAATGGGTTACTCGGACTGGGGACATAGTGGCTACGCACCAGCAGGTCATTCAAATGTTTGCATCTCCTAGAGGTCATCTGAGGGTATGGGCCAAGGGAGGCCGCCAGGGAGGGCTCAGCCCCAAGAACTGACCAGTGCTTAGCAAGGATGGAGCGCATCCCATTCCACTCATGATTGTACGTAGAAATAAAGCGAATGGTGCCAGCCCCATCCCTGCCAATCTGCCGGTCACGTGGATGCAGTAGAGTCTCACGTGGGGTCTTTCTGGCGCGATCATAACCATGTTTTATGGATCGCCGGCTATACCCCCGAGCCAAAAATCGGTCCCTGAGATCAGAGGCCTGTGCCTCAAATTTTGACTCAGAGGAGCAGATTCGCCGCATCCTCAGGAATTGTCCGATCGGGACGGCCCTAACCGTGGACGGATCATGTGCCGATGAGGCATGCAACAGTGTGTTAACAGAGGTCGACTTCCTGAAGACATCTGCCTGGATACGACGATGGTTGTCGATCTCAAGACGGACATCCAGAAAGTCGACCGCAACCTCACTGTAAACGTGCGTAAGTTTGATATTAAGAGTGTTGTTATTCACAGCACCCATAAAGTCCTGGAGCTGCTAGACAGTCCCATCCCACAAAAAAAGAATGTCATCAATGAAGCGATACCAGCACAGCACATGGGAGGCGGCCGGTGGGCCCTCGTCGCCAAAAAGGAATCTCTCCCAATAACCAAGGAAGAGATTAGCATACGAAGGCGCACAGACCGCGCCCATGGCTGTGCCGCGCTTCTGTAAATAAAAAACGTCTTTAAAGACGAAAAAATTGTGTGTGAGAACAAAGTCCAGCAGCTCAAGTATCAATCCACGTAAAGGGCCGTCCAGATCGGAGGTCCCGAGGAAGAAGCGAACCGCCTCCAACCCACAAGAGTGTTCTATGCAAGTATACAGCCCTTCAACGTCAGCAGTGACGAGAAGGGTTGCTTTGTCCACAAGGATGCCGTCAACCCGTGCTAGGACATCCGTGGTGTCACGAATATAAGAAGGTAATGTCTGGACTAGGGGCTTCAGATAGAAATCATCCCACATTCTTTTTTTGTGGGATGGGACTGTCTAGCAGCTCCAGGACTTTATGGGTGCTGTGAATAACAACACTCTTAATATCAAACTTACGCACGTTTACAGTGAGGTTGCGGTCGACTTTCTGGACGTCCGTCTTGAGATCGACAACCATCGTCGTATCCAGGCGGATGTCTTCAGGAAGTCGACCTCTGTTAACGCACTGTTGCATGCCTCATCGGCACATGATCCGTCCACGGTTAGGGCCGTCCCGATCGGACAATTCCTGAGGATGCGGCGAATCTGCTCCTCTGAGTCAAAATTTGAGGCACAGGCCTCTGATCTCAGGGACCGATTTTTGGCTCGGGGGTATAGCTGGCGATCCATAAAACATGGTTATGATCGCGCCAGAAAGACCCCACGTGAGACTCTACTGCATCCACGTGACCGGCAGATTGGCAGGGATGGGGCTGGCACCATTCGCTTTATTTCTACGTACAATCATGAGTGGAATGGGATGCGCTCCATCCTTGCTAAGCACTGGTCAGTTCTTGGGGCTGAGCCCTCCCTGGCGGCCTCCCTTGGCCCATACCCTCAGATGACCTCTAAGAGATGCAAAAATTTGAATGACCTGCTGGTGCGTAGCCACTATGTCCCCAGTCCGAGTAACCCATTTGGTTCGAGGGGCCCCATTTTGGGGTGTTTCCCGTGCGGGCACTGTCTTGCCTGCACCAATGTCCTGCGATGCTCCAGTTTCACTTCTACTGATGGAACGAGATAATTTGACATCAGGGAACGGATCTCATGCAGCACAACTAATGTAATCTACTATGCGACATGCCCGTGTACTATGATTTACATAGGCCTTACCACACGGGAGCTGAGAGTCCGTGTCCGTGAGCATGTCCGGGACATTGGTGCGGCCAAGACAGTGACCGACACGTCGGACCTTAAACCCATTCCACGACATTTTTTGCGGCACCATAAGTGCAATGCAAATCTATTAAAGGTGAGGGGTATTGATGCCTTGCACTTGGGCATTCGGGGTGGGGACAATAAAAAACTTCTAGCACAAAAAGAAACTAGGTGGATAGTTAGACTTGGTACTATGTCACCAGCGGGTCTGAATGAGGCTTTAAGCTTTGCTCCCTATTTATGAGTACTTAATGGCCACACTAAGCTGAATGTGCCTGCCCTCGTCAGATCGCAAATGCTAAGCAGCTTGAGGCTAGGCAAGGACCAACATGGGAGACTGGCTGGGAATCCCTGGTACCGTTTGTACTCCTTATTGTTTATTCCTTATTTGTGTGTGCCAAGGTGTCATTCTCTGCTTCCTTTTGTATTTAAATATATGACCCTTCCAGCCCTGGGCGTCCTTATCCCCTGTATGGTTCGGGATTTTTTGGTTTTAGCATTTGTTTTTATGTTTGTGTTTGTGATTTTAACCTCTGGTTTATTTACATTTTTAGTGATAATAATTGATCCGAGGCCTTAAGGTTTGCCTTTTGAATATGTCCTTGGCTCCGTTCAAGTAACCAGCGTGGATACCATCCAAATCGGGGCAAAGTGGACTCATCAAGACATCTGCTTCAGAGAAAATGGGACAAACATTCTTACTATGGAGACTGTTATACTGAAGCGATGCACCTTTCCCACTATAATGTGAAGCCGATGTATAGAATACGGCTTAGTTCCACTTTGTATATTTATTTATTTACCGGTTTTTATTATGAGCTGTATTTTTGATGGGTCCTCAATTGTCCTGTATTGGTAGTAGCTATGAGTAGTGGATGTGGAGGGAGTAGCTTTTATATCTATATTGTGCATCTTAGTATCTTCCCTCATCAGTGGCCGTGCGCATCGCACTGTGATTCGTCCTGTCCCTGTGTGGACCGGCGTCTTAGGGCTCGGTGTGTGCGCTCCGGGCATTTTTTTGCCCTGGGCGTGCGCACCTGGTATGATGCTGAGTTTCACTGCTGGGACCTGCCGGACACAGTGCGCATGTGCCGATGGTGCCACTGTGATTGGCTGCTGTGTACCATGTGACCGGGGCCAAGGGCTATTTTAAGGTCCTGTTAGGCAGTATATGGTTATCCCCCTGAGGAAGTGGCACTGGTGGCCACGAAACGTGCGTTGGGGACCATCGCCCGACCGCCCCCTCCTACCTCTGTGTAGTGGTAAGTGCTAGCACCTTTTTTCCACCACCATACTTAATGGCATTATTATAGAATCCCACTGTTTTGGGGTGACCTTGGTTGGATAATGTAGGTGCTTTTCCTTATGCATACCATTACAAGGGTATTTACATCTGGGGGAGTGGGGGGATGGGCGCTTTTCCAGCATTCCTGGGACATTCATCCTGTGCTCTAGTCATTAAATAATGTAATGTTTTGATATATATTTTTGTACTATTTATGGCAATTAAAGTTTTGTTTTATAAATCATTGCTCTGAATTTTTCTCCTTTTGGCAACGTCGATAGAGAGCCCGGCAGCGCAGCAGTGCAAGGAGTGGCGCCCATCATGCCGGTGTTGATGCCATATACCCCGGGTGGCCCGTGGCTTCCAATGTATGAAGGTGAACCTAATACCCTTGATGGTTTCAGGGAAAAGATGCTGGCTCATTTTGATATGTTCCCCGTGGGTGAAGCTCAGCGTGTTAGTCTCCTGATGATGCAGTTAAGTGGCCATGCTAAGCGAGAAGTCATGGCATGGGCAACTGATCTAAAAGGTACTGTTGAACGCATATTTGCTGGATTAAAAGTTACATTTGAAACCACTGCCAGCAGCAAAGCTAAAGTATGATTCTTTAATTGCAAACAAAAAGCTAATGAGGGCGTGAGAGATTTTGCCTTAACCCTGCAGGAAGCCCTTAAATCACTTACACTGGCTGAACCCATTTTTAACACTGGAGCGGATAAACTGCTAAGAGATCAATTTATTGAGGGACTCTACACCCCTTCTCACCGGGGGCATGTGAGTATGCTTGTTTTTAAGAACCCTGAATTGACATTTGCCCAATTAAAAGAGAGCGTTATACGTCTCCAGCTGGCAGAGGCACCTCGGGATCAGGATTTTGCGCAACCCATGGCAGGTGCATCTCAACAACAGGAAGTGCCAGTGACATCGGCTATGTCTGGGGCCATTGCTAAGCCCCTGGGGCCTAGTACTAATGAGACTCTTCAACTAAAGCTTGACTCTTTAACTGATGTTGTTGCTTCAATGGCTAAAACCATGCAGGAGATGAGAGGACTCAAGATAGAGTTGGCAAACCGTAGAGAGGATGTCCCATGGATGAGACCCCGGAGATACCCGACATGGAGAGGGTGACCCCGTGACCGTTTCCAACCGGATGGACAGCCCATTTGCCGCCGTTGCCAGCAGCCAGGCCACTTTGCACGAGATTGTGGTTTAAACGGGAATCCCCTGGGAATGCGGGCCGCTTCGCAGGAATGAATTTTCAAGGCCCAACACCCTGGCACGACAGGTACATTGGAGGACGACCTATCATCCCTATCATGCTGGACAGAATTCCCCTCAACGCTTTTCTGGATACAGGTTCCCAGATTTCATCTATACCATATATCCTTTATAAGAGGTACTGGGCTGATGTAGATATTAATAAAGGGCCCTCTGATGTTGAACAAGATATATGGGCCAGTAATGGTAAGTTGGTACCGAAACTAGGATTCAGGGAGATGACCATTAAGATTGGTAAAGCAGAATTGAAGAAACAGGGTATAATTGTCGTTGATGTTGACCGGCCGAACTGTGAACCAACTGTATTGATAGAAATGAATGTGTTAGAGAACTGCTTGTCCGAAGTTATTTCTGTCTTACAGCAAATTGCTGAAACTGCCCGATCCTGCCAGCAGAGAGTTCTCAGGAGGGAAATAAAAGTATTAATGTCAAGGCAACAGGTAGAAGTTGCAGGTGGAGAAATCGGCAGTGTGAGGGTGAGTGATCCAACGTCTATTGTAATCCCACCAAAAACAGAAATGCTGGTATGGTGTAAAGCAGCCATTGGTACTAAAGGACGAGACTATCAAGCCTTAATAGAACCAGCGTACACCGACAGCAGGCCCACTATACTCACGGCACGAGGGGTGGCCGAGGTACACCGGGGACGGGTGCCGGTACGACTTTTGAACTGTGGAGAGGAAGAGGTCACTTTGCCAAGGTACGCTACAGTGGCAAAGTTATATACTGTTGACAACAATGCCATCACAACTGTTGAGCCCTTAGAATTGACCTGTCAGGTGGAAAATAACGGCTCAGATGGAGAATCGGAGGATTGGTGCCAACAGCTAGACGTGGGCGTAGATTCAACACCTACCCATCAAAGACAAGGGGTGTATAGATTAGTGACGGAATACAAACAGGTCTTCAGTAAACACCCATTGGACTTCGGATGGATAGAAGGGGTGGAACATACAATCCCCACCGGTGACCATCCCCCGATAAAAGAAAGATATAGGCCCATACCGCCCGCTCACTATCAATGCGCGAAGGACATGCTGAGAGAGATGAAACAGGCCGGGATAATAAGAGATAGTTGTAGACCTTGGGCGGCCCCTCTGGTGATTGTCAAAAAAAAGGACGGAACCATGAGAATGTGCGTAGACTACGGGCGGATTAATAACATCACCCATAAAGACGCCTATCCCTTGCCTAGGATAGAAGAGTCCTTGACCGCTTTGAAATCTGCTAATTATTTTTCCACCTTAGACTTAACAATCGGGTATTGGCAAGTCCCTGTGGCTGAGAGGGATAAAGAAAAAACGGCATTCACCACACCAATGGGTCTAAGCGAATTTAATCGCATGCCGTTCGGACTCTGCAACGCATCCGGTACTTTCCAGCGACTGATGGAATGTTGCCTCGGACACAAGAACTTCGAGGCCGTCCTCCTGTACCTAGATGATGTGATCGTCTACTCAAAGACTTACGAACAGCACTTAACAGACCTGGCAGAGGTGTTCGAAGCCTTATCCAAGTATGGTATGAAAATCAAACCATCCAAATGTCACCTTCTCAAGCCAAAGGTACAATACTTAGGGCACATCGTGAGTTCGGAGGGAGTAGCACCGGATCCCGAGAAAATAACTGCCATAAGGGATTGGCCAAGACCTACCAATGCAAAAGAAGTGAGGCAATTCTTGGGATTGGTGGGTTACTATCGCAGATTTATAAAAGGATTTACCAAGTTGGCAGCACCCTTGCAAGATGCTTTGGTAGGGCAGACGAAGAAACCTTCGAACCGAAACCCTCCTTTTCAGTGGGACGACGAAAGAGAAGACTCCTTTGAGCAACTAAAGAAGGCACTAACCGGAGAAGAAGTTCTGGCGTATCCGGATTACCATCAACCTTTCATCCTCTACACCGATGCCAGTAATGTAGGATTGGGAGCGGTGCTGTCACAAAAGCAAGAAGGTCGGGAGAAAGTCATCGCCTTTGCAAGTAGAAAACTCCGGCCTACTGAAAGAAATTCAGAAAATTATAGTTCCTTCAAATTGGAGCTACTGGCAGTAGTTTGGGCAGTGACTGAACGTTTCAAACACTATTTGGCCGGTGCAGAATTTATTGTCTACACTGACAACAATCCGTTGACCCATCTAGACACGGCTAAATTAGGTGCGTTAGAACAGCGATGGATGGCCCGGTTATCTAATTACAACTTCGTGATCAAGTATCGAGCAGGTTGCAAGAATGGAAATGCCGATGCCCTATCCCGGATGCCACACTTGAGAGATGTAGAAGAAGAAACGGGGAAGCTTGAAGAAATTGAACTACCAGCCTTTCATCAGCCCAAGGCAAAACATCGTCAGTCAAATACCTATCAGAAACAACAAGAAGTGAATTTTAATCCGTTAGCACATCATAGATGGGCTGACACCCAAGATAGCAATCCGGCTGTGAAGTTAATGAAGGAACTATTGACTGAGCAAAGTGCATATCCCGATGAGGATGCCCCAGAAGAGACGCATCAACTCTGGAAAGAGAGAGGCAAAATGTTCCTGTATCAAAAGAAGCTCTGTAGGAGGTACACCAATCCAAAAACACATGAATTGGTTTGGCAAATTATCGTGCCTAAACAAGATGTGAGGATGGACCTCGAGGCTTACCACAATGGTGCTGGTCACTTCGGTTGGAAAAAGTTAGAAGTGCTTCTAAGAGAAAGATTTTATTGGGTCGGGATGAGAAAATCAATCGAACAGTGGTGCAGAAACTGTAGCCCGTGCAACCTCAGAAGGAACGATCAAAAGAGCCAAAGAGCACCACTGCAGCCCATAATCACCAAACAACCACTTGAACTTGTTGCCATGGACCATGTGAAGTTGACACCGAGCCGGTCCGGTTATGTCTACGCCTTGACCATCATGGACCATTATTCGCGCTTCTTGGTAGTAGTACCTGTAAAAGATCTGACTGTGAAAACAGCAGCCAAAGCGTTCCAAACGTACTTTTGTAGACCCCATGGATATCCGGAACAGGTTCTCACTGACCAGGGTACAGCCTTTGAATCAGAGATCTTCAGAGAATTCTGTAATATGTATGGTTGCAAAAAGATCCGGACGACGGCCTATCATCCGCAAACAAACGGCTTATGTGAGAAGATGAACCATATTGTGATAGACCTACTAAAGACTTTACCTGAAACGGAAAGGAATCAATGGCCAGAGAAATTGCCTGACTTGGTAGATCTGTATAATCATGTCCCGGTGAGCTCTACCAACTGCACCCCAGCTTATCTTATGCGTGCAAGACCCGGCCAATTGCCAATCGATCTAGAAATGGTTAATCTGAAACCAGACGCAGAAGTTCAAGACTCCAATTGGGATGTCGTACGGCAAAAGCAGTATCGCCAAGTGCAAGAGAGTGTGGAAAGAAGCCTCCAGCAAACCAGAGAAAGACAAGAGCGAACTTTCAACCAGAATGCTCTAGCAACTGCATTAAGACCTGGTGACCAAGTACTCAAGAGGAATCGTCGAACCAATAAACTGGATAATCAATGGGAAGCCGTACCCTACACAGTTTTACCAACAAGAATGGATAATCCTAAAATGTGTCTCATTAGCAAAAACGGAGGTTTAACATCTGTACTAGTGTCAAGAGACAATCTTAAATTATGTCCGGAGACGTTGAAAGAGCCAGAAGTTGTCCAGCCAGAACCAGAAGTTATTCAACCCATACAGGTTCAACCAGTAAAGGAAAAAGAAGAGGAAATGTATCACACCTGTATAGGAGACTTTCCCAAAACCCTACTAACATACCATGGTGCGGTAGTGGTTCCCATGGTGGCCTTTTATCCAACACCGAACCCAATATTAGAAGTCCCAAGACAGGAAGAGGCTGACCCCGTACTGCAAGAGGTTCCAGACCAGGAAGAACAGATTCCTGATCGGAGTAATCTCATTCACGGTGGACTTGCCAACCCCATAGTTGTGGAATTATCATTAGCAAAGAGGGCAGATACTATATCCGCAGTAGACAGAAGTACACAACATAAAGAGACACCGCTATTACGTAGATCCCAGCGTAGTACCCAGGGTCAATTACCGGCCAGGTATGCGGATTACCAACTATAAGACTGTAGTCATTGTTATCGTTCTGTAACGTTTAAGCCCAGTACCTACAGAGACTTACCTGTATGAACTTCTTGCATATTCTTGAACTTTTTATCAGCCCGGAAACACCAAATCAAAGCTCCAGAAAGACTGCTTTGTGAACTTTGCTTCCTAGTACCTTCAAGGATAGAACTGTATTAATGGACGCTATTTGAAGTGACTTTTTACAGAATTCCATTTTTTTTGTTTCTTTGAGTGGTTTTTGTAACTTTTCATTTTTAAGACTCTGTACATACCAATTGTTATTTCAAAATGTTATCGTCCCACAGTCCCGGAGTACTGTTCTTAACTAAGGGGGAATGTGGCGCCCCTAGGGGTATTTGCCACAAAAATAGTTATTGACACCAAATACAAATACTAAAATAGCAAGACTGCACTACCATCTCCGATAATTAAAAACACAGTTATACCACCAATATAGGGAATACAATATATATCCTCATCAATGCTCAAAATCCACCTATTCCTGGTATGCTGTGTAAGTGAGTGACTGCCGCCACCTAGTGGAGACTAAAAACCCAAACACCTTTATATGGATCACCAGAGAGCACCAAGACAAAAGAGTGTATTAAAATTTATACTTTATTCAATATACATCACAATAACTCCATACATATTATATAATATTAAATGAATTAAAATCAATTAAAATATATAAAACACAGGACAAGAGAATAATGGCATATAATATACCGGCCACTTTCACATAAATAATCCCAAAACCTCACGATTTATATGTGAAAACTATAATAGAAAAAAGTGCAAGAGTGATATAAATATGTATAAAAATGGCAAACGCAATAAAAAATGATAATAAAAGACCCTACTTTGTGCTTTAATTAATATTCAGCAATGTAGAGCTCAAAGTGCAAATGTGCTAAAGGATCTATGTGCAGGTGCAGATGGCTTGCAAAAGTGCAAAGTGCTACGGCATATATTCAGCCGGTTCAATACCACACACAGTGCAAAAATTATATGGAGGGGGATTATCAGAGATTTGCAGGTAAATACCTATGAGTGGCCGCGTCCTGTGTACACGCACCCCAACGCGCGTTTCGGATTCCTTCCTTCGTCAGGGGGTCCTATAGTGGTCCAAACTAATCCTTTTTATGTCTATCGCATACTACCTATTCCTTACACACCTGGCTACGCCGGCGCATGCGCAGTCAGGAGGACCCGGAAGTCCGAGATCCCGCCCCACGTGACCGGACGCACAGGACAACGTCCCGACGTTGCCAAGATCACTGGGACGCAAGATCCCGGGCCCCAAGCCGCAGACAGCGCATGCGCACCACCAGGAGGAAGTATAGGAGGTTACATACCAAAGATTCCCGCAGGGACTTGCTTCGTTCAGTAATACAATTTAATAATGAATGCAGATTCCCCTCATCTCCGGCCAGAAGGGGGAGCTCCAGAGACTCCCCTTGATCTATTCTGGTCTGAGAAAAGGACTGGCAGTTGGGCTAAGGAGCTAGGAGTGAAAGGTCATACAACTGAATTTCTAACAACACTATGACGGTTGATAAGTCAGGACCATCGACCTGAAGAGAAGAGGAATAGAGAGAAAGGACATTGTGAGAACCGGGTAGCATTAATTATTACCCAGAATAGGCGCAGAGATGGATACCGGATCCGCGACTATATTCATTATATATAATACAGCAAACGGAAAGACGTGAGGTGATATCAGCCTCACTAGGGTCAGGCGTAGCAACAGACACAGAGTTCAGCGGTATTCCTAGAGGGGATAAACTGACAAAAAGGACTCGGGTTGCCCGTCAAACCAGTACCTGGGAGGGACAGATTGAGTCGGCAGCCAGTTCACATACAGCAGCAGGGCCACATGGAAACTGCGCATAATAAGAGATAGAAATCTTGACAAGGTCAGAGTAATTCAGAGTGCTCATACAGACTCCGGTGACAGTACTGATTGCAAATCCCTTCATGTTGAAGTAAACTGGTTAAACGTTTCAACGCCTCAGTCTTTCATTTGGACAATAATCATCTACTCAAGATCGGGATCATCACTACTGGGAGGATCCGCTGCTGATCAAGTAAGTGCCTGTTCCTTCACGATATCCCTTACACTGTGCATTGCCTGAGACCGCAGCACTGGGTCAAGCCATTCGTGACGTCCCCCTCAAGAGACAGACTTCATTGGTCTAGTGCTGGGTACTTCGGTCTCCTGGGCGTCACACCTTACTCCAGAGACTGGCAGGACAGCTAATTTCATGTTACTGATCCGCCCCTACACCCAGGAGGCAAGGTGGCACCGCTTAGAGGCTGGTGAGTGATAGAGTCCCTGTAAAACGCCTCAAGCCACCGGTCATATGGGTTTGTCCTATCCATCTGGGGGACAGAGAGAGAGAGAGGCATAACATCAATAACATCTACAACATCTGTGAGGACCTTATGAGAGGCTTAGCAGTAAGGTACTACAACACCACGGCGCTAGAGGAAGGCTACTGATTTCTACCTGGATAAGGGGACTCTGAATTTGCCTCCTAACCGGCCGGACTCTGCCTGCCCTGTGATCTGGTGCTCTGGACAGTGAATGCTGAAGTCTACAGTAAAGGTAAAGAGACTGCAACCCTGTGTCCTTGTTCTTCACTGCGCCTCTCACCATCCACCACCTACACACTGGGAAGCCATGGGGATACACTTCACCTGTGGGAAGGTATACCATCTAACTGCCATAACATCACCCCAGTGGACCCCTTAAAGCAGCGTCGGTCACCCTGACCGAATACCACAGGTGGCGTCACGAATATTTCCCCTTTAAAGACCTTTCCCTTTTACACGGACGTCCCAGGGCCACGGACCGGGTCAGCCAACGTGACATCCCCCTGTGAACCAAAGGACCCGGTACCGAGTACCCCACGGCCCCATGGGGGCACTCTATGTACATTTCCCCTCTTTTAACCAACTGTTTCACAACCCTAGGCCAAGACCTGTCTGTCACCTGTCATTAAATTAACAATCAGTGTTTATTTGCTGAGATTGTGTGGCTGTACCACAAGATTAGCACAAATGATTTACATGCTGAAATGTGTACTGGTGGCTGCACCACAGAATTAGCACAAAGGATTTACATGCTGAAATGTGGTCTGGTGGCTGGACCACACAATTAGCACAAAGGATATAAATGCTGAAATGTGGACTGGTGGCTTGGCCATAGAATTAGCACAAAGGATATAGATACTGAAATGTGGGCTGGTGGCAGGACCACACAATTAGCAGAAATGATTTACATGCTGAAATGTGGACTGGTGGCTGGACCACACAATTAGCACAAATGATATAGATTATTACTATTATTACTATTTATTATTATAGCGCCATTTATTCCATGGTGCTTTACATGTGAGGAGGGGTACATGTTAGTAAAAACAAGTACAATAATCTTAAACAATACAAGTCTTGACTGGTGCAAGAGGAGAGAGGACCCTGCCCGCGAGGGCTCACAATCTACCAGGGATGGGTGAGGATACAGTAGGTAAGGGTAGAGCTGGTCATGCAGCGCTTTGGTCAATCAGTGGTTACCGCAGGTTGTAGGCTTTTTGGAAGAAGTAGGTCTTCAGGTTCTTTTTTAAGGTTTAGATGGTAGGCGAGAGTCTGATATGTTGTGATAGAGAGTTCCAGAGTAGCGGTGATGCGCGAGAGAAATCTTGTATGCGATTGTGGGAAGAAGAGATAGGAGGGGAGTAGAGAAGGAGATCTTGTGAGGATCGGAGGTTGCATGTAGGTAAGTACCGGGAGACAAGGTCACAGATGTATGGAGGAGACATGTTGTGGATGGCTTTGTATGTCATGGTTAGGGTTTTGAACTGGAGTCTCTGGGCAATGGGGAGCCAGTGAAGGGATTGACAGAGGGGAGAGGCTGGGGAATATCGGGGATTAATCGGGCAGCAGAGTTTAGAATAGATTGGAGCGGTGCGAGAGTGTTCAAGGGGAGGCAACAGAGCAGGAGGTTGCAGTAGTCAAGGCGGGAGATGATGAGGGCATGGACTAGGGGTTTTGCAGATTCTTGGTTTAGGAATGTACGGATCCGTGAAATATTTTTGAGTTGAAATGGGCAGGAAGTGGAAAGGGCTTGTATGTGTGGTTGGAAAGAGAGTTCAGTGTCAAGGATTACCCCGAGGCACCGAGCTTGTGGGACTGGGGAGAGTGGGCAGCCGTTTACTGTAATGGATAGGTCCATTGGGGGAGTCACGTGAGATGGGCGAAAGATGATGAATTCTGTTTTGTCCGTATTAAGTTTTAGAAATCTAGCAGAGAAGAAGGACAGACATTGTGGGATTATGGTTAGTAGGGTGGTGATATCTGGTCCAGAGATGTAGATATGTGTGTCATCAGCATAAAGGTGATACTGAAAGCCTTGAGATTCTATGAGCTGTCCCAGGCCAAAGGTATAGATGGAGAAGAGCAGGAGCCCTAGGACTGAAACCTTGCGGGACTCCAACAGATAGGGGGTGAGGTGAAGAGATGGTGTGTGAGTGAGAGATGCTGACTGTCTGGTCTGTTAGGTATGACGAAATCCAGGATAGGGCCAAGTCTGTGATACCAAGCGATGAGAGGGTCTGTAATAATAGGGTATGGTCCACTTTGTCATAAGGCAGAGGACAGGTCCAGGAGGAGGAGGACAGAGCAGTGTCGCTTGGCCTTGGCGGTGAATAGGTCATTGGTGACCTTAGTTAGTGCAGTTTCAGTGGAGTGGTGTGACAGGAAGATAAGATTGTAAGTGGTTGAAGAGGGAGCAGGAAGAGAGCTGAGAGGACAGTTCAAGATGGACATGTTGTTCCAGTAGTTGTGAGGCATAGGGGAGAAGTTATATAGGGCGATAGCTAGATACAAAGGATGGTTCAAGAGAGGGCTTTTTGAGGATAGGTGTGATTGAGGCATGTTTAAAGCTTGAGGGGAAAGCACCAGTTGTTAGTGATAGGTTGACGAGATGGGTTAGGGTTGGGATGAAGACTGTGGCGATGTTTGGGATGAAGTGGGTTGGGATTGTGTTAAGTGCACGGGTGGTGAGATGCGATCTTGAGAGTAGAGGGGAGAGTCGATCTTCTGTAATGGTGGAGAAGTTGGTTTTGGAGGTGGAGGGCTGGGCAGTTGGGAGGACGGGCTCTGGTGGTTGTCGACCAAAACTAGATGCTAAAATGTGGACTGGTAGCGGGACCACACCATTAGCACAAAGGATTTAGATGCTAAAGTAGCGACTTGAGGCTGCAGCACAGAATTAGCACTCCAGATTTATATCCTGGAAGGTGGATTTGACACAGAATCCTATCTATCTGAACTAGCTAAGAAATTTGCCACTTTTTTTGACAATCTTTGGCTTTTTCTTTCACCAGTTAAATACAAAAGAACCTAGACATGTTTGGTTTCTACGAACTCGTAATGATCATGAAAATCATAATGACAGGTCAAGTTTAGAATTTAGTGAACGTGGCAAAAAACAATTGTAGAATTGCACTTTTTTTGCAATTTCACCGCACTTTGAATTTTTTTTCCATATTCCAGTACACTATATGGTAAAACCAATGGTGTTATTCAAAAGTACAACTCGTCGCTCAAAAAACAAGCCCTCACATTGCCATATTGATGGAAAAATAAAAAAAGTTATGCCTCTGGGAAGAAGGGGGTCAAAAAACGGAAACTAAAGAATGGAAAAACCTGAGTGATGAAGGGGGTTAAGTGCTTGTAAGCCTTTCATAAGCCACAGGGGTAGAAGCCATGGTTGAGAATGCAAAGTTGTTTTCTTTCAATTGAAGTGACTGGAGCATAGTGACTGTGGACTGAAGTGTCCTCCAGGTTCTTTGATCGTTTGGCAACAATTGATTGAGCATTTGGTAAGATTTTCCTGAGGATAGGATCTGTTAGGCCCCTTTCACACATCAGGTTTTTGCTGTCAGGCTGAATCCGGCCACTTTTGAAAAAAAAGGATTTGTTGCAAATTGTGAAAAACTGATGCAACGGATCCGTTTTTTGCTGGATCCGACTAGCTGATTTCCGGACACTAGCTGGTCCAGAGAGAGAGAGAACTCCAAAATGGAAAATGCAGCTACAGGGCATGCTCAACGTAAAAAAACAGAATCGGTCACCATATTCACTCATTTGACGAATCCGGCGCCATAGGCTTCCGTTATAGGAAAAGCCGCATGGCGCCGGATCTGTTGCTGGCCATTTTTTAGACGGACACAAAAAACGTTCCTTTGTGCATTCTCACCGGCCGCCGGACTGACAATTTTTGACCGACCTGGCAAAAAACGGATGAAACGTGAGGCCATCCGGCGCTAATACAAGTCTATGAAAAAAACGGATCTGGCGCCAAATTTTGCCGGATTCGTTTTTTTTCAAAATTCGCCAGATTGTGCCTGACTGCAAAATCCTGATGTGTGAAAGGGGCCTTAGCAAGATGTTCCAATGGTTTTTAATTATGGAGGTTAATTCTGGCCGTTGTTTGTTAAAATCGGTATTTAATCGTACCTGGATCTTTTTCTTGTGATCTATTATCTTGTCTCTATTTCCATACAGCAACTCTTCTCTGGTGGTCATATACGCCCTTTTTAAACCATTTTTAATCTGGTTATTGAGGTAGCAATGCTCTCTAAATCATTGTACCAGATCATCGGAAAGGATTTTTCTTCAGTGCAAATTTTCTTAATTCTTAGGAATTGTCCAGTTGGAATTCCCTTTATTGTAGACGGTCGGTGAGATGATGTACCCTGGAGGAAGGTGTTGGTAGATGTGGATTTCCTAAAAACATCAGTTACAATTTGGCCGTTAGGCAGAGTAGTAATATGAAGGTCTAAAAAGTCAAGAATTCATCCGTGGTTATACATAAATTTTATATTCTGATTGTTGTTATTGAGATGACTCATCAAAGATGCTAGCTGATTAGTAGGACATTCCAAGGCAAAACAAATGTCATCCATGAACCTCATCCATCCCTGTATGTGTTCCATCCCCTCTATTTGGTCATGAGGAAAAATTTCCCTCTTCCAGGCTCCCAAGAAGAGATTGGCAAAGGAGGGGGCACAAGAGGCCCCCATTGCTGTTCCTTTGAACTGCAGATATGTCTTTTTTTTAAAGCATGATGATAATCCCAAAGTTTTCTGCTTGCTTCTCATATACCGTTTTAGGCCAAATCACATGGTTTCCCCCTTTATCTGCTGATTTTATCATTACGTTCTCTAGGGATTGTAGTTCTAATGTTTTTCTCTCTTCAGTTGTCTGTTGTGACCATTTTAGCCAATATTTTGAAAGTTGAGCATGTACTTAGAGGTGGAAAATTATTGGATTTATTAGCAAGATGTAATGGAAGCTTACCACCCTCAGTACAGGTATTTTCTTCAGCATAGGATGATGGAGAGAATGTTAAACCCTTTCCCAATACTTTGCTTTGAGGAACAGTGAGAATGCGGCTCGATAAATTAACTACCTGCATCTGATCATTGTTCCTTTTGTTTCCCCAGAACCAACACACTTTTTTATTTTTCATTATTTTATAAATATTTTTTATTTATTCTTTATTTTTATTTTTTTTCATTTATTTTTCATCACATGTATTCACTATATGTGGCACCATATATCTTTTTCACACATCATGTGTGCACCCCTTTTCTATCATTGATCATTGATGCTTTCACCTCTTACTTCATGCATTTTCATATGTATGTTTAATTCACACTAGTAAGATACAATCATTTTCTCTAATCTTTCACCTTCACATTTTTGCCATTACATTTCATTTTGCACATCACTTTATCCACTTTATCCTTTTTATGATCCTTCTTCCCACTTTAATGTGTCCTTTAATGATCAGTGAAATACATTCCTCCTATTTTGAAGTCTGTAACTTTAACCCATAAGCATTCATAACCACGCCGTTTCTGTACACCGTTCTTCACTCCGGTGATACACACTCTGACATTGATTACATCACTATCCAGGTGGAGCGCATGAGCGATTCACGGCTGGTACTGACTTTTGGTTTTGCACAATAGGGTCGTCAAGCATTCCATGCTTGCGTTCCAACGCAGGTAACAGGAAGTCACTTTGTAGCCAATGAGAGATCAGCAAATATTACATGACACACCTCTGGCTATCCGAAAGGTCAATTGGTCAGGACGGAAATTTAAAGAGCACTCACTTACCTTATTGTTAACGCCCTTTAGAAAAAGCTTTGGCGAAACGGCGACCATTGATAGTGGAGGATATAGAGGTACTTGCATCAACTGACCTTTTCTAACGATGATGGTGAACAAGCCATAACCCTAGCAGGCGAAATAAGGTCAAAGTTATCTGAGCACCCAAATCTACAAAGGTGCCCAAACTTTTGCATCAGCCCATTTTCCATTTTGTAATTTTTAAATTGTAAAAAATGACAATTTTTTTTTGCCTAAAATACAAAGGAAATGTGTCATCTGTAACTTTAGCCCTTTTAGAGATCATCTCATCGTCAACTTGCTTAACTGTTTACAATAACAGTCATTTTGACCTGGGGTGACCAAACTTTTACATGTCACTGGACTACTTTGCTTTAGTCGCCTTGGTTTTCTTATATAAAAATCTTGATATTTTGATTTTTAGTCTGCCCTAGATGCCTTCCCTTTGTATTATATTGTATATCTGTATATACAGTATAAAAATTTGGATATACCATATCAGGAAGTTGTAGGGCACATTAGAGACGGCCTGATTTATAGGCCTGATTTATAAAGGTAGAATCATCTATAAGGTTAAATAAGAAACATTATCAATTGTATGTTTAAAATTAAGGAACTACCTTGTAGGAATGTAATGGTGCTTTTAGTGTTATCTATTATGTCCCAGGGTCTTTTATTGCATATTTAATAAAGATGATGGGTGTGTGATAGGTTACAGTTGCTCTGCTACAACATTCAACTCTGCTACATCGCTGAGCTCTACTACATCACTTAAGTGAGTTCCCTGATTTACTCAATTTTGTTACATTCCTCCGATGTTTTGCATCACTAAAGTGAGTCTCCTGACCTACACAGCTCCTACAAACCAAGGGGTTGGAGAGTCCTCCTCATCAGGTGAGACATAACACCAACCTGTAGCCATTAGCTGTCATGTCGGACGCTGTTCAGACCAGGTCGTCCGACAGACAGCGGAAATTCCGCTTTTGACCACTATTTGCTCATTGGCGTCTGCTAGTTTTTATCTAGCTGTTCTGGGGTTAATTTACCTAATCCTCGAATTGGAAGCTGGGCCATTCCCATGGCCTTTAAATAGTTCTCCTGTTCATTATAGCTTCTGTCTTGTGCGTTGTTATCTCGGTCTGGAGTGGAGAGCTGGTTGTTGGAGATTCGTTGCTGGTGGTGTATTTTCCTCTGTCTTATTTACTCCTTCCTATATTTGTATTTATTTTGCCCTGCACATTTATAGTGTATTCCTGAGTGACTGCGGCGTGGTGTATATTTTCCTTTATCCTTGTCTGTGCTAACTGTGGGTATTGGAATATTACCTCTTCACTAGGTGGAGGGCGGAGGTATCAGCCTAGGGTTAAAACAGGAGTCAGGGTGAGGTTCGAGGCCTGGACATGCACACCATCAGTGTAAACTCTAGGTAGAGGGTCAGTCAGGATTTCCCTAGTCTGAGGGAAACTGCAGGGGCCCGGGTTATTAGCTCTTGCTCACCTAGTCTCCCCGTGACATTATAATCGGCCCAACAACAACAACAAAAAAAGGGGTTTCTTTTTTTGTTTGTTTTGTCATGGATCCCATGACTTCCATAACCCGCCAGTTGGAGGCACTGTCCCTACAGGTCACTCAGTTGAGGGGGGCAGCTCAGCAACAGGGACTAGCAGTATCTAATGTGTTATGACCCCAATGGCGAGGGTCTCAGAGATATCAGCAAGTCTGCGAAGTACAAAAATCCAGCTCATAGGGCAATGGTAACTGGGTTGACCATATATCTACTCCTAACGCCAACCCTAGAAGTAGCCGGGGAACATGCCTACGTTGGTCGCTAGATGTCTCGCGCCAGCTGGAGAGCTAACTACCCCTAGAAGAGGAAAACAAAGACCTCTCTTGCCTCCAGAGAAAGGACCCCAAAAGTAGGATACGAGCCCCCCACAAATAATAACGGTGAGGTAAGAGGAAATGACAAACACAGAGATGAACTAGGTTTAGCACAGAGAGGCCCACTTACTAATAGCAGAATATAGTAAGATAACTTATATGGTCAACAAAAACCCTATCAAAAAATCCACGCTGGAGATTCAAGAACCCCCGAACCATCTAACGGCCCGGGGGGAGAACACTAGCCGCCCTAGAGCTTCCAGCAAGGTCAGGATACAGATTATATACAAGCTGGACAAAAATAGCAAACAAAAACAAATTGCAAAAAGCAAAAAAACAGACTTAGCTTAATGAAGCAGGAACCAGGATCAGTGGACAAGAGCACTACAGATTAGCTCTGATATCAACGTTGCCAGGCATTGAACTGAAGGTCCAGGGAGCTTATATAGCAACACCCCTGACCTAACGACCCAGGTGAGCATAAAAGGAATGACAGACATACCCAGAGTCAAATCCCTAGTAGCCACTAGAGGGAGCCAAAAAGTAAATTCACAACAGTACCCCCCCCCCTTAGTGAGGGGTCACCGAACCCTCACCAAGACCACCAGGGCGATCAGGATGAGCGGCGTGAAAGGCACGAACTAAATCGGCCGCATGCACATCAGAGGCGACCACCCAGGAATTATCCTCCTGACCATAGCCCTTCCACTTGACCAGGTACTGAAGCCTCCGCCTGGAGAGACGAGAGTCCAAGATCTTCTCCACCACGTACTCCAACTCGCCCTCAACCAACACCGGAGCAGGAGGCTCAGCAGAAGGAACCACAGGCACAACGTACCGCCGCAACAAGGACCTATGAAATACATTGTGAATGGCAAACGACACCGGAAGATCCAGGCGAAAAGATACAGGATTAAGGATCTCCAATATCTTGTAAGGACCAATAAATCGAGGCTTAAATTTGGGAGAGGAGACCTTCATAGGAACAAATCGAGAAGACAGCCATACCAAATCCCCAACGCGAAGTCGGGGACCCACACCGCGGCGGCTGTTGGCAAAACGCTGAGCCTTCTCCTGTGACAACTTCAAGTTGTCAACCACATGACTCCAGATCCGCTGCAACCTATCCACCACAGAATCCACCCCAGGACAGTCAGAAGGCTCCACATGTCCCGAGGAAAAACGAGGGTGGAAACCAGAGTTGCAGAAAAATGGCGAAACCAAGGTGGCAGAACTAGCCCGATTATTAAGGGCAAATTCAGCCAACGGCAAGGTCACCCAATCATCCTGATCAGAAGAGACAAAACACCTCAAATACGCCTCCAGAGTCTGATTAGTTCGTTCCGTTTGACCGTTAGTCTGTGGATGAAAAGCGGACGAAAACGACAAATCTATGCCCATCCTACCACAAAAGGATCGCCAGAACCTGGAAACAAACTGGGATCCTCTGTCCGACACAATATTCTCAGGAATGCCGTGCAAACGAACCACGTTCTGGAAGAACACAGGAACCAGATCAGAAGAGGAAGGCAGTTTGGGCAAAGGAACCAGATGGACCATCTTGGAGAAACGATCACATATCACCCAGATGACAGACATGCCCTGAGACACCGGAAGATCCGAAATGAAATCCATAGAGATGTGTGTCCAAGGTCTCTTCGGGACAGGCAAGGGCAAGAGCAACCCGCTGGCACGAGAACAGCAAGGCTTAGCTCGAGCACAAGTACCACAGGACTGCACAAATGACCGCACATCTCTTGACAAGGAAGGCCACCAAAAGGACCTGGCCACCAGATCTCTAGTGCCAAAAATTCCCGGGTGCCCTGCCAACACAGAGGAATGAACCTCGGAAATGACTCTGCTGGTCCATTTAGCAGGCACAAACAATCTGTCAGGTGGACAAGAGTCAGGCCTACCAGCCTGAAATCACTGCAACACACGTCGCAGATCTGGAGAAATAGCTGACAGGATAACTCCTTCCTTAAGAATACCCACAGGTTCAGCGACTCCAGGAGCATCAGGCACAAAGCTCCTAGACAGAGCATCGGCCTTCACATTCTTAGAACCTGGTAAATATGAAACCACAAAGTCAAAACGGGAGAAAAACAATGACCAGCGGGCCTGTCTAGGATTCAGGCGTTTAGCAGACTCGAGGTACATCAGATTTTTGTGATCAGTCAAGACCACCACACGATGCTTAGCACCCTCGAGCCAATGACGCCACTCCTCAAATGCCCACTTCATGGCCAACAACTCCCGATTGCCCACATCATAATTTCGCTCAGCCGGCGAAAACTTCCTAGAGAAAAAGGCACAAGGTCTCATAGAAGCACAACCAGGGCTTCTCTGCGACAAAACGGCCCCTGCCCCAATCTCCGAAGCATCCACTTCAACCTGAAAGGGAAGTGAGACATCAGGCTGGCACAAAACAGGCACTGAAGTAAACCGGCGCTTCAACTCCTGGAAAGCCTCCACGGCAGCAGGAGCCCAGTTAGCCACATCAGAGCCTTTCTTGGTCATATCCGTCAACGGTTTAACAACGCTAGAAAAATTAGCGATAAAACGACGGTAAAAGTTAGCAAAACCCAAGAACTTCTGAAGACTCTTAACTGACGAGGGTTGAGTCCAATCATGAATAGCTCGAACCTTGACTGGGTCCATCTCCACAGCAGAAGGGGAAAAAATGAACCCTAAAAAGGGAACCTTCTGTACACCAAAGAGACACTTTGAGCCTTTAACAAACAAAGAATTTTCACGCAAAATCTTGAAAACCATCCTGACCTGCTCCACATGCGAGTCCCAATCATCAGAAAAAACCAGAATATCATCCAGATAAACGATCAAAAATTTATCCAGATACTTCCGGAAAATGTCATGCATAAAGGACTGAAAAACTGAAGGTGCATTAGAGAGCCCAAATGGCATCACCAAGTACTCAAAATGACCTTCGGGCGTATTGAATGCGGTTTTCCATTCATCTCCTAGCTTAATGCGCACAAGGTTGTACGCACCGCGAAGGTCTATCTTGGTGAACCACTTGGCACCTTTAATCCGGGCAAACAAGTCTGACAACAACGGCAAAGGATACTGAAATTTGACAGTGATCTTATTTAAAAGCCGATAGTCAATACAAGGCCTCAAAGATCCGTCTTTTTTAGCCACAAAAAAGAATCCCGCACCAAGAGGGGAAGAAGAAGGACGGATATGCCCCTTCTCCAGAGACTCCTTGATATATGAACGCATCGCGGTATGTTCAGGTACCGACAGATTAAACAGTCTTCCCTTAGGAAACTTACTGCCTGGAATCAAATCTATTGCACAGTCACATTCCCTATGAGGAGGCAATGCACTTGACCTAGACTCGCTGAAGACATCCTGATAATCAGACAAATACGCCGGAACTTCCGAAGGCGTAGAAGTAGCAATAGACACGGGCAGGGAATCTCCATGAATTCCATGACAGCCCCAACTTGACACTGACATTGCCTTCCAGTCCAAGACTGGATTATGGGTCTGTAACCAAGGCAACCCCAAAACAACCAAATCATGCATTTTATGCAGAACAAGAAAACGTATCACCTCCCGATGTTCAGGAGTCATGCACATGGTAACCTGTGTCCAAAACTGCGGTTTATTTTCTGCCAATGGCGTAGCGTCAATACCCCTAAGAGGGATAGGATTTTCTAATGGCTCAAGAACAAAACCGCAGCGCTTGGCAAATGACAGATCCATAAGACTCAGGGCAGCACCTGAATCTACAAACGCCATGACAGGATACGATGACAGTGAGCAAATCAAAGTTACAGATAGAATGAACTTAGGTTGCAAATTACCAATAGCGACAGGACTAACAACCTTAGTAAGACGCTTAGAGCATGCTGAGATAACATGTGCAGAATCACCACAGTAGTAACACAAGCCATTCTGGCGTCTATGAATTTTCCGCTCATTTCTAGTCAGGATTCTATCACATTGCATTAAATCAGGTGTCTGTTCAGATAACACCATGAGGGAATTTGCGGTTTTGCGCTCCCGCAACCGCCGGTCAATTTGAATTGCCAGGGCCATGGAATCATTCAGACCTGTGGGAATGGGAAAACCCACCATCACATTCTTAATGGCTTCAGAAAGGCCATTTCTAAAATTTGCAGCCAATGCACACTCGTTCCACTGGGTCAGCACGGACCATTTCCGAAATTTTTGGCAATACACCTCAGCCTCGTCCTGGCCCTGAGACATAGCCAGCAAGGCTTTTTCTGCCTGAATCTCAAGATTGGGCTCCTCATAAAGCAAACCGAGCGCCAGAAAAAACGCATCAATATCAGCCAATGCCGGATCTCCTGGCGCCAGCGAGAAAGCCCAATCCTGAGGGTCGCCCCGTAAAAAAGAAATAACAATTTTCACTTGCTGAGCGGAGTCTCCAGAGGAACAGGGTCTCAGGGACAAAAACAATTTACAATTATTCCTGAAATTTCTAAACTTAAATCGATCTCCGGAAAACAGTTCAGGAATCGGTATCTTAGGTTCTAACATAGGATTTCTGGTAACATAATCTTGTATGCCCTGCACACGAGCAGCAAGCTGGTCCACACTTGTAATCAAGGTCTGGACATTCATGTCTGCAGCAATCACAAGCCACTCAGAGGTAAAGGGGAAAAGAAAAAAAAATGAGGGAGAGAAAAAAAAAACTCAGAGCTTTCTTTCTTATAATCCCACTTCTGCAATGCATTTAACATTTAATACGGGCCTGGCAAACTGTTATGACCCCAATGGCGAGGGTCTCAGAGATATCAGCAAGTCTGCGAAGTACAAAAATCCAGCTCATAGGGCAGTGGTAACTGGGTTGACCATAAATCTACTCCTAACGCCAACCCTAGAAGTAGCCGGGGAACATGCCTACGTTGGTCGCTAGATGTCTCGCGCCAGCCGGAGAGCTAACTACCCCTAGAAGAGGAAAACAAAGACCTCTCTTGCCTCCAGAGAAAGGACCCCAAAAGTAGGATACGAGCCCCCCACAAATAATAAAGGTGAGGTAAGAGGAAATGACAAACACAGAGATGAACTAGGTTTAGCACAGAGAGGCCCACTTACTAATAGCAGAATATAGTAAGATAACTTATATGGTCAACAAAAACCCTATCAAAAAATCCACGCTGGAGATTCAAGAACCCCCGAACCGTCTAACGGCCCGGGGGGAGAACACCAGCCGCCCTAGAGCTTCCAGCAAGGTCAGGATACAGATTATATACAAGCTGGACAAAAATAGCAAACAAAAACAAATTGCAAAAAGCAAAAAAACAGACTTAGCTTAATGAAGCAGGAACCAGGATCAGTGGACAAGAGCACTACAGATTAGCTCTGATATCAACGTTGCCAGGCATTGAACTGAAGGTCCAGGGAGCTTATATAGCAACACCCCTGACCTAACGACCCAGGTGAGCATAAAAGGAATGACAGACATACCCAGAGTCAAATCCCTAGTAGCCACTAGAGGGAGCCAAAAAGTAAATTCACAACACTAATGTGCAGGCTGGAGCGACAGGAGGAGTTGCTGAGCCTAAATTTCCTTTGCCTGAAAGATTTACTGGGGAACGCAGTAAATTTGTTTCTTTTCGTGAAGCTTGCAAACTATATTTCCGTATGCGCCCGATCTCCTCGGGTAATGAGGCTCAGCGTGTGGGCCTGGTGTTGTAAGTGTTAAGCGGGGATCCCCAAGCATGGGCGTATTCTTTGCCATCTGATTCTGTTGCATTTGACTCTGTGGAGAGTTTTTTTTCTTCTCTTGGGAAAATCTACGATGAACCTGACAGAATGGCTCTAGCAGAATCTAAGATATGCACTATTCGCCAGGGGAAGCGAGTTGCAGAGGATTACTGTTCTGAGTTTCATCGCTGGGCGAGCGATACACAATGGAATGATCCAGCATTGCGGAGTCAGTTTATACATGGAATTTCTGGAAGGGTTAAAAAAGCCCTTCTGATGTATGAGACTCCTGCTTCTCTAGATTCCGCCATGAGTCTGGTTGTCCGCATAGATCGCCGTTTGCGTCAGGGGGAGCATGAAACACCGCCTATGGGAGAGGGCTTAGGTTCATGTGAGGTTGCTGCAGGTGAGCCCACGGAGCCTATGCAAATTGCAGGGGTGTCACATGTCAAGCGTCAAGCCCCTGAGCTCAGGAAGCAGGGAGCCTGTTTTTACTGTGGTAAAACTGGTCATTTTATTAACATCTCTCGTCTGCTGTCTAAGAAAAACGCAACGGCGGAAAACTTCTAAGCTCAGAGGGTGTGGAGGAGACCAATCTGAGCTTATGTATATCCTCCATGGTGGTTTCTCAATGCATGTTCCCTGCTAAGGTTTTTATCGCTGGCAGTGAGCTGCCAATTACTGTTTTTGTGGATAGTGGTTCAGCCACAAATCTCATTGATGAGGAGTTTGCGTGCACAGCAGGTTTTAGGATTGAAAAACTGTCTCATCCTATCCGCGTGGTCACCATCAATGCTGCTCCTCTCTCTCAGGGGGAGATAACTGAATTTGTGGCAGAGGTGAAACTCCACATAGGAGTTCTACATTCCGAGCGGGTTACATGTAAGGTGCTCAGGAATCTTCCTGCTCAGGTGGTTTTGGGTTTTCCTTGGTTGTCTATGCACAACCCGGTAATTGACTGGAAAACTCAGGACATAATTCAGTGGAGCGAGTTCTGCCAGAAGAATTGCCTGGCCACATGTGTGGCTGCGGTGACTTCAAGCGTTCCTGAGTCACTTCAGGATTATGCGGATGTGTTCTCTGAGAAGGGTTGTTCAGAGTTGCCGCCACATCGTCATTATGACTGTTCTATCAGGTTTAAACCAGGGGCCAATTGCCTAAAGCAAGGATGTTTAACATCTCCGGTCCGGAGAGACAAGCGTTAAAAGATTACATTGCTGAAAGCTTGAGCAAAGGGCACATCAGGCCGTCATCCTCGCCGGTGGCAGCAGGGTTCTTCTTCATGAAGAAGAAAGATGGCGGATTACGCCCGTGTTTGGATTTCAGGGAGTTGAACCAGGTTACGGTTCGTGATCCATACCCTATGCCTCTGATACCCGATTTGTTCAACCAGGTGGCAGGTGCTAAGTGGTTTCCCAAGCTTGACCTCAGGGGGGCGTACAACCTCATAAGAGTCCATCAAGGTGATGAGTGGAAGACGGCTTTTAATACCCCTGAGGGTCATTTTGAAAATTTGGTGATGCCGTTTGGGTTGACTAACGCACCTGCAGTGTTCCAACATTTCATCAATGATGTGTTCTCGCATATTTTGGGGAAATTCGTTATCGTGTATCTAGATGACATTCTCATATATTCTTGCGACCGTGATGCTCATTTAGATCATGTCAGGCAGGTGTTACAGCTTCTCAGAGAGAATATGCTGTATGCTAAACTTGAGAAATGTGTATTTTCTGTTCAAGAGTTGCCTTTCTGGGGTTATATTGTGTCTGTTTCTGGGTTTAAAATGGACGCCGCTAAGGTGCAAGCGGTTCTGCATTGGGAATGTCCTGATAACCTGAAAGCACTTCAGCGGTTCCTTGGGTTTTCTAACTACTATAGGAAATTTATCAAGGATTTTTCCATCATTGCTAAACCGCTAACTGACATGACTAAAAAGGGAACCAATTTCTCCATTTGGCCTGAGGCTGCTGTGCGCGCATTTGAATTTCTTAAGAACAGTTTTGTTTCAGCCCCCATTCTTGTGCAGCCAGACGTATCTAAACCCTTTGTTGTGGAAGTCGATGCGTCTGAGGTTGGTGTGGGGGCGATACTATCTCAAGGCTCATCTTTGAGTGGTTTACGTCCGTGCGCCTATTTCAAGAAACTGTCGTCCGCCGAACGTAACTACGATATCGGCAACAGGGAGTTGTTGGCAATTAAGTTGGCCTTTGAGGAATGGCGATACTTCTTGGAGGGGTCGGTACATCAGGTTACTGTTATTACCGATCATAAGAATCTGCTGTATTTGGAGTCAGCCAAGTGTCTTTCCCCCAGGCAGGCTCGCTGGGCATTGTTTTTCACGCGGTTCAATTTTGTGGTCACTTACAGACCGGGGTCTAAAAACACTAAGGCGGATGCTCTGTCCAGGTGTTTTCCGGGGGGAGAACCTCGGGAGGATCCAGTACCCATCCTCCAAAAGGGTGTTGTGGTTTCGGCTCTCACTACCGAGGTTGAGGCTGAGATTGCCGAGGCTCAGGAGGAGGTATCATCTGAGCTTCCCGTCAACAAATCTTTTGTACCGCTTCATCTCTGCCTAAAGGTTTTGACGGAGCATCATGATGCTGTCCTGGCTGGCCATCCAGGGGTTAGAGATACCTTGGAATTGGTGTCACATCGGTTTTGGTGGCCCAAGATCTGACAGGACGTGGTCTCATACGTGTCAGCTTGTACCACGTGCGCTAGGCTAAGACGCCTCGCTCCCATCCTGTTGGCACACTACTTCCTCTTGAGGTACCTAGTAAGCCTTGGACGGAAATCTCCATGGATTTCATCACTGATTTGCCCTCATCAGCTGGGAACACGGTCATCTTGGTGATTGTTGATCGGTTTTCTAAATGTCGCACTTTGTGTCTTTGCCTTCGTTGCCTAACGCTAAGACTCTGGCTCAGGTATTTGTGCAGGAGGTGGTCAGACTTCATGGGGTTCCGTCTGACATCGTGTCTGATAGGGGGTCTCAGTTTATGGCAAAATTTTGGAGAGCATTTTGCTCAAGGCTGGGGATCAAGTTATCTCATTCTTCGGTGTTTCATCCTCAGTCAAATGGTCAGACTAAGCGTATGAACCAAAATTTGGAACAGTACTTACGCTGCTTTGTCTCTGATAACCAGGAGGAGTGGTCTACCTTTCTTCCTTTGGCTGAGTTTGCCATCAATAATCACCGCCAGGAGTCGTCTGGGGAGTCTCCGTTTTTTTGTGTTTACGGGCTACATCCTCAATTTTGTACCTTGAGTCAGAGGGGCTCTTCCGGTGTTCCGGAGGAGGACCAGTTGGGGACACAATTGTCATCAGTCTGGAGGAGAGTTAAGCAGCGCCTGTTGAGTGTGGGTGCTAGGTACAAGCGTGTGGCTGACAGTAGGCGTGTGCCAGGTCCGGACCTGAGTGTGGATGACTGGGTGTGGTTATCCACAAAAAACATAAGACTCAAGATACCGTCCCTTAAATTGGGTCCACGGTTTATTGGTCCATTTAGGGTCACCGCTGTCATTAACCCAGTAGCGTACCGATTGGAGCTCCCTACGGTGTATAAGATACACAACGTGTTCCACAGGTCTCTTCTAAGGAAGGTGGTGGGTTCTGTGGACGCAGCGCCTATGCCATCTCCAGTCTTCGTGGATGGAAATTTGGAGTTTGAAGTCTCAAAGGTGGTTGACTCTCGTGTAGTGCATCGCACTTTACAGTACTTGGTACACTGGCGTAGTTATGGGCCTGAGGAGAGGTCCTGGGTACCAGCCTCGGACATTCATGCGGATCGGCTTGTCAGGTTTTTTCATCGTCGCCATCCAGACAAGCCGGGTCCTATAAGCCGTGAGGGCCCTGGGGTCCCTCGTAGAAGGCGGGGTACTGTCATGTCGGACGCTGTTCAGACCAGGTCGTCCGACAGACAGCGGTAATTCCGCTTTTGACCACTATTTGCTCATTGGCGTCTGCTAGTTTTTATCTAGCTGTTCCGGGGTTAATTTACCTAATCCTCGGATTGGAAGCTTTAAATAGTTCTCCTGTTCATTGGGCATCGCCGATTATAGCTTCTGTCTTGTGCGTTGTTATCTCGGTCTGGAGTGGAGAGCTGGTTGTTGGAGATTCGTTGCTGGTGGTGTATTTTCCTCTGTCTTATTTACTCCTTCCTATATTTGTATTTATTTTGCCCTGCACATTTATAGTGTATTCCTGAGTGACTGCAGCGTGGTGTATATTTTCCTTTATCCTTGTCTGTGCTAACTGTGGGTATTGGAATATTACCTCTTCACTGGGTGGAGGGTGGAGGTATCAGCCTAGGGTTAAAACAGGAGTCAGGGTGAGGTTCGAGGCCTGGACATGCACACCATCAGTGTAAACTCCAGGTAGAGGGTCAGTCAGGATTTCCCTAGTCTGAGGGAAACTGCAGGGGCCCGGGTTATTAGCTCTTGCTCACCTAGTCTCCCCGTGACATTAGCAGAATTATGAATGATGCTCTGGAGTATAGTACAGTTTATGACTCAGGATGAGTAAAGTAAGCAATACAATGTATTATACAATATAAAGTTGCTTCACTTTATAGGTAGATGAATTTTCCTTATATAAACCGTATAATGATGTGTAATGACTATAAACCACAACGATAAAGGTGGCTTGTTACTTCTGCACTATAGTGAGTTAAGGAACAAAGTCCAGCTCACCATACCGACATTCCCCAGGTCTCGGAGCACGGAACCGCTGTGTCAGGGCGTGAACAAACAGGAAAAAAGGAGAAGATCCAGCTCAACGATATAGTGAAAAGTCCATAGTTTTATTTCACCTCGAAAATAGCATGGTGTAAGGACAAAACATCAGCATACAAAAGGGTTAAAAACCAAGATCAACGCGTTTCCGGTGACTAAGCACCCTTAATTCATGATTAAGGGTGCTTAGTCACCGGAAACGCGTTGATCTTGGTTTTTAACCCTTTTGTATGCTGATGTTTTGTCCTTACACCATGCTATTTTCGAGGTGAAATAAAACTATGGACTTTTCACTATATCGTTGAGCTGGATCTTCTCCTTTTTTACTATAGTGAGTTACCAAACTCTGCTACGCTGCTGGACTCTGCTACAACTGGCAATTTTTCTAGGATATGCCATCACTTTTTGACTGGTAAATATGAAGCAACTTTCACTGTCACCAATCCTGAAAACTAAGGGGAACACAACACTGTCATTAAATTCAGTCTTCTCCAAATCAAAGCAATAATGTACAGCTTGTTTGTTTCTTGTCAATATGGACCAGGCTGAAAGAAATATTTTCGGATCTATTTATTGAGTGCTAGAACATTGTATCTTCATCAATATATTCGAGAAAAAAAAGAACATTACCCATATTGTCCTCTAGGTGGCGGTAGAGGTTTACTTTCCCGCTACAACATAAGTGCAGGAAAAATGCCTTTCTCTTGCAATTTTTTTAACAGCTCAGGGGCTGTTCTGACTATAGACTTGCCAAGGTAATTATTCAACTCAAATTGTTCGCCGCCTCGTCTCCAGGGTGGATGTGTTTGCCTACCAGGTGAAGCAGAGAATGCCATGTTAGGGGAATCATCTAAGGACTGCTCCTACTTGGGAATTCTCTCTTGAGATAAACATAGGAGATTGACTGCCTCAATGTTGCTATAGAAACCCAAAATTGAGCTGTACGGTAAAGTAATGTTCTGACTCCTGAAGTTTATTAGAAAGTGTTGGGGAAGTTAAAGTGGCGTTATCCTACCTGTCAGATGTATTGGCCCGAGGTGAGAGGTGACAACATGCAACTCTGAGATAAGTCAAAAAGAACAATATCGATGGTTCAAAGAAAGCAAACCTGCGCCTGACAGTACAGACGAGGGAAGGTTGTTATGGATTCTCCAATTATTTCTTTACACAAAGAAGCAACTCGAAGCTCCTATGCCCCGATGTAAAATCTGTAATGGGCTGCAGTTACCGAATTTTTGAACCTGTATTGCAAATCAGGTTTATTAACAAACTTCATATACTCTCAATAAACCATCACTATTATTATCACCATATCAGATTGACACTGGCTCTCTGTATACCCTATATGTGTACAATGTTCTGTTCTCCATCCAGTCCAGAATGTTATGACAAATTCTTCATTTCTGCACAATGGAATACGTTGAAATATTTAAAGAATAGGAAGGAAAAAAGTGATGATCTGAAAGGCGCTGTCTCACCGGATATAGTCTAAAATTCTGTTTTTATTAACAAAACAACACTATTCTAGAGTGGACCGCTCTCTCCATCGGGTACAAATAAAGATAAAAACATACATACAGTGTGAATTGCATTGTTATAAGCACATAGACCAGGTGTAGGTATTTAGATTAATTATTTAACCTTTACCATGTAGTCATATATCAGTATAAATATATACCCCGAACTATTAAACAATGATTAGCAATAACGAACAGATATCAATGTATCCGATTCAGCCTAAATGGTCTATACATTCATTCAATCCTTCAGGAAGTAATGTGGACTAATTAAAAATCCAGAAACTTTCCCTACTCACCAATCTTTGATATCTATTAGTATGACTATCCGGCGTTTGTTCTACTATAAGTTCTAGATTGGTGTTGTTTTTCATGCACATGAAAAAATGCCTCGACAAACTATGGTTCCTAAGTCAATTATTTATATTAGACCTGTGTTTATTCATCCTCAGATGTATTGGCATAGTGGTCCGTCCCACGTATTGCAATTTGCATTGACACTGCAAAACATAAAAGACATATGAACTGTTACAAGACAAAAAACTTTTTATCAATAAAACTATCCACTGTAGGAACTAATGTTTAGTCTGTGAGTACAGAAAAAAATACACAAATGTGATTTATAAAAATCTACAAGGTTTGCCTGAGTCTTTGTTTATTGTATATGGAGCGGCCCCCAGACGCAGGACAGCAGGGTACTCGGATCCGGGTCTCTCGGTTCTGAGGATGTCACGGTGGCCCGACCCGGTCCGTGGTCCTGCTAAGGGGCGCCCAATAAAAGGTGTAGGTGGTGGTGTAGGTCGCAGTAAATAACGAGGACACAGGGTTGCAGTCTCTTTACCTCTTTACTGAAGGCTTCGGCATCCGTAATCCAGAGCACTGCTAACAGGGCTGGCTGAGACCGGCCGGTCCAAAGGCACATCCAGAGTTCCCTTTGCAGGTGGAAATCAGTGCCTACCTACTAGCGCCTGGGTGTTGTAGTACTTCCCTGCTGAGCACCACGGGATAGTCCTCACAACTGTCGTGTACGTTTCTGTTCTTTCTCTCCATCCCCCAGATGATATGGATAGGACGCACCCGTATGACAGGGTAGGCCTGGAGTTATTTTATAGGGACCCTAGAGACGCCCCTCTCCCACAATTGCCTCCGTTGTCTTCATTAGGTGATTTAGGTGAGGCAGCCAACCTAAAATTAACTGCCCTGCCGTTGGTTTGAAGTAATGCGTGGAGCCCAATACTTCCTCGGCGTTCCAGCCACCGGCTACGGGCCTCAGTAGGATGTTGCCGATCTCGGGGCACGACTCCTACTGGTTCTATCACCTTTGTGCTGTGATCTCGTTTCTCACTTCTCCACAATATACCTCGCTTCTTGTCCTTTCTTAAGATGCCGCCGCAATGAGGTGCAGGCATGGCTCCGTAACGATCTGTCCTTTTGCTAGGCCTCTCTCAGGATCCCACCCCTGACAGAGACCCCCCTGAATCTTCCCAAGCAACGCTCTTCTCTCACTAGATGTTGCCTGGGCAAAACTCAGTCAGCTTCTCCCTAACTTCCTATCCAACCCCCTGTTTTACCAGAGTGTGAGGAGTGGCCTAATACATAGAACCTTTTGCTCCCCCTGGTGGCCAGAGTGTGAAGTGTAATGTGTGACTGTGATACCTGGTCAGGTGAACTCTTTTAGTGCAATCAGACGTACCATCACTCCCCTTAGTGGCAGAGCGACATTACTGCAATGACCAGGACTCTGGGGCGCTGCATATACCCTTCATGAAGTTGGTTCATACATAATAGCAAATAGCATAATAGCAACTCCCTGTGTCCACCCAGCTGAGTCATACCCCTTAGTCCTCCTTCACACGTCCTGGTGATTCCTGCAGAGGAAAAAAAAGTTCTGGTGGGATCCGTGATCTGTGTCCATGTGCCATCTGTATGGACGCATTTGACATCCATGTGACATTGATATATCCATTTGCTGTCTGTGTCACATCCATGTACCATCCGTGTGACACGTACCGGTGCCTGGGAAAAAGCTGTACAGTTAGTGCTGATCCCAAGTGCCGGCTGCTGAAGGCAGCTCTCATCACTGTCACCTGGTTTCCGTGAGATCAGTGAAACCAGGCAACAATGATGGGAGTATAGTTATAGCACCCGTTGTGTACCTCCTGTGTACAATTAATAATTAAATTAAAAAATTGGTCTCCCGCAATAATTTTCATAACCAGAAAAGGGAAAGCTCACAGTTGTGACTAGTGTTGAGCGATACCTTCCGATACTTGAAAGTATCGGTATCGGATAGTATCGGCCGATATTCGAAAAATATCGGATATCGCCGATACCGATACCCGATACCAATACAAGTCAATGGGACACAATTATCGGAAGCTATCCTGGATGGTTCCCAGGGTCTGAAGGAGAGGAAACTCTCCTTCAGGCCCTGGGATCCATATTCATGTAAAAAATAAAGAATTAAAATAAAAAATATGGACATACTCACCCCTCCGGCGGCCCCTGGACCTTACCGATGTAACCGGCAGCCTCCGTTCCTAAGAATGAGGAGTTTAGGACCTTCGATGACGTCGCGGCTTGTGATTGGTCACGTGACTGCTCATGTGACCGCTCACGCAACCAATCACAAGCTGCGACGTCATCGCAGGTCCTAAACTCCTCATTTTTAGGAACGGAGGCTGCCGGTTACATCGGTAAGGTCCAGGCTCCGCCGGAGGGGTGAGTATATCCATATTTTTTATTTTAATTCTTTATTTTTTACATGAATATGGATCCCAGGGCCTGAAGGAGAGTCTCCTCTCCTCCAGACCCTGGGAACCATACACTGGGAACTTCCGATTCCGATTTCCGATATCACAAAAATATCGGAACTTGGTATCGGAATTCCGATACAGCAAATATCGGCCGATACCCGATACTTGCGGTATCGGAATGCTCAACACTAGTTGTGACCTGATGGTAATAATTTGGGACAATATGCCAAAAGGTTCCCAGGCTATAAATGACAGACCCCAGAATTTTAGTGTCATAGCTTTGAAAAGTTTAAAAGTGTAGGAACAACTCTGAGTTGCACTTATATATGATTATTTTTGCCGTTTTCACTCTAGTTTCTCCCACTTACAACTAAACGGATGGAGCTGAAGTGGGATTAAGGTGCGACATGGGGTGGGTGCCACAGATTGTCTAATTCATAACAAGCTGTGGCATTCCCTAGGCCAGAAACCTCACTCTAGTACCCGACTGGAGTGAAATTTGTGGTGTAGAATGATACAGGAAAGATATATATCTTGGTACCATGTTAGCCAGTAAATAGAAAAATATTTAGAATTGAGAGTCTTCAATTCTAAAAAAGGTATCAACCACTGAGGACTCTCAATTCTAAATATTTTTCTGGTGTAGAATGCCACTCCTTAGAGGCTCCAGATTCATGAAGAGGTGTGCACCAGCATACTCCCTCATCAAAACCAGTTTGAACACCACCGGTCTTGATGAATCAAGTCCATACGGCCTATAAACAGAAATGACTGAATCGATTTATTGTAAATCAAGCTCATTCTGAATGCCCTTTTCACATTTTTGAGATTCTATTAGCTTGAATCCAGCAATATTGTGGCCGGGCATTGATGTGGATCACTTCTCATGTGACCTCAAAGCATAATAAATGCCTTTTTAAACAAATCTGCCCGAAACAAATTTCTGAAGATTTGCTCACCTGTACTTATAATTTAATAAAATCCTATCCAAATCCATTGGTTTATTGCAGTGTTCCACTATTATATCTGTCGTGGCAAATCCTGACAATTAAGTACCGGTAACACTGTTTCTGAAGTCTTTGTGTACAACAACACTTATGATTGACAGCATAAAGCGCAATGACTATTCTTCATCCTTTGTAATTTCATATCCTGTCATCGCGGATTATTTCATGTGACACTAATGGGCTGTTTCCATTTCTCTAACTTGCATTAATGCTGCAGTCATTACAAATAATAGCGGGGGGTCTTTGTATTGTGTTGATGCTTTCAAATAAATTGTATATGTAAATAATTAGGGACACCAAGACTTTTTCCAGTATTTTACCACTTTTTCAATTAAGATTATACAGTATATTGCAAGTCATGGCTCTTGGAAGACATTCGGCCACAGACTTTCATGACTTTTCTGGGCAATATTATTCCTGCTTACAATATTTCATTTCACAGACTGTCACCTTTAAACCAAGGGAAGAAGCCAAATTTCTTGGCCATATCCGCTTACGCTTTTGTCACTTACTCAGTGTGATACAGTAGAACTTGCTTTTTCCCCCATCATTTTGCTTCCATGGACTTCTTCGTGTAACTTCTTGACAGGCTCAGGCACTGAGACGTCCTACTTTCTTTTCCTGTCTTACACATGGACTCACGGCACACGCAACACCTACCTTCTCCCACCTTCCTCCTTTATAACTCTTCAGTGGTTCCCCTTCTTTGAGCCAATGATACTAACTAGGGACTTAGTGAATACATTTGGGTGGAATTGAATTCTACAAAAAAATCCATTTTTATCATTCTCTTCTGCACGGATTCAGCAAATTGAAGACAGACTTTTTTTTTGTACCATAATAAGCCATCAATTGGTTAACTAAATAAAAAAAAATTGTTATTCTCACTTCACTTCTCACCTCTCCAGTCCCTCTACTTCTCGCCATAACCCGTCCAGTCCACATCATCGGATCTCCCACCACTCACATTGGATTCTTCAGGAATCTAACATCGCGTCCTGGACTTCCGGTTGTCATGTTGCCCGGGAGGGTTCTGCACATGCAAACAGGAAGGTCACTAACGCCATTGACCTCCTGTGCACTTTCACAGATCTCTGCCGGGCACCATGACAGCTGAAAGTCCGGCACAGTGTTAGAGGCACAAAAATTCCAACACGAGTGGCGGAGGATCAGAAGATGCGGAGAGGACCGAACAGGTGGCAGTGAGTAGCAATGTGGCCGGAGAGATCAGCGGAGGGTGAATATAAGTATTTTTTTTATTTTTTACATCTTACTGTTATTATGCTCAGGGGTCTAGAGATCTAGAGAAAAATGCGAGAACAGGCAAGTTCAAATTTTGCCTGATGCGCTCATCTCTAATTCTAGCCATTGTCCCTTTATACATTTCTTTACTCAGAGCATCCTGGAAATCTCTCTTCATTCCGCTATGTCGATTACACTGTACAAACATTAATAAATAAATCTCTCAGGCCTGATAAGGCAGATGAACTTACTTTGAAAATCCATGGTACGATTGGTGTAAAATCCTGTTAAAAGGAGAATGTTATGAGTTCAGCTATAGAATAAAAAAGCTCATGAGTCCAAGTGTTTTCAGTTTCCACCCACCCAGCCTGACTGACAGCTGCAGCTTGTATGGAGCAATGTGAGATTACAACAAAGAGGAGGGACACTGAGGAGCCTCATTCAGGCCAGGTGAGTGGAGATTCAACAGCAGGGAGGAGGGACACTGAGGAGCTGTCATACCAGATGGGTGGAGATTCAGCAGCAGGGAGGAGGGACACTGAGAAGCCGTCATTCAGGCCAGGTGAGTGGAGATTCAGCAGCAGCAGAGAGGTGGGACACTGAGGAGCCATCAGTCAGGCCAGATGGGTGGAGATTCAACAGCAAGGAGGAGGGACACTGAAGAGCTGTCCCTTTCAATTCCACTCGGACATGGATTTTCAGTAGAACTACACAAGCCTCTTTGGGTTTTAGAAAGCTATGTAATAATTTATAAAATTGGTATTTTGAAGTCTGGAGAGAGATCAACTTTAAGCATCTGCACGGATTTTGCTTTGGCGATTTATATCACATATCTTTGGAAATGTACGGCACAAAAATTACATTTTTTAAAAATCATCCTTTCTTAATTAATTTCTTATTATATTTGATTTAATTAAATTTCGATGCATTTTTTCCATTAGGTTTTCATTTAAGTCTAACGTGGATACAGCATCTACCCTCTATTTCTCTTCTATGCTTCTACACTGCTACATGTTTAGATTTGCTATTAATTATATATAAGAACATATGCGCCACATATCGACCAGAAAAATAGTAAGAGCTGCTATAACAAGGATATGATAATTATAAGCCACAAGGAAAATAAAAAACAACTCCGGTCATTGCTGAGTATATAAGAAGGTAAATGAGCCCCAAAAAAGTAGGGTTCCGAAGATTTGCTTTTTATCTCTTGTTAATTGGATGAAAACTATTATATTCCTCCTACATATTGTTTTCTCTCTAGATCTAAATTTCCCAAAGGGTTCACATTATAGGAATGACCGATACTATAGATATTTTAGATATCTAGCTACAAGAAGTAACAGTTCTCCACAGATTTACCTACTGACAAGTAGGTTGAGGAATGTGATTAGAAGGTTTCTGAGTTCAGTTGTCCATTTAAGAACGAATTCGCATGATTTTGATGAGATTTACTAAGATTCCGTCATTATTTCTACAAAGAGTATGGGTCATAGTTTCTTAAAGGAACAGGAAAAATTCTTCATTTCTTGTGTTACAGTCACCAACTTAATAGCTGCAGAATTGCAAACCTACTTTGGCAATAACATCAGCACAAGAATTGTGCGATTAGATCTTGATGGCATTAGTTTTTATAGCCCAGAAGCGGCATGCAAGTCTTACATCACTAAGCACAATGTCAAGCATCGGATGGAGTGGTGTATTGCCACCACCACTTGAATCTGGATAAGTGGAAACATTTTTTGTGGAGTCTGAAGTACCACTTGAATTCGGTGTATACTTACATCAATATTTTGCATCAGTCTTTGTAAGGCAAAACCAGAAGTGAAGCAAACAGGAAAAAAAGTAAAATGGAACAATTTGCTAACTTTTTCACATTTTTTAACGTCTTCTTTTTATGATTTGCAAACACCGATGCAAAATACTGATGAAATTACTGTTGTGCAAATGCAACTTATTAGTAACCATATTATAGTTGGAAAACTTGGACCTCCCTCCGATCAAGAGAACAAATTTTAGATGAGCATAGATTTCTTTGATTTACCACAACAGAACTATGTCGGATCTGTTTGATCATATCCCATGGATAGATTGCATTATTCTTGCTGTCAAAAATATGGGCAGCTAAATGAAAACCCCAACAATCCCTTTAATGCAAATGTGAAATGACCTTAAACAACATTGATTAGAGATTATTTTCTCATAATTTTGTTGCAGATTTCAGCTTTCAGCAGAATCATTCATCACTCAGACATTATGGGGATAATGAAATCTTTTACCTAGGTCATACTGCAACTATTATCTGCATCATCACAACTTGGAGAAGTGCAGGAAAACCATTGAACACTAAAAAACCACTGACAAGTCATACAATGAAGAGAGGAACTACTACACATTAGTGTTGAGCATTCCGATACCGCAAGTATCGGGTATCGGCCGATACTTGCGGTATCGGAATTCCGATACCGAGATCCGATACTTTTGTGGTATCGGGAATCGGTATCGGGATTAATATCAATGTGTAAAAGAAAGAATTAAAATAAAAAATAGGGATATACTCACCTCTCCGGCGGCCCCTGGACTTTACCGCCGTAACCGGGAGCCGTTGTACCTAAGAATGCGCGCTTGAAGGGCCTTAGATGACGTCACGGCGCTCTGATTGGTCTGTAGCGGTCGCGTGACTGCTACGCGACCAATCACAAAGCCGTGACGTCACCTAAGGTCTTTCAAGCACTTGAAAAGACCTTAGGTGACGTCACGGCTTTGTGATTGGTCGCGTAGCGGTCACGCGACCGCTACGCGACCAATCAGAAGCTGCGGACGTCTTCTAAGGTATTTCAAGCGCTTGAAAGACCTTAGGTGACGTCACGGCTTTGTGATTGGTCACGTAGCAGTCACGCGACCGCTACGGACAAATCAGAGCGCCATGATGTCATCTAAGGCCCTTCAAGCGCGCATTCTTAGGTACAACGGCTCCCGGTTACGGCGGTAAAGTCCAGGGCGCGTCAGAGGGTGAGTATATCCCTATTTTTTATTTTAATTCTTTCTTTTACACATTGATATGGATCCCAGGGCCTGAAGGAGAGTTTCCTCTCCTTCAGACCCTGGGAACCATACAGGATACCGTCCGATACTTGGTGTCCCATTGACTTGTATTGGTATCGGGTATCCGTATCGGATTAGATCCGATACTTTGCCGGTATCGGCCGATACTTTCCGATACCGATACTTTCAAGTATCGGACGGTATCGCTCAACACTACTACACATATCAACTAACAAGCTGGTAATAACAATTCATACAGTGTTATCTGACATCCTTCCATAGTATAAGCCTGCAGCTTCTGTATACTCCAAAACCGCTTCTCAAGATCTAAGGCTTAACCCACTAGGCCCAGCCTGTTGATCAACCCCTAGTAACTTTGCAGAAATATCCATTATGACTTATCTAATTTCTCCCATCTTAACTTTCACAGCCTTCTTTTTAATGATCATGTCTTATTTCCTTCTCGTTTTCTTCTATACTCTTAAAATTTGAAGTTGTTCTGATTCTTCCTTCTTTGACGAATCTTCCAATAGCTTGACAGTCTTTTCTGACTCATTAGCCTTTATCCATTTACTGTCTTTCCCTTCTGAAAGCTGAAAACCATCATCCCAAGACATGGATTCACATCTACAAACTATGTCTGTCTTGTATGGTGGACGTACTGGTGGTTTACCTTTCTTGCGGTATATCTTGTTTACTGCCTTGGTGGTATATCTGTTTTTAGCTATATCTGTAGTGTTAGAGCTCACGCTGATATTCAGCCATTTGTTCAGACGTACTGTGATCATTGTCAGGTTTTCTCTTTAAGTAATGGTGCACTAGCAGCTTTGGATTCAATATAACATTCACATCCTACTGCATTTTGAGTAGTAAACATTAAACAGTTCTTTATCAGGTTTATCTATTTTAGCAGTCCCCTAATGCTTTCTGGATTTCTGTGATCTAGATGTCTATGCCGCGTGTGGATATAGTCATTGTATCCAGTTGTGCAGGGTCTAATCTGTTCTTTTACTATGCTGAGAAGATATAAATGCTTATCTAATATGGCAGAGGCTAACAACCACTTTCCATCCAGGATAGTACACATGTCACATTGGAATTTAACAGTCAGTTCTTTAGCTGTTATGCACTTTACGAATAACACTCCTTCTAGCCTGGGAACATACATCACGTCTTTTACTGGTACAGATAAATTCTGTGCATTTTAATTGGGAAACGTTAGCACTCCATGTCCAAAACCTTCTGCATGTATTCTGTTATTCTGTTATCTTGTTATTTAAGTCAAGTTCTGGAAAAACTTCTATCACTTGTAATGTGATGTATTGCCCTGGACTCAATGCAGCATTTTTTTTTAATGTCTGATTAGTTGTCACTTTAAAGGTGTTATTCCAATTATTTGCATAAGGTTCAGAGATGGCAGTTTTGACCTTAGTCCCTTTTAAAAATAGTTTATGTTGTTCTGTTTTCCATATTGCACAGTATTTTTTAAAATGTCCTTGTTTGTCTCATCTGGTATACTTTACTTCTTGTGTGACCTTTTATCCATCACTTCAACAGCGTTTACGCTGTTTCTGATTGTGGACTTCTATACATTTTCTTTTCTTCTCTGGTATTCATCTAAAATCCTGTGCACAGCGCAGCTCCATCTAAGGCATAGTGTGGTTGCCAGGTACTGCACATCCGTCCCCTACTGATTTGAATAGGGGGCCGATGTGCAGTACTTAGTCGCGGCCACTATGGAGTCGATGGTGCTGCGCTGTGAAAATCCGCAACTGAGCAGTTTGGGCTGTCTCCGACACCAAGAACAGCGGATCAGACATTGATTACCTATCCTAGGGATAGGCCATCAATGTGCTGTGCACTACCCTTTTTGTGTAACTATGATTTGAGCCTATACCTATTGCAGATTTCCACTTTCAGCAGACTTAATCAGCTCTCAGACCTTATGGGATAATGAAATATTTGTCTTGGGACTTATAACAACCATTATCTGCATTAAACAAACCAATGAGAAGTCAAACAGTACAGAGAAGACCTACTGCACTTATCAACTAATTATAACAACTCACACAACACCATCTGTTGTCCTTCCACAGTATAAGTCTGCAGCTGTTGCATACTTCAACAAACTTTAGTCCTAATGTCTGGCGTGACACTTGTGGATGTACTTGCATCAGCAAAATACCCCAAAGAAATACAGGAAATTAAAGGTATTTCCAGGTTTTGTAAAAATGGAGTAAAATTGGTCTCAGAGGTCATGTGCCAACCATGCAAGTGTCATTTTAGGCCAGTGATCGCATCTGTCACGGGACATTATTGCTACATGACCAGCAATGACCATCTGACCAGCAAAGCTCAACTGACAAAAGAATTTGCGTAGGTCAATAACTGTAGGAAAGCTAGAAAAGTTATTTCTAAAAGCAATCTGTGACTACTACGGATCACTACATCCTATCCATTCCTTCCATTCTCACCAATGATATTACTGTATGTAAATTTTTATAACTAAACAACTAATCTAGATAACTCTAGCAATTGAAAAAAAACAACTGCGTCTTGCTCAGAAGTCTGCACCATTTACATAATGCTGTCTATGTCATTTATCATGACTGATATTAGATGCTAGTAAATAGATCAACTGACTGAACAATATATATATATGTATATAAATAATTTGTAACCAAAAAAATTCAAATACAAAAATAGATCAATGGTTACATTAGTCTGTGCTAAAAACTAAGGAAAATGTGAAATATGTGAAATAGGAAATAGCATACTGGCTTATGAACTTTATGAACAAACACATGAGATTTTTAGCACAAGATTTGCAAATATTGTGAGCCCATTCACCAAAACGTCAAGGTAATCTCAGATCGAATGGGTAACTACACTGACTGGTGTGAACACTTACTTGTGGTATCTGAGCTGACTGCCTAATGTGAACACTTACCTATGGCTAATAACAGGATAAAGCCTACTTATATAGGAAGCTCAGAACCAACTGTGTTGAGATGTAATTAAAACCTGGAGAAGGGCGGAACGTTCAAGTCAGAAAATAGTATATAGTAAATAGATCAACTGACTGAACAATATATATATATGTATATAAATAATTTGTAACCAAAAAAATTCAAATACAAAAATAGATCAATGGTTACATTAGTCTGTGCTAAAACCTAAGGAAAATGAGAAATATGTGAAATAGGAAATAGCATACTGGCTTATGAACTTTATGAACAAACACATGAGATTTTTAGCACAAGATTTGCAAATATTGTGAGCCCATTCACCAAAACGTCAAGGTAATCTCAGATCGAATGGGTAACTACACTGACTGACTGGTGTGAACACTTACTTGTGGTATCTGAGCTGACTGCCTAATGTGAACACTTACCTATGGCTAATAACAGGATAAAGCCTACTTATATAGGAAGCTCAGAACCAACTGTGTTGAGATGTAATTAAAACCTGGAGAAGGGCGGAACGTTCAAGTCAGAAAATAGTATATAGTAAATAGATCAACTGACTGAACAATATATATATATGTATATAAATAATTTGTAACCAAAAAAATTCAAATACAAAAATAGATCAATGGTTACATTAGTCTGTGCTAAAAACTAAGGAAAATGTGAAATATGTGAAATAGGAAATAGCATACTGGCTTATGAACTTTATGAACAAACACATGAGATTTTTAGCACAAGATTTGCAAATATTGTGAGCCCATTCACCAAAACGTCAAGGTTGGTTCTGAGCTTCCTATATAAGTAGGCTTTATCCTGTTATTAGCCATAGGTAAGTGTTCACATTAGGCAGTCAGCTCAGATACCACAAGTAAGTGTTCACACCAGTCAGTCAGTGTAGTTACCCATTCGATCTGAGATTACCTTGACGTTTTGGTGAATGGGCTCACAATATTTGCAAATCTTGTGCTAAAAATCTCATGTGTTTGTTCATAAAGTTCATAAGCCAGTATGCTATTTCCTATTTCACATATTTCTCATTTTCCTTAGTTTTTAGCACAGACTAATGTAACCATTGATCTATTTTTGTATTTGAATTTTTTTGGTTACAAATTATTTATATACATATATATATATTGTTCAGTCAGTTGATCTATTTACTATATACTATTTTCTGACTTGAACGTTCCGCCCTTCTCCAGGTTTTAATTACATCTCAACACAGTTGGTTCTGAGCTTCCTATATAAGTAGGCTTTATCCTGTTATTAGCCATAGGTAAGTGTTCACATTAGGCAGTCAGCTCAGATACCACAAGTAAGTGTTCACACCAGTCAGTGTAGTTACCCATTCGATCTGAGATTACCTTGACGTTTTGGTGAATGGGCTCACAATATTTGCAAATCTTGTGCTAAAAATCTCATGTGTTTGTTCATAAAGTTCATAAGCCAGTATGCTATTTCCTATTTCACATATTTCACATTTTCCTTAGTTTTTAGCACAGACTAATGTAACCATTGATCTATTTTTGATATTAGATGCTCTCATGAGTGACATTGGGGCACCCTGTCAAAGAAGGATTATTGATGCATTTCAGGATGTCATTGTAACTTGATTTTGTAAAGGAGGATTCATGCAGTAAGTCGACTGATGACCTGCTGTGATTCCTGCTGGATGTCAACAATTTTAAAATATTTTGAAAATAATGTATTCTAATTTCTTAGGTAGTCATTAAAGATATTAGTGGAAATGATGACCCTACCATCTCTATCCATCTGTATTATTCCTCTATCATCTTATATCTATCTATTTATCTATCTATATGATAAGTGTCTTTGCTTTTTTCCTATTTTCTCGAGCTGTAATGACATTCAAATTTCATATATTTCATGTTTACATGTCATAGAGATACAGAGTTCTGCAACCGTGATAAAGATCTTGTCCAATACTTCTTTATGAAGAGCGATCTTGTGACATGCATCAACATCAACAGTTTACTGGAAGATCCAAAGATGTCATAATCCAGAGTAATGAAGGCTCTTCATTGATTCATCCAAAACAAGCCTAAATGATGTCTTACTGCATAATGGCAATGCACTACTTTCAATTCCAGTTGGTTATGCAGTCAACATGAATGAAACCTATGGCAACATGAAACAGCTGTTGAGGTGCCTGAACTATAACCAACATTTGTGGCCACTCTGTGGTGATATAACCCCTTTCTGACATCAGGAGTAATAAAACGCCAATGTCGGACACCTTCCCTTTGATGTGGGCTACGGCGGTGAGCTCACATCTTTTCCGGCACATGTCAGCTGTTTTGAATAGCTGACATGTGCCGCTAACAGCCGAGGGAGGGATCGCGATCCTCCTACGGCTGTTAACCCATTCAATGCTGCTGTCAAACCCTGACAGCGGCATTTAACATGCGCTTCCAGCGAATACATCTGAAATCCCCTCATCGGTGACCCCATCACGTGATCATGGGTAACCGATAGGTTAGCATGACAACCAGAGGTCTTCTGTAGACCTCTATGGTTGTTACTGCCAGATTGCTATGAGTGCAGGCCAGAGGCTTTGGGGAATGGCAGCTTCCAGTCTCCCTTGGAGACTATTGAAGCATGCATGAAGTAAAAAAAATGTTTTTAAAAATATATAAAAAAAAATTAAAAAATATAAAAGTTCAAATCACCCCCCTTTCGCCCTATTCAAAATAAAACAATAAAAAAATCAAAATACACATATTTGGTAACGCCGCGATCAGAATCGCCCGATCTACCAGTGAAAAAAGGATTCACCTGATAAATAAATGGCGTAGCGAGAAAAAAGTAAAAATACCAAAATTACGATTTTTTGACATTGCATTAAAATGCAATATCGAGTGATCAAAAGATCGTATCTGCAGCAAAATGGTATCATTCTAAACGTCAGCTCGGCACGCAAAACATAGGTATCGGAAAATAGCTCAATTTTTTTTCAACGAAGTTTGGAATTTTTGTTTCACCACTTTGGTAAAAAAGAGCCTAGATACAGTATGTTTGGTGTCTATGAATTTGTAATGACTTGGAGAATCATAACGGCAGGTCAGTTTTAGCATTTAGTGAACATAGTAAAAAAGCAAAACAAAAAGCAACTGTGGGATTGCACTTTTTTTGCAATTTCACCACACATTAAATTTTTTTCTTGTTTTCCAGTACAGGATATGTTAAAACCAATTGTGTCTTTCGAAAGTACAACTCGTGCCACAAAAAAACAAACCCTCACATGGCCGTATTGACAGAAAAATAAAAAAGTTATGGCTCTGGGAAGAAGGGGAGCAAAAAACGAAAACACAAAAAAATGAAAATACCTGTGGTCATGAAGGGATTAAAGGTGGCTGCCCTCTTACTTGGTCTCCAGGGTAAATACACAAAGTACTGCTGCTTCCTGCATGAGTGGGATAGATATGCAAGAGAATATCACTACAATAAACGAGACTGACCTCTCCGACATTCACTTCAGCCAGGTAGTAAAAATGTCCGGCATCCAGCACTTGTTGATCCACGTAAGATTTTGTTACCACCATTGCATATTAAGTTGGGCCTAATGAAGAACTTCGTGAAAAAGCAATGGATAAAATGTGAGAGCACTCAAAGCATCTTTTTGATAAATTTACAAAGTTGAGTTAAGGAAAGATAAAGGATGGAGTCTTCACTGGACCTCAGATTCATAAGCTTCTTTGAGATGAGGCGCTTCTCCATTTGTTGCAGGGCAAGGAAAATGCTGCATAGGTAGCATTCGCATTTGTAGTAACAAATTTTGGGGGAAACTCAAGAGCTGATAACTTTGAAAATTTGGTGGAAAATCTCCTCAAAACAAATAAGGATCTTGGCTGTAACATGTCCTTAAAGATTCATTTCTTGCATTCCCATCTAGACTTTTTTTCCATCAAGTTGAGGAGCAGTGAGCGACGAGTATGGTGAGAGATTTCACCAAGATATTGCAGCTATAGAGAAAAGATATCAAGGAAAATGAAATCCATCAATGCATGTGGATCAATTTTGGACAATTGTAGGAGATGATCCAATGCAGGAATACAAAAGACAAAGAAAACAGAGTTGTCACTGAATGAGGAATACATTTTGTAGTGCAATTTCTGTAAAGGTACCTTCACACTGAACAACTTAACAATGATAACGATAGCGATCCGTGACGTTGCAGCATCCTGGATAGCGATATCGTTGTGTTTGACATGCAGCAGCGATCTGGATCCCGCAGTGATATCGCTGGTCGGAGCTAGAAGTCCAGAACTTTATTTGGTCATCAGATCGGCGTGTATCGTTGTGTTTGACAGCAAAAGCAACGATACCAGCGATGTTTTACAATGGTAACCAGGGTAAATATCGGGTTACTAAGCGCAGGGCCGCGCTTAGTAACCCGATATTTACCATGGTTACCGTTGTAAAAGTAAAAAAAAAAACAGTACATACTCACCTTCTGATGTCTGTCACGCCCCCCGGCGTCCGTGCTGCTGCTCAGAGCTTCCTGCACTGAATGTGTCAGTGCCGGCCGTAAAGCAGAGCACAGCGGTGACGTCACCGCTCTGCTTTAGGGCCGGCACTTACACAGTGCAGGGAAGCGGACGCCGGGGGCATGACAGGCACCGGAATGTGAGTATGTAGTGTTTGTTTTTTTTTACATTTACACTGGTAACCAGGGTAAACATCGGGTTACTAAGCGCGGCCCTGCGCTTAGTAACCCGATGATTACCCTGGTTACCCGGGGACTTCGGCATCGTTGGTCGCTGGAGAGCTGACTGTGTGACAGCTCTCCAGCGACCACGCAACGACGAAACAGCGACGCTGCAGCGATCGGCATCGTTGTCTATATCGCTGCAGCGTCGCTTAATGTGACGGTACCTTAACTGTTTATAATTCGCAATAGTGCTTAGACAGGTTTAATTTATTTAAATTATTGCTAAGCTTTCTCTAAATAAAGAACAGAAATTTGGAATAAGAAAAAATTCTACATCTTTATATTTGCAAAAATAATAATGTTTCAAAGTACTGAAACTTTTATGCATTAATTATACGCAGCAGTAAAAGGAAAACCAGGAAAACCCTTTGATATCATAGAAACAAGAGATGACTAACACATTTCTATGGTCAGATTTGAAGTCAGAAGTCAAAATGATTAAAGGGAATCTGTCACCCCAAAATTCGAGTATGAGCTGTGGCCACCGGCATCAGGGGCTTATCTACAGCATTCTGTAATGCTGTAGATAAGCCCCCGATGTACCCTGAAAGATAAGAAAAAGAGGTTATATTATACTCATCCAGGGGAGGTCCCGATTCGGTTCGGGTCCGATGGGTGCCGCGGTCCGGGTCTGGCGCCTCCCATCTTCATACGATGATGTCCTCTTCTTGTCTTCCTGTTGCAGCTCCTGCGCAGGCATACCTTATCTGCCCTGTTGAGGGCAGAGCAAAGTACTGCAGTGGTCAGAGAGGCCTGGCGCCTGCTTTTCTCATCTTTCAGGGTACATCGGGGGCTTATCTACAGCATTACAGAATGCTGTAGATAAGCCCCTGATGCCGGTGGCCGCAGCTCATACTCGAATTTTGGGGTGACAGACTCCCTTTAAGAAATGGTTAATTTCATAATAGAACCTGACCACTTTTGAAAATATGTAGAACAGTGTAATCTATCTCATCCTCTTTATTATTAATGTATCACATCTATTTATCTAAAAACTTTAAAAAATTAGGACTACACTATGGAGTCAGATGATGAAAACACAAATTTTAATCAGTCAATTTTTTCAAGCTTTTGTATGTAATTAGTTTTGGTGATAACTGAGGAGGCTTTGCACCCATCCTTGATTGGAAAAAAGCTATCTATATCAAATCAATCAACTAATAACAGTCTACCTCTATACATCTTTTTATCTATTTATTCATCCATCCATCCATCTATATATTGGTCAATCCCTTCTCAGATTTTAAAAATCCACAAATAAATAAAAAAGACATACTTACCAGAGATGAGTAAGTGATTACTTTACTTGGGTCACCATGGAATCGAACAAGGGGTTGTACAACTCTTTGAAAAAAAATGTTTTAAGATCATCCAATATGAACCAACAGAAGAATAATTGCATAAATGACTTATCCTATAAGTTTGTGGTTCAGGACTCGCATTGATGCTAAATTCTCAGAGTTGTATAGCGATATAACAAGTCCTTTATGATGAGTGTTTCTTGATACTTGCGTTTTTGGAATGTATTTAATCAAGTTGACAAATAAAAGAATGTAATCATTCCGCAGTCATTTCCGAAGGGTCCTTGACTTTGTGAGCATGACAAAACATCTGGATTAGTGCGAAATACTTCCCGAACCGAGGAGTTAAGTTGATGTCAATCCCCCGATAAGGCTTTTGCAGAGTATCTACTGCTTGACAAGTAAGTCACAGCTCAGAGACTAATGCTCTATGACACTTTGACTTTTGGAATTGCTCTCTTGCATCACAATTAACTGGAAAAAGTTCTTAATAATTTAGTCAAATATAATTTATCTGGAGGAATAGACTAATGACAAAATCAAATAAAAAAAACAATGAGAAAGAAAAGCAAGCACAACAACCTGGAAACAGAACAATATGCAATATGCAAACAACAACTTTATTTAAATTTGATAACAAGAATAAAGATAATATACAGTGGAGAATAGAAGCATCAGGACTGGTGCAAGAAGTGGCATGGCAACATACAAATACAAATTCATACAATTTTGATAAGCAATTGCCATAAAAACATAAGTTTACAATCTTTGGCAAAAGCAGGAATAATGCGCCTCCAATATCCAGTATGTACAAAGCCGCACCTTTATTGCGAATATTTCTGCTGAATACACGAGTCCTGCACCTACAGTACAGCACAACACTTCTGCAGAAGATGAAAAGAAATACAATTCTGTAAGATCTGTGTTTCCAAATGAAATATGAATGAGGTTATTGTGTTTCGGATTAATCCATACTCAAGCACAGAGGTAATATTAACATAAGCCAATGAACCATCTGTTGCTGTCAGTATTCCTGTTAAAGAAGTTTATTTGTGCAACCTGTTCATGCATCATAAATTTCTGTCTGCGCCAAAAGTTTTGAAAATTCAAAGAAATAACAAGAGTTTTCCAAAAACTTTAATATAATAGTTGTCACGGTGGTAACTCGCATGCGTTCCCAGCTCCATGCTACTCAGTGCATTCACCACCCAGCTCCGTCCCAAGTCAGGCTGCCGCGCTGAGTAACTAATGCAGCACTTGTAACTATGCTGCATATTCCTGCTGTCTCCACCTGGCTATAGGGAGTCGCAACTAGAGCCTGCAGAAATATAACCCTGCTGTGTCCTGTAGGGTTTGGATTTCCCAGCTCAGTGGATATGTTAACTACTCATTCACCTGTTTCTTGCTTGAAATTAGGTTCCTGTTCCTGTCCATCTCCAGTGTTCTGTCTAGTGTTTTGTCTCATCACCTCTGTTACTGACCCGGCTTGTTCTGTCTGACCTCTCCACTCCTGAGTTTTGTGAACCCATGCTGCCTCCTCCAACTTTAGACCATCTGACTATGCTTCTGTCTTCACCACTCTCTTCTCAGTCTTCCTGCTTTGACCCATAGGTCAGCTTCTGCAGGTCCAGGGATGGTCCTGGGTGATACCTGGTGACTACCTGTGACCAAGCCTATCCCTATCCCCAGAGGCTCTAGCAAAAACCAGGTAGTCACTTAGTCACGCCCCTCCAGGGTAAGCCTGGTCCAGGGTGCAGTAGGTCTACACCCACTGTTATCACAATAGTGACCAATCATTAAAGTATTTAATCAATTTTCCATCTGTATTTTTCTGACTTCTGTCATCCCCACCAATCAGCTGATCGAAGGGACTGTGAAGGAGAGAAAGTGGCACAGCTCTGTATAGTGGTTATGAAGGGTACTGCAAGCTCTCTCAAACAAGTAAATGGGACAGATATTATAGGTTGGAATCTTGGACATACCTAGTGTTGAGACACACTACACCACTACTATCGAACCCATAGGAAGATGAGTTCTCGATCTGGAATGCTCCTACTGCTTCCCTTTAAAGTATAGTTACTGTAGTCACCACTAGGGGGAGTTTACTGCACACAGATTTATACAGTTTTCATAGAGGACTTGTCAGTTCTCCTGACACATCAATTTAACAAATAGTTGTTTTTAATCGAAACAACTATTCTGGAACATATTTTGTTAAAACTCTGCAGTGCACCTGGGCAATCTGAAAGTGTCGGGCAAAGCACCAGAACTTGTGCATCTAAAGTGATGTGTGTATCTAATGTGATGCACCAACTCTGGGACGGCTGTGGGCTTGTATTTTTAGGCTTTTTCACAGCCTTAAAATATAATCTCATAGCTGTCTGCTTTACCTTGGCTGGTTATCAAAAAATATGGGGGACCCAATGTAATTTTTTTAAAATTATTTATTCAATAGGTTAAATAAAGCTGAACACCCTTTAGTGCCACATGAAAGGCACGGAACAGTGCAAATGTATTATATGTAGGGGGGCTTGTGAAATTATATGTACACAGGATATTTATATATTCATTCCGTCTACCTATTTATCTCTCTATTCTATTATATTCTATCTCATATCTATCTATTATCTATCTATCATCTATCAATCTATTATCTATCTATCATCTAGCTATCTAGCTATCTATCAATAGATCGATCAATCTATTATCTATCTATTATCTATCTTATTATCTATTATTTATCATTATCTATCTATCTATCATCTATCTATTATTTATCATTATCTGTCTATTATCTATCTATCTATCTATCTATCTATCTATCTATCTATCTATCTATCTATCTATGTATCTATCTATCTACCTATCTATCTATCTATCTATCTATCTATCTATCTATCTATCTATTATCTATCTCTCTATCTGCCTCCTTATATTATATTGCTTTATTACCTTTGTAAACTAGCTTTAAATTACATAGAGAATTACAGTAAGTAAAAGATGATGTTAAAAATGCATTGCCTATGGATGTCCTATGTATGATAAGTGAGGAAACACTGGAAAGCATTGCATACTCGGATTGCACTCGCATGACACAAGTTGAACCATACGGATTCCACTCGTCCAACTCTTCAGGAGACAGATCTGAGCTATTGTTTAGACACTAATGTGAGCAGCCCTAAATGTGAATAAATGAACCATTCACATTCATATACGCAGACAATACACAAGTGCTGTATATTTAGTTGTTTGCCCCCAGTAGGTTAATAATCGTCTGTAGCCTGTTGGTAGTGATTGCAGCAGGAGAAGAAGGGTCTGTTGATCTTGTGGGAGGCAGTGACCTGATCGTTTATATGTTTATTAAGTACAAGACAGCATGATAATGAGACCTGTCATTATAAGATACAGATGTGGAAGAAAGAAGGAAGTTAAAATGAGAAAATAACATGTAATTCTGCAAGGTTCGTCCAGACCAGTAAAAACAGAGATCTCTGTAAGCCACAAAACATACAATCTGATGAGACAATCATTTCAAAATGTTCCTCGAGCATAGTGTTTGCAGTCAGTCCCTCTTTGCTTCTGATAATGGCTCTCACGGATGTATTCCATGCACTTTGTGACTGACGACATGATAATCATTGCCGCTGCCATCAAACTCTTCATCAACGCCACGTTCTTCAGGCACGACGAACCCCGGTGACTGAGTGAAGCACTTTTTTGCACATTTTATTTGACAACTATGAGCGGATATGTCTACTCACGTCAACACCTCTAGATTACTGGACATATTTATATACCACTGATTGTACAATACATTTATGCATCTAACAAGTGTTCAAGAAGTTGGAACTGGCAGCAAGTATCCTGTGATACCCTGCTCAACCCTAGAGATCTATAGCTGTGCTCCTAAGTATGTATATATATATATATATCTATATATATATATATATATATATATATATATATATATATATATATACAGTCATGGACAAAAATTTTGAGAATGAGACAAATATTAATTTTTCCAAAGTCTACTGCTTCATTTTTACTAATGGCAATTTGCATATACTCCTGAATGTCAGAGTGATCAGCTTAACAGCAATTACTGTACTTGCAAAGTCAATATTTGCCCAGAAAATGAACTTTAACCCCCAAAACACATTTCAACATCATTGCAGTCCTGCCTTAAAAGGAGCAGCTAACATCGTTTTAGTGCTTGATCCATTAACACAAGTGTGGGTGTTGATGGGGACAGGGCTGGCGATCAATCAGTCATGATTAAGTAAGAATGACATCACTGGACACTATAAAAGGAGGCTGGTGCTTGGTATCATTGTTTCTCTTCAGTTAACCATGGTTATCTCTAAAGAAACACGTGCAGCCATCATTGCACTGCACAAAAATGGCCTAACAGGGAAGAGTATCGCAGCTACAAAGATTGCACCTCAGTCAACAATCTATCGCATCATCAAGAACTTCAAGGAGAGAGCTTCCATTGTGGTCAAAAAGGCTCCAGGGCGCCGAAGAAAGACCAGCAAGCGCCAGGACCGTATCTTAAAACTGTTTCAGCTGCGGGATCGGACTGCCAGCAGTGCCGAGCTTGCTCAGGAATGGCAGCAGGCTGGTGTGAGTGCTTCTGCACGCACTGTGAGGCGGAGACACTTTGAGCAAGGCCTGGTTTCAAGGAGGGCAGCAAAGAAGCCACTTCTCTCCAGAAAAAACATCAGGGACCGATTGATATTCTGCAAAAGGTACAGGGAGTGGACTGCTGAGGACTGGGGCAAAGTCATTTTCTCTGATGAATCCCCTTTTCGATTGTTTGGGACATCTGGAAAACAGCTTATTCGGAGAAGAGGAGGTGAGCGCTACCACCAGTCTTGTCTCATGCCAACTGTAAAGCATCCTGAAACCATTCATGTGTGGGGTTGCTTCTCAGCCAAGGGAATCGGCTCACTCACAGTCTTGCCTAAAAACACAGCCATGAATAAAGAATGGTACCAGAATGTCCTCCAAGAGCAACTTCTCCCAACCGTCCAAGAGCAGTTTGGCGCCCAACAATGCCTTTTCCAGGATGATGGAGCACCTTGCCATAAAGCAAAGGTAATAACTAAATGGCTCATGGAACAAAACATAGAGATTTTGGGTCCATGGCCTGGAAACTCCCCAGATTTTAATCCCATTGAGAACTTGTGGTCAATCATCAAGAGACGGGTGGACAAACAAAAACCAACAAATTCTGGCAAAATGCAAGCATTGATTATGCAAGAATGGACTGCTATCAGTCAGGATTTGGTCCAGAAGTTGATTGAGAGCATGCCAGGGAGAATTGCAGAGGTCTTGAAGAAGGGTCAACACTGAAAATATTGACTTGCTGCATTAACTCATTCTAACTGTCAATATAACCTACTGGTACTCATAATATGATTGCAATTATATTTCTGTATATGCTATAAACATCAGACAAACACTAATAAAAACCAGAGGGCAGCAGATCATGTGAAAATATAATTTTTTTGTCATTCTCAAAAATTTTGGCCATGACTGTATATATATATATATATATATATATACACACACACATACATATTTTTTTTGTATTTATAGATATCTGCATGAATAAATAAATATATACAGTATATATATATATATATATATATATATATATATATATATATATGTATATATATATATATGTATATATATATATATATATATATATATATAAATATATGTATTTAGTAGTGCAAAAACAATTATGCAGGTGTGGAAAAATGCTGGAAAGTAAGAATGCTTTCAAAAATTAATTAATTAATTAAATATTTTTTGAATGAACAAATTGCTAAGTGAGTACACAAAATCTAAATTACATCAATATTTGGTGATCGCCCTTTGCCTTCGAAACAATAGTGATTTTTCTCTAACCAATTGCACACAATTTTGAAGGAACTTGGCAGAGACGTTGTTCCAAATATCTTGGAGAACCAACCCCAGATCTGTGGATGTCACTTTTGCAAATCCTTTTGTCTGTTCATGTAAATTCCACACAGACTCGATGATATTGAGATCAAGGCCATACAATGATCGCCATAAAAACAATGATGGAATTGCATATTTTTTCACAATTTCATACTAATTGGATTCTTTTTTCCATTTGTCAGTTCAAAGTATGGTAACGTGGACAGTGTCATTCACAGCTAAAACTCATCCTGCAAAAAATAAGCTCAAATACAGCTATGTTGATGAAAAAAAAAAGTGATCGTTCTTGAAATAAGGGTTTGGAAAAATGAAAAAGTAAAAATGAAAATCGTTAAAGGATGAAGTTGGACTTCAAACTAATAAATATATTCTTAATTAATCCATTAGCCTTTTTCTACATTCTAGGTAACCATAATTGTGAAAAAACGGTTTGGTTGAGGATAAGTTGCAATACCAGACACAACCCATGAGCACGAGAGGTGCCATTTTGGAATAGGAAGCCATTTTTTTAATCCTCTTTTATGTAATAAGTATTTAACCTGAGTTGTAAATCAATATTTTCGTCCAAAATCCAACAAAAGAAAAAAGTTTGTAGGACGGCACTACCGGGAGAATCGGGGTAATCCCAACATGAGACTCAGGTGTCGATCCACAGATCATGTAAAAATCAGCCGCACATCATAAAAGAAAAGCGATTAGATTATTCCATAGATAGACATTTAAGATCACAGCAGTGTTAGTATGGTGGTCCATTGGCAGCGGACGGAATAGCCGTCACATTCACTTGAAGGTGCAATACATTCTTGGCTACATTTTTCATTGGGTTTTGATATTATGAATCATATGATCCTAAGAGAAATCTGAGACAATGCTTAAGGTGTATGAGTCTTTACAGAAAGAGACGGGTAATCCTGGCTCAGCTCTTAATGCAATTCTCCAAGACTTTATTATATCCAATTTTGTAGGTGGTCATGATGCATCGGCAAACGAGGATCCTCTAACCACCTACAAAATTGGATATAATAAAGGTGATTGTCCTTAATTCTTTACATTTTATGCTATGAATACTTCAGATGGGAAACCTCCTGCGTTTTTAACCGCAATGCGTTTTTTTCCACAGAAAAAAACGCATCATGTGCACAAAAATTGCAGAATGCATTAAAAATGATGGGATGCTTATGTATGCGTTTTTTAAGCATTTTTCCCATGGAAAACCGCCGAAAAAATATGAAAACACGAAAAATCCTGAACGTGTGCACATAGCCTTATTATTATTTCTTTTTTAGGCCATGTTTCTATAGCCACACGTTACAATAAAGATCCCTATAGAGCCAGTCAGCAATATAATACAATGATAGTCACCTGTCCCTGATAAATAAGCTCTGGACGGTGCTCCAGTCTATTTTTAGGGGTTTTGTTTCGGTCCATGATGGTTGTCACTTATTATTTTATTCTCTGTAATGTATCTCCACAGTCATCTCTTATTACGTGACACCCCTGATGTCAGGCTCACCGGACGGTAGCTACCTGGATCCATCAGTACTATATATTTATATATAGTAGTGATACATTTAAAAATTCATATATTCAATGTGTATTTGCCATTAATCTCTGTGCTACGTTCATCTGTATATTTATTTCATTTTTGCAGAGACATTGGGTGGGGATGGCTGCCTCCATCTGTCCAAGATGTTTTTAATGACTCCTACCTGCCCTTTACATCTGTAGGCCTTAACCCAGGACACGTAAGTCTGTAGATTCTCACTTGCAGTTTTCTGAATGCTGAGCCCTGCATAATCCTGCCCACGCTACTGATCGGATGCTTTTATTGTGCACTGTGCATATGCAGAAAGCTGTCGATCAGCGGTAGGTTTGAGCTTCTGCAAAGCTCATAAATATGAGGGACTTCATGGTAGCAGGTTTACTAGTCTTCTAGTGATAATCTCCTGCTGATAAAACAGTGATCCGATCAACACTACAGCAAGAAGACCAAAAAGTGCCACATTGCTGGAATTACGATCTTTATCTCTACATTATGCTGCTCTCAGCAAAAAGCATGGTCACAAAATCCCTTTAAAGGGAATCTGTCAGTAGAATCAACCATCCTAAGTCATCTATATGGACATAAAGGTTATAGAAAATTGATTAAAATTAGACCTTGATATCTGTAATCTGATTTTTCTTAATATGTAAATGAGCTGTTAAGATCTATGGGCCAGACATAGATCTCCCTGAGAATCTGCCTCCAGAGCTTATTGTAAATGAAAGAGGGAATTACCAGAGAGAGACATGGAGATTAAGGGATGAGACTGTCAGTCTTTACATGTCTCACACTGGTAATACTCCCTTTCATTTAAAACAAGCTCTGGAGGCAGATTCCCATGGAGATCTATGTCCGGCCCGTAGATCTTAACAGCTCATTTACATATTCAGAAAAATGTGGATTTCTCTGGAATAAGACATCGGATTGCAGATATCAAGGTGTCATTTTATTCAGCTTCCTATGATCTGTATGACCATATAGATGGCTTAGGTGGGTTGATAGATTCCCTTTAAGTCAAGGCTGAAGTTGTTTCTGGGAAAAAATGTTAACCTTTCTCTTTAGTTCTAAACAAGTTCTTTAATTCTGTAGCAAAAAATAGAAAATAGTCTTCAAAGGTTAATATATGTTTTATGTTTCCCTTCTCAGTTTTGAGTGATATTTCCAAAGTCAATTTAGCAAGTCTGAAATAAATCTAGATGCAGAAGTGAGGAAGTGTAAGCCGCTGCGCACTTCATACATTTTGTCTTCCAGAGCGGTTATTTATGCCGTACGGTACGTTATAAATCTCTGCCCAGCACGGGGCTTTCACTGTGCTGAGCTTTCCCTCTTATCCTGATATACTGTACGACGGAATATTAGGAAAAATTGTAACAATATCAACAGTTGCTATAGCAACCTGACATGTTCTTCTGTGTGTAGCTTCTTCGCCTCTCATCTGTATCATGTAAGATGAATAATTAACTTTCAGTTATCACAATTTGTAATATATATGTGTCATACGGGGTATATAAAAACATGGCTGGCTTGTTTTGTCTCACTTTTGTTGTGATTGTTAACTTTTTTTATGTAATATATCAGAGGTAAAAGTTCCAGGTGCTGATTACTCCCAAACCAATGAGAAAGATCTCAAAGGTGAATGAAAAAAGGTAAAAAAAAAGTAAATTAATGGAAAAAATATATAATAAGGAAAATAAAATTTATGTAAAAGCACAATGCGTTCATCAGGTGTAGACACCGTTGTCGTTTTAAATACATTTTATTTTCCTTATCATTTTTTAGTTTTTCATCAATTTACAATTTTTTTTTACTTTTTACATTCACCTTTCTACTCCTTCTACCTTTCCCACAGAGATTATCCACATATCACACATTATGTAATATATTCTAATAGACCCATATATATATTTCTAGTGGCGTAACATGAAACTCATGGGCCCTATGCGAAAGCTCCAACGGGGCCCCCAAATATTTTAAATCTTTAATAGCAATAGTCTTTTTCTATAGGCCAAAGAGACTTTTAGGGCCCCCTAGGCTCCAGGGCCCGGGTGCGATTGCAACCCCTGCACCTTTTATAGTTACACCCCTGTATATTTCTTTGCATAACTATTAAAAGGTGCCTGTACCCTAGCTTTTACCTTTTATTTGTCTTTTTTTCACGCTGCAGCTCTGCACTAGATTGCAGCAGAGTGGAAAGAGGGCTGAAAAAGCTTCACAGAGCAGACCAGCAGAACTGCAGGGGAGGCTACCACCAGGTGGCAGCAGAAAGTCAAACAAGCCGGGTCGATACCAGAGAGTAGACTAGTACAAAGGGAAATCCCAAACACAGAGTCAGAGGAGCGCCAAAAGGTCAGTAACGATCCGTAGCAAAAGTACCGGAGGGAAGAGATAAAATCAGGTCAGAGCCACAGCAGAGTTGAGTGCTGGGAATCCAAACACACAGGGACACACAGAGTCGGGGTGGAAAGAGAGCAATGAACAGACACTGGCAAAGAAGCTAAATGCAGCAGGACAAATCAGTGTCTCACCAGAGCCAATTACACACGCCATAGGCAGGAAATATAACTGGCACTGCCTGCAGGATGCAGAACAAGGCAGAGAAAGTTAACCCCTGACATGACCAGACTGGGAAAGGAGAGAAAAGACCCAAAACCTGGTCTGGATCATGACACTACATTTTTATTGCAGAAAACAGAGCATAAAAGAACTATTCTGCCACTGAAATAAAATGTACTGTGATGTATTTAATATATGTTTGGGTTTTTTAAATATTTTTTTAGTATTTATTTATTTAACTTTTGACCTCTCTTTCTTTTATCTTTCTTTTGTCCCGCTAGGGAACTATCATTGGGCAGAACTAAAGATGTGCAAATTAATTACAAGTTCAATCGAAATCGACTCAAATTCTAAGCAAAACTACATTCACCAAAATGCGATTCTGTTGTAATTCTCCTCCACGTGGATTCAGCAAAATGATTGCGGTTGGCACGTGTGTGGAAAGTCGTGGACCATTTTGTGACATCATGATGCTGTGACATTCCATGTGCTTGCGCAGAACCCTCCCGGGCCTCATTAATACCAAAAGTCCCGGCTAAGCTTGAGAGGCTCGAGGATTCCAACGAGAGCGGCAGGGATCAGAAGATGCATCAAGGACCAGATGGGTGGCGATTAGTGTTGAGCGATACCGTCCGATACTTGAAAGTATCGGTATCGGAAAGTATCGGCCGATACCGGCAAAGTATCGGATCCAATCCGATACCGATACCCGATACCAATACAAGTCAATGGGACTCAAGTATCGGACGGTATTCCTGATGGTTCCCAGGGTCTGAAGGAGAGGAAACTCTCCTTCAGGCCCTGGGATCCATATAAATGTGTAAAAGAAAGAATTAAAATAAAAAATATCGCTATACTCACCTGTCCGACGCAGCCTGGACCTCAGCGAGGGAACCGGCAGCGTTGTTTGTTTAAAATTCGCGCTTTTACTTGGTTACGTGAAGTCCCGGCTTGTGATTGGTCAGGGCGGCCATGTTGCCGGGACGCGGACCAATCACAGCAAGCCGTGACGAAATTACGTCACGGCTTGCTGTGATTGGTCCGCGTCCCGGCAACATGGCCGCCATTAACCAATCACAAGCCGTGACGTCACGGGAGGCTGGACACGCGCGCTTTTTAAAAAGCGCGCGTGTCCAGCCTCCAGTGACGTCCCGGCTTATGATTGGTCACGGCGCCATGTTGCCGGGACGCGGACCAATCACAGCAAGCCGTGACGAAATTACGTCACGGCTTGCTGTGATTGGTCCGCGTCCCGGCAACATGGCCGCCATTAACCAATCACAAGCCGTGACGTCACGGGAGGCTGGACACGCGCGCTTTTTAAAATGGGCGCGTGTCCAGCCTCCCGTGACGTCCCGGCTTGTGATTGGTTGCGCCGCGGTCAACCAATCACAAGCCGGGAGGCTGGACACGCGCGCATTTTAAAATTTTAAAATGCGCGCGTGTCCAGCCTCCCGGCTTGTGATTGGTTGATCGCGGCGCAACCAATCACAAGCCGGGACGTCACGGGAGGCTGGACACGCGCCCATTTTAAAATGCGCGCGTGTCCAGCCTCCCGTGACGTCACGGCTTGTGATTGGTTGCGTCTCCCATGTGACTGCGACGCAACCAATCACAAAGCCGGGACGTAATTTTAAAATCCTTAAGGACCTGAAATTACGTCACGGCTTGCTGTGATTGGTTGCGTCGCCCATGTGACTGCGAAGCAACCAATCACAACGCCGGAACGTAATTTTAAAATCCTGAAGGACCTGAAATTACGTCACGGCTTGCTGTGATTGGTTGCGTCCCGGTCACATGGGCGGCACGCAACCAATCACAAGCCGGGACTCACGTAAAGGAAAGAAAAGCGCGAATTTTAAACAAAGAACGCTGCCGCTTCCCTCGGTAAGGTGCAGGCTGCGTCGGAGAGGTGAGTATAGCAATATTTTTTATTTTAATTCTCTCTTTTACACATTTTTACATTAATGTTGTTTCGATACCGATACCCGATATCACAAAAATATCGGATCTCGGTATCGGAATTCCGATACAGCAAGTATCGGCCGATACCCGATACTTGCAGTATCGGAATGCTCAACACTAGTGGCGATAAGTAGTGGAAGGGCCTGAGAGATGAGTCGTGAGGTGAGTATAAGTATTCTTTTATTTTTTTCACATATTGGATTTAATATGCACTGCGGTTTGTAGAGACCCCAGAGTAAAAATAAAAGACACTAAGTTTGAGGAAAATAACTTTCCCGCAAATCAAATTTCCAGGAAAGAAATGCGTGAACAGGTGAATTCCAGTTTTGCCAGATCAGTTCATTTCTAGGCAGGGCCGCACTGGCCATCTGGCAATTCCGTGCAAATGCCAGAAGGGCCTGTCTGGTCATGGGCTGCCTTGTCTGCTACATTGTTAACAGAATCAGTGTTCTCAAGATACCCATACTGCTAAGAGTTGTGATGGAACACAAAGTCCCTGACTCCGTCTCTTACCCCAGCAAGCGGCGGGTATCATTAGAAATATTGGTCTTGTAGAAAATCTTCCTTTCCTCCATCCAGGGTAATATTAGTAATATATCCCAACTGGGACAGGGACAACATGGGCCTGTGTGATTTCAAATACCAGGACTGAATTTCAGCCCCAGTCCGTACCTGTTTCTATTATTGCTTGACCTAATATTGACTTTTCTGTGACATGTTGGACATTTCTTCGACTCCCGGCTGCCATAATTGCACCCCATCAATAGCCTCTAATTTCATTGCTGGGACCCCAATATGGTATCAAATTTGCAACATTTCCATTTCATTAATGCCTATGCCAAATTTTATGACCTTTACTATGCCACCCTAGTAGTGCTCACCACAAAACGTAAAAAAAGTCGAGAGACGGGAATGAGCGTGAGTATTCCCGTACAGAAGCTAGACATAGCGTAGAATGGTAAATTTAAAGGGGTATTTCCATCTAAAAATTAAAATGCATATAGCTAGGGAACGCATCACTCGATGATCACTGCAAAGAGTTTGTATGTTCTCTCCGTGTTTGCGTGGGTTTCCTCCGGGTACTCCGGTTTCCTCCCACATTCCAAAGACATACTGATAGGGAATTTAGATTGTGAGCCCCAACGGGGTCAGTGAAGATAATGTGTGTGCAACCTGTAAAGCGCTGCGGAATATGTTAGCGCTATATAAAAAATAAAGATTAAAATAAAGATTATCAATGGGGAACCCTGGCTAATTCTAAAAAATAGGACCACCGCATTGAATCCAGACTACAGAAACTTTATATTGCAATACATGCATCAGGTTTCCCTGGCCACCTGCTGTGCAGGAGAAATACAGCACACCTCTGTACAAAAGGAACCAGATGCAGTTCCCTCCTCTACCGGAGGGAAGAACATTCATTTTATGATTAATTGCAATTAATTTAATTTCCATTTTTTATTGTTCTCCATTCATTTATCACTATCAGCATTCACATAAAGGATTCATTAATCCCCAGGAGAATAAGAAATAAGATATTCTGAAATACTAAATTAAACCTCAATATCAATATGTCTGCCAGCCCCATGAGGTCGAGATAAAGGACTATAATGAGACACAAACCAGTGAGCCAGCAGGCCGTCCACACCACGCGTAGCCTCTAATTGTGGCCCTTTGGGTCTGGTTCTTTATTTATAGCAGTTTTATCCCATCCGCATTGTCACAAGAGGCTAAAGCTCTGTGCACAAGTAACATTTAATCATTGTCTGCAGAATACAACAAGATATAGCTGGGTGCAGAGCTAAAAATTACAAACATATCAATGGTTTTCAGACAGGGGCTTAGAAAGTTTTGAGGCTCCTGGGTAATACAGGACATAGGCCCCATATTGCTCTCTGTAATTTTTATTTATTTTTTTGCTACATATAAAGTCTTTAACTTTATCATTTAACCCCTTCCCGACCTTTGACGCATACGCTGCGTGATGAAAGTCGGTGCCAATCCGACCTGTGACGCAGCGTATGCGTCATGGAGGGATCGCGCTCCTGCAGATCGGGTGAAAGGGTTAACTCCAATTTCACCTGATCTCCAGGAACAGGGGGAGGGGTGCTTCAGCCCAGGGGGGGTGGCTTCACCCCCTCGTGGCTACGATCGCTCTGATTGGCTGTTGAAAGTGAAACTGCCAATCAGAGCGATTTGTAATATTTCACCCAAAAAACGGTGAAATATTACAATCCAGCCATGGCCGATGCTGCAATATCATCGGCCATGGCTGGAAAACCTAATCTGTCCCCCCCCCACCCCACCGATCGCCCCCCCAGTGCTCCGTTACGTGGTCCGCCCCCCTAAGTCGTCCTGTCCGCTCCTCCGTCCTCCTGTCCGCTCCCCCCGTGCTCCGGTCCCCCCTCCCTGTGCTCCGGTCCCCCCCCCGTGATCCGATCACCCCCTTCATACTTACCGGGCCTCCCGGTGTCCGTCCGGCTTCTCCATGGGCGCCGCCATCTTCCAAAATGGCGGGTGCATGCGCACTGCGCCCGCCGAATCTGCCGGCTGGCAGATTCATTTCAGATGTATTTTGATCACTGCGATATAGCCTATCACAGTGATCAAAATTAAAAAAATAGTAAATGACCCCCCTTTATCACCCCCATAGGGACAATAATAAAAATAAATAAAATATGTATATATATTTTTTTTCTACTAGGGTTAGGGTTAGAATTAGGGTTAGAATTAGGGGTAGGGTTAGGGTTAGGGGTAGGGTTAGGGCATGTGCACACAGTGCGGATTTGGCTGCGAATCCGCAGCGGATTGCCGCGGATCCGCAGCGGATTGGCCGCGGATCCGCAGCGGATTGGCCGCGGATCCGCAGCGGATTGGCCGCAGATCCGCAGCGGATTGCCGCGGATCCGCAGCGGATTGGCCGCGGATCCGCAGCGGATTGGCCGCGGATCCGCAGCGGATTGGCTGCGAATCCGCAGCGCATTGCCGCGGATCCTCAGCGGATTGGCCGCGGATCCGCGGCGGATTGGCCGCGGATCCGCAGCGGATTGGCCGCGGATCCGCAGCGGATTGGCCGCGGATCCGCAGCGGATTGGCCGCTGCGAATTCGTAGCAGTTTTCCATCAGGTTTACAGTACCATGTACACCTATGGAAACCCAAATCCGCTGTGCCCATGGTGCGGAAAATACCGTGCGGAAACGCTGTGTTGTATTTTCCGCAGCATGTCAATTTTGTGCGGATTCCGCAGCGTTTTACACCTGTTCCTCAATAGGAATCCGCAGGTGAAATCCGCACAAAAAAACACTGGAAATCCGCTGTAAATCCGTAGGTAAAACGCAGTGCCTTTTACCTGCGGATTTTTCAAAAATGGTGCGGAAAAATCTCACACGAATCCGCAAAGTGGGCACATAGCCTTAGGGTTAGGGTTGGAATTAGAGTTAGGGTACCGTCTCACAGTGGCACTTTGATCGCTACGACGGTACGATCCGTGACGTTCCAGCGATATCCATACGATATCGCTGTGTCTGACACGCAGCAGCGATCAGGGACCCTGCTGAGAATCGTACGTCATAGCAGATCGTTTGGAACTTTCTTTCGTCGCTGGATCTCCCGCTGTCGTTGTGACAGCGATCCAGCGATGCGTTCGCTTGTAACCAGGGTAAACATCGGGTTACTAAGCGCAGGGCCGCGCTTAGTAACCCGATGTTTACCGTGGTTACCAGCGTAAAAGTAAAAAAAAAAAAACGTACATACTCACATTTCGGTGTCCTTCAGGTCCCTTGCCGTCTGCTTCCCGCTCTGACTGTCTGCCAGCCGGAAATTGAGAGCACAGCACAGCAGTGACGTCACCGCTGCGCTCTGCTCTCACTGTACGGCGGCACTCAGTCAGAGCGGGAAGCAGACGGCAAGGGACCTGAAGGACACCGAAATGTGAGTATGTACGTTTTTTTTTTTTTTACTTTTACGCTGGTAACCACGGTAAACATCGGGTTACTAAGCGCGGCCCTGCGCTTAGTAACCCGATGTTTACCCTGGTTACCCGGGACCTTGGCATCGTTGGTTGCTGGAGAGCGGTCTGTGTGACAGCTCCCCAGCGACCACACAACGACTTTCCAACGATCACGGCCAGGTCGTATCGCTGTTCGTGATCGTTGGTAAATCGTTATGTGAGACGGTACCCTTAGGGTTGGAATTAGGGCTAGGGTTGGAAATAGGGTTAAGATTAGGCTTGTGGTTAGGGTTAAGGATAGGGTTAGGGTTGTGTTGGGGTTACAGTTGTGGGTAGGGTTGGGATTAGGGTTAGGATTAGGGTTAGGGTTGGATTTAGGGTTACGGGTGTGTTGGGGTTAGGGTTGTGGTTAGGGGTGTGTTGGGGTTAGGGTTGTGATTAGGGTTATGGCTACAGTTGGGATTAGGGTTAGGGGTGTGTTGGGGTTAGTGTTGAAGTTAGAATTGAGGGGTTTCCACTGTTTAGGCACATCAGGGGTCTCCAAACGCAACATGGCGCCACCATTGATTCCAGCCAATCTTGCGTTCAAAAAGTCAAATGGTGCGCCCTCCCTTCCAAGCCCCGACGTGCGCCCAAACAGTGGTTTACCCCCACATATGGGATACCAGCGTACTCAGGACAAACTGGGCAACAACTATTGGGGTCCAATTTCCCCTGTTACCCTTGCAAAAATAAAAAATTACTTGCTAAAACATAATTTTTGAGGAAAGAACAATTATTTTTTATTTTCACGGCTCTACGTTATAAACTTATGTGAAGCACTTGGGGGTTGAAAGTGCTCACCACACATCTAGATAAGATCCTTTTGGGGTCTAGTTTCCAAAATGGGGTCACTTGTGGGGTGTTTCTACTGTTTAGGCACATCAGGGGCTCTGCAAATGCAACGTGACGCCCGCAGACCATTCCATCAAAGTCTGCATTTCAAATGTCACTACTTCCCTTCCAAGCCCTGACGTGCGCCCAAACACTGGTTTACCCCCACATATGGGGTACCAGCATACTCACAACAAACTGGGCAACAAATATTGGGGTCCAATTTCTCCTGCTACCCTTGTGAAAAAAAAATTGCTTGCTAAAACATCTTTTTTGAGGACAGAAAAAAGATTTTTAATTTTCACTGCTCTGCGTTGTAAACTTCTGTGAAGCACTTGGGGGTTGAACGTGCTCACCACACATCTAGATAAGTTCTTTGGGGGGTCTAGTTTCCAAAATGGGGTCACTTATGGGGTATTTCTACTGTTTAGGCACATCAGGGGCTCTGCAAATGCAACGTGACGCCCGCAGACCATTCCATCAAAGTCTGCATTTCAAATGTCACTACTTCCCTTCCGAGCCCTGACGTGCACCCAAACAGTGGTTTACCCCCACATATGAGGTATCAGCGTACTCACAACAAACTGGGCAACAAATATTGGGGTCCAATTTCTCCTGTTACCCTTGTGAAAATAAACAATTGCTTGCTAAAACATCTTTTTTGAGGAAAGAAAAATTATTTTTTATTTTCACGGCTCTGCGTTGTAAACTTCTGTGAAGCACTTGGGGGTTGAACGTGCTCACCACACATCTAGATAAGTTCCTTGGGGGGTCTAGTTTCCAAAATGGGGTCACTTGTGGGGGGTTTCTACTGTTTAGGCACATCAGGGGCTCTGCAAACGTAACATGATTCCCGCAGACCATTCCCTCAAAATCTGCATTCCAAATCGTCACTACTTCCCTTCCGAGCCCCGGCATGTGCCCAAACAGTGGTTTACCCCCACATATGGGGTATCAGCGTACTCAGGAGAAACTGGACAACAACTTTTGGGGTCAAATTTTTCCTGTTACCCTTGGGAAAATTAAAAAATTCTGGGCTAAAAAAATATTTTTGAGGAAAGAAAACACATTTATTATTTTCACGGCTCTGCGTTATAAACTTCTGTGAAGCACTTGGTGGTTCAAAGTGGTCACCACACATCTAAATTAGTTCCTTGGGAGGTCTAGTTTCCAAAATGGGGTCACTTGTGCGGGAGCTCCAATGTTTAGGCACACAGGGGCTCTCCAAACGCGACATGGTGTCCGCTAATGATTGAAGCTAATTTTCCATTCAAAAAGCCTTCCGAGCCCTGCCGTGCGCCCAAACAGTGGTTTACCCCCACATATGGGGTATCATCGTACTCAGGACAAACTGGACAACAACATTTGGGGTCCAATTTCTCCTATTATCCTTGGGAAAATAAAAAACTCCGGGCTAAAAATCATTTTTGAGGAAAGAAAAATATTTTTTTATTTTCATGGCTCTGCGTTATAAACTTCTGTGAAGCACCTGGGGGTTTTAAGTGCTCACTATGCATCTAGATTAGTTCCTTGGGGGGTCTAGTTTCCAAAATGGGGTCACTTGTAGGGGAGCTCCAATGTTTAGGCACACAGGGGCTCTCCAAACGCGACATGGTGTCCACTAACGATTGGAGCTAATTTTCCATTCAAAAAGTCAAATGGCGCGCCTTCCCTTCCGAGCCTTGCAGTGCACCCAAACAGTGGTTTACCCCCACATATGAGGTATCGGCATACTCAGGAGAAATTGCCCAACAAATTTTAGGATCCATTTTATCCTGTTGTCCATGTGAAAATGAAAAAATTGAGGCTAAAAGAAATTTTGTGTGAAAAAAAAGTACTTTTTCATTTTTACGGATCAATTTGTGAAGCACCTGAGGGTTTAAAGTGCTCACTATGCATCTAGATAAGTTCCTTGGGGGGTCTAGTTTCCAAAATGGGGTCACTTGTGGGGGAGCTCCAATGTTTAGGCACACAGGGGCTCTCCAAACCTGACATGGTGTCCGCTAACGATGGAGATAATTTTTCATTCAAAAAGTCAAATGGCGCTCCTTCCTTTCCGAGCCTTACCATGTGCCCAAACAGTAGTTTACCCCCACATATGAGGTATTGGCGTACTCAGGAGAAATTGCCCAACAAATTTTAGGATCCATTTTATCCTGTTGCCCATGTGAAAATGAAAAAATTGAGGCTAAAAGAAATTTTGTGTGAAAAAAAAGTACTTTTTCATTTTTACGGATTAATTTGTGAAGCACCTGGGGGTTTAAAGTGCTCACTATGCTTCTAGATAAGTTCCTTGGGGGGTCTAGTTTCCAAAATGGGGTCACTTGTGGGGGAGCTCCAATGTTTAGGCACACGGGGGCTCTCCAAACGCGACATGGTGTCCGCTAAAGATTGGAGCCAATTTTTCATTCAAAAAGTCAAATGGCGCTCCTTCCCTTCCGAGCCCTGCCGTGCGCCCAAACAGTGGTTTACCCCCACATATGAGGTATCAGCGTACTCAGGACAAATTGGACAACAACGTTCGTGGTCCAGTTTCTTTTACCCTTGGGAAAATAAATAAAATTTCGCTAAAAAATCATTTTTGTGACTAAAAAGTTAAATGTTAATTTTTCCCCTCCATGTTGCTTCTGCTGCTGTGAAACACCTGAAGGGTTAATAAACTTCTTGAATGTGGTTTTGAGCACCTTGAGGGGTGCAGTTTTTAGAATGGTGTCACTTTTGGGTATTTTCAGCCATATAGAACCCTCAAACTGTCTTCAAATGTGAGGTGGTCCCTAAAAAAAATGGTTTTGTAAATTTTGTTGTAAAAATGAGAAATCACTGGTCAAATTTTAACCCTTATAACTTCCTAGCAAAAAAAAAATGTGTTTCCAAAATTCTGCTGATGTAAAGTAGACATGAGGGAAATGTTATTTATTAACTATTTTGTGTCACATAACTCTCTGGTTTAACAGAATAAAAATTAAAAATGTGAAAATTGCAAAATTTTCAAATTTTTCGCCAAATTTCCATTTTTTTCACAAATAAACTCAGAAATTATCGACCTAAATTTACCACTAACATGAAGCCCAATATGTCACGAAAAAACAATCTCAGAACCCCAAGCATCCGTTGAAGCGTTCCTGAGTTATTACCTCATAAAGGGACACTGGTCAGAATTGCAAAAAATCGCAAGGTCACTAAGGCCAAAATAGGCTGGGTCATGAAGGGGTTAAAGTGATTTTGTAGGATCTGATAAAATGTTTGTCTTAATTTTCTAAAATAATAAAATGGAATAATCTTTTTTTAACTATTTTCTTGTTGTTACAGGCAGGGAAATGTGTAAATTTTTGATATATTTAAACATATTTCTATACGTTTCAATACATCTCCCATTGAGAATAATTGATAAAAAAAACATGTCTTTCAAACACTTTTTTTATGTTTTTTTGTGAACGGGGGCAAAAAAACATGGTCAATTACATTGAATGGAACATCCCCCAAAAAACTGCAACGTAAAACGTAGTCAAAAGAACATTTTATGAATATGCGTTGCCACTTTGGCCTATACATACACTGACATATATGTCTGAATATGTTTTTTTTTCAAAATTTGCCCATATACGTCCATCGGAATGCAACGTATAGATGTGGACCGAGCCTAAAGAGCAATTCCAATCTGTATTCTACCCAAGAGATGGACATATTTACAAAAAAAGAAAAGTACATCATTTTTGGAGGATGGTGAGTGTTGTGAATTCTGCTCTTGGGCTCCCTCCGGTGGTTGTTGGTGGTAGTGCAGTTGTCTCTGGGTTGTAATCCAGGGCAGGTGTTTCTGCTGATTGCAGCTCTACTAGGTATTTAGCTGTGCAGGATCCATTAGTCCTTGCCAGTTGTCCATTGTTCTTGGAGGGATTGTATCTCTTTCTGGTTCCTCATGCCCTGCTGTCAATTAAGCTAAGATAAGTGTCTGGTTTTTGTCTCTGCAGCGCTCATGCAGTGTGCTTTACAATTCAGTGCAATTCATTGTGTTTTTGTCCAGCTTTGACTTTGTTTGGATTTTTCAGTCATGCTGGATTCTCAGGAGATGCAGATATACATTCTATGTCTTTAGTTAGATGTAGAATATTTGTATTATCTGCTGTGGATATTTTTAGGGTTTTAATACTGACCGCTTAGAATTCTGTCCTATCCTTTTCTATTTAGCTAGAAGTGCCTCTTTTGCTCAATCCTGTTTTCTGCCTGCGTGTGTCTTTCCTCTTATACTCACAGTCAATATTTGTGGGGGGCTGCCTATCCTTTGGGGTTCTGCTCTGAGGCAAGATAGAATTCCCATTTCTATCTATAGGGGTATTTAGTCCTCCGGCTGTGTCAAGGTGTCTAGGACGTGTTAGGTACACCCCACGGCTGCTTCTAGTTGCGGTGTCAGTTTAGGGTTTGCGGTCAGTACAGGTTCCACCTACTCCAGAGAAAGTCTCATGCGGCTCCAAGGTCACCGGATCATAACAGTACAACTGGCCAACAATGAGTTAAATGCATCTCAGAAGAAGGGAAGAAAGGTGTTGAGCCATTTTTTTTTCTGTAGCCTGTTTTGTCTTTCGTTCCCTCTTTTCCTCTGGGTGACTGAGGAGTCTTGTGCTAGCATGGATGTTCAGAGATTAGCTTCTCGTGTAGACCAGCTTGCTGCTAGGGTACAGAGTATTTCTGATTATATTGTTCAGACTCCAGTTTTAGAGCTTAGGATTCCTACTCCTGATTTGTTTTTTGGGGACAGGTCCAAATTTTTGAGTTTTAACCCCCTACCGACATCGGACGTACTATACCGTCCGATGTCGGCTCCCCCGCTTTGATGCAGGGCTCCGCGGTGACCCCGCATCAAAGCCGGGACATGTCAGCTGTTTTGAACAGCTGACATGTGCCCGCAATAGGCGTGGGCAGAATCGCGATCTGCCCGCACCTATTAACTAGTTAAATGCCGCTGTCAAACGCAGACAGCGGCATTTAACTACCGCATCCGGCCGGGCGGCCGGATATGACGTCATCGCCGACCCCCGTCACATGATCGGGGGTCGGCGGTGCATCAGGAAGGTAACCATAGAGGTCCTTGAGATCTCTATGGTTACAGATCACCGGCAGCTGTGAGCGCCACCCTGTGGTTGGCGCTCACAGCACACCTGCATTATAGCTACATAACAGCGATCTGATGATCGCTGTTATGTAGCAGAGCCGATCGGGCTGTGCCTGCTTCTAGCCTCCTATGGAGGCTTTTGAAGCATGGCAAAAGTAAAAAAAAAAAGTTTTTAAAAATGTGAAAAAAATAAAAAAAACATAAAAGTTTAAATCACCCCCCTTTCGCCCCAATCAAAATAAATCAATAAAAAAATATCAAATCTACACATATTTGGTATCGCCGCGTTCAGAATCGCCCGATCTATCAATAAAAAAAAGCATTAACCTGATCGCTAAATGGCGTAACGAGAAAAAAAATCGAAACGCCAGAATTATGTTTTTTCATGAAAAATGGAGGCGCTACGAGTATCGGAAAATGGCGCAATTTTTTTTAGCAAAGTTTGGAATTTTTTTTCACCACTTAGGTAAAAAATAAACTAGTCATGTTAGGTGTCTATGAACTCGTAGTGACCTGGGGAATCATAATAGCAGGTCAGTTTTAGCATTTAGTGAACCTAGGAAAATAGACAAGCAAAAAACAAGTGTGGGATTGCACTTTTTTTGCAATTTCACCGCACTTGGAATTTTTTTCCCATTTTCTAGTACACGACATGGTAAAACCAATGATGTAGTTCAAAAGTACAACTCGTCCCGCAAAAAATAAGCCCTCACATGGCCAAATTGGAGGAAAAATAAAAAAGTTATGGCTCTGGGAAGGAGGGGAGCGAAAAACAAAAACGAAAAAACAGAAAAAGCTCCGGGGGTGAAGGGGTTTGAAAACAACTGTAAACTGTTTTTTGCTCTGAAACCTCGATCCTCTGGTGATCCCATTCAGCAGGTTAAAATTGTCATCTCCCTGCTGTGTGGCGATCCTCAGGATTGGGCATTTTCCCTGGAATCTGGGAATCCGGCTTTGCTTAATGTAGACGCCTTTTTTCAGGCTCTAGGATTATTATATGATGAACCAAATTCTGTGGATCAAGCGGAGAAGACCTTGTTGGCCCTGTCTCAGGGTCAAGAAGCGGCAGAATTGTATTGTCAGAGGTTTAGAAAATGGTCTGTGCTGACGAAATGGAATGAGGATGCTTTGGCGGCAATTTTCAGAAAGGGTCTTTCTGAATCCGTTAAAGATGTTATGGTGGGGTTTCCCACGCCTGTCGGTCTGACTGATTCTATGTCTCTGGCCATTCAGATTGATCGGCGCTTGCGGGAGCGCAGAACTGTGCATGGCGCCAGCCCATCAGGAAGATTGCTGTTTTCTGGTGTTGCATAATTTGCATGATGCTATTGTGCTGGGTTTTCCATGGTTGCAGGTACATAATCCTGTGTTGGATTGGAAGTCTATGTCTGTGACTAGTTGGAGTTGTCAGGGGGTTCATAATGACGTTCCTTTGATGTCAATCTCCTCTTCCTCCTCTTCTGAAATTCCAGAGTTTTTGTCTGATTTTCAGGATGTATTCGATGAGCCCAAGTCCAGTTCCCTTCCACCGCATAGGGACTGTGATTGTGCTATTGACTTGATTCCAGGCTGTAAGTTTCCTAAGGGCCGACTTTTCAACCTGTCTGTGCCTGAACATACCGCCATGCGGAGCTATGTTAAGGATTCTTTAGAGAAACGGCATATTCGCCCATCTTCTTCACCATTGGGAGCGGGATTTTTTTTTGTTGCTAAGAAGGATGGCTCCTTGAGACCCTGTATTGATTATCGCCTCTTAAATAAGATCACGGTCAAGTTTCAATACCCTTTACCTCTGCTTTCCGATTTGTTTGCTAGGATTAAGGAAGCTAGTTGGTTTACTAAGATTGACCTTCGGGGGGCATATTGTTATGATCCTTAGTGGCTGAGGATCACAGGATGGACTAGCTAAGTTACTGAAAATAGAACAAGCTCTAGGGAGGTGGTAACTGGACTGACCGCAACCTGATCCTAACCAAACACACTAAAGGTAGCCGGTGAACGTGCCTAAAATTCTGGACGTCTCGACGCAGCCTGAGAAACTTACTACCCCTATAGAGAAAGTAAGACCTCACTTGCCTCCAGAGAAATTACCCCAAAGATATAGGAAGCCCCCAACAAATAATAACAGTGAGGTAAGGGGAAAATACAAACGTAGAAATGAAAACAGATTCAGCAAATGAGGCCCACTAATACTAGATAGCAGAAGACAGACAGGGAACTGTGCGGTCAGTAGAAAACCCTATACAAAATATCCACGCTGAGAATTCAAGAACCCCCACACCAACTAACGGTGTGGGGGGAGAAACTCAGCCCCCTAGAGCTACCAGCAAGCAAGAAAATCACATATTAGCAAGCTGGACAAGAAACATATTGAACACTGATGATCAAAAAATGAACAAACGGAAACTTAGCTTCTCTTGAAGAGACTGGTAGCAAGGTAGTCAGAAGGAATCAGAATAGCACTGAATACATTGACAGCAGGCATCAACTGAGAGTCCAAGTGAGCTTAAATAGGAAACCAGCCCACATATAATGAGACAGCTGATGCCAGTCACAAACCTGCAGAAAGACAGCACTCAAACAGTACCACTTGTGACCACAAGAGGGAGCCCAGAAATAGAGTTCGCAACAGCATATAATCTTGTTCGTATTAAGCAGGGAGATGAATGGAAAACTGCGTTTAATACGCCCGAAGGCCATTTTGAATACCTTGTGATGCCATTCGGGCTCCCTAATGCTCCATCTGTTTTTCAGTCCTTCATGCATGATATCTTCCGGAATTATCTTGATAAATTCATGATTGTATATTTGGATGACATTTTAATTTTTTCCGATGATTGGGAGTCTCATGTGAAACAGGTCAGGATGGTATTTCAGATCCTTCGTGATAATGCTTTGTTTGTGAAGGGGTCTAAGTGTCTCTTTGGAGTGCGAAGGTTTCTTTTTTGGGCTTCATTTTTTCTCCCTCATCTATAGAGATGGATCCGGTTAAGGTTCAGGCCATTCATGATTGGATTCAGCCCACATCCGTGAAGAGCCTTCAGAAATTTTTGGGCTTTGCTAATTTTTATAGCCGTTTCATTGCTAACTTCTCCAGTGTGGTTAAACCCCTGACCGATTTGACGAAAAAAGGTGCTGATGTGGCGAATTGGTCCTCTGCGGCTGTTTCTGCCTTTCAGGAGCTTAAACGTCGATTTACTTCTGCTCCGGTGTTGCGCCAACCGGATGTTTCCCTTCCGTTTTAGGTTGAGATTGACGCTTCTGAGATTGGCGCAGGGGCCGTTTTGTCCCAGAGGGATCATGTTGGTTCCTTGACGAAACCGTGTGCATTCTTTTTCCGTAAATTTTCGCCTGCTGAACGCAATTATGATGTCGGCAATCGGGAGTTGTTGGCTATGAAGTGGGCATTTGAGGAGTGGCGACATTGGCTTGAGGGAGCTAAGCACCGTATTGTGGTCTTGACCGATCATAAGAATTTGATTTACCTCGAGTCTGCCAAGCGGCTGAATCCTAGACAGGCTCGATGGTCCTTGTTTTTTTCTCGTTTTCATTTTGTGGTCTCGTATCTTCCGGGTTCCAAGAATTTTAAGGCTGATGCCCTTTCTAGGAGTTTTTTGCCTGATTCTCCTGAGGTCCTTGAACCGGTCGGCATTCTGAAAGAAGGGGTGTTTCTTTCTGCTATTTCCCCTGATTTACGACGGGTTCTGCAGGAATTTCAGGCTGACAGACCTGATCGTTGTCCAGTGGGGAAACTGTTTGTTCCTGACAGATGGACTAGTAGAGTGATTTCTGAGGTTCACTGTTCTGTGTTGGCTGGTCATCCTGGTATTTTTGGTACCAGAGACTTGGTTGGTAGGTCCTTTTGGTGGCCTTCTTTATCACGTGATGTGCGTTCTTTTGTGAAGTCCTGTGGGACTTGTGCGCGGGCCAAGCCTTGTTGTTCCCATGCTAGTGGGTTGCTTTTGCCTTTGCCGGTCCCTGAGAGGCCCTGGACGCATATTTCTATGGATTTTATTTCAGATCTTCCGGTTTCCCAGAGGATGTCGGTTATCTGGGTGGTTTGTGACCGGTTCTCTAAGATGGTTCATTTGGTACCTTTGCCTTAATTGCCTTCCTCTTCAGATTTGGTTCCCTTGTTTTTTCAGCATGTGGTTCGTTTGCATGGTATTCCGGAGAATATTGTGTCCGACAGAGGTTCCCAGTTTGTTTCTAGGTTTTGGCGGGCCTTTTGTGCTAGGCTAGGCATTGATTTGTCTTTTTCTTCCGCATTTCATCCTCAGACAAATGGCCAGACCGAGCGAACTAATCAGACTTTGGAAACTTATTTGAGATGCTTTGTGTCTGCTGATCAGGATGATTGGGTGGCTTTCTTGCCATTGGCCGAGTTTGCCCTTAATAATCGGGCTAGTTCAGCTACTTTGGTTTCGCACTTCTTTTGTACTTTTGGTTTTCATCCTCGTTTTTCTTCGGGGCAGGTTGAGCCTTCTGATTGTCCTGGTGTGGATTCTGTGGTTGACAGGTTGCAGCAGATTTGGGCTCATGTGGTAGACAATTTGGTGTTGTCTCAGGAGGAGGCTCAGCGTTTTGCTAACCGTCGTCGGGGTGTTGGTTCCCGGCTTTGGGTTGGGGATTTGGTCTGGTTGTCTTCCCGTCATGTTCCTATGAAGGTTTCTTCCCCTAAGTTTAAGCCTCGGTTTATTGGTCCTTATAGGATTTCTGAGATTATCAATCCGGTGTCTTTTCGTTTGGCCCTTCCGGCCTCTTTTGCCATCCATAATGTTTTCCATAGATCTTTATTGCGGAAATATGTGGTGCCCGTTGTTCCCTCTGTTGATCCTCCTGCCCCTGTGTTGGTTGATGGGGAGTTGGAGTATGTGGTTGAGAAGATTTTGGATTCTCGCTTTTCGAGGCGGAGGCTTCAGTACCTTGTCAAATGGAAGGGTTATGGCCAGGAGGATAATTCTTGGGTTTTTGCCTCTGATGTCCATGCTGCTGATTTGGTCTGTGCCTTTCATCTGGCTCGTCCTGATCGGCCTGGGGGCTCTGGTGAGGGTTCGGTGACCCCTCTTCAAGAGGGGGTACTGTTGTGAATTCTGCTCTTGGGCTCCCTCCGGTGGTTGTTGGTGGTAGTGCAGTTGTCTCTGGGTTGTAATAAAGGGCAGATGTTTCTGCTGATTGCAGCTCTACTAGGTATTTAGCTGTGCAGGATCCATTAGTCCTTGCCAGTTGTCCATTGTTCTTGGAGGGATTGTATCTCTTTCTGGTTCCTCATGCCCTGCTGTCAATTCAGCTAAGTGTCTGGTTTTTGTCTCTGCAGCGCTCATGCAGTGTGCCTTACAACTCAGTGCAATTCATTGTGTTTTTGTCCAGCTTTGACTTTGTTTGGATTTTTCAGTCATGCTGGATTCTCAGGAGATGCAGATATGCATTCTATGTCTTTAGTTTGATGTAGTATATTTGTATTATCTGCTGTGGATATTTTTAGGGTTTTAATACTGACCGCTTAGAATTCTGTCCTATCCTTTTCTATTTAGCTAGAAGTGCCTCCTTTGCTAAATCCTGTTTTCTGCCTGCGTGTGTCTTTCCTCTTATACTCACAGTCAATATTTGTGGGGGGCTGCCTATCCTTTGGGGTTCTGCTCTGAGGCAAGATAGAATTCCCATTTCTATCTATAGGGGTATTTAGTCCTCCGGCTGTATCGAGGTGTCTAGGACGTGTTAGGTACACCCCACAGCTACTTCTAGTTGCGGTGTCAGTTTAGGGTTTGCGGTCAGTACAGGTTCCACCTACACCAGAGAAAGTCTCATGCGGCTCCAAGGTCACCGGATCATAACAGGTGAGATGGCATGATGTAGACAATTTTGTCCAAATTGACCAGCGAGCTCCACCGAATGTAATTATTCTTATGTGCTACTTGGACACATTTCTGCAAACGAGTTGACTTATGCATCCTTGGATGTCATTAATAAATCTCCCAATTTCTTTAGAATATGTGAATAAATCTTGAATATATTTCAATATTAGTTTCTATGTGAGCGACGTTTCTCTTCTGTGCGATTTTACAATTAAAGCAACACTTCTCCCATCAAAATTGTTATCCTCTTTATATATTGCAACCATCATATTATACAGCACTGTGTTCTTACAATTGCTTGTTTTGCCTTTCTACCCAGCTAATTCTTCTCGTTTCCATTGGGTCTATGGTATCACATGATTGAAAACTGATGAGCCGATTCCTTCTAAGCTCTACGTAGAAGCAGAAGGTCAATTACATCATCTATCTTTTCAAATGTCACTTTCTCCAAACAGAGGTAACAAAGTAAAACCAGAGTGTGTAAATTTAAATCAGGTCAATTGCGGTAAGTATGGAGTTGTCAAACTGAGTTCTGAAGCCACTCTCGATAATGTCTCCTAGGCGGAAAAGTCTAAAGAAATGGTGTCCTAATCGAGATCTACATAAAAGGAAGGAGAGCAATTGTGCATAACTTTGTAAATCAGATTCCTAAAAAAGCGATTGGAAACATTCCTTTTAATTTTTTTTTGTTCTGATGGCAGTATAAAACTGTGGGTAACATTCTGGTTCTGAGTACAGTTAGTAATAAAACATAACTTTTAATGCATCCTGAATGTAGCAGCCAGGGTCGTATTTCTGTCCAGCCACTACACCGATGCCTCCACCTGCCAGTCATTACACTGGTTGCCCATTCACTACAAAATTTGTCTCCAAAACTTTCTTGTGTTGCTCCAGTTTTTTGGATGGCACTACCCCAGACGATCTTATTAATACCTAGACCCCACATTTTTAATTGTGCTTTAAAAATACATCTCTTTAGACTGGCTTATCACCTCATTGCACTAATCTATCTATTAACTGTTCCTTATTTCTAATTTTTTCTCAGAATCTTGTCCCTCCAATTCATCTGTGTCCTGTCATCTATTCATCCTCCTTGCACCCAATAGCACTTGGTAACTGTACTTAGACAGGTCCTGCCTGGTGACCGGATCATGCAGCTAATTTCAAATGTCCTATTTATTGTTTGCCACTTGTGTGACACTTAGTACTCTCTACGGAGACTTTTCACCTTCATGCTGGGAACGTGCTTACGCGCCAATACTTCCTTCTTTCCATAAAAGAAAGTTTTGGAGACAAATATGTGAGGTTCGGATATGGAGGATGTTAGTTTTAGATCAGTTACTGAACAGAGGGAACGGTGATGGTGTTAAACAGAGATGATGAAACAGATATATGACAGTGCAGAACTATGGAGAGCTTCATGGGCAAGCGAGATAAACTTGAATTGTATTCTGTATTGAATGGGCAACCACCAGTGTACTGACTGGCACAAGGTAGAAGCATCAGTGTAGTGGCTGGACAGAAATACGACCCTGGCTGCTACATTCAGGATGCATTCAAATTTATATTTTATTACTAACTGTACAGAAGAACCTTTCTATGTTACCCAGAGTTTTATACTGCCTTCAGAACAAAAAAAAATTAAAAGGAATGTTTCCAATCCCTTTTTTAGGAATCTGATTTAGAACGTTATGAACAATTGCTCTCCTTCCTTTTATGTAGATATTGAGTAGAACACCATTTGTTTAGACTTTTCCATCTAGAAGACATTATCGAGAGGCGCTTCAGAACTCAGTGTGACAACTCCATACTTAACGAACTTGACCTGATTTAAATTTACACGCTCTGGTTTTACTTTGTTACCTCTGTTGGGGGAAAGTGACATTTGAAAAGATAGACGTAAGTTTTGAAGGTGAGAAGTGAAGCATTCAGCATGTCAGGAAGAAGATGATATTTGTCACTCAGACACATAATTAAACTGTAAAACTCTCTCTGCCAGTATATCATACTTAAGTGTCAAAATCACTGCTGTAGGGTATATACACTGCTTGTTTGAAAGGATTTTCTATAAAGCCCGAACCTGTGGCACTTAGAAACATTCTGCTTCATTATAAGGAAAACTGAGGATTTGTTTAAAGGGGAAAAATTGTATTTTGAGGTTTAAATCTGGAGGTGTATCTTACAGGTCAGGCATGAAAAAGTGAACCTGACTCAGCAAGGGTGGGAGTGAAATTTTTAGCAGGCCCCCTGTCTTGGCTGAGAAACATACATGTGCAGTGAACCTGTGTTGTGGTACGTCCTTGAAAATGAGTACCATTATACTAATCTATATATATTATCATTTAAGGTCCATTTCCATCTGTTTATCTGTTTGTCTGTAACTGAAATCCCGCGTCGCTGATTGGTCGCGCCCGGCCAGCCGCGACCGATCAGCGAGAGGCTTTACTATTGATACTGCCTATGCAGTATCAATAGTAAAAAGATATAATGTTAAAAATAATAATTAAAAAAAAAAATCGTGCTATTCTCACCTTCCGGTGGCCCCCGAAGCCTTCCCCATCCTCGCGATGCTCTCGGCAGCTCCGTTCCCAGTAATGCTTTGCGAAATGACTCCAGATGACGTAGGATCACACGAGACCACTACGTCATCACGGGTTATTGCCGCAAAGCATCACTGGGAACGGACCTGGTGAGAGCATCGCTAACTCCTGGGCTGGATCCGGGGGCAGCCGGAAGGTGAGTATATAACTATTTTTTATTTTAATTATTTTTTTAACAGGGATATCATGCCCACAATGCTATATACTACGTGGGCTGTGCTATATACTACGTGGGCTGTGTTATATACACCTTGGCTGTGCTATATACTATGTGGCTGCTATATACTACGTGGCTGTGCTATACACTACATGGGCTGTGCCTGTGCTATATTCTACGTGGCTGTGCTATATACTACATGCACTGTACTATATACTATGTGGATTGTGCTATATACTACGTGGACTGTGCTATACTACTTGGGCTGTGTTATATACTACATGGACTGTACTATATACTATGTGGATTGTGCTATATACTATGTGCACTGTGCTATATACTATGTGGACTGTGCTATATACTATGCAGGCTGTGTTATATACTATGTGGCTGCTATATACTACGTGGCTGTGCAATACACTACGTGGGCTGTGCCTGTGCTATATACTACGTGGCTATGCTATATACTATGTGGCTGTGCTATATACTATGTGGACTGTGCTATATACTACATGGATTGTGCTATATACTATGTGCACTGTGCTATATACTATGTGGGCTGTATTATATACTACATGGGCTGTGTTATATACTACGTGGACTGTACTATATACTACTTGGGTTGTGTTATATACTACGTCATCTGTACTATATACTACGTGGATTGTGCTATATACTACGTTGACTGTACTATATACTACGTGGGCTGTGCTTTATGCTACGTGGCTGTGCTATATGCTATGTGGGCTGTGCTATATGCTATGTGGCTGCGCTATATACTACGTGGGCTGTTATATGATATGTGGCTGTGCTATATACTATGTGGCTGTGCTATATGCTATGTCGCTATGCTATAAACTACGTGGGCTGTTATATGCTACGTGGGCTGTGTTATATACTACTTGGCTGTACTATATGCTACGTGGCTGTGCTATATGCTATATCGTTGTGCTATATGCTACGTGGCTGTGCTATATACTACGTGGCTGTGTTGTATACTACGTGGCTGTGCTATATGCTATGTGCGCTGTGTTATATGCTACGTGGCTGTGCTATATACTACGTGGCGGTACTATATAATATGTGACTGTGCTATATACTACGTTGGGTGTTATATACTACGTGGCTGTGCTATATGCTACATGGGCTGTGTTATATGCTACATGACTGTGCTATATGCTACATGGGCTGTGCTGTATGCTACGTGGGCTGTTATATGCTCTGTGGCTGTGTTATATGCTATGTGGCTGTGCTACATGCTACGTGGCTGTGCTATATGCTATGTAGCTGTGCTATATACTACGTGGCTGTTCTATATACTACGTGGCTGTGTTATATGCTATGTCGCTGTGCTATATACTATGTGCGCTATGTTATATGCCATGTCGCTGTGGTATATACTACGTGGGCTGTTATATGCTATGTGGGCTGTGTTATATACTACTTGGCTGTGCTATATGCTACATGGCTGTGCTATATACTATGTGGCTGTGTTATATACTATGTGGCTGTACTATATACTACGTGGGCTGTTGTATGCTGTGTGGGCTGTGTTATATACTACTTGGCTGTGCTATATGCTATGTGGCTGTGCTATATGCTACGTGGCTGTGCTATATGCTACGTCGCTATGCTATATACTACGCTGGCTGTTATATGCTATGTGGGCTGTGTTATATACTACTTGGCTGTACTATATTCTTCTTGGCTGTGCTATATGCTATGTCGTTGTGTTATATGCTACTTGGCTGTGCTATATACTATGGGGCTGTGTTATATATTACGTGGCTGTGCTATATGCTATGTGTGCTGTGTTATATGCTACGTGGCTGTGCTATATACTACGTGGCTTTGTTATATACTATGTGGCTGTGCTATATACTATGTGGGCTGTTATATGCTACGTGGCTGTGCTATATCCTATGTGGCTGTGTTATATACTACGTGGCTGTGCTATATGCTACGTGGGCTGTTATATGCTACGTGGCTGTGCTATATGCTACATGGGCTGTGCTATATGCTACATGGGCTGTTATATGCTACTTGGTTATGCTATATGCTTTGTGGCTGTGTTATATGCTACATGGCTGTGCTCTCTTCTACGTGACTGTGTTCTATGCTACGTGGCTGTGCTATATACTACATGGCTGTTCTATATACTACGTGGCTGTGTTATATACTATGTGGCTGTGCTATATACTAGGTGGGCTGTTATATGCTACGTGGCTGTGCTATATGCTATGTCATTATGTTATATGCTACGTGGCTGTGCTATATACTATGTGGCTGTGTTATATACTACGTGGCTGTGCTATATGCTATGTGCACTGTGTTATATGCTATGTGGCTGTGCTATATACTACGTGGCTGTTATATACTATGTGGCTGTGCTATATACTACGTGGGGTGTTATATGCTACGTGGCTGTGCTATATGCTATGTGGCTGTGTTATATACTATGTGGCTGTGCTATATACTATGTGGCTGTGCTATATGCTACATGGGCTGTGTTATATGCTATGTGGCTGTGCTATATGCTACATAGGCTGTGCTATATGCTACGTGGGCTGTTATATGCTACGTTTACTGAACAAGTTCTGTCATACATATTCTAGAATACCCAATGCGCTAGAATCAGGCCACCATCTAGTATGCAAATAAAATTATTGAAATATACTGCACACTAGATTTTAATGCAAAATCTAAAAATATATATGTATATAAATATATGGATTATATCATATAAATATATTATGTACCGTATATACTCGAGTATAAGCCGACCCGAGTATAAGCCGAGACCCCTAATTTTGCCACAAAAATATGAGAAAACTTAATGACTCGAGTACATATAGTGGGAAATGCAGCAGCTACTGGTACATTTTAAAAATAAAAATAGATACCAATAAAGGTAAAATTAATTAGGTTAAGTGTTTTTGAATATCCATATTGAATCAGGAGCCCCATATAATGCTCCATACAAAATACACTCCATAAAATGCTCCGTAAAGTTTATGATGGGTCCCGTAAGATGCTCCATACAAAAATATGCCCCATATAATGCTGCACAAAATTTGATTATGGCCCCATAAGATGCTCCATAGAAAATGTGCCCCATATAATGCTGCACAAAGGTTGATTATGGCTCCATAAGATGCTCCATAGAAACATTTGCCCCATACAATGCTGCATAAAGGTTGATTATGGCCCCATAAGATGCTCCATAGAAAATGTGCCCCATATAATGCTGCATAAAGGTTGATTATGGCCCCATAAGATACTCCATAGAATTTTATGCTCATATGCTGCTGCTGTGATTTAAAAAAATTACATACTCACCTCTTGTCCTGAGCAGGCGGGGACACCGACACTTGCGATATTCACCTGTCCCCGTTCCACCACCGCACGCCACTGTGTCTTCCAGATCTCTGCAGTTACTATTCAGGCAGATGGCGGCAGGCACAATAAATACATCATCGCACCCTCTGACCTGAACATCACAGCCAGATGTTATAAAAGTCACAGCGTGGCGGTGGAACGGGGACAGGTGAATATTGCATGTCTCACCCTCCCCCGTTAAACTCACCTGCTCCTGGTGCGTTATGCATGTCCCTGCTTTTCCGATTGTCTCCGGTGCGTGCTGGCAGCTCCTTCCAGTGCTGAGTGATCACATGGTACCGCTCATTAAAGTATTGAATATACGCTCCACCCCTATGGGAGTAGAGTCGCGTTCATATTCATTACTTTAATGAGCGGTAACATGTGACCACTGAACACAGGAAGAGTTGCCGCAACCCGAAGACCATTGGAGAAGCTGAGACATGCAGAGACGCGCCGGGAGCAGGTGAGTATGATGTGACAGTTGCCGCTCCCCCTCCCTCTAGACCCCCTGGGACAATGACTCGAGTATAAGCCGAGAGGGGCACTTATAGCCTAAAAAAATGGGATGGAAATTTCGGCTTATACTCGAGTATATATGGTATATATCACTGGGAAAATAACTATTTGATATACTGCCAATTTTGCAAGTTTTCCTACCTACATAGAATGGAGATGTCTGTAATTTTTATCGTAGGTACACTTCAACTGTGAGAGACAGGATCTAAAAATAAAAACACAGAAAATCACATTGTATGATTTTTTACTTAATTAATTTGCATTTTATTGCATGAAATAAGTATTTAATACAATAGTAAAACCAAACTTAATATTTGCAACAGAAACCTTTGTTTGCAAATACAGAGGTCAGATGTTTCCTGTAGTTTTTGACCAAGTTTGCACACACTGTAGGAGAGATTTTGACCCACTCCTTCTTACAGATCTCCTCCAGGTCTTTCAGGTTTCGAGATTGTGACTTGCAACATTGAGTTTCAGCTCCCTACAAATATTTTCAATTGGGTTCAGGTCGGGAGGCTGGCTAGGCCAGTCTAGGACTTTGAAATGCTTCTTACGAAGCCACTACTTAGTTGCCCTGGCTGTTTCTTTCGGGTTATTGTCATGCTGTAAGAGCCAGCCACGACCCATCTTCAATGCTCTAACTGAGGAAAGGAGATTGTTGACCAGAATCTTGAGATACATGACCCCATCAATTCTCCCTTCAATGTCCCCTTTGCAGAAAAGCACCCTTAAAGTATGAGGTTTCCACCACCATGCTTCATGGTTGTGATGGTGTTCTTGAGGTTGTACTCATCCTTCTTCTTCCTCCAAACACTGTGAGTGGAGTTGATACCAAAAAGGTTTATTTTGGTCCCATCTGACCACATGATCTTCTCCCATGCCTCATCTGGATCATCCAGATAGTCATTGGTGAACTTGAAATGGGCCCGGACATGTGCTGGCATGGGCAGGAGGTCCTTGCGAGCCCTGGCAGAGTTTAACCCCCTTCATGACCTTGGGATTTTCAGTTTTTCCGTGATCGTTTTTCGCTCCCCTCCTTCCCAGAGCCATAACTTTTTTATTTTTCCATTAATATGGCCATATGAGGGTTTATTTTTTGCAAAACAAGTTGTACTTTTGAACAACATCATTAGTTTTAGCATGTCGTGTACTAGTAAACGGAAAAAAAAATCCAAGTGCGGTGAAATTGCAAAAAAAGTGCTGTCCCACACTTGTTTTTTGATTGGCTTTTTTGCTAGGTTCACTAAATGCTAAAATTGACCTGCCACTATGATTCTCCATGTCATTATGAGTTCATAGACACCTAACATGTCTAGGTTAATTTGTATCTAAGCAGTGAAAAAAAATTCCAAACTTTGCTTAAAAAAAAAAAGTGCCATTTTCCGATGCCCGTAGCATCTCCATTTTTCATGATCTGGGGTCGGTTGAGGGCTTATTTTTTGCATGCCGAGCTGGCGTTTTTAATGATACCATTTTGGTGCAGATATGTTCTTTTGATCGCCCCTTATTGCATTTAATGTAATGTCACGGCGACCAAAAAAACGTAATTTTGGCGTTTCGAATTTTTAAGTATTTACTTTTCCCAGACAACCCCCAAGTAACGGATCCATAAAAAAAACGGATCCATTAGAACCGTTTTCTCAACAATTGTGACGGATCCGTCGATCCGTCACTATGTCGGAGCAGACTGACGCCAAACAACTGAAGTGTGAAAGAAGCCTTAGACGACACTAGGCAGATTGTTGCACCACCAATAAAGCATTTGGCGGTTCCACTCTGTTGCCACAACCACAAAAGAAAATAGTAAACAAAAGAAAATAGTAAACAAAAATTGCTGTATATAGAAATGTAGCTAAAAACCATAGCATAACATAGTGGTAAAACAAAAGGAAAACATACCGCACTGCCTAAAAAGGAGCGTAGGGGAATGATAAGGCAGTGTATATCTGCTTGTGCCTATAATCTGTACGGAAAGTGAGTATAAAACCCAAATTAAGGGTGAGAAGACAGTCTGGTAAGTATTGAAAATGAAACTACTCCGGTATCCTACCAGGAATCGGTTGGTGCAGGCTCATAGGGTCCGACTCTGGTGAAGTCTGGAGTGCCGTCAGTGGCCTGTGTAGAGGGAGCGCTAGGTAAGTAAAAGCGTTGGTGATGTAGTGGTATGTGGTGAGGAAATGGTTCCCGACCTGTGCTGTGACCTGGCTCTGAGTCCGTGTGTCTCCAGAGACGTGGTATCCACCGCTTGTCTGTCTGGAACTGAGACGCGCCGTGACTATAAGAGGAAGTGGGCGTGGCTTAACGCCGGTGTCAGGTGTGCAGTCGCATAGAGCAGGAGAGGTGCTGGGCGTGCGCACTGCGTGTGTTCCAGCAACCTTGTAGTGCGTTCCACAGGAGTACGGTGGCTCAGAGTGCTCTGTGTCTAAAGCTGTGCGGTCCCCATAGCAATGGGAAGGGACTGCCAGAAATTTAGTGAACTCCAGTTGGTACATGGAGGAGAAAGGGGTCAATAGCGACGACTCTGTAAAAGGAGAAACACAATTAGTACATTTGGTCAGAATAAGCATAATTAATACAAAACAGTATAGGCCATACGATCTCATAAATAAACGCCAAAACATTGCTGTGTAATAGTAAGAGGAATTGATATGACCCAGATTTCTTATAAAAAGGATAGTAAATCATACTCTCTATTAAGATCCCTTGGATGGAGAGTCCCTAAAGTGTGGATCCAATAAGCCTCACGTTGTTTCAATCTTCGAATGCGGTCACCCCCCCGCCGTGGTTGCGGTACGTGTTCAATTATCTGGAATCTCAATTGAGAGAGATTATGGTTATGTGAAGAAAAATGTTCAGGGATAGGGAGGAGGAGACCACTCAGACAGCCAGAGATCGCATATCCAAACATAAGTCGACCATCCGTTCCAAGAATCTCCTCCTCCTCCAACAAAGGCCAAAATGATTATTTTCTCTTTTGCAATTAAACACAAAAGAGATCCACCTTAAGTTGAGTGCCGGGTCTATTTTTATAATGCTTTTTTTTTATTGATAGATCGGGCGATTCTGAACGCGGCGATACCAAATATGTGTAGGTTTGATTTTTTTTTAATTGATTTATTTTGAATGGGGCGAAAGGGGGGTGATTTAAACTTTTTTATATATTTTTTTTCACATTTTTTTTTACTTTTTTTTTTAAAGTTTTGCCATGCTTCAATAGCCTCCATAGGAGGCTAGAAGCAGGCACAACGCGATCGGCTCTGCTACATAGCAGCGATCATCAGATCGCTGCTATGCAGCAGAAATGCAGGTGTGCTATGAGTGCCGACCACAGGGTGGCGCTCACAGCTACCGGGAATCAGTAACCATAGAGGTCTCAAGGACCTCTATGGTTACAATGCAGAAGCATCGCTGACCCCCGATCATGTGACGGGGGTCGGCGATGCGCTCATTTCTGGCCGCCCGGCAGGAAGCGCCTGTTAAATGCCACTGTCAGTGTTTGACAGTGGCAGTTAACTAGTTAACAGCAGCGGGTGAATTGTGATTTCACCTGCCGCTATTGCGGGCACATGTCAGCTGTTCAAAACAGCTGACATGTCCGGACTTTGATGCAGGCTCACCGCTGGAGCCCACATCAAAGCAGGGGATCTGACCTTGGACGTACTATCCAGGCCGAGGTCAGAAAGGGGTTAATCCATGATGATGTAGTGTGTTAATAACATGTTTGAGACTGTGGTCCCAGCTGTCTTCAGGTCATTGACCAGGGACTCCCATGTAGTTCTGGGCTGATTCCTGACGTTTCTCAGAATTATCCTTACCCCACGAAGTAAGGTAGCATTATGATAAGAATAACAGTGGTTGAACTGCTCCAAACGCATCAGTTTTTATGTTACCCTGTATGTGTGATTAATTTCATTATTTAATGGATCTTCAATAAAAAAAATGTTATGCTAGCCACGGATGGTTGTACAGAAATTCCTCCTTTATTGCCTACTTAATTCATGCAATATCATGGAATTTAATTATGTAAAAAATCATACAATACGATGTTTCTACTTTTTACTTTTAGATTCTGTCTCTCACAGCTGAAGTGTACCTATGATAAAAATTACAGACCTCTCCATTCTTTGTAGGTGGAAAAACTTGCAAAGTTGGCAGTGTATCAAAGTATCAAATACTATTTTTCCACTGTGTAAAGTATATACTATATATATATATGTATATATATATATATATATATATATATAGTGACCCCTGTTACAGCTAGGGGGTGCTGTTTATGCTCCCCAGAATGTGCACAGAGGTGTATGAATGCCATAGGTGTGCATGGGAGTCGCAAGTGTAGCTGTGATTGCAATACGAGGTAGTGACTCATGTCACAGGTAGGGGTCGCTGTATGTTATTCCCAGATTATGCATGCAGATGGATGAAGTCCATAGGTGTGCATGGCAGTCACGGATTTCCGGTCTGGGTTTTCCATGTGGCTGAAGGCCACAGATTTGTGTGTTAAAGACCATGCAGTAAGGGGTATGGGTGTGTCAGGTATCAGGTGTGTGGTGCAACGTCAGTGTCAGTCTGGTGTGTGCTGATGTGCAGAGCAGAGACCTGCAGAGTGCTGGCTGAGTGCATGGAGGCACAGGCCAGCAGAGCCAGCACCCAGGGCAGCCGAATAGCCTGGCACCCACAGCGTATACAGCGATGCAAGTCGCTCATGGTACTGGTCTCAGATGTGGACAGTCCTGTGCCCAGAGGTGGATGTCCTGTGCCTGAAGGAGTCGGATGTAGACAGTCCTGTGCCCGGAGGTGGATGTCCTGTGCCCAAAAGAGGACTAGCATGTGTAACGATTGCAAACAGGTGGATATGGTGCCCGGCTGCTATTTGGAGGATATCCTGGACTGTGTACGGCTGTGTGAGTAAAGAGACTGTAAGAGACTGTGATACAGCGATGCAGGACACCAACGGGAACTAGTTAGAGGAAGGCTGGCGTGTGTAGTGTCTTCAACATATGAGGCTGTGTGTATAGAGACTGTAATATGGCGTGCTGTCTCCCCACGGATACTGCACAAGGAGAGGTCAGGTGTGTTTAGGGACTGCAATCTAAAAGCCATATGATATGTATTGCTATGAAACAGGCACTGAGACGAGATGCAACTGTGTGTATTCAACTATGATGACGTGTACTATAAAACCTTTATGTTTGAAGTAACACATTAAATAGACTTTTGTGTTGGAACTTTGTGGGTCACTGCCTCTTCACTGCGTACGATGCTACCGCAGCATTACATTATATATATATATATATATATATATATATATAATCATATTATTATTTATCTACTGTATATATACAATATACAGTATATATATTTATTATTTATTTACTTAACTTTTGTACATGTTACTCATTTCTGATTAACTTTCTAAGGTCCATAGTCACAGAACCAAGCTCTGTGTACACATTAAAAACAGCACCAGAACCAAGCAACCGACAGAAAGCATCAGAACCAAGCTCAGCATACCAATGTACACCCTGAATAAAAGAAGCTTAATATAATACTTAAAGAGAATCTATTACCAGGTTTTGCCCCCTAATCTGAGAGCTGGCATGTAGTTCAACCCTTCCCCCCGAGTACTGATTGACAGCTTTCTCCCTATGCACAGTGTTAACAGAAAGCGGCCAATCAGGAGCTCACTTCTCCCCTTCCTCCCGGCCTCCTGCTTTCCGAGGGGCAATGTGTTCCTGATAATTGACAGATCGGACTGGCTTCATGGCTGAGTCACTGACATTAGTGGCAAGCAGGGACTTGCAAGAGCAATCTCCTCTTCTAGGAATCCGGCCACCTCCAAGGCGGCATCTTCGGCAATGAGCTATAAACTATGGAGATAAAGAGCCCTCCCTGCTTGAGAATCAAGAAAATTTTTAATAAGTGTCAATTTGCAAAGTTTCTTGTTTTTACAAAAACTTAGCAATTTTACACTTTGAATGAAATGAGATAACCCCTTCAGTAAAATGTAATAAAAAAATATAGAAACAGCCAATCATGCAGCTCGCATTTCTTTGTGTGGATGCCGATTAAAAAAAAACTATTAATAAAGTGTAAAAGAACAGTAACATTGTTTACAATGTAAAATATTAATGGATTGTAAAAATATAGTAACATTTCTAAATTATTAAACGTATAAAACAGGTAAAGCCAAAATATTGCAAAGAGTTTTATTAGTCACACTGTCAAACAACCTACTTTTTCACCATGGCAACACTCTCTGTGATTGACACACTAATTTACCATTCTATGCTTGATATAGATTCCCACCTAAGAGTAAAATACACAAGTCAATGTGGTATGTTTTAGAAAATATAATATAATCCTTCCATGTACACATGTAAGTACTAATAAACACTAGTAGATACCTAGAAAAATATTGTAATCATTTTTGCTATACAGTATTTGTACTTTTGTATTTCTCATCATTATTTATCTGGGCACTGTAAGCACTATTTATCTGGACATTAAATAACATGTACAATACCATGGTGCATTGGTTACCTGGGCAGTATTTATCAGTATCAGTATTTGGTCAGTATTCTACATCAGTATTTATAAGCCAAAACCAAAAGAGGAACAATCAGAGGAAAAGTATAATAGAAACACTGCACCACTTCTGGATTTATCACCCACTCCTGGTTTTGACATACAAGCAGAGACGCTTACTTGGTAACATAGTGGTTGCACATCCGTGGATTAGACATTATTTTTTTAAATTGTATTATTTTTTTCAATTTTGTATTATCATTACCTTATTTACCTTGTCTCTCCGTACAGTGTCCTTTCTTTTCTTTCCTCTTGGTTCCAAATATCACAAGATGATAAATGACGTAAAATGACCAGCTTTGAGTAAAATATGTTTTTTCCACAACTCTGGTGATATTTAAGCATACTGTACTTATATGTGGCCACCTGGTGGCTGTGATGTAAATTGCAGCAAGTTGAAGATTTTGCTAGGATGCAAAACATCTCTTTTATAAGAAACTGGCATCTCTAAAAAAAAATCTCATCAGAAAATGACCTAAATCAACCTTATATATTAAATGTACTTTTTTATATCATGTTTTTTATTATTTTACCTATCATGGTCTAAATTAAGGGGGGAGGTGACCTGAGCCATCACCTATTTGAATGATGAATCATTTGTTATCAGTCATTGTACAGGAGGAGGAGGTGAGCTGTGACATCAACTACTGTAAATGATGGATCCTGTGTTATCTACTGTATATAGAGGTGTTATCAGTCATTGTACAGGAGGAGGAGGTGAGCTGTGACATCATCTATTGTGAATGCTGGATCCTGTGTTATCTACTGTATATAGAGGTTATCAGTCATTGTACAGGAGGAGGAGGTGAGCTGTGACATCACCTATTGTGTATGGTAGATCCTATGTTATCTACTGTATATAGAGGTGTTATCAGTCATTGCACAGGAGGAGGAGGTGAGCTGTGACATCACCTATTGCGAAAGGTGGATCCTGTGTTATCTACTGTATATAGAGGTGTTATCAGTCATTGTACAGGAGGAGGAGGTGAGCTGTGACATCACCTATTGTGTATGGTAGATCCTATGTTATCTACTGTATATAGAGGTGTTATCAGTCATTGTACAGGAGGAGGAGGTGAGCTGTGACATCACCTATTGCGAAAGGTGGATCCTGTGTTATCTACTGTATATAGAGGTTATCAGTCATTGTACAGGAGGAGGAGGTGAGCTGTGACATCACCTATTGTGTATGGTAGATCCTATGTTATCTACTGTATATAGAGGTGTTATCAGTCATTGTACAGGAGGAGGAGGTGAGCTGTGACATCATCTATTGTGAATGGTGGATCCTGTGTTATCTACTGTATATAGAGGTGCTATCAGTCATTGTACAGGAGGAGGAGGTGAGCTGTAATATCACCTATTGTGAATGGTGGATCCTATGTTATCTACTGTATATAGAGGTGTTATCAGTCATTGTACAGGAGGAGGAGGTGAGCTGTGACATGACCTATTGTGAATGGTGGATCCTGTGTTATCTACTGTATAAAGAGGTGTTATCAGTCATTGTACAGGAGGAGGAGGTGAGCTGTGACATCACCGATTGTGAATGGTGGATCCTGTGTTATCTACTGTATATAGAGGTGTTATCAGTCATTGTACAGGAGGAGGAGGTGAGCTGTAATATCACCTATTGTGAATGGTGGATCCTATGTTATCTACGGTATATAGAGGTGTTATCAGTCATTGTACAGGAGGAGGAGGTGAGCTGTGAAATCACCTATTGTGAATGGTGGATCCTGTGTTATCTACTGTATATAGAGGTGTTATCAGTCATTGTACAGGAGGAGGAGGTGAGCTGTAATATCTCCTATTGTGAATGGTGGATCCTATGTTATCTACTGTTTATAGAGGTGTTATCAGTCATTGTACAGGAGGAGGTGAGCTATGACATCATCTATTGTGAATGGTGGATCCTGTGTTATCTACTGTATATAGAGGTGTTATCAGTCATTGTACAGGGGAGGAGGTGAGCTGTGACATCACCTATTGTGAATGGTGGAACCCGTGTTATCTACTGTATATATAGAGGTGTTATCAGTCATTGTCCAGGAGGAGGAGGAGAGCTGTGACATCACCTATTGTGAATGGTGGATCCTGTGTTATCTACTGTATACAGAGGTGTTATCAGTCATTGTACAGGAGGAGGGAGAGAGCTGTGACATCACCCATTGTGAATGGTGGATCCTGTGTTATCTACTGTATATAGAGGTGTTATCAGTCATTGTACAGGAGGAGGAGGTGAGCTGTGACATCATTATTGTGAATGGTGGATCCTGTGTTATCTACTGTATATAGAGGTGATATCAGTCATTGTACAGGAGGAGGAGGTGAGCTGTGACATCACCTATTGTGAATGGTGGATCCTGTGTTATCTACTGTATATAGAGGTGTTATCAGTCATTGTACAGGGGGAGGAGGTGAGCTGTGACATCACCTATTGTGAATGGTGGATCCTGTGTTATCTACTGTATATAGAGGTGATATCAGTCATGTACAGGAGGAGGAGGTGAGCTGTGACATCACCTATTGTGAATGGTGGATCCTGTGTTATCTACTGTATATAGAGGTGATATCAGTCATGTACAGGAGGAGGAGGTGAGCTGTGACATCACCTATTGTGAATGGTGGATCCTGTGTTATCTACTGTATATAGAGGTGATATCAGTCATGTACAGGAGGAGGAGGAGAGCTGTGACATCACCTATTGTGAATGGTGGATCCTGTGTTATCTACTGTATACAGAGGTGTTATCAGTCATTGTACAGGAGGAGGTGAGCTGTGATATTACCTATTGTGAGTAGTGGATCCTGTGTTATCTACTGTATATAGAGGTGTTATCAGTCATCGTACAGGAGGAGGTGAGCTGTGACATCACCGATTGTGAATGGTGGATCCTGTGTTATCTACTGTATATAGAGGTGCTATCAGTCATTGTACAGGAGGAGGAGGTGAGCGGTTATATCACCTATTGTGAATGGTGGATCCTGTGTTATCTACTGTATATAGAGGTGTTATCAGTCATTGTACAGGAGGAGGAGGTGAGCTGTAATATCACCTATTGTGAATAGTGGATCCTATGTTATCTACGGTATATAGAGGTGTTATCAGTCATTGTACAGGAGGAGGAGGTGAGCTGTGAAATCACCTATTGTGAATGGTGGATCCTGTGTTATCTACTGTATATAGAGGTGTTATCAGTCATTGTACAGGAGGAGGAGGTGAGCTGTAATATCTCCTATTGTGAATGGTGGATCCTATGTTATCTACTGTTTATAGAGGTGTTATCAGTCATTGTACAGGAGGAGGTGAGCTATGACATCATCTATTGTGAATGGTGGATCCTGTGTTATCTACTGTATATAGAGGTGTTATCAGTCATTGTACAGGGGGAGGAGGTGAGCTGTGACATCACCTATTGTGAATGGTGGATCCTGTGTTATCTACTGTATATAGAGGTGATATCAGTCATTGTACAGGAGGAGGAGGTGAGCTGTGACATCACCTATTGTGAATGGTGGAACCCGTGTTATCTACTGTATATATAGAGGTGTTATCAGTCATTGTCCAGGAGGAGGAGGAGAGCTGTGACATCACCTATTGTGAATGGTGGATCCTGTGTTATCTACTGTATACAGAGGTGTTATCAGTCATTGTACAGGAGGAGGGAGAGAGCTGTGACATCACCCATTGTGAATGGTGGATCCTGTGTTATCTACTGTATATAGAGGTGTTATCAGTCATTGTACAGGAGGAGGAGGTGAGCTGTGACATCATTATTGTGAATGGTGGATCCTGTGTTATCTACTGTATATAGAGGTGATATCAGTCATTGTACAGGAGGAGGAGGTGAGCTGTGACATCACCTATTGTGAATGGTGGATCCTGTGTTATCTACTGTATATAGAGGTGTTATCAGTCATTGTACAGGGGGAGGAGGTGAGCTGTGACATCACCTATTGTGAATGGTGGATCCTGTGTTATCTACTGTATATAGAGGTGATATCAGTCATTGTACAGGAGGAGGAGGTGAGCTGTGACATCACCTATTGTGAATGGTGGATCCCGTGTTATCTACTGTATATGTAGAGGTGTTATCAGTCATTGTCCAGGAGGAGGAGGAGAGCTGTGACATCACCTATTGTGAATGGTGGATCCTGTGTTATCTACTGTATACAGAGGTGTTATCAGTCATTGTACAGGAGGAGGTGAGCTGTGATATTACCTATTGTGAGTAGTGGATCCTGTGTTATCTACTGTATATAGAGGTGTTATCAGTCATTGTACAGGGGGAGGAGGTGAGCTGTGACATCACCTATTGTGAATGGTGGATCCTGTGTTATCTACTGTATATAGAGGTGATATCAGTCATTGTACAGGAGGAGGAGGTGAGCTGTGACATCACCTATTGTGAATGGTGGATCCCGTGTTATCTACTGTATATGTAGAGGTGTTATCAGTCATTGTCCAGGAGGAGGAGGAGAGCTGTGACATCACCTATTGTGAATGGTGGATCCTGTGTTATCTACTGTATACAGAGGTGTTATCAGTCATTGTACTGGAGGAGGAGGTGAGCTGTGACATCACCTATTGTGAATGGTGGATCCTGTGTTATCTACTGTATACAGAGGTGTTATCAGTCATTGTACAGGAGGAGGAGGTGAGCTGTAACATCACCTATTGTGAATGGTGGATCCTGTGTTATCTACTGTATATAGAGGTGTTATCAGTCATTGTACAGGAGGAGGAGGTGAGCTTTCACATCGCCTATTGTTAATGGTGGATTCTGGGTAGTCCATGATATATTGAGGTGTCACCTTTCATTTTCTTCTTGTTTGTTATGATATTGAGACTGGTAAACGTCTTCTGTGCAGAACAGGAAGTATGACTCTTTTGGGCAGTCAAAACATTGCAAAATACAAAAATTAAAAAAAAACTTTTTTACATAATACATTTAACATAAAACCCTATTTAAATACATTCTAGAGAAGGTTACACTTACCTTTAGAGCATGAAGTGGGCACAGTACTGCGTGTTATGTGCTTTCCTCATTTTTCCAGCATGTGCACCTCCTCTCTCCTTTATAGTCCAATTATCTACATAGAGTAGAATATATAATATAAATAATATCCTTTATGTGGCTGCCGGTTACTTCTACGTGCAGTGACAGAAGTCAACGACTTCTGAAGAGAACTTCATGAAACTCACTAATAGATGTAGAGAGAAGCATAAATACAGGCAGCAGACTCCTACGCTGTGAAAAGGTAGCGCCTCATTGTGCCCATAGAAAACAATGTGACCCTGCAGCTCTTCTGTCCCTAGTTTATTAAAAGAATATCTGAATACACAACATCATTATTCTTCTTCCTTCTGCTCATCTCTTTCTATTGTTTCTGGCAAAATAGCAGAGAAAGCAAAAGAGGAGTGAAAAAAAGCCAAAAAGTATAGTGGTTTTTATGGAAAATGGAAATCCTATGAAATGACATTAATTACTGCACTGCCACTAGTGTCTACCTAGACCCTGGCAAGATTGTGCTCTGGTTACATTCCTGGAGAGATGTTAAAGCGGTATTCTAACCTCCAAGATCCTATTATAACATATAGTAGGTGTAACAATAATAATAATAGCAAATACCTCCAATGAAAAATGTTTAATAGTTCTTCTGATTAGCTGTGTGTCTTACTCCATGTGCAGGGCATAGCAGTAGATTAGATATCTATGGTTACGGCCAATAAAACTAACTTTGATTACGTGAATTGCTGTAACCATGGATTTCTAAGCTACTATAATGCCTTGTACATGAGATAAGTGACACAGTTAATCAGAAGAACTATACTATATTTCTAATTGGAGGTATGCCAATATTATTATTATTACAGCTACTACATTTTGAGATAGGAGATGGGAATATCCTTTTATCTCCTAACATGCATGTTGAAATATTAGATGTTTTCAGCTATTTATAATAGTTACATTATTTGATTTTGTTCATTGAAAAGAGTAGAAACTTTTCAATTTGTAATAAACCTTATCAACAGTGAAGTGTGAATAATCAATAATTTTGATCACAACTGGAGACAAATGATATATCTATAGATAGATAGATAGATAGATAGATAGATGATATATAGATAATAGATAGATAATATATAGATGACAGATAATAAATAATAGATAGATAATAGATAGAAGGATAATAGATAATAAATAGATGATAGATAGATAATAGATAGATAGATAGACAGACAGACAGACAAACAGACAGATAGATAGATAGATAGATGGATGATAGATACATAGATGATAGATAGATAATAGATAGACAATAGATAATAAATAGATAGATAATAGATATGTAGATGATAGATAGATAATATATAATAGATAGATAGATAGATAAATAGATAGATAGATAGATAGATAATAGATAGACAATAGATAATAAATAGATAGATAATAGATATGTAGATGATAGATAGATAATATATAATAGATAGATAGATAGATAGATAGATAATAGATAGATAATAAATAATAAATAGATAGATGATAGATTGATAGATAAATAGATAGATAATAGATAGATAGATAATAGATAATACATAATAAATAGATATATGATAGATAGATAGATAGATAGATAGATAGATAGATAGATAGATAGATAGATATTACAGAAAGATAATCATTCTTCTAGTCTACTCCACACTATTCAGCAAAGACAATTATTTAAGTTTCACAGTAGAAATTCTGAGTCTAATTAAGATATAAAAGGTCAGTCCTGCCAAGAAAACACGGAAATGGACGTCTAAACTACAGATAATTATCACAAACTTAGGAAAGGTTACTCATGAAGTCTTGTTTATGGGCTCCTCTGTCCCTGACCCCATTGGCTTGTAAGTTATTTAAAAAGGTTTGTGAGAATTTGAAACCGTTGAAATCACAGAATGAAGACAATTCGGCTTTTCCTATAAGTGTGGAGGCAATTAATAATTTATGTTGTCAACCATTTCTATATAAGACAAGAGCGGAAAGAAAATCTTAGTTTCTAGTCTTTGGCTGTTGCTTAGGATTGTGGATAGATCTCATTTGGTAAATAATTATTTTGGATCCTCCTTATAGCCACCAGTAGGGGGAGCTAACTGCATTAATTCAATGAACTCCCCTAGTGGCAGCTGCTGGTAGCTTCTGTGATAATATCATGGCAAGGAGTGGAAGTTGTCCAGTTTTATCCCCCTCACCCTCTCCAGAGTATCCCCCATCCTCTGACATTCTGTGCCCTAACACATCCGATTATCCGCCACATTCGGAATTTTCAGATGGAACTTGAAAGAAAGAAAGCTTACAGTCCCTTGCCAAATCATGACGATGTGCAATGTGCGCACTGTTCAGATTCCTGTGAGTGGACAGTCAGTTATGCCATTTGCATGTTTACCATCACATGTTGTCTAGATTCCCCTCCGCTTCACTCAACGTCTCTCTAGTGAGGTGTTCCCATGTAGATTGATTTACAATCGCATATTTATAGATATAATTTTTTTTACTTTTTTTCGTCTTTTTTTACATTTTTCATTTCTTTGTTATTTAAGTAATTTACACAAACCATAAAGACAAATGTCAGAAATCTGGTATCTATTTCATGTCCCAAAAGTCCTAGCATCTTGTACCTGTTTCACTCAACTTTTTGCTACTATATAAGACATTTGAGGCGCTGAGCTCATTAGTCGGCCGTGTTATGATGGCATTACTTTAGAACTGATACTGTAGATAATTGATTCCCAGGAAGAGAATCGCATGGCAGCAAAATTTGACAAGGTTCACTTTCTTGCCATCTCGTATTAAAAAATAATATGGTTCATTAACATTTAATACTGTTCAAAGGTTAATTTAAAATGAAAAGACAAGATAAATTAACATCCCACGACAAAACTTAGGGGAGCAATTTGTTGTTGGTGAACCCTAATTTCTATCAGGCCAAAAAATAACTAAAAGGAAATAAATAGAAATCTTCCCATATATTAGTGCCAAAAGATACTGTAAATAGGCGCACATATTTCAACACCGGGCACCATCGCCGATCAGCTGTTCTCGGTGTCGGCCGGAACTGCTGAGTTACGTAGCAGCACAGCTCCGCAGGGCAGTGGAGTCAGAGTCGGAGCCCATTTTGGTGGAGTTGGTGTCATGGAAATTGAGGAGTCAGAGTCAGAGGTTTGGCTTACCGATTCCACAGCCCTAGCAGGGCTGTGGAGTCGGAGTCGTGGTCCGAGCCCATTTTGGTGAAGTTGGAGTCGGAGTCGGTGTCATGGAAATTGAGGAGTTGGAGTCGGAGGTTTGGCTTACCGATTCCACAGCCCTGGCAGGGCTGTGGAGTCGGAGTCGTGGAGTCGGAGCCCATTTTGGTGTCATTGGAGTCGGAGTCGTGTCATGGAAATTGAGGAGTTGGAGTCGGAGGTTTGGCTTATTGACTCCACAGCCCTCTCAGGGCTGTGGACTTGGAGTCGTGGAGTCGGAGCCCATTTTGGTGTCGTTGGAGTCGGAGTCGTGTCATGGAAATTGATTAGTTGGAGTCGGAGGTTTGGCTTATTGACTCCATAGCCCTGGCAGGGCTGTGGACTCGGAGTTGTGGAGTCGGAGCCCATTTTGGTGTCGCTGGAGTCGGAGTCGTGTCATGTAAATTGAGGAGTCGGAGTCAGAGGTTTGGCTTACCCCCTCCACAGCCCTGAACTCCGTCAACTCTATGGTGGCCGCAGTTGTGATGGACAACCTCTTTTATTCCCTTTTTTTATATATCTTTGCAAATCAGAGTCTAGGAAACATGGTCAATGACAGTTGTGTTTTTGCCAGTGCATTATTCTTTCTCCGTCTATCCTGTTCCAGTCTAGAATGTCAAATTATGCACAAGATTTTTGATGATGTTTTTGTTGTTATCCTAAAAAAAGACTTAATATTCCATTTACCATAATTGATTTCCAATATGCAGTCGCTATTTTAGGTCAGGGAGAGCAGATTCTCCCTACATTATTTCACATTCCATAAATGAAACGTACAAAGGAGCAAGCTGTCGAGTCAGTGATCTATGAGGACACGTACGATTCAGCAAAATCAAATTGCAAAGCTTTTATGTCAGCCAATATTAATTCCGTACCAAGTTTTGTCTCTCTGAGGTCAACTGAAGGATTTCTTATATAATATCATCTATATTTCTCTGCAATCTTAAGATTATTAGTTTAAATAGAGGTTTCCAGAGATTAGCCATGTCTGAAGATAACATTGGTGCTTTTCCAAGATGTTTTGAACAAAACAGGTTCAAGCATTTGTTTAGGTTCTTTGGATTTTCCAAAAATCCCTTATTGTCCGCCTCACCCAGGACACAATGGACTCTTGAAATATAATGTCATAGATAGTCTCCATATATGCACTCATATAGTCCTACAGCTTTTCGGATTAATTGCATTGGAAAGAGGGAACATTAGTCTTGTGCTACATGGCAACCTTGGCCGCAATACCTGTCGTCCAAGCAAGGTTCACTTGGTGCCGCTGCTTGTCATGAATCCCAATGGCTAGGGATAGCAAGGGACAAGCAAAGTAATGCAAAATATCGGACGAGCTCTAGGGTGATGGAACCTGGGCTGACCGCTGCCCTACGCCTGACAAACGCAACTAGAGATAGCCAGGGGGCGTGCCTACGTTGGTTCTAGACGCCACGCACCAGCCTAAGAGCTAACTAGTACTGCAGAGAAAATAAGACCTCACTTGCCTCCAGAGGAATGAACCCCAAAAGGTATAGTTGCCCCCCACATGTATTGACGGTGAAATGAGAGGAAGGCACACACATAGAGATGATATATATAGGTTCAGCAAATAGAGGCCCGCTGTAAACTAGAAAGCAGAACGATACAAAAGGGGTCTGAGCGGTCAGCAAAAAACCCTAATCAAAAAACCATCCTGAGATTACAAGAACCCATGTGCCAACTCATGGCACATGGGGAGAACCTCAGTCCACTAGAGCTACCAGCTAGCATAGAGACATAATAAGCAAGCTGGACAAAAAACCAAACAACTGAAAATCAGCACTTAGCTTATCCTGAAAGATCTGGGAGCAGGTAGGCAGGAACCAAACAGAGCACATCTGAATACATTGATAGCCGGCAAGGGAATGACAGAAAGGCCAGGTAAAATAGGAAACACCCAGCCTCTGATGGACAGGTGGAAACCAAAGGCCGCAACCCACCAAAGTCACCCAGTACCAGCAGTAACCACCAGAGGGAGCCCACAAACAGAATCCACAACAGTACCCCCCCCTTGAGGAGGGGTCACCGAACCCTCACAAGAACCCCCAGGGCGATCAGGGTGAGCTCTATGGAAGGCGCGGACCAAATCAGTCGCATGAACATCGGAGGCGACCACCCAGGAATTATCCTCCTGACCATAACCCTTCCACTTAACCAAATACTGGAGTTTGCGTCTGGAAACACGAGAATCCAAGATCTTCTCAACAACATACTCCAATTCTCCCTCCACCAGCACCGGAGCAGGAGGCTCAACCGAAGGAACAACGGGCACCTCATACCTCCGCAACAACGACCGATGGAACACATTATGAATAGCAAACGATGCTGGGAGATCCAAACGAAAAGATACAGGGTTAAGAATCTCCGAGATCCTATAAGGACCGATGAACCGAGGCTTGAACTTAGGAGAAGAGACCTTCATAGGGACAAAACGAGAAGACAACCACACCAAATCCCCAACAAGAAGTCGGGGACCCACGCGGCGACGGCGATTAGCAAACTGCTGAGTCTTCTCCTGAGATAACTTCAAATTGTCCACCACCTGATTCCAAATCTGATGTAGCCTGTCCACCACCACGTCCACTCCAGGACAATCCGAAGACTCCACCTGACCAGAGGAAAAACGAGGATGAAACCCCGAATTACAAAAAAAAGGAGAGACCAACGTGGCAGAACTAGCCCGATTATTAAGAGCAAATTCGGCCAGCGGCAAAAAAGCAACCCAGTCATCTTGATCAGCAGAAACAAAACACCTCAAATAAGTTTCCAAGGTCTGATTAGTTCGCTCCGTCTGGCCATTCGTCTGAGGATGGAATGCAGACGAGAAAGACAAATCAATGCCCATCTTGGCACAAAACGTCCGCCAAAATCTAGACACAAACTGGGATCCGCTGTCAGAAACGATATTCTCCGGAATCCCATGCAAACGAACCACGTTCTGAAAAAATAAAGGGACCAACTCAGAGGAGGAAGGCAACTTAGGCAAGGGCACCAAATGAACCATCTTAGAAAAGCGGTCACACACCACCCAGATAACGGACATTTTCTGTGAAACCGGGAGATCAGAAATAAAATCCATGGAAATGTGCGTCCAAGGCCTCTTCGGGATGGGCAAGGATAACAACAACCCACTGGCCCGAGAACAGCAAGGCTTAGCTCGAGCACACACTTCACAAGACTGCACAAAGGTACGCACATCCCTAGACAAGGAAGGCCACCAAAAAGACCTGGCCACCAAGTCTCTAGTACCAAATATTCCAGGATGACCAGCCAACACAGAAGAATGGACCTCGGAGATGACTCTACTGGTCCAATCATCCGGAACAAACAGTCTTTCTGGTGGACAACGATCCGGTTTATCCACCTGAAACTCCTGCAATGCACGTCGTAAGTCTGGGGATACGGCGGACAATATTACCCCATCCCTAAGGATACCAGTAGGCCCAGAGTCTCCAGGAGAGTCAGGCACAAAACTCCTGGAAAGAGCATCTGCCTTCACATTCTTTGAACCTGGCAGGTATGAAACCACGAAATTGAAACGAGAAAAAAACAACGACCAACGAGCCTGTCTAGGATTCAAACGCCTGGCAGACTCAAGGTAAATGAGATTCTTGTGATCAGTCAAGACCACCACACGATGTTTAGCACCCTCAAGCCAATGACGCCACTCCTCAAATGCCCACTTCATGGCCAAAAGCTCCCGATTACCCACATCATAATTGCGCTCGGCGGGTGAGAATTTTCTAGAGAAGAATGCACATGGCTTCATCACCGAGCCATTAGAACTTCTCTGTGACAAAACCGCCCCCGCTCCAATCTCGGAAGCATCAACCTCAACCTGAAAAGGAAGTGAAACATCTGGTTGACACAACACAGGAGCAGAAGAAAACCAGTGCTTAAGTTCCTGAAAGGCCTCCACGGCCGCAGGAGACCAATCAGCAACATCAGCACCCTTTTTAGTCAAATCAGTCAAAGGTTTAACAATACTGGAAAAATTAGCAATGAACCGACGATAAAAATTAGCAAACCCCAAGAACTTCTGAAGGCTCTTAACAGATGTAGGTTGTGTCCAGTCACAAATCGCCTGAACCTTGACGGGATCCATCTCAATAGTAGAAGGAGAAAAAATGTACCCCAAAAAAGAAATCTTCTGGACTCCGAAGAGACACTTTGAGCCCTTCACAAACAGAGAATTGGCCCGCAGAACCTGAAACACCTTCCTGACCTGTAAAACATGAGACTCCCAGTCATCAGAAAACACCAAAATATCATCCAAATACACAATCATAAACTTATCCAGATATTCACGGAAAATATTGTGCATAAAGGACTGAAAGACTGACGGAGCATTGGAGAGTCCAAAAGGCATTACCAAATACTCAAAATGGCCCTCAGGCGTATTAAATGCGGTTTTCCACTCGTCACCCTGTTTTATCCGCACCAGATTATACGCACCGCGAAGATCTATCTTAGTGAACCACCTAGCCCCCTTAATGCGAGCAAACAAATCAGTCAATAATGGCAGTGGATACTGATATTTGACTGTAATCTTATTCAGAAGGCGATAATCTATACAAGGCCTCAGGGAACCATCTTTTTTTGCCACGAAAAAAAAACCTGCTCCCAGAGGGGACGAAGATGGACGAATATGTCCCTTTTCCAAGGACTCCTTAATATAATTCCGCATAGCAGTATGCTCTGGCAGTGACAGATTAAATAAACGACCCTTAGGGAACTTACTGCCAGGAATCAATTCTATAGCACAGTCACAATCTCTATGAGGAGGGAGCGAATTGAGCTTAGGCTCCTCAAAAACATCCCTATAGTCAGACAAAAACGCAGGGATCTCAGAAGGAGTAGATGAAGCGATTGAAATCGGAGGTGCATAATCATGAACCCCCTGACATCCCCAGCTTAACACAGACATTGTTTTCCAGTCCAGGACAGGATTATGAGTTTGTAACCATGGCAGACCAAGCACTAGTACATCATGTAAATTATACAGTACAAGGAAGCGAATCACCTCCTGATGAACGGGAGTCATGCGCATGGTCACTTGTGTCCAATACTGCGGCTTATTCATAGCCAATGGTGTAGAGTCAATTCCCTTCAGAGGGATAGGAACTTCCAGAGGCTCCAGACTAAAACCGCAGCGTTTAGCAAATGACCAATCCATAAGACTCAGGGCAGCGCCTGAATCCACATAGGCATCGACGGAAATGGAAGACAGTGAAAAAATCAGAGTCACAGACAAAATGAACTTAGGCTGCAGAGTACCAATGGCAAAAGATTTATCAACCCTTTTAGTGCGTTTAGAGCATGCTGATATAACATGAGCTGAATCACCACAATAAAAACACAATCCATTTTTCCGCCTATAATTTTGCCGTTCACTTCTGGACTGAATTCTATCACATTGCATAGTCTCAGGTGCCTGTTCAGAAGACACCGCCAACTGGTGCATGGGTTTGCGCTCCCGTAAACGCCGATCAATCTGAATGGCCATAGCCATGGACTCATTCAGACCTGTAGGCGTAGGGAACCCCACCATAATATCCTTAATGGCCTCGGAAAGATCATTTCTGAAGTTAGCAGCCAGGGCGCACTCATTCCACTGAGTAAGCACCGACCATTTCCGAAATTTTTGACAATATATTTCCGCTTCATCATGCCCCTGAGAGAGGGCTAATAAAGCCTTTTCAGCCTGAATCTCCAGGTTGGGTTCCTCATAGAGCAATCCCAATGCCAGAAAAAACGCATCCACATTGAGCAATGCAGGATCCCCTGGTGCCAATGCAAATGCCCAATTCTGAGGGTCGCCCCGCAGGAAAGATATTACAATCTTGACCTGTTGAGCAGGGTCTCCAGAGGAGCGAGATTTTAAAGAAAGAAACAATTTACAATTGTTCCTGAAATTCAGGAAGGTAGATCTATCTCCAGAAAAGAACTCTGGAATAGGAATTCTAGGTTCAGACATGGGAGTGTGAACAACAAAATCCTGTATGTTTTGAACTTTTGCCGCGAGATTACTCAGGCTGGAAGCCAAACTCTGGACATCCATGTTAAACAGTTAATATCAGAGCCATTCAAGGGTTAAGAGGAGGTAAGAAGCAGCTAGACAGCAATTAAGGGCTAGGCAGCAAAACTCTGAAGGAAAAAAAAAAAAAAAAATTTCCCTTAAACACTTCTTTTTCTCCTGCTTCAGCCCAAACAATTAACACTTTGTGGGCCGGCTATACTGTCATGAATCCCAATGGCTAGGGATAGCAAGGGACAAGCAAAGTAATACAAAATATCGGACGAGCTCTAGGGTGATGGAACCTGGGCTGACCGCTGCCCTACGCCTGACAAACGCAACTAGAGATAGCCAGGGGGCATGCCTACGTTGGTTCTAGACGCCACGCACCAGCCTAAGAGCTAACTAGTACTGCAGAGAAAATAAGACCTCACTTGCCTCCAGAGGAATGAACCCCAAAAGGTATAGTTGCCCCCCACATGTATTGACGGTGAAATGAGAGGAAGGCACACACATAGAGATGATATATATAGGTTCAGCAAATAGAGGCCCGCTGTAAACTAGAAAGCAGAACGATACAAAAGGGGTCTGAGCGGTCAGCAAAAAACCCTAATCAAAAAACCATCCTGAGATTACAAGAACCCATGTGCCAACTCATGGCACATGGGGAGAACCTCAGTCCACTAGAGCTACCAGCTAGCATAGAGACATAATAAGCAAGCTGGACAAAAAACCAAACAACTGAAAATCAGCACTTAGCTTATCCTGAAAGATCTGGGAGCAGGTAGGCAGGAACCAAACAGAGCACATCTGAATACATTGATAGCCGGCAAGGGAATGACAGAAAGGCCAGGTAAAATAGGAAACACCCAGCCTCTGATGGACAGATGGAAACCAAAGGCCGCAACCCACCAAAGTCACCCAGTACCAGCAGTAACCACCAGAGGGAGCCCACAAACAGAATCCACAACAGCTGCTACATCGCAAGGCAATACATGTTAATGAGGTTGTGTTGCAACCCCAAGTGTTCTATGACAAGCAAGTCATAAAAATCAGGTGAGGTTGGACTTGCTTGTCGCAGTGCCCTGAGGTTTGCGAAACCACCCTATTTACTTGCATTGCGTTGTGCTGTAGCAGCAACACTGAGCGAACCTTCATTGTGTGACTGGCGTCATGGCTGTTAAGGGGCTCACCTTGTGGAATGGATCCTCCAAGCCCAGGTCCGAATAGATACACAGATCATGGAAGCAGAAAGGTACGTATTGAGTGAGGACTTGAACCACTGGAGGCCGCAGGCAGAAAGGATGAATGGAAGCAGGTCAGGAGACAGATAGTGGTGCAAAGTAAAATAAACAGAACTAAGAAACTTAATACCAAGACACAGGTCTGTGTCTTGTTGGGCCTTTTGAAAGCCAATGCAGATGATCACATGGGATCACGCCAGGCCAGGCCACTTGCAAAACCTGGCGTGGAGCACAGCAGAGGGCAATGTTTGCAGGAGACGGTGATGAAGCACTGATGAGCCAAGATTGGTGCATAACAGTGGCCAAAGTCAACATTTCGCCCAAGCCCTATAAATATATAATATCCTAGAGATGAGGGAATAAATTTAAGTTGAATTGAATTAAACTCAAGTTTTACAAAAATCCGCATTTACCAAAATGCTGATTTTTTTTTGTAATTTGGCTTTACGCAGATAGACGCTGCTTATCTGAACTGTAAGATGCCATCAAATTCTATGAAAAAAATCATTATAATCTCCTCACTGCTCACCTCTCCAATCCCTCCATGCCTCACCATCATCTGCCCAGTCCCCATCACATCTTTAGATCACTGCTGAATTCCTTGGACCTCATGACATCATAAGGATGACCGCACATGTGCAAAACCCTCCCGGCCCACATCAGACCCTAAAGTCCATGCCCAGTGTGAGAGACCTAGGAGATTCAACATGAGTGGCGGCAATCTGAAGATGTGATGAGGACCAGGTGGGTGATGGTGAGAAGCAGGGGAGCTCGAAAGGTAAGAGGAGTATAAGTATTTATTTACTTTTTATATGTTATGTTTATTACACTCTGCGGTCCGGACAGAATCCAGTGCATAATAAATGATGTTCAGATAGCTGAAAATAACTTCCTTGCAAGTCGAATTTCCTGGGGAAATCTGAGCAAACAGGCAAAATCGAATTTTGCCTGATTCGCTGATCTCTAAATTTTGGTTCCAAAGACAGGCATTAGAGATTTCACCAAGCCTTCTCTTGTCCCAGTATATGTTAAACTTTTATATACCCTCTTCAATAATTAAATTGCAATATGCAAAAAAAGACCTGCTTAGGTTTTAATTTCTCTTTAAAACATTGCTAAAAATGTTAAAGGGAACCTGCCACCCCCCCAGGCGGTTTTAACTAAAAGAGCCATCTTGTGCAGCACTAATGCTGCATTCTGTCAAGGTAGCTCTTTTAGTTGGGGTCCCTACAAACACTGAAATAATTGCTTTTATAATGTGCCCCTCATACCTGAATTTGTCAGGGGGGCATGTCTTTTCTCCCTGACACAAACGCCTCCCAGCCGTCTCTCAGGGCCTCCTTGCGCCGGGCACCGCCTCCATTTCCTTCCTGAACGTCCCTGGCGCCTGCACTGTAAGTTCGAAGGGCAGCTCAAACAGCGCATGCCCGGAAAAAAAACTTACAGTGCAGGCGCCGGGGACGTTCATGAAGGAAATGGAGGTGGCGCCCGGCGCACGGAGGCCCTGATAGACGGCTGGGAGGCGTTTGTGTCAGGGGGGGGAAAGACATGCCACCTGAGAATTTCAGGTATGAGGGGCACATTATAAAAGCGATTATTTCAGCGTTTGCAGGGACCCCAACTAAAAGAGCCACCTTGACAGAATGCAGCATGCTGCACAAGGCGGCTATTTTAGTTAAAAATGCCTGGGGGGTGACAGGTTCCCTTTAAATCGAGAATATTAAAAATATGACCAACAGAGTCACAATGCTGCCGACTGGTCATCTCTATGTGTTCTCTGGAAAGCACCACCTTGTGTCAAGCTCAACGAGTGACATGGCAGGAGGGAAAATACAGGCGTGTCACCTATAGGCAGTGGCATCAGTTGCATATTCAGGTGGTTGCTCAGTGAACCATCGGGACAGAAAAAAAATCCATAAAAAAAATTCCAGCTGTACTTTTTGGACATTTTTACCTACTTTGCCTTTGTTTCTTACAATTACTTGCAAAAGTAGTTGATGCATTGCCAATTTCAACAACATGAATATAATAGATCAAATAATGTCTAACAATTATACCCAAGTGTTTCCCGATGTCTCCTACACAAAATGGTCATGTAAACAAGTTAAAAGGAAGAGAGTGTGGAAGATTGGTTTAGTCATCGGTTCCACTGACGTAGAGAAGAAAGGAGCTCTGGGTTGTAAGACTTCTGTTATGTGGCTCCTTTGGGTCCTAAACAAAATATTAATGATAATATTTCATGATAATACTCTTGTTTTATTAAAGATGATGCATAAAACACGATTAATTTTACATTTTGAAAGAAGCGTATAGATGTTGTGACAAAGTCACTGGCAAAGTGCGGGAGGGGAAATACGTTTCACTGAGGCTATTGGCTTCAGTGATTTGAAACCCAGAAGTTTGCTCCAGCACAATATGTGTTGAGAGGGGTTAATTGGCCATTTTAAGGGCTTGATTTTTGTGGACAACCATAGAGCATGTAGGAGGCTGTCCACCTTATCTCCACCCCAGTGTGTGGTCTGGGGTTTAAAAACCCGGCCTCCAGAGATATTCAGGGTTCAGTGGGTCTGGAGTTGGCAGCTCCAGAGAAGTGGTTTTATGTTAAACTGTACTGAACCTGGTTGTTATATCCATTTTGTTTTCTTGTTTTGTTTTCACTTTGCATTGGTTTATGCCACATGTATAATATACCAGCAGAAGATTTAAAGAGACAGTGTACCTATGTTTACCTCCACGTTCAGCCGAGTGAGTCAATCTACCACAATGTTTAAATATCAAATATTAAGAGAAAGATTAATAGAGGAAATATTGTGAACATATTAGCTATTTATTACTTATTCATAAAGTGTAACCAACATTTTAATTTTTATTTCATAAATGAATAGCACAGATGAAAATAACAAACTTTGTAATATACCTTATCAGAGACATGTGCTTTTTTCTCCTCCTGGACTGATATTTTACTCTCAATTCATGGGTAAAATAGTTTTTCGGGATAGCTAGATTTTCCTATTACTGAGATGGGGATGACAGTTGGTGCTTTGAAAATTCTATGGAGGAGAGAGGAGCTAGAGGAAGACACAGACATTCCGCTGTAAGTTCTCCTGAAATGACAGTTACATTTCTCCACAGAACTTTATGAGCACCAACTATCATCTCGTATCTTAGAAATGGGAAAATCTGTATTCACAGAAGATACATTTTTCCCATGAGTTGAGAAGTCTTAGGGTACGTTCACACAGGACTTTTTTGCTGCTTTTTTTTGCTGCTTTTTTTAATGCTAATTTTCAGCTGCTTTTTACAGTACCAGTAAAGCCTATGAGATTTCAGAAATCTCATGCACACACGTTGGTTTTTTGTTTGATCAGTTTTTTCTGCTTTGCTGCTTTTTTTGGACATAGGGCATGTCACTTCTTTCAGCGTTTTTGCTGCGTTTTTGCAGCGTTTTTTCACCCATTGACTTGAATGGGTGATGAAAAAAACGCTGCAAAAACGCTGAAAAAACGCATGTAGCATTATTTGCTGCGTTTTTTGTGCAGAAAATCATGGCCAGCAGGAAGGGATCTCACAGCCAAGAGCTTAGGGGTGTGGTTAGTGAGGTGTGAAGAGCCATTGTGAGCCATTGTGAGGTGTGAAGAGCCATTGTGAGGTGTCCTGATTGTGATCTATTGTGAGGGAGTTCCTGGTAGTGAGGTGTGAAGAGCCATTGTGAGCCATTGTGAGGTGTGAAGAGCCATTGTGAGGTGTCCTGATTGTGATCTATTGTGAGGGAGTTCCTGGTAGTAAGGTGTGAAGAGCCATTGCGAGGTGTCCTAGCAGCTGAAAATTGGCATAAAAAAAGCAGCAAAAATCTGCAGCAAAAATCTGCAGCAAAAAAGTCCTGTGTGAACGTACCCAAAAAACGCACCAAAAACGCACCAAAAAAACGCACCTAAATTAGCATAAAAAAAAGCAGCAAAAAAAAGCAGCAAAAAAGTCCTGTGTGAACGAACGAATGAATTTTCAGTCCTGGTGGAGGAAGAGGCAGATTTATATGATACAATATATCAGTATATTACAAAGTGCCTTATTTCATGTTCACTATTGATTTCTGAAATAAAAATTAAAATGACAGTTACTATTTAAAGAAAATCTGTAATCCAGGGAATGCACCAGCACCTGGCAAACCTAGGTAAGTGCCAGGGCCCAGGGCACATGGTGGGCCCACACTACACATATGGAGCATAATTAGTAATAGAACCTTCCCCATATGCCTTGGGTGCTGGCTTTGTTTTACAGCCGGCACCTGAGTATAACTGAACCGAACTAGCTCGGTCCGCGGCTGTTTAAGCATTTAGATACCACTGTCAATCATTTGTTATGTCTGCCCCTCATGTAAACCCTCTTCTCATGGACAGTATCCTGCAATTAGAGGTGCTTTAACCCCTTTCCGACATCGGGCGCAGATGTCGGACTCCCTCCCATTGATGTAGGCTCCAGCAGTGAGCCCACATCTTTCCCGGCACATGTCAGCTGTTTCGAACAGCTGACATGTGCCCGGAATAGCCGTGGGTGAACTCACGATCCACCCACAGCTATTAACCCACTAAATGCTGCTGTGAAATGCTGACAGCGGCATTTAACTTATGCTTGCGTCCACCGGTAACCCCCATCACGTGATCGTGGGTCACCGGTTCTTGGCATGACAACCAGCGGTATCCTGGAAACCTCTATGGTTGTCACTGCCAGCTTGCTGTCGGCGCTCAAAGCAAGTGGGTAATTCTGCTAAACAGAGGCGATCTGATCATCGCCTCTATGTAGCAGAGTCAGTCGGGTTGTAGCCGCTTCTAGACTCCCATGTACACTATTGAATCATGCAAAAAGTAAAAAAAAAAGTTTTTAAAAATATATAAAAAAAACATACAAAAGTTCAAATCACCCCCCATTCAAAATAAAACAATAAAAAAATCAAACATACACATATTTGGTATTGCCACGTTCAGAATCGCATGATCTATCAATAAAAAAAATGATTAACCTGATCGCTAAACGGCGTAGCGAGAAAAAAAGTCAAAACACCAGAATTACATTTTTTTGGCCGCTGCGACATTGCATTAAAATACAATAACGGGCGATCAAAAGATTGTATCTGCACCAAAATGGTATCATTAAAAACAGCTCAGAGCACAAAAAAAAGCCCTAACTCAACCCAAGATCATGAAAAAAGGAGACGCTATGGGGATCGGAAAATGGTGCAATTTTTTTTTTAAAGCAAAGTTTGGATTTTTTTTTACCACTTAGATCAGAAAGAACCTAGACGTGTTTGGTGTCTATGAACTCATAATGACGTGGAGAATCATAATGGCAGGTCAGTTTTAGCATTTAGAGAACTTAGTAAAAAAGCCAAACAAAAAACAAATGTGTGATTGCATTTTTTTTTGCAATTTTACCGCACTTGGAATTTTTTTACCGTTTTCTAGTACACAAAATGAGAAAACCAAAAGTACAACTCATCCCACAGTAAATAAGCCCTCACATGGCCATACCGATGGAAAAATAAACACGTTATGGCTCTGGGAAGAAGGGGAGCGAAAAACAAAAATACAAAAACGTAAACACCTCCTGGGGTTAAGGGGTTAAAAAATAAAATAGCTGACCGAACTACAGCTGTGTAGCAGCTGGTACTTCACACTACATCTCATCCCGACCTGAACAGCTGATCGGTGGGAATGCCAGATGCTGGATGGTCCCCTACCAATCTGATATTAATGACCTATCCAAAGGTGATCAATGTCATATGATCCGACAGCTCCTTTAACAAGGAGTAGGCTGGAGTAGGCGACCACCTATAGAGCCACTTTGAACAAGAGAGAAAAGGCTATTTTATTTCTAAAACTATAAATTCTGGTTACATTTTTGAAGCTACAAAGCTTCCATCATAGAATGTTAGAGTTGAAAGGACCTCCAGGGTCATCGTGTCCAACCCCCTGCTCAATGCAGGATTCACAAAACCATCTCAGACAGGTGTCTGTCCAGCTGCTGTTTGAAGACTTCCATTGAAGGAGAACTCACCGCCTCTTGTGGCAGCCTGCTCCATTTATTGATCACCCTCACTGTCAAAAAGTTTTGACAGTGATCAGTGATGTAGGGAGGCACATATTGTTATAGGAGGCCCAAGAAGTGGTCGATAAACTCTCAGTTCTGCTCCAGACGCATATAAAATCTTGACTCTAGATGGCATTAGGATCCAGTGCAGCACTGGTGCCCGGGGCAGACAGACCTAGAACAGCAGCGATCACATCATTGTCAAAACCCAGGGCACCGAAAGTGACTCCTTGAAAAACAGAGGAGCCAGAAGAGGTGAGTGTTTGAGAGTCTGGTGTTTGATACCCATTTTGCATTTTTTAAGAGTTAAAAGTTGGCTTTTTCTGGAAAGGTCTTTGCTTTTATCTAGAGCATGTTGTTTGTTACTTCTAGTTTAGCAGTATTGCATTTGGGATCCTTGGGCATTACAATATGTACAGTAATAGGGCACTTGGTAGTAATGGGGTCACATGAGACAGGGCAGGAACAGTATTTGTGGTAGCATCTGGCATTACAGGGGTCAGCAGGATAGAGATGAGGGGTTGTGTTGTTGTAGAGGTTAAGGATGCACTGCTTCTTCGACATCCCCTATATCTCTGTCCCTCGCCAAAGACATTTTGGCAGCCAACTGTGAAACTTACAGAAGAAATCATCACAAAGGTTTGGGCAGGATGGAGAAGAAAAAGAAAAGAAAGTGACTCTCATCATAGAAGATGTCTGGATGTAAATGTAATTTATTGCTCCCAGTTCATGATGACGAGGGGGTGCAATTTGCCTAATGTGTCCAGGGAACCAACATATGGTATATAGTCCCAACCAAGAGTGTATGTGGAGGTATGGATGTAGTGTATGTGGAAATGTGTATATATGGCTGTGTGTGGATATGGATGTCTGAAAATTCTTAGGTTATTGTCCTGAATGTCTCATCAAGAAAAGAGCAACTCTTCCATGCATCTTTCCTCTTTTCACCTTGTACATCAAAGCTGTTCCCAACCGATCCGTACGTGACAAGACTCTCATCATTACAGTTTCTATCCACATTTTTCTAAGGCAGCCGTATACGATGAGTGGAAAAGAGCCAGAGGTTACACGCAGCTGTAGGCTGTCAAATTAACAGAATGTTAGAATAAGTTTTAATTCTAGCGATGCGTGAAACACGCGGTGATATCAGGGAAAACACCAGAGCAGATGTTCTGCTTTTATAGTTATATTAGTCTGCATGGCTACATAAAATACAAAACCTTAGCACAGGAAAATCCCAATAATCTGAGATCCGTGGGTTTAGAGATATCCAGAAATGGCACAGTTTCTGGATTATTGGGCACCATCCAACGTCGTATCTATAAGGGCAAACAAGGCTGAGATGAATCATTGTCAAGGGCTTAAATACAAGTACCGGTAAGTAGCTAAGAAAAGAATCAGCTAGCTAATAACACGTCCCAATTTGACCTTCAGGTTGCAGCAGTTTAATTTTTACTTATTTATTTTTTATCTCCATGTTCCTAAACCCATCACTTTTATGCTTTGTAGACAAAAACGATATCACGTTGAACGAGTCTTTTCTGTTCCAAAATGGTTCCTTATTGCACCAACGCATTACGTTTCCAGACCAGCACCATTCTCAAAGTATAAAACCCCAAATATTATTTTTATAAGATATTTGTTTTTTTTTCCAATGAGAAAGGCGCCTGTCCGGTGCTGAAACACCTTGGGGACAATAAAGAACCATTTTGAAACACAAAAGGCTTCTCATTTACCGCCACACAGCCCCTTTAATGCTATATTGTCCTCCTCTGCGATTATTCTCCTGGAAGAATTTTTTCTTCTCCAGCCACAGAGATGCAACAGCAGTCACACATGTCTATAGGTGTTGTTCTATAGGTGTTGTGCCTTCACACAACGCTGCAAGGTGAGGGCATACTCCCGCCATTCACTGACCTTACCAGGCAATAATGCTCAATGTTTGTGCGCTTTTGTCCCCCAAACAGCTCAACTTTTATGCTTAGACACATTTTTTGCTGAATAAGTTCTATTTTTGGTGACACTATTTTGCTATACATACGATACCTTTTATTATTATTTTTTGTCTACTGCTCCTATGTATACCTATATGTCTGCATAGTGAGAGACTTGAAACAAACTATGTGCAGTTTGATTCAATGGTCAAGTATGACTCTACTCCCTTCCCCTTCCGTTCTTGAGAACCTGCAGACAGTAGACGAGGGTGCAGATGGAAGGAGTAATACATAACTGCAAGACCAGACTACAGATGTAACAAGTGCCCTATGTACATCTGTCTGATTATTGCACCACGGTACCTTGTTATTTGCAACGTGCGAACACTGCATCCAAAACATTTGGCGCTATAGAGTTCAAGTCCTCTTTTTCTCTGAAGAGCCAATTTGTATACAAAGGAAATGAGAGACAAAGGAGAGAAGAGACTGCCTACCAAAATAGTATAGGTGCGGTATGATAATGCCAAAGTAAGCTGCACCCATTGGGCAAGCATATGCTATGTCTGTACATAATGGATCAAAGTCAGTATATGGCGGTCATGTAGGAGCGCTGAGGAGGCAGCCCAAAGGATGAAAAAACTGTCGAGTACCGCAGCAGCTCCAGCCAAACACCTCCAAGGGAGGAAGAAAGCAGGATCTGGTGATGGGAATCGGTCACAGGAGCGCTGAAAGGAAACTCTGACACAGGATAGAGTTTAGCCACAACGCGTTTCGACGGACATGCCGTCTTCATCAGGTGGGAGTTTTATAAAACTCCCACCTGATGAAGACGGCACGTCCGTCGAAACGCATTGTGGCTAACTCTATCCTGTGTCAGAGTTTCCTTTCAGCGCTCCTGTGACCAATTCCCATCACCAGATCCTGTACATGATGGATGGCACATGTTGAGGTACATAGTTTTGAATTGAAATGGAGATTAGGACCAGCGGTGGCTTTCTTTTATTTTGTCTTATTTATTTATTCTTGCTTTTTGTATCTACAATTCTTCATCTATTTCACACATTATGCCCTTTAAAAGATCATAAAGACCTTGGGGAAATTTTAACATTTAAATACATTTTTGTCATTCCTGATGTCCCATGTAACTGAGGCTAACATATTAGCCCCAGTTACAGGGTAATATCAGCCTCCTGGCTGCACTGCAGAGCTGATCTGGGTCTGCTAATACCCAGCAGTTCCTAATTCCTCCCAAGACCTTTGCGATCACATGGTCACTAGTACGGGCAGAAGCAATGTTAGTGTTTCTAAAACTTAAAGAGGGCAGACAAGGTTATAGACCATCTTTGCCTTTTCTATAGGGAGTCGCATATGAGTGAAGTGTCCATGTGACGACTACTGGAACCTGCAGAGCTGAATCCTGACATCGCAGCTTCTGAATTCTCACAACTCATGCACTGCACACTTTTAGGATTCTCCCTGGCCGATGGACGGTCATCTCAGCACACGCTTGTGATTTGTATACTCCTGACCACATTCCGACTAGACGTGCCCGGCCTCACTCAGTTCATTTTCATAGAGTGGGGCCACATATGTCTAGTCAGCACGTGACTGCATGTATGTAAATCGCCGGCATGAGAGAATCCTGACAGCTTGCAGGGCGCACTGTGAGAACTCAGAAGTCTGCAGTCACAAAGAATGACTGCAGACTCATTACAAACCTGGACATCCCCTTTAATGCTCCTAACAAATAAAAACATGAGAGTTAGTATCACAAATAACATTTACATCCAGGTACCTTATAGATGACGTTGTCTCTGGAGTCGTTCTCCTTTTCTTCATCTTATCCAGACCCCATGATGCATTTTCTCATCCACAGCCGTCTCTGCAGACTTCCATCTTCTCCGCTCTTTTGCAGAAAGTCTCCATATGATGCCCTTAAAGATACAAGTGTCATTATAATGCTCCTGTATAATAAATTGCCCCTCACTATATTGTCTGCACAAAATATGACCCCCGCACTGTCCCTCTTATGGTACATGCTCTTTACACTGACCTCTCCTTTCTATACACACTGTGTCCCCCCTATAGGGCCTAGTATTTATACTCCATATTTATACTCCATCCTCCCACCCTGTGTGCGTGGCTCCCCCATCCTCCCACCCTGTGTGCGTGGCTCCCCCATCCTCCCACCCTGCGTGCGTGGCTCCCCCATCCTCCCACCCTGCGTGCGTGGCTCCCCCATCCTCCCATCCTGCGTGCGTGGCTCCCCCATCCTCCCACCCTGCGTGCGTGGCTCCATCCTCCTCCCCTGCGTGCGTGGCTCCCCCATCCTCCTCCCCTGCGTGCGTGGCTCCCCCATCCTCCTCCCCTGTGTGCGTGGCTCCCCCATCCTCCTCCCCTGCATGCGTGGCTCCCCCATCCTCCTCCCCTGCGTGCGTGGCTCCCCCATCCTCCTCCCCTGTGTGCGTGGCTCCCCCATCCTCCTCCCCTGCGTGCGTGGCTCCCCCATCCTTCTCCCCTGCGTGCGTGGCTCCCCCATCCTTCTCCAATGCGTGCGTGGCTCCCCCATCCTTCTCCCCTGTGTGCGTGGCTCCCCCATCCTTCTCCCCTGCGTGCGTGGCTCCCCCATCCTTCTCCCCTGCGTTCATGGCTCCCCATCCTTCTCCCCTGTGTTCATGGCTCCCCCATCCTTCTCCCCTGCGTGCATGGCTCCCCATCCTTCTCCCCTGCGTTCATGGCTGCCCCATTCTTCTCCCCTGCGTTCATGGCTCCCCATCCTTCTCCCCTGCGTTCATGGCTCCCCATCTTTCTCCCCTGCGTTCATGGCTCCCCATCCTTCTCCCCTGCGTTCATGGCTCCCCCATACTTCTCCCCTGCATGCATGGCTCGCCATCCTTCTCCCCTGCGTTCATGGCTCTCCCATTCTTCTCCCCTGCGTTCATGGCTCCCCATCCTTCTCCCCTGCGTTCATGGCTCCCCATCCTTCTCCCCTGCGTTCATGGCTCCCCATCCTTCTCCCCTGCATTCATAGCTCCCCCATCCTTTTCCCCTGCGTGCATGGCTCCCCATCCTTCTCCCCTGCGTTCATGGCTCCCCCATTCTTCTCCCCTGTGTTCATGGCTCCCCATCCATCTCCCCTGCGTTCATGGCTCCCCATTCTTCTCCCCTGCATTCATGGTTCCCCATCCTTCTCCCCTACATTCATGGCTCCCCCATTCTTCTCCCCTGCGTTCATGGCTCCCCATCCTTCTCCCCTGCGTTCATGGCTCCCCATCCTTCTCCCCTGCGTTCATGGTTCCCCATCCTTCTCCCCTGCGTTCATGGCTCCCCCATTCTTCTCCCCTGCGTTCATGGCTCCCCATCCTTCTCCCCTGCGTTCATGGCTCCCCATCCTTCTCACCTGCTTTCATGGCTCCCCCATCCTTCTCCCCTGCGTGCGTGGCTCCCCCATACTTTTTCACTGTCATACTCACCTCTCACCGGGCGGCGCAGAACTTCCCGGCATCTCAGCAGCGTCTTCCTTCCTGTCTTCAGCGGTCACATGGTAGCGCTCATTAAGGTGATGAATATGCGCATATTCATGACCTTAATGACTGTACCATGTGACCGCTGAAGACTGTACGCACTGCCGGCGCTGAGACAAGACAGAGACACAGTTGCAGCCACCGCTGGAGGAAGGTGAGTATTACGTCTTCAGGGAGGGGGGCAGGAGAGAGGAGGGGGGGTGGGGAGGGAGGAGGGGGGGGCGGGCACTTGACCCCGGAGTTAGAAAAAACAAAAAACCTAGCAGCGCAAATCCAGTCACAGAATCTGCCGCCCCCTCTCTTCTGCCGCCTGAAGCAAAGAGATCAAGTCGCCTCATGGTAGCGGCGTCCCTGATAACATTTACCACATGTCTACTTCACATCAGCATCAGCTTTGAAACATAATTTGTTAGGAAGTTAAAGGGTTAAAAGTTTATCAGCAACTTGTTATTTTTCCAACAAAATTTACAAAACCGATAACATTTGAAGTGACTTTGAGGGCCCTATGTGAAAAAAAATACCTAAAAGTGACACCATTTTAAATACTACACCCCTAAAACTGCTCAACAACACATTAAAAAAGTTTATTAACCCTTTAAGAGCTTCTCCAGAATTAAAGTAATGTGTAAGGAAAATTTAACATTTTTCCCACCGAAATATTGATTTAGCCCCAAATTTTGCATATTTAAAAGAGTAAGAGTAGAAAATGGACCATACAATTTGATGTATAGTTTCTCCTGAGTACACTTGCACACCATATGTGGTGGAAAATGACTGTTTGGATGCACGGTGTGGCTTGAGTGGGAAGGAGCACCCTTTGACTTTTGAGTGCTAAATTGGCGGGAACAGATAGCGGACGCCATGTCATGTTTCGAGAGCGGAATACATATATCGATTGTAACTAAAGAAAAAATTACCCCTAAAATATCACTTTTATTAGTTTTATTGTAAAATACTCATATATGTATACATCAGGGTCAAAAAGAAGTAGTAAACGGCTAACAATCTTAATATAACCTTAACAGTAAAGATTCTAAAGAGGGGGTGGGATGTGCGCCATCCTTACCTTGCCATGGAGGTTGGCACCCTAAGCTCGACACGGTGCCCCCACTCAATGTCAGCTATCCCTTATGACCCTAAGAGGACAAACTAACAGAAAACCATCATCAACACCAATAACAGTAAAGTGCGATAGTGCAGTTCAGTGGCCTAAATCTGTTGAAGAAGACCATAAAGGCATGTAGTAGTAAATGGTCCTCAATAATTGATAGTTAATGATGCTTATTATTGGCAGAGAGCACCATTAGTAAACAAGCAAGAGGAAACAAATGGACCAATATAGCAGTGAGGGCGACAAAATTGGTTTAACAATTTAAATAAACCCTTTAAAGTATATATAATATATATCGGGTTAAATGACAGGTCTAATTTGCCTATGTTTTTATAAAAAAATATTATGATATGTTTTTATGTCAATTAATGGTATCATGACGCATACCACATGCACACTTGTTAAAAGAGAGGTAGTTACTCGTCTTTGCATGCTTGGACCCGCAGAAGTGCTGGGATAGACACAAACCGACTGTTATCCTCCTCCACTTCCCTGCTACCCCTGCTTTCTACAGACTATCCCACCACATAAAATAAAGGACATATTTTTTTAAGGAATGGTGAGTGCTGTTTTCTGCATTTTTTAAATTATCGTAGAATAGTTTGCGGACTCCAAATACTGAGCCCCTTAGGTGGGCTTTCATCGTCACGGAAATGCCAAACATGTGGACACTAAATGTGGTTTAGACACTAAATTGGGCTCAGAAGGGAGAAGGGCATTAGGATTTGAGAGCACAGAATTTGTTGGATTTCTTTCGGGGGGAAAGGAGCTATAGCGCTTTTTTAGAGAATTTGTGCTACAGTAACTTGGAAGTCTCCTGTAATTCCATTGACAGATGACAGACGTAAGTGGTGACTTGCTTTTTTGTGGATTGAGTTGAAGCTTTTATTGGAAACATTTTACATAACATTTGGGATCACATTTATCCTGTTCTCTATGCTGAGCACTTACTTTTCTGGTTTCCGTTTAAATCTACAAATGACATGCTTCAGATGAACCCCTGATGGATCAATTCACTAAAATGAAGCAGCAGAGTTATTCCAGACTCCATCTGGCCTTTGTTCAATGGTTTCCTTCTTTTTAGAAGTGTATAAAACTCTGGTTAACCATGCTCTTGTGCACACTTAAAAAGCAGCGAATCATAGGACAAACGGCCCCCTCAGTGTCCCCATCTGCCTCTTTATAGGGAATCTTCTGCTGGGAGTTCTGCCTGAATCACATATTTCAGAGATTTTCCCCATTGTAAGCGTTCAGCGGAGAGAGCAGGATAAATGTGAGCCAAGCCTTACTGCGATATTTGGGAGACAGAATGAACAAAACAACAGCAGGCGAAAAATTGGCTGTATTTTTTTATGCTGTTTTTTGTGTGGTATAAATAATTGGACAACTTTATTCTCTTGGTCGGTGCAATTACAGTGATATCATATTTAGATAGTTTTCTTTGGCTCCTATCACACATTAAAAGACGTTTAAAAAAAAAAAAAAAAAGTTTTGTAGTGCCATATTTTGAGACCTATAATTTTTCTATATTTCTGCCGACAGATGAATATAGGGGTCAAGTTACAGGTCATGAAGTGGTTAATGTAGATTAAATTGTTGCGATATGTAATGCACATAATAATAACAATTTGAAAAAAAATGCTTTGGCAAGGTGCAACTCATTATGACACAAACAGTTACATAAAACCATCCACATAGAGAATCCAGAGGGTAAAGCCATATGGTGTAGCTTTGTGAATAGTTAAAAATAGTGTTTTACTCCTCTAGGGAATCTCATTCTGCCTGAATATTACATCAAATTGCTTTAATATATACATGTCTCACTTGGCTATGATGATAAATGAAAACAGATTTCAAAATGTTCTTTTTTTAACAAATTAATACATTTTTAACTTGCAGCTATATTTGTATGCAATCAATAGCTATGTTTAATCATGTTTATATGTCAAAGCATCAATCAAAAACTCAAAATGTCTGACAAAGGAGACTACCTCTGCCCAATGTTGTTTATAGACTAGTGTTTACCAACTTTTTCAGGTTTTGAGCACCCCTGGAAAAATATTGTTACCTCCTGAAATCCCTACAAAGCTATTGCTTATTAAAGACAAAAAAAGGCAAAGAAAAAAATATGAATACATAAAGTAAATCAGCACTTGAATGTTACTTTACACTGTACCCCCTGAATACAAATGATTATGACCCATTCTTTACTCTGATTGGAAAATGCCAAGATCAAAGTAGCATTTTTATCAGACCCCAGATCAGACATTAAAAATAAACAACCCAGGCATGTCAGCACATACAATCCTTTGCTCCTCGCTGTGTCTTATATTGAGGGTAACACACTTGGAGCACCTTTTCTCTTTTTCTTAGTATCTTGTATGATGCACTGTACTACTGACACTGGCCGTGTCAGCATCCAGCCGTGCATCAAAGGCACTCAAATCTCTTCCCAGGACACAATTTGCTGTACCCCTTGACATTTTTTTTATAGTATCTCTTTTGGGATTAGGTAACAAAGAAGAAAGAAACTAATTTCTGCTATCTTTCAGATGGATTTCTTCTTTTTTCATCCCAATGTTGGTCTGTTTCTCTTCTCCTTCGACTGCATTTTGTGGGTTCACAGCAACAGCTTCCATATGCAAATGCCACACCTGGAGTCAGTTCATACAAAAACAAGAAAAAGAGACATGCACATACACAGGGATCAACATACACTCACCGGCCACTTTATTAGGTACACCATGCTAGTAACGGGTTGGACCCCCTTTTGCCTTCAGAACTGCCTCAATTCTTCGTGGCATAGATTCAACAAGGTGCTGGAAGCATTCCTCAGAGATTTTGGTCCATATTGACATGATGGCATCACACAGTTGCCGCAGATTTGTCGGCTGCACATCCCAAAGATGCTCCATACAAGGCAGGATGGATCCATGCTTTCATGTTGTTTACGCCAAATTCTGACCCTACCATCCGAATGTCGCAGCAGAAATCGAGACTCATCAGACCAAGCAACGTTTTTCCAATCTTCCACTGTCCAATTTCGATGAGCTTGTACAAATTGTAGCCTCAGTTTCCTGTTCTTAGCTGAAAGGAGTGGTACCCGGTGTGGTCTTCTGCTGCTGTAGCCCATCTGCCTCAAAGTTCGACGCACTGTGCGTTCAGAGATGCTCTTAGGCCTACCTTGGTTGTAACGGGTGGCGATTTGAGTCACTGTTGCCTTTCTATCAGCTCGAACCAGTCTGCCCATTCTCCTCTGACCTCTGGCATCAACAAGGCATTTCCGCCCACAGAACTGCCGCTCACTGGATTTTTTTTCTTTTTCGGACCATTCTCTGTAAACCCTAGAGATGGTTGTGCATGAAAATCCCAGTAGATCAGCAGTTTCTGAAATACTCAGACCAGCCCTTCTGGCACCAACAACCATGCCACGTTCAAAGGCACTCAAATCACCTTTCTTCCCCATACTGATGCTCGGTTTGAACTGCAGGAGATTGTCTTGACCATGTCTACATGCCTAAATGCACTGAGTTGCCGCCATGTGATTGGCTGATTAGAAATTAAGTGTTAACAAGAAGTTGGACAGGTGTACCTAATAAAGTGGCCGGTGAGTGTATAAAGTTACAAAATTTTATTAATGTCCGTTAACCATACACTACAAATATTAAAAACATTTAAAATCACAAAGAATGTAGGCAGATTGCACCCAAACAAATAGGGGGAGAACACAAGCAAGGGTCCGCTTGATTACCTGAAGACCCTAAATCACATATCTTAAATGATTGTGAAATATCAATAATAATAAACACTGTCACAAGTAGTCCAATTATACTTAATCTAAGACACCTGATGATTGGTACCCAATATAAATATGATTTGATGTCAAAATACGCCAAGGGACAAACCTGAATAGCCCCAAGTGTCTTAGATAAAAAGCAAGACTTGCCTAGTGTCTTACCAATATAAATGGCTACCAGACAAAGATTAGTCTAGCAGACAGGTTTGACATTTTTCAGACAGTCATCAAGAATACCCAATGGACATGCTCACGTACTACACTCGTAAGTGTTTGTTAAGAGAGACCAGGATCAGGAACCGGCACCCATGCAGCCCACCCGATGCGTGTCGTCACCTCAGTGACTTTCTCAGGGGCAAATGGCATGGTTAACTGACCACTATTGCAATATTTATACACTCACATATTACAGCATTTGTCACAGCTGATGAGCAGACCACGCCAGAATCTGACGCCATCACATCCTTCAGGTCCAACTCCCGGAAATGTCAACCGTGCATGGGTAAGAGTCACCATGGGGATGAGACGGCATACGCTACAAAGCGCATGCGCAAGCGATCAAATTAAAGAACGTGACCTAGTCAAGCGCCATCCCATCCTCCAGGTCCGACTCCCGGAAAAGTCTACCGCGCATGAGCATGAGTCACCATGGGGATGAGATGGCGTACATTCCAATAAGTCATAATACACAGCGCAGCCTCCCCAGATAGAAACTTATGTGTTGCCACAGGATAAATGTAACCAAGTCACTGCGCATACCGACCCACGCTCCTCAAATCAAGGAGTTTCCTATGCTACAGCAACTTAGTGTGAACCTGGAGTCAGTTCAAGACATTTTGAGCTGCAAAAGGCTGCAGTCACACACTGTGACTGCTGATGTATTGAATTGGGCTGGAGAACCCCTTTAATGGTACTCACAGTCTGTTAGGGCTAGTGGAATGCACCGAGTAAATATAGATGTTTATTATTGGTGCGTTCGCAGCCCAGGGTCCACCGTGCAGGAGGAACCTGCTGCTAGTGAATGGTGGCACTATTTGATGGTATAGGCTAGCTCTGCTACTTCACAGAGTCGCCATGAAAGGAAAGCACTGCACCCTGTTAGACTCACAGGAGCACAAGCTAACTGCCGAGCTGAGCAGTCAGTGGTCATGCAAAAACACAATCTCCTCACCAGAGGTGCCGGTATTCTAGGGGCTTATTTCAGCCGGGACCCTGAACACATAAACAACACACAATCTCCTCACCGGAGGTGCCGGTATTCTAGGGGCTTATTTCAGCCGGGTCCCTGAATACATACACACATAACCACACTGGCACAAAGCACATAACTTAGATTGATAGTAGCGCGTGGCCGTGCGGTCATGCGAACCTTTTATAGCTGCAGCAACTACAGGACCTTCCCAGAAGGACCAATGGGAGGCTGCCACAGAACTTGAGCAACTTCAGGACCTTCATAGAGGACCAATGGGAATTCCTGCAGCACCTGAGCATGTGACCCTTGATCTCCAATGAGAGATCTTACCTTGGGCATGCTTAGAAGGGGAAAAGTAGGACTTAGTCCCAAAGACGTCTGCTCGCCGCTGACCAGTACTGGCTACAATGGCAGAAGCTGGAAAGACAGCAGTAACCCTTTGCACAGTGTCAGACTGAGCAAGACGCTGGGACCAATGCCTCCGCCGAGCAGGCTCCACTGCGGCAGGAGAAGAATGGGAGACCGCAGCGGAGATGGCTTGAGATTCCCCCTGTGCAGAGGCGGGACCTCGACCCCTAACATTGTCCTTCAAGGATCTAATTCCTGCATACCTTTTTTATGCAAAACAGTTGGTCAAAATAATGGGCTCCATGCATTAATTAAATCTGACTTTTCAATCTGCAATGGAAAATGTAAACATGGCCTGTGATTAATTGCTAGCTATAATAAGGCCACTATTTATGGTAAAAGGTCCAAAAAAATCTCATTTAAAGTAACACTCTAATGATTAATTATTAATTAATTATGTAACTAATTCTTCAATATACAGGTGCTTAACACCAAATTAGAATATCATCAAGAAGTTAATTTATTTCAGTTCTTCATTACAAAATGAGAAACTCATATATTATGTAGAGTCATTACAAACAGAGTGATCTATTTCAAGTGTTCATTTCTGTTAATGTTGATGATTATGCCTTACAGCCAATGAAAAAACCATAGTAATTATCTCAGTAAATTACTGCATCAGTGCAGCATGGCATGGAGGCGATCAGCCTGTGACACTACTGAGGGGTTATGGAAGCCCAGATTGCTTTGATAGCAGCTTTCAGCTCGTCTGCATTGTTGGGTCTGGTGTCTCTCATCTTCCTCTTGACAATACCCTTTAGATTCTCTCTGGGGTTAAGGTCAGGCGAGTTGGCTGGTCAATCAAGCACAGTGATACTGTTATTTTTAAACCAGGTATTGGTACTTTTGGCAATGTGAACAGGTGCCAAGTCCTGCTGGAGAATGAAATTTCCATCTCCAAAAAGCTTGTCGTCAGAGGGAAGCTTGAAGTACTCTAAAATTTCCTGGTAGACGGCTACTCTGACTTTGGTCTTCATAAAACACAGTGGACCTAGACCAACAGATGACATGGCTCACCAAACCATCACTGATTGTGGAAACTTCACACTAGACCTCAAGAAGCTTGGATTATGGCCTCTCCATTCTTCCTCAAGACTCTGGGACATTGATTTCCAAATTAAATTTCACATTTACTTTAATCTGAAAACAACACCTTGGACCACTGAGTAACAGTCCAATTATTTTTCTCCTTGGCCCAGGTAAGACCTTTCTGGCATTGTCTATTGGTCATTAGTGGCTTGACACAAAGAATGTGACACTTGTAGCCCATGTCCTGGATATGTCTGTGTGTGGTGGCTCTTGAAGAAATTACTCCAGCAGCAGTTCACTCCTTGTGAATCTCCCCCAAATTTTTAAATGGCCTCTTCTTAACAATCCTTTCAAGGCTGCGGTTATCCTGGTTGCTTGTGCACCTTTTTCTATCACACTTTTCCCTTCCATTCAACTTTCCATTAATATGCTTGGATACAGCACTCTGTGAACAGCTTCTTTAGCAATGAGCTTTTGTGGCTTACCCTCCTTGTGGAGTGTGTCAATGACATCTGGACTTCTGTCAAGACAGAAGGCTTCCCCATGATTGTGGAGCTACTGAAACAGACTAAGGGACCTTTTTAAATGCTTAGGAAGCCTTTGCAGGTATTTTTTGTTAATTATTCTAATTTTCTGAGACAATTACTTTTGTTTTTTCATTGGCTGTAATCCATAAACATCAACATTAACAGAAATAAACACTTGAAATAGATGACTCTGTTTGTAATGACTCTATATAATATTCAAGTTTAATTTTTTGCATTGAAGAACTGAAATAAATTAACTTTTTGATGATATTCTAATTTTGTGAGAACCACCTGTCATGTCGGACGCTGTTCAGACCAGGTCATCCGACAGACAGCGGTAGTTCCGCTTTTGACCACTATTTGCTCATTGGCGTCGGCTAGATTTTGTCTAGCTGTTCCGGGGTTAATTTACCTGATCCTCGGATTGGAGGCTGGGCCATGCCCATTGCCTTTTTATAGTTCTCCTGATCATTGGGTGTTGCCGATTATAGCTTCTGTCTTGTGCGTTGTTATCTCGGTCTGGTGAGGAGAGCTGGTCGTTGGAGTATCGTTGCTGGTGGTGTATTTTCCCTTGTCTTATTTACTCCTTCCTATATTTGTGTTTATTTTTCCCTGCACATTTATAGTGTATTCCTGAGTGACTGCAGCGTGATGTATATTTTCCTTTATCCTTGTCTGTGCTAACTGTGGGTACTGGTGTATTGCATTCACTGGGTGGAGGGCGGAGGTTTCCAGCTCAGGGTTGTATCAGGAGGCAGGGTGAAGTTCGAGGCCTGAACATGCACACCATCAGTGTAAACTTCAGGTAGAGGGCCAGTCAGTATTTCCCTAGTCTTAGGGAAATTGCAGGGGCCCGGGTTATAAGCTCTCGTCCACCTAGTCTCTCCGTGACAGCACCTGTATATAATTCAACTTGTATTAACATATTTAGTTGTTCCTTTCTATATTAAAATTCATAGATTCCTCCTCTTCAGTCAAAAATCCCTGCACGCAAATGTGTAATTAAATTGTTTAATCCAGTATACACAATAGTCCAATTATATAGATGTTTAAGCCAATCATAGGCTTTCATGAAAGTCTGGGATTGTGTTGTGAAATTGGATTTTGGGCTCCCCCGGTGGCCACTGGTGGAATTGAACTGGTGTGCATCATCCTCTCTGTTCACCTGTTTCCATCAGGATGTGGGAGTCGCTATTTAGCCTTGCTCCTCTGTCACTTCCATGCCAGTCAACATTGTAATCAGAAGCCTTTCTGTGCATGTTCCTGCTGCTAGACAACTCCCAGCTAAGTTGGACTTAGTCCTTGTTTGTTTTTGCATTTTGTTCCAGTTCACAGCTGTAGTTTCGTTTCTGTGTCTGGAAAGCTCTTGTGATCTGAAATTGCCACTCTGATGTTATGAGTTAATACTAGAGTCTTAAAGTAATTTCAGGATGGTATTTTGATAGGGTTTTCAGCTGACCATGAAAGTGCCCTTTCTGTCTTCCTGCTATCTAGTGAGCGGACCTCAATTTTGCTAAACCTATTTTCATACTACGTTTGTCATTTCATCTAAAATCACCGCCAATATTTGTGGGGGCCTCTGTCTGCCTTTCGGGGAAATTTCTCTAGAGGTGAGCCAGGACTATATTTTCCTCTGCCAGGATTAGTTAGTCCTCCGGCCGGCGCTGGGCGTCTAGGGATAAAACGCAGGCTACGCTACCCGGCTACTGTTAGTTGTGCGGCAGGTTTAGTTCATGGTCAGTTTAGTTTCCATCCTTCCAAGAGCTAGTTCGTATGTTTGCTGGGCTATGTTCTCTTGCCATTGAGAACCATAACAGTTTGACCGGCCAAAAAGGGTTAAATTAATTGACAGAGAAAGGAGAGAAAAGAGAAGTCTGCTGAAGATTTTTTTTTTTTTTTCTCAGTTCTGAGTGTGCTTGTAATTGAATCTCTTGCAAGTCTGCCTATATTGCAGCCTTTCTCTCTCTCTCCTTCTAATCCTGGAATGGCTCTGTGTTCACCTGTTTAAAATGGATATTCAGAGTTTAGCTGCAGGTTTGAATAATCTCACCACGAAAGTTCAAAACTTACAAGATTTTGTTGTTCATGTTCCTATATCTGAACCTAGAATTCCTTTGCCTGAATTTTTCTCGGGGAATAGATCTTGCTTTCAAAATTTCAAAAATAATTGCAAGTTGTTTTTGTCCCTGAAATCTCGCTCTGCTGGAGATCCTGCTCAGCAGGTCAGGATTGTGATTTCTTTGCTCCGGGGCGACCCTCAGGATTGGGCTTTTGCATTGGCTCCAGGGGATCCTGCGTTGCTCAATGTGGATGCGTTTTTTCTGGCCTTGGGGTTGCTTTATGAGGAACCTCAGTTAGAACTTCAGGCGGAAAAGGCCTTGATGTCCCTATCTCAGGGGCAAGACGAAGCTGAAATATACTGCCAGAAATTCCGTAAATGGGCTGTGCTTACTCAGTGGAATGAGTGCGCCCTGGCGGCGAATTTCAGAGAGGGTCTCTCTGATGCCATTAAGGATGTTATGGTGGGGTTCCCTGTGCCTACGGGTCTGAATGAGTCCATGACAATGGCTATCCAGATCGATAGGCGTCTGCGGGAGCGCAAACCTGTGCACCATTTGGCGGTGTCTACTGAGAAGACGCCAGAGAATATGCAATGTGATAGAATTCTGTCCAGAAGTGAACGGCAGAATTTTAGACGAAAAAATGGGTTGTGCTTCTATTGCGGTGATTCAACTCATGTTATATCAGCATGCTCTAAGCGTACTAAGAAGCTTGATAAGTCTGTTTCAATTGGCACTTTACAGTCTAAGTTTATTCTATCTGTGACCCTGATTTGTTCTTTATCATCTATTACCGCGGATGCCTATGTCGACTCTGGCGCCGCTTTGAGTCTTATGGATTGGTCCTTTGCCAAACGCTGTGGGTATGATTTGGAGCCTCTTGAAACTCCTATACCCCTGAAGGGGATTGACTCCACCCCATTGGCTAGCAATAAACCACAATACTGGACACAAGTAACTATGCGGATTAATCCGGATCACCAGGAGATTATTCGCTTTCTTGTGCTGTATAACCTACATGATGTGTTGGTGCTTGGATTGCCATGGCTGCAATCTCATAACCCAGTCCTTGACTGGAAAGCTATGTCTGTGTTAAGCTGGGGATGTAAGGGGACGCATGGGGACGTACCTGTGGTTTCCATTTTATCATCTATTCCCTCTGAGATTCCTGAATTCTTGACTGAATATCGTGACGTTTTTGAAGAACCTAAGCTTGGTTCATTACCTCCGCACCGGGAGTGCGATTGTGCCATAGATTTGATTCCGGGTAGTAAATACCCTAAGGGTCGTTTATTTAATCTGTCTGTGCCTGAACATGCTGCTATGCGAGAATATATAAAGGAGTCCTTGGAAAAGGGACATATTCGTCCTTCGTCATCTCCCTTAGGAGCCGGTTTTTTCTTTGTGGCTAAGAAAGATGGCTCTTTGAGGCCGTGCATTGATTATCGGCTTTTGAATAAAATCACGGTTAAATATCAATATCCGTTGCCACTGCTGACTGATTTGTTTGCTCGCATAAAGGGGGCCAAGTGGTTCTCTAAGATAGATCTTCGTGGGGCGTATAATTTGGTGCGAATTAAGCAGGGGGATGAGTGGAAAACCGCATTTAATACGCCCGAGGGCCACTTTGAGTATTTGGTGATGCCTTTTGGTCTTTCAAATGCCCCTTCAGTCTTTCAGTCCTTTATGCATGACATTTTCCGTGATTATTTGGATAAATTTATGATTGTGTATCTGGATGATATTTTGATTTTTTCGGATGACTGGGACTCTCATGTCCAGCAGGTCAGGAGGGTTTTTCAGGTTTTGCGGTCTAATTCCTTGTGTGTGAAGGGTTCTAAGTGCGTTTTTGGGGTTCAAAAGATTTCCTTTTTGGGATATATTTTTTCCCCCTCTTCCATCGAGATGGATCCTGTCAAGGTTCAGGCTATTTGTGATTGGACGCAACCCTCTTCTCTTAAGAGTCTTCAGAAATTTTTGGGCTTTGCTAACTTTTATCGTCGATTTATTGCTGGTTTTTCTGATGTTGTTAAACCATTGACTGATTTGACTAAGAAGGGTGCTGATGTTGCTGATTGGTCCCCTGCTGCTGTGGAGGCCTTTCGGGAGCTTAAGCGCCGCTTTTCTTCCGCCCCTGTGTTGCGTCAGCCTGATGTTGCTCTTCCTTTTCAGGTTGAGGTCGACGCTTCTGAAATCGGAGCTGGGGCGGTTTTGTCGCAGAGAAGTTCCGATTGCTCCGTGATGAGACCTTGTGCTTTTTTCTCGCGTAAATTTTCGCCCGCCGAGCGGAATTATGATGTTGGGAATCGGGAGCTTTTGGCCATGAAGTGGGCTTTTGAGGAGTGGCGTCATTGGCTTGAGGGGGCTAGACATCAGGTGGTGGTATTGACTGACCACAAAAATCTAATTTATCTTGAGTCCGCCAGACGCCTGAATCCTAGACAGGCGCGCTGGTCGTTGTTTTTCTCTCGGTTTAATTTTGTGGTGTCCTACCTGCCGGGTTCTAAGAATGTTAAGGCGGATGCCCTTTCTAGGAGTTTTGAGCCTGACTCCCCTGGTAATTCTGAACCTACAGGTATCCTTAAGGATGGAGTGATATTGTCTGCCGTTTCTCCAGACCTGCGGCGGGCCTTGCAGGAGTTTCAGGCGGATAGACCTGATCGTTGCCCACCTGGTAGACTGTTTGTTCCTGATGATTGGACCAGTAAAGTCATTTCTGAGGTTCATTCTTCTGCGTTGGCAGGTCATCCTGGAATCTTTGGTACCAGGGATTTGGTGGCAAGGTCCTTCTGGTGGCCTTCCCTGTCTCGAGATGTGCGAGGCTTCGTGCAGTCTTGTGACGTTTGTGCTCGGGCCAAGCCTTGTTGTTCTCGGGCTAGTGGATTGTTGTTGCCCTTGCCTATCCCGAAGAGGCCCTGGACGCACATCTCGATGGATTTTATTTCGGATCTTCCTGTTTCTCAGAAGATGTCTGTCATCTGGGTGGTGTGTGATCGTTTCTCTAAGATGGTCCATTTGGTTCCCCTGCCTAAGTTGCCTTCTTCTTCCGAGTTGGTTCCTCTGTTTTTTCAAAATGTGGTCCGTTTGCATGGTATTCCGGAGAATATCGTTTCTGACAGAGGTACCCAATTCGTGTCTAGATTTTGGCGAGCATTCTGTGCTAGGATGGGCATAGATTTGTCTTTCTCGTCTGCTTTCCATCCTCAGACTAATGGCCAGACCGAGCGGACGAATCAGACCTTGGAGACATATTTGAGGTGTTTTGTGTCTGCAGATCAGGATGATTGGGTTGCTTTTTTGCCTTTAGCGGAGTTTGCCCTCAATAATCGGGCCAGTTCTGCCACCTTGGTGTCTCCCTTTTTCTGTAATTCGGGGTTTCATCCTCGATTTTCTTCTGGTCAGGTGGAATCTTCGGATTGTCCTGGAGTGGATGCTGTGGTGGAGAGGTTGCATCAGATTTGGGGGCAGGTAGTGGACAATTTGAAGTTGTCCCAGGAGAAGACTCAGCTTTTTGCCAACCGCCGGCGTCGGGTTGGTCCTCGGCTTTGTGTTGGGGACTTGGTGTGGTTGTCTTCTCGTTTTGTCCCTATGAGGGTTTCTTCTCCCAAGTTTAAGCCTCGGTTCATCGGCCCGTACAAGATATTGGAGATTCTTAACCCTGTGTCCTTCCGTTTGGACCTCCCTGCATCTTTTTCTATTCATAATGTTTTTCATCGGTCATTATTGCGCAGGTATGAGGTACCGGTTGTGCCTTCCGTTGAGCCTCCTGCTCCGGTGTTGGTTGAGGGCGAGTTGGAGTACGTTGTGGAAAAAATCTTGGACTCCCGTGTTTCCAGACGGAAACTCCAGTATCTGGTCAAATGGAAGGGATACGGTCAGGAGGATAATTCTTGGGTGACTGCCTCTGATGTTCATGCCTCCGATTTGGTCCGTGCCTTTCATAGGGCTCATCCTGATCGCCCTGGTGGTTCTGGTGAGGGTTTGGTGCCCCCTCCTTGAGGGGGGGGTACTGTTGTGAAATTGGATTTTGGGCTCCCCCGGTGGCCACTGGTGGAATTGAACTGGTGTGCATCATCCTCTCTGTTCACCTGTTTCCATCAGGATGTGGGAGTCGCTATTTAGCCTTGCTCCTCTGTCACTTCCATGCCGGTCAACATTGTAATCAGAAGCCTTTCTGTGCATGTTCCTGCTGCTAGACAACTCCCAGCTAAGTTGGACTTAGTCCTTGTTTGTTTTTGCATTTTGTTCCAGTTCACAGCTGTAGTTTCGTTTCTGTGTCTGGAAAGCTCTTGTGATCTGAAATTGCCACTCTGATGTTATGAGTTAATACTAGAGTCTTAAAGTAATTTCAGGATGGTATTTTGATAGGGTTTTCAGCTGACCATGAAAGTGCCCTTTCTGTCTTCCTGCTATCTAGTGAGCGGACCTCAATTTTGCTAAACCTATTTTCATACTACGTTTGTCATTTCATCTAAAATCACCGCCAATATTTGTGGGGGCCTCTGTCTGCCTTTCGGGGAAATTTCTCTAGAGGTGAGCCAGGACTATATTTTCCTCTGCCAGGATTAGTTAGTCCTCCGGCCGGCGCTGGGCGTCTAGGGATAAAACGCAGGCTACGCTACCCGGCTACTGTTAGTTGTGCGGCAGGTTTAGTTCATGGTCAGTTTAGTTTCCATCCTTCCAAGAGCTAGTTCGTATGTTTGCTGGGCTATGTTCTCTTGCCATTGAGAACCATAACAGGATTGGCTGAAATGCATGGAGTGTACCAGACAAGTTCGCCATATTTGGTGACAGAAACTTTTATCACAGTTACTGATGATGATTAGACAGCTCCTTGCACACAAGTATAAAGTAGATCAAAATTAAAGTCGCCATGAAAAGGAATGCAAGCAGTTTTGCTTGTTTTTAAATCTTCAAGTCTTTGAGAAGGCCAAATACATGTTCACTGGCTATCTGGGAAAGAAAGTGAACCAGGATGTTCTATATTCTGTTGGAAAGTCTTGTGCCCTGGCATTCATGTGGATATTACTTTGATGCATACTTACCAGCTGCCTAAATTATCTACAAAATAAGTACACCAACTCAGTAGTACCATCTAATGGCATTGGCTTCCTCCAGGATTACCATATTTTTTGCACTATAAGATGCACCGGACCATAAGATGCACCTCAAACATTGGGTAGGAAAATAGGAAAAAAAATATTTTATATAACATGGGGATCTGTCTTATAGTCCGAATTTAAAGTATCTTACCTGGGGTCGCGGCAGTGGTGGAGCAGGGTCACAGGAAGCATGGTCCCTTCCTCAGGTAGCCATCAGAAGCAGATGTGGGGCAATGCTGCGGGCTCTGGGTGGAAGGAGCGGGTGCCGCAGCAATGCAATGCTGTGGGCCCGGTGTTGGTGATGAGTCAGAGTAGAGTACAGTGCTTTTCTAGAGCACATTTTCCCAAAGCTATGGGACACCAGAGTTGGCACCTGTGTAGACTTTTGATCTTGATCTGGCCGAGATCTTAATCTGTGCAAGCCCCGCATCTGGTGGCCATTCCCCTGAAGCCCATGGCAGTCCAAAGCTTAGGGAAAATGGCCATCGGGAAAGCAATGCACTCCACTCTGCCTCACCACCGACAGCATCACAACTTTTCTGCCGCCACCGGCTTTCTGAGGAAGGGACCCTGCCTCCTGTGATCCCTTTGTACCAGTGCCGCAACCCCTCCCAGTAAGCTACATTTGGACTATAAGATGCACCCTCCATTTCCCTTCAAATTTGAGGGTGAAAAATGCATCTTATAGTCTGAAAAATACGGTACTGTATATTGCTTTTGCTACTAGTGAAAACATCATAAAGGAATGAATTGAGGAACAGGATAAAGTGTTGAAGATGACGACTTGCTCTCCAAATTCTTTGGATATTAATACAATCAAGCATCTGTGGAGTTTTCTGGTAAATCAAGTCTTTTTCATGGAAGCTTCACCTCATCACATCTATAAAAAGAAGTCTTCCTCTGAAAGTCTCAGTATAAAGATTTCTGTGTGCTCTTTTCCTTTAAATACCTTTCAAACATTGACATGAACAAGATTATTTCCGAGAACCCATCATAGTCTTCTTTTAAAGCAAGCGTTCATTCTTCCTTTTATTCCTGAATACCGTTGACTATTCATAGTCTACCGTCTTCACACAACGACCAATACATCTACCTTTCCAAACCATGCCTATTGCGTTCTAAGGCACTTTCAAATGGTAATTGCTACAGCTACAGTAGAATCAATATCCTTCAGATGTCATCTGGCTATCTATAAATGGAAATTTCTTCCATACATTTCATAAGTTACAGGAATTCTCCATTTTTCAACAAGTTCAATCTTATTAAAATATCCAAATATAAGTAACATGTCATTTTTTTAAATAGAAAAACCTAAAAATAAGTCAGTGGAATAAAGAGCTGAAAGAATACATTATTTTTTTATAAAAGCATAGAAAACCTTGTACAATGCATCGAATCAAAAGTTGTCAAAAAGGTGCAGACTGCTCTTTGGTCTTTTTTTTAAAGTATAAAAAGTCACATTTCCTGACAAAATTGAACACCTGGAAGATAAGAAGGAATGAGACGTCAATTTTTCTCAAAGAAAAAAAAATATTGGGACATCTGAGATAGAAATATATTTTGAATTCATAGCCAGAATTCATTTACCTTGTGTCATTTATCTTGTGTTCATTAGATGCTTGAAATGTCAATATCTACATTTTAATTACAGTCCTAGGACCATATATCTAATTATTAGAAAATTCACTCTCATTTCTTATTATGTTCAGAATTTATAGATTATATTATTACAGCATATACAGCCGCTATGAGTTTATTAAAGAAATCGCTATTTGGTGCTTATTAAATGCTAATTAAAGGGCAGTTCCACCCATTTAAAGAGAATTTTAGTTTGAGATGAAGCAAGTGACGCAGTATGTTGAAAGTCACTAGCTCTGTAGTTTCTAGGCTAATGATTCAATGTGGTGAAAAGGTAAGAAAACATGAACAGAATTGACAGAAAATCAAACCAATCAAGTTAAAGAAGAATTACCTTCAAAGTTTTCACGACCTTGAACGTATAAGTACTGCACATCCAAGGTCGTCTCCCTTCATTTGATGCGGGCTCAGATGCCGAGCCTGCATCTTTCCTAAACATGACAAAAACCTTTATTTGTAGTCTTCAAAGCACAAGCCTGTTTTTGGCCCTGGTAATTACCTAGACAAAGGCTCCGGTTCAGGGCCATAGACCAGTTCGTGCTTTGAAGACTATGAACAAAGGTTTTTGGCCCTGGACCGGAGCCTTCATCAGGTGATTACCAGAGCCAAAAAAGAGTTTTGTGCTTTGCAAACTACGAATAACAGTACATCCTAATACTTGCTATGTAATTTCCTTCACGCAACTGAGAGCGCACCGGCATTATCTCACAAAACATATATTCTGAATCCGACTTAACCCACTCGGTACCCTGAATGGGTAGGAATTGGTGCTGCCTCACGCTCTATTGGTGAGTACGTGCATTAACTCTGACCACCGTATAACTTTCCCTCCACACCGCTGCGTTACCATAAATTATTTTTCTGTAATTTTTTCATTGGGGCTCCGGAACTCCAAGAAACACATCTGAGTCTTCACATAGGATATTTATTCATTGCCACGTAAATTGTATTAGATTTAAAATTGCTTTATGGTAAATTGCTTTGTAATAAAATTGATTTGTGAATCTTTTTTATCTCCTTTGTGCCACAGATATAATTTTGCAATCTAAAAACATTTACAAGATTTTAGGTGTAGCATACTGTCAGCATAACACAAGAATTCTTCACCTAGGTTAAATGCAGCATTGTGTAGAAACTGAAGGCTACCATATCAATTTATAAAAAAAAAGGGTTCAATTATCTAATTCAAGGGTTTATGACGATTAATTCATTGCTTCAAAAATATAGTGAAAAATAAAGTGTTTCTAGAGGGTAAATTACAAATTGCATGGCTGGAATAAAAGGCACATTAGTCACCGGCCCTATAAGACGATATACGGCATATAAGAAGACCCCCGACTTTTAAGAAGATTTCATATTTTAACTGGAAAAGTTGGGGGGTCGTCTTATACGCCCAGTCGTCTTATATGCCGGAAAATACGGTATTTAGTTTAGGAAAAAGAAGGCTTAGGGGAGAGTTTATTACAATGTAAAAATATACGAGGGGACAGTACAAAGACCTTTCTAATGATCTTTTTAAACTTAGGCATATGATGGGGACAAGAGGGCATCTTCTAAGTCTAGAGGAAAGAAGGTTTAATCATAAATTCATAATCACAGATGCAGATTCTTTACTGTAAGAGCAGTGAGACTATGGAACTTTTTGCCACATGTTGTTGTAATGGTTGGTTCACTACCAAATTACAAGGAATGCCTGGATGCTGTTCTTGATAAATAAAATATTTCATTATGGGCACTAGATTCTGCAATGGGGCGCTGATTCAAGGAACTCGTCTGATTGTCGTATATGGGGTCGGGAAGGAATGTTTTCCCGAATATGGAGCTATCAGCATATGCTTCCTGGGGTTTTTGCCTTCCTCTGAGTCAACATGTTAGGCTATAGGTTTAACTCGATGGACTTAAGTCAACCTTCAGCCTTAAAAACGTTTGAAACTATGAAATTGTACGAATTTGTTGGGTTTAGCGAATTTCCAAAAATTTTATGGGAATTTTATTTGGCATCAAATTGATTTGCTCATCTCTAGTGCCTAGACAGAAGGCACGGAATACAGGTGAGTGAGTTCAACTGGAAAGTGAAAGCGAAGAGATGGGTAAAGTGCCAAACTCAGTGGAGTTCCCATACCTAGCAAGTTACGACACCCTATTTTCCATGTAGGGCACTTATGTACCCTGGGATTCCAAACAACTCAGCCCATTGCTTCTATGTTGGAGGTCTGGGTCACCCATAAATGGCTTTATGAGCCAACTGGCAAAATCGGAGAAGTTTCTGTTATATGTGCACTTGGGATATCCATTCCAAATCAGTAGCCCTGGTTTTATCACTTTTTTTCTTCTCTTTTACATATTCCAAACATTTGTTTATTTGGAAAATCTAAAGGTCAATATTAGAAGGTTACTAAGAACGAGGCAGATGCTGAAATTTATTGTATGGCTAATAGATTTGCATATTTTATCAGATGCAGATGGCTTTGTATGTGATCACCCAAAATTGTAGCAGATAGTGTAAATTCAGCAATGCGGAAGGCTGGAGCAACCGGATAATGATATAAACTTGCAAATATCTGACTACGAAATTCATCCGTTTAAAATGGAAAAATTTTAATTATATGAAAAACCATAGTAATAGTAATCACTAGTGTTGAGCGATACCGTCCGATACTTGAAAGTATCGGTATCGGATAGTATCGGATACCGGCAAAGTATCGGATCTAATCCGATACCGATACCCGATACCAATACAAGTCAATGGGACTCAAGTATCGGACGGTATCCCTGATGGTTCCCAGGGTCTGAAGGAGAGGAAACTCTCCTTCAGGCCCTGGGATCCATATTAATGTGTAAAATAAAGAATTAAAATAAAAAATATTGCTATACTCACCTCTCCGACGCAGCCTGGACCTCACCGAGGGAACCGGCAGCGTTCTTTGCTTAAAATGCGCGCGTTTACTTCCTTCCGTGACATCACGGCTTGTGATTGGTCGCGTGCCGCCCATGTGGCCGCGACGCGACCAATCACAGCAAGCCGTGACGTAATTTTCAGGTCCTCAATGCCTAATTCTAGGCATTCAGGATTTTAAAATTACGTTCCAGCTTGTGATTGGTCGCGTCGCGGTCACATGGGCGACGCGACCAATCACAAGCCGTGACATCACGGGAGGCAGGAAACGCGCGCATTTTAAAATTACGTCACGGCTTGTGATTGGTTGCGTGCCGCCCATGTGACCGCGATGCAACCAATCACAGCAAGCCGTGACGTAATTTCAGGTCCTGTATGCCTAATTCTGCATTCAGGACCTGAAATTACGTCACGGCTTGCTGTGATTGGTCGCGTCGCAGTCACATGGGCGGCACGCAACCAATCACAAGCCGTGACGTAATTTTAAAATGCGCGCGTTTCCTGCCTCCCGTGACGTCACGACTTGTGATTGGTCGCGTCGCCCATGTGACCGCGACGCGACCAATCACAAGCCGGAATGTAATTTTAAAATCCTGAATGCCTAGAATTAGGCATTGAGGACCTGAAAATTACATCACGGCTTGCTGTGATTGGTCGCGTCGCGGCCACATGGGCGGCACGCGACCAATCACAAGCCGTGACGTCACGGAAGGAAGTAAACGTGCGCATTTTAAGCAAAGAACGCTGCCGGTTCCCTCGGTGAGGTCCAGGCTGCGTCGGAGAGGTGAGTATAGCAATATTTTTTATTTTAATTCTTTATTTTACACATTAATGTTGTTTCGATACCGATACCCGATACCACAAAAGTATCGGATCTCGGTATCGGAATTCCGATACCAGCAAGTATCGGCCGATACCCGATACTTGCGGTATCGGAATGCTCAACACTAGTAATCACCATAATACATACATTCTAGCAATTAGGATTTCACCCTTTTTCCTTTTCTGGTCAGTTTATTTAAGGTTGCTCTAATGGCCAATTATGCTAAAATAATGTCATTAAAGCAAATCTGTTTATGCATTCTAAGTAGCTTAATATTAAATCTCCATTTAATATATGGTTTAGCCCTCAGGAAAATGTTACCATAGTAAGTATAAGATCAGTATCACCCACACATAACATGGCTATATTTTCAAATTGGTATTAAAGGGCCACTGTCACCCCCCTCCAGCCGTTATAAACTAAAAGAGCCACCTTGTGCAGCAGTAATGCTGTATTCTAACAAGGTGGCTCTTTTAGTTTTAGGTTCAAGTATACCCCAAATAAAGCATTTTTATACTTAGCCACAATTCCTGTCTCTAGCCAGGGAGGCGGGTCCTCACTCCCCAGCTTGACCAGCTCCTCTGCCGTCACTCCAATCTTCCTGCGCTTTCGGCGCCGCCCCCTCAGCGCTGTTATCATTTCAAAACCAGCACCTGCGCTGTGTACTGTGCAGCGGGCATTGCGGCCAACCACCTTTGGAATCCCCGCCCCGCACTGTGCATAATGCATAACACAGTGCGGGGCGGGGATTCCAAAGGTGGCTGACCGCAATGCCCGTGCAGGCGCAGTGTGCAAGCCTGGCTGGGGCGTCAGATGGCCAGAGCTTACTGCGTCTGCGCAGGACACCAGTACACAGCGCAGGCGCCGGTTTTGAAACGATAACAGCGCTGAGGGGGCGGCGCCGAAAGCGCAGGAAGATTGGAGTGACGGCAGAGGAGCTGGCCAAGCTGGGGAGTGAGGACCCGCCTACCTGGCTAGAGACAGGAATTGTGGCTAAGTATAAAAACGCTTTATTTGGGGTATACTTGAACCTAAAACTAAAAGAGCCACCTTGTTAGAATACAGCATTACTGCTGCACAAGGTGGCTCTTTTAGTTTATAACGGCTGGAGGGGGGTGACAGTGGCCCTTTAACTGTGTAATATGTGGACCCCTGTGTATCTGGAGAATGGAAATAAAGTGGATCTGTCCCTATATTTTATTGAGTAAATTACATACATTAATAAATTGATCTCTAAGACCTAATGAGACTGGTGTATTTACTTTGAAAAGCCATGTCCAAATTGTTGTACAATACTTTATGAAAGTTTAACTCTATCTCCACCCATCGAAGCTGATTGACAGCACCTTATATGCGCTAATTCAAGTTAGAATCCCTTAAATTCAGCTGTGAAATTAAATTCCTAGGTTCATTATGTGTCTCTAGATCCCCCCCAAAAAGAAAGGGTTTAAAAACAAAGCAAAATAAAAATTATATTCCTTCCATACTTCACCTTTCCCGGTGGCACAGAACCTGGTCTGTTCCTTGCCTGGTTCGTCTTCTCCCTCTGGCTCTGCCGTCATCATCGTTCTTTGGTGCCTACATCCCTGATTTAAGCTAAGTGCAGATCACTGTAGATTCTCTCATCTGACAGGATCAAGCCAATTATGCAAACAAAACTCAGTTGATTATGCAATTTAAACTCTGATCAGAATCTGATCAGAGTTTGATCATAGCGTAATCCAATTTTCATTGACTTGCATGGCCAAATGTGATCTGAATATTGGATCAAACTTGGACATGCAGCAATTTTCGACATGCGCACGACCCCATAGAATAACATTGGTCCAAGTGTGATGTGATGTTTTGTCGGATCACACTCAGCTCGTTAATACGGTCATTTGAACGAGCCCTTAGCCTCAAGTGATGTAATGACGTCATTACGTTGTCAATATGTTGTCAATATGTCTGGGGTTAAGGCACAGATGTCTAGTCAGGGCCAGAGGCCCCAAAAAGTGGTGATGAAGGTGGCGGAAAAGACTAGAGCTGAAGGAATTCGGCAAGCTAGTAGAGGAATGGGACGAGAACTGCTTTGCCAGGACAGGTGAGGGGCAAGAGGAGTATAATTTTTTTTCAATTGTTTAACAACCTTCCCAGTTCTAAACGAAATCAAGAAAAAATATTTGTACAATTTCAGATTTCTAAAGAATCAGATTTTGGGTAAAATTCAAAACAAATTCTATTACTATAGAGTTGTATTACGGTGTATTGAACAAGCGATCAGACAGTTATACATATTCTGAGTGGCTGTACACTTGGAAAAAAAAATGGAGACATATCCAATTTTAATCCAACGCAATTCCATGGGTCCGTCAAAAAAATTGGACCAATAGCCGTGTGTGATCTGATTGTTATTGACTGACTGAATGGAAAAAGTGGAGAAACTTTGCTTTTTTTCCCTACACATCTAAGAAACACTGACGCCACCCTGATCAAACAGCATCTGATCAGAGTAAGCGGACCTTTCTTCTCGGATGTGTAGAAATCAGTCGTGTGAACCTACCCCAATGCTGATATTTGAGATGGTGCTGTGACTTGCTGCTTGGAGAGAGGCAGAGAGTGCAGCTTCTTCCAGTGTCTGGAAAGAGAGCAATTGAAATGGTCAGTACAGATAAACAATGCTAATATATAATTATGCCATTAAGATCTGTGACTTCTTGATCTCTTCATTCCGCTATAGAAATTATATCAAATGAGATCATTTCTACATAGAATGTTAAAAACAATTAAGGATTTTTTATTTTTACATATGCGATTTATTAGCTTAGATTAATATCACTCATGGGACATTACTGCGTTGTAACCGCAGATTTCTACAATAAAGATGCTGTTATCTGACTGATTTTTGTGATTTCTCTTTTTTATTTTTTCAGAAGTGTTTGTACTGTACACAGCTTCATTTGTATGTAAATGAATAATCAGTCAAGATTATGTAGCATATGTAGGCATTTATAAAAACAGAGATTAGCTGATTACAGGGTAATGAAGCAACATTTAATGATTCTGAATTATTCCATCCATTAGCTGGATATTCATGCTGGATCTTACATTAGTAGATAATAACTGCTATTTTATTCAAGTGAGGCAAGTAATGACTATTAATGTAGCTATCAATTGTGCTCCTTCACATTCTTTACGATGTCTTGTGCCTCCCCTATCTGCTAAATTACCCGTCCTAATCATAAGGAATCTCTGCTGCATGTTACTTTTCAATCATGTTAACATGCTCAATAAAAGAACGTGCCAATGGTAATATTGACCTTTCAACGAGCAGTAACACTTCCCTAGAGATGAACGAATCGATTCGTTGCGAATCAGATTTTCTTCGAATTCCCCCATCCCCCAAAAAAAGTCTTCTATTTGCAAGGCTTAGCCAGCAATGGAGATGCATAGGATGGCATGCAGCAGAAAATGACTAAAGGTTGCAAAAAAATGCTAACCACATCTCAGTGAAAACCGGAATGAAAAAGACAATTAGACTTGAGCGTGATAATTTTTTGTTTAAATTTATTTGCTAATATTTAGTACACCCTGGTAAACCTTTGAGAAAAACAATTCAATTTGGATGAGCAATGAAAACCTTGGTGAAGCCCCAGAAGAAGCCATCACTTGTAAGGCGAAACCTTGGGAAGGGATGCACATTTGCACGAGATTGACTGCTCTATGCATTTGATTTTAAGTGGTTTTAATTACTTTTGTGAATATAATTAATACCTTTTCACTGCTTATCCAGTCTAGTGGATCTACAATATATACTATTTTATAGCTTTAGGTACCTTGTCACCAGGATTTATCCACTTCATCTGATTCATGACAACAAGAATACCTGTTGCTTCGCAATGTATTTTATACCACTAATACCTTGGAAACCAAGAACTCTGTTCACATTACTCTTTATCTGTATTAGGTGATGAGTGATTTCCCATTTCTGCCAATGTTTTAGCGTATTGGCTTAGTTTTTTGTTTTTTGCAATTTTATTTTGTGAACTGTTTTCTATCTATTTTTACACTTGAAGAGTTATTCTCATTTTATTAAGTTGTCACGTATTCACAGGATAAGTACCTACTTGCTCATCTTTGGGAGTCCCACAGCCGGGACCCTGATCAATTCAAAACAAAGTCAGAAATAAACAATTGATTTATCTGTTGAGAAATGTAGAACTCTTTTCAGAGTATCTCATTACACCGGTGCCATGTCCTTAAGCCCAGAAGCGCAAAAAATTAATTTCCATAATGAAACACTAAGTGGTATTTATATGCCAACACTATATGAGATGCCATATGCAATTTTCTAGTGAATTAATTTGTCTGTAAAAACTAGAATTCATACTTTTCACTTTTATTAGAAGATACGTTGGAAGTCTATTGTTTGAAATTCCGTTTAATAATTTCGACTCATTGCGAGACTAAGCATTGGAAAGCGATTTCCATATCAATAGGCTGTTTAAATTATGCTATAAGAGGTGGAGAAAATAATGGAAAACCAACAAGGAGAAAAAACATCCTTAAATTAAATCCTACACGTGTACTTTGATATGTGGGCTTAAAGTAACATCAATAAGCTAATAGCTACAGTAAGAAGATTGAAAAAAAAAAGTGTACAATATATGAAGCAGGCAGGATCGTCTGACTGTGTGAGAGCATAGCTTGTGTATCATGACAACTTCCTCAGAAAGGCTATGCCCTCAGATGTTTCTATATTTCCTACACAGTTGTATGGAGCGGCAACGATCACGTTCAAGCTCTGATCGATTCACCTCCACTTCAACTTTAAAGTGTAACCGTCATTTTAATTTTTATTTCATAAATCAATAGTATATATAAAAATAAGCAACTTTGTTATATATTTGCAAAATTTGCATCTTCTCTGCCAAAATTGATTGTTCGTTATCAAAATTCTGCCTCTAGCTCCTTCCTGTTCCCGCCTACAAAGAGTTGTGTCAAAATTAAAATGGCGGTTACTCTTTAAGGTATCAGGAATTTTAGGAATTTTATTCTTTTTTCATAGGCTTAACAATTTTTAATAATCTGTGTGACTGGAATCACACAGATTATTAAAAATTGTTAAGCCTATGAAAAAAGAATAAAATTCAGAATTGACTTGCGGGGTTAAAATTCTGCTTTGTTCCTGACCTGTCACATGTGGTCATGTGACATGTAACCTCCAGCTCACTGCTTTCTATCTTCACAGCAAAAAGTATAGATCTCCTGTCCCTTGCTACTTAGGAAACATAGCCTGATGGTCAAGCACATCTCTGCATTCAGGAGGCATGACTCGGCCAGCAGCTCTAAGGGCTGTATGCTCTGAATGGTTATAAATCAGTGCCAAATCAGATCTCATCCTTTGCACTGATGAGGGGCAATACTCCGAAACAGCGTTTATGCAAATTAACATTCTGGTTTGACTTTTATCCTAGTCATATGGCAAGGTTTGTTAAATGGTTGAGATTGACTTTTAGGATTGCGACTTCCATTAGGTGGCACTAGAGTTCTATTCCTCTTCCTCTCTGAAAAGGCAATTTGCATATAAAATTTCCAGGAGGATTATGCATAGCATTTAAGTCTCCTCACTCTCACATGCCAGGCCTCGGTTGTCACTCTCCACAAGGACAAACGTTACCCCCTTTGATAACTGAATGGTGATGTCTTGGGTGGCGTGGCCAGTGATCTTCATCAAGTTGTGAGTGACTGGTGTTATAGATAAAGAAGGAAGGAGAGCAGGGGGTTGATGGCGGTAGCACAGGATCCACAGAGAACAATAGTAATAATAACAACTAATGAGTTTGGCCAGAAGGTATGGTTCTGATGGACGTTCCAGAGTGCTAAATTAAATTCGAGTAAATGAAACCATTATTTGAAATAATGCTATACTTAGCCAGTGTGATGCCATTGTTTGCACCAGCAACGTTTTGACTGCAGCAAAGTATCACAATAGCACATAAAAGGCAGAATGGAAGAGATATTAGGAGGGATAAACTGTGTGTGAAACAATTTATCCATCTTGCGACTGTCTAGAAGTCTCAGGACGGTGCTTTAATGTGTAGGAGAGGGTGAACCTTGATGTGTGATGTGGGACAGATACATCTCTGGTAGAGAAGCCAAACTGGACTGTCTCCTAGGAAATGTAGTGTAGAAGCACAAAAGAAGAGATGGTAAAAAATTAGGAATCTAAACAATAAAAAAAACACATAAAAGGGTGGAGGTGGCTGAAGGGGAGCTAAAAATGAAAATAAGGATACCTGAGGTGTTTTATGACTCATGTACAGGGACAATGAGATTTTATTTTTGTGCCTAGAAAACCTCTTTAATTGGTAGGGTAACTTTATTGGAAAAACTTTGTTAGTCTACGTTCACATTTGCGGTCTGCGCCGCAGCGTCGGGCGCCGCAGCGTCGCCGCATGCATCATGCGCCCCTATATTTAACATGGGGGCGCATGGACATGCGTCGCACTTGCGTTTTGCGCCGCATGCGTCACTGCGGCGCACGCGTCCGGGCGCAGAGGACGCAAGTTGCATTTTTGCTGCGTCCAAAATCAATCAAAAAAAGGATGCATGCGGCGCAAAACGCAGCGTTGTGCATGCGTTTTGCTGCGTTTTTGTTTGCGTTGTGCGTTGCGGCGCCGACGCTGCGGCGCACAACGCAAATGTGAACGTAGCCTTAGATATCACTTTAAACCCCTTTAAAATGTTTGGAAAATATATCCAAGCCTGCAGAGGCTCTTGTATTCCCCCAGTGTAAAGACTTAATGGGAACATGTTTCATTGCTCATAAATATGTTATTTAATTATAAAGCTTTCGTATCCAATTATTAGGTTTTTTTTTCTAATCCCTCTACATATACTTTGATTGTGAATATTCCATGTTCAATTTGTATTTTTTTTGAATAAGCAAAAGAAGAAGAATGCTAAGCAAGAAGAATATGCAGCTAGAATGTCATTTGATTTGTGCAATTGAAATTCCAGGTTAGAACGCAGCAACACAAAAGTCGAGGACAATCACATTTTCGGCTCTGTGTACAATAGTGCTTTTTGTTGGATCTAATGGATTTTTTTAGCTGCTTCTTTCTCCTATTATTGGATAATATATGCCATTGTCATTTTAAAGAAATACATAAGCTTCATAAATGACAATCTTCTCAAAATCTAATTTTGCCAAATTACCGTCCAATGCATTCAGGAAGAAGATGTATCAGCCAAATTCACAAGCTTTATATGAAGAAATGGAAAATGTTCAACTAGGGTTTTCGTATCTTGTCTCTTTAGGAATACTGAAAAATACAAGTTTGCTAAATTTGCAGCCATTTCTTAATATGAGCAGCAACAATGGAAACAATAGAATTCTCCGTCTTCTATTTTCGTGCAAAGGTAATGTTAGAGGGTGATAAACCTATAATAATTCACTGCTCATACCTGCGGGGCCAGTCTGGTATAAACATTCTTCTAACTGTTCATCATTTAGATTCATAGTAATGGAATTAAACTTCATATTGTGGCTGGAGCAATTTTAAACAATAGACATGGTGATTAGAAATTAGCGAATTACTTCAAATGGAATTCTACTTGAGTTTTACTGAAATCCACATTTGCTTCTGCGAAGATTCAGCAAAATGGTGGCTGCTATTTTTCTTTACTAGATAAGGCAATCAAAATATTCAAAAAATTAAAAAAGAAATGTTTTCTTGCCTTACCGCTCACCTTCTTGGCAGCCCCTTCTGCGTCACCCATCTGGACCACATCTTCAGATCACTGCCACTTGTGCCGAAATCCCCAGGTCTTTCAGAGTGAGACAGGATTTCCGGCTCTGATGTGGTCTGTGAGGGTTTTGCACAACTGCGCGAAAGGTCACACCGTCATGATGTCACAGTATGTGCCATTACCTTGCACACACATGTGGAGAACCCTCCTGGGATACATTAATGCCAGAAGTCCCAGCCCAGTGGCCGTGATCTGAAGATGTGGGGAGAACCGGATATGTGATGAGGAGAGGAGGGGCTGGAGAGGTGAGCAATAAGATGAGTTTAAAGATTTTTACCTTTTTTACATCTAACATTTATTGAGCTCATTGGTCTCGAGAGAAACTAGATTATAATAAGAACATTAAATTTGTGTAGAAAAGCTTGCCCACTCTTCTTACTTTTTCTAATGATATCCAATACCTTATTAAAATCCCGACAAATAACAATCTATGGAAAACAAGAGAAATTTGTTCTATATTTAATCTAGATTCAACATTTTTAAAGCAAACCTGTCAGCAGTTTTGGCCAATATAAGAAGGAGCCACCGCCTTTCAGTGCTTATCTACAGCATTCAGTAAAGTACTGTAGTGCGCAGGCACTGGGCCTCTCTGACCTTTCCCACCATCTGCGCACTGCAGTATTTTGGTCTGCCCTCAACAGGGCACATAAGTACACCTGAGAGAGGGCGCAATGCCGGGAGTGATGAAACAACAGGAGAGTGGCATCGCAAGAAGATGGGAGGCGCCGGACCCGAACCTACGACACCTAGCGGACCGGACCACACTGGACTGCCCCCCCACCGGGTGAGTATAATAAAACGTATTTTTCTTATCTTGCAGGTTGGACAGGGGGCTTATCTACAGCATTATGGAATGCTGTAGATAAACTCTGAAAGGCAGTGGCCGCATCTTATATCGGCCAAAACAGCTGACAGGTTTCCTTCAAAACCTTCTTATTCCTCTAAATAAGAAAAGGATTTAAACATACAATTTCCTCCCGAAAAATGGCAAAAAGTTCTTGTACAATTAACGCTACTCTACACAAATCATTTTTTAAACTTTTAGCTAGATGGTACTACACAATAATTTGCACTCTACCTTTCCAAGCATTCGGATCTCTGCTGGAGAGGTTGTTGATTAAGACCGAACGTTTAGCATATTTTCTGGGATTGTCCCAAAATCAAAACTTTATGTGAAGAAAACAAATTCTGAAATTCATTTTGTACTTCGCCTTCCACTACTTTGTTTGAAAATAGACGACTTCCCACCAAAAATTAGATTAATTTTTATGACACATTTTTGTTTTTAGTAACAAAATTCTCATTGTCGTTCAACTGGAAACTAACTTAAATTCCATTTACCTCAGATATAATTGATAAAGTCTCAACTCATAACACTCTTTGAATTTTCTTTCACTGTTGGAAAGAATTTGCTCCAGCATTACAACACTAGATGGTTTCTGTGGAATAAAGAATTCTGTTTCAAAGCCAATGTCTCTACTCTACTAACACGTAATTAAAAAGACAAGAATACCATACCATTCTTGATCTAACTTGAACACGATCTTTGTAACAGCCATTTCTCTATATTATCAGCAGTTTATATAAAGTTGACATTTTTGTGTAATTGCTCGGTGACCTTTCTACAATGTTTATCATTGTTGTGTTTGCTTCGCTTCCTTGTTATTCCTTCACTTTCTTCCTTTTTATCACTCTTCTCTACTCCTCCCTCTCCCCTATTTCTTATGTTTCCCAGAGTTTTTATTCCCTTAAGTCCCTACTTATTCCCTATAAAAATTGTTAAAAAAATCTTAATAAAAATAATTTGACAAAAACATCTTCGCAAATGGAATTTCCTTGAAAATCCGCAAATTCAAATTTTATGCATTATATTCATCTGAAATATTGGCTGTTTCCTTGACGGTATGCTGCAACTTTACTCACTTCTGCATTGGGAGGTAAGTGGGGTCTGTGACATCACATCTATTGATATTTGCAAGGATGCAAACGTGATGAATAAGGTTGGTGCCCAATTTCTACCAATGATGAGTTTTTGCCTGCAGGTAGCAGTAGATGTAAACCTCACAATGTAGACATGAGGGGGCCAGAATGCCACTTTGAAGGTGTTTTCTTAGATATCAAAGACGGTAGGCATGAGCCAAAAGTTGACCATACACCTTAGATACATCATCCAACAGTTTTCGTCAAAATTCTGGAGTAAAACCGTTTGAAATGTGTAAAAATGTTCAACACAAAAAAGAAGAATCAACGCCTTTGAAATGTGGTGCTGGAGAATGATGTTATCAAAACCATGGATAGCAAGAAGAACAAAGAAATCAATTTTGGAACAAATCAATATGCCACTTAAAGCAAGGATCACCAAGCTATGACTTGCCTACTTTGGACCCATCATACGAAGAGAGTGAACACTGGAGAAGGACATCATGGTAGGAAGAATAGAAGGATCAAGACAAAGAGGAAAATCAGCAATCTGATAGTTGATACAATCAAACTAACGGTGAAGAAGACTGGTGGACATATTTAGGCTTGCACAAGATCGATCTTCCTATAGAGAGTTCATCCATCAAGGCACCATGACTCGAGATCAAGCTGAAGGCTGATAATAATAATAGTAATAATAATAATAATAATAATAATAATAATAATAAACAAAATGTTTGGGCAGCTTGTAATTGTGCAAATATTTTGTGACATTGGGCATATTCATACCAGTCCTGGCCATTTCTGTTCAACTTTTAAAAAGTGGGCAGAGCTTCGCCATGAGAGGACATAGCAGAGCGCTACTGGCAAATGCATATAATACCTGACTCAAATATGGCATAATATATGTCAGTAATGTACTCCCGTCCACTCCACATACTCCAACGTACTTCTCTCCAGTCCTGAAAAATCATTCATCTGACCGCTTTCTGAGCTCTTGACATAAAAACAACATAACATATCATTCAATATATAATCCAATGCTTTAAGTTCGTAATGACGATTTTCAAATATAATCTACACATTCCAGAAACACATGAGGAATTTTCAGCTTAATACCTAATTTATCATAAATCCTGAAAACTATCCAAAATGTATTTAGTCTAATACTCGCATTCTGCAATCCCTTGCTCAGCTTTTCTCCATCACACAGTTCACAGAACACAAATGATTTTTTTTTAGCACCATGAGGGTGCGTTTTAGGTGTGTGGTTTTGATTCTTTCAGCAGTTTTGCTCATTAAGCCATCTGCGTTCAGCAAAACATGCCGGAGATTATATTATACAGCAAGGTTAAATGATTCAAATAGCTCCAACCAGGCTGATGGCTGAAGGATGAACTGATACCTTGATTTTTAGCTTTTGTTTTATCATGCAAAATGAAAAAATGCTTTTATCGAGAATTGTATTTACAGCTTGTGCCAACAGATGTTACAGAGTTATATAATATTATAGATAGTTAGAAAGATAGACAGATAGATAGATAGATAGATAATAGATAAAGAGATAGATAGATATCCAAGAAAGATAAAGGCAGCACTCCATAGTCCAATTTTCAATGGTTTATTGACTCATTGTGGCATGGCAACGCTTCAAGGAAAAATAACTTTTTCCACAATGGGTCAATAAACCATTTAAAATTAGACTATGGTATGCTGCCAGTAGTGTAGCTGTTGACCGGGGCCCTGCCCTCTGAGGGGCCCGCCCAGAACTACACTACTGTTAACTGCATGGGCATGCATACAGTTACACTCTGTCACAGAGCAGGGAGACTTGATCTCCCTGTAGTGCCACCCAGCCTCTATTGGGTCCTTGAGCAGAAGGGGGTCCTGTGCCAGCACTAGACCCCCCTCTCATCATTGCAAGTTCAACTGAATCAGCTGGATGCCAATGCAGTTGAAAGCAATGATAAGACAGGGAGCGAAACACTCCCTTTCCCATCATTCCTTCTCTGCATCTGACATCCCTGATGCAGACATTGACAGTGGGCACGATGAAATCATTACTAAGCACCCGCTGTACTGAGATGAGCAGGGGAACAAGGAGGAGAGGTGAGTATTGTATTTATTTATTTTTTATGAGGAGTGTATTATACTTTATAGAGTCTGCCTATGGGGGTGCATTATACTGTATAGAGTCTACCTATGGGGAGTGCACTATACTGTATGGAGTCCTAAGCGAACTGCATGATACTATACAGGCATTTGGGGAGTACATCATAATATATAGAGACTGCCTATAGGAGTACATTATATTATATAGAGTCTGCCTATGGGGTGCATTATACTATATAGAGTCTGCCTATGGGGAGTGCACTATACTGTATGGAGGCCTAAGGGAGGTACATTATACTATACAGGCCTATGGTGAGTGCATCATAATATATCGAGTCTGCCTGTGGGGGTGCATTATACTATATAGAGGCCTGTGGGGAGTGCATCATACCATAAAGAGTATGCCTATATTGGTGTATTATATTATGTAGAGTCTGCCTATGGGGGTGCATTATACTATAAAGTCTGCCTATGGGATGCATTATACTATATAGAGTCTGCCTATGGGGAGTGCATTATACTATATAGAGCCTGCCTATAGGGGTGCATTACACTACATGGAGGCCTATGGAGAGTGCATTATCTGGTATGGAGACATATGGGGAGTGCATTATACTGTATGGAGGCCTATGGGCAGTGCATTATACTATACTGGCCTATGGGGACTGCATTATACTATATAGAGTCTGCCTATGGGGAGTGCATCATACTATATAGAGTCTGCCTATGAGGGTGCATTATACTATCCAGAGGCCTATGGGGAGTGCATTATACTATATAGTCTGCCTATGGGGGTGCATTATACTATCCAGAGGCCTGTGGGGAGTGCATTATACTATAGAGTCTGCCTATGGGGGTTCATTATACTATATATAGTCTGCCTGTGGGGACTGCATTATATTTTGTAAAATCAGCCAATAATGAGTGCATTATATTATAGAGGCCTATGGGGAGTGCATTATACTGAAGACTACTGGCGTATTATGCTATATGGAGGCTATGTAGGGGGCCATCATACAGTGTGGGGATTACAGTGAGGGGCCATCATACAGTGTGGGAGATAATGTGTGGTCTTTGTACAGTGTGGTGTCAGTTAAACAGTTGGGGCTACTAAGGGGTCAGTATACTGTTTGGGGGTACTATACAGTGAGAGGTCATTATACTGTGTATAAGAGAGCATCATATTGTGTATAGAGGAGCTTACAGGGGGAGACTCGGGACATTATTATATGTTAAGTGGACACTTATTGTTATAGGGGAACTCAGGTTATTGTGACTGTCAAAGGGGAACACAGGGCATTATTACTTTCTAGGGGGAAAGTGTGGGCACTGTTTTCTAGGGCACTTACACCCAGCATTAGTATATTCTAAAGGGTTGTTTTACCAGCTAGAGGCACATAGTTCCACATAGTAGGTGCAGCAATAGGGTCAGTATTGGGGCATCAGCAGGATGAAGATTGTGCAGGTTGGGAATAGATGGGACGGTGCAGGAAATATGAGAAGTCAGATGTGTTGTTGTAATCTATGCAGTCGAGTCGTGACTGGAGGAGTTGTCATATTGGTCTGGGTCAGATGGAAAAGACAGGAAAAGTGAACGACTCCATCAGAAAGAACGTCAGCGGTAAGTCATCATCTATAACTGTGCTGTAATGTATTACATGCTCTGGAGGACTGGTGTCTACCACTATATGGTCACCATATGGCGGTAATATCAGTCTTTGTATTGAATTTCTCCTACAGCTACTATTACAGTGTGCCACCATAGTTAGGGGTGTTACGCCCCTGAGGGTTCAGTCACCACAGAGGTACTGCACCTCAGCCAGAGGTGTGGTACCCCACTCTCGGGTAAGGAGGGGGCACTACCCGGTACCCGCACTCTAGCATCCAACACCACTCCAGGCCAGGGGATCTGGGCAGACCCTATTTAGGGAGGGCCCCATCTCAGACTAAAGGGGGAACTAGATAGAGGGTGTGGGTGGAGGAAGTAGATAAGGGTAGGAGACCTGGAGGTAGAGTGACAGTTGAGAGTGAAGTGTTGCCATGGAAACAGGAGGAGGAGTCAGGGAGTCTGTTAGGAGAGGAGAGAGAGGAGTAAAGGGGGAGTTGGAGAGGAGCTCCAGAGAGAAGGGGTCCTAGGGGCCAGGGAAGTGAAGAATCCACATGTGACACCCAAATCCACGCTGACCATAGTTGGGTGGAGGAACCAGGTCTCAGTGGGGACCGGCCCCAGACTAGTGGAGAGACTAGCTAACTGGAGGCTGTAGTATCTGTACTTGTGACAGACAAATCTACATGCAATCGCTAAAAAGGCAGCCACATAGGGTCAAGGGGACCAGGAGGTCGTCGCCTGACAGGACCTGAGGCTGCTGGCTTGGGACACTCTGTGTAAAGCGCAGGGCAGGAGGGTGTGAGACAATGCAGAGAGATGACCTGGAAAGGTACACAAGAAGGGGTTCCCGGAAAAGTGCACCCAAACTACCCGAGAGCTGGCTGGACCACCGACCCAGAGGACACAGCACTCGGCTGGTGATTGTAACCTAGAGACTGAGTAAAAGTGTGAAGACTGCACCCTGCTGTGTCCTCAGAATTATTTACTGGACCACCTGCCCAGTACTACAACAGTAGTACCCTTTATCTGCCCTGGGGCCCTGCTCTACCCGTGGGGAGCTGTACCATCTTTGCTGCATCACCACCAGTCCCAGTGGACCTGAATCGCAGTGTCGGCCATCCCTTGCCAAACACCACGGGTGGCGTCATGAATCAATCCCATATAACTTTCCCACTTGCATTTTTATTGCACATCCAGGGCCATGGAGCTGGGTCACGGCTCCGTGGATTCCCCAAAGAACTGTCCGACCCGGTTCCGAGAACCCCACGGCCCTGGTGGGCGTCACAGGGGCCACTCAGAAGTTTTGCCCCCTGAACCAAAACCCCTAGCTGCGCCTCAGTGCTGCCGTTATATTTTTTGGACATTCTGAGGTTTTGCCTGAGAGGCTTTATGCACCAGGATTTGCATTCTTTGGTCTTTGCTAGTGCTGCACCTATATTTAATATTTAGGTAGATAAATAGATACTGTACGTTATGAGATAGATTTCATAAATGTAACATTTGCAAACATCTTTGCTCTTACAGAGGCCACGGTATTCTTTTCTTTGTAGATGGATGGATTGATTATCTGTACAATCCTCCATGGTTACAATCCGTGCTGAGGATTATAGTTATATACAGAGCTTTGGGAGTCTTAGACTTTGCTAGAAGCTACAAGAGAGCACCGGAGAAATTTACCAACCACTTTGGATATCTGCACATGTTCAGCTTTTATTGCGTTTTTTGTCACGCCTTTTTGTCGCACAGCTTTGCTACAAAAACTGAAACATTTCCTAGAGTCAGCAAAGTGAATGCGATTCCTTAAAGGGAACCTGTCACCAGAACAAGACGCTATTAACCTGCAAATATGGGGTTAATCTGCAGGTTAATAGTGTTGCTAACCTGCCCGGCGCCTGCACTTAGCTGAACACTGTGGGGAGAAAATGAGCTTTATTCCCCCTGCAGTTACAGTCATGGGGAAGCTTCAGTACACGCTCTGAGTAGACAGAGTGACGGCTTTAATCGTGCCCCCAGCCCTGACTGACAGTCAGCCCTAAGGGTAAAGTTCCACGTTCCGGATTGCCGGCGCTTTGGACAGAGTGGGAAACTTGCTCCGCCCAAAGCGCCGCCCCCTTCTGAACGCGCTGTGATTCCGGATGTGTTCATTGCACACATCCGGAATCTCTGCACCCCATTCATAGGGCCCTGTGATTTAACCTTGCGGCGACGCAGCGTCGCTGCAAGGTAAACGGACATGTTGCGTTCTAAAAAGACGCGCCGCATGTCCGGAAACACAGGGTTGCCGGGTGCGTGTTCGCACGCATAGTGGAGACAGGATTTCATAAAATCCCCTCCACTATGCTGTAATATCTAGACGCTGCGGATTGAACGCTGCGGTTGTACGCAGCGTTCAATCCGCAGCTAATCCGGGTGTAATCCAGACAGTGGACACGCACCCTAATGCAGAGCTAGTGTCATCAGGACCAAGGGCGCCTAGCCTATGTCTCATGCACACAATGCTTATTTTTTCCTATCACTTACAGCCAGAAAACTATCCTGCAAATGTTTTTTTTTCTCATTTCTGGTGTGTGGAAGTGCAAAGATGTGAAAACACATTTGGAGGACACATTTGGAGGTCTGAGTCTCTTAATAAAGTTGACAGCTCATAAGGCCCCCATTGAAGTTAGACTAATATTGTGCGCACCCACCGATATCGATGAGGAGCACTAGACAACTGATTGTCAGGGGAGATATCAACTTAGAATGTACGATTTCAGACTCCCAATTGTTTAATTCTCCCAGAGATAAGCCGTCTGCAGGGCTATCGGTGGCTTTCACATAGAGAACACAGGATTGCTCGGCTGAATGATTGCTCCTTTGTATGGGAGAGGTGGCTTAAGGTACCTTCACACGAAACGACATTATAACGATATCGCTAGCAATCCGTGACGTTGCAGCGTCCTCGCTAGCGATATCGTTTCGTTTGACACGCAGCAGCGATCAGGATCCTGCTGTGATGTCGCTGGTCGCTGAATAAAGTCCAGAACTTTATTTGGTCGTCCGATCGCTGTGTATCGTTGTGTTTGAAAGCAAAAGCAACGATACCAGCGATATTTTACACTGGTAACCAGGGTAAACATCGGGTTACTAAGCGCAGGGCCGCGCTTAGTTACCCGATGTTTACCCTGGTTACTAGCGTAAAATGTAAAAAAAACAAACAGCACATACTCACATTGCGTCCCCTGCAGTCTGCTTCCTCCTCTGACTCAGCGCCGCAAAGTGAAAGTGAAAGCAGCACAGCGGTGACGTCACCGCTCTGCTCTCACTGTACGGCGCTCAGTCAGTCAGGAAGTGGACGCAGGGGGACGTGAATGTAAGTATGTGCTGTTTGTTTTTTTTAGATTTTACGCTGGTAACCAGGGTAAACATCGGGTTACTAAGCGCGGCCCTGCGCTTAGTTACCCGATGTTTACCCTGGTTACGCGGGGACCTCGGCATAGTTGATCGCTGGAGAGCGGTCTGTGTGACAGCTCTCCAGCGACCAAACAGCGACGCTGCAGCGATCGACATCGTTGTCGCTATCGCTGCAGCGTCGCTTCGTGTGAAGGTACCTTAAGATGAATGTTGACTGAGCAAATGTCCACAAAATCGTTCTATTGACAGACATCTAATGTTTCTTAGACAATCCCTGCATGTGTTGAGGCTGTCAAACAGCCGCGAGACATGCAGCCGCTGGGACTCGGACATATTTCTTGAGCACGCCAAAGACACTCGGATAGCACAGGAGCATGCTCCAATAAACAACTTGTCCGAGCACGTTCGCTTATCACTAGCTGTCACCTTATTGAGGTTCTTACTATAGAAAGACAGACTTTCTCTTTTATCCAACTTGAAAGATTTAAAAAAATGACACAACATTCTAGTTGAATCACAATTTCCGCTCTGCTCATCTGCATTTGTCATACATTATAAATAGCATTTAGCTCTGCAGCATCTGTACATGTCATGTATTATAAATGGCATGCAGAGGGCAAGCTAATTATTACTGACCTCCATAGAACAGCAATGACGCAGAACGGGCCGGAATGTGGAGGAATGACAACTGATTCAGCAGGATCCAATAAATAATCGTGACACGGTGGTGAGTAGAATGCTGAGTGCAACAGTGCAAACCGCACAGAATTAGGCCAGGGCATCAGGGCTTGATGCATTTTCTGATGCACCTGTGAGTATTAGTGGTTTATAGTATAAAAAACAGGTAAAGGGAAAGGAAATAGCCGTAATCATCGATAATCTGCAGATAAATAACAATCCCGTAATTATGTACAATGGGAGCTAGAAAAGAAATGATCCGATAGGAGACAACAGGTTTATTTTCAGCCTGTACCAGGAAAGCATGTTATGGTATGATTTACAGACATGTTCTTACTTACCTTTGAACAAATCCCAAGACAAGTGCCATGGCGTGAACAGCTTTACAAAAAAACATGGGTTATAGATGCTCTGTCGGGAGATGTTTATGCTGTATGTGTCCATCTCAATTGGGGTCCGTTAGCCAAGAAATATACCGGCATTGAATTTGTATTGTCAAAAATTGGAGTCCTTAAAAAAATCAAAAGAAAGTTAAAGTAAGACGCTATCTATGAGCAAAATTGACGAAATTCGAATTCAGACAGAAAATTGGCAACAAATTGATTGGATGCAAATCGAATGTGCATTATTATCCTCTGAGATCTCTTCAGACCCCAGACCATAATAATTGTAGGTTAAAATAAATGATACTCACCCGCTCCTCACTGTCAGGATTCTGTCAATCCGTCCGGGGATTAACCACTATTATTCACCTTGATAATTATGCTGCATTTCCACTCCTTACCACTTGAGGTTGCTGTAGTGTTCTGCAATCACCCTATATTAAGTTGTCAGATTTGGAACCCTGGAAGACATCTTGTTTCCTGTTTGGGCCTACTCAAAGGGACTCAGCACAGAGTGACTGCTCAAACCAAATACAAGTGCTCGGTGCGTCATGGTGGAACTAATCAATTACCGTAAATGCACTTTTCCACCTGCTTATTTTCCATCTACCTCCATTTTTCTCTGACTTTATGAAGCCAAAGCTATCAATCAAAGAAGAGGGGGTAAAGATTGAGAGAAACCAAGCAGGTGGCAAGGTGTATATAAATGATTGGCCTCATCATGAAACACCGATTCATGGGACCTTAAACAGTCATTCTGTGCTGACAGAGTCCCTCTAAAGCCACATGGAACAGTCACTCATTGCTTGAGCGTTGTGTCTAGCTGTCTAGTTACAGACTCCAGCTCCTTGTTCTGAGAACTGTCTTACCCAAACTATTCCCTTTTCTCTCCGGATTATTGCTACCAGTCCTACTGGTGCTTGCAAGGATTTCTGCAACTGCTCGTTGTTCCCTGCTCGTGCTAACCCGGCCATTGGTTTACCGGTGTGCTCCACCAGTATCGTAACACTCATCTGTCCCGACACACAATTAACCCTCCTCCAGTCTGGTCATCGTCTCTGTTCCAGTTTTCGATGGCATCTTTGGGACCTTAAGAACCTGACATAATGGGGGACTCCAATGCTGACTAAATCACGTGAAGTCATGACGTGATTCGCCCTAGATGACGAACATGGAGGAAGAGCAGATGAATAAGCAGCGGTGAAGGTCTTTTGGTGGTGTAGAGAGGCATAGCGTTGCACTATCATCACTATATGCGGTTGATGACCCATCTATTTCAATTAGTGCAAATGCACTTCTTTATCTATTCTGTAACTAAAATCAGATAGAAGAGGATCACAATGGACAAACAGACCGTCTTTTCTCGCCCCTCACCGTACAGTGACCTTTGCACATGTCACAGGCTATGCCCACAACACTTTCCCATGGAACTCGATGGGTTGTATCCTTACCTAGATAGAATAGGCTATTGGCATAGTAAATATATAGTTACTCCTGATTAAATTTCAATGTTTTTCTCTTTTATCAGTGTAATTTTTAGGATATCAAATCTCATAAAACCTTTCAATTTTTAATCTTCAAAGCCCACTAACATAGGCAATGTTCAGGCATCAAATAATACCTTGTTCACAGTTTTCCCAGAATCGTATTAGTTGCCTCCCTTAGGTTCACAATACTTGCAAATAAAGCCCAATGGTAATTGAATTGGCCAGCTGCTGAAAGCTTTCTAAGTGGAGGTAAATTTCCCTTGTCTGGATATGAATGAAAACAAGTGATTTCCAATATAGCTTTTTCATAAGTTTAGGCAGATTAATCTTGGCTTGATGAACACTGCACCTCCATGGATCCAGCTGGTCCTCTTACACATCTACAATTTAGCTTTATTTATTGCTACATGTTGCAGCTGATTCATGCCTAAAACCGTAATGGTGGGGAAAGAACATAAAAAGGTTATTCTTAGGGAGGACATATTATATGTTTACTGTGTATGACTTATCCATGTGCAAAATATGTTCTGTTCTCTTAAGATGCAAATCATTTTAATTGATCCCAAGAGAGAAAATGCATCAATGTTTATGACAAAAGACAGAAAGAGACCCAGATATCAATATACAAAGGTCAGAAAAGTGACAGATTCCATCACAAATGTGCAACATACTAGAATGTTAAGGTTTGCTCTGCAGACCTCGCTCCCTTTCTTCCTTCCTTCTAATTAACAAGCAGGAAGGTATCATCGCCTACCATGTTAATGATACAGTGTAAGTGTAGATTGGTGACTGGTCTCCGCTTCTACAAATGTATCAGCCTTTTTCCCAATCACTCTGTAGACTCTAGGCACCTGAAACAGTGCAGAGGCTGCTGTAATCACAGAACTTCACCAAATAGCAAGTTCTTTCTACAGACACATAATAAATGTCACGGGAATACCACTACAGAGCAGGGACAGAAAATCACGTTGTCCGGTTTCCCAAACTCCTGGACTGTTTAGAAGTACTTCACCGCCTTATTAAACTGTGCAGGTTTTTTCTTGGTGGCAGTGCAAGAGTTCATCTTTTCAGTTGAAGCTCTTGGAGCTTTCCTAACTGGATTTTCTCAGCTGTTCAGTGTTGGACACTCCCATCTGCTATATATGCTCACCTTTGGCACTTAAGAATTGCCAGTGTTATTTATTACTGACTGGTTCAGGAGTTGGAGGTGTAGTTCGTAGCTTGAGTTGGCATTTGGAGATTTGTTAAGGAGATTGCTGCTTGGAGTTTTGCTTGTGTGCATATTCTCATCCTTTCCTATTTGGTTTCTCCTTCCTTTATCTCTCCTATGTTCCACTGTTTTTTGGTGACTGTATTTTGTATGATTGTCATTTTCATTTATCCCTTTCCATCTTCCCTTGTTTGTCTTGTTAGTGTTATCCTATACAGTTCACCTTCTCGCCTCCCTGGGTGCAGGTGGGAACAGATTAGCGTTTATATAGGAGCTTAGCAAGGCACGTGAACCTGGATTCTCCATCTTCAGAAGTAATCTGGGGGGACAGGGATAGACTAGAGCGCCCTGTTACAGAACCCCCCAGCACCAAGAATATGTTATGCAGTATATGTATGTATAATAGGTTCCATGTGAAATGCATCAGTCCACAGGCTGCGCCCCTGGGCAGAGGGGACAAGATATTCTCCTTCTGACCTCCCCACCTTTGTAATTCCCACAGTAAATATCGGCAGGCTCCGGCCACCTGCAGCTATTGTAATGTATGTCTGGCCTGCTGTTTTTCTATTGGCCTGCCCTCTGTATCTGTGTTATATATTCTGTGTGCGGTGAATAAAGTGTGGTTAGACTGGAAATACGTGGAGAAGCAGTGAGATTTTATATGCACCCATGTAACCAAAGAATTCCAGCCAGCGTCCTTCATTCAGAATCCAGCCAAGGCAGAGTGGACCTCCTGAAACACGGGGTGATACCTAAAGAGGTACTACAGCACAGTAGACCCCGTTACATGCACAAATTCTAGGGACCTGGTAAGCGCCCATAATCCCAAGGCACTGCCTAACAAACAACTTCCAAAATTTTGTTTAGGTAAGGTTAAAAATCACTCAAGTGACTGGTTTTACTTTTGACACAATGGGTTAAAGTCAAGCACAAGCATTCAGTATCATGAAAGGCTTAGTAAAAAACAAAGTCTCATAGAATCTCTCTGTTTCCATTTCCAGTGCTGCGGGATATAATGTAAAGCTTGATTTTTGCAATCAAATTACAATGACTTTTTTTTCTCTATAAACAAACTGCCCAAACTTTCATTAGTACTAAGAAAATAACTCAGATCTCTTGTATCCAAATGACATTTAAATTGTCTTTCCCCAGAAGAGAAAGCAAACAATCATCTCTAATGGCAGAATCTGAATAGGAACGGACTAGATTAAAGGACAGTGGATATAATCTTATGTAAATGAATAGCAACTTTTATGGTAGAAATATGAAACTCAAAATCGTATTGAAAATGTTCTTCTAGAGCAGTGGTGGGATGGCTAGTATGTACAGTATACATGTGATGAAACTGAAAATCTGTCAAAAAAAATCTCTAAATAAATGAATGGTCTTCTGAAAGAGGTGGCCTTATGGAGAGGTTTTCCTGTTTCTGATTAAGCGTGTAAAAAGGAAGTTATTTTGGCTGAGCTCCTCTTCCTCCTAAGGGCCCATTGTCACGGATCGGGATTAACCTTTGGCTAGTACACAGCTATCACATGTGCAGGGGGCTTATTTAGTTATCCCACCACTTCTACAATGTGATGAAAACACAAACAAGATTATTGACCTATCAATTTACCGCAGGGGCTTATTTTAGTTATCCCACTGCTGCTACAATATATCACGAACTGCAGAGATTTATGTATATCCCGCTTTCCAGTTCCGCTTCAGAACTTGCAGCTCTCCAATGCCCCCCTTACCCTCAGGTCAGTCAGGGAACTTCACCTAGGATAATTAGTTGCTGAACGGGCCACTTCACTGTGGACTGGCTAGCAGGCACACTGCAGCGAGGGAATTATAATTGCTCAGGCCGCAGCCAGACAATAGCTTATAAAACCCCATTCCGTTGCTTCCAGCTGTACCCACCTAATCCAGAACACACTTTGCTGCCAGCAGCTCAGATTTCTCCTAAAGAGGGGTTCGAGCCAACCCAAATTAGTAGCGTAATTAACTTCAGAGGACTTAGGGTTTTAGAGCAAGGTAAACGAACTAGAAAATTTATATTTTACTCCATAAAAAGACATAGGCAGTGTTTATAAAAGGTATATAAAGATTTTACAATATGAGACAATTTAAAGTATGTACAGCAATTATAAAAAAACAGGGATTAAAGAAAGATAAAACTCACATTTGCTTAGATCATTTCAGCTAACCATGCTGGTGGGCGGAGCCAGATGTCCCAATTCATCAGGTAGTCTTTCTGTAGTGAGGTCCCAGGCAAGAATGAAGGCTGGGTGGAGTGCAGGAACTAATACTACTGGGCTTAAGACATCCCCAAAGGGGGTTGAGTTACCCTCGCCCTCCCCTTTTCTCAAAGCTACAGATTTGTTAGCAACACTTCTAATGATCATATTTTGCCTGGAGAGCTTAGCAGAGTAACGGCACACACATCAATCATCTTATATTAAAATTAGCTTTTTAATGACTCGAAACTCAGTCTCGCTATTCCACTTAGTTCAGGAGAAATCAATTTCTCAGGTTCTGTTGAAGCTAACGTTTAGCGACTGGTGCCGCAGTGAAGCTCTGGTAACACACGTTCTGAATATGTTTCTGGCATATTTCTATCATACACTGGCAGCGCATTATGGCTTATTTAATACCTCCCCCTTTCAGCAAACAAATGGGCTTAGAAGACAAAGAAGTTTGCACACGCTCCTGGCTAATTAATATTCCTACGGGAGGGAGAAAAGAGCAGAGAGGAATGGTGGTGGTCAATATGCAGCCAATGCTCCATACAAAGGGGCACTTCAGAGTGAAATTCTTGGGAAAGGTCGGGATCTCAGGAGTGGCAGTGTGACATATACAGACATTGTTCCATTCAACGTTGCATTTCAGAGTCAAATTCTTGGGACCAGTGAGGAAACGCCCCCCCCCCCCCCCCGAAAAAAAAAAAAAAATTAAATAAAAGTGTGATTTAAACTGCAAGTCATTTTCTGAGGCCACATTCCCCTTATCTGTTAGGATTGAAGTGTTTTCCATTACATTTTGGTAATGCTTATATGGTCACCATGATGTCACAGTATCTCAAGGTCCCTGAACTGTTTAAGGATATTAACATAATCTTATGTTGAGATGTTAATGGGAAGGGGCTAATGATGACCATTGTTGAAATGACAGATAATCCGTGTAATAACAATAATAATAATAATAATAATAATAATAATATACTATTTCTATATTGACTGCCTCCCAGATACCACATATAATCAATGATCACAGATACATGTGTCTATCTCTGATCTGCCCCCTGTAGTTTACCATTATAAATAAATGCCTGCACTTTAAAGATTCATTTGGACTTGATGAAACGTAAATGTCTACGTGGACATTGTACATGTAACAATATCATCATTTTCTAGATTTCTTTTTCTGCCCATTAAATTGGAGGAGACGATTCCTTTAAAAATGTAACTCATTAACATCAATCATCTGTGCGGTGCATGTGGGGTGTCATCACGACAAAGTCAATGTGGCCACCATGCTGCTGTCCGGCGTGCGTCTCTGCATCCTAGACATGGATATAAATATATATGAGCTCAACGGTAATTAGCAATCTTCTAATGAAGAGAGGTTGTGTCATCTAAAGGACTTACCTGCTCCTTACTGAGATGCACAGTTCATTCGCTTCCCTGATAACCTGTCTGCAGATATGGCTTAGAACAGTAATGATGACTGCTTCCCCCCAGGGCTACGAGGCAACTCAAGCTCAAAGCATTAAGGTTGAGAGACATTTCCGAATGACCAGAGTCCTAGTTTTGCTTTTGCATTGCAGCTCTGTGAGACAATCAGGACATTGAATGAGGTTATTTCAGCTGAATGATATTGATGTCGGGGAAAGCAGCACATAAATTACATTTTCTTTTTTTTTATTCTATTGAGATTTAGGTAGAGAAAACTCCCAGTGAATTCTCTGCTCCATTGCTGCATCGATGAGAGTGAGCAAAGATGCATTTACAGGAAAAGTGGCCCCATAATAAGAGCTAAAATACCCCAAATCATAGGGTAAGAGATGTCAACGGCACCCATTATAGGGTTCCTAAAGCCTGAAAAACTCCTATCAGAAGGTTTAAAGAGACAAGCTGGCTTCAATTATTTCTTTAAATTATTATTATTATTATCCATATTATTATTACTAATAGTACCTGTATTTATTATTATTACTATTAATGATAATAATAATAACAATAACAATATTATTATGATTAGAAATAGTATTATTATATTAATAATAATAATAGTAGTAGTACCAGCAGTATTTATTATTATTATTATTATTATTATTATTAATAATAATAATAATGATAATAATAATAATACATTATTATTCTGATTAGAAATATTATTATTAGTAGTAGCAGTAGTTTTTTAAATTATTATTTCTATTAGCAGTACTTGCAGTAGTAATAGTAGTATTTTCTAATAATATTAAAGTATTATACCTATTATTATTTGTAGTAATTTTTATTAATATTAACATTATTTGTAGTATTCATTAATAAAAATAATAATAATAATATAATAATAATAATAATAATAATAATAACTTTTAAAACCTCACCCTTGCTCATCACTAGAGGGAGCATGAAAGTGTTTTGCATACTGTCCTATCATAGGGTTCTTTGTATAAATAGTATGCAGTAAGCTCACATGCTCCCTCTAGCGGTGGCTGCAAATTTTCAAATATTTACCAACATATAAAGGGGCTTTCCCATAAAATATGATTTACCTATACATGGGATAGGTGATAAATTTATGATTATGGTAGTCCCATCATTGGGACTTCCATCAATCCTGATTACCTGTATGAATGGAGTGGTAGTGTACATTCAGGACCACCAAGCTATTCATGTCCGTGGCATGCTCAGGGTGGCAACAATCACACATTTATCACCTATCCTGTGCATAAATGTTGTTTGTAGATGAACCTTTTTAAGGGTCTATCTAGTGCCTCCCACCTGACAGTGAGAGGGGCTGATGACCTGCCAGCAGATGTTGGCAGATATCAAGTATAAGGTCCTGCAAGCCACAAATGAGACCTGGTAGTCACCAGTTGACGTAAAACCATCATCAATCAACTCTGAACTCCAGATGCAGACGTGAGAGGAACTTTATAAACTTTTTAGTTTCTCAGTAGAGGGGACAATACCCACGCTCAATACCCAACGGAATGACACCAACCTTCAGTTGATCTCCTCTCTTCCAGGACTCCATATCCTGACTCCATTGTATGAGAAGCCAAACCAGACAGGTCAGGTACTAAGACACAAGTAATGTTTACTTTACCGTCTCGGTTGGTTTTCCTGGTACCACTAGTAGTTTTGAGATTTGCTTTATGAATATTTCTGATTTTGCAAAAACACTTAGCAGCGATTTTCCAAAATCAATGTTATTTATGTATTTGTGAAGATAATGGTCCTCAGACCTGCGATGTTTACAACAAACACCGAGAAGTCATTTGCATATTAAATAGTTACTGATTACCTCTTACATCTAATTCCACATTTGCATGTGGAAGACTTTTCTTTATTTTTAATTACCCTTAGCGGAACATTGCAGTTTGAGAATTCGCAGAACAAAAAATCAAGATATGAAACCGTATCCTGTAGATTTGTCTTAATCCCCTACTCAAACTTCCCCCCTATTGGCTATAGAAAGTCACGCTGGGGCAGCAGGGTACATGGACAGCAGCTTGTAATCAGCAGCAGCTCCTCTGAATTTTTTTATGTGCAGCTATCTTTTTTTCCATGTCTTTTTTTTTTATGTAATTTTTTTTTTTTTATCGTTTTTTTTTTTTTTTTTTCAAATTGTGGCTTAAATCATTGCAGAAATTATATTTTGATGAACCTTGTCTCATCTTTTTACTCTTTCTTTCTTTATATAATTTATCCCTCCTTGGCAGGAAAGCTAAGGCTTCACTTTAGTTCTGCCAGTGTCTCCCCGTTTTCTTTTTTTCCTACCCGCCTTATTTTTTAAGTCTAAACCCTTTGTTATTTTACAACAGAAAATGAAAAGCTCTGCTGATCCCGCACGGACCATTCAATTTTCACGGATTGATTTGTGTTATTAACCTAGGAAACTGTATGTGATCATGCACGTGTTTTAATGTAGTTGTATGAAAATGGATCACACACGTGCGTAAAAAATGGACACAAGGATGGCACGTGGATAAAAATCTGATGAAAATTGGAAAAAAATCATTTGAGTTTTCTGGAGGAAACTTAGACGATTTTTCATACACTCATCTGCAGGCGTTCTTAGAGAAGATGCACAAAATGTATCATTGTGGTTTATACTCAAGGTACATTTTGCACATTTTTAGACTTCCTTATTTAACCACCTTGTCTCAATTTAGAGCCGTTTTATATCATGAACTTTTCAATACAATGTGGGGCATCTCAAGACATGACCATTTCCTGCTAAGGAAAATAGAAAAAAATTGGAGTCCAGCTCAACAGGTCTGGATTTTCCTTTCCTTTTTATTTTTCAAAAGAAAATATAGTGCATACAAAAGAAAAATTTACATGGTCGACATGACCCAGTCCGACGCGTTTCGACTGCACTAAGCAGTCTTACTCATGACATGACATGATTTCCTGCCGAGTCAGTTCTTTTTCAGTAAGGCAATGCCTAATTTTATCAAACTAAGCAAAAAAAAAGTATCCAAAATATCTCTCAAATATGCAACCTGGCAAGTGTCCTAAAATGTGCCAGAAATGTGTGCCCGCGCTTGTTTTCAGTGTTACATTTTTGTCCATTTTGTTTCATAAAATTAATGGAAAAAAATATCCTTGACAATGGTTCCTAAAAAAAAAGTCTTCTGCTTGTTCTGAAAAAATGAAAATCACATATGGCTAAAATGACAAAGTGAAAATGTTATGTTCCACCGAGCACAGGGGCTTTGCTGAGGTTTAGAGAGGACTTCAGTTGCCGTAAATATGTCATTTTTGTACCCGTTCTAAATGCCGCCATTCTCCCGAATCTGTTGTTATTGTTTTTTTTAGCCCCTGCACCTCTCCATTCCTGAGATATATCCCTTTTTGCTTGCATATGATTCTAGTCTTGTTAGCCAGATAGGCGTAGTCTATGGGTGTCCACAGAATCATGCCCACTTGGCTATCAAGATTAGATTTACATAGTGTACAAGGTATGAAAAAGGAAGAGGGAACCATATTTCAGGAATGTGGAGAGGCACAGGAGTAAAAAAAAAAACCTATCCGTAAGAATTAAACATTATATAATTTTTATAATATAAAAATATTGAAATTTTTGCCTTCTAAAACAATGAACTAAAAGGAGATCAGGATGCCTTGTGTTCCCCAAAATGGTACCGAAAAAAAGTCTGAAAAGATGGAATTTAGACCTGGTAAAATTATCCATATTTATGTAGTTCACAGGTCCTCTTTAAAGCCAAAATTCGGGGCTACATTATTGGGCCAGAATGTGCTAAAAGGACATAAATTATGTGCGATCAACTGTATAATTGTATGAGGCATAAATTAAATATCTAGCATAAAATGGGCCTTTTTATGCTTTTTTCTACTTTAGTGTGTATTCAGCTACACTTTTACATTTCAACAGGCAATAAAAAGTGGAGTTAATAAGAAGTCATTTTATGTACCTGAAATTAAAAAATTGGAATAGTTCTCATATTCTTTGGCTCTTTGTTCATCATAACTATATAGTATAAACCAAGCGTTGACTGTGCCCCAAGCAATAATGGTCAATGGCCCTTTATCATTCCCTTCCTGATGTTTCTCAACTGTTCGCCCAATTATATAAAGCTGTTGTTGCTTTTTTTTCTTTAGTTTTACTATTTTCTCACTGACTCAGGATGTTTTACAGCTCAGCTGGAGTAAATGATGGTTTTGGCAGCTTCCGAAGGTTGTCCACTTCAACAAGCTCGAAATGTCAAAGAGTCAGCTTAATCAACATACTTCTTCTCGGCTCCAGCTACGTTTTACTGCTCCTATTAAGCCTTCCATGAAATACAAAACCCCTAGTTCGTACATCTAGCTGATTTACCGCCCTACAAGCAATATTTCTTCTCTAATAGATGTTTTCTTGCATTTGAGGACTTGCCGTTAATGGAATTCGAGAAGGAAATCTTGTTATTAGCGTACACATTTGTTACCAAGGACTTATATATATTATTTGAGCAGAACAGGTGACCACTATGGTCCCATGGGAAATTGGGTCTAGCTCAGCTTGTTCCATTCATCTTTATGATGGAGTGGAAAAAATATCTTACTGATTCAGTACTCCCATTTACAGAGAAACTGCATTAAAATAAATAAAACGTTAAACCCCATGAAGAAGCAGAAAAGTTTCGCATTCTCACTTTGGTTTCTTTGTCTTTGCCTTCAGAGAGCCAACACTGTCATATAGGTATAGTAGAGCTTGTTTTGAAGTTTTTGAAGTTTTTAATGACACTATTCATTTACACCTGAAATGTACTGAAAAAAAGGGAAAAAAATGTAAGTGGGGTGCTGCTAACCCCCCAAAAAACGGCAATTCTGACTTTATTTGTCAGTTTTGTTTTTAACTTTACTTAGCAGTAGAAATGTGTTCTATTAGTTTTAGTGATACCAGATAATTATATTTTCATGTTTCACTACTTTAAAAATGAAATAAGATTTTCTTATTTTAAACAGAAGTGTTTCCATATTCTGAGAGCCATTACTTTTATATTTTCTTGGTTGATCTGTTTGAGCTGTGTAAGGGCTTATTTGTTTGCAATGCAAATGAAGCTGCAGTTTTTGGGTACAATTTTGGGTTACTAACGGCTTTCTGATTTCCATTCCTTCCATTGTTTTTGGAAGACTGAGTAACTAAGTGAATCATTTCAATTTTGCTTTTATTTTCGGCAATCACTGCATGGGCAAACTTCATATTTTAGCCATAGTTAAGATATTATAATATTTTATTGAACAATTATAGAGATGATGATACCCTATATGTTTAGACTTTTTAAAAAAAATTGGGGAAAAGAGTAATGGTTTGAATTAAAAAAAAAGAAATTAAGTTTTTTTACATTTTGTATTAGTTACTTGATCAAATTATAAAAGTAAGAGTTCGGTCAACTGTAAAATTACCACTTCTATGACCTGTATCTATGAGAAGGGCAAAGCCCCTGTCCGCTCTCATGGAATGGGTGGCTACATGAGCACAGTTCTCTTTATCTCTACGGGATCGATGAAAATGACATAGCGAGCCATTTATCCATTCTAGGAGAACATGCCAAGACCCCATTCTTTAGATGTAGTTTTGTGTTAAACTGGCTCAAAGGGGTATTATCAAGTTTGGAAGTTGTCCCTTATCCATGGGATAAGGGATGACTTCTTGATTGCTGGGGATCAGACCGCTGGCACCCCACTGATCCTGAGAATCAGGGTTCTAAAAAGCCATGGGTGGGAGGTTGATCATGCATGTTGCCGCTCTATTCATTGTTATAAGAGTGTCAAAGACCAGTCAAGCACAGCACTTGTGGACCCATTAAGAGTTAATGGATCATCAGTGTTCATGATCAACCAATTCTCTATTTACAGAGGGCTCTCTAGAGCCCCAGTTCCCAGGATCGGTGGGGGACAAACAGTTGCACCCCCCAGTGATTCTACCTAATTGATAGAGTAACTTTCAAACTTGAGAATAACCCTTTAAGACTGTGTTCCCATCATGTTTGAGTCTTCTATAAGAAGGGTATTTTGAGAGGATTTCCTAAAATGTACCTTTGATTAGGGTTGAGCGACTTTCATTTTTTAAAGATCGAGTCGGGTTTTGTGAAACCCGACTTTGTCCAGAGTCGAGTCGAGCGCAGTCGGCCGATTATCGCTAAAAGTCGGGGATCGACCGAAACACGAAACCCAATGCAAGTCAATGGGGAAGCATAGTCGGCAGTGAGTGGAGGCCAGGAAAACACCTACAGTGCCCATTTTAATGCCAAAAACATCCATTCTTGTTTCTGAAGCTTGTCAATCTTAATTAACTTTATAATAATAGTTGTTCAATGGAACTTGGGGGTCATTTGGCAAAAGTTGTGGGGGGTAGGGCTGGTTCAAGGTTTTAGTGGGCCCAGGAATCGTGGACTACGTCACGGCGGTGGAGCAGGGAGAGGTAAGTATTTCAACATTGCAAGTGCTGTGATCCTGAGCAAGCAGGGGGGCACACTTGTTCGCATTGGCACTGGCACAGGGCCCCTCAAAGTACAGCGGTGTGTTTGCACGGCGGGGGCACCTCCCACCAGCAGCGACACTTTTGCGTACTCTGAGGGGCCCTGTGCCAGTGACGTCACCAACGAGTATGCCCCCCCCACCTGATGAAGGAACCTGCACTTTCATCTGCATCTTCCTCTTTGTCCCTGTGTAAGGTGGTATAACATGCGGGAAGGGGAACCTTACTTTCAGCAGGGTCAGATTCTGGCTGTGTAGAGTGCAAGGGGAATGTAGTGGTCTAGGTCAATGTACCAGCAGACTCATCTAGCAGTGGCTGGGCAATGGGCAGGATGAGGAGGAAACAGATATAGGGCCAAAGAATAAAGTAGGCTAAATGCAGTTCAAAATTGGTAACAGGACTAAACAGGCGGCATTGCTTTGTTCAGTGGAGTAGCAAACCCAGGAGCAGCAGACACTGTTTTAAGGGCCCAAACTCACTAATAGGCCAAATGCAGTTTAATATCTGATACTTTAGGCCAAAAGCCTAAGACTGAAGCTCAGCTTTATTCAGTTGAGGGCAAACACCAGGGAGGGGCAGACACCGTTAGTAGGCCCTAACCACCAATTTTTAAAAACACAGCACTTAATGAGAGCCAGAAGGTTGAAGCTCAGCTTTATTCAGTTGAGGACAAACACCAGGCAGGGGCAGACACCGTTAGTAGGCCGTAACCAAAGTTGAAGGCCAAATGCAGTTTAATATCTGATACTATAGGCCGAAAGCCAGAAGGTGGAAGCTCAGCTTTATTCAGTTGAGGTCAACACCAGGGAGCAGCAAACAGAGGTATTATGCCCCAACCAGCACTTAAAAAAAAAAAAATTAGAGCCAGAAGGTTGAAGCTCAGCTTTATTCAGTTGAGGAAAAACACCAGGCAGGGGCAGACACCGTTAGTAGGCCGTAACCAAAGTTGAAGGCCAAATGCAGTTTAATGTCTGATACTATAGGCCGAAAGCCAGAAGGTGGAAGCTCAGCTTTATTCAGTTGAGGGCAAACACCAGGGAGGGGCAGACACCGTTAGTAGGCCCTAACCACCAATTTTTAAAAACACAGCACTTAATGAGAGCCAGAAGGTTGAAGCTCAGCTTTATTCAGTTGAGGACAAACACCAGGCAGGGGCAGACACCGTTAGTAGGCCGTAACCAAAGTTGAAGGCCAAATGCAGTTTAATATCTGATACTATAGGCCGAAAGCCAGAAGGTGGAAGCTCCGATTTAGACAGTGGAGGACAATTTGAATTAGGGACTGCAGACAGACTTAGTAGGCTGTCCCCTGTGGACCATGCATCCACCACATTAACCCATTGCGCCGTAATGGACACGTAATCTTCCGTGGCCATGCCTACAGGTCCATGCGTCTGTTGTCAGGTGCACCTTTGTACTCACAGATTGCCAGAGTGCATGGACAATGCGGTCTTTTACATGCTGGTGGAGGGTTGGGATGGCTTTTCTCGCAAAAGAAGTGTCGACTGGTTAGCTTGTAGCGTGGTACAACGTAGTCCATCATGGCCTTATTAATAGTAAATAAAATATATAACTAGGCTCTATGAACTTTTAAATAGGTTCCAGGGGTACACGGGCAGCATTGGTGTGGTCAGTGGAGGAGTATTGCAAGTAGGGGCCGCAGACAGGCTATCAAAGGCCTAAAATAACAAACAATAGGCAGGCATGGCAGTTTTAAATCGGTTACATGGATACACAGGCAGGCAGCATTGTGGTCAGTGGAGGAGTATTGCAAGTAGGGGCCGCAGACAGGCTATCAAAGACCTAAAATAACAAACAATAGGCAGGCATGGCAGTTTTAAATCGGTTACATGGATACACAGGCAGGCACTCCAGGCAGCATTGTGGTCAGTGGAGGAGTATTGCAAGTAGGGGCCGCAGACAGGCTATCAAAGGCCTAAAATAACAAACAATAGGCAGGCATGGCAGTTTTAAATCGGTTACATGGATACACAGGCAGGCAGCATTGTGGTCAGTGGAGGAGTATTGCAAGTAGGGGCCGCAGACAGGCTATCAAAGACCTAAAATAACAAACAATAGGCAGGCATGGCAGTTTTAAATCGGTTACATGGATACACAGGCAGGCACTCCAGGCAGCATTGTGGTCAGTGGAGGAGTATTGCAAGTAGGGGCCGCAGACAGGCTATCAAAGGCCTAAAATAACAAACAATAGGCAGGCATGGCAGTTTTAAATCGGTTACATGGATACACAGGCAGGCACTCCAGGCAGCATTGTGGTCAGTGGAGGAGTATTGCAAGTAGGGGCCGCAGACAGGCTATCAAAGGCCTAAAATAACAAACAATAGGCAGGCATGGCAGTTTTAAATCGGTTACATGGATACACAGGCAGGCAGCATTGTGGTCAGTGGAGGAGTATTGCAAGTAGGGGCCGCAGACAGGCTATCAAAGGCCTAAAATAACAAACAATAGGCAGGCATGGCAGTTTTAAATCGGTTACATGGATACACAGGCAGGCACTCCAGGCAGCATTGTGGTCAGTGGAGGAGTATTGCAAGTAGGGGCCGCAGACAGGCTATCAAAGGCCTAAAATAACAAACAATAGGCAGGCATGGCAGTTTTAAATCGGTTACATGGATACACAGGCAGGCACTCCAGGCAGCATTGTGGTCAGTGGAGGAGTATTGCAAGTAGGGGCCGCAGACAGGCTATCAAAGGCCTAAAATAACAAACAATAGGCAGGCATGGCAGTTTTAAATCGGTTACATGGATACACAGGCAGGCACTCCAGGCAGCATTGTGGTCAGTGGAGGAGTATTGCAAGTAGGGGCCGCAGACAGGCTATCAAAGGCCTAAAATAACAAACAATAGGCAGGCATGGCAGTTTTAAATCGGTTACATGGATACACAGGCAGGCAGCATTGTGGTCAGTGGAGGAGTATTGCAAGTAGGGGCCGCAGACAGGCTATCAAAGGCCTAAAATAACAAATAATAGGCAGGCATGGCAGTTTTAAATCGGTTACATGGATACACAGGCAGGCACTCCAGGCAGCATTGTGGTCAGTGGAGGAGTATTGCAAGAAGTGTCTGATACAGTTAGTACTCCCAAAAAATAAATAGATGTTAATGTCTCGCAAAACAACTATAAATAAAAAAAAGGGTGGCATGCTTAGGTACAGGGGTGGGCTCATTTGCAGAGTTTATGACAAAGTAATTTGGCAGTAAATTAGTATTTACTGGTGTCAATATAGGACACTGACCCAGACTACTTTAACTAGCATCATAGATGTCAACAAATTGGTATTGTTTTCAGTGCCAGGCATTGAATGATGTCAGCACATAGACTAAACATTGGTGGAGCTGTGCGAGATAATTTTGCACGTGGTAGAGCACAGTTTGAGCGGGGGGGGGGAACTCTCTTGTGGCCGGCGGTACCGCCCCAGGGCCCCTCATGTTACAACGGTGTGTCTGATGTTGGGTGCGCACCACCACCGCCAGAGACACTACATTGTACTATGAGGGACCCAGTGGCAGTGCCGTCGACCAAAAGCGGGCACACCCACCTCTTCAGACAAACAGCACTGTAACGGGTGCTTGCGCCAAGTGGCGAGACCACGGCCCCGTGGGGGGAGTTTTCCCATTGGGGGAGGTGTAAACATGTAGTATGCTGGACAAACAGCTGCTGCAAAGTAACAGATTGGAACACTCAGTAAGACCAGTCCACAAGCAAGCAATTTTTATAGGAAAGCTAGGTGTCAGCCGGGAAAGGTGGGGCAAAATAATTTGAAATCCAGGAGTGGTTCATTTTAATGAAGGTGAGATCATCCACATTTTGGGTAGCCAGACGAGTCCTTTTTTCGGTTAATATTGAACCAGCAGCACTGAATACTCTTTCTGATAGCACACTAGCTGCTGGGCAAGCAAGCTCCTGCAATGCATATTCTGCCAATTCAGGCCAGGTGTCTAATTTGGATGCCCAGTAATCAAATGGGAATGACGGTTGAGGGAGAACATCGATAAGGGATGAAAAATAGTTAGTAACCATACTGGACAAATGTTGTCTCCTGTCACTTTGAATATATGCTGCAGTACCTGTCCTGTCTGCGGTCATTGCGAAATCACTCCACAACCTGGTCAGAAAACCCCTCTGTCCAACGCCACTTCTGATCTGTGCACCTCTAACACCTCTGCCATGTAGCCCCCTGCAGCTTGTGTGAGAACCATCACCGGCGCTGTGTGCTGGGAATGCCTGAATCATACGGTCTACAAGAGTAGCTTGTTTGGTTGCTAAGATTTGTTCGAGGTTCTCATGTGGCATAATATTTTGCAATTTGCCTTTATAGCGAGGGTCAAGGATGCAGGCCAACCAGTAATCATCATCGCTCATCATTTTTATAATGCGTGTGTCCCTTTTGAGGATACGTAAGGCATAATCCGCCATGTGAGCCAAAGTTCCAGTTGTCAAATCTGCGGTTGTGCTGGTTGGAGGGGCAGTTACAGGCAAATCTACGTCACTTGTCTCCCTTAAAAAAACAGAACCCGGCCTTGCAATGCCACTAATTTCTGTTGGCCCAGGAGAAGCTTCCTCATTCAAAAAGTACTCATCCCCATCATCCTCCTCGTCCTCCTCCTCCTCTTCGCCCGCTACCGCTTCCTCTACACGGCCCTGACCAGACAATGGCTGACTGTCATCAAGGCTTTCCTCTTCCTCGGCTGCAGACGCCTGCTCCTTTATGTGCGTCAAACTTTGCATCAGCAGACGCATTAGGGGGATGCTCATGCTTATTATGGCGTTGTCTGCACTAACCAGCCGTGTGCATTCCTCAAAACACTGAAGGACTTGACACAGGTCTTGTAGCTTCGACCACTGCACACCTGACAACTCCATGTCTGCCATCCAACTGCCTGCCCGTGTATGTGTATCCTCCCACAAAAACATAACAGCACGCCTCTGTTCGCACAGTCTCTGAAGCATGTGCAGTGTGGAGTTCCACCTTGTTGCAAGGTCGATGATTAGGCGATGCTGGTGAAGGTTCAAAGACCGCTGATAGTTCTGCATACAGCTGGAGTGTACGGGCGAATGGCGGATATGCGAGCAAAGTCTGCGCACTTTGAGGAGCAGGTCGGGTAACCCCGGGTAACTTTTCAGGAAGCACTGCACCACCAGGTTTAAGGTGTGAGCCAGGCAAGGAATGTGTTTCAGTTGGGAAAGGGCTATGGCAGCCATGAAATTCCTTCCGTTATCACTCACAACCTTGCCCGCCTCAAGATGTACAGTGCCCAGCCATGACTGAGTTTCATTCTGCAAGAACTCGGACAGAACTTCCGCGGTGTGTCTGTTGTCGCCCAAACACTTTATTGCCAATACAGCCTGCTGACGCTTGCCACTAGCTGTCCCATAATGGCACACCTGGTGTGCAACAGTGGCAGCTGCGGATGGAGTGGATGTGCGACTGCGGTCTGTGGACGAGCTCTCGCTTCTGCAGGAGAAGGAGGAGGAAGAGGAGGAGGGGGGGCGAACGCCTACAGCCAACTCTTTCCTTGACCGTGGGCTAGGCAGAACTGTCCCAATATTGCTGTCCCCTGTGGACCCTGCATCTACCACATTCACCCAGTGTGCCGTGATGGACACGTAACGTCCCTGGCCATGCCTACTGGTCCATGCATCTGTTGTCAGGTGCACCTTTGTAGTCACAGACTGCCTGAGTGCATGGACGATCCGGTCTTTAACATGCTGTTGGAGGGCTGGGATGGCTTTTCTAGAAAAGAAGTGCCGACTGGGTAGCTCGTAGCGTGGTACAGCGTAGTCCATCAGCGCTTTGAAAGCTTCGCTTTCAACTAACCGGTAGGGCATCATCTCTAATGAGATTAGTCTAGCAATGTGGGCATTCAAACCCTGTGTACGCGGATGCGAGGATGAGTACTTCCTTTTCCTAACAAGAGTCTCATGTAGGGTGAGCTGGACTGGAGAGCTGGAGATCGTGGAACTAGCGGTGGTGCCGGTGGACATGGGTGAGTGAGAGAGGGTTGGAGATGGTATTCTTGCCGGTGCCCTACATGCAGTGTTTCCTACTACTAACCTGGTGATTCCCTGACTGCTTTGGCCTGGCGACGAAAGCTGCACAGATACTGCAGGTGGCGCGAGAAATGGTGGGCTTACAGGGAGGGAAGGGATGTAGCGTTGCTGACTAGCTTCATTGGCCGAGGGTGCTGCAAACTTTAGGGACGTTTGGTAGTTAGTCCAGGCTTGCAAATGCATGGTGGATAAATGTCTATGCATGCAACTTGTATTTAGACTTTTAAGATTCTGACCTCTGCTTAAGGTAGTTGAACATTTTTGACAGATGACTTTGCGCTGATCATTTGGATGTTGTTTAAAAAAATGCCAGACTGCACTCTTTCTACTATCGGATACCTTTTCAGGCATTGCAGACTGAGCTTCTTTAACTGGATGGCCACGCTGTCCTCCAACTGGTTTTGGTTTTGCCATGCGTTTTTGGCCAGATACGGGCCCGGTAGATGGAACCTGTTGTGATGTTGATGCCTGCTGCGGCTGCGGCTCCTCCTCCTCCGCTTCAGAACTACTGCCGCCTGCACCCTGTTCCCCCAATGGCTGCCAATCGGGGTCCACAACTGGGTCATCTATGACCTCCTCTTCTATGTTGTGTGCAACTTCGTCTGTGTCACCGTGTAAGCCGGTGGTATTGCGTTCGTGACGGAGCACCATAGTCTCCGCTGGTTTTGATTCTGCCTCAGTACACTGCGAGGGCAATGTTCTGGTCTGAGTCAAAGGAACAGCATAGTAATCTGGCTGTGGCTGTGCATCTGTGCACTCCATGTCCGATTCAACTTCTAATGGGCATAGCCTGTTAACTGTTTCACTGTGTAACCCAGGAACGGTATGTGTAAAGAGCTCCATGGAGTAACGTGTTGTGTCGACTGACGCATCCTTCACTGTTGTTTTTAGTGAAGGACACAAGGAAGCGACTTGTTCCTGACCGGGAGCATCCACTGACGATGCACTGCTCTGACATTTGGCACTTTCCGAGGAGGAGGCGAAAGAGTTAGAGGCAGAGTCAGCAATGAAAGCCAATACTTGTTCCTCCTGCTCCGGCTTCAAAAGTGGTTTTCTTACTCCCAGAAAAGAGAGCGTTCGAGGCCTTGTGTAGCCAGACAACGAACCTGGCTCAACAACTTGAGACTTAGGTGCTGTACTGCTTTTACCACGACCACCTGATGCTCCACCACCACTACCATCATTACCAGCTGACAATGACCACCCACGGCCACGACCTCTTCCACTAGACTTCCTCATTGTTTGCAAAACGTAACCAAAGTAACGCTATTTGTTACTGTAAAACAACTTATCAGGTGAACTCAAACTTCTGTAGGATTTATATATACCTTTATAGGTGCCTGACACTGAAAGGAAAATCAGGCCCAATGTTACACACTAGGTTTTCTGTGTCCCAATAATTTGAGACAGATGGCACACACAGGACCAGCACTCAAGCAGAAATGCCAATCTTAATCTCCCACTATTTTTTTTTTTTTTTCTGGGAGAATTTACCCTAAAAAAAAAAAAATGGCCAAGTATTATGCAGTGTTTTCGGTGGCACACAATGAGAGACAGATACCACACACAGCAATGGCACGGAGGCAGACTTGCCAATATTTATCTCCCACTAATTTTTTTTTTGGAAAAGGGAGAATTTAGCAAAAAAAAAAAAAAATGGCCAAGTATTACACAGTGTTTTCGGTGCCACACAATGAGAGACAGATGCCACACACAGCAATGGCACGGAGGCAGACTTGCCAATATTTATCTCCCACTAATTTTTTTTTTGGAAAGGGAGAATTTAGCCAAAAAAAAAAAATGGCCAAGTATTACACAGTGTTTTCGGTGCCACACAATGACAGACAGATGCCACACACAGCAATGGCACGGAGGCAGACTTGCCAATATTTATCTCCCTGCAGTAATCTCAGAAAAGTATGGCAGGCAGCTACAATAAGGACTGCTGCACACAAAAGTGTGGACAACACACACAAGATAGCTGTGCAGAAAGGAAGGAAAAACAGGATTTGTGCTTTGAAAAAAGCAGTTGGTTTGCACAGCGGCGTACACACACAGGCACAGCAACGCAGCTATCAGGGTCAGGGAGCCTTCTAGGGCAGCCCAATGAGCGACAGCGCTGAGGAAAAAAAAATGTAGCTTCCACTGTCCCTGCAAACAAAAGGTGGTGTTGGACAGTGGAAATCGCTACAGCACAAGCGGTTTGTAGCTTTATGTACGCTGGCTATCACTATCCCTGCCTCCGAAGAAGCTGCAGCAATCTCTCCCTACGCTCAGATCAGCAGCAGTAAGATGGCGGTCGGCGGGAACGCCCCTTTATAGCCCCTGTGACGCCGCAGAAAGCAAGCCAATCACTGCAATGCCCTTCTCTAAGATGGTGGGGACTGAGATCTATGTCATCACGCTGCCCACACTCTGCGTCCACCTTCAATGGCTGAGAAATGGCGCTTTTAGCATCATTGAAACGCGACTTTGGCGCGAAAGTCGCGTACCGCATGGCCGACCCCACACAGGGATCGGGTCGGTTTCATGAGACGCCGACTTTGCCAAAAGTCGGCGACTTATGAAAATGAACGATCCGTTTCCCTCAACCCTACCTTTGATGCAACGCTCCGACAATTGTAAATGCCTATGGTAACATACATTGGTTCTCTTGTGTTGTCTATGAGCGTATCGCAGGCAGAGCCTTTGTCTTCGGCTTATCTTCCAGAGAACAAAAGGATTGGTGGATGGAAATTGTGCCGGATTCTTCTATCCACTGACATCATTTTTCAGGGGAGAGTTAGAAGATCCCTATAAACATTAGACGGTCGTCAGGTTATGCCGACTTTAGTCTGAAGTGTATGAGGATCTTTAGGCAACATTCACACGTTCAGTATTTGGTCAGTATTTTCTATCAGTATCTATAAGACAAAACCAGGAGTGGAACAATCAGAGGAAAAGTATAATAGAAACACGTCACCACTTCTGCATTTATCACCCTCTCCTGGGTTTGGCTTACAAATACTGATGGAAAATACTGACCAAACACTGATAGTGTGAACAAAGCCTTACCAAACCATTTCTCTACTTCGACCAAGTGATAAATATACGATATTTCAATGAACATATCTCCATTCTGAACAGACAAGTGCAAACACTGAAAACTAAAAAAAAAAAAACCTTTATTGAGTTAAATTATTATGCACTGCACACTGTACATCTTGTGTCATTATTATTTAATATCTGAAATTACATTCCACAATAATTATGGCTATTTGTTCCATCCAAATTGATGGTATTCTCCATTTTACAACCTATTATTATGTAGTGCTTAAAAAAAATACAGTATAAAAAGATTAATTTGGATGTAGGCAAAAATGTAAAGACCTAAATGAAAAATAAAAGTCAAGAAAGAGAAAACAGGTGAAAAAAATAAAAGAAATATTTTTTTCATATACGGCTTCATCAATAGGTACCATATATTACCATGTGGATAACTGATACCCGCACTGAAATGTAGCATATGAATGATTTTATAGTGTGAGAGTTATGTATGTATATACGGAAACATAGAAATCAACTCGTTACATGGCAAAATCTATGTAGATCTTTAGATTTATTTGTGCTTTTAAATTCTTTTATAGACCAATCTAAATCAGATCATTGAGAATTTGGCACAGGGAACGTCCACCTACAGGGACTGTTTTCCTAAAAGTTCAGTTTTGAATCTCGCACAAATCACTGGTCAAGTATTTTGTGTCTAAAGGCCCAAAAAGTAAATTAGATTTATGTCCAGACAAACTGAAGACCACAATTTTAGTAAAAATATTTTTTCTTAATACCAATGTAAGCAAAAATGTTCCCACCAATGAGTTTCACTTTATATCAAAATTATTTTAAGGAAAAGCAGAAAAGTATCCAATAGTTCCTCAGGGGAAGGACAAGGTGTAGGCAACCACGTACGGTGGCAAAGAGGAAATGGGCATGTAAAAAACAACTTTAAGAGAAGCAAATTATATAAATAAGGAAACAAACCAGGTAAGGAGCAATGTGGCCAGAGGACCCTATTACAAATATAGAATAATGGCACATTGGTTCTATACTGAAAGTTGATCACGAATTTAGGAAGTGGATGGAAATGTTGAGGTTTTTATTCTAGATAAGAAAACTAGGAGATCTGAATCTTCACATGTGCCACATTCGGAGGGCATTTTCCCAAAGTCCATCACATTGAAAACCATGGAAAGTGCGGGGGCTCAGGCTTTCACAAAGTGTTGGTAGGGCTCTGACACCATTGTACACCCCCTCCTACCAGCCTAGGCATTGCAGCATTACATCACTCCTACCTCTGCTGCCACTAGCCTCCTGCAGCAGCAACACTGCCTCCTGGGACCCCGCTCTGCCGCCGCCGCTGCTGACCCTCAGGTAAGCTACCCTACAAGCGCCTATAAGATGCACCACCATTTTATAAAAAAAATCTTTTTCCTACTTTCCTCCCCAAAATTTGGAGTGCATCTTATAATCTGCAAAATACGGTATTTCTTCAGATTACTGAAACATTCATGTGTTTTCGTCAAGGACAAGAAGTATGCTGCTGCCAGACACCTCTGCTTATCTCCCCTGGAAACAAAAGCATGGGGCATTGGAATATCTATTGCTCGATCCTTATCTACCTCATTGGTTGGAGAAGAGCTGAGAAAAAAATTGGAAGACTGGGCCAACTTTCCTCTAATATGCATGGGGGCCTTTAGTCTGAAGGTTTTGCCATGGATGCCAAGGAATATTGCTACGAATCAGACTGTGAAAAGTAAGCGTTGGAATTTGAGTGATTAATTCCTTTAGCAAATTTCTCCCAATGATCATTATAAGCTCATTAAATACAACTAATGATGGCCAAAATCCAGTGTCTAAAATCTTAACACATCTGCACGCAACCTCCGATCCTCACAAGATCTCCTTCTCTACTCCCCTCTTATCTCCTCTTCCCACAATCGCATACAAGATTTCTCTCGCATATCACCCCTACTCTGGAACGCTCTACCACAACATATCAGACTCTCACCAACCATCGAAACCTTCAAAAAGAACCTGAAGACCCACCTCTTCCGACAAGCCTACAACCTGCAGTAACCACCGATCCACCAAACCGCTGCACGACCAGCTCTATCCTCACCTACTGTATCCTCAACCATCCCTTGTAGATTGTGAGCCCTCGTGGGCAGGGTCCTCTCTCCTCCTGTACCAGTTTTGACCTGTATTGTTCAAGATTATTGTACTTGTTTTTATTATGTATACCCCTCCTCACATGTAAAGCGCCATGGAATAAAAGGCGCTATAATAATAATAAATAATAATAATAATCTACTACAACTGTAAGCCTCCTATATGCAGAATGTGACGTTTAGTGGTCTCAATTGTGTAATTTTAAGACATTTTCCATTTTTTTTTCTAGAATTAGCAATACTGTCTTATATAGGATATATTTGGTCGAGTATTCACTTGACTGTAAATGAGCTACAATAACAGAACATCCCATAGTCAAGGGTGGTGCTGTGTCGGCTAGTGAACCAGTAGAAGACCGTCCTCGCTGTAGGGGGACTTTCCCATTTAGCTGAAAGTCAAATAAATAAATTATCAACCATTGAGGAAAAAACACCAAGATTCAGAATACAGATAATTTATTGGGTGTTATGCAACATTTTTCAAGTATTAATCAAATGTTCTAACCGTATATGATTAACAGTTGGTTTTATATGCAGGAAATATCATGGAAATGCTAAAGTGGAAGCAAGCAAATTTCTTACCCTGTCCAACATGAACAGCCAAATTATGTTTTATTTTAATCTGGTGGGTGGATTCCGACCAAGCGAGAATCCTACATGGTTTCATAACATCTTAAAATGTGTCTAAAATTATCATATTCTATTGTATGACGCTTTTTCTTGAATAGAGTATACTAGTTTACTTATTTCATCATGTTCAAAAGGAATACCTAAAAGCAGCACTCCTCCTCCCATAAAAGTTTTTATCCTCTTAATATATTGCAATAGTCATATTTTATAGCACTGTGTACTTACAATTGCTCATTTTGCCTTTCTACCCAGCTTCTCTTTTCCATTAGGTCTATGACATCACGTGACTAAAAACTAACTAGCTCAATCCTTCTAAGCTCTATGTAGAAACAGGAGGTCAATTTTTCCTACATGAATTATCACTGCAAAAGTCCGTGGCAGAGGAGGAGCGGAGCTGCTCAGGAGTTGAAAATGGGGATGACAAATGCAGGGAAAAGACTTCCTGTTTCTACATAGAGCAGAGAGAACAATTAACTGGGTAGAAAGGTAAAATTAGCAATTGTAAGTACACAGGGCTGTATAATATGATGACTGCAATATATTAAGAGGATAAAAACTTTTGTCGTCGTCGGAGGGCTTCTTTAAAGGGGCTGTCTTGTGGATTAAAGTTATTTTTGTAAGACTTTTGAAAAATTAAAAGGAGTGAAACTCTTCTTCTTAGATCCCTAGCAACTCCCATTTTGCTTACCTGGTTCCCTGGTCACTACTTCCTGGTCCCGTTATGATACCCAGGAGATGTCAGGAAATACCCACCCAATCAATCATTGGCTGAGTAGGATTTTATTGCCATTTCCTGTCTATTGAGATGGAATCTGTAAGTCGAAACCAGTTTACCAGCGAAGGGTCAGGAGCGGTGGAGAATTGGTAAGACTGAGTATCGTCACTTTAATTTTTTCATTAAACCAGTCTGATACATGAAAAATATTGTATATCTGCTAGCCAATCCCCTTTTCACCCTTAAATGTTTTATTATAAAGGAGTATAGTGGCAGTGATGGACAAGCCCATTAACAGAAACATACACTGTCAAGAAAAATCAAAAGCAAAAAATATTAAATATATTGCACCCAGAAATCGATGTGCTTAAGTAATACAAACTTTGCAATAAAATTCTTATATGTGTCCATGTGACTATATTAATGAATATGAATAAATAGTTTTATATATATATATATATACATATATATATATATATATATATAAAATTATATATGTATCTCTGTGTTCCTGAGTTCCTGAGATCTTTTAGACCAAGGATTTATAGATCTCATCCCCTAATAACATCTCTGAATTACCTCTGTTCTGTGTTAATAAGCTACGAAAAAATAATGGAAACTCAAAGCTGAAAAATGTTTGATATGCTTTATGTGTTTTCATCTAGTAGTGACTTTCCAATAAACAAAGAGATTTGTAGACTTGTCAACTTCAGGTGGCTTTGGTCAGCATCGTACAGTAGAGCTTACACATAGCGTTTTGACACTCGGAGGCCCCATCGGAGATTACATCTGAACCCCCCTGCAAAACGGGATTTGGGCGTACATGCCGATGGAACCCTAGGCTGTAATGGAGCTGACAGAGTGAACATGGGCTCTATCATGCATCATTTTTGGGCATATACGCCTACTGGAGGTGGAGATTTAGATGCAGCCTACTACGTCTGACTGTCCGTGACCAATAGGCATCTATGCCCGAGCCGTACTGTGTGTGGGGGTTCGGACGGGGGTACATCATTACTCTCGAAGCTGAGTTACTTTACAAATACATTGCTTTAGTTAAAGTTGCAGTTGGTCCTGATTCAGGTGGACTTATGGCCTCCCGTGATTCTACAGAATTTGAAGGGGTTCTCCAGTGGCAGACAATGGCTTCTTAACAGCTTGACGCTGAAATACAAGCTGACAATTAAATGTATACTACTCTCCTGGACTGGCACCGTTTCTCTGATGTCAGGACTGTGTCCCTCAGCAGTCACAAGACATGAATATGTTACTTGACTGCTGCAGCCAATCAGCAGTTAATGATTGGCTGCAGCCTTGAGTAGAACATCAGAGCTTGATTATTTCCAATTTCTGAAATGCAGATCAGCAGAGCATGGTCTGGATACAGTACGTTGTACCAGAAGAGGTTACACCAACATGTTCATTTTAGATCTTTCAAGAATTTGGAAGGCAGATCGGGAAAAAATAGACATTATAGATGTAGATCGTTAAGTAAAGCAATATATAGTAGTAACTCAATATTTTATGTATATTATACCTATGTGTATACTGTAAAATTCTACCAAAAGGGAACCTAAATTTTGTTAGAATGCAGTAAGTATGCTCCAACCAGTAGCTGACAGTAGTAGTAACAGAAGAGGTCTGCTGAACGCTCTTGTGTTCTCTATGAGAAATCTGCTGCCAAACATTTCTGGCGGCAGAGAGAACAAAAGGATCAGAGAGAAATAAAGTTCTGTTCAAGTATCAGAACCCGGACGTCCATGTGTCGGCTCATCCCTATTCCCGATCATTCATTAGTATAGGCACCAATTTGTCTCTGTAAAGACCTCATTAAAAAACTATATGTTAGAAAAAAATATTGTCATAAGGAATTCCAACAAGGAAAATCCACTTTATTCCCTTTTCTTGCTGTCCTAGCATCCATAAAAAATATGTTTGTGCTTAAAACACTATAAAAAAAAAAAAACAATATCCAAAGATTACACAGAATATATTTCTTTTGGAGAAAGTTTATGTGTATATTAGTTAGTGGGGAATTTTTATTAAATTTCTCTTTTTTTTTTGTTGCAATTCCTGCAATCTATTGGCTAGAAATGAATACAATGATATTTTTTTTTATAAATGTATCGTCATTTTGCAGTGATGCAATGTTTTCCTTTAAATTTTACAGTACAAAAGCTCATAGCACAATAGTATCAATAAATTTAAATATATAAAACTGCATAATATATTAATGTCCGAATAGATATAATCATTTATACCTAAGATTAGCAATATTCAGAGCATCCATGTTGTACTTTAATGCAAGCTTGTTTTAGAGAATCACACTGAAGTCTTTTCTATAATAAAGTTGGAAAATCTAATTCAAAGTTGAAAACAATTTCTCATGAAAATACTGATACTGTTTTTGAGAATTTTAAGGAAAGTAGCAAAAAAAAGAAAAATAATAATAATCATTACAATACAATAATTCATAAATTATGGCTTTTATAGCCCAAGGAATTGTAAGGGCAGAATTAAAATATATATATATATATATATATATATATATATATATATATATATATATATATATATATATATATATATATATATATATATATATTACTATAGCTTTACTGTATAGATATATAACATTTGAATAAAAATTGAAAAAACAAGATGGCTAAAAATGCACCCAAATATCATAGATATAACTCGTCAAGTCAAACAATTATGCAAAAAGTATATTGAAAGGAGAGATCATTTAAAAAAAACAAAAACAAAAAAAAGTATTATTTTTTTGTTTGTATTCTTATGGGACAATAATGGAAACTAAACATTTAGAAATGAAAAGACTAAAGAACATAATTAAAAACAGAAATTCTAATTTATCAGATCTTTTTTGTTCATTTTATCTTGAATTCCGAAATTTAAAAAAAAAAATGCTTCCAATGGAATTATTTGCACCAGTTTGGATGGAAAACAACAAGTTCAGATTAAATTGGATATAAACTTTCTTTAATGGTTCAGAAAGTCTTGAAGCATTATTTTTTTATGATGTTTTTTCTTTTTAGATCTGCAAAATAGATACTTGATCACTGCACTTCACAGTTTTAGGCATAATGCACACTGCCATGTTACTTCTTTTAACAATCCATAATTATTAAATAGAACTGATGTAAACCAATTCAATAAAGCTGGTGTACTTACTTTGAAAATGGATGTACAAGCCTTATATTAACATGAGTACTTTTGAGTCCAGCAAGATCTTAACTCATAAAATTATAATTTTAATACTAGGCAAAAATAAGTTTTAAAAAGTCGTAATGACATGGATTTTCCAAAGTAACTACACAAAACATCATCAGCTATTAGACATCTATTTAATAATGTATGCAGCTTGTATGGGAAAATCCGGTGACAGATTTTAATATATCAGGGGTTGACAAGTGAAGGATGTAGATGAGGCAGGTGTACTTACTTTGAAAATAGCTGTACAAGCTTTATATTAAGACGAGCACCACTTCTGAGTCCAGCAAGAACTAGACTCATAAAATGTTTATATTAATAGTAGATAAAGTTGTGAAAAGGGTTATAGAGCCATAATTATATATTTTTTTCAATGTAAGTACACCAATATCACCAGGTATTAGAGGTCTATTTAATAATGTATGCAGCTTGAATGGAGAAATCTGGCCACAGATCCCAATTTATATATATATATATATATATATATATATATATATATATATATAGGATGACCCAAGTAATAAGTAAACCGGCGACCTTCTAATTAGAATTTCTGTTTTGAGAGATAAAACATGATTGGAAATATAGTCGGATGGAAACGTATTTACAATCTATATCCAAATAATAGATAATCTGAAATAAAACTTGCCCTTATAGTTTAGCTTTCTTATGATAGAATTACTAGTCTTAAAAAATATTGGGGGGAAAATAATGCCCCTTTTCTCCTTTTTTTTTTAAGATTATACAATATAAAGTAATATTCATGCCATAAAACTATATGCAAAATATGCACACTATTATTGCATGCTTGATGTGATACTACATGCCAATTATTAATACTTCAGTCCTATAAAGACCATAAAAACATATTAGGTCTCTTATCAAAGAAGCACTATATATACACAATAGAGTCCTGACTGCCATTAAAACTGCCACAGAGTACAGGTTTTCCCTTATAGGAAAGACAGGCTTTTGTATCTCCACACGAGCTGCACCGGTACGGTTCCTTGTATATTTTACGGATGCCTTTTCCACCCTATGTTATAATTAATGCCTAAAAAGTTTTCGTTATGTAAATCGATCGGAATTCATTTTCCTTAATTTTGGTGGCAAATTTCCATCCATCCTACCACCACCAGACAATCTCTGAAGCTTTGGCGGTAAATCTGCTACTGATTGGCTCATCGGATCCGAAATCATCTTTGTTGTCTTAATGACCAGTTTTTCTTCCGAGTTGCCCGGAACCGAACTTATTCGTTGAAGTTTCATCGGCAAGTCCCCCATGCTGTAAGCTTTTTCAGAAGTGGTAGAACTCATTCTGAGTAATTTTTTGGGAAGGTCCTCTCTGCCAGTCATTTTCTGGAGTTTTGAGGGCATTTTTGTGCTAACGTCGTCCAGACTATCCAAAGTGTCTACAGAATTATTTTTTTCTTTCAGGTTGTTTACTGCTGGTGCTATAATTGGTGAAGATATAAGAAGCATTTCCTCCTGTTCTTTTACGCTATAAGGTGCAGTGTGAACTTCAAATGTCGCGTGGAACTGTGAGTAGTCTACTTTGAAGAACCCTTCTTCTAGGGAGATCACAGGAAAAAAACGATGGCCCCACAGAACTTCGTCCTCCGTGTACGATGTCCGTGCTTGACAAGTCATTCCTAGAATTAGAGGAGACAAATGTTAAATATAAAAACATTCTCAAAGTGTTACCTTGCATTATCAACTTTGATGGTCCTTTGAATAAATTTTTAGAAGAAAATGTGGATATTCAAAGAAGTTATGAGATTTAAGAAAAATTCTAAGATGTCCATGCCAATTGTTGCTAACCTATTGGATAACCTTCTACTAAAATTTGCCTAATTTTTAGATAAATTTACATTTGAGACTAACTCATTTAGCAAAAAACTTAAAGAGTTACCATCGGATTATTTTTTTCCCATAAATCTATACTACAGGCAAAAATAAGAAACTTTGTAATATATCCACTTTTTTCTCAATTAATGGGTAATATCTATCTTTAGTACATACAGACTTCCCCATTACTGAGATAGAAGATGACAGCTGGTGATCATAAAGTTCTATGGAGAATGTATCTAGCTCCTCCTCTCTCCATAGAACTTTAAACTTTGTCATCTCCTATCTCAGTAATGTGAAAATCTGTCTTCACCGAATACAGGTGTTATCCATGAATTGACAATGAAAGATCAATCCAGGAGGAGAAAGAAACAAATTTCTCTGATAAGATACATTACAAAGTTTCCTATTTCCATGTGCCCTATTGATTTATAGGGGAAAAAAATTAAGCCAAGGTTACTCTTTAAGAGTTATAAACTCCCTGTTGGAATGTGCTCACTCATGGATTCTAATTTAACTCATTTTTCTGGAAGCAAAATACAACAAGGCACAGAAACTATAGAAGGCAAAAAGTGCAATATTTTTAAAGAAAACCAATTGCAAAAGTTTTTTTTTAACCAAAAATAGTTGTATTTCAGTGAAAAACATGCACCTAAAGGTCTCCATATCTTATAAGTTATATACGGTATATCATATTTACACCGAGGATTTAGGCACAGATTCTGCTTCTAAATCTTGACAGATTCTGTTAGAATTTTATATTAATTTTATTAATGTTATGCCCTATTCACATGCTCCATAAAAAGAAATCTACAGATATAAAAAAAAAATTCCAGCGTGTTCATTATTGCAATGGATTCTATAGATGAGCGCAATTGAATTACATAGCGAATCTTCCTGCCGATCGCTCAGAGTTTCTTCAGACTTTTTCTCAAAGCCTTGAAGATGCAGACCGGAAGCTGAGTGATGAGTGAAAGTAACGAATGTGTTAATCAGCCTCAATATGTGGTTTCTTTAAAACATACGGCAATCGAGCAAATTAACATAAGCAATCATCTGCAAATCATCTTACTGTCATCCTAAAGCTCTGTTCACACCATGCCATGTTTTTTTTTCCTCTCAACAGAACAGGTTGCATCAATGAAACATCGGTTGCTAAAAACATCGTCTATAGATGACGAATTCTTTTGTGTTTAAAAAGAAATACTTTGGAATATTGAAAAATAAAAAGTACAGCATATACATAACGTTCCTCCGACAGATCCCAAAACTCGGACGAGAACATACTTTCTTGCCATGCCCAATTATAGGAAACATTCTGGCAATTCTTCATATCATTATCTAATATCATGTCTCCAGATATCTTCCATCTGACCTACCTACTACTTAGAAACTTAGAAAACTTAGAAACCTCGGATCCGGCTGTAGAGCAATTGGCTTCAGTAGGGGCTCTCCTTCATTACTTTGTCAAAATTCCACCATCTTAGCAATAAACCCAAATTTCTCCAGAAAGATATTACATAGTAGACTATATACAATATAACAAAGATGAAACAAAAAACAATTCTCCAGACTTGATCGACGTTGGGAAAATTGATTTGCCCCAATTGTATTTTAATGCATGCAAATCGTCTTGTTGGTAAAAGTTGCTTATTACCTTTGAGGTCTTTCCAAAGTCAACAGTAAAGTAAAAGAAAGGGGTAAAAAATAAAAAATGTATCACTTAGGCTACGTTCACACTAGCGTTGTGCGCCGTTGCGTCGGCGACGCAACGCACAACGCACGCAAAAACGCGTCAAAACGCACGCAAAAACGCTGCGTTTTGCGACGCATGCGTCGGTTTTTGCCGAAAATCGGACGCAAGAAAAATGCAACTTGTTGTGTTTTCTTGGTCCGACGCTTGCGGCAAAAAAGACGCATGTGTCGCACAACGCAACAAAAAAACCGCATGCGTCCCCCATGTTAAGTATAGGGGCGCATGACGCATGCGTCGCCGCTGCATCGCCGACGCAAACCCGACACACATTAGCTTAACGCTAATGTGAACGTAGCCTTATCTTCCACCTCACCTGTCCTGGTGCTGGAGTTCTCCGCCAGGTCCTCCATTTGGTCGCTTCCTCCCTCTTGGTCTAGTCTTCTCTTCCATCTTCACTCTCCTTTGCTCTTTGGCACCTCCGTCCATAACCAGCACTCATTAGATGTCATGACGTACATCATCCTTCGATGTCATGACATCACTTGAGGCCTTGTCAGCTCCAAAAGGTGCTGATCATTAAAGATGGAGAAGAGAAGACTGAAGTAAGAGGGAGGAAGCAAACCTGTGGAAGACCTCCAGGACAGATGTGAGTCCATTGAGTATAATTTATTATTATTATTTGACCTTCCAAGCTGTAGAAAGAATCAAGGAAAAATTTTGTGTTTGGGGAAAAAAAATTGGGGGGTGAAATAATATCTGTTAGCACAATATTTGGCCAGATCAGCTGCCTGAGATTCAGGCATAGTGGTAGTAGGTGCAGATACATTTGAGCCCGGTTGCCTAAGGGAACCCAAAGACTTCTTTGACACATCACACTCAAATATTGGTGATCTTTTTATGGTTTTGCATCAGGGCCGAAAAGTTTCAAGCTACTCCTCTACCAATACTCATTATTTCAAAGTATTACAGTATTCCCCTCAACTAAGTGTTAACCATTTTTACTGGCTCCCAGTGACTAGGCGAGACTTCATTCATCTTTTTGAATTACCGTACTAAACCATTGGAAAACTTGAATTTCTTTCCCATCTATTGCATTGATTTTTTTTGTAACTTCCAGGCGAATGTCTGCATTTTAGCGGCACATTATATGACTATACGGTACAATTCCCCAGGCTGAGTTTTTCAAATATTTCAGTCATTGTAATTGATCCCATGATGATTTGGTGTAAGACTTCAATTTGCAGCAATCTGTTAACATAATTATCTTTTATTGCCGTCAAGATGTTTAAAAACGGTTTAATTGCTAACAAAACATTGTGGAAAATACAGAACAAAAACATACGGTATATATTTGTATACGGAGGCGCATAAAGATTTCAGTTTACATAAATGTGAAGGGACTCATGATGTGATACACATTGACTCATGGGTTCATAAGTGCAAAAAAAAAAAAAAAGCATTGCATAGCCACATATTTATACCATTGGGAACAGCTTTAACAAATACGGCAAGTATGCTTTTTGCTTGCCCCATTTAGGTCCAATTTGGAATTCACTATATTGAAACTTTAATCCAAACATTCACTTACAGTACCAACATATCCATTAAAAATGGATTTAAAACTGAAAACATGTTTTCTGTCTATTTTTTAATATGTCTTAAACTGATCCCATGCTGAAGCAGAATAGATGTCACATGAAAAAAAAGGTATGTTTTTTGGGAAGGAAAAATAACTTGAAAAAATGCCATATTTGATGAATCAGGCCCGAAGACTTCAGTTGTGATCAGGCTCTGCTAATAAACATGGTACAAGCCATAGAACACAGTGATGACACCACTGCAGACAAACAGAGATCGTGGCAGCAATGGTGACATAGCTCTGACCCAAGGTAAGTAAAAAAAGCTCAACTTGACAGAAAAATAAAAAGGGGGTTAAATGGTTCTTATACTTTCCGAAAACTTGATCTCAATTGACAATGGTCTAAATAGAAAAGCTGTACAAATCTAAATATATATATTTTAATTATGTTGCCTTACCTCTGAACAAAATTATACAGTGACGAGCAAAAGGGTAACAATGTTTAGAACTTTTGACTTTCAGGCTCCATATCTCACCATCCACTACTGCTTTGATCATGAGACTACCATCATTTTATAGACAATCATCTTGGCGATCTCATACATAAATTTGACTTGTAACTATTTAGCATATGATTAATTATGCAGATTCTTCTCATGTCACTGCATTGTTTAGTGTTTTGCTCCTGGTGGTGGAAAAATATTTTTCTTCCTGTATACTACAAAATACACCCTGTTCTCATATTCCCAATAGCTCAGTGTGTTATTGGGTTGACTCCCAAGCGAAAGGTCACTGGTTCAAATCAAGGAGCAGCCATGAGGACGATTTCCCAAGAAAAGAGAAACAGCATCTTGGTCTGAAAATGTCAAACTGCATCATGTGAGTGACAGTTGGAAAAATATGGAATGAAGTCCGTCCATTCATTCGAAAGCCAAAAGGTGGAAGTCCAGGCAAAATATTGGAGACAACAAGTCGGCTCATCCCAAGATCTATCGGTTCTGGTGTGACAAACACTGTAGTGAAGATGGCTTGTATGCTTCACAACAGTGAGATTACAGACGTCCATGCAAGCACGTTACATAAGTCTGGAATGATGGCTCAAAAAAGATGAAGGAGCCTTGGTTTAATAGCGTCATAAGAAGCGTCAGCTCGATTATGGAAAATTGTACAAAAAGTGGAAAGCAGAAGATTGAAAACAGGTGATTTGGAGTGTTGAGATGAAAGTGAATAGACTAGGCTCTGATGGGTGCAAATGGGTCTGGAAGAAATAAGGGAAAAAGGGGCTAGCAGATTGAGAAATTGAAGGAACTGTCCTGTTCAGTGGAGCAAGACTGATGATATAGGGTTGTTTCACAGCCAAAGCTGTTTGATACTTGAGCACGATCTCTGGTGGTTTCAATGCTGAGCTACAAGTGAGTATCCTACAAGACGAGTGAGTACACTCGAGTACTTTGGGTGTGAAAAGGATGACATAATGTTCCAGCAGGACAATGACCTGAAGCATATGTCGAGATTGGCAGAGAAATGGTTCAATGACAATGAAGTAGAGGTGCTGAAATGGCGCCACAGTCACCAGACCTCAACCCAGCGTGTTGAATAAAATTCAGAAGCGTTTATTGATGAATTAAAAAGTCGCACCAATGTACATGAGCAAAAAAAAATGTGCAAATCTAGCGTACTTGTTTTGGAATGTAATCCTTATTCATTCAATGGTGTAGCACCGCACAAGTCATAACATCTGTTGAGGCCAAATACCCAAAAGAGATGCTTAGGATTCGAGTGCTGGCCATGGACTTTTGCTGGTCCAGCGGCCACAGTGTATAGACATGGATGCTTAAACTTGGACCTGCAAAACGTGCTCCTTAATTCTAGAAACTACACCTAAACTCATTGTAAAAGCATACTTACAAGTTAACTACTTGTGATGAATGCACTCAAGAAGACCATGCTTTTCTATGGGTTTTGTGCTAGATGGTTCTTACAAGCATCAACTAGTTTTTGGTGAAATAATAGACTAGTAGATGCCTGAAACAAGCTTAAAAAAATTGCATCACATATAACATTTCATACATTCCTAATAAGATATGTAATTCCTATTCATGTACAGCATTCGGAAGATGTTCATGCCCCCATTTTGTTTCCGCAGTCATGATTCGAGAAACACATAACATAAAATGTTTACTAATATAATCGGTCCTGCAAACTCTCTCCTACTGGGATAAACCTCTGGCCAATTATTAAACCAAAGATAATTGATTTCCCAGTGTTAAAAGTAATTTCTCCTCCGGTACTAATTAAATGCTCAGAATCTTTCACCGAACCATATGTTTTTTCCACCCTTGTGAGAGAATCGGGAGACAACGTTCCAATTATCTGTTTATAAAGGTCTCTGTTTCTAAAACCTATTATAATTGCACACCTTCTGGCTTTTCCAACCTGTTTGGGGTCTACGTTCTCACTGGGGTATACGTCTTGCTCGACAATTACGCATGTGTTACATTGGCATCTTTAGTTCTAAGAGACAACAATGGACTATGCAAGTGGAAAAAAAAACCCTTTAATTACGAAAAAAATTCTGCCGCTTGATACATTTCATGCTGCGCTGTTTACACTGTGTCTAGTGATCTGAAATACACAACAATCAACCATTTGGCAGCTCGTTTGTTCTAGACCCTAGCCACCTCTTGCTGTGACTCGTGACTGTCAACTTATACAAGTCCGCCATTGGTTTGAATTTTCACGGAGAATAAATAATTACGGTACTCTAATTTTTTTTTTACATTGAGCATCATTATTCTGGACAAGTACAACTGTTTACCGATGAAATGTGTAAAGCGCAGGGGGTTTATTCCAAAATCAGACCTTAATCAGGCATAATATTTGCTGTAGATTAACGTATTCCCACCAGTTCCTTGCAGCCATTATAAACTTGTTATCTGTTACACGATATGATGAAATAAATATGGATAATCAATAGCATAATTGACCTAGTTTATCTTTTGATGCTTCCCATCTGCCGCTGTTGTTTAAGACTGCGGTAACACAAAGCGCTAGGTTTAATATCAATGGAAATAAAATCTCAAACATAACTGGTTACTTATCTAATAAAAATGTTGCTATGTTTGTGGAGACCACGCAAGATCAAAAAATTTAGGCTCCATCAACTGTTTCAAGATAATAATAATAAAAAAAAACAAGAAAAAAAACACTTTGGGATATGTAAATGGATAATATTGAATTTGCCAGCCAAAAGATGAAACTCACATGTGCTGATTTTTATAACACTGTTGATATAGTGGTAACAGTAATAGACTACAGGGGGGCAAATCCAATTCTTGGTAAGGGAATCTTGCTATAGAGCACTCTAACACCTGCTCATTTAGGAGTCATGAGTCCAGTGGGTGGTATTATTAGTGATTGACAGTCTTCTGTGTATAAGTGTGGACAGAGACAGAGATAGCTAATGGTCACTGATAGGACCAACCCCTGGACTCAAAATCAGAATAAGCGTGAATTATAATGAAAATTTATATTTAATCTTTTTTTTCCACAAACTAATTATCAATCTATTCAGCTTTTCCTGATATACACCCTGCTCCTCAGAAATCGTTTCAAAAATTCAATGTGACAAGTTCCCCTTAAAGTCGACATTTTGCTGTTGGATTTTGGATTTTTGATTTTTTAAATATAAACAAACTCCTTTAAAGCGAACCTGTCAGCATGATTTTGCTAAGCAAATTACAGGCATTGTCAGGTTGGTGCTGTTACACTGATTAAAATTATACCTGGGGTGAAGTAATCCGTCTTGTGGTTCTCGTGTAATCAGTGTTAGAAGTTTTCAGCTAATAATATGTCCGTGCTCCAGAGCGGGACTGTAGGCAGAGTTTTATCTTCCTGCTCTAAGCTAAAGAAATCAAGGAAAGTCCTGCCCACAGACAGCCCCGAGGCACAATCATGTTCCTCATCATAGAGACAGAGAGAGACAGACTGTTTGTGCTTCAGGGCGGCCTGTGGGCAGATCTTTCCTTTGGTCTATTTTGGTTTCACTGGCCTAGAGCAGGAAGATAAAACTCTGCCTAAAGTCCCATCCCAGAGCACAGGCATCTCATTAACTGAAAAGTTTTAACACTGATTACACAAGAACCACAAGACAGATTTTTCCATCCCAGGTATAATTTTAATCAGTATACCACTGCCAACCTGACACTGCCTGCAGTTTACTAAGCAAAGTCTTGCTGACAGCTTCATTTTAATAGGTGCTGCTGCACTGATTCTTTTTATTCGGTGACCCTCCATTTAAAAGTTATGTCACCCCCATTCTCCCCCAATAATAATATTTCAAAATTTCATATTATCCAACTGGGTGTATACCACAGAATTGACCTTTGTGGGTGTTTACTTTTTCTCCTTTGATGTTAACCTATCAAAATATGACCACACCCACAGAGAAGTTCTGTGGTACACGCCCAGTTCGTTGAAGGAATAAATTTCACCTTTAATAACTGGGGGCATAACTCTGCAACGGAAGGGCACAGAAGAAAAAGAAAAACTGTTCCAGAATCAGTGAAGATGCACCATTTAAAAAAAATCAAGAGAAATTAGGGTATATTATATGTCTGCATATAATGCTGCCCCCCGAGGAAGCTCAGCACGTGAAATGCATGTCGGGGCTATTCACGGACACCTCCAGCACAGGAAAACCACACATGGGTAAGCTTAACCTTTGGCACTTTTTCTAAATTGACTTTTTTACGATATGGGCTTTGTGCAATAGGGGTGGGTTTTTGCTGAGGTATGGCACTTCTGCCTTTACCTGTAGCTAGTTGGCAATGATCAGTTTGAAATCTGAGTATACCCCCCTCCTAATTTAACATAGTATGTGCACAGTGTCTATCTTTTATTAGTGTCTTCTCTTCTTCAGAATAACACTAACTCCCGGTCTGGGGTGCCGTATCTATTGAGATCTGACCTATGCCCTCGGTAAGATGAATGCATGGTGTCATTTTCCAAAACCGAGGCAAGATTTTAACGAGGAAGCCACTACTGGCATGGCTTCAATGCTATTGATAAAATATAAGCAGCTCCACCTCTTGGTGTTTCAGACATACTTTAGAATATTCCCCTGCTCCTTATGAATTATATTTTTTCCTCTTCTAAATCTACCTTTGCGTTACGGGCAAGAAAGAAGAGCAGCTGAAATATTAAGTGTCCGCGAGGTCAAAATTGATAGCTGCCCGAAGCACGGCAAAGTCTGAAATAACCATAGCAACCTGAACTCCATAGTAACCCCAGACACTAGAGATCAGCAAAGAAAAATGTTAAATAGCTGGAAAAGAACAAGTGATGCAATCTTCATTTATACTTTGTGCATATGACACAGTTTTGTAATGCAGAGTACAGGCCCACGGTATCATGGAGACGGTGCTGTAACATTGCCATGTCTGCAATTTATTTCCTCTGGACTACTGCCTCTGTGCCGTGCCTGCTTGGCTTTCTCTGCCAAAGGGATGTGTAACTATTAAAATTAACATCTAAACAACTTGTTTCTTCAGAAATGAGCCAGACACTTGGGAGTTTGCACTGAGATCTTATGGATAAGCTTAGTGTTTTCCAAGGAGGGGGAATTTAATGAGAATTTCCCTCATAAATAAGAAAAAAGTGCTTAAAGTAATCCTGTCTTAGGATTGTTTGATAGTAGAACATGATAGAGAGAGAGAAATGCTGAGCTCGGTGATATATTTAGGGTCATATGATTTAAAACCAGAGTAAAAAGGAGAGTAAATGATGGCAGGACTCTTAAGAAAGACACTAAGAGTCCTGATGACTCCGCCCACACAGAATGGCTGACATCTTTGTCTGTGTGCACTAAGGCACAGGAAAACTGTTAATCAGCCAGTGTGGGCAGGGTAAATCAGACTCTTAATGTCTCTCTCAGGAGGGCAAGATAAATAGGACTCTTACCATCTTTCCTAGGAGGGCAGGGTAAATAGGACTCTTACTGTCTCTCCTAGGAGGGCAGGGTAAATAGGACTCTTACCGTCTCTCCTAGGAGGGCAAGGTAAATAGGACTCTTACCGTCTCTCCTAGGAGGGCAAGGTAAATAGGACTCTTACCGTCTCTCCTAGGAGGGCAGAGTAAATAGGACTCGCTGTCTCTCCAAGGAGGGCAAGGTAAATAGGACTCTTACCGTCTCTCCTAGGAGGGCAGGGTAAATAGGACTCTTACCATCTCTCCTAGGAGGGCAGGGTAAATAGGACTCTTACCATCTCTCCTAGGAGGGCAGGGTAAATAGGACTCTTACTGTCTCTCCTAGGAGGGCAGGGTAAATAGGACTCTTACTATCTCTCCTAGGAGGGCAGGGTAAATAGGACTCTTACTGTCTCTCCTAGGAGGGCAGGGTAAATAGGACTCTTACTGTCTCTCCTAGGAGGGCAGGGTAAATAGGACTCTTACTATCTCTCCTAGGAGGGCAGGGTAAATAGGACTCTTACTGTCTCTCCTAGGAGGGCAGAGTAAATAGGACTCGCTGTCTCTCCAAGGAGGGCAAGGTAAATAGGACTCCTACCGTCTCTCCTAGGAGGGCAAGGTAAATAGGACTCTTACCGTCTCTCCTAGGAGGGCAGAGTAAATAGGACTCGCTGTCTCTCCAAGGAGGGCAAGGTAAATAGGACTCTTACCGTCTCTCCTAGGAGGGCAGGGTAATATGACTCTTACTGTCTCTCCTAGGAGGGCAGGGTAATAGAACTCTTACTGTCTCTCCTAGGAGAGCAGGGTAAATAGGACTCTTACCGTCTCTCCTAGGAGGGCAGGGTAAATAGGACTCGCTGTCTCTCCAAGGAGGGCAGGTTAAATAGGACTCTTACTGTCTCTCCTAGGAGGGCAGGGTAAATAGGACTCTTACCGTCTCTCCTAGGAGGGCAAGGTAAATAGGACTCTTACCATCTCTCCTAGGAGGGCAGGGTAAATAGGACTTTTACTGTCTCTCCTAGGAGGGCGGGGTAAATAGGACTCTTACTGACTCTCCTAGGAGGGCAGGGTAAATAGGACTCTTACCGTCTCTCCTAGGAGGGCAAGGTAAATAGGACTCTTACCGTCTCTCCTAGGAGGGCAAGGTAAATAGGACTCTTACCGTCTCTCCTAGGAGGGCAGAGTAAATAGGACTCGCTGTCTCTCCAAGGAGGGCAAGGTAAATAGGACTCTTACCGTCTCTCCTAGGAGGGCAGGGTAAATAGGACTCTTACCATCTCTCCTAGGAGGGCAGGGTAAATAGGACTCTTACCATCTCTCCTAGGAGGGCAGGGTAAATAGGACTCTTACTGTCTCTCCTAGGAGGGCAGGGTAAATAGGACTCTTACTATCTCTCCTAGGAGGGCAGGGTAAATAGGACTCTTACTGTCTCTCCTAGGAGGGCAGGGTAAATAGGACTCTTACTGTCTCTCCTAGGAGGGCAGGGTAAATAGGACTCTTACCGTCTCTCCTAGGAGGGCAAGGTAAATAGGACTCTTACCGTCTCTCCTAGGAGGGCAAGGTAAATAGGACTCTTACCGTCTCTCCTAGGAGGGCAGAGTAAATAGGACTCGCTGTCTCTCCAAGGAGGGCAAGGTAAATAGGACTCTTACCGTCTCTCCTAGGAGGGCAGGGTAAATAGGACTCTTACCATCTCTCCTAGGAGGGCAGGGTAAATAGGACTCTTACCATCTCTCCTAGGAGGGCAGGGTAAATAGGACTCTTACTGTCTCTCCTAGGAGGGCAGGGTAAATAGGACTCTTACTATCTCTCCTAGGAGGGCAGGGTAAATAGGACTCTTACTGTCTCTCCTAGGAGGGCAGGGTAAATAGGACTCTTACTGTCTCTCCTAGGAGGGCAGGGTAAATAGGACTCTTACTATCTCTCCTAGGAGGGCAGGGTAAATAGGACTCTTACTGTCTCTCCTAGGAGGGCAGAGTAAATAGGACTCGCTGTCTCTCCAAGGAGGGCAAGGTAAATAGGACTCCTACCGTCTCTCCTAGGAGGGCAAGGTAAATAGGACTCTTACCGTCTCTCCTAGGAGGGCAGAGTAAATAGGACTCGCTGTCTCTCCAAGGAGGGCAAGGTAAATAGGACTCTTACCGTCTCTCCTAGGAGGGCAGGGTAATATGACTCTTACTGTCTCTCCTAGGAGGGCAGGGTAATAGAACTCTTACTGTCTCTCCTAGGAGAGCAGGGTAAATAGGACTCTTACCGTCTCTCCTAGGAGGGCAGGGTAAATAGGACTCGCTGTCTCTCCAAGGAGGGCAGGTTAAATAGGACTCTTACTGTCTCTCCTAGGAGGGCAGGGTAAATAGGACTCTTACCGTCTCTCCTAGGAGGGCAAGGTAAATAGGACTCTTACCATCTCTCCTAGGAGGGCAGGGTAAATAGGACTTTTACTGTCTCTCCTAGGAGGGCGGGGTAAATAGGACTCTTACTGACTCTCCTAGGAGGGCAGGGTAAATAGGACTCTTACCGTCTCTCCTAGGAGGGCAGGGTAAATAGGACTCTTACCGTCTCTCCTAGGAGGGCAAGGTAAATAGGACTCTTACCATCTCTCCTAGGAGGGCAGAGTAAATAGGACTCGCTGTCTCTCCAAGGAGGGCAGGGTAAATAGGACTCTTACTGTCTCTCCTAGGAGGGCAGGGTAAATAGGACTCTTACCGTCTCTCCTAGGAGGGCAGGGTAAATAGGACTTTTACTGTCTCTCCTAGGAGGGCAGGGTAAATAGGACTCTTACTGACTCTCCTAGGAGGGCAGAGTAAATAGGACTCGCTGTCTCTCCTAGGAGGGCAAGGTAAATAGGACTCTTACCGTCTCTCCTAGGAGGGCAGGGTAATATGACTCTTACTGTCTCTCCTAGGAGGGCAAGGTAAATAGGACTCTTACCGTCTCTCCTAGGAGGGCAGGGTAATATGACTCTTACTGTCTCTCCTAGGAGGGCAGGGTAAATAGGACTCTTATCGTCTCTCCTAGGAGGGCAGAGTAAATAGGACTCGCTGTCTCTCCAAGGAGGGCAAGGTAAATAGGACTCTTACCGTCTCTCCTAGGAGGGCAGGGTAATATGACTCTTACTGTCTCTCCTAGGAGGGCAAGGTAAATAGGACTCTTACCGTCTCTCCTAGGAGGGCAGGGTAATATGACTCTTACTGTCTCTCCTAGGAGGGCAGGGTAAATAGGACTCTTACTGTCTCTCCTAGGAGGGCAGGGTAAATAGGACTCTTACTATCTCTCCTAGGAGGGCAGACTAATAGGACTCTTACTATCTCTCCTAGGAGGGCAGACTAATAGAACTCTTACTGTCTTTCCTAGGAGGGCAGGGTAAATAGGACTCTTACTGTCACTCCTAGGAGCGCAGGGTAAATAGGACTCTTACTGTCTCTCCTTGGAGGGCAGGGTAAATAGGACTCTTACTGTCTCTCCTAGGAGTCTTTTCACAGTTTACTTCTATTCATTTTACCTCAAATCATATAAATCCCATAGCTTGGCATACTGCTAACATAGGCTGCACTCACATAGAACAGTACAGATCACCAATTTGATGTCCAACTAGGGGGACTAAAAATAAAATATTAATTAACAAATATTTTTATAAATATTGAAAGAATTTTAAAAAATCACACCATCTCTTTCTAATTCAAAAATAAATTAAATATTTTTTTTTCAGAATTGCCGAGTCTGCAAAAGTCTGTACTATAAAAATATAAAATTAATTAACCTAAACGTTATATCACAGTAAAAAAAAAAAACAAATTTGAAATGTTTTGGTCATCACCACACCTCCCCAAATAAACATGCAATGAAAACTATGGTAATTACTCAGAAATGGTATCAATAACAAAGAGGCTCAGACAGAGTAAGTCCCGTACACAGATTGTTTGAATATAGGCTTTTTAATTGAGGCCAATATTCAATTTGACACACTAGCTCTATTTCTGAATCCCCCCACCAAGAAAGACATGTGTGTTGGAGACTTATGCAGCAGACAATGCAAAGTTGTCAAATTAATTATGTAATATCCTTCATTACTTTATTTTGCTTTCATTCTTTTCCAAACAGCTCCTTTAGAAGCTGCTTTAAATTGCTGCTCAGCAGGAATCTATGCTCTATATTCAAACAGTTTGTATACAGGAATTCCCCTGTCTGAATATGGGAATTGGGAGCAAAGAGACTCAGACAGGGTAAGACCCATACACAGACTGTTTGAATATTATAGACAAATATTTGCCAAGCAGCAGTTAACAGCTGCTTCTAAAAGAGCATGAAGTGGGTGTTGATCACCGCAGAAAGTAAGATAATGATGTATATTTCAACAATTTTTAACTGTGAAAAGTCAGGGGGATAATTAAATGAAAAAAGTTTACTTACTCTTTAATTTCCAGCCCACGGTCCCTCGGGGTTTTGTCAGTGACCTAGCTTATGTCACTTATTTGCTATAATTTTTGGTTAGATACAATGCTAAAGTCAAACTTATGCTTCCCGAATCACATTTTAGTTATCCTTGGTAAGTCCACTCTCTAGTGCCCCAGTTCCTAATCCCAGATAATATTTGGGTAAATCTAAACCAAGAATTCAAAACAGAAAAATTTTACTTTAAAAAATCACTTTGTTTCTAATAAATGATCCATTCCGGCTGCTCCTGAAGGTTAGAGGATGGATACGCCGCCATGCTCCTTTGCCTGTGATCTGTGCTGCCTCCGTACACAAATGTAGCCCCCCGCTTGAATTCCTACAGTACCTGGCTGGAGCTAATAGCATGAATGTTATAGTGGGCTGTGGACCGGATCACAGGCGGCACTATTTGACACGGACTCTCTGTTCCACACAATGTAAAACGTTTGGCTCTTTAGACATGTCTGCTGGGATAGATAAAGAAAATATTATTCTCTGCTCACGCTGGTAGAAACTCATCTCTGGAGCTGAAGATGTTACATAAGTATTACTACACTCCACTTGCCGGGAGTCAGGGGCACTTTGAAAAATGTTCAGGAAAATGGAATTTATTTCGAAGACCCAACGAGAGGCTGAGAATAAAAGAATAAACATGCTTTATATAAAAAAAAACTTAAGACCCCAGTTCAAAAACAGGTTGGGGTCTCCTTAAAGTAAATAACTGTGAAAAAAGGACATTTATTCTTAAAGGGGTTTTCCATTACCAGAAAAGTTAATCTTAAAGAAGAACTGTTACTTCTCAACGGCGTGAAATTTCCAAATGGAGGCAGGTCATTGAAAAATCAGTGACCTATAAAAACACAGGAGTTAGGCAGAAGAAGAAGACCCAACCATGCCAGGTCCGCCCCGATGTACAAAAGACATCATCAGAAGAAAACTTAAAACCATGATAAAAAAAGAACCACTGATCGGATTCCTTCAGCAAAGGTATCAATTTAATCAGTGTACTAGCGCCATTATGGACATACCTTTACGTTATAGTGCTAAATCCTGCTGATAGGGTCTCATTAAGATTGATTGGTTTAATAGTAGTGATGAGCGAGTATTCTCGCTACTCGAGATTTCTGAGCATGCTTGGGTGTTCTCAGAGGATTTCGTCGGGCTTGGAGATTTAGTTTGTTTCACCGCAGCTGCATGATTTGCAGCTGCTAGACAACCTGAATACATGTGGGGATTCCCTAATAAACAGACAATCCCCACATGTATTCAGGCTTGTAAATTATGCAGCTGCAGCAACACAAACTAAATCTCCAAGCACGCCCAAAATACTCGGAGAACACCCGAGCATGCTCGGAAATCTCGAGTAACGAGCATACTCGCTCATCACTATTTAGTAGTGTGAGAACTCCTATACCTTTTTACTGGAATTGCTTGGTGGTCTAGGACAGGAAAGGAGTTACAAGTGTTTGCCAAGTTTTAAACTTATCCATAGAAGCTGGCATAATTTACTGATCAGTGGGGATGTGATCAATGGGACCCCCAGTGATCCAAAAAATGGGATTCTGCAGAGCTTCTTCTAAACTAAACAGAGTTTGAACATGTTTCATCTTGGCTCCATGAATTCACTTTGAGATTGCTGGAGACAGCTGAGTACAGCAATTAGGCTATCTCCGGAGGTCCGATGAAAAATATGAATGGAGCGGTGGTGGACCTTCACTCCATTCAGAAAGGAACCTGCAGATCGTAGGTCTCAGAATTGATGGGGATCTGTTATCCAATGAATAGGGGATAACTTTAAAATTTGGCAAGAACCCTTTAATGGTACCATCAGTATAGAGCCAGGGCACTAGTGATGGGATTACTCTGATTATTCCTGGAGATCTAGGGCAATGAAAGATTTAATTATAGCATCCCTGGTGGTCCAAGTCATGCATAGAGTTGCAGAGAGTTTTCCCATCTCTTTATGTAATGGTATGTTATGATTATGCCTTCATTTTATGAATAGGGATCAATAGGGATCAGACCTGTGGAGACCCCACTCGTAGCACTTGTGTTGTCTTCACTTTTTACCCCTACACAGCGGCCCTTGACCAGGCAATGTGGCCAGTGGCAATACTCTGCACAGGAGCGTGGCAGGTAGGGCCCTTTGCATTGGACAAGAAGAAGGGGACTGAGCGCTGCAGCCCCTTATTGTCAGTGTTGACTGGAATTCGATATATATATTATCGCTTTATTTTTCTGCATTGAAAGTTACAAATTCCTTCTTTTCCCACTTAATCTGTATATTTCTATGTAACCACAACATAATTAAACGCTTCAGCATAAAAATATATATACCGTAAGTGAGAATAGATCTTCATCTATAGTAGCAGATTTATAAAAAGAAGCAAATAGGAGCAAGAAAAGAAGAAATATTACCAAATCCCCACTACAGTACAGAAAGCATATTTAATGCTCTCCAATGCACATTGCTTTGGCAACAATACACTGGCAGACATCTAATGGCAGATGTATTTCTACACTCCGAGCGCCAAAAAAATTGCCCAACCTCGCTTTAAGCTAAATTTTCATAGCTAAAATAAATTACATTTTAAGTAACTGAATATTCATCAGCAATTTGGTATTATTAAAGATCATTTTCCACTAAAATAAATCTGGAAGTGGCTTTTTTTGTGAATAATTTTAACATTTCGGTTATTTCTTAAATGCCTAGTACACAGGTCAAAGACAATAGGTGGTGACCACCAGGGACCTAATGACCGTCAGTGTTGTGCCCATAGAAGTTGTCAACTCTAAATTAGCAACCATTTTTTTTTTACACTGGGCAAAAAAATGATCATTTTAATAAATCTATTTCAATTGTGTATTATAAATTAAATGGAAAATGAAGGACCCCCCTCCTTTAAGTGTAATTTTCCAGGCTCAAATTATATGACAATATTTCACTACATCCTCAAATATCATATTTTCAATGTTTCACTAATGAGTTTGGCAGGGAAATATATTATCCATTTTAATCAGATCCAGATTCGACATCCATATAATTATCCCCAGCAGTCCGCTTCTACTGAAATCGCTTTACAATAGAGGTTTATGCCATTTTGTACTTTTTCACTTGTAGTTAAGGAAAAATGTGATCTTCAAACACACACACACACTATCCATACAGCATATTCAGGGGGTTGTTTTTTCATTATCTCTATTGCTAAGCTGTGAGATGTGACGTTCCTTCACTAAACAGATTTACCCCCAAATGGTTGTCGCTGCACTCCCTGCCTTGGCTTTTACACAGGCAATGATAGGCTCTGGTATACTATGTCATGTACTAGAACTATGGGATGTGATTGCTGCAAGGCATGATTGAGACGCCCGGCCAGTCACTCCCGAGGTCATGGGAGCTTTCCCTGTCTGATGCAATCTCCCACATTGTGGTAAATAGTGGCAGGAATTTTGGATGATTTGCAGAAATCGAGTAGCAACTTGTCGAAATTGCAAAGTCTGGCAACACAGTTTGATGCACATCGAATCTATTCGCTCATCATTGCTAGTCTTTTGTCTACCTTCTATAAATTGGCTAGGGAAAAGTAAGATGAAAGATTCAACTTTATGTACAAATGTTATGATATAATATTTAGTGTAAGATTTATTACTGATACATTATATAATGAAAAATAGATAAGTCCTGTAGACAGAATGATAGGTATTAGAATGGGATAAATGATAGATAGATAGATAGATAATAGACAGATAGATAGATAGATAGATAGATAGATAGATAGATAGATATTGTGAGCCCCATCGGGGACAGCGATGATAATGTGTGTAAACTGTAAAGCGCTGCGGAATATGTAAGGCTACGTTCACATTAGCGTTCGGCGCTGCAGCGTCGGGCGCCGCAGCGTTGCCGCATGCGTAATGCACCCCTATATTTAACATGGGGGCGCATGGACATGCGTTGCACTTGCGTTTTGTGACGCATGTGTCACTGTGGTGCATGCGTCAGGGCCCAGAGGACGCAGCAAGTTGCAGTTTTTTCTGCGCCCAAAACCATGCAAAAATGGATGCATGCGTCACAAAACGCTGCGTTGTGCATGCATTTACATTTGCGTTGTGCGTTGCGTCGCCGACGCTGCGGCGCACAACGCAAATGTGAACGTAGCCTCAGCGCTATATAAAACTGAAGATTATTATTATAGATAGATAACATATAGATAAATAGTATGCATTCCATATAACTATAAGTAGTTTCCTGTTACAGAACATCTTGTAAATCAATGGTAATTTCCGCCCGGTGACTTGATGCTGGTGATTAGCAGCTCGGAAAAGAGAGTCCCATCTTCCATTTCACTTCTTGATATTAATATTTAACATTGTTCCTTTCAATTACATTTTATAAAGGAAGATTGTGTGCTGATGGCCGGTGAGATGTGTTTTTGATTAGTGGATTTGTGAAAAACAAGGCAGAGCTGATTAATATTCCCTGGCACTCGGCTGCCTCGCCCGCTACCAGTCACTTTATGGCAGAGACGTGCGTCACTTTGCAGAATAATAAATGGATCGCCGCGGCTCGGCATCTCGCGAGGTACAGTGCACTTTGCAGTTCAATAAAGACGACGAGCTTTTGTCATGGTTGAAGAACAGTGCGTTACATAATCTGCAATAACTGAAGCCTTTCTCCAGCGGCGGCACAGTCCGTGCCTACCTAACACTGAAGAGATACCTCCTGCACAGTAATCTAAGCTAATCCGGGATAGCGGGGGAAGGCAGCAGGCCAGGATACAATGGGGCGTATTAAGCTATTGGAGGACAGATCCTGCACAGGGGCCCTTTTCTATGTCCATCAGTGTAGCACAATATAATAACGGGATGCATACTTATTCTACGTTAGTTAAACATTCCATGCTGATTCATTTCTTAATATACTGGATGAGACACGTTAACAAGGGTGAGAACTAGAGAAGGGCGAAATGTGTTCGAACCGGACAGTGACTCAACGCCAAAGTCCGGTACAATGTTTGGGTAAATCCATGGTGGGAGAGAGATAGAGAGAGAGAGAGATTTTGTCACGCCGTTACTGGCAACAAAGGGGCAGGACGGCGTACTGGGACTCACACCTGTCCCTACCACTAAAATGGGGCCCTGGCTTTCCCTTACCTCAGGGGTACCTATGATGGTTAGGAGGCCTGAGCCGCCAGCGTATCCCTGTCTCCTGTGCAGGCCCTATCAGTGGCCCCCTCTCCCCCCCAAGGGAGGTGGACTGCACCAGGGTATAAATACAACAGTTAACAGGGTATACAGAAGAGGTAAAGGAAAACCACACTTAGCTTAATGCTGCAGGACACAGCACAGCAGGAAGAAACACCAGATTCACTGGACACAGCAGTAGAACAACAGTCCCCAGCAAGCTCCTACTCCCAGCTTGGTCGCTGAAGAATGAACTAACACCGACAGTCTGCTGATGAACCAGGTGACCTCTTAAAGGATGGAGGGAGGGGTCACCACAAACATCAGCTGACCCAGCAGCAATGCAATAACACCAGCGGCCACCAGAGGGGGAAAAAAACTATATTAACCCCAGATGACCAGAAAGGAAAAAAGGTCTTAAACTGAGGCAAACCAGATCGGCCACAAATCCAAAATTGGATCGTGACAGTACCCCCCTTTCAATGAGGGGCCTCTGGACCCTGAACACTGGACCTCACCAGTAAACAACCTACAGTGAGAACGTCTCGATTCACCAGAGTTCACCTCCTCAGTCACCTGACCCTCAGGGTTATGGTGGACACAGCACGATGCAGATGACAACGTAGGCGGCACAAATCTCCAGAGCGCCGACCTGTGGAATGAGTTGTATATGGGCATTACAGAGGGTAACTCCACCTGGTAAGTCTTCGGACCAACAATGGCTGACACCCGATATGGCCTGATTACCCTCGAACTCCAGATTCCAGATCCACACTTCCACCTGATCTTTTTGGTGGACACCCATACATAATCACTCACACACAGGTCCGGACCTGAACGTTTATTTTTACACATGCATCTGCCACAAGATGATGAACTCTTTACAGAAGTGACAACAGAGGCGTCCCCCTGTGTCTTCAAACTCACACCCCCACAATGCACCGAGGGAACCCCCACCCTCCTCTGACCCCTCCTCCTAAGAGGTCTTTGAAATATCGGGTTAGAATGTAGTGAGGGTAGAGTCCTGCCCCTACTCCCTTCAAGCACCTCTACTGCCCCCACTGGAGAAGAAGGGGTAGGTTGTAGAAGGACGGCAGAGATCGTAGCTCCCGGGCAGCAGTCCTTACACGACTGACCCCAGCTGACTACTTCTCTGGACCGCCAGTCTATGACCGGGTTGTGTTTTCTCAACCAAGGGAGACCTAAGACCATGGGAGTTGGTATGCTCTCCAAGACGTAGCATGACAGGGACTCTTCATGACAAGCCCCTATACGCAGATGTATATTGTCTATGACTTGGGTAATGCTCCCCTGGCTGAGCAGGACAGAGTTGATGGCCTGAACGCTTAGGGGTCTAGCTAGCTACCTACTCATCAGGCCATGGGTCTGGACAAAATGAGCATCCACCAAATTGACTCCTGCTCCACTGTCCACAAGCACCAGAAAATTGTCAGTTACCCCACCTACAACCACCTCAGCAGGTAAGGTACACTGAGATGAGAAAATGGAGGAAATATACACTCCCTGGTCGCTTCCTTCCACACAACCAGGGGGACGCGGCTTTTTAAATGGGACAGGTTTCTTGGCGCGAGCTGGGCAGACATTGATAAAATGACCAGTCTGCCCACAGTAAAAACATGCCCCCACACCACGGCGAACCCCAGACAACCCTGTTTGGGAAGCAACTCCTCCCACCTGCATGGGTTCGTCCACCTGGTCAGGTGTGTCCTCCTCCCTAGCAAGGACTACCGGGGGCACATTTGGTGTATGCCTCTCCCTCAAACGTCTATCCACCCGGATGCCAAGGGATATGGCGGCCTCCAATGACTTGGGGGTGGCGTACTGTACCAGAGTATCTTGCAACCTAGGGGACAGACCCTGCACAAAATGACTCCTAAGGGCCGGGTCATTCCACTGTGTGTCAGTGGCCCACCTCCTGAACTCTGAACAGTAGTCCTCCGCCGGCCGACCCCCCTGCTTGATCTTGCGGAGTCGGGATTCCACCAAGGAGACGCCGTCCGGGTCACCATATACCAGCGCCAGAGCTGCAAAAAACTCGTCCACTGACCGTAGAGATGGAGAACCGGTTGGCAGGGAGAAGGCCCAGGATTGGGGATCACCTTTAAGAAGGGAAACTATGATTCCCACCCGTTGTTCCTCACTCCCTGATGAACGAGGGCGGAGCCTGAAGTATAACGTGCAGGCCTCCTTAAAAACCAAAAATTTATCTCTCCCTCCAGAGAACCTATCTGGGAGTGATATCTTGGGTTCTGGTTGAGCCTGTACCTGAGCCGAGGCCCAAAACCCCAACAATTGCTGCAGCTGCTGCGCCACCTCACCACGCAGCACCTTACACTCATCGGTGAGAGTCTGCAGTAATTGGGCAAAGGCCTGCATTTGGGCCATGGCTCACCAGAAAAAATGTGACGGTCGGTGTTAATGTCAAGCCGTTACTGGCAATAAAGGGGCAGGACGGCGTACTGGGACCCGCACCTGTCCCTACCACTAAAATGGGGCCCTGGCTTTCCCTTATCTCAGGGGTACCTATGATGGTTAGGAGGACTGAGCCGCCAGCGTATCCCTGTCTCCTGTGCAGGCCCTATCAGTGGCCCCCTCTCCCCCCCCAAGGGAGGTGGACTGCACCAGTGTATAAATACAACAGTTAACAGGGTATACAGAAAAGGCCAAAGAAAACCACACTTAGCTTAATGCTGCAGGACACAGTACAGCAGGAAGAAACACCAGATTCACTGGACACAGCAGTAGAACAACAGTTTCCAGCAAGCTCCTACTCCCAGCTTGGTCGCTGAAGAATGAACTAACACCGACAGTCAGCTGATGAACCAGGTGACCTCTTAAAGGTTGGAAGGAGTGGTCACCACAAACATCAGCTGACCCAGCAGCAATGCAATAACGCCAGCGGCCACCAGAGGGGGAAAAACTATATTAACCCCAGATGACCAGAAAGGAAAAAAGGTCTTAAACTGAGGCAAACCAGATCTGCCACAAATCCAAAATTGGATCGTGACAGATTTTTTACATACCAGTACAGGTAGCCATATTTTCAATGGGGTTGGGGTTCTGGTGGAGGATTGGGTACTGTTCTGGTACCCGAAACAAACTTTCTGAAAAGTTTGGGTCAGGTCACAGAACTGAAACTTCCACCTGTCCACCCATCCCTAATGAGAACATGCTAAAAAAAATATCAGAATCCCCTGCAAAGACACAGGAATAAATGCTACATTCCTGTCTGCCTACAACCACCACTAGAGGGAGCCCATGAGATTCCTGTATACAAAGAACTTAATAATTTACTATTAAAAGGGGTTCGGCAGTATTAAGATATCACAGATCTACAACTACTAAGACGTCCATATGTGACCAGTGAGACTCCACCGACTGGCAGAACTGGGGACCTGTGTCTCACATTTGAATGTTGCAGTGGTCCTGCTGCGTGTGCACGGATGCACTATTAAATATTGGATTGGCGGTAATAGCTGAGCTCTGTACTTTGTTGTGCAATCGGTAACCTATGCACTTCAGTGAGGAAATGAGAACTTATTGTATCTAGAATACCCCTTCAAAGGGTTATGCTTATAATATTTATTATTATTATTATATGTTTAATCAAAAGCAGGAAATACAAAAAAAAAACACAAAAAACTATTCTCACCAGTTCCAAAGCCTGCTGCGCTAGCGCCTCCGCTCCAGTGCTTCCCAGCTGTCTTTGTGTGCAGGGCTGCAGCAAAGCAGATGCACCAAGGGCAGGAGGTGACAATAGTTTCTTTTGTTAATTTTCACGCTTACTGGCTTTGACCAATTGTTTTATATTCTTGGAGAAGTGCTGCCTATTAAGGGCTTGAAAGACCAAGAAAGATTTTTTTTTTTTTTTTTAATTATTTAATCTTTGCATCCTTAAAACTATATTTTTTTTGTAACATTTTTAAATTTCATTATATATTATATTAAAGTTTGGATTGAGAATGTAAAAAAAAATATTAAAGTTTTTTCTCAGCTTCAAATTTTGATAGCGCTCGTAAAAACAAGCACTTTTGTAATTTACTGCTTATTAAAATTTGAAGCCTTTCTTGAAATATCAAGACTTTTTTGTTTACAGTCTGTTTCCTAGGATACCGACCACCGCTGCAGTATGACGTGTAAGCTCTGCGCAGAAGCTGGACGGGATTAGGAGGTAACTGCACACTTCGGTGTTCCGGATTAGCTTCAAAACAGCGCTTACAAGCTGAATAGGAAAGGGTATGTAAGCACTGGACATGTTCTGCTGTCTAGCAGTGGTGGTCGGCCTCCAAAGCAACAAGCGGTAAAGAAAAGAAAAATGTAAATATCTCAAGAACGGCTGAAAATTTTAATAAGCAGTAAATTGCAAAAGTGCTTGTATTTAAAAACAAGATCCATCTATGAAGATAGGAATAATGTGCTGCAATATTCTACAGTAGTTTTCTATCATATTAGGTCCTGCCTCTCAGATGCCAGACGTGAAGGCCGTTGTTAGTCCCCAGGTCTCTATAGAAAAACCATGATTGCATCACAGGGGTGAACAATGAGGTAGCAAATAAATTCAAGGCTTACAGAATTCATTGAGTTTTAAGCAATGACTAAAGATGGAGTCTGACACATATCTGTGGTTCTGATGATCGAGTGTGCTCGTATAAGGTGTTATCTGAGCATGCTTGTGTCCTAATCGAGTATTTTCGGCGTGCTCGAAAAAAATGCTTGAGTCGCCGTGCTTGCATGTCTCGTGCTGTTCGACAGCTGTAATACATGCAGGGATTTTAATGGACATAAAATAAATTAAGAATTTTAAGGATCTTTTTTGCTGGATCTGCTTCTTTATCTACAAGGACACTTGCCATACTACAAGGTTTCCGTGCAATCAGGATATCCTACTTGGGCAAGCCAAGGGTTTCCTTGTTTGTGCACAATAGAGAGAGAGCTTCATTTCTCTGTATAACACCTTAGATGCCACAGCCACCATTGTTCATGACATCTAAGGGTTTAAGCTGCCAGGATCGGAGTACTCTGATCCCAGTGTTGGCAAAGTTGTGTAGTGTAGCTTCACTTCTGTAGCTACTCTCGTGAGATCACAGCGGGAAGTTGTGCCTCCAATTAAATAAACCATACATTGTTTCTGCAGTCTCTGCCAAAGGAGACACATAGGTCTATATAGCGGCTGTATATATATATATACAGTGCCTACAAGTAGTATTCAACCCCCTGCAGATTTAGCAGGTTTACACATTTGGAATTAACTTGGCATTGTGACATTTGGACTGTAGATCAGCCTGGAAGTGTGAAATGCACTGCAGCAAAAAAGAATGTTATTTCTTTGTTTATTTTTTTTTTAAATTGGGAAAAGTTTTTTCAGAGGGTCATTTATTATTCAACCCCTCAACCCACCAGAATTCTGTTTGGTTCCCCTAAAGTATTAAGAAGTAGTTCAGGCACAAAGAACAATGAGCTTCACATGTTTGGATTAATTATCTCTTTTTCCAGCCTTTTCTGACTATTAAAGACCCTCCCCAAACTTGTGAACAGCACTCATACATGGTCAACATGGGGAAGACAAAGGAGCATTCCAAGGCCATCAGAGACAAGATCGTGGAGGGTCACAAGGCTGGCAAGGGGTACAAAACCCTTTCCAAGGAGTTGGGCCTACCTGTCTCCACTGTTGGGAGCATCATCCAGAAGGGGAAGGCTTATGGAACTACTGTTAGCCTTCCCCAGCCTGGACAGCCTTTGAAAGTTTCCTCCCGTGCCGAGGCCAGGCTTGTCCGAAGAGTCAAGGCTAACCCAAGGACAACAAGGAAGGAGCTCCGGGAAGATCTCATGGCAGTGGGGACATTGGTTTCAGTCAATACCATAAGTAACGTACTCCACCGCAATGGTCTCCGTTCCAGACGAGCCCGTAAGGTACCTTTACTTTCAAAGCGTCATGTCAAGGCTCGTCTACAGTTTGCTCATGATCACTTGGAGGACTCTGAGACTGACTGGTTCAAGGTTCTCTGGTCTAGTGAGACCAAGATCGAGATCTTTGGTGCCAACCACACACGTGACGTTTGGAGACTGGATGGCACTGCATACGACCCCAAGAATACCATCCCTACAGTCAAGCATGGTGGTGGCAGCATCATGCTGTGGGGCTGTTTCTCAGCCAAGGGGCCTGGCCATCTGGTCCGCATCCATGGGAAGATGGATAGCACGGCCTACCTGGAGATTTTGGCCAAGAACCTCCGCTCCTCCATCAAGGATCTTAAGATGGGTCGTCATTTCATCTTCCAACAAGACAACGACCCAAAGCACACAGCCAAGAAAACCAAGGCCTGGTTCAAGAGGCAAAAAATCAAGGTGTTGCAGTGGCCTAGTCAGTCTCCTGACCTTAACCCAATTGAAAACTTGTGGAAGGAGCTCAAGATTAAAGTCCACATGAGACACCCAAAGAACCTAGATAACTTGGAGAAGATCTGCATGGAGGAGTGGGCCAAGATAACTCCAGAGACCTGTGCCGGCCTGATCAGGTCTTATAAAAGACGATTATTAGCTGTAATTGCAAACAAAGGTTATTCCACAAAATATTAAACCTAGGGGTTGAATAATAATTGACCCACACTTTTATGTTTAAAATTTATAAAAATTTAACTGAGCAACAAAACTTTTTGGTTTGTAAGATTTATGCATCTGTTAATAAATCCTGCTCTTGTTTGAAGTTTGAAGGCTCTAACTTATTTGCATCTTATTAAACCTGCTAAATCTGCAGGGGGTTGAATACTACTTGTAGGCACTGTATATATATATATATATATATATATATATATATATATATATATATATATATATATATTAACATATAGACAGCCATTATTGATGGCGACCTATCAGGAAAACCAACTGTGATCATTTCTGATAAAACTATTCCTCTGGTTCTAAAAGCTCAGCTTACTGACATAAACACAAAGATTATGACCCAGATTTAGTCATTTGCACACTGCATGCGGTGACCTGCCCGGGGCTGAATTACTTTGTATCGTTTAATAATTCCAACATATGATAGTTTGCTGCTAATTTCTACTCTAAATTAAATATTCAAATTTCTTTTCCCTTGAACATAAGCTCATAGAGGTTTCCTAGTTTTATGCGAATAAAGCTAACAGAGTACCTCTCCTGTCAAGTAAAACTGGTGGAAAAATAAGGTTTCGCTTCTTTAGGTACTGTAGATACACAAGTAAAAAAGCTTCAATGGTCCCAGTTCTAAAGCTCCATTTTTTTTTAAGTACTTTGCCTCAATTCTCGGCATACACTGTGCCTGCTATGGTCAACTGGCAGCCTGTAGAGTTGGTGCGAATCGAATTGGACACCAAGCCACTGGACAGCAGCTCTAGGAACCACCTCCTACCTTCCATCCTATCAGCTTTTTACACCCCTAAATTATGAAGAAAAGTGGTCACAAGTTTTCACATTGCCCGTGACACACATGCGCTTGCACAGAGCCCAGCCTGTGGCCTCTCCTGTGCCTTAGCCTTGGCTAGCCAACATTCTTCTCTGAATTTGTAGAGATGTATAAAATGATGTCCACACATTCCTGTGACGTGCCTGGACATGACTAGGATTACTTACCATATTTTTCGGTTTATAAGACGCTCTGGATTATAAGACGCACCCCAAATTTTGAGGAGAAAAAAATAGGATTTTTTTTTTAAATAAAATGGTGGAGCTTCTTATAATCCATGCATCTTATTGCTTACTTGGGATGGTGGCTGCCGGTCCCAGGGTTGCTGCTGGAGGAGGCAGGATGGGATGAGGGGTGCGCGAATGTGTGGCGCACCGCTGCGGCTTCCCAGTAACAAACACTGTTGCGTTACCGCTTTTTTCAACACCTGCCTAAAACGTATTTATAGTGATACATATGCCCTGAAGGCTGCCCCCTGTTGTCAGCTGCAATCTGTGAGGGAATCCAGACAACTGTTTATTACTCCAAAGAGTCACCACATTTCTCACTGAAACTGGTAACCTCTCCATGTCAAATAGTAAAAAAATACACCTACTGGGTCCTCCAAATAGAAAGATGCACTTTGTTCCAGGTACCTGCTGTGGCATTAGCTGTGGGTGTCTCCAGTGCTACAGGGGTGTCTGGTGCTGCTGGCTACAGGGGTGTCTGGTGCCACGAGGGTGTCTGCCGCTGCAGAGGGTGTCTGTCACTGCAGGGGTTTCGGGGGGTGCTGCCCGGTGGTGCTCATGCTGGTCTCCAGTGCAGCCCCCGGCAGTTCCATGGGTTTCCTCCTGTACAGTGGACTCCGGTAAAATGGCCGCCGGGGCGGTGCATGCGCAGATGGAGATCTCGGCACCGAGATCTCAGGAGATGAGACCTCAGCTCTGAAATCTCATCTCCCGAGATCTCGGTGCTGAGATCTCCTTCTGCGCATGCGCTGCCCCGGCGGCCATTTTACCAGAGTCCACCGCACAGGAGAAAACCCATGGAACTGAACCAGAGACCAGCATGAGCACCACAGGGCAGCACTGTCCAACAACCCCACAGCGCCGGACATCCCCGTGGCACCGCCGGGCACCGCCAGCAGCGCTGGACACCCCCGTGGCACCGCCAGCAGCGCTGGACACCCCCTCATCCAGCCTGCCCCCTGCAGCAACGCTACTGGGTAAGGTATATCTGCACTATAAGACGCACACCCAAAAGGGCATCTTATAATCTGAAAAATATGGTAAATGTTTTCTAAAAGTTTTATTTTATCGGGCTGCTACAGCTGAAGACTAAGGCCAAAATTCATCATTACCTTTATGACTGTTTCTTGTCTAGTTTTGTATATTTTGTACTTTTTTTTGTTTGCACCCAATTCATGATTCTATATGAACATTCTTTTAAATCTATTTTATATATACTTTCTTGTTTGTTTTTTGGCTTTGTGGGCAGAGTTTAGCTATTTCAGATGTTTTCAGCTAATTCCTTATGTTTATGTCTTTTTTAAAAAGTTGCAAAATTTGGCTCCACTTCTTCTCTTGTCTCAACCCATTCTCCCGGTGGGTTTTTGACTACACCGGCTTTTGCCACTATTTTTGTTAAAAAGTTGCACGAACAGTTCTAGAAATAAAAAAAACATTTTTGACTCTGCACAACATTCATGAACTGCGTGCACAATCTTTAAGAATTTTGAAAAAAAAGGATAGTGACTTAAAAGAAAACTGGGAATGATGAAATGAGGCCTAATTGTCAATTATCGATGAGCTCCAGTTGAAGATCTATGACAGAAAGCTGCACTTCCATGATCACCATCATTGGTTAGCGGTCCACATGTAGAACCTTAGTAAGTCCATTTAGATGAAGGGGTTAAATACTCTAAGATCCTATTTCTCGTATTGTTTTCGATACAACTTGCTTTTAACAGAGCCTCAGTTCACGAATCACAACCCAACTCTATCTGATTAGAAAAGCTGAGGTTGACTTTCATTAAGTATATGTGGGCAGCAAGTGGCCACCAAGGTCTCTTCTTGGAGTCCGTCTCTGTTAACTTGAACTAAAGCGGCTATTTTAAAACAATTTCACGGCTGCAATAAATCTAATCTTTCAAAGACTGTGGACTGGAAGATGTTCGTTAAGATCAAAAAGTCTAACTCCTTGATTTTTCTTTTATTTTTTAACCCCTTTCTGAACTCGGACGGGATAGTGCGTCCGAGGTCAGAAGCCCCTCTTTGATGCGGGCTCCGGCGGTGAGCCCACATCAAAGCCGCGACATGTCTGCTATTTTGTACAGCTGACATGTGCCTGCAATAGCAGCGAGTGGAATCGCGATCCACCCACCGCTATTAACTAGTTAAGTGCCGCTGTCAAACGCTGACAGCGGCATTTAATTACCGCTTCAAGCCATCCAGCCGTAAATGCGCGCATCGCCGACCCCCATCACAGCGATGCGTCGGCATAGTAACCAGAGGTCTCCTTGAGACCTCTATGGTTATGATGCCGGCTTGCTGTGAGCGCCACCCTGTGGTCGGCGTTCATAGCAAGCCTGTAATTTAGCTACATAGGAGCGATCTGATGATCGCTGCTATGTAGCAGAGCCGATCAGGCTATGCCAGCTTCTAGCCTCCCAAGGAGGCTATTGAAACATGGCAAAAGTGAAAAAAAAATGTTTAAAAAAATATGAAATAAATAAAAAAAATATAAAAGTTTAAATCACCCTCCTTTCGCCCCATTCAAAATAAAACAATAAAAATAAAATCAAATATACACATATCTGGTATTGCCGTGTTCAGAATCGCCTGATCTATCAATAAAAAAAGGATTAACCTGATCGCTAAACTGCGTAGCGAGAAAAAAAATCAAAACGCCTGAACTACGTTTTTTTGGTCACCATGACATTTCATTAAAATGCAAGAACAGGCGATCAAAAGAACGTATTTGCACCAAAATGGTATCATTAAAAATGCCAGCTCGGCGAACAAAAAATAAGCCCTCACCCGACCCCAGATCACGAAAAATGGAGACGCTACAGGTATCAGAAAATGGCACAATTTTTTTTTTTAGCAAAGTTTGGAATTTTTTTTCACCACTTAGATAAAAAATAACCTAGACGTGTTTGGTGTCTATGAACTCGTAATGACCATCATAATAGCAGGTCAGTTTTAGCATTTAGCGAACCTAGCAAAAAAGCCAAATAAAAAACGCGCATGGGATTGCACTTTTTTTGCAATTTCACCACACTTGGAATTTTTTTCCCATTTTCTAGTACACGACATGGTAAAACCAATGATATCATTCAAAAGTACAACTCGTCCCACAAAAAATAAGCCCTCACATGGCCATATTGACGGAAAAATAAAAAAGTTATGGCTCTGGGAAGGAGGGGAGCGAAAAACGAACACGGGAAAACGGAAAATCCCAAGGTTATGAAGGGGTTAATTTACCCATTTTTATCCTTTCTTCTATTTTAGTACCAAATTCTTCAATTCGGCACACGTGGGTTGATGAATTTTGCACTAAAATCAAAGATGCTCTTTTTTTTGCCTTTTACCTTTTTTTTGCACCTTCTACATTCAGAAAGTCTCATGATCTTTTAAAACATTGCACGTTGCTCTTCAGAAAAACAAAATAAGACAGACAGATGTTAAACTCAACAGTAGAGTACTGGAGTAAAATTACTCAAAAATGTTGCAATTTGTCGAAAAGTCACAAACGATAAATTAAATTAATTCATAAGACTAAGGAAAACCTTGTCCACGTTGTCAAACATGGAAAAAATAGATATAAACCATGCAAAGATGCAAAAAAAAAAGCACATAAATAATAATTAAGGCGCAAATATAAAAGTCATTTTTAGTTTTGAGAATGAGAAATCATGGGGATAAGTGCGAGAAAATAATGCACCAAAACAAATGTAGTTTTTTTTAAAATGTTTTTAGTCTTAGTATAAATATCTATAACCTAAAAAAAACCTTGGGTACATGGAAGAACAAGAAAAAAACTATCCAATTATTTCGGATAATGAGATGTTTTAGTCATATTTCTCGGAAAAGCGAATTTGTTTATGATGTTCTGTTTGTTTACGCCGTGTCTTTGGAAACCATGTTTGTTAGAAATGTATATTTATCTGCTATTGTGATTGGAAAGATCCACAGTTCACAAATATACGACTTTACCAAATTAGCTACTGATGTTACATACTGTGTAAAAGTGTATAGAAAGCGTAATGTTGGAGATAATTGAAAACAATATAATATTCTTTATATTGGCTCCAACAAACAACAAAATGACAATTAATGAAAATTCCCAGAGGAGCATTGTACGGCAAATAAGCCTCCTTACCTTGACAAGCCAGCTGGTATGTCACTCTCCATAAGGAGAAACGTTACCCCTTAGACCCCAGTCCAGAGCCTCTCACCTAGCCAAATCAGTTCTCATGCGTCGCACTGACGAGGGCCAACAGCCCGAAACACCGTGTCTGCGAATTGAGATACTGATTTGGCTTCTATCCTAAGTCATATTGCACGACTCGTTAAAGGGTTGATTGTGACTTGTAGGGTCGCTACTTCCAACAGGTGGCGCTATAGAGTTAAGTCCTCTTTTTCTCAGAAGAGGCAATTTGCATAATTAATGAAAAGAAACCAGGCCAATACCATACACAATAGAGAACTGTCATCTAAATCCCACTGTGGCTGACAAATTTATCTCCAGAACCTCCCATACACATGCACACTTGGATAAGAAGAGCATACATGTGGCTTAAGGCAGTGGGTTTTACAGCATAAGTGCAGCACGAGAAAAGTCTTGACAGATATCTCTGGTGGTGGCCTGATATGGCTGAATATCACCCAGCTGTGGGTACAAAGTGTAGAGTGATGGGAGAAGAATTGTCATGATTGGACTGGCGAGTAAACTGGGACCAGGGGCACCTCTCCTGGCCCTAGCTCTAGGGGGCGCCCTAACTCGCCCTGTTCCCCGGGATACCTCAGATGGCGAGGATGCCGGGGCCTCCGCCCTTGCCCTGTCTCCTAACTGCAGCCCTGCGTCTGTCCCCTTCCCCACCCGGGGAAGAGAGGCGCTACCGTGTACCGCAGTATACCAACCTGACAAACAGGGGAACCAAGACAAGGGTAAAAGAAAACTACACTCACACAAAATATACTGTCACAAATAACAGAGGTATTCACCAGGGTGTGAAGGAAGGGGGAAGAAAATAAGGCAGGTATGGTTGAGGAATTTCCAAGCGTACAAACCAAGCAACTGTCGCACAATAAACTCCTCCAGCTCCAGACGCTGCGGTCTTCTGGTACTACTCTGTCATGGTAACTCCGTGACAAGAATAGTAAGTGTAACATCTGTGTTGTCCTCTTCTGTTTCCGCTTTGGCTTCTGTGAGGCGGTGCACCTTTTTTGCCTGCGGTGCGTGACAGCACAGTCCTATTTTTTCCCTGGGACTTCTAGTGCTGTTTTATAATGAAGTTATGGTGCTAATTTTAGTCTAGGTATTATCACTCCTTCCTGAGAGGCCTAGGTCAGGCAGTCAGCTTTTTTTAAACCCCTGAAGTTTTGACTCCCACTACAGTCAATAGTGTTGTTATCCTGGTATATATGGCTGTGCTGTGCTCCTATTTGTACGTTCTGATTATTCCCGTTCTTTGACTTATATATTTTGAGCATCTTCTTGTTTTATTATTTGGTTCCTGACATGACCTCCTGGATTCAACCATGCATGGTGACCTTTCCTGGTTTTGGTTCATTTGTCCGGATGGCAACCCTTCCAAGGATGCAATCCAGAGGACCCCATTGTAAGACAAGAACCCTGTACAGGTCCACTGAATGAAGGTCAGGATCCCTCTGGAATCTGTTAGAAGGAGTGACTTGTGCAGAATCTGTCCGAGACAGCCTTCTTGAACCTGTTACAGTAAGTTGACGAGTGTAATCTGCATGTGCGATGGTCTATGGTTAAAGGAGTAATTATGAAATCCAGGAGGTCATGTCAGGAATAGAATCATAAAACAAAAATATGCTCAAAATACACACTGTCTGACAGATTCCAAAGGGAATCAGTGGAACTGTACAGGAATCTGGTGTTACAATGGGCTCCCCTGGATTACCTCCTTGGAAGGGCTGCCATCCAGAGGAATGAACCAAAGGTAAGAAGGGTCACCATAATCCAGGAGGTCATGTCAGGAACTGAATAAAAAAAAAAAGAACAAGAATGGAAATAATCAGAACATACGAATAGGAGCACAGCACAGCTGTATATACCAGGAAAACAACACTATTGACTGGCAGTGGGAGTCAGAATTTCAGGAGTTTAAATAGCTGACTGCCCCACCCAAAATTAACCCCATAACTTCATTATAAAGCAGCACTAGAAGTTACAGTAAGTTGACGAGTGTAATATGCATGTGCCATGGTCTACCATTAAAGGAGTAATTATGAAAAAGTCCAGTGGCCCTGGGAAGTAAGTACCATGGAAAAGTAGCAGCACACGAGAAGCCTCGAGTAAGAGGAGGTAGCAATGGATGATAATGTATGGAGACACACTGTGGACAACTGTGCTTGGCTTCTCGGTGTTACATACTCAGCACAGAGAGGTCATTGTCACTAACCAAAAATGACGGTTGTTATCGATGACATCACTGCTACTTTGCTGGTTTTCCAAAATGTGTTTACCAATATTAAGGATATAAATTGCCTGCTCGACATAGAAGGGGTGCATCGATAAAAGGAAAAAAATCCTATTTTATGAAGATGGTGATTTAGGAGGCAGTGCATTTATCCTGAGGCTTTTTCTATCGATGTATCCGATGCAGACTAGAGTCATGGTGGTGATAAAGGCTGCTGACAATATTTATTTTTCCTGTTTATATAGCGCCATTAATTCCACAGCGCTTTACAGATTTCATCGCTGTCCCTATTGGGGCTCACGATCTAAATTCCCTATCAGTGTCTCTTTGTGGTAGGGGAGGAAAAAGGAGAACTCAGAGGAAAACCACGGAAACACGGGGAGAACATACAAACTCCTTACAGATGTTGTAATATGGTTTTTACTGAGTCCTGAGTTTCACTCCCACCAAGGGTATAAACCATATTATATTGTATATATAATGTTTATATTGTAAACATTAAAAAATAGTAAAAGCAATATCTATTTTTATCTATTTATTTATCTATCAATCTTTTCATCATTCTATCTGTCTATCTCATCTATATATTCATCTGTTTTCTATCTATCTATATATTAACTATCTATATATTATATATCTATCTATCTATTATCTACAGTATTATCTATCTATAATTTATCTATATTTCTATTATCTATCTATCTAATATATAAAGCTGAATGTGTGTATGTATGTATGTATGTATGTGTGTGTGTATGTCCGGGATTGGCATCTGAACCGTCGCAGCTACAGCCACAAAATTTTGCACAGTCACACGTCTGGACCCCAAGAGCGTCATAGGCTATGTTGTGAGGTGAAATTTTAACCCCACGCTTTCCAATTCACCAAACAATTTTGCCCCTATCTACATAATGGGGAAAAAATGAAAGGAAAAGTGTTGGAGGCAAATTAACAGCTGCCAGATGTGAACAAGGGGGACTTAAAGAGTGAGTGCGATGGCGCCAAAGAGTATATACTGTACAGTTGCTAAGGTGGGGCCCCGACATGGGATAATCACCACACCACCACGGGGATATGAACACACACACAAAATGCGCCACACACTACCACGTGCTCGAACACATATACCACCCTCAGCGCACATTTCACCACACATACACCAACCTCGCCACATAAAAGTCGAAACACAAAAGTCGCCGCTCAAGACTCGCCACGCGCAAAACTCTCCACATGCAAAACTCGCCACACGTGCAAAACTCACCTCATGGAAAACTCGCCACACGCAAAACTTGCACACGCGGAAAAATTGCCACATGCACAAAAGTTGCAACACATGCAAAAGTTGCCTCACACAAAACTTGCACATACTCAAAAGGCACCACACATAAAACTCGCCACGCGCAAAACTCGCCATGCACAAAACTTGCTGCACACAACTTGCTACACTAACCTGTCACATGCAACTCGACACACAAAAAGTTGCTACACGCATGGCGCCACACAAAACTCATCTCACAAAAGTCGCTACATGCATGTCGCCACACGCAACTCGACACACACAACTTGACACATGAAACTCACCCTAAAACACACACAAGTCTGGTATTATCCTTCAAAAATAAAAATCTGTTTAATAAGCAGACAAACTACAAGAGCAACAAATGTACCATATAGGAATCCGGCATCTGTCAGTCACATGACCTGTCTATTATGTGTATGTGTGAGCTAATATATACTGCCAGGGGGTGGGCTTACTGTTGGCTGGGGATTTATCAGGCTGCCAATTTAGCTTACAAATACTGAGGTAAAAATACTGACCAAATAACGTGTGAACGAGGGCTAATACAGGAGGAGATGACATACAGATATATACTATATACAGGAGGAGATGACACACAGGTATATACTATTTACAGGGGAGATGACACACAGGTATATACTATATACAGGAGGAGATGACACACAGATATATACTATGTACAGGAGAGATGACACACAGGTATACACTATATAGAGGAGGAGATGACATACAGGTACATACTACATACAGGAGGAGATGACACACAGGTATATACTATATACAGGAGCAGATTACCTACAGGTATATAGTATATACAGGAGGAGATGACATACAGGTATATGCTATGTATAGGAGGAGATGACATACAGGTATATACTATATGCAGGAGGAGATGACACATAGATATATACTATATATAGGTGAGATGACACACAGGTATATACTATATACAGGAGATTATATACAGGTATATACTATATATAGGAGGAGATGACATACAGGTATATACTATATACAGGGGACATGACACACAGCAGGTATATACTATATACAGGGGAGATGACATACAGGTATATACTATATACAGGAGATGACATACAGGTGTATACTATATATAAGGGAGATGACAAACATGTATATACTGAGGTGAAAATGAGAGGTGTGAGGTGAAAATGAAAAGGTGTGAGTGCAAAATGAGAGGAGTGAGGGAAAATAGTGGAGTGATCGGAAAATGACAGATGTGAGGTCGAAATGACAAGTGTTAGGGGGGAATGAGAGGAGTGAGGGGGAAAATAAGAGGAGTGAGGGGGAAAATGAGAGGTGTGAGGGAGAAAATGAGAGATGTGAGGGAGAAAATGAGAGATGTGAGGGGGAAAATGAAAGATGTGATGGGGAAAATGAGAGGCGTGATGGGAAAATAAGAGAAGTGAGGTGCTATAACTAACCACAGATATTTACTATGCCCAGGCAACGCCGGGCTCTTCAGCTGGTCACCTATATTTATCTATCATATATCTGTCTATCTATCATCTATCTATTATCTATCTATCTGTCTATTATCTATTTATCTATTTGTATATAAAATCATCATTTTATTCCCGGATAACCTTCCTGTGATACAAGTGCCTGCCTCGTGTTACTTTTCATGTGTAGAGCAGGATACAGCATAGCCCGTGGCTAGTTAAATTCATGGACTGCGGACAGCAGAACTGTCACACTGCGACTGTGTAACGCTTGCAGCCAGTCTATAAGTGACTCAAATGGGTTATGCCTCTTCCGATTTTTTGTTGACAAACTTGACACATTCAAGAAGAAAATATTTAGGTCAATCATGGGAAGTTTCTTCAGGGAAAACAGGAAACAATGTAATTGTGAAAATGAAGTTTGTTAGTAGAGTGATGAATATTGGATCACATTGTAATTAAATGCGGTGACTTTGCTTTCCGTGTTTCCAAGATGAATGTAAATATCAGATCCTGTTAATTAAATGTGTCAAAACGTTCAATGGGCCAGATCTATTAGTTTAGATGCAAGGCAAGCCATTAAAGGGATTTTCCCCAGGAACAAAAGTTGATTTTAATCAATAGATCTTGGAATAATAATAATTTTCACAATTGGATGTGATTAAATAAAATGTTCCTGTGCCGAGATAATCTTATAAATGTGCCCCTGCTGTGTACTGTATAATGGCCGTGTCTGACCACACTGGGACATGGTCTGGTCATACCACAGCTCCTGGGCAGGGGGGAAGCAAAAGAGTATACAGATATTACAGTATGGGATCACAAATAATTCTTTCTTTGAAGTATAACATTGTTTAACCCCTTCACGCTCTGAGCTTTTTTCATTTTTTCGTTTTCGTTTTTCGCTCCCCTCCTTCCCAGAGCCATAACTTTTTTATTTTTCCGTCAATATGGCCATGTGAGGGCTTATTTTTTGTGGGACGAGATGTACTTTTGAACGATACCATTGGTTTTACCATGCCATGTAACAGAAAGCGGGAAAAAAATTCCAAGTGTGATGAAATTGCAAAAAAAGTGCAATCTCACAGTTGTTTTTTGTTTTTGCTTTTTTGCTAGGTTCACCAAATGCTAAAACTAACCTGCCACTATGATTCTACAGGTCATTACGAGTTCATAGACACCTAACATGTCTAAGTTATTTTTTATCTAAGTGGTGAAAAAAATTCTAAAGTTTGCTAAAAAAAAAAAATAATAAAAATTGCGCGATTTTCCGATACCCGTATCGTCTCCATTTTCGTGATCTGGGGTCAGGTGAGGGCTTATTTTTTGCATGCCAAGCTGGCGTTTTTAATGATACCATTTTGGTGCAGATACGTTCTTTTGATCGCCCGTTATTGCATTTTAATGCAATGTTGCGGCGACCAAAAAACATAATTTTGGCGTTTTGATTTTTTTTCTCACTACTCCATTTAGAGATCAGGTTAATCCTTTGTTTTTATTGACAGATCGGGCGATTCTGAACGCGGCGATACCAAATATGTGTATGTTTGATTTTTTTTATTATTGTTTTATTTGGATTGGGGCGAAAGGGGGTGATTTGAACTTTTATATATTTTTTATATTTTTAAACACTTTTTTTTCTATTTTGGCATGCTTCAATAGCCTCCATGGGAGGCTAGAAGCATGCACAACTCGATCACCTCTGCTACATAGAGGTGAAGTACAGATCACCTCTATGTAGCAGAAATGCAGGTGTACTTTGAACGCCGACCACAGAATGGCGCTCAAAGCAATCGGCCATCAACAACCATAGAGGTCTCAAGGAGACCTCTGGTTGTTATGGCAATGCACCGATGACCCCCGATTATGTGACGGGGGTCAGCGGTGCGAGCACTTCCGGCCGCTTTCCAATTGTGAAAGTTATTATTATTCCAAGATCTATTGATTAAAATCAACTTTTGTTCATGGGAAAACCCCTTTAAGGATTTCAAAACTTCAATATACAGTCAATAGGGCGGGGCCACCCCAGATCCTTCACCCATTCCCTGTTCGCCATTTTATACCCTTTGTACATTTGACATTCACCTGGACTAGGAAAGATGATTTTTTTTACTTTAAAAGGATGAAAAAAGGATAATATTATTCTTAGGATAGGTCATCAATATGCTATCGCTATAGATCTGTGTCCTCTCCACGTGTGTTTTAGTAAATATTTGCATTTTTGAGAAAATAAAAAGTTCTGGACCATCAGAACTTTGCATTTCCTCTGTTGCGCCTCCTGTAAATGTAGGAATAAATTGACTAATGGATGTATACATTCTCTTAGTCAATGGGAATTGTCCCTTACACACTTTCAGCACAGATTTGACATTAAATTGTCCATTTATACATATATTTCCAGGAGGAATAACAGAAGAACAAAGTTAATTCATGGAGAATGTAGATACCATAATAAGGACGTCAGTAGAGATGACTAGTTCTCTTTAAATATCTCTTGGAGGGGAAAAACTCATTTTACATCAATGATTTAATGTTGTCATTAGTAAAACGATCTAACCCCACCAAATGATATTCACACATCAGACAAATTTCTCTCGGATCTTTCCCTTGAACGAGAATTCAGCCCATTTAAAATTCAACAAGATCTTCCCGCACCGAGCCAAATCCGGCAAAAAATAATTTATCACATAATACATGACGACAAATATGTCAGCTGAGCATCAATCTGCTTAAAGCACTTTACCGAGCATTTAGCACATTCAAATGCAGAATCTACAGGACCGAGGTTTAAAGAAGTCGGCAGACGGGTACGTGACTGACAGATAGAGGTCTAATAATATTCTGCGTGGAGAACAGTGAATAGTAGGAAATGAAAAAAATGAGTCTCCAAGATTTCTGTTCACACCCTAAGATAAGGCGTTGAGTAATGAGCTTTTACATACCTGGCTCCCCACTGATGTCCCAAGTCCACCTGCTAAAATTTGCATAAGGGACTTGAAGGATATTCTAGAGGAGAACTAAAAAGTGACGGCTCAATTTTGAGTGTGTGAGCCCCTCCTGTATACGCTGAACAAAAAGATAACTACAACACTTTTGCTTTTGCTCCTGCTCCTATTTTTTGCAGTGGGCAGCAAGGTGGCTCAGTGGTTAGCACAGCAGCCTTGCAGCGCTGGAGTCCTGGGTTCTAATCCCACCTTGGACAACATCTGCAAAGAGTTTGTATGTTCTCTCCGTGTTTGCGTGGGTTTCCTCCCACATTCCAAAGACATACTGATAGGGAATTTAGATTGTGAGCCCCATTGGGGACAGTGATGATAAGGTGTGCAAAACTGTAAAGCGCTGCGGAATATGTTAAAGCTATATAAAAATAAAGATTATTATTATGAGCTGAACTCAAAGATCTAAAACTTTTTCTATGTACACAAAATGAGTTTTCTTTCAATTATTGTTCACAAATTTGAGTAAATCTGTTTTATTGAGCTCTTCTCTGAATCTGTGTTAGTGAGCTATTCCAATCTGTGTTAGTGAGCTCTTCTCCTAATCTGTGTTAGTGAGCTCTTCTCCTAATCTGTGTTAGTGAGATCTTCTCCTAATCTGTGTTAGTGAGCTCTTCTCCTAATCAGTGTTAGTGAGATCTTCTCCTAATCTGTGTTAGTGAGTTCTTCTCCTAATGTGTGTTAGTGAACTCTTCTCCTAATCTGTGTTAGTGAGCTCTTCTCCTAATCTGTGTTAGTGAGCTCTTCTCCTAATCCGTGTTAGTGAGTTCTTCTCCTAATCAGTGTTAGTGAGCTATTCTCCTAATCTGTGTTAGTGAGCTTTTCTCCTAATCTGTGTTAGTGAGCTCTTCTCCTAATCTGTGTTAGTGAGTTCTTCTCCTAATCTGTGTAGGTGAACTCTTCTCCTAATCTGTGTTAGTGAGCTATTCTCCTAATCTGTGTTAGTGAGCTCTTCTCCTAATCTGTGTTAGTGAGCTCTTCTCCTAATCTGTGTTAGTGAGCTCTTCTCCTAATCTGTGTTAGTGAGTTCATCTCCTAATCTATGTTAGTGAGCTCTTCTCCTAATCTGTGTTAGTGAGCTCTTCTCCTAATCTGTGTTAGTGAGTTCTTCTCCTAATCTGTGTTAGTGAGCCATTCTCCTAATCTGTGTTAGTGAGCTCTTCTCCTAATGTGTGTTAGTGAACTCTTCTCCTTATCTGTGTTAGTGAGCTCTTCTCCTAATCTGTGTTAGTGAGCTCTTCTCCTAATCCGTGTTAGTGAGTTCTTCTCCTAATCAGTGTTAGTGAGCTATTCTCCTAATCTGTTAGTGAGCTCTTCTCCTAATCTGTGTTAGTGAGCTCTTCTCCTAATCTGTGTTAGTGAGCTCTTCTCCTAATCTGTGTTAGTGAGCTCTTCTCCTAATCTGTGTTAGTGAGCTCTTCTCCTAAACTGTGTTAGTGACTTATTTTCCTGAGGAGCTTTCTTTCAATTATTGTTCACAAATTTGTGTAAATCTGTGTTACTGAGCACTTCTCCTAATCTGTGTTAGTGAGCTCTTCTCCTAATCCGTGTTAGTGAGTTCTTCTCCTAATCTGTGTTAGTGAGCTCTTCTCCTAATCTGTGTTAGTGAGCTCTTCGCTTAATCTGTGTTAGTGAGCTCTTCTCCTAACCTGTGTTATTGAGCTCTTCTCCTAATCTGTGTTAGTGACTTATTTTCCTAAGGAGATTTCTTTCAATTATTGTTCACAAATTTGTGTAAATCTGTGTTACTGAGCACTTTTTCTAATCTGTGTTAGTGAGCTCTTCTCCTAATCTGTGTTAGTGAGCTCTTCTCCTAATCAGTGTTAGTTAGCTCTTCTCCTAATATGTGTTAGTGAGTTCTTCTCCTAATCTGTGCTAGTGAGCTCTTCTCCTAATCTGTGTTATTGACTTCTTTTCCTAATCTCTGTTAGTGAGTTATTTTCCTAATCTGTGTTAGTAAATTATTCTCCTAATCTGTGTTAGTGAGCTCTGCTACTAATCTGTGTGAGTTCTTCTCCTAATCTGTGTTAGTGACTTATTTTCCTAATCTGTGTTAGTAAGTTCTTCTCCTAATCTGTGTTAGTGAGCTCTTCTCTTAATCTGTGTTAGTGAGCTCTTCTCCTAATCTGTGTTAGTGAGCTCTTCTCCTAATCTATATTAGTAAGCTCTTCTCCTAATCTGTGTTAGTGAGCTCTTTTCCTAATTTGTTTTAGTGGGCTCTACTCCGAATCTGTGTTAGTGAGCTCTTCTCCTAATCCGTGTTAGTGAGTTCTTCTCCTAATCTGTGTTAATGACTTCTCCTAATCTGTGTTAATGACAGCCTCCCGAGGAAGCCCACGTGAAAAGTGCGTTGGGGCTGCACTACTCAGGTGACAGCAGTGGAGACTATGGGTAAGGACACTTTCTGATGTCCCTAACAGTGTGAATTTAACTTAAAGTGATATACATCTAATTCACTGGTTTAGGACTATTGTGACCGGTCTAGTTATCTTATTACTTCTTAAATTGATTAGCAGCACTTTAAATTTGGACTTGATTCCTATGGACTTAGCACTTTAGTAACTGCATCAATCTATCATATTGAGCACTTTGATGTTCCTTTACCAGGGGCTTTAGTACAGTACTTTTTCATTGACTGAGGTATTGTTTAGTTGTCCTCCCATCCACTTTGATTTAATAATGTCCCTGGGTTTTATACCTGTGAAGTCAGCTTTTCCACTTTGTCATTATTTTCTTTTGATTACTTTTTGTAATGTCTACTTGTATTGTTGAATAAATTAATTGGATTTTATTTAGGACTTTTTGTACTCTTTTTTCTTCTGTGTTCAATAATTTGTTTTAGTGGGCTTACTCCGAATCTGTGTTAGTGAGCTCTTCTCCTAATCTGTGTTAGTGAGTTCTTCTCCTAACCTGTGTTAATGACTTCTCCTAATCTGTGTTAGTGAGCTCTTTTCCTAATCTGTGCTAGTGAACTCTTCTCCTAATCTGTGTTGTTGACTTCTTTTCCTAATCTCTGTTAGTGAGTTCTTTTCCTAATCTGTGTTAGTAAATTATTCTCCTAATCTGTGTTAGTGAGCTCTGCTACTAATCTGTGTCAGTGAGTTCTTCTCCTAATCTGTGTTAGTGACGTATTTTCCTAATCTGTGTTAGTGAGTTCTTCTCCTAATCTGTGTTAGTGAGCTCTGCTACTAATCTGTGTTGGTGAGCTCTTCTAATATGTGTTAGTGAGTTCTTCTCCTAATCCATGTTAGTGAGCTCTTCTCCTAATCTGTGTTAGTGAGCTCTTCTCCTAATCTGTGTTATTGACTTCTTTTCCTAATCTGTTTTAGTAAATTCTTCTTCCAATCTGTGTTATTGAGCTCTTCTCCTAATCTTTGTTAATGAGCTCTTCTCCTAATCTGTGTTAGCTGTTCTCCTAATTTTTGTTAGTGAGCTCTTCTCTTAATCTGTGTTAGTGATCTCTTCTCCTAATTTGTGTTAGTGAGCTCTTTTCCTAATCTGTTAGTGAGTTCTTCTCCTAATCTGTGTTAATGAGCTCTTCTCCTAATCTGTGTTAGTGAGCTCTTCTCCGATTAAGTGTCAGTTGGCTCTTCATCTAATCCATGTTAGTGAGTTCATCTCCTAATCTGTGTCAAGTAGTTCTTCTCCTAATCTGTGTTAGTGAGCTCTTCTCCTAATCTGTGTTAGTGATCTCTTCTCCTAATCTGTGTTAGTGAGTTCTTCACCTAATCGGTGTTAGTGAGCTCTTCTAATCTGTGTTATTGACTTCTTTTCCTAATCTGTTAGTGAGTTCTTCTCCTAATCTATGTTAATGAGCTCTTCTCCTAATCTGTGTTAGTGAGCTCTTCTCCTAATTTGTGCTAGTGAGCTCTTCCCCTGATTTGTGTTAACCTACGTTCATATTTGCATACCGGAGCTTTGCGGAGGGCTGCGTACTTCCTCCGTTAAGCTCCGCCCACTTCTGCACTTCTTCCCTACTTCTGCATGCGACCTGCGTACCTATCTTTAACATTGGGTATGCAGGACATACGGAAGTTTGCAGATGTATGCGGATGTGTTGTTTTGACGCGCCCGCTGACTGCGTTTTGTGCAGACGGCGAGCACTTCAAAACGACGCATCCGCATACATTCGCTTACATCCGCATGTCCTGCGCACCCAATGTTAAAGATAGGTATGCAGGGTGCATGCATAAGTAGGCGGACCTAAACGGAAGAAGTGCGGAAGTGGGCGGGGGGCTTAATGGAGGAAGTACGCAGCCCTCCGCAAAGCCCCGGTATGCAAGTGTGAACCCAGCCTTAGTGAGCTCTTCTCCTAATCTGTGCTAATGAGTTCTTCTCCTTTTTCATGATAATACATCCACCTCACAGTTATAGTACATCCAGATGCTGATTAGACACATGATTATTGCGTAGTTGTGCCTTAACCTGCCACAATAAAAGGCCACTCTAAAGTGTGTAGTTTTACAGTATTGGGGAGTTTAGAAAACAAGTCAGCATCTGGTGTGACTGACCACCATTTGCCTCACGCAGTGCTAGAACATCTCCTTCGCATATAGTTGATCAGGTTGTTGGCTTTGCTGGCCGTGCAAGAACTGGGATGTTTTCAGCTTCCAGTAATTGTGTACAGATGCTTGCAATAAGGGGCCATGCATTATCATGCTGCAGTATGAGATGATGGTTGGGAATGAATGACACAACAATAGGCCTCAGGATCACGTCATGGTATCTGTGAGCATTCAAAATGGCATCATGTTCCTGGAAGCTTTAGACACCTCAGTTTTTCATAGCCAGCATGACGCCTTACCCACAGACCCTCTCAGTAACTACAGACCCATAAGCAAGTACACATTCTGATTCCCTAAAAAAGAACCCCTTAACACATATAGATACCAGATGAAATTTCCTAAAAATTGCAGATGTCAGACCAGTGCACTTAAAATTGCAGACCCCAGACAAAGTCTCCTAAAAAATGTCCCAGACCCTCTAGAAAAAAAAGTGACACCAGCCCAGACCATCTGTTGACAATTCCCAAATCAAACACCCTTGTTTACAAACCCCAGACCTGATCCTTTTATAGACCCCAGACCAAACACTTTACTTATAGACCCCAGACTCCCTTGTTTACCGAGCCCACTGGTTATAGATAGCCAGACAAGATCCTCTTGTTTACATACTCTACCCCAGACCCCCTGTTGACAAATCCTGAATCAGACACCTTTGTTTACAGACCCCAAACCAGTTCTCTGTTTACAGCCCCCAGAACAGATCCCTTTACTTTATTGACCCCAGACCAGATGTCTTATCTATAGACCCCAGATGCCCTTTTTTTATGGAGCCCACTGATTACAGACCCCAAACCATACTCCCATGTTTACAAACCACAGATCAGATTCCTTTACATAGCCCAAACCAGACATTTTATTTATAGACCCCAGACCTTTTGTTTACGGAAACTACTGGTGATAGACAACCAAACCAGATCTCCTTCTTTACATGCTGGAGACCAGATCCTCTCTGTTGACAAACCCCAAATCATACACCCTTGTTTACAGACCCCACCCCAGATCTCTGTTTACAGACCCCAGACCAGATCCCTTTATTTAATGACCTCAGACACTTTATTATAGACCCCAGACCCCCTTCTTTACAAAACCCAATGGTTAGAGACAGCCAGACCAGACCCACCCGATTACATACCCCAGACCAGACCCTCCTGTTTAAAGACTTCAAACCATGCCTCATTGTTTACAGACCCCAGACCAGAACCCATGTTTCCAGATGCCAGTTCAGACTTCTTGTCTCCAAGCTCCAGTTAGAGACCCCAAACCAGAGCCCTCTGGATTGTAGACCCCAGAACAGAACCCCTGTCTTCAGCCATGAGATCAGACCTCCTCTTTTAAGACCTCGGACCAGAACCCCTCCCAATTAAAGACCACAAGCAAGAGCCTAAACTTCCAGTTTACAGACCTTGGACCAGATATTCACATACCGTACTTATCTCACCCTATTCTTGGTGTAGACAATAACTAGATGGATGTTGTCTGCGGTGACCCTGGAAAGTGGAGAGGTGAGCATCTGACACACTTGGAAGAAAATATAGATGGACACTATCCCGTCAAACTCTAGAATTAGACTCCGAATGTAGCCAACACTCCACCTATAATTACGGCTGTTCATATTTAGTGCAAACTAAAGAATTGGAGCAATAACTAGACCACAGGCCCCCGGCACACTGGGAGTTACAAAATATATTTATTTTTTCGAAAACAGTTTAGAAGAAGATCCAGTGTATCATCGCAGTTTAGCCACAGAGGATGAGTAATCATCAGGGGGAGGTGAGGTCAAATGTGATTATAATTACATTTGCTAGATCCTGGATTGTACAAAAGAGACAAAACGGTCACAGAATTACTGAGATTTTTCTTTCTTTTGGGGTGAATCAGTGTTTTGACTCTCAGAAACTGGTGTCAGGTTTAATTACAGTCATTTAATGTCACGCCTAAGTTGCTACTTGTCCCATGTGATTACATAAACAGCCTTTTTTTAATTACGTATAATGGCGTCTATGAGGATTGAAAAGTTACCGCACTTTGGGTTCAAGCAATAAGCCATTAACCATTACACTGATCCGGTCTGTCCATCCTCACCTTCATATCACTATAGATAACTTTCGACTCGTACAAACAATATTACCGATCTTTATGCCATAAAAGTGCGATTATTTCAATGTTTTATTAAAAACTAGGCAGGAAATCATTATGTCTTGATTTAATGTTTCCTACCGTTTAGTGTATACAGCTCCACTGCTGACCTATGTGTCTCCATGATAAAAAAGGTAAAAAAATAGACAAATAAAACCTCTTTAGCCTTATCCTGCAGTAATACATTTAGTATGCTAGCTAGAAACAGAGGATAGATGGATGAAAAAATTGAATCAATGATGACTCCTATTTTTTTGTTTGTGTTACTCACCGTTCAAGAATTTTTTAAGACTTTTGTCAACCCTGTTCAGACCTGGAAATCCCCTGCGTAGACAAATAGGCACACCAAAGATGCAACTCGGTGTCTCTGCCGCACTGGCTGGTGCGGAATATCAGTGTCCATAATCTACTGTACATTAATGACCCCCATTAGGTAATTAGTCAGCTCCCCTTAAAGGGGTATTCTGGCTGCAAGTAGTATTATCTATGCACATGATAAGTGATAACTTCCAGATCGGCGAGGGTCCGATCTCTGAGACCATCACCAGAACAGGGCATTTTTGTCTCCCATGCTTGAGCGCTGCTCCTCAACCACAGCTCCATTTATTCTCCATGCGACCGCCAGAGAAAACCAAGTACAGCCCTCCCTTAGAGAACGAATGGATCGACAGTTGGGCATGTGAGTTCCCTCTTTAATCTGTTGGGGTACAAAAGTGCCCTGTTCGGGAGATTAGTCCTAGCAGTTGGACACTCAATGATATTTTGAAATATCCAAACTATTGAAAAGAGTACCAGTGGTGCTCAACAATAAATCCAACAGCTTTTATTAACATTTCAATATAGACCCCATGTACGAGAGAGAAAGGATGTCCACTGGCCCCTGACTATCACTGTCTCTTGTTTCGCCTGCACACTTCCTCAAGGCACAGTGACAGTCAAAAGGTTAATGTATCTTCAAACAACTTGATCTCATTTGATAGTTTGTGAAATAAATAATCTGCAAATCACTTTATCTAAAAATGATGTCATTTTTACCCCCTGCCCCCAAAAAATTACTTCAGTTTCCAACCACTAGGTGTCTCCCTTCTGTCTAACTTGTTGCTTTTATAGGGAAACTGTCACTAGATTTTTGCAATTTAATTTGTGAGCAGCATGATGCTGAAGCTCAGGGTTTTCTGAAACTACAAGGAGTGATAATAGAGGCAAACCAAACAGCAGATAATGAAAGGTGCAAGGCATGGTGGGACATGAGAGAAAGGAAGATCCAGCAGCTGTAGTGCTGGTAATCTGATCATGAAGAGAAGGCAAATTAGAATCATGACATTTCGGGGCTCAGAGACACGGCCAAGGTGAGGAGGCTGAGCCCGACCACCACTGAGTAAAGCACAGAAGTACAAGGTGTTCAGTGCTCAGAGACACGGCCGAGGTGAGGAGGCTGAAACCGACCACCACTGAGCAAGACACAGAAGTACAAGGAGCTCAGTGCTCTGAGACATGGCCGAGGTGATGAGGCTGAGCCCGACCACCACTGAGTAAAGCACAAAAGTACAAGGTGTTCAGTGCTCAGAGACACGGCCGAGGTGAGGAGGCTGAAACCGACCACCACTGAGCAAGACACAGAAGTACAAGGAGCTCAGTGCTCAGAGACATGGTCGAGGTGAGGAGGCTGAACCCGACCACCACTGAGCAAGACACAGAAGTACAAGGAGCTCAGTGCTCAGAGACATGGCCGAGGTGATGAGGCTGAGCCCGACCACCACTGAGTAAAGCACAGAAGTACAAGGTGTTCAGTGCTCAGAGACACGGCCGAGGTGAGGAGGCTGAACCCGACCACCACTGAGCAAGACACAGAAGAACAAAGAGTTCAGTGCTCAGACACACAGCTGAGGTGAGGAGGCTGAGCCCGACCACCACTGAGAACGACACAGAAGTACAAGGAGCTCAGTGCTCAGAGACATGGCCGAGGTGAGGAGGCTGAGCCCGACCACCACTGAGCAAGACACAGAAGAACAAGGAGTTCAGTGCTCAGACACACGGCTGAGGTGAGGAGGCTGAGCCCGACCACCACTGAGCAACACACAGAAGTACAAGGTGCTCAGTGCTCAGACACACGGCTGAGGTGAGGAGGCTGAGCCCGACCACCACTGAGCAACACACAGAAGTACAAGGTGCTCAGTGCTCAGACACACGGCTGAGGTGAAGAGGCTGAGCCTGACCACCACTGAGCAAGACACAGAAGTACAAGGTGCTCAGTGCTCAGAGACATGACCGAGGTGAGGAGGCTGAGCCCGACCACCACTGAGCAAGACACAGAAGTACAGGGTGTTCAGTGCTCAGAGACACGGCTGAGGTGAAGAGGCTGAGCCTGACCCAGTGACGCTGCTATCATGAAGCAAGTTGAATGCTTTGCCTCAAGCGGCAGAGCATTCCTAAAGACAGGGGGCGGCAGAGCGGCAGCTAGAACACGTGGTGCTGACTCTCCCTGCAATCCCTGCTCTGAGTCTCTGACACTTGCTGACAGTGCAGACAGTCAGTGACTGTCTGTGTCACACAAACAAGCTAATGTGCAGCGTCAGTGTGCCTGGCAGGTGACTCACTGTTACCACCGTGACCCGGCTGAGGTGCAGAGGAGTTGCTCAGTCTCCTGACCTGCCGACTGCTGTGCTGGGACTTGGAGCAGTAACCGGCAACGGCAGCAGTAAGTTAAGTAACTATAAAAACATCATTCGCCCCCCATCCCCCACTGCTGCTCCTCACCCCCCACATGCTGCTTTTGAGCACAGCTCTGTCACTCACGGTCCACAGCCTCCCTCCATCAGATTATCAGACTCAGGAGTAGATAAGCTACGCTATGTGAACCAGCGGGGCTGTGTGTGGGTGTATATATATATGTAGGCAGATGGAATGGGATAGATAGACATTGGATAGTCGAGATAGAAGGAATGGATTTAAATAGAAGGAATGAGATAGATATATCTATTCATATATCTATCTATAGATATATCTATGCTATGGATAGATGTAGATAGATATCTATGTATCTATCCATATATATCTAACTATCCATATATTTACATCTGTCCATAGATATATCTATATTCAAAAAAAGAGGCAGCACTCCATTATTCAGTGTAAAAACGTGCAGGGTTTAATTTACCCACATGTTCAGGCAACGTTTCAGCTCACAATGAGCTTTTCTCAAGCTTGAGAAAAGCTCATTGTGAGCTGAAACGTTGCCTGAACATGTGGGTAAATTAAACCCTGCACGTTTTTACACTGAATAATGGAGTGCTGCCTCTTTTTTTTAATTTCTATGGAAACTTGGATGATCGTTGGACTGATTATCTGGGGCTTTGCTCCCGAAGAAAAGTATTTCTGTACTGTTCCCTTTTCTTTTTTCTTATATCTATAGATAGCTATATGAATAGATATATCTATCTCATTCCTTCTAAATATCTAATTTCTTCTATCTATGTATCTCATTCCTTCTATCTATCTATCTCATTCCTTCTATCTATATATTTATCTCATTCCTTCCATTTGTCTATCAGTCTATCCCATTCCTTCTATCTATCTATCTCATTCCTTCTATCTATCTATAGATCTGTCATCTATCTACCTCATTCCTTCTATCTATAGATCTATCTGTCATCTAGCTCATTCCTTCCATCTATCTATTTTCTATCTATATTTATATCTTTCTATTATCTATCTATCTATTATCTATCATCTATCTATCTATCTATCTATCTATCTATCTATCTGTCTATCTATCTGTCTGTGTGTGTAATGGAGTGTGGGTTGGACAAATGTAAAAGAGGAGGTTGGACAAGAAATTACATCACAAATCTTTTTTTTGTTCAATAATAGATCTTTATTTAGCTTTCAAAACGCATAAAAAAAACATCAAAAAACGCTTTAAAAGTGACTTTTAAAGCAACTTTAAATTAGGAATATATTTTAGATGTGCCTCAGGTTAGGCGAGTAAAGAGTAAACCCGATTTATTTGTACTGATTTTACTACATGGGGGGGGGGTACCGTTTTGCAGTTCGCCTCAGGCAGCAGAAAGGCTAGGTTCACCCCTGGCCTGACCACCACTGAGCAAGGCACAGAAGTACAGGGTGTTCAGTGCTCAGAGGCATGACCGAGGTGAGGAGGCTGAACCAGAGCACCACAGAGCAAGACACAGAAGTACAAGGTGTTCATTGCAAGTACAAGACTGGGCCAAGAACTATCCAAAGACAGATTTTTCAAAAGCTTTGCGCTGATGAGATGAGCATGACTCTTAACAGAGAAGATGGATGAGTTCCTGGTTGTACCACTACTGGGCACAGACCTCCGCTTCCAAGCAGATGCCAGCAAAGTGGGGGTGGGTACTGTTCTTGGCTGGGATTATGAAACATGAGCTAATTGGAAATTTTGGGGTTGAAGATGAACTCTCTGAAATGAAGTGTCATCGATGACCTTCTTTGCAGGGGCTGGCTGGGCTAGTCCCTGCCCTGTCACTGTGCAATATGCACAGTGACAGTGCGCTCTTTCTTGCCGACTTAGAACAGAAGTAATGAGCAACCGAGAGCACTGTCAGTGCACATTGCAAGATTAAAGAAAAAGTGAAATGGCCTCTTCCTCACCTGACATAAGCCTTATTGAGAACTTGCGGCCCTTCTTAAATTGTAGATTTACGGTGAAGGAGAACAGTTTCCTCTCTGATCAGTGTCTGAGGCTGTGGTTGGTGCTGCCTAAAAGGTTGATTGTCAACAGATTAAGAAATTGACAGACTCGATGGATGGAGCTTATGACTGTCATTGAAAAGAAGGGCCCTCATATTATTATTTGGTCACTGAGAATGTTTTGAAATGTCAGAAATCTAATTGATAAATTTTGAGCTGCTTGGTTCTTATTCTCACTTTAACAGAAGAAAATAAACAACTGAGATGGAAAAATTTAACCTAAGCTCCTCATGAGAACATAGCCTCAAGCCTGTGTAAAAGCCGAGGCATGGAATGCAGCAGCCATTTTGTTGTGAATCTGGAAAGTGAGAGAAAGTCAAAGCAAAGCAGCAGAGATAGGGTAAGACTACACTCACACATTCTTGTGAAACATCTTAGTCCTGTCCGACTTTTTTCTCAGATAACACACTGATCCACAGAATTTCACTGAGACATACACCCATCACTTTTAAAAACAAGTTTGTGTCTCCTGTTCATGAGACTCAGAGAAGGTCCTATTCTCATCAGTTTTGTGGATCAGACTCTGTGGGGGGTCCATATAAAGCATAAGACACACTGAAGACAGACTTTGAATTTTATTGTTCTATTCTAGTTTCAGCCATTTTTAACTGATACATTATTAATAGTCAAGGGATAAAAAAATGCTTCAGTGAGAAAAAAGGATAACAAAAAAAACACTCATGCGGGTGTGTGAATCTAGCCTAAGTCTGATCCCTTAGGGATGGATATTGCGTATTTGGTCGAGAATATTTGAACTTGATGGATCTATGTCTTTTTTAAACTTATTTTAACTATCTACAGTCATAAATCACTGAATAAATATTACATACAGTGTGTGACAGGACAGCAGTGAACAATGTTTCCCATCCGTTTATCCATAGCCATTTATGGTGAGGTCATTTGATATTACTATGGTTGTTTTTGCATTAAAATGCTTGAAAGGGGTTAGTTACAGTGTTTGGAGACCTCAGAGTGTTACACACATCTTCAGTATTTGCAATTCAATTTGCTGCAAATAAAATTTTTAACAAAAATTTTGGCAAAACTGGCAAATGTATTTTTTTTTTAAGATTTTCTTGTCTCTAATAGGAATCTTTCAATTAGTAAATAGTAATCAATACTTGCTGGAGAATATTATATTAATGCTCTAGCATTTATTTATTTTTGCATCAATCATGCATCAACATCTCCCTCTAATTATTTATAGCATAATTCACATTGCACATACTAGTGTAAGGCTAATGTAAACCCATGGACATTATTTTATCCAGTTTATTATACGAGTTTTCCACTATTGTGTTTTACGATTTGTCAATAGGATATGTCATAAAAGCTGATGGGACCCCCACTGATTCCGAGAAGGTGAAGAAACCAGACCATTCTCAGGATCAGTGGGGATCTCAACGTTTAGTCCCCTACCTATTAGTGTTTCATGACCCATTTAAATGTCATAAATCATCATGGAGAGCAACCGCGTCCAACCCCAGGATGTATGGAGGAGAGAACGTATCAGCAATGCACAAACTGCATCAATATCCAGTGGGGCAGCATAAAAGCAAAACATAAAATGACATTATTGGAACCCTTCTCCTACTGCTAAAGGAGCAATGCCAAATTAACACTATACCAGCAAATTTGTCACAAATTTCACCAAAAAATTGGATTAATCGGAGCCAAATTTTTCATAAATTTTCATAATTATTTTTCATTATTCAGCCGCCATTTTTCTGCCTTTTTTTTAGTTTAAATGGGGCTATAAAATAAAAGATTATACCCACCTGTCCTTGCTCCTCAACTGTCCTACTGCCACTCAGCCCAGTGCTACGCTCTTCACTTTGGACCTTCTGGCCTCCGGTCTTTGGATCTACCAGACTTCAGGTTTTCAGGTCTTCTGAATTTGGCTTGGCCTCATGGAGCAAATTGCAATGCATGTTATTGGAGTACACTGTACCCCACATGACTGTGTGTGGTCTAGTCAGGAGACCCAAAACCAGGCTAGAAAGGACAATTCGAAGTGAAGATTGGAGGAACGAGTGGTGAGATCCAATGGCAGGACAGGTGATGATGACTAGCTTTGGACAGGTGAGTATAATTTTTCATTACTTTTTTACCCCATCCTTCATTGATTATTCTCTGTGGTCTGGAGAGATATCAGAATGCAATAAACGTCTTTTTGTAGCACATTTAATCAAATGTTTCATCTGATTCCAACTAATCAAAACTGAAATTATGATTTTTCTTAATTTATTTATCTAAAATAATAATGATGCATTAGACAAGTTCTCCGTCACTGCATGACTGCATGGGTTACACTTCAATTTGTTGATTTAATGCACCACAGAGGATAATCTTTAAAAAAATGCTGCCTTTAAGCAAAAGAAATATGATGGGTTCGTTGAAAACTAGTTTACGGCATCTGGGTAAATACTTCAAGTTTGCAGGTAGAATGGAGCATAGTCTTGGCATTAAGGTAAATTTACAGTGGATTGCAAAAGTATTCATCTCCCTCCCCCACTCCCTTGGCGTTTTACTTATTTTCTTATATTACAACCTGTGTTTAAATATTTTTGGAATCCAATTTGTGTATGATGCATCAGCACTAAATAGTCTAAGTTGGTGAAGTGAAGTGAGAAGATATAGGCATAAATTAAATTTATGGGATCAAATAATATAAAATCGGTATGTGCATATGTATTCACCTCTTTTGTGATGAAGCCCCTAAAAATTTCTGGTGCAAGCAAATACCTTCATAAGTCTCATGCTTAATGAAAGGATATCCATCTGTGCGCAATCTAAGTGTCGCGTGTCTGTCAGTATATACACTTTACTTTTTCTGAAAGGCCACAGAGGCTGCAATACCATTAACAAGATGCACCACTGACCAAACACCATGATGGAAGAGGCACCACTAACCAAACACCATGAAGACCAAACAGGTCTCCAAACAAGTCAAGGACAAAGTTGTTGAGAAGTCCAAGTCAGGGTTGGGTTATAAAAAATGTCCCAATCTGTGATGATCCCCCAGAGCACCATCAAATCCATCATCATAAAATGGAATTAACATGGTACCACAACAAACCTGCAAGGAGAGGGCCGTCCACCAAAGCTGTCAGCCCGAGCAAGGAGGGTATTAATCAGAGAGGCAGCACAGAGACCAAAGGTAACCCTGAAGAATCTGCAGAGTCCATACAACCACAATAAGCCATACACTCCATAGAGGTTAAAAAAGCCTTTACTTTGCACACAAAAACTGTAAGGCTCATTTTGAGTTTGCCAGAGGACATATGGGAGATTCTTCAAATGTATGGAGGAAGGTGCTGTTGTCAGATGAGACCAAAATGTAACTTTTTGTCCACCAAGATAAAAGCTATGTCTGGCACCAAGCGAACACAGCTCAGCACCCCAAGAACACCATCCCCAGAGTGAAACATGGTGATGGCAGCATCACGCTGTGGGAATGTTTTTCAGCAACAAGGATAGGGAAAATAGTCCAAGTTGAGGGCAAGATGGATGGTACAAATTTCAGGGATATTCTTGAGCAAAACCTGTGTCAGACTGTCAGTGATTTGAGACTAGGATGAAAGTTCACCTTCCAAAAAGACAATGACACAAAGCATACTGCTAAAGCAACACTCGAGTGGTTTAAGGGGACATTTTTTAAATGTTTTGGAGTGGCCTAGTCAAAGCCCAGACGTTAATCAATGGAGAATCTGTGGTCAGACTTGAAGATTGTTGTTCACCAGAGAAAACCATCTAACTTTAAAAAGCCGGAGCAGTTTTGCCTTGAGGAATGAGCAAAACTCCTAGTAGCCAGATGTGGAAAACTTATAAAAACTTATCCAAAGCGATTTGCAACTGTAATTGCCGCAAAAGGAGGCTCTACAAAGTACTGACTTTAGGGGGGTGAACACTTATGCATACTGAAGTTTTAAGTTATTTTGTCCTATTTGTGGTTTGCTTCACAAGAAAAAGAAAGCCAAATGTTCACAGTTGTAGGTATGTGCTTTACATGAACTGATAAAAACTCACAGAAAAACTGTGAAAATCCAATTTGAGTGGTAGCAAAACACACAAAAAATGACAAGGGAGTGAATACTATCTCATGTCATTGTAGGTGAGAAAAAAAAGCAAAAAAATAATAAAGTAAATAAAAAATAATAATATTGAAAATAATAATACTGAAAATATTGCACTATTTTGAGAGGTTGCTGTGTGGGCACTTAGAAATATAGGGCTCTTTGATGTAAGATATCAAATATGCATGTTCTGCTGGAAAACAGTGAAAGCAAGTTCCAGAAGCAGTGGAAAGGAAAACATAGCTTATAACCAAGTGGAGGGTTTATATTAGTATTACCATGGCAACCCCTAATGATGGGTACTTGTAGCATAGCAACCACATTAGAAGTAAGTGAATACAAAATGTTGGTACATGTAAGAAATAGACTAAATTTATCAGGTTGGATGAGGTTGTTCTATTATTTATTGGCATATCCACATAATGGCCCTGATTCATCATTTAGCTTCTTTTTTTTTGTGACTTTTCTCATTTCTCTTTTTAATAATTGTTTCCAGTTTTTGCACCCAATTCTGCAAAGTAGCAAATGCAAGTTGTTGAATTTTGTGCAAAATCAAAAATGCTCTTTTTTTGTCTGACCGTCTTTTGTGTCTTGTTAGAACCTTTAAAAAATGGCGCATGTTGGACTTCAGACAAAAATGAAATTAGACAGATTTTGTACTCCGCTAGGTACTGGAGGACAATTGCGTGAAAATTTTCTGACATTTCGAAAAAGTCACAAATGAATTAAGCTAAAACATCTGAAAAAGGAAAACTACAAACACGATGATGAATTGAGGGCAAGGTGTTAATGGAAACCTGCCTTGTTCTATAGGCCGTCCGATCTGTGGACAGCAGGGTCTGGAGAAGGACAAGCTGAGCAGATAGTTTTGTTGGACAAAAATTCAGTAGAACTTGTATTTTATTCATTAAAATCCATAATGTTTGTACAGGGTGGGCATTTTATATGGATACACCTGGGTGGGCCATTTATAAAGTTGGATCCAAAATGGCCGACTTCAAAATGGCCGCCATGGTCACCACCCATCTTGAAAAGTTTTCCCCTCCCATATACTAATGTGCCACAAGCAGGAAGTTGATATCACCAACCATTCCCATTTTAATTAGGTTTATCCATATAAATGGCCCACCCTGTATACATAAAAGTCCAGTGGGCCGTCATACTCAGGGATTGTCAGCTAACTCTCCAAGCACAAAGATACAGGCAATACTGTCAATCACTGAGTAGGACCTCCACACTTCTGGGTGGCTACAGGCAGGCAGGAGCCATGCGTCACACCGAGCCCAGAACTTCTCGAGTGTCAGGCTAATTTTAAACATTTTTCGTTCTCTTACCAATGGAGCTCTGTCAATCAACACAATGGACTCGCTTTTATATGCAAATAGGAGGGCGCAACACTGCACCAAGGCAAAGGCCAAGCCAAGGGGGCACCAAAGTGCCCTCATTTGCATATTACAGACACACTCCCATCAAATTTTTTACTTTCTTCATATATTGCAATCATATTATACAGCACTGGGTACTTACAATTGCTCATTTTGCCTTTCTACCCAGTTAATTATTCTCTTTTCAATTAGATCCATGATATCGCGTGATTAAAAACAAGGAATTTGCAGTGAGGTAGAATTGTAGTTCTAATGATGACTCATGCAAGGAAAAGAGACTTCCTGTTTCTACCTAGAGCTTAGAAGGATTCAGCTAGTCTGCTTTAAATCAGATGATGTGAAAGACCTAATGGAAAAGAGAAGAATTAGCGGGGTAGAAAGGCAAAATGAGCAATTGTAAGTCACAGTGTTATGTAATATGATCAAGGCAATATGTTAAGAGGATAAATCTTTGATGGTAGTGCTGCTTTAAATATAAAGAGCAAAATTGTAGAAGGACAAGAATAACACATGCAGATATAAATAATTACATATACATAATTGTGTGATAGGTAACTTTGTATGTTCTATATCTGGATGTGTCTTCAGACAATAGTGGAAACCTCTTGGATTAAACTAGACAAAAAACAAAGAAAGCATGCCAAGATGAGGTAAAAAAAATATTTGGACAAAAGGACAATAGATTGAATGAAAGCTGCCTTTATTGCAAAACATGGGTCATGTGGTGGCACAGGAGGTGGGTATGTGGTGGCACAGGAGGCGCTCATAAAAGATACAGATAATATATACATAGAATATAAAAGAAATAAAAGCAGCATATATGAACTATACGGTGTATACATTTTAGCATAACCTAAAACGTGCAAAGTGCTACCAAAGAAAATCAATGAAACAGAACATGCAGACCTAAATTTGAACTATATCCTATAATTCGCAGTGCCTCATTAGTTAGGATGATGCGAGTTTTCTATCCAAGCAAATATAACATTATACAGAATGAACTCTGCATCTGTCCAACAGAGAATCCATGATGCCCAATAGAACGCACATGGTACAAGTTATCTATCCAGATAAAATATAACATTAAAAAGAAAGGACCCTATGTTTATCAAAAAGATGTATGTAGGAACATAAGTAAACACGTAGCCAAAGTAGGCCCTGAATATTTATGAAAGAATCCATGAAGATTCATAAATGCTGATGGTACAGGTTATCTAAGCAGGTAGAATATAACACTGAACAAAGTAATCTCTGCATCTGTGAAAAGGATGTATAAGAAGGAAATCAACGCCACATGTTAGACACTGATTGTATACAGGTAACTTACATGATACTGAAAGACATACCGATATAAGTTATGATCATGAGCTGTTGCTGTGGCACCAAACCCCGACGCGCGTTTCGGACCAGACCTTCGTAGAGAATTCTTGGATATAGTTCAAATATAGGTCTGCATATTCTGTTTCATTGATTCTCCTTGCTGCTAGCACTTTGCACTTTTTAGGTTATACTAAAATGTATACATTACATATATGCAGTTTTTGTTTATTTTATATGCTATGTATATATTTTCTATTGTCCCTTTAACCTAATATTTTTTTGCTGCTTCTCAGCATGCTTTCCTTGGTTTGTCTTCTTTAAATATAAGTAGATTTTTCACCATATTTTAGTTTTTACCTGTATATATGCCTGGTATGATTTTTATAGGCGCTACATCGCCTACATTCATTTTTATGCCATTACGTCATTTTGATGATGATAGACTCCATTCAACATGTATATATATAATTTTACAGGGTGGCACATTTGGGGTGACATATCCATTGGGGTTTGGGGTTTTAAGTTTCTAACAACGCCCTTGGGCACTGACATCTGACTGTTCCTGGCGCTGCAGCTCTTTGCAGGTCAGTCCCACTGATTTTGATGCCTTATCCTAAGATTAAACCATCTATCTTATTGTCCCAGAAATGCCCTTTAGGGCAGTGACTTTTGTAATAGGATCATATTGCTGTATATGAAATTTCCTAATAGATAAGTCCCTATGGACACATACATAGCTCAACGTAACCAACCATTCCGGATATTTCAATGATCATTATTGAGATCTGCTGCCAGTTGAGGGTCTTTTTTCCCGTGGGCATTATAGCCAGACATTTACATTAAGGGACAATTTCTTTGCATGTTTATACTATATGATAATCTGTTACTCTTGTTTATGTCCTTGGGGCTGAACATCTTCAAGTCTTATTAATATTTCAGACTAATAAATAATGGAAGGGAACATCTTGGTGGATGTTATTGTAAAGGCCGTGCCCTTTCTTAAAAAAAAAATTCCCCTTTCTATACAATACATCACATCATTTTATTTGCTCCTCAGGGGATGTCACTGAATTCGAAGAAAGCCGAGACTCCACAGGGCTAAGTAGTGTTATTAATATATAAGGAAGTCGAGACATAGATATAATTTTTACTGGAGGGTGCAACATTTGTATCCTCACAGACGATTCTTTTTTAACTGTTGCTGATGAATATTATATTATACGATGATGAAGATGATAATAATATTTAGAAAATGCAGATACAAAAATATATATATGGCTGCAAATAATAATCGGCTAAAATTTCCTGCATATTATATCATTTAATTTTCAGTATATTTGTGCAAAAGTATGTAATAAAAATATAGATGTCAATATTTCCAACCCCCAACCACACCCTGGACCTTCCAAAACCACCTTCACCCTTTCTGGAAACACCGGGATCCAACCTCACAATTTCCCTTTTTGGACAAGGTTCCAAAATAAAATTTTGGCAGTTTACTTGAATTTAGTCAGGAAATTTGATTAACTTTGAACTTTTTCGATGTAAATAAAATGTACAGTACTGTGCAAAAAATTTTAGGCACGTGTTCAAAAAAGTAAGAGGCTTTCAAAAGTAGAAGTGTTAATAGAAAAATCATTTTTAACAATTAACAAAATGTAAAGTGACTAAACAAAAGAGAAATCTAAATCATATCAGTATTTGCTGTGATGGACAGTTGGCTTCAAAACATCATCGATGCATCAATTATTCTAGGTACTTGTACTTAATTTTTGAAGGAACTCAGTCGGGAGGTTGTTCCAAACATCTTGGAGAACCAACCACAGATCATCTGTGAATGCCACTTGTGCAAACCCTATTGTCTCTTCATTTCATCCCAGACAGACTTGATGATATTGAGATCAAGACTCTCTAGGGTATTTAGTTAATTAATGGAAATTATCTTCTAAAGTCCCATAACAAGTGTAGCCTTCACGGGGACATCTTTGGTGTCTTCTGGTGACCAGGATCTTTGGTATCTTTCCTGTACTGATGAGACCATAACATTGTATGATCCACGTGATGACAACATATGCCGTCATGCCGTCATGATATCATAGCGCAGAGATGCTAAAGATGAATGAAATACATGGATGACTCAAGTCCCTATAATCGGATCAATAGCTGCTTGTACAGTTTGGCTTTTTATTCTGAGTCATCAAGGGTGGTACTAAACATATATTGTCCAGATAACCTATGAGAACATATGGACTGGGATTCCGCTTAGTCCCTCTTGTCCAAAGATATGGGAGCATGATGGCTTATTGCATCAAAAGACAGGACTATTTTAGTTCTGGGGTTTATGTAGCTTTATATACACCCCTGAATACTTCTCTCACCCTATATGACAGGTGAACCCTTGAGTATTTGATATCAAATCTTTTCCAGCAATTTCATTTCAGACACATTTAATTTTTGCAATATTATAGCAGGAGAGTGTTCCCATACTCTCACACAGGGATTATTGCAAATCATTAATATCACAATGTAGGAACCCTAATTGTCAATGTATTTTTAAACAAGCGAGATCGTCAATCCCGAGCGGAAAGAAAAGAACATTTTTGAAACAGTGAACTTTGTATTCTTCCAGTTTTACGTGGAATATCCTTTTATCTGTTAATTATGCACAGTTTTTTTTAGACTTTCCTGCAAAGTGACAGCGCTGACATATCTCCTTATATTAATTAGTCTTCAGCAGTTTTCAAGTTCTCAAATAGAAGCGCAAGATGAAATTCCGATAAAGTGATCCAACAGCCTCAGTGAAGGTCAGATCAGAATGCCGTCTGGAGAGGTTGGAGTAGTACGGTACATTCATAAAGACAAAAACAAAGAGACCGTAATGATGAAAACAAAGCTTTTCACATATTGGGATAAAACTAAATGCCAGCCGTTCAAAAAAAGTGACAGAAGTCTATAACAATAATAGTTATTGCTGTCCTTTTATTACCGGTCTTGTAGTAATCCAGTGTGCCACTACTGAAAAATCAAGATATAAAACAACAGGCAAATTAGCTTGGAAGTGCATTGGGGAGTGTAGTATCCCATCAGAATACCATATTTTTCGGACTATAGGATGCACTTTTTTCCCAAAACATTTGGGGGAGGGGGGAATGGCGGTTGCATCTTATAGTCCAAATGTAGCTTACCGGGCAGTTACGGAGGTGGTGGAGAGGGATCACAGGAGGCAGGATCCCTTCCACAGGAAGCTGGCAGCAGCAGAAGTGGTGCGACGCTGTGGGTAGGATACCGGTGGTGAGGCAGAGCTTTCCCGGTGGCCATTTTTCTGAAGCTCTTGGCCGCCAAAGATAGGAACCATGCGTCCTGTGACCCTGCTCCACCACCGCCACCCACCAAGTAAGATAACTTAAATTCGGACAATAAAATGGACCCTCATCTTATAAAAAAAAATTTTTTTTCTTATTTTCCTCCCAAAAATTTGGGTTGCATCTTATGGCCTGGTGCGTCTTATAGTACGAAAAATATGGTATACTGAAATGCCTTTAATGCATCAGGTGCATTCCCATATTTCTTAAAAGTGTTGTCCCCTACTATGACAGCCCCTTCTTATTCCTCATGTTTGGCCCCATTAAAATATAAACACCTATACTCACCTTCCGTACCTGCGCCATTTCAGCAGTATCAGCACTCGTGTTCCCGGGGCTCACATAAGGTTATTACGTAACACAAGTCCTGTGCTCAATCAACGCCGGCATCACTGTCCACACCTTTGAAGGTAGTGAACATCAACAGGAAGTCAGGGCTGTGGCCGCTCTCTGACTTCCTCTTGATGTTAGGTTAGTCCGAAAGTGGGGACAGTGACGCCAGCTTTGATTGGGGGCAGGGCTCATGGACATAACATCATCACGTGAGCCTCGGGAGGGCGACTGTTGACACCACTGGAACGGCGCCGATACAGGAGGCGAGTATAAGTATTTTATTTAAATGAGGCCAAACATGGGGAATGAGAAGGGGTTGTCCAAGTAGTGGACAATCCTTTTAAAGTTTATGGTGCGGCGCATTATGCAAAACGCATCTGTACATCAGACACCTGAAGTCACTTTCCAGCAAAACCTGAATAAGGCATTTGTCGATCCGATATGTATATCCCATATAATCACCAGTCCTGGTGTCACTACTCACTGGCATCACTCATGTGGCAGATTACACTAATTTGTGGCAGCTCTGTCTCATCAAAAACATCATAAAATGGCATTCCATTCAATTGTATAAGGCATCCAAGAAGCATCATTTCTCCTTGCGGAGAGTGACATGTTAATCATGCTGAGATGAAAGCCACAATGCTCATACTAGAAAATAGGCAAATTGTTACATAGTTATTAAGGTTGAAGGAAGACTGTAAGTCCATCTAGTTCAACCCATAGCCTAACCTAACATGCCCTAACATGTTGATCCAGAGGAAGGCAAAAAAAAACCATGTGGCAAAGAGTAACTCCACCATGGGGAAAAAAAAATTCCTTCCCGACTCCACATACGGCAATCAGACTAGTTCCCTGGATCAACACCTTATCAAGGAATCTAGTGTATATACCCTGTAACATTATACTTTTCCAGAAAGGTATCCAGTCCCCTCTTAAATTGAAGCAATGAGTCACTCATTACAACATCATACGGCAGAGAGTTCCATAGTCTCACTGCTCTTACAGTAAAGAATCCGCGTCTGTTATTATGCTTAAACCTTCTTTCCTCCAGACGTAGAGGATGCCCCCTTGTCCCTGTCTCAGGTCTAAGATTAAAAAGATCATCAGAAAGGTCTTTGTACTGTCCCCTCATATATTTATACATTAAAATAAGATCACCCCTTAGTCTTCGCTTTTCCAAACTAAATAGCCCCAAGTGTAATAACCTATCTTGGTATTGCAGACCCCCCAGTCCTCTAATAACCTTGGTCGCTCTTCTCTGCACCCGCTCCAGTTCAGCTATGTCTTTCTTATACACCGGAGACCAGAACTGTGCACAGTATTCTAAGTGTGGTCGAACTAGTGACTTGTATAGAGGTAAAATTATGTTCTCCTCATGAGCATCTATGCCTCTTTTAATACATCCCATTATTTTATTTGCCTTTGTAGCAGCTGCCTGACACTGGCCACTGAATATGAGTTTGTCATCCACCCATATACCCAGGTCTTTTTCATTGACGGTTTTGCCCAGAGTTTTAGAATTAAGCACATAGTTATACATCTTATTACTTCTACCCAAGTGCATGACCTTACATTTATCCCCATTAAAGCTCATTTGCCATTTATCAGCCCAAGCTTCTAGTTTACATAAATCATCCTGTAATATAAAATTGTCCTCCCCTGTATTGATTACCCTGCAGAGTTTAGTGTCATCTGCAAATATTGAAATTCTACTCTGAATGCCCCCTACAAGGTCATTAATAAATATGTTAAAAAGAAGAGGGCCCAATACTGACCCCTGTGGTACCCCACTGCTAACCGCAACCCAGTCCGAGTGTGCTCCATTAATAACCACCCTTTGTTTCCTATCCCTGAGCCAGCTCTCAACCCACTTACACATATTTTCCCCTATCCCCATTACTCTCATTTTATGTAACAACCTTTTGTGTGGCACCGTATCAAAAGCTTTGGAAAAGTCCATATACACTACGTCCACTGGGTTCCCTTGGTCCAGTCCGGAACTTACCTCTTCATAGAAGCTGATCAAATTAGTCTGACATGAACAGTCCCTAGTAAACCCGTGCTGATACTTGGTCATAAGGTTATTCCTCTTCAGATACTCCAGTATAGCATCCCTTAGAATGCCATCCAGGATTTTACCCACAGTAGAGGTTAAGCTTACTGGCCTATAATTACCGAGTTCAGTTTTTGCCCCTTTTTTGAATATTGGCACCACATTTGCTATACGCCAGTCCTGTGGTACAGACCCTGTTATTATGGAGTCTTTAAAGATTAAAAATAATGGTCTATCAATGACTGTACTTAGTTCGAGATTTGTCAATTTTAGTTATTTTTAGACGCCTCCGTACTTCCTGCTGGGTTAAGCAGGTAACATTAAATTGGGAATTATTATCACTAGTCATATTGGCTGCCATGGGATTTTCTTTTGTAAATACTGATGAAAAAAAGTCATTTAGCATATTGGCTTTTTCCTCATCCTCATCCACCATTTCCCCCAGATTATTTTTAAGGGGGCCAACACTGTCATTTTTTAGTTTCTTACTATTTATGTAGTTAAAGAATATTTTGGGAATATTTTTACTCTCTCTGGCAATGAGTCTCTCTGTCTCAATCTTTGCTGCCTTGATTTGCTTTTTACAGAATTTATTTAATTTTCTGTATTTATTTAATGCCTCCTCACTACCTACTTCCTTTAATTCTCTAAATGCTTTCTTTTTGTCCCTTATTGCGCCCCTTACAGCTCTATTTAGCCATATTGGTTTCCTCCTATTTCTAGTATGTTTATTCCCATACGGTATATACTGTGCACAGGTCCTATCCAGGATGCTAATAAACGTCTCCCATTTTCTTTGTGTATTTTTGTGTCTCAGGATATCGTCCCAGTTAATTGCACCAAGATCCTCTCTCATCCGTTGGAAATTTGCCCTCCTGAAGTTTAGTGTCCTTGTCACCCCCCTACTACCCATCTTATTAAAGGTTACATGAAAACTTATTATTTTGTGATCACTATTCCCCAAGTGACCCCCAACCCTTATATTTGATATGCGGTCTGGCCTGTTGGTTAATATTAGGTCTAGCAGTGCCCCCCTTCTTGTTGGGTCCTGAACCAGTTGTGAAAGGTAATTGTCTCTCATAGTTGTCAAAAACCGATTACCTTTGCTGGAACTGCAGGTTTCTGTTCCCCAATCTATTTCAGGGTAGTTGAAGTCCCCCATAATAATGACTTCTCCTTGAGTCGCAGCGTCATCTATTTGCTTTACGAGGATATTCTCCATTGCTTCCATTAGTTTTGGAGATTTATAACAAACCCCCATCAGTAATTTATTATTTTTTCCCCCTCCCCTTATCTCCACCCACAGGGACTCTACATTTTCATTAAATTCACCTATATTATCACGCAGGATGGGTTTTAAGGAAGATTTTACATATAGACACACCCCTCCCCCTCGCTTATCTGTACGGTCATTTCTGAACAGGCTATAGCCCTGCAAGTTAACAGCCCAGTCATGGCTCTCATCCAGCCAATTGTCTCTTCAGAGAGGAAGAGAACTAGAACCCTAGTGCCACCTATTGGAAGTAGCAATCCAAACAGTCAATGTTGACTCTTTAACGAGCCTTGTCACATGACTTAGGATAATAGCCAAGCCAGAATCTCAATTTGCAGACACTGTGTGTCAGGGTACTGCGCCTCATCAGTGCAAAGTGTGAGATCTGACTTGGCTATATGAGAGGCATCTGACCGTGATCCAAGAAGTATCATTTCTCCATTTCTACTTCCAATAGGTGGCACTAGAGTTCTAGTCCTCTTCCTCTCTGAAGAGACAATTTGCACATTTCCCAGAGGAGCATTGTGGCTTTAAGTCTCCTCATCTTGGCATACTTAACATGTCACTCTCTGCAAGGAGAAATGACACTTCTTGGGTATCTATAGTATAACCGGAGATGTGTCCTTGTGTCCAAAGCCTCCGACGCATCCACAGGAGAGAGAGACAGAGAGAGAAACAGACGGAGAGAAAGAGAGAGACAGAGAGAGAGAAATAGAGAGTGACAGAGACAGACAGTCAGAGAGTGACAGCGACTTACAGAGTGAGAGACAGAGAGACAGAGGCAGACACAGAGAGACAGAGAGAGAGACAGGCAGAGACAGACAAAGACAAAGAGAGACAGAGAGAAAGAGAGACACAGAGAAAGAGAAAGAGACAGAGAAAGACAGACTCATCACCTGAGCATAGAATGGGTTCCATAGCTAGTTAGATATAACCGGAGCGCTCATTATCCTTACCCTGGGGTAGTGGACTTTTCGAGCAATTACACAATTTCTTAGATCTGTTTTATTTACCATGTTGTGCAATTCACTGACAACGAACCGAGATCTTTCATTAAAATGGCCAAAAAAGTTGAAGTTTCTGGTTTCTCATGAGAAACTCCAGAACAAACTTCTGAGCTTTTCGTGAGGACATAAATGCTGAAGTTGGTAATCGCAGCATAACTCCGCTGCTGGATGAATATATTGCATAACATAATAGACTCCAGATTTGTCATCGCCGCTCTCTCGCTCGTCTAGACATCCCACTCAGTCAATCACATCTGCTTCTTTTGTTTTCTTGCTTTACAGCGCTGCCTGCCTTTTGTTTCCTTGCAGTTAATGATGAGAGTTGTTATTTTTTAATTAATATAGAAGTAAAGCGAGATAACTATCACTTTCTTAAAAATTAATATTATCAACAAAGAAATTATCCACAATTATTATGATCAAGATCAGAGTCGAAATTTTTCGTATTACCGATTACTAATATGTTTTTTTGCATATGATGTGCAGAATTGCTACTTATTACTCTTAAATTAGGAAAATTAATTAATCAACTCTCCATACACAACTTTACTTTTATATGGTCTGTGCATGGTCCTACTGATGTTTGTTACCCCATTTTTGAGATGCATTGGCTGTCCAAAATTCAATGCATATGAGGTCTAATATATGTGCATTTATTTAATGAACATGTAGTCAAGGCCAGGAGACATAATCAGTTTTGGGAAAATTACAAATATCAAAAGACTGACCGTCACTTCCTAAACAGAAAACTGGTGTGCACAGGTGCTTAATAAGAGTAGCCATCTCCATATATAATCAACAAATAAAGCTGCACTCTGTAACACTATAGCATGCAAACATGAAATATAGGAAATTGGAATTGCATTACTGCTCCAGAAAATTGGAAAAATTGAGAATACTTAGTGCGTAAATTGGCCAATTCATGTGTGCCCGGCAGCCACGATAAGGCGATTCTTGTTGCTGGGAACCTGCCTAATGTGAATCCTCTCTTAAGTTAAAGTCTACATTTATATAGGAAGGTAGGATCCTGCTGTACTTCATTTGTTGGATATGTATGGAGATGGCTACTCTTAGTATGCACCTGTGCACATCTGATTTCTGTTTGGTAGTGACTTTCAGTCTTTCGATATTTGTATACAGTACGTAGGCTCTCTGAGCATTGCACCCCTCAGCCACAGGTGTTTTAATTACAGTCGGATCCTACCTTCCCATATAAATGTAGGTTACATCACAAATTACGACTCATAAACTAGAGGAAGATTCCAGGGAAACGTACAAGGAGCTATTAGTATCTACTGTTTTCACCTTTCAAGGGAATTTATAAGATAAGACACCCATATTTTAGCTTCAATCCTTTCTTGATAGATTCAATTTTGATGCACATAATGTGGGTGCAACGTTGGATTAGTTTTGCGTATGAGTATAAATGACCCATGCTGTGTTCACTGGAACTTTGCAAAACTCTCTTGCTTTCTCAGTCGACTTGGTATTTTTCCTCTATGGTAAAAAGTTGAACTTTTATCCCCCGTAAAGGTCTAAATCAAATTTAGCAGAAAAATGGTAAATTACCGGGAATGCATTTTCCACGAAAAACAATGCTAAGTGAACTTTAAAAGACCGAGCCATCATCTTCAGTGAGCGGCAGTAAGATATTGCTGTTTGAGTTCTGCTGACCCCTAAACAAATAGAAGAAACGTTTACGAGGATCCTAGAAAAGAAAATTGTACTGAGAAAGTCGTAGGAAATACTGCGCTCTAGCAATGGTGCACTTTAAGGCATTTCTAGAAGAAATGAACTTCTGTGACTTTCTATGAGAAGGCTCATGAGCGGACATGTACGGCAGCCTCAATGGGCAGCGGGAAACTTGTGAGATGGAAAACGGTCTTTGAGAAATCATTGCACGATGATGGATGACCATCATCTGCACAGTGACCGAACTCTATTCAATCAATGTAGCCCAGAAGGAATAACTTTGTTGAATGTCTCATTTGACCTCCCAGATGCCCTTAACACTGGCGCAATAGTTCCTTGAGCAATTTCACAATGATGGAGAGAAGGACACAAGACTGGAGATTTCTGTAGTTTAGAAGTGTCCGGTTATACAGATGAGTCCAGTAGTAGGATTTTCAGCAAAGGAAACACTAAGGATATGTTCACACGTTGCATTTTTGAAACAGTTTTTCATTGCGTTTTTTTTTTCATGAAAATTAAAAGCTGCTTTTTACAGCACCAGCAAAAGCTATCAAAATTTTTTTCCTAACTGAATCGGAAAACTTTAAAAAAAAATCTGCGGCATGCCAATTCTGTCAGCATTTACCCAGCATTTTTTCACCATAGAAAGCATTCAATAAGTGCAAAAGTACTGCAAAAACGCAACTCTACATTTTTGCTGCATTTTTGGTGAATTAAACTACCGTATATACTCGAGTATAAGCCGACCCGAGTATAAGCCGACCTCCCTAATTTTGCCACAAAAAACTGGGAAAACTTAATGACTCAAGTATAAGCCTAGGGTGGAAAATGCAGCAGCTACCAGTAAATGTCAAAAGTAAAAATAGATACCAATAAAAGTAAAATTAATTGAGACATCAGTAGGTTAAGTGTTTTTGAATATCCATATTGAATCAGGAGCCCCATATAATGCTCCATACAGTTCATGATGTGCCCCATAAGATGCTCCATATTAAAATATGCCCCATATAATCCTGCATAAAGGTTAATAATGGCCCCATAAGATGCTCCATAGACACATTTGCCCAATATAATGCTGCACAAACCTTGATTATGGCCCCATAAGATGCTCCATACAGACACTTGCCCCATATAATGCTCCACAAACGTTAATTATGGCCCATAAGATGCTCCATACAGACACTTGCCCCATATAATGCTGCACAAACGTTAATTATGGCCCCATAAGATGCTCCATAAAGATATTTGTCCCATATAGTGCTGCACAAACATTGATTATGGCCCCATAAGATGCTCCATACAGACACTTGCCCCATATAGTGCTGCACAAACATTGATTATGGCCCCATACAGACACTTGCCTCATATAGTGCTGCACAAACATTGATTATGGCCCCATACAGACACTTGCCCCATATAGTGCTGCACAAACGTTGATTATGCCCCCATACATACACTTGCCCCATATAGTGCTGCACAAACATTGATTATGGCCCCATACAGACACTTGCCTCATATAGTGCTGCACAAACGTTATGGCCCCATAAGATGCTCCATACAGACACTTGCCCCATTTGCTGTTGCAGCAATAAAAAAAAATGACACTCACCTCTCCATCGCTCAGGCCCGGCACTTTCAATATTCACCTTTCCTCGTTCCGGTGCCGCTCCATCTTCAGCGTCTTCTGCACTGACGTTCAGGCAGAGGGCACGCACTAACCACGTCACTGCGCCCTCTGACCTGAGCGTCACTGCAGAAGACGCTGAAGATGGAGCAGCGCCGGAATGAGGAGCAGGTGAATATTGCGCTCCCCTCCCCGTTATACTCACCTGCTCCTGGCGCTGTGCAGTCCCTGCTTCCCCGGGTCACAGCTTCTTCCTGTACTGAGCGGTCACCATTACCGCTCATTACAGTAATGAATATGCGGCTCCACCCCTATGGGAGGTGGAGCCGCATATTCATTACTGTAATGAGCAGTACTATGTGACCGCTCAGTACAGGAAGAAGCCGGGGAGCCAGGGACCTGCAGGGACCGCACCAGGAGCAGGTGAGTATAATTAGACAGCCCCCGCTCCCCCTCCGACTCCTTGGTATGACTCGAGTATAAGCCGAGAGGGGGACATTCAGCCCCAAAAAATGGGCTGAAAATCTCGGCTTATACTCGAGTATATACGGTAACTTTGTTAAGCATGTAGTGTAGAAAAATTATACATGTAACCTGCACAGAAGAAAGCAGAAAAACCGCCTTTTTAGAAGCAGCTTTTTTTTACTGCCAAGACAGCAGGTTTTGGCTTCAGAAAAAATGCAGCAAAAAAAGCAACGTGTGAACATGAACTAATAGATATTCTGCTTGTAGCCGGTGGCATGTTTGTAGTCATATACACATATATCCATGTTTGATAAAGTTTTTTTTCTTTTGGAAAAACCCTCATCCACAGCTGCAGTTTATTTCAATAAAAATATAATTCCTTACTCACCCTCCCCAGGCCCTAAGTCTCTGTTGCAGCCCGCGTGTCTGTTATTGTTAGCAGTGTTGATATCACATCAATAGGGCTGCAGTCAATCAGTGAGCTCGGCAGCTCTCAGCAGCTTGTGCCATCAACTTGAGCAAAGTCACTTTTGGCTGCAGCATCGTTGATGCGACGTCAGACATGCAGACAATAAGAGACATCATAGGTGACCCTGGGTAGGGTGAGTAAAGCATTTTTTTAAACATTGTCATTGTCCTGATGAAAAATAAATGATGGTCCAACTAAGCGCAAACAGGATGGAATAGCATGCCGCTGCAAGATGCTGTGGTAGCCATGCTGGTTCAGTTGGCCTTCAATTTTGAATACATCCCCAACAGTGTCACCAGCAAAGCACCCCCACACCATCACACCTCCTCCTCCATGCTTCACGGTGGGAACCAGGCATGTAGAATCCATCCATTCACCTTTTCTGCGTCGCACAAAGACACGGTGGTTGGAACCAAAGATCTCAAATTTGGACTCATCAGACCAAAGCACAGATTTCCACTGGTCTAATGTCCATTCCTTGTGTTCTTTAGCCCAAACAAGTCTCTTCTGCTTGTTGCCTGTCCTTAGCAGTGGTTTCCTCGCAGCTATTTTACCATGAAGGCCTGCTGCACAGTCTCCTCTTAACAGTTGTTGTAGAGATGTGTCTGCTGCTAGAACTCTGTGTGGCATTGACCTGGTCTTTAATCTGAGCGGCTGTTAATCTGCGATTTCTGAGGCTGGTGACTCGGATAAACTTATCCTCAGAAGCAGAGGTGACTCTTGGTCTTCCTTTCCTGGGGCGGTCCTCATGTGAGCCAGTTTCTTTGTAGCGCTTGATGGTTTTTGCCACTGCACTTGGGGACACTTTCAAAGTTTTCCCAATTTTTCGGACTGACTGACCTTCATTTCTTAAAGTAATGATGGCCACTCATTTTTCTTTACTTAGCTGCTTTTTTCTTGCCATAATGCAAATTCTAACAGTCTATTCAGTAGGACTATCAGCTGTGCATCCACCAGACTTCTGCACAACACAACTGATGGTCCCAACCCCATTTATAAGGCAAGAAATCCCACTTATTAAACCTGACAGGGCTCACCTGTGAAGTGAAAACCATTCCCGGTGACTACCTCTTGAAGCTCATCAAGAGAATACCAAGAGTGTGCAAAGCAGTCATCAAAACAAAAGGTGGGTACTTTGAAGAGCCTAGAATATAAGACATGTTTTCTGTTGTTTCACAGTTTTTCATTAAGTATATAATTCCACATGTGTTAATTCATAGTTTTGATGCCTTCAGTGTGAATTTATAATTTTCATAGTCATGAAAATACAGAAAAATCTTTAAATGAGAAGATGTGTCCAACTTTTGGTCTGCACTGTAAGTAAATGAACCCTTTGACTAGTCGAGGGGGCGTTAGTTTCCCCTACTAGCTGGCCCTCTTAGCATGTTATCACGCCCCTGTGGGAGGGACAACATGTCATATAAGTACTGACGCCAGCACTACACAAACCTCGCGCATGCACGTGGATTCTTCCCATTCCATCATTGAGCGTCCCAGCATCAGAGAGGTGCACTGCGTATGATCGGAAGTCTTCAGCACCTACAGTCAGTGCACCTCTCTGAGGGCGAGACACGTACACCCAGCTTCAGAGGCTGGATGAAGGAAAAAGGGAAAAAAGATATTTAATAACAAAGTCATAAATAAAATAGGCAATTTCCTGATGATAGTTTGCCTTTAAAGGGTATCATGAAATGGCCCACATTAAAGTCTCTGTATAAGACTACCCTCTTCTGATTATGTGCCCAAGTAGTAAGTACTGGACGCTCTGCAACTAGCAAACATCGAAAAAATAGCAACTACGAAGCTTCATATCAGTTTCAGGAATTCTCTGCCCCAGAACAATGCAGGACTTCATGCTGACAATGTAGCTGCTCTGTACTTCTACATATTAATAAAGGTCACTCCACCACAGGCGGGAACAGAGGTACTGTAATGTCAGCGCAGCTCACTTAGTGCCTAGTGCTTTTAAAGGTATATTTACACACAAAATATTTACACATGGAATACTTACACTTGGAATGTTCACACTTGGAATGTTCACACTTGGAATATTTACAAGTGGAATGTTTACACACAAAATATTTACACATGGAATATTTACAAGTGGAATATTGACACATGGAATATTTACACATGGAATATTTAAACTTGGAATATTTACAAGTAGAATATTGACACATGGACTATTTACACATGGAATATTTACACATGGAATATTTGTCGCAAAAATTTCTGAAACTTTTATATATGCTCTAAACATGAAAGTAGGGTCATTCTGTGACAAACACATTGATTTGTGCAGGGTTCAATTAGGTGAACGAGCCAGTTGCAGAAATTTCTGCAACTATTCTATTAAATGGGAATATATCGTGAGAGTGATATACTGAGAGTGATACAAATTCAGATGCAGAGAAATTTACATATACAGTATATATATATATATATATATATATATATATATATATATATATATATATATATATTTTGTGTATCGGTTGATATAAGACATGTTTGACTGATCCTTTATAAACCATTTGTAGCCCAAAGCATGGATGACATATGCTTTGTGGTAGACATGTGGACCATAAAAAGAAAAGACAGGATCTAGCTTTTTGACTTCTATGGGAGAATGTTGTAGGGATGTTCTGTAGCCTGTGCAGAGGTAATTGTGCAGTGAAGGAGAGGAGTTGAGATGTGACCATCACTTTCCATTCTATTCAGATCACTTGTATATAGTCATTTCATCACATTCAGGATTACATTGAAAGGTAGCACCAATATATACATAAATTACAAAATTCCATTCTATTCACAATAGGTTATTTTACAGCTCACCTCCTCCTCCTGTACAATGACTGATAAAACCTCTATATACAGTAGATAACACAGGACCCACCATTCACAATAGGTGATGTCACAGCTCACCTCCTCCTGTACAATGACTGATAACACCTCTATATACAGTAGATAACACAGGATCCACCATTTACAATAGCTGATGTCACAGCTCACCTCCTCCTCCTGTACAATGACTGATAACACCTCTATATACAGTAGATAACACAGGATCCACCATTTACAATAGCTGATGTCACAGCTCACCTCCTCCTCCTGTACAATGACTGATAACACCTCTATATACAGTAGATAACACAGGATCCACCATTCACAATAGGTGATGTCACAGCTCACCTCCTCCTCCTGTTGTTCAATGAATAATAATACCCCTTTATGTAGTAGATCCACCATCCAAAATAGATGATGTCACAGCTCACCTCCTCCTCCTGTTCTTCAATGAATAATAATACCCCTTTATGCAGTAGATCCAGCATTCACAATAGGTGATGTCACAGCTCACTTCCTCCTCCTGTTGTTCAATGAATAATAATACCTCTATGTACAGTAGATAACACAGGATCCACCATTCACAATAGGTAATGTCACAGCTCACCTCCTCCTTCTGTACAATGACTGATAATATCTCTATATACAGTAGATAACACAGGACCCACCATTCACAATAGGTAATGTCACAGCTCACCTCCTCCTTCTGTACAATGACTGATAATATCTCTATATACAGTAGATAACACAGGACCCACCATTCACAATAGGTGATGTCACAGCTCACCTCCTCCTCCTGTACAATGACTGATAACACCTTTGTATATAGTAGATAACACAGGATCCACCATTCACAATAGGTGATGTCACAGCTCACCTCCTCCTCCTGTTGTTCAATGAATAATAATACCCCTTTATGTAGTAGATCCACCATCCAAAATAGGTGATGTCACAGCTCACTTCCTCCTCCAGTTCTTCAATGAATAATAATACCCCTTTATGCAGTAGATCCACCATTCACAATAGGTGATGTCACAGCTCACCTCCTCCTCCTGTACAATGACTGATAACACCTTTGTATATAGTAGATAACACAGGATCCACCATTCACAATAGGTGATGTCACAGCTCACCTCCTCCTCCTGTTGTTCAATGAATAATAATACCCCTTTATGTAGTAGATCCACCATCCAAAATAGGTGATGTCACAGCTCACTTCCTCCTCCAGTTCTTCAATGAATAATAATACCCCTTTATGCAGTAGATCCACCATCCAAAATAGGTGATGTCACAGCTCACCTCCTCCTCCTGTTGTTCAATGAATAATAATACCTCTTTATACAGTAGATAACACAGGATCCACCATTCACAATAGGTGATGTCACAGCTCACCTCCTCCTCCTGTACAATGACTGATAACACCTCTATATACAGCAGATAACACAGGATCCACCATTCACAATAGGTGATATCACAGCTCACCTCCTCCTCCTGTACAATGACTGATAACACCTCTATATACAGTAGATAACACAGGATGCACCATTTACAATAGGTGATGTCACAGCTCACCTCCTCCTGTTGTTCGATGAATAATAGTACCCCTTTATGCAGTAGATCCACCATCCAAAATAGGTGATGTCACAGCTCACCTCCTCCTCCTGTTGTTCAATGAATAATAATACCGCTATATACAGTAGATCCACCATCCAAAATAGGTGATGTCATGTCACAGCACACCTCCTCCTCTTCACTGAAGTGACCTCTTGACCTCTGCTTTGATCACAACACATGCACACACCACTTTTCTACACAAGTCATTGAATCAGAGCTGGTCTATTGCTGTCTATGGTCCCCCACCATCTCTGGTCCAAAGGTGTTAATGGCTCAGGCAAGATGGCGGATCTCCATAATTTTGTTCAGAAAACAGAATAAAGAAAAACTACAGTCAGTAAAAAAAGTAAAAATAAATAAAAAATAATATATATTTAATTAGTAAAAATAATATACTTGATACAAAATGCACAATTTATGTATAAGCGGGGTCTATAAAGATATACTTTTTTGGAAAATCCAGTGACTTAGTAGGGCTAAATGATTAGAAATAGATATTTCCTGGGGGGTTTATTTCTTCCTATTCTAACGTGCCATATTGTTATAATTACATAATAATATATAACGATTCTCAGCGCAGGACGACCACACAGAATTCAAGCTATTTCTGTCCTCTGTGACTCCTTCCATTGACCCTCAACCTTGTTCCATTTACATTTTTCATTTTCAGTTTCTACTTCACCCCTGCAGCCAATTTACTGAGAACCAGCAGTGCATTTCCCTACGGCAAAATCTCAATTTTTTTAATGAAAATTCACATTTAATGTGTCAGGGTGAGATGGTCTAATAAGCCCCCGATGTTCAGTGCTGCTGATTGGCTCATTGTGTGTTATTGTATGTATAGCTGTGTACTGTGTGTTATTGTATGTATAGCTGTGTATTGTGTGTTATTGTATGTATAGCTGTGTATTGTGTGTTATTGTATGTATAGCTGTGTATTCTGTGTGTTATTGTATGTATAGCTGTGTATTGTGTGTTATTGTATGTATAGCTGTGTATTGTGTGTTATTGAATGTATAGCTATTGTAGAGATCAGACTGAACCAAAGAATCCATTTTGTCTTCCTCCTGAGAAATCTGATAGATACAGCAAGAAGTATATTTCTGCAAACTTGACATCTTCTTTGTTTTGTTAGTAATCACGCGCGCATTCCTCCTTGAAATTGTAGCTTTTTTATCCACATACCAAATAATTGTAACTCTACACTAGAATAGACTTGCTTTGTAAGTGATTATGAAATATGAGCGCTTATGCGCATGTCTGAAAAATGTCTAAACTTTTTATCTATATAAAGAAGGGATCGTGCCCAGTGAGGAGAGGCGTGCTCTGAGGCCATCCCTATGTATGAACACACAACCTTTGTGCTGCGTGTCATTTATTCGGATCCCATCCAGGAAGCCAGGGACGGAGAGGACTCAACATTCTTTGGCGCCCGAACAGGGACCCGAGGCGAGAGTATCTACTCAAGATTCACCTGTGGATACGGACAACGGAGATCTGGGATAATGGACGGCAAATGAACTGAAAAACCTGGCCAGGTAAGAGACATTATTAGTTCTCTTTTATCTGCCCTGTATTATCCGAAAGATCTCTATGAGCCGTGTCACGCTGGGTTAGTCTAGTAGTGAGTAGATACCTATAAAACTCGGGTTACCATATTGTATAGATTTATAAGTCCTGTCCCTGGCAGTGTGTGAACAGTGTGAAGGTTGTGGCATGTTGTGAAAGAAGAGCAAAAGTACGTAGAAAATAAGCCGAAATAGTTGGGGTATAAGCCTTATACACGGAAGTCAGCCTAACTGGGTCATGTGCTTGCGTCCTTTCGAGGAGACCTCCGCCCATGCTTGACTATTCATTAAGTGCTTAACCTCCTTCATTTCTGGATCTGGTTTGATAGAATGAGCCCAGGACGCGGTTTCATGAGCCTGGGACAAGTATGCTAACTGAGACAGAAAGTTTTGTGATCTGTATGGTGTTGCTGAGTCTGTTTGCATGTGCAATAGCACTCAAGTACGTCCTGCATATTAGAAGAAACGGAGCAGACGAGCCTTTCAATATTTTAGCTCCCTAGGAGAGAAGGCAACGAGACATCACCACAGTGATTGTCCAAACGTCACCTGGGGTAGAAATAGCAAATATTAAAAGGATATTTTAGCTCCCTAGGAGAGAAGGCAACGAGACATCACCACAGAGTAAGTGGTTGTCCAAACGTCACCTAGGGTAGTCACAGCTAATATTGAAAAGAAAAATGGGAAATAAACAGACAAAAACCGTCTTAGGACAAGTGGAAGCAGCAGATATCATACAGGAAAGATGTGGAAAGACAGTCAGAAAAGCAGATTAGAAGGGTAAGAGAAAAATTGGGAATTTCAGAAGCACTTGTGTTCAGCACAGAATGGGAAAGAATGAGCAAGGAACGAGGTAATAGATGGATTTTTGTAAGTTTGATTGTCTAGACAAAGGAAATTGTTAAGTTGCTGGAAGATTATTTCTTTTTGGCGCAAAGCCAATTTTTTAGAAATCCTTATAACTTTTTGTCTGAACATAATTTTGAAGTTCTGTTTTTATCAAAGTGATATGTTTTGATTGATAATTCTTCGTGCAAAAAATTAGCATTTGGCATTTTGCCAAGTTTTTGTTACAATGTTTGAGAAACAAAAGGAAAAGTTCAAAGCCGCTACTCCAGACTGGAGGACGTTAGAACAACCAAATATTGTGAAACAACGATGTTTAGGAATAGCCATGGATATAAAAGAAAATCATAAGCCTGTCAGAATAGCTGAGGGTTATGATGGGGTAATTCGAACACTGCCATATACTGTGCCCCTAGAGGTCTCATTAGGACCTAAATGTTTTGCATCCAGATTTTTGTATGCCAGAGGTGCCCCAACATGTTTGTTGGGAACTGATGTCCTAAAGAAATTAGAAGCTAATATCAATTTTAGGAAAGATGGCACAGTTATGTTGACTATCCCTGATGATGCAGAATCATTAGAACAATATGTCAGAATTCAGGCTTTTGAGGATTTTACGGAAGAGAAAGAATACACCACAGATCTAGACCTCTCAATGATCCCAGAAACACTGTGGGCACAGGGTGACACTGATGTGGGATTATTGCATATCTCTCCTGTAAAATTATCTGTGCAACCAGGAACTGTTCTCCCACAGCTCAGACAATACCCTGTGAGTGCCCAACAGGAACTAGCGATTACAAAACAGATAGAGGAATACAGAGAGAAAGGAGTTTTGGTAGAGATACAATCACCTGCTAACACTCCTCTGTATCCAGTCAAGAAGAGAACTCTTGATAAGAGTTCTACACCCAAATATCGTATGGTACATGATCTAAGAGAAATAAACAAGGTTCTAGATCCAATCACCCCAGTTGTACCCAATCCTCATACGTTATTATCACAGATACCAGTCAGTTCTCAAGTATTTACTGTAATAGATCTTTCAAATGCATTTTTCTCGGTTCCTTTACACCAAGATAGTTGGCATTTGTTTGCATTTACATTTAAGGGCAAACAGTTGGCGTGGACACGCCTTCCACAGGGAATGATACACTCCCCTACTCTTTATTCAAATGCCCTACAAACAGTCCTTCAGAGGTTTGAACCTGAACCACAGGTAGTAATTTTGCAGTATGTGGATGACATACTACTTTGCTGCCCAGATCTAGAAACCGCAGAAAGGTCCACTGTAAGTTTACTATGTTTTCTAGAAAAAGAAGGGTGTAAAGTGAATAGACAAAAGCTACAAGTTTGTCGGATCAAAGTGGTCTTTCTAGGTCATTGCATTTCTCAAGGTAAAAAGCATCTTACACCTCAAAGAACTGAAGCAATAAGACAGATGAATGAGCCTAGAAATCATAAACAGCTACGAGCATTTCTAGGAATAGTGTCTCATTGTAGACAATGGATTATACATGCCAGTCAACTAATGCAACCACTGTATGACTGTGTAAAAAGTGAACCTTATTTGTTGACAAAAGAAGGTCAGATTTCGTTCCAACAATTAAAAGATGCCCTTGTTTCAGCTCCAGCGTTAGGGCTACCAGACTACACCAAACCATTTCAGCTTATGGCTGCAGAAGTTGATTCTCATGCTACAGGAGTTCTTACTCAGAAGCATGCAGGGAAACAAAGACCAATTGCATATCTTTCAGCAAGGTTAGATCCAGTAGCTAGGGCAGCGCCAACCTGTGTACGTGTGGTTGTTGCTGTCTCACTATTGTTGGACAAAGCATCAGAAATTGTCCTAGAGTATCCACTCACAGTTCAAACTACACATGATGTTTATGGGATATTAAACCAGGTCCAACCAAAACACATTTCCATGGCCAGACATTTGCGGCTACAGTGTTCTTTGCTGCTCCCCTCTACTATCACATTTGCAAGGCTTCAGACTCTTAATTTAGCAACACTGCTACCTCTCGAGTCTGAAGGGGGGAATAAGGACACTGATCCACACGCAAATTTTTTCCCTACAGACACACATGATTGTACAGAGCTCATTTTACAAGAAACGGTAGGCTTACCCAATGTATCCGAAACACCACTTCAAAATCCAGATTTAGAGCTGTTTATAGATGGTAGTAGGTTTGCAGATGACACAGGTAACTTCCATACAGGGTATGCAGTTGTGTCAGAATCTGAAACTCTCAAAGCAGAACCGCTTCCACCGAAACAGTCTGCACAAGAAGCAGAACTAACAGCATTGATTGAAGCACTAAAAATAGCTGAGAATCAGACAGCTAATATATACACTGATTCTAGGTATGCACATGGTATTGTGTTTGATTTTGGAGTAATCTGGAGAGCTAGAGGTTACATGACAGCGTCAGGACAACCTGTAAAACATGCTTCTCTGATCAAACAGATCTTAGAGGCTGCACAAGAAACAAAAGAAGTAGCAGTAATTAAGGTAGCTGCACATGTGAGACTCGACACTAGGGAATCTAGGGGAAATGATAGGGCTGACAAAGCAGCCAAAGCAGCGGCAGTTAAACCCTTACAACAGGTCCATACTGTAAACCCCACAGAAAATACTGAAGATAGACTAAGACAAGCACAGGAAGATGCAGGAGAAGAGGAGAGGGACAGGTGGAAAAAGGAAGGGGCAGAAGAACAAGCAGGAATTTGGAAGAAAGATGGACTAATATGTCTACCTAGAGCCTGGTACCCGATTGTAGTTGGTGGACTGCACCACCCTCCTCATGTGTCTGCAAATGCAATGACACTGCTGGCAAAGCAAGTCTGGTTGGCTCCAGGTTTTGGCAACTATGCAAGAGACTATTGTGCTGCATGCGCTATATGCCTGGCACATAATCCCGGACAGACAACAAAGACCCCTATGAAGCACCACGTCCGACCTCTCTACCCGTTCCAGCGATTACAGATAGACTTTATCCAGCTGCCAAAAAGTAATGGGTATGAGTATGTGCTGGTGTGTGTGGACATGTTCTCAGGGTGGCCAGAGGCCTATCCAGTTCGGAAGGCTTCAGCTAAAAACACTGCTGTAAAGCTAGTTGCCGAACTGATACCCCGTTACGGTCTCCCTGAAGTGATCGAGTCAGATAGGGGTACTCATTTTACTGGAGAAATATTTCAAAATGTACTGAAAATGTTGGGTGTTGAAAGTCAGTTACACACTCCGTATCATCCTCAAAGTTCTGGTAAGGTGGAACGCATGAATGGAACTTTAAAATTAAAAATACAGAAAGCCATGGCTGAAACAGGAAAGCCTTGGACAGAATGCCTTCCACTGGCCCTGTACTCAATACGCAATACCCCAAGGGGTAAGACTAAACTGTCTCCATATGAAATTTTATTTGGCAGGACTGCCAATTTAGGATGTTATTTTCCACAACAACTTGTATTAAATATTGAGTCATTGACTTCTTATGTACAAAATCTTCAGAAACAATTAACTAAGGTGCATGCACAAGTTTTTGCTTCCCTTCCAGATCCTGACAACACTGAAGGAAGTCACAAGTTGGAACCAGGTGATCAAGTCTATGTAAAAAGACACACCAGAAAGGCTCTTGAACCAAGATTTGACGGACCCTTCCAAGTCCTGTTGACAACACCTACATCAGTCAAGCTTGAAGGAAAGGCATCATGGATACATGCAAGCCATTGCAAAAGAGCAGTATAAAACTCATGATATTGATGTTAATAGTATTAACCACAACGAAGGCATGGGAAAGACTAAATTCTCTAACCCCTTTGAACAATAGATTCGTACAACATCATAGAAAATTAGTGCATGATTTGTTAAATAATATGCAACCTTTGGCAGATTGTTGGATCTGTACCCATTCACCAGTATCAGCTACAAGTATACCTTTTCTAGCAGTTCCCGTGTCAGCAGAAGAAATATTCGCTTGGCCTGATTGTTCAGACAAACTGGCCAACAACCAAACTGGTAATACTAGGCTGTGGAATACTACAATCGCCATACCAATTGTGGGATGGGTAGAATTTCCTTGGTGGCAGGGTAATCTCTCAGGGAGTAATACACATCTACAATATTTAGCATTCAGGGGAGGAAAATGGGTACCTAGAGATAAGACTAGATTAACTGATTTAGGACAGGTCCCCACAGAAAATCTACAGCTCAGTTTCAGTACAACCGTCCCTTCCTCTGATGCTTTTAAACCTGTAGTATTGGAAAGATACATACATAATAGAAAATGGGAACATTCTGAGTTGTTCCCCCAAGGTGATGCAAACAGTTGTACAAGTAAGCCAGGGAACCTGATTTGTAATGAATCCGATGAGTATGTCAAAGGAATGCCTGTATGTGGGAATCCCGCAGCCGGGTACTGTAGTCCTTTGGGACAAAAACCCTCTTGGTGTATGCTTCAGAATGTATCTAGTTTTGTGGATTTGGCTCATAGATTGGTATTACAGCACTCAGCTTTATGGGATCTGCCTGAAGGTACATTTTGGATATGCGGAGAAGGAGCATATAAATGGCTTCCCGTAGGTATAAAGGGTACTTGTACATTAGGACGCCTAACCCCGGCTACTTTCATAATTTCAAAAAAACAAGTGAATATGCAAGCCGTGCCCAAGCACACACTGTATAAAAGAGCTGCAGACAATTCACCACGTCCTTCGGGAAGGCCACATATAGTACAGATGGGAATTTCTAACAAAATTGCTAGTACCATTTTTATTTATCCTATGTTAACACAAATGTGGGATAAATTAGTTAGAGCCACGGATTATCTAGATGATCAAATTTGGGATATATTGGATATACTAAACACTAGTATAGCTGTACAGAATCAGCTTATAATAGTCATCAACCAACATACTCTGGTATTGGATTACCTAACTGCCTCACAAGGGGGTATGTGTCAAATCATTGGACCCACCTGCTGTCATTATATAGACCCGAATAGTATTATGAGTATGACATTTAAATTAAAAGACGTACAACGGCTCAGAGATCAGTATGACAAAGACAATGACCAGAACAAGGATAGCTGGTGGTCTGATACCTTCTCATTTCTTAACCCAGCCAACTGGTTCAGAGGGATCAGTGGGTGGATTGCTGGGATTATGCAGAGCATAATACATATAGCTATAATTATTGTAATTATATATGTATTATTCAAGATTGTGCTCAAGGGTATCTCAGTATGCACAGATAAATTTTGTGTAATAGATGCAAGAGTATAAATTTTCTTCTTTATTCTTATGTTATCCTCTAGTGATTCTAATTAATATTACCGTACTAATTTTTGTTTTTATATTTTAGTATACTGCTAAAGAAGAAAATAATTTGCGATAGAAGAATTACTACTAGATTTGATTCTCTTATTAAAATATAAGCGTATATATGTGTAATACCAAAAATAAAGGCTTTGTCTTTGGCCCTGTGGTAATATATAAAAAGAATATGTCAAAGGGGGGAATTGTAGAGATCAGACTGAACCAAAGAATCCATTTTGTCTTCCTCCTGAGAAATCTGATAGATACAGCAAGAAGTATATTTCTGCAAACTTGACATCTTCTTTGTTTTGTTAGTAATCACGCGCGCATTCCTCCTTGAAATTGTAGCTTTTTTATCCACATACCAAATAATTGTAACTCTACACTAGAATAGACTTGCTTTGTAAGTGATTATGAAATATGAGCGCTTATGCGCATGTCTGAAAAATGTCTAAACTTTTTATCTATATAAAGAAGGGATCGTGCCCAGTGAGGAGAGGCGTGCTCTGAGGCCATCCCTATGTATGAACACACAACCTTTGTGCTGCGTGTCATTTATTCGGATCCCATCCAGGAAGCCAGGGACGGAGAGGACTCAACACTATGTATTCTGTGTGTTATTGTATGTATAGCTGTGTATTGTGTGTTATTGTATGTATAGCTGTGTATTGTGTGTTACTGTATGTATAGCTGTGTATTGGGTGTGTTACTGTATGTATAGCTGTGTATTGTGTGTTATTGTATGTATAGCTGTGTATTGTGTGTTATTGTATGTATAGCTGTGTATTGTGTGTTATTGTATGTATAGCTGTGAATTCTGTGTGTTATTGTATGTATAGCTGTGTATTCTGTGTGTTATTGTATGTATAGCTGTGTATTGTGTGTTATTGTATGTATAGCTTTGTATTCTGTGTGTTATTGTATGTATAGCTGTGTATTGTGTGTTATTGTATGTATAGCTGTGTATTGTGTGTTACTGTATGTATAGCTGTGTATTGCATGTGTTACTGTATGTATAGCTGTGTATTGTGTGTTATTGTATGTATAGCTGTGTATTGTATGTATAGCTGTGTATTGTGTGTTATTGTATGTATAGCTGTGTATTCTGTGTGTTATTGTATGTATAGCTGTGTATTCTGTGTGTTATTGTATGTATAGCTGTGTACTGTGTGTTATTGTATGTATAGCTATGTATTCTGTGTGTTATTGTATGTATAGCTGTGTATTGTGTGTTATTGTATGTATAGCTGTGTATTGTGTGTTACTGTATGTATAGCTGTGTACTGTGTGTGTTATTGTATGTACAGCTGTGTATTGTGTGTGTTATTGTATGTATAGCTGTGTATTGTGTGTTATTGTATGTATAGCTGTGTACTGTGTGTTATTGTATGTATAGCTGTGTATTGTGTGTTATTGTATGTATAGCTGTGTATTGTGTGTTATTGTATGTATAGCTGTGTATTGTGTGTTATTGTATGTATAGCTGTGTATTGTGTGTGTTATTGTATGTATAGCTGTGTACTGTGTGTGTTATTGTATGTATAGCTGTGTACTGTGTTATTGTATGTATAGCTGTGTAATGTGTGTTATTGTATGTACAGCTGTGTACTGTGTGTTATTGTATGTATAGCTGTGTACTGTGTGTTATTGTATGTATAGCTGTGTACTGAGTGTTACTGTATGTATAGCTGTGTATTGTGTGTGTTATTGTATGTATAGCTGTGTATTGTGTGTTATTGTATGTACAGCTGTGTATTGTGTGTGTTATTGTATGTATAGCTGTGTACTGTGTGTGTTATTGTATGTATAGCTGTGTACTGTGTGTGTTATTGTATGTATAGCTGTGTACTGTGTGTGTTATTGTATGTATAGCTGTGTACTGTGTTATTATATGTATAGCTGTATAGCTGTGTACTGTGTGTTATTGTATGTATAGCTGTGTACTGAGTGTTACTGTATGTATAGCTGTGTATTGTGTGTGTTATTGTATGTATAGCTGTGTATTGTGTGTTATTGTATGTACAGCTGTGTATTGTGTGTGTTACTGTATGTATAGCTGTGTATTGTGTGTTATTGTATGTACAGCTGTGTACTGTGTGTGTTATTGTATGTATAGCTGTGTATTGGGTGTGTTACTGTATGTATAGCTGTGTATTGTGTGTTATTGTATGTATAGCTGTGTATTGTGTGTGTTATTGTATGTATAGCTGTGCACTGTTGCGTTATTGTATGTATAGCTGTGTACTGTGTGTTACTGTATGTATAGCTGTGTATTGTGTGTGTTATTGTATGTATAGCTGTGTACTGTGTGTTATTGTATGTATAGCTGTGTATTGTGTGTTACTGTATGTATAGCTGTGTATTGTGTGTGTTATTGTATGTATAGCTGTGTACTGTGTGTTACTGTATGTATAGCTGTGTACTGTGTGTGTTATTGTATGTATAGCTGTGTACTGTGTGTGTTATTGTATGTAGAGCTGTGTATTGTGTGTGTTATTGTATGTATAGCTGTGTATTGTGTGTTATTGTATGTATAGCTGTGTATTGTGTGTGTTATTGTATGTACAGCTGTGTACTGTGTGTTACTGTATGTATAGCTGTGTATTGTGTGTGTTATTGTATGTATAGCTGTGTACTGTGTGTTATTGTATGTATAGCTGTGTACTGTGTGTGTTATTGTATGTATAGCTGTGTACTGTGTGTGTTATTGTATGTAGAGCTGTGTATTGTGTGTGTTATTGTATGTATAGCTGTGTATTGTGTGTTATTGTATGTATAGCTGTGTATTGTGTGTGTTATTGTATGTATAGCTGTGTACTGTGTGTGTTATTGTATGTATAGCTGTGTAATGTGTGTATTATTGTATGTATAGCTGTGTACTGTGTTATTGTATGTATAGCTGTGTACTGTGTGTTATTGTATGAATAGCTGTGCACTGTTGCGTTATTGTATGTATAGCTGTGTACTGTGGGTTACTGTATGTATAGCTGTGTATTGTGTGTGTTATTGTATGTATAGCTGTGTATTGTGTGTTATTGTATGTACAGCTGTGTATTGTGTGTGTTACTGTATGTATAGCTGTGTATTGTGTGTTATTGTATGTACAGCTGTGTACTGTGTGTGTTATTGTATGTATAGCTGTGTATTGGGTGTGTTACTGTATGTATAGCTGTGTATTGTGTGTTATTGTATGTATAGCTGTGTACTGTGTGTGTTATTGTATGTATAGCTGTGTATTGTGTGTTATTGTATGTATAGGTGTGTATTGTGTGTGTTATTGTATGTATAGCTGTGCACTGTTGCGTTATTGTATGTATAGCTGTGTACTGTGTGTTACTGTATGTATAGCTGTGTATTGTGTGTGTTATTGTATGTATAGCTGTGTATTGTGTGTTATAGTATGTACAGCTGTGTATTGTGTGTGTTACTGTATGTATAGCTGTGTATTGTGTGTGTTACTGTATGTATAGCTGTGTACTGTGTGTTATTGTATGTATAGCTGTGTACTGTGTGTGTTATTGTATGTATAGCTGTGTACTGTGTGTGTTATTGTATGTACAGCTGTGTATTGTGTGTGTTATTGTATGTATAGCTGTGTATTGTGTGTGTTACTGTATGTATAGCTGTGTATTTTGTGTGTTAGTGTATGTATAGCTGTGTACTGTGTGTGTTATTGTATGTATAGCTGTGTATTGAGAAACCCCCGGATAAGGCACGGAGGGTCCATAAGGAGGGGGCCATGACCGGGCAGGTTGCAAGTGACGGATTGGTTTGTGGGGGGGTTGGGAGAAGGCAGTGGACGGCAGGGGTAAGCAGGGGGGAGGGAGGGGGGAATGAAGTAGTAGGGGATTGATTAAAGGGGAAGTGACATAGGGGAAGTGACTTAGGACGGAGGGAAAGAGGGGGGGCCACAGGGGGATAAAAAGGACACAGGGAGGGGCCGTGATCCTATTTCACTCTCAGGACGGCCGGACATCAAGCAGCTCTCCCACCCCGCAGGCACACCGAGCTCTCCCATCCCAAGTAGGCATATCTTACCAGGCATGGACGTCATCTCCAGGCTCCAGGCAGCTGCCAGCGCTCACCCCCCAGGATGGTTGGAAAGCATTGCGGAAGGTATCCTGGGGGTGGGCGGTGGTGGTAGTAACAGGGAGTCCAGGGTGCCGGCTGGGGGGGCAGGTACGGGGCGCAGGAGTGAGGGCAGCTCAGGATCGCGCAGGAGGAGCGCAGGGGGATCCGCTGGCAATAGTCGCAGGAGGAGAGCGCCGGCGAGAAGGCCCCGGGCGGCGGATGCTGCACGCTCCACTGGGCAAGAAAGGCAGGGAGAATGGGGGCCGGAATCGACGGGGGGGCGGAGGAAGGAGACCGCGAGACCCACCGCAGCGCAGCAGCAGGGACAGGGATCACCGGGGAGGGTTCCGGCGGCAGCTCCAGCAGCAGAGGCAGCTGGGGGTGTGAGCATTCTCCCCGCAGCCATCCAAGAGAGCCAGGACACATGGGCGGCGCCATCATGTTTCCGGGGTCCTTCTCAAAGGCCCCCGGGAAGCAGGCTGCCCAACGAGGCGCCTGTTTAAAAAAATGCAGATTCCGGGGTCGTCCAGCCAGATGCCCATAGGGGAAGAGGGGGGGAGGAGAACAACGCGCAGGACTAGGCCCCCTGAAAGGCTGTCCATGGAGTTGCCGGTAAGGGGGCAACAACGCAGGGCAAGGAGCCCTTCGAGGGAGCAGGAGTTAGGTGATAACAGCAGGTGATGGCCCAGGGCTGTGAGCACCCCCAGGCAGCCAGGGCCCCGCATCGGGTCGCAGGGCCAGAGCCTACAGCAAAACAGCCAGGGCAGAGCCAGGCAGGCGAACAGAACTAGTGACAGGGTGGCCATCACGCAATATAGCCACGGGATGCTGGTCGCAAGGCACAAGATGGCCCTCATCCCTGGATGCGGACAGCGACGGCGAGGAGGATTCCAGGAGCACAGCGGCCGGGGGGAGCATGACTCCCAGGTGGCCTGGTAACTATGAGCCCATGTTTTCTACATATCCATATGCAGGCCCATGGCAAGCGGATGGGGGGAGCCAGAGATCACAAGGGGATAGTGTAGCCCCTATTTTAGGGTCCTTGGAGTCCACCGCTAAGGAAATGAGGGCAATGATAGCGAGCTTGGCAGACAGAATGGATCGGTTTGAGGGACGCGGGCCGGGGCATCTATCAGCTTGGACGAGCCCATACCTGCGACCTGGTGTCGCTGGGGGTGGGGTAGATATAGTCAGGGCCCACGAGGCGGCAGCACCGGGGGATGAGGAGAATGGGCAGTTAGATGACACGGCGCGGGGGGGATATATATTTTTGTTTTACGGGTAACTTGGGTAACCACCTTAAGAAAGAGGTGAGGGAAAAAATATTGAGGGACAAGTATGTGGACATCTTCTCACTTTTGCCTGTAGAGAGGTTGAGCACAAAGTTAGTAAAGGAAGGAGGGAGGAAAGAGGAGGAGCGATCAATTACGGTGGCGCAAACATTTACAAATTGGTGGCATGCCTTCACGATATTAGGTAGCGTCATTGGGAAAAAGGTGCCAGAAAACTGCTCGCAATTGTTTTGCTACATGGACGCCATTGGGGACGCTCACAAGTCGTAGGGGGGACAAGCTTGGCTGCGGTATGATGAACAATTTCGTCAGCACAAGGCCATGCGACCATCTATGAGATGGGATCAGAAAGATATTGGCCTGTGGCTTCAGGTTATGTCTCAGAATCACAGACATTGGATGCCCTTTCAGGGAGGGGCCGGTGGCGCCGGCCATGCAGGATACAGCGCAGGAAGCCTGGCAGGGGGGAGCTTTCAAGGCCGGGGCGGGAATCAGAAACATGGGCTTTGCTGGCAATTCAATGAGGGACAGTGCAAATTCGGAACAGGCTGTAAATTTAGGCACGTGTGTTCCAATTGTGGTGGATCGGAACATGGGGCCAATAGGTGTTCTAGGAAGTACGGTGGGAAGGTGGGAGGAACCGGTCATGGTCAAGGGACAAACACCAGTCAAGCTACACGCGATGCTCCCTTATCTAAGTAGATATCCGGATAGGAAAAAAGCGGACTTGTTAAGCAAAGGTTTCAGGGACGGGTTTTCTATCCCTTCCCCGGCATGCCAAACGCCACGGAAGTTGAAGAATCTCAGTTCGGCCTATCAGCACCCCGCTGTTGTCAAACAGAAACTTGACAAAGAGGTTCTGATGGGCTGAATGGCGGGTCCGTTTAGTTTCCCACCCATATCGGACTTGGTGGTTTCTCCATTGGGCATTGTACCAAAGAAGGAACCGAACAAGTTCCGAATGATCCATCACCTGTCGTATCCCCGTGGTAACCTCTGGTGCCACGTCAGAGCCTGGTGGCGCTATATAGATGATATTTTTGTAGTCTGGGAATTTTAAAATTTTAAAATGCGCGCGAGTCCAGCCTCCCGTGACGTCCCGGCTTGTGATTGGTTGCGTCGCTGTCAACCAATCACAAGCCGGGAAGCCATTTTAAAATGCGCGCGTGTCCAGCCTCCCGGTTTGTGATTGGTTGACCGCGACGCAACCAATCACAAGCCGGGACGTCACGGGAGGCTGGACTCGCGCGCATTGTAAAATGCGCGCGTGTCCAGCCTCCCGACTTGTGATTGGTTGACCGCGACGCAACCAATCACAAGCCGGGACGTCACGGGAGGCTGGACACGCGCGCATTTTAAAATGCGCGCGTGTCCAGCCTCCCGTGACGTCACGGCTTGTGATTGGTTGCGTCACCCATGTGACTGCGACGCAACCAATCACAAAGCCGGGACGTAATTTTAAAATCCTTAAGGACCTGAAATTACGTCAAGGCTTGCTGTGATTGGTTGCGTCGCCCATGTGACTGCGACGCAACCAATCACAAAGCCGGAGCGTAATTTTAAAATACTGAATGACCTGAAATTACGTCACGGCTTGCTGTGATTGGTTGCGTTGCGGTCACATGGGCGGCACGCGACCAATCACAAGCCGGGACCTCACGTAAGGAAAGAAAAGCGCGAATTTTAAACAAAGAACGCTGCCGCTTCCCTCGGTAAGGTGCAGGCTGCGTCGGAGAGGTGAGTATAGCAATATTTTTTATTTTAATTCTCTCTTTTACACATTTTTACATTAATGTTGTTTCGATACCGATACCCGATACCACAAAAGTATCGGATCTCGGTATCGGAATTCCGATACAGCAAATATCGGCCGATACCCGATACTTGCGGTATCGGAATGCTCAACACTAATCTTAAGAAAGAAAGAATTACGATGGATTTATATGTTGGGGTCCTTACAACCAAGAGGCTTAAATATAGACTTTAATTTACATACTTGTGTTCCCTAAGTGCGTCATGTGGTCATTTTCGGTATTTGTTTTTAACTTGACACTGTATTATATTGATAATTCTCTTTGTTTTTGTTTGTTGTTTTTTAGATTGAATGGCTTCAGTCGGACGTCACGAGGCAGGGTTACCTGGGAATATTGTTTTGGATGGAGTATCCGTATATTATCTGGCAACCTCCCTGTGTTTCCCTCCTTATGCCCCCCGACTGTCGCTTAATAGTACACTGCTTCTTTAAACTGTATCTGCGTCTATAGTGTATCACTAGGATGGAGTATCCACATGTTTGATATTCTCCGTGTGATTTCTCTTTTTATGTCCCCCGACTGTCGCTTAATTACACACTGCTTCATGTAATTATATCTGTGTTTATACTGCATTAAATACATATGTTGGTTTGTCTCAGGATTGCAGGGATTTTCTCCTTCCCTGTGACTTCTTGCAGGTTCGGGTGTTTACATGTTGCCTAGGTGACCGGCATGATCCTGTGTCATGTGATGCGGCTGGGGGTGGAGCGGAGTCTGACATCGCCGGAAGGTCCACATTTCGTTGTGCGTATGTGGACATTTCCGGTTTGCGGTGCGCCTGCGCTCTCACACCGCCGCAGAACGATGACCGGGTCTGAATGCCGGATGTTGCTGCAAATGATAGCTGACAGGTACAGGTTTTCCGATTGGATAATATGGTAGGACGGAATGTCCTGATATTGCTGATAGGCACATTTTGGGGGTGGGCCAGTGAATAGGTTATTGGTTCGATTTGTGCCCCTACTTCAAGCGGATTGGCCATTATTTCCATGACGACCGGACGATGCACAGAGCGGATTGCACGGTGGTGTATTTACATTTGCTGTGTTTGTGAAGCTTGATGTATTTCCTCAACTGATGGCTATTAGAGATATCTATGTTAGGTGATTTTTAATTTAATAATGTCTGATGTCTGTTTTGAACATGGTTTTATTATGTATAATCTGTGGGTGGCGTCCTGATGGTGTTTGGTGCCCTGCGTGGTATCCACACTATTTAAGGCCGTCCCTTTTTACTTTGTGTATGCTTGATAAAGACCTGCTCAGGTCGAAACGTTGCTTTGATGGCACAATAAACTCTTTTGTATATACTTCACCTGGATGGAGCGCTGTGATCCTTTTTTCTGAAGTATCCCCGTGGTAAGTCCGTCAACGATGGCATCGATCCGGAGTTATGTGCGGTGCTATATGCATAATTTGACCTGGCGTTAGATTGGGTAAGAAAATGCGGAAAGGGGGTGCTGATGGCGAAAACGGATGTGGAATCTGCCTTTCGGTTACTACTGGTACACCTGGATAGCCAGCGGTTGCTCGGGTGCTATTGGGAGGGAGAGTATTTCATAGACAGGTGTTTGCCAATGGGATGCTCGTTGTCATGTTCGTTGTTCGAAGCCTTTAGCACATTCCTGGAGTGGGTAGTGAAGGATATCACGGGATTGGGATCGTTGATCCACTACCTTGATGATTTTTGGTGTGTAGGTCCTGCGCAATCAAAGGTGTGCGATACCATGTTAAAGAGTTTGCAGGGGGTTGCTAAGGAGTTCGGGGTGCCATTGGCTCCCGAAAAAACTGTCGGCCCAACGTCATGTATCTCCTCTCTGGGAATCATGATCGACACGATACGGTGGGAGTGTCGTCTCCCGGGAGAGAAGGTGGCAGCCCTGAAATCGGAAATAGGCAGGGCTAGGAGAGCTAAAAAACTGAAGCTGCGGGAGGTGCAGTCCTTGCTGGGGAGCTAAAAAATTTCGCATGTCGAGTCATGCTGATGGGCAGGATATTCACGAGGAGATTGGCGGCGGCAACGGCCGGCGTAAAATCGCTGCATCATAATGTGCGATTGACGGCGGATAACAAAGCAGATCTGGCTGGGTGGGACACATTCTTAGAAAAGTACAACGGGCTTTCCCTGTTGATGGAAGGGGGATGTTGTAATTCGGATATTGAATTATACATGGATGCAGCGGGCAGTCATGGTTTTGGAGCTTACTGTCAGGGGCAGTGGTGCGTGGCAGCATGGCCAGAGGAGTGGGTGCGCTCAGGGCTGATAAAAAACATTGCACTACTGGAAATTTTCCCAATACTGGTGGCGGTGACACTATGGGGACATCGGTTGAAGAACCGAAAAGTTAGGTTTAAGTGCGATAACATGGGAGTGGTCATGGCCATAAATAACATCACCGCGTCTTCGCCGCCAGTCATTAGAGTGTTGAGGCAGCTGGTGTTGGATTGCTTAGTTATCAATGCTCATGTTACAGCATCTCATGTTCCAGGAGAATTTAACTCGGTCGCTGATGCGCTTTCTCATTTTCAGTGGCAGCGGTTTCGGGCGTTGGCCCCCGAAGTGGAAGAAGAGGGCTTACCCTGCCCTCCCGGATTATGGAATGTGGCATCAGGGCTGCTGAACCACTGATCAAGTCATCCGTAACAAGTAGCACGTGGGTGGCATACAGACGGTCGTGTGGGGCAGTGGGAGCAATGGCTAGGCCAAGGGAGCGAGGACGTGTCAGAACAGGAGCAGATTGGGGTGTTGTTGATGGGGATTAGGCAGGCCGCAGATGATAGTTGGTCTTCGGCAAAATTGAGTCAACTAATTGCAGGATTAGCGTTTGGGTTTAAACTTAGGAACAGAACTGATTTGACAAAGAGTTTCTTAGTCAGACAGGCCATTAAAGGTTACCATAAGGGAAAGGTTAGAAAGACAGCAGGCGGCCGGTGTCATTCAGCATGTTGGAAGAATTAGGAGCGCAGTTGGAGGTGGTGTGCAGGACACAATTTGAGGTTGGCTTGTTTAGGTTAGCTTTTTCACTTGCATTCTTTGGAGCTATGAGGATAGGGGAGCTTGTAGCACCAGGCAAGGCCATAGCGGGGGGGCATTCTAGCCGAAGACATTATGAAGACAAAAGGGGGATTGGAATTTTGGATTAGGAGATCAAAGACGGACCAAAGGGGAAAAGGAAAAAGGGTGTTATTGGGAAGAGTAGACGGTTCTATGATGTGTCCATGTAAATGTTTCGGGATATTCTCGGCAGCCTGTCCTAAACAGGGGGGACCGCTGCTATGTCACGAGGATGGGTCATTTTTGTCCAGATATCAATTTATTATATATAATATATATAATATATATTTATTATATATAATATATAAGTATTCCGGACGTGTGTGGTAAGGGCAGGTGTGGATCCTGGCAGATACACAGGCCATTTCTTTCGGATCGGGGCGGCAACGGAGGCCGCGGTGGGTGGGCTGAGCCCTGAAACAGTAAAGCGAATTGGCCGGTGGGAGTTGCGGCAGTACAGGTCTTACGTACGACCTCAAGGATATGAGGCAGCGATCCCCCCCAGAATTGATACATCACACTAATTTCTTTTGGTTTGTTACAGGACAAGTACTGATCGTTATTTGGATCCTAGGACATTCATACGTGTACTGGGGAGCACAGCGGGCGGACAGATGGACGGGCAGGAGATAGTTAGGTATGGCAAGGAACAGGGCGGTGATTAGGTGGTTGGGATATCGGGGTTTAACATGGGGCCGGGTACTGCACGAATTTTTCTGGGCGGTATACCTCTACGGGGTCCCAGATATATTAGTATTACACGCAGGGGGTAATGACTTGGGGTCTAGCTCCGGAAAAGGGCTGAGTGCCAAAATTAGAAGGGATGTAAGACAACTGGGATTAGCATGTCCAAACTTGAGGCTAGTGTGGTCAGACATGGTACCTAGAAGAAATTGGCAGGGGGCACGGTCAGTGGGAAAGATTAACAAAGCCCAGGTAAAAGTTAACAAAGAGGTATCTAAGTTTGTGTCACGAAACGGAGGGGTGGCGATACATCACGCAGGCTTGGATTCTACAGAGAGAGATTGCTGGTTAGGGGATGGGGTGCATTTGAACACCGCGGGGACTGACTTATGGATTGAGGGCTTGCTTGAAGGGATACAGAAGGCCACAGGTTGGTGGGGTCTCGAGCACTTGAAGGGGGGGCAAGTGCTCTCGGTGTGGCGTTGGTGGGTCCTCAAAGCTGGCAAAAAAGTTCGGTAGAGGGGGGATTCTTGCACTGCGGGACCCCCCCTGCCATGGATAGTTACTTCGTTCATGGTCTGGTGATACTTGGGGATACCCGACGAGGCAGGTCGGGGTCACATTATCGGGGGACCCGGAGGGCCACCCTGATGTTGGAGTTCGGGTGCGCGATACCGACGGGTGGGTACCCGACGATGGAAGTCGGGTACAGGTTAACGGGGGAGGCAACCTCTTCCCTCAACTCATGATGCTTCCAAGCTTGGGGAAAAACGTGGCTGGAAGTAAGGCAGAGAGGGAAGAGGCAGTGCCGACGGGATAATTTCCAGACCAGGATCGGGTTAGCTTTGAGGGCCTCACCAAGGGTCTTTTTATTATTATCAATAATAAATTGGCTGCTGTGGCCGTTATTATCCAAAATTAATGGTGTGGTGTGGTTATTCAAGAAAGGTAGGGGGGAGTCACGGGGAGTCAACCTTGCCAAGGTCATGTGTTATTGTATGTAAAGCTGTGTACTGTGTGTTATTGTATGTATAGCTGTGTATTGTGTGTTATTGTATGTATATCTGTGTATTGTGTGTTATTGTATGTATAGCTGTGTACTTTGTGTGTTATTGTATGTATAGCTGTGTATTGTGTGTTATTGTATGTATAGCTGTGTACTGTGTGTTATTGTATGTATAGCTGTGTACTGTGTGTTATTGTGTGTATAGCTGTGTACTGTGTGTGTTATTGTATGTATAGCTGTGTATTGTGTGTTATTGTATGTATAGCTGTGTATTAATAATAATAATAATTTTATTTATATAGCGCCAACATATTCCGCAGCGCTTTACAACTTATAGAGGGGACTTGTACAGACAATAGACATTACAGCATAACAGAAATCACAGTTCAAAACAGATACCAGGAGGAATGAGGGCCCTGCTCGCAAGCTTACAAAGTATGAGGAAAAGGGGAGACACGAGAGGTGGATGGTAACAATTGCTTTAGTTATTTGGACCAGCCATAGTGTAAGGCTCGGGTGGTCATGTAAGGCTGCATGAACCAGTTAACTGCCTAAGTATGTAGCAGTACAGACACAGAGGCTATTGACTGCATAAAGTGTATGAGAACATGATGCGAGGAACCTGATTATGTTTTTTTTTTTTTTTTTAATTTTAATTAGGCCACACAGGGATAGTTAGGTTAATGCGTTGAGGCGGTAGGCCAGTCTGAACAAATGCGTTTTTAGGGCACGCTTAAAACTGTGGGGATTGGGGATTAATCGTATTAACCTAGGTAGTGCATTCCAAAGAATCGGCGCAGCACATGTAAAGCCTTGGAGACGGGAGTGGGAGGTTCTGATTATTGAGGATGCTAACCTGAGGTCATTAGTGGAGCGGAGGGCACGGGTAGGGTGGTAGACTGAGACCAGAGAGGAGATGTAGGGTGGTCCTGAGCCATGGAGTGCTTTGTGGATGAGGGTAGTAGTTTTGTACTGGATTCTGGAGTGGATGGGTAGCCAGTGTAATGACTGGCACAAGGTAGAGGCATCAGTGTAACAGTTGGTGAGGAATATGATCCTGGCAGCAGCATTCAGGACAGATTGGAGCAGGGAGAGTTTGGTAAGAGGGAGGCCGATTAGTAGAGAGTTACAATAGTCCAGACGAGAATGAATAAGTGAGACAGTGACACTGGCGTTTTAAACGGCCGAGTGCAATGCGATAAAAAATCGCATTGTACTCGGACCTATGTTAACATATGGGGCAGCTCCCAGCAGCTGACTTTTTGTCGGCCGTTTTCTTCGGTCCGAGACAATCGCAGCATGCTGCGATTGTCTCGGACCGAGGAAAACTCTGGGCTCCCTCACACCCATATAAGGCTATGGGTGCGAGTGAGACAGCGCACACCATTCGGATATCATCCGAGTGACGTGCGTTAAAAGCGGACCCCAGCAATGGAGGAGATGGAGAAATTCATTTCTCCGCCTCCTCCGCAGCTGTGCTCCAATCCTCCCTGTGCGAGAGAATCGGAGCCGAGTGTCATTAGCATATCGCATCCGATGCTCTCGCATCGGATGCAATACGCTAGTGTGACTCCGGCCTAAGAGTTTTTGCAGAGTCGAAAGTAAGAAAAGGGCGAATTCTAGAAATATTTTTGAGATGCAGATAAGAAGAGCGAGCCAGTGATCGGATGTGGGAGGTGAATGAAAGCTCGGAATCAAGGATGACTCCAAGGCAGCGGGCATGTTGCTTGGGAGTAATGGTGGAACCACACACGGAGATGGCAATGTCAGGCAAAGGTAGGTTAGTAGAGGGAGAGAACACGAGGAGTTCAGTTTTTGACAGGTTAAGTTTCAGATAGAGGGAGGACATGATGTTAGAGACAGCGGTAAGACAATCACTGGTGTTTTCTAAGAAGGTCGGAGTGAAAGCAGGAGAACAGGTGTATAATTGGGTGTCATCAGCATAGAGATGGTACTGGAAACCAAATCTACTGATTGTTTGTCCAATAGGGGCAGTATACAAAGAGAAGAGGAGGGGGCCTAGGACTGATCCTTCAGGAACCCCAACAGTAAGGGGAAGGGGAGAGGAGGAGGAACCAGCAAAACATACAGTGAAGGATCGAAGTGTATTGTGTGTTATTGTATGTATAGCTGTGTACTGTGTGTGTTATTGTATGTATAGCTGTGTACTGTGTGTGTTATTGTATGTATAGCTGTGTATTGTGTGTTATTGTATGTATAGCTGTGTATTGTGTGTTATTGTATATATAGCTGTGTATTGTGTGTTATTGTATGTATAGCTGTGTATTGTGTGTTATTGTATGTATAGCTGTGTATTCTGTGTGTTATAGTATGTATAACAGTGTATTGTGTGTGTTATTGTATGTATAGCTGTGTATTGTGTGTTATTGTATGTATAGCTCTGTATTGTGTGTGTTATTGCATGTATAGCTGTGTATTGTGTGTTATTGTATGTGTAGCTGTGTATTGTGTGTTATTGTATGTGTAGCTGTGTACTGTGTGTGTTATTGCATGTATAGCTGTGTATTGTGTGTTATTGTATGTATAGCTGTGTACTGTGTGTGTTATTGTATGTATAGCTGTGTATTGTGTGTTATTGTATGTATAGCTGTGTATTGTGTGTTATTGTATATATAGCTGTGTATTGTGTGTTATTGTATGTATAGCTGTGTATTGTGTGTTATTGTATGTATAGCTGTGTATTCTGTGTGTTATAGTATGTATAACAGTGTATTGTGTGTGTTATTGTATGTATAGCTGTGTATTGTGTGTTATTGTATGTATAGCTCTGTATTGTGTGTGTTATTGTATGTATAGCTGTGTATTGTGTGTTATTGTATGAATAGCTGTGTATTGTGTGTTATTGTATGAATAGCTGTGTATTGTGTGTTTTTGCATGTATAGCTGTGTATTGTGTGTTATTGTATGTATAGCTGTGTATTGTGTGTTATTGTATGAATAGCTGTGTATTGTGTGTTATTGCATGTATAGCTGTGCATTGTGTGTTATTGTATGTATAGCTGTGTATTGTGTGTGTTATTGTATGTATAGCTGTGTATTGTGTGTGTTATTGTATGTATAGCTATGTATTGTGTGTTATTGTATGTATAGCTGTGTATTGTGTGTATCAGGTACAGTATATAGAGCTATGCATATCATGTTTACGTATAACTATGTGCATTACTGTTTATATGGCTGTGTGCATGGTCTTCTGTATCATTATATATATATATATATATATATATATATATATATATATATATATATATACACTCACTGGCCACTTTATTAGGTACACCTGTCCAACTTCTTGTTAACACTTAATTTCTAATCAGCCAATCACATGGCGGCAACTCAGTGCATTTAGGCATGTAGACATGGTCAAGACAATCTCCTGCAGTTCAAACCGAGCATCAGTATGGGGAAGAAAGGTGATTTGAGTGCCTTTGAACGTGGCATGGTTGTTGGTGCCAGAAGGGCTGGTCTGAGTATTTCAGAAACTGCTGATCTACTGGGATTTTCACGCACAACCATCTCTAGGGTTTACAGAGAATGGTCCGAAAAAGAAAAAAAATCCAGTGAGCGGCAGTTCTGTGGGCGGAAATGCCTTGTTGATGCCAGAGGTCAGAGGAGAATGGGCAGACTGGTTCGAGCTGATAGAAAGGCAACAGTGACTCAAATCGCCACCCGTTACAACCAAGGTAGGCCTAAGAGCATCTCTGAACGCACAGTGCGTCGAACTTTGAGGCAGATGGGCTACAGCAGCAGAAGACCACACCGGGTACCACTCCTTTCAGCTAAGAACAGGAAACTGAGGCTACAATTTGTACAAGCTCATCGAAATTGGACAGTAGAAGATTGGAAAAACGTTGCTTGGTCTGATGAGTCTCGATTTCTGCTGCGACATTCGGATGGTAGGGTCAGAATTTGGCGTAAACAACATGAAAGCATGGATCCATCCTGCCTTGTATGGAGCATCTTTGGGATGTGCAGCTGACAAATCTGCGGCAACTGTGTGATGCCATCATGTCAATATGGACCAAAATCTCTGAGGAATGCTTCCAGCACCTTGTTGAATCTATGCCACGAAGAATTGAGGCAGTTCTGAAGGCAAAAGGGGGTCCAACCCGTTACTAGCATGGTGTACCTAATAAAGTGGCCGGTGAGTGTATATATATATATATATATATATATATATATATATATATATATATATATATATATATATATATATATATATATATCAGTGTGCAAGTTACTATTTTGTGTATTATTTAGATATACTGTATATCTATGCATGTCAATGTGTGTATATCTGTGTGTATATAGCTGTATTATTCTGTGCATGTTGTATGTGATATTATGTGTGCATTGTGTATATAGCTGTGCTTACACTATTAGTGTGTCTGTATATAGCTGTGTGCGTTATTGGGAATATGTGTGTGTATAGCAGTGTGTATTATTGTGGGGGGTGTATTGCATGTAAAGCTTTGTGTATACTGTATATCATGTGTAAGGCTGTCTGTACACCATTTTATATATTACTGTTGATATATTGTGTATATTGTTCTGTGCATACTGTATATTGTACCTATTGATGTGCACATGAGTGGGTGTATGTAACTGTCTGCCTATTTCCTCATAAATTACTAATAAATATCACTTTTAAAATGGTGCTTCATTAACAAGTTTGCACTATTGGCTTTTACAGGTTCTTTGTGTTTCTGCACCTTCAACGACATTGATGGTCTGTGGTCAGAAATCATCTAAGAAGTGCTCAGAAAAAGACAGACAAAAGAGTTACAAACTCCCCATCTGATCATTATCGTGAGCTCACTGATGGAGTCTTAGCTAACTTATTATGAAGCCAGCAATAGACAGTGCAACCAGAGAAGAAGTTGAATCTGCTATACAGCATACTGCCTCTCCTTGTCACACAGGCTTTCCTGGAAGCCAAGAAAGCATAATAAAAAATGAACACAGAAGAAAATATAAGAAAAAATAAGTTAATTGCTATCTTAAGGATATACAGGAACATAGCCTTAAATAGAGGCAGGGACAGACATATCATATGTGCAACCAATAAAACTGCAGGCGTCCCAGAAAGCACATTGCAACCTTAAAAGCAACTAACTACTGTCTGCTTGATAGATCCCCCATATAGAGAGACATAAGGGGGTGCTCCAAGATGAGCAGGAGACTCAAATAATACCTTGTGGGTGGGGCCAAAAGCTCTGCACCCCCTATAGTTACACCCCTGAGGTTCCCTTCATGTTAAACAAGCTCATATATTCACTTATAGATCCGCCATCTACGGCTAGAAAATAAGCAAACATACTGTACGCTGAGCCAGTAATAGGTGAACCTGTTCCTAGCGTAAAACTTTTATGATTAATTTTCCACTGTTACACGGCCGTGGAGATATTAATAAATGAACAGCTTCTCTGCGCAGTAATGGAAGTCTCATGTCTTCAACACTCGGCCGTCTTTCCTGTCTACGGAAATAAAAATGTTAAACAGGATTTCATGCTCCGTTCACTGATTTGAATTTCTGAAGATGAGCGCGCCGGCGAGCGAGGGATCGGGTCTTTTTTTTTACTGAATATTCCTTCCATAAAAAGTTTAAAACAAATCAATTTGCACAGGAAGCGTTTTTAAATAGACGGTGAGGAAAGTCAACGTGCAGGATGTCAGAAATTACAAGACGCGCTATCCAAATTGTAAAGGTGAGGCCATCGGAGATTGCAGATACAAAGGCAACAATGTTTACTGATGGCAATTATGTTGTCTAGAAATAATAATTAATTCTAACATGCATAATAATAATAACTGGTAAAAAAAGAAATTTGAATGGCACTAAGATAAAGTTTACTCACTGGTGGAGACGGTGGTATCCGAGTCAACAACACCACAGCCGGTGAATCCACGGTGATTGAGGTGCTTGCTGAAAGACACGTGTGTAGTACTCAAAAGCGAAAAGAAAAGCAGCCGCACTACTAGATCCTTCCGTGTAATAAAAACCTTTGTCCTTTATTTCTTACAACATGGACATGGTGAGGAAGGCAGGACGATTTGCAAAAATGCTGTTAACAAGATAGGACGACGGCCGTTTTGTGTCTTACATGCTTCAACGGACCCGTTGAAACGTGTAAGACGCGAAACGGCCATCGTCCCATCTTGTTAGCGGCATTTTTGCAAATCATCCTGCCCTCCTCACCATGTCCATGTTGTAAGAAATAAAGGACAAAGGTTTTTATTACATGGAAGGACCTAGTAGTGCGGCTGCTTTTCTTTTCGCTTTGGAATAATAATAATAACACTCATCTGGGCAGGACCTTGAGTGTTCGTTCACACTGGCAGATACATTGGAAAGCGCAATCAGATAAAATGTTATATTGCACTCGGACCAATGTTATTCAATGAGGCCGTGCTGATCTGCATCTTTTTTCTCACCTGTATCAATTATGCTGCGATTTCACTCCCAACTTGGTAGAGCGCGAGTAAAAAAAAAAAAAATCACATGACATATGGACCATCAGTACAGCATCTGATTTTTATGGATACATTACAATCTGCAGCATAGGAAGCTGTAAATGATCCTGTAAAGATTAACAGCCGAGTTACTGAGTAAAAAAAAATTATATACGGACATCACGTGAGAAACAAAAATTGTCCCATTACTGGATGAGAATAGGACTGATGTTTTTTATATGCAAGTAGGAGCAAACATTAAGTTTGGTTTATGTGTAGTATTGAGCATTCCGATACCGCAAGTATCGGGTATCGGCCGATACTTGCGGTATCGGAATTCCGATACCGAGATCCGATACTTTTGTGGTATCGGGAATCGGAATCGGAAGTTCCCAGTGTATGGTTCCCAGGGTCTGAAGGAGAGGAAACTCTCCTTCAGGCCCTGGGATCCATATCCATGTAAAAAATAAAGAATTAAAATAAAAAATATTGATATACTCACCTCTCCGGAGGCCCCTGGACATCACCGCTGGTAACCGGCAGCCTGCTTTGCTTAAAATGAGCGCGTTCAGCACCTTCCATGACATCACGGCTTCTGATTGGTAGCGTGCCGCTCATGTGACCGCCACGCGACCAATCACAAGCCGTGACGTAATTCTCAGGTCCTAAATTCCTAGAATTCGGAATTTAGGACCTGAGAATGACGTCACGGCGTGTGATTGGTCGTGTGGCGGTCACATGAGCGGCACGCAACCAATCAGAAGCCATGACGTCATGGAAGGCCCTAAACGCGCTCATTTTAAGCAAAGAAGGCTGCCGGTTACCAGCGGTGATGTCCAGGGGCCTCCGGAGAGGTGAGTATATCAATATTTTTTATTTTAATTCTTTATTTTACACAGTAATATGGATCCCAGGACCTGAAGGAGAGTTTCCTCTCCTTCAGACCCTGGGAACCATCAGGATACCTTCCGATACTTGGTGTCCCATTGACTTGTATTGGTATCGGGTATCGGTATCGGAGATATCCGATACTTTTCGGGTATCGGCCGATACTATCCGATACCGATACTTTCAAGTATCGGACGGTATCGCTCAACACTATTTATGTGTTTATTTTAATCACTTATGTAGCGCCATTAATTCCACAGCATTATTGTCATTGTTCACATTGGGGCTCACAAGCTACATTACCTATCAGTATGCTAATGGAGTGTGAGAGGAAACCGGCGGAGAACAAGAGGAAACCCACGCAAACACACAGAGATGATACAAACTGCAAAGTAACAGTGCACTACTACCCACTGAGCCACCGTGTTCAGTGATCCTAGTGGATGCTAGAAGTACCTTAAAACCTGACACTTATTCCCAGTAATGATGTTCCAGTATTGACCTCCTTTTCTAGTTGTACTAAACTGATTAGATTTGTTGGAGAAATTTCAGAAGAGTCAGTAAGGCCCTTCATATAGTGTACAATTGTCAAGTATAAAGCACCTAATATTTATTATACATTCAACGCCTTCTGCATGTGGAGCTGAAGAAGGATGCTATCACTCAGAGGTTCTCATATACATACATACAAGGATTCACACAGCCTGCCTACTGTACCTTGGAACTAGCACAACTTATGAAAAATGCAGCAGTGCCCACTGACACTCTGAGAACACTGAAGCCAACTAAATAAACATAAACCACAGAAACACAACCCTATACACTGTACTGACAATCCAAGATGACCAAAAGACCAAAACAACAAAACTGCACAGAGTATGTCCCAGCTGGACCCTATACAACCAGATAGTATATTGACAGATAATACATATAACACATATTATCTTATTACTCCACAACCTGTCCCCTCCCAATATCTCTGAACTAATCTCCCACTATCTTCCCTCATGTAATCTTTGATCCTCCCAAGACCTCCTACTCGCCTACACGTTTATTCGTTCCTCACACAACCGCCTCCAAGATTTCTCCTGAATATCCACCATCTTCTGGAATTCCACTCCTCAACACGTCCGATTATCCACCTCCCTCAGATCCTTCAGACAGAACCTGAAAACCCATCTCTTCAGGAAAGCCTACAGCCTGCAATAACCATTCTGCCGCCTCACCAACCACCCGAGCTGCTGCCTCACCAACCACCCGAGCTGCTTCCGCCTCACCAACCATCTGAGCTGCTGCCACCTCGCCAACCACCCGAGTTGCTGCCTCACCAACCACCCGAGCTGCCACCTCACCACCACAAGTGCTGCAGCACCCCGACCTCCTGTCTCTTCCTCATTATCCTGAAGAATATAAGTCCGCAAGGACAGGCTCCTCTCCCCTCTGTACCAGTCTGTCATTGTAAATTTGTTTACTGTTAACGATATCTATAAGCCTGTATGTAACCCCTTTTCTCATGTACAGCACCATGGAATTAATGGCACTATATAAATAATAATAATAACAATAATAATAATTACTTTATTATACAGACAAAAATCACAAAACTCACTGGTGATGTCGGTTCTTGAACCATGTTCACAGTCTTTACCCAGAGATATGGAGAGATCCAGAAGAGAGATTGCAAGTACAAAACAAAGTGTAAGAATAAAATTTCTTACTTTGCTGCAGCTGGGTTTTGCATGTCCAATCTCCCAGGAAACTCCCATATACGGATTCTGAATAGGCTGGTTACCACGGCCCCACGTTGGGCGCCAAACTGTTGTAGCTGTTTGCGTTCTGACCCAAAGTCAGATATGCCAGATCACCAGTGACACCAAATTAAGAGGTGATACCCCAGATAACGAGCTCAGAGAAAAGCACGCACACAGGTTGTGAGCAAATCACTTTCCTGGTTTAACAATACAAGAGGCAGTATTTTATACCATTAACAGCAAATGTAATTCTATGTAAGTCATGTAGCCCCCCTTTACCCAAGGTCATGCTTCATTTACCATATACCCAGAACATGTTGTTGCTGACTATTAAAAACATATAAGATTAGAAGTCTAAGATCCTTGAATCGGAGACTACAAGACTGTTACATTATAAGATCAAATTCTAGCAATTAAAGGAAAAACATTAACCCTTCTAAATCAATACAATGGATGGCAAGAGGAATAAACAAATCAGTTTTGGAATAAATCAAGCCAGACATGTCACTAGAAGCATGGATCATCAAGCTACAACTTGTCTACTTTGGACATATCGTACAAAGACAGCAATCACTAGAGAAGAACATCATGGCCAGAAGAACAGAAGGTACAAGGCAAAGAGGATGGCCAGCAACCCGATGGCTTGATAATATCAAGGCAACGGCGGAAAAGACCCTTATGGATTATGTAGGCTTGTACAAGATCAACCTTCCTACAGATCGTTCATCCATCAAGTCACCATGGCTCGAGATGGAAACACAAGCCGATAAAAACAAAAAAAATGAACCCATTGACTTATCCAAAAATGACAAAACACTTCATACCTGCCATAAATGGAACAACTTGGGATACAGCTATTAGTCACAGCAAAAGAATAGCTGGAATGACTGTATGCTCTGGGGAGTAGCAATACTTTACGTTGCCCAGAGTACTTACATAGAATATTTGCCCTGGGGTAGGGCTGCCTGAGCCATTTTTGGGCTCTACATGATCAAATTGCCAGGGCCCAGTGGGACCTTCCACCGGTAATGAAAATCTAAAACTGTAAAATTGTATTCTATAGATCAAATCGGTCATGTGGTTTTTTTTGCTGAAGTCATTCTGTGTCTACATAGTTCTGTGCACTGCAACAAGCTGTGAAGATTTTTTGGTGTCGGTGGCAAGAGAGGGCAGTCACAGGACTGCAAGTATGCTAAATACAGACTTCCGGCCACATACCAACTAGACATGCGCATCCTAGCTCAATACAAATTAATTGAGCAAGGTCAATCATGTCTAGTCGGCAGGTGACTGCATATATGCAAATCACATACTAGTGTCCACGTGACTGCCCACTCTAGCCACCGACACCGCAGAATCCTGTCAACAATGTATATGAGGCTTAAGAACGTATGTATACAACACAATACCTAATGATTTCTGTTACATAACACAGCCATATTGTGTCTGACGCCTAAAACCTAAACCTCCTGAATTTTTATTCAAAGATTGGGTCACAATGTAGCCCTACCCCAATACATCACCCATACATGGTGCAATGCCATCGGATGCAGTACCACAGAAGCTCCGTTTATTAAGCCAGATGGAAGTTGATGGAGTCTGTGCACAGATTATTGAGTTAATTTTAAGGTATTATACTTTGCAGTATATTTTGCTATTTTAGGGAGACTGTCCCTTAAAGAATAATAATAAACATCATCCACATGGATGAATATTCCATATCCTCCCTAAAAAAAGGCGTAAGACGACTACAACTGAACTGTGAGGCTCCTTCAGTCTCGCTGACTGTATTTCCTACATATGCTCAATTAATCATTAATCTCTATGGCAACTAAGCAAAAACATGAATCCTGGACACACGTGTCACTGTCACTATCGGGGCTGTCACTGTGGTGCATAGTCACAGGTGACAAGAGATCGATGTTTGTATACATCTCAAAAGAGTATCAATAAAATAAAAGCAATGTACATAATACTGCTATCCAGTGCTAATTTATATCATGTACATAATACCACTATCCAGTGCTAATTTATATCATGTACATAATACCACTATCCAGTGCTAATTTATATCATGTACATAATACCACTATCCAGTGCTAATTTATATAATGTACATAATACCGTTATCCAGTGCTGACTTATATAATGTACATAATACCGCTATCCAGTGCTAATTTGTATGATGTACATAATACTGTTATCCAGTGCTAACTTTTATAATGTACATAATTGCGCTATCCAGTGCTGATTTATATAATGTACATAATCATGCACACCCCTGATTAACACTTAAAGGGGAATTCCCATCTCCAAGCTCCTATCCCAATATGTGATGTATTAATAATATTTGCAAATACCTCCAATTAGAAAATGTACCCTAGTATAGTTTTCATGATTCGCTATGTCGCTTATCCCACGTGCAGGGCATTGCAGTAGCTTAGGTATCCATGGCTACGATCACTAGCAACTAATTAGCTGTCACCATATGAGTGGTCACAACAACCATGGATACCTAAGAAGCTACAATGCCCTGCACATGGGGTAAAAGACACAGCAAATCAGAAGAACTATACTACATTTCTAATTGGAGGAATTTGCTAATATTATTTTTATTACACCTACTACATATTGGGATAGAATCTTGGAGATAGGAATGAACCTTTAAATATGAAATGCCCATCTTAATGAAGCACGGTCAATATTTATCTTTGCAACTATTTTATTTTTTTCCTCACTCTATCGAGCAACTCTGCAAGCAATCTCGATAAAAATATTCTTTCCATTGTCTGTACAGCGCCGAAGGAAACCGTTCAAGACATATGAGCAATTGAAACGTAGCCGCACATCAGAACTCAGTTACACGCAGTCAGATTTTTTTTTATATAGTTTTCATAATGGAAACACATAGTTTGCATGAGAGCTGAATACTCAAAGTGATGGGTTGTTTTATAACAAGAAATTATGAAACAATTAAAAATGGGATGCAAAAATTTGCACTTACATAAAATCAAACAGATTCTCCAAAAATATAAATACCGTATATGTATATGTGCACATGATGGCTCCCTGTGGGAACATAGTGTAGGACGGAATCTAGAAAATCCTAGCATTGTCAGATTCGAGCAGTTATTCAGCTGATTTGCTATGAGCATTTTGTACAAATGGGACATGGAGTCTCGATGGGACTTAACCGAAAAAAAAGTCTAATATTAATGTACAAAAAAAATAAAAAATCCAATCTGTGGCACAGATGCTTTGTTCTCTCCATAGATGATCCCATGCATTCAGCCCAATGTTTTCACTGCTGGTTGGGCAATAACACGCACAGATGGTTTTTCAGGGCTGCACAGAAGCGACTTCACTCATCCGCAGCTCTTTAAGTGGCATCATGTTTAGTCTCTTGTCGTACAACTGCCACCACAACAGCTCTAATTGTTAAGAAAAAAAGAGTAATCATAGAAAGTAAACAAAGTGAGGATGCACCGCAGGGTGTGACTGCAATAACTCCGGGTGACTGGTAACAAACTTTGAAAACTTTCAAGAAACTAACGCAAATGAGAAGTAAAAACAGCGTAAGTAAACAATCAGGCCACTGCTTTCATCTTGGAACGCTCAGACATGTAAGCAATCTAAACATATCTCCGTGTGGCCAAGATGGTACGTATATACAGCTCTGGCAAAAATTAACAGACCACCACATCAAAACCCTGTCATGGGCTGCCCAATCTCCAGACCTGAACCCCATTGAAAACCCCTGGAATGTAATCAAGAGGAAGATGGATAGTCACAAGCCATCAAACAAAGAAGAACTTAAATTTTTACGCCAGAAGCAGTGTGGAAGACGCCAAGTGTGCCAAGACGCATGAAAGCTGTGATTAAAAATCATGGTTATTCCACAAAATATTGATTTCTGAACTCTTCCTTTTGTTTCTAAATGATTATTGACTTGTTTTCTTTGCATTATTTGAGGTCTGAAAGCAAAGCTTTTTTTTTCTTGTCAGAAAAAAAATGCAAAATTTATTGCTTGGAACTTCGGAGACATGTGGTCAAAAGTTTATAGAATAAATTAACAATTTACATTTTACTCAAAAAATATACCTATAAAGAGAAAAATCAGACAAACTGAACATTTTGCAGTGGTCTCTTAATTTTTGCCAGAGCTGTATATACAGTATATATGTTGAAACTCCCCAGTTAGTAAGTCAAGAAAACGTTTAAAGGGTCAACCAACCACATGAACTAAAAAAAAAAGCTTGAAATGCTATAAAAAAACTAAAATAAATGTTCATTTTCAAATCTACTGCCACTCCCATGCCAGTGCTTGCTGGGTCCTTGCCAGTCTCAATTACTCGGCTTGAGGTATTATGTGTCTACGCAACACATGTAGATAGAAATTCACCACACACTCTTATTTCAATGACGCAAGAATTTTATACTACATGCAGGTATGTAGCAGACATGTATTCAGACAATTGGCTGCAGGGATACATGAAACATAAATCGAAATCTGGATAATGTTTTGACATTTCCTGGGTCTTTATCAGGAGACATGCCCCCTGACAAAGCTGGGTGAAACGTGCGTTGGGGCGCAAGGCTACACACCTAACACGGCTTAATATTATTACTATCGACTTTATGATAAAGAACTGGGAAGAGTTGAAGCGTTATCCAGATTTTGATATTCGTTGCATATGTCCCTGCGCCTTTAATGTCTGGCTACATGCCTGCACGTGGAATAAAAACTTTGCATCATTGAAATAAGAGTGTGCGGTGAATTTCTCTCTGCGTAAACCAGAGGTTCCACATCCTGTTCCACCAGCAACTCGCAACTTCTACAGTGTGCCTGCCAACTCTCTTTATCTACACTAGAGAAGAGCGAATTTGCTCAGGTTCCCTTTTAATCGGCAAGCTATAGGGTTTGCTGAATAAGCTGCAGATGGAACCCGGCTTCCTGGATAGCGCCGGCCGATCAGCTGATCGGCGCCGCAGCTGCATGTGTCGCGGCTGTGTGACAATCACAGCACATGCATGGAGAGCCTTGTTTGTTGGGCATGTGATCGCTTCAACAGTCACTTCACCGCTTCAACCTGGACCCGTTGAAGTGATCACACGCGAAACGGCCATAGTCCACTTCTTCTCTCCCCGCATGCCTCCCTAACCTGCTGTTGGACTTCAGAAATCAAAAGGATCATTCATCAACAGGTGTGGAATAAATACCCTAGTAGTACAGTTCGCTTTTCTCTTTCATTATAAGGTAAGACCAACAGACTCCAACATTGGACCAAGAGTTTGACCAAGTAATGGACGCCCAAGAAGACAAACCTATTTAGAGACAATGATTTGTTACTAGGATCTTCTTAAAGGATGATTCACATATAAAATACAACAAATCAAAATAGATGTGCACATGTTCTGTATAGATGTAAGGCGGAAAACCTTCTTCTGGTGGACCCAAATAACCTCAGTCCTTTTCTGCTTAAGACGGAGTTTGAAAGATGCCATCTATTCTCCACCTGATAATAAGGTGGGAAGATGTCAGGAGCTCCATGGGTTACTTATTATCCATTCCTGCACAATTCCTTTCAAACGTGTGAATAAATAATTTCCACGTTAGCAAGTGATATGACAAAGCCTGATTTACTTGTGGTTCGTAATGTTTCGTTCACACTCAACCGGCGCAACTCAAGATGGAATCATCTAAATGTATCTCTCGTCGTGTCAGGCTACAGCGAATCCCGGCAACATCCGAACCTGGATCTAAAGTAGCGCAGGATGTGTCCTAATATTATTGTCCTAAATGAGAAATGTATTTTCTGCTGAGGAGGAATTGAGAATATTAAAAACTGCTGATACAGGTCATATACGCATAGATTATGCACACTGCAAAAAAAAAAATGGATCAGAAATGAGAAATGCAGACAGGAGCTGCTCGGTGAACCGTACTTGTTCCCTGCTCAATCGGCAGCTGCCAAATGCGGTCAGGAGAAAATAAAAACACTTCTAATCACTTTGGCCGAAGAGAGGAACAGATTTACACCACAGCATAAATAGATTGCAGCATGGAAAATCTCTCGTCTCAATTTTAGAGGAATTTAAAGGAACAACCTGGGAGAACCATTGCTGGATCTGAAGAGGAAGGCGAATGATCGAGGGAAGGGAAGACCAAGAAAGAGAATATTCCTGTATCACACGCTGACTACTGAAGACCAGAATATGCATAATATAGTTTATCATGTTGTTTTATCACCTCCACCATTGTCCCCACCCCTGAGGATCACAGGCAGATTTTGATGGATCTACTTACACTATAGGGAAGAAAAGTATGTCAAATTATTTATTGAATTCAGGTTTTTCATTCAGTCCTGTTACCTCTGAAATAAAACATCTGGACTTCACCCCCATTTGTATAATTTTCAGCCCCCCACCATGCCATCTGCCATTACTAACATGTGACAGAACGGCCGGTGGTTTGGAGCTTACTGATCCTACCACAGTTCTGTAATAGGAACCAGCAGGGTAATAAGTCTGTCCATGATATTTCTTCCCTCCTAATTCTTCCCCCATCACCTGTAGGGATATTATTGAGAAGTGGAAGGAACCACAGCAACTCACCAACAAGTATAGACCCCGTAACATGACAGAGTGAGGAGCCTAGTGCTGAAGACAGAAAAGTCACCAACTGATGCCATAACTGCAGAGTCCAGACCTCCTCTAGCATTGTATTGGTTAGAGTAGGACTCGTAAGCGTGGGGACCCGGGACGTGGGTTACGAGCTTGCGTATTTTGGCCAAAATATAAACTAATACCTCACATATTTTTAATGTGTTTTTTGCATTTTTTTGGGGTGCAGTTGGGCCCATATGGTCTTGTAAACTGTGGTGTCTGTTCACATGGGATGCATCCTAATGGCGCTGGGCAGCCCGCCTGAGCTAATAGAAGGGCGTCACTATTAGGCTGTTAACCTGGATGCTGTGCATTCCCATTGTGTGAACAGTGCCACATACAAGTCCCTTATGTGCAGTCATATGCCAAGCAGCCAACCCCTCCATTAATTTGGTAGGCTGTGAGTGGCTGCCTCATCGGTATTTCTGCACCTGTGTTGCCGCCATCTTAACCACATGGGTGCACTGCATCCTGATAGTGCATTTGTTTGGAGGCCTAGGCAGGTAAGCATCTCTGCCTTTGTTGCTATTTCTCCTCTAGCATTACCATCAGAACAAACACTGGGAGAACCATTGCCGAGCAGCTGCATGCAGCCTTACATCACCAAGCACAATGCCGAGCATCGGACGGAGCAGTGGAAAGCTAACACCACTCGACTTTGGAGTAGTGGAAATGTGTTGTGTGCAGTGACAGATCACACTTATCTGTCTGGTGTCTGATGGAGGAGTCCGGGTTTGGTGACTGCCAAGGGAATGTTACCCGCCTGACTGCACTGTTCCCGCTGTACAGTTTGGTGGAGGAAAATTAATGATACCAGGTTGTTTTTCAGAGGACGGCCTAAGCCACCTAGTTCCAACGAAGGGAAATCTTAAAGGAGTTGTCCGAAACCTAACTTAATTTAATATTAATGTGTAACTATTGAATGCAAAAAAACTAAGCACTTTTCTAATATATTTATGTTTTTTTTCTTCCTTAAAATCCAATAATGTTTCATTCAAGCCTCCTAGCACATGCTGGGGATTCTCAACCAAGATGTCATCAGGAGCCTGGAGCAGCTGTGGTCCGCACTCTGAAACAGACCATCATCTGGGAAAACCCTTTCAGGGTTTGGGCTGTTCTCTGATTTACTGAGCGTACCCCAGTTTTCAATAATTATGCATGTGCAGTATACTCTCCCTACTCTCCGCTGTGTTACTTCCAGTGCACACTGACAGTGCGCTCTCTCGCCAACTCTAAAGAAAAGTGAACAAGCCAGCAGGAGAGCTCTCTCTTGCTTGCTCGCCACTAACAGTGTGCTCCTCTAAAGAGAAGTGAAGAGCTTCTGGCTCTTTCTCTCTTTAGCTGCCAGGGGAGCGAGCGCACTGTCAATGTGTAATGAAAGTAACACAGCGGTGACCTGAGCAGGTGTGAGTATTGAAAACCAGCACATGCTCAGTATAGCAGAACATAGCCCAGATCCAGCACATTGGGGCCATCCCGCTTCCATTGTGTTGGATTTGCACAAGAATAGCAGAAAAAAAATTGTATTCTGGTAAATCTGAATTTATTAGCAAAATTCAGATGTGATTTGTTTTAAGGCATGTCCTTTTTGGAGGAGCGTCCTGGACATTCCTGGACAGTTGCGTTGACAACTAAGGCATACTATACAGTATACGCATACTCTTGTGATATTATTCAGAGAAATTACCAGCAGTAATTTATGAGCCCAAGCCCAATCCGATCCAATAGACACACTGAAATATTTACTACTTGTTGTGAGCACTTAAAGGAGTTGTCCAATTTATCTTCATTTTAACAAATGAGCTGAGGACATGATTTTGTGGCACTTGCAGCTTCACCTCTTTCCTCGCAGACTTCACAGCTCTCCTGTTCTCATCATTGCTGCTTTGGGAGAGGCACCTGACCAGATCTGTGCACCCCCTTAATTAAAAAAAATACAACATGGAGTACCTGGTTGTTGATTGGACAAGGCTGATGGACAGGTTTGTTCTCATGCTCCTCCCCAGAGAGGCCATGTTGAAAACAGCAAAGCAGTTTTTCAGAAAAGAGGAGAACCTGTAATACTTATATATTAGTAAGTGCCACAAAATTATGCCCCTGACACATCTGCTAAAATAAAGATAAAGTGGACAACCCCTTTAACAACCCACAACAAATCAGCTATAATGAGTTCTGCACGGGGCTAAGCAGTGGACCTAATCTGATCGGTCTCTCTCGACTTATTTCAAAACACAAAAAATAAAGACAAAATTGCAGAAAGTGGCGGCAGATTCTCAGATTAACATTCAATTTTCTATCTAATGATAGCAAATAGTCAGTTATGGGACAACTGTGCCAGTAAATATCCACCAGCGGCAAAGTAATGGGTAGAAGATGAGCGAGATCTTACATTCATTAGCAGGACAGAGTATGATATGACTCCTGAGGAAAGTTACTAACAAACGAAACACTTGACGTTCCTATATGTAAGAGACACAAGGAAATCTACAACTGGAGTTTTTTGTTTTTTTTGTATTTAGCATATTCAGACAATTTTATCATCTGCTTTATAATAAACAATTTTCTTTCTGTTCAATATTTAATATTTTAAATTTAGATTTTTCCATTTACAGATATTCCCTGAGATATTCAGCTACTAACTCAAAGAAAACGGCTGTGCAAGTCCTTGCTCTATAATATAGCGCCCCTCCAGGGCAAACAAAGTATTACACGTTGATCGTTGACATTAGTGTGCATCTGTTGATATTATTGGATGCCTGCAGCTTTCCAGAATATGGCTTATAGGCATCTGTTCTAGCTCACAAAGCAGAAGAGGGGGAGAAATTACTAAATGAGACCCTAAAACAGCACATGAAAAGTAGTCGTCTAAATAGGACGACTTCTGCAAAATGTTTAATACCAAGTTATTGAGAAAATGTTTACCTCTCGGAATGACACTTTCTAAGGTTGAATGTTGTCATGTATATTAAACCGGCAAGAAGCCAAAAAGCCTCCGTGTGCTGTCCGTCAGTCAGGCTCCATGAGTAAGGAGATTTTCTCTCCTCAAAGCAAAATCTGTTGGGCATGTCACATTATTTTTATTTGGGATCGAAAGGGAAAAAAAAAAGAAATTTGAGGAATAAAGATGTATGGTAGATTGTACTGTGCCTCATTTGTAGAGCAAAACTGAGCATTGCAAGGCGGTGTGTAATAGAAAAATCTAATCTAAAAAGTACAATAAAGAAAAGAAAAAACAATGTAATGCAAATGATAAAAAGAAATTCTAAACTATAAAGTTTATACTTAAAATACAATAACAAAATGGAAAAAATGTATCACGTTACAAAATAATAGGTAAAAGAAAAATTTAAATTTTTTAAAAAAGATTGAAAAAAAGGTCCGAAATCAATGATTTTTGTGAGGTACTAAAAGAGTTTTCAAATAATAACAATTGTAGAAAACTCTGAGCTTTGAAAGGTACAGTAGTTGTTGTGCGCAGGATTTCAACCTTCATGAACATCTCATTCCATAAATTAAGCAGATAGCTTACAAAAGGTGGGAGATTTAAAGGGAACTTGTCCCCAACAACTTGTCCCCTATAGACCTGCCGATCTTGTTATCATTATTATTATTATACATTTATAAAGCGCCATTTATTCCATGGTGCTTTACATGTGAAAGGGGCAAACATAGACAAGTACAATAAACAAGAGCAAAACAAGGCACACTGGTACATAAGGAGAGAGGGCCCTGCCCGCGAGGGCTCACAGTCTGCAGGGGATGGGTGAGGATACACTAGGAGAGGGTAGAGCTGGTCGTGTTGTGGTATAGGGTTAATTTGTGGGTTAATAGTGTTACAATGCTGTCCAGACCCTTTACTGATTGCCCAACTAACGGGAGAAAATTAACTTTTATTCTTCTCGTAGCAGCGGGCTTTCAGTCGTAGAGGCATGCCCGTATGGCTGTAGTCAGCACTGAGTACACGTAGAGGAGGTCTGTATGGAAGTCACAGCACTTTGACAGACAGCTCATTCTCCAGCCCATCTGTGCATAGCAAGCAGTCAATCAAAGTGTTGGGTTGTGTTTTCAACCGTGACTCATTGTGTACTGTGATGACTGTAAACGCTCCTTCATGCCTCTATGACTGAAAGTTGGTGGCAGATTAGCTCTACAGTTGTGCTCAAAAGTTTACATGCCCCAGAAGAATTTACTTTCTTGGCCTTTTTTCAGAGAGAATGAATGATAACACCAAAACTTTTTCTCCACTTATTGTTAATGGTTGGATGAAGCCATTTATTGTCAAACTACTGTGACCCTGTGAACATCCAAATGACCCTGATCAAAAACCCCATTTCTTAATACTGTTTGTTGCCTCCTCTAACATCAATGACAGCTTTAAGTCCTCTGGGATGAGGAGAAGATGGAGAATTTTCCTGAACACGGGTTTCCATGGGAAAACCGTGCTACTGTTTGGGTCCAGTTCGGGCTGTAAAAAAAAGCTGAAAATAATTAACATTAGAATTATACTTACTTGTCTAGTGACACGTCCTCCCGTCCCGCTGTCCCCCGGCCGCATCTGCTTTCGGGGCCGCTCATTACCTTCTGCCGGTATTCACCGCACTCTGCAGTTTTTGGCTTTCTCCGACAATGTTTGTGCAGTGACCACCACACGAACACTGCCGGAAAAAGCCAAAGACTGCCGAGTGCAGTGAATACTGCCGGCAATTAATGAGCAGCCCCGTAAACAGATGCGGCCAGGAGACAGCGGGACTAAAGGACGTGTCGCTGGACAGGTAAGTATAATTCGAATGTTTATTTTTCATTTTCTGCTTTTTTTTACAGGTGCCCCTCCCCATTCCATATATGTGAAGTCCGAGTTCGGGGTTAGGACGCAAGTTCATGTCATCTCTGGCACCGAAATCGAACTTACAAAAAACTCGGGCAAATCAACCGATCCCGAACATTGGGGGTTCGCCCATCACTAATTGCTAGCCTTAATAAATGGCAGCCTGATAGTATGGTCACAGCACAGATTTTTATTTCTTGTTTTATATATATATATATATATATATATATATATGTATTTTGGTGCTTGCAATCTTCACAGAATACCGGTGACCTCTTTACATACAGTATACAGTTGTAGTGCTGCTGGCAAAACAGCAGGATTATAGCCTTTGCACTTTTGCCCAGTAATTTCTATGAGTCTGAAGGCGGTGCACTGCGAGATATCATCAGTTTCCTTAGAGACTTATTAGCAAAATATCATGTCCAGGAAAAACAAGGTTCCTATGGACGTGTGTCATGCAGAAGCTGTCCCCGTAATACAAGACAATGTCAACTTTTGCCCGGTTTTCGATCCATGTGTCTTGTTTGACTAGAGATGAATATTGAACTCTTGAAATTTGTTTCGGGCAGAATCGTTCAAAACGGCCCCCGAAAAGACGTTTATTATTCTCTGACTGCTTCTAAATGCCAATATGTTTTTTTCCCTCTTAGCTCCATGAATTCTGCTAAAATAAAGTTTAACCAATCGAGTGCCAGAAAACTTATCTCATGTAGCATTGTTATTAGAGATGATTCTTTTATTTTTTGCAAAATTGTAAATTAATTTTTAAAAATGTATTCCTGGTTTGATTTAAAAGATGCTCTTAGGTCTTTCCACACCTCAAGGCTTAATAAACAGAGAGGAGGGAAAGGGTTAAAAAAGAATAAAACATTATACCCATTGGTCCTAGGGCAGTCGCCCACTTGTTCCGCCGCCTAAAGATCCTACTTGCGTAGCAAAATAGTTTTCAGATCGGTTTTCTCTTAGATCTTCGGTCAAGATCTACTGGTGCGGGCAATGCCTCATGTGATCACGACACACAGCAATAACCGGGGTCATAAAGATTACTACTGAAGTCAATGACGTATGTCAAGCCCCATTTGGTCACATTATGTCTAGTCAGCGACAGATCATCCTGGTTGAAAATCGAACAGAAGACTGATCAGATGACCGATCCAAATCATGTGGAGCAACTCGTGGTGGAAGAACAGGTAAAGGATATACCTAGGACAAGTGAGTATAATCTTTTTTATTTTCCCAACCCTTAAAAGAATCCAGCAAAATATTTTGCTTCATTCATGCAAATCAAATTCCTAAAATTTAGATTCTAGAAAATTTGAATTTCGGAGAAACTTATAAAGTACTTAATTTTTTGTTTTATTTTAATAGACTCACTCACGTCTATCTGTGACATTCATGGTCAATCACCATCAAATGTGGATCATGATAATGTGGATGACACTGAGGCCATGTGCACACGCTGCGGATTCCATTGCGGAATTTTCCACAGCGGATTTGCAAAATCCGCAGTGAAAAACCGCTGCGGTTTTTACTGCGGATTTATCGCGGTTTCTTTTGCGGTTTCCTCTGCGGGTTTTCACCTGCAGATTTCTATTGGAACAGGTGCAAACCCGCAGCGGAATCCGCACAAAGAATTGACATGCTGCGGAAAATAAACCGCAGCATTTCCGCGCGTTTTTTTCCGCAGCATGTGCACAGCGGTTTTTGTTTTCCATAGGTTAACATTGTACTGTACACCGCATGGAAAACTGCTGCGGATCCGCAGCAAAACCCGCAACGTGTGCACATACCCTAATACTGTTGTTAATTATCTATATTGATGTCCTTTAGATTTCCCACTGAAAAATAATTCCCACTAGGAGCTAAAGAAAAGATGAAGTTCTAGATCCAATGCGAAATGTAAATCATGCACTCATTATAAGCTTGGTCATTACAATTTCATCAGGATCTGGTTTTGTGGATTCATCAAGCCATGACATTGGTGGCTTGATCTGGAAACTCTTTGGAGGTGACGAATGGCTACATGTTTGGGCAATAGAGAAGTAGATCTGTGTAGGTAGCAGCCAAACTCTGTTCTCATGTAGCTATACTTGCCAACTTTCTGAAAGTGGCATCCAGAAAAGAAGGAAAGTTTTGGCGCTGTCCACATCCTATTAATGGTCATGCCAATAACCTGCCCACTACACCCTTAATCTCCAGCTAAATGGTTTCACCTCCTCAAGATGCCTTCTCAAAAGAAACCTCCCAGGAAAGGAGAGAGGAGTGTGGTGAATCCCGGGCACTTCTGCTTACAAAGGTTAATTCAGGTGGTGAGTAATGTATTAAAAGTTCCAATTTTTTTCCCAATACATCTCGGAGTAGAACTTTCTCCTTCCTCAAGCATGCTTGAGGAAAGAGTAGGGTCTACTCCGACACTCGCCCATGAACCACCACACTCCTCACTCCTTTACTTGTTTTGCCTTCTCTCCATTTGGTGTGAGTACAGCACCCGAAGAAGCAGCCACATAGCTGGACACAAAAAATGTGTGAGCATCAGCTGACTTTTTTTTTATTTTGAAGATGACCTTGAGAATTTAGTTAACAAAAGGTTGAAATTGGAAAACTTCTTTAAAACAAGGTCTTCTATCTTTCCGGGTAAATATGACGCATTTCAGAGTCTCGGAAGCTGATATGAACATAGTCTCACATGTACAATATTGTAGAAAATCTTTACCAAGTTGCATTAACAAAAGATGAAAGAATAAACTACAGTAATTTACCTGCTCCAGCGCTTTACCTATTTTTGTCAGTTTGCCAGAGACATCCATACAGTCAGCAGTGAAGTGTATCTCTTAGATTAGCCATCCAATTTATCGAGGTAGGTGGAGTATGACAACAGAGCTCTAGATATTCTTTGTTTTTCCTTTCAAATTTTGTTTTCCTAGATTTGTAATTGAAGTGATTTCTCCCTTGGTTTACCAGCATTTATAGAGGTACAAAACCCAACAGCATGACATTGTGGTCATAGGAGCTGGGGAAATGTCTATAATGCTATAAGAAGTGAGTCGTGTGAAAAGGCGCAAGACTAACAAACATTGATATTGTTCATTATCCTCTTGGCTCAGTCTTTCCTCTAATGGAAAAGGGCAAGATGGCAATCGGTTCACATAGTACTATCATATTAAACCCCAATGGGCTAAGTCTTAAGTCAAAGCCATAGGACTACTCTGAAATGAAGAAGAGTGAAATACATATTTTTGTAAGTGCTCTCAAGATGTGAGGGAGGATTCCATAAAAATGGGAGACCTTCTAGGCTCGCAAAGGAGTTGGCAATTCTTGTAGGACCATCAACAAGCCTCCTGAAACCTCCTGGACAGCAGCGCTTCCAGAATGTCTTTTTCGTAACATCGGAGTTGACCATCAGAGTCCCACAAACCAGGCAGACATTGAGTAGGTGGGAAACTGAGCAAGGAGGAGCATGTCCACGAGATGACTAATTGGTGGGGATTTGACTGCTAGGACCTGCAACGATCAGCAGAACAGGGTACTTTTATCCTCATTAGAATGGAGTGGCAGGGAGCATGCTCAACCTCTGCTCTATTATTTGCATATTTTTTCCGGGAGCCCCATAGAGAATGAATGGAGCAGTGGTTGTAAATATGACCTATGACTCCACTTTGGAATGGAGATAAAAGTGCCCCATCAGGAATAAATATTCCCGGTTCAGGTTTCATTGGACTGACCCCTACAAATCAGTAAGTTATTGCCTATCATGTGGATGGGTGATAATTTATTTTCAGCTGACAATCCCTTTAATATAAGTGCAAGAGTACATTCAAATTCACCTATATTCAGTATATTAAAGGGGTTGTCCAGGACTTTAACATCGATGGCCTAGCCTTATAATAGGTCATCAAAGTTTGATCAGTGAGCATGCGACACCCGGCACCCCCACTGATCAGCTGTTGCCTATGTTGGCTGTTCCTGGTGTTAGCGGCTGGAACTGCTCAGCTATGGAGCTGCATACCTCCGTTGATGGAATAATGGCCATTGCCGAGTACTTCACATCCGCCCACTATACAAATCAATAGGGGGAGGATGTGCAGTGCCGGGATATTGCCACATTTCCATCGATGCTATGCAGCTCTATAACTGAGCAGTTCCAGCCGCTAATACCGGGAACAGCTGATCAGTGGGGGTGCCTGGTGTCGCAACCTCACCGATCAGACATTGATGACCTATCCTAAGATTAGGCCATAAATCTTATAGTAACAGACAACCCCGATAATATTATTGTCCAGAACTGCACTCATAAATGGTTGTCATAAGAAACAGATAGCAATCTCTAGCCAGAATGCTCAGATGAGATCCTATAATGGAATAATTTTTCCAACATCATATTCCTATATAGCACCAGGCGTATAAACAATGCTTCTTAAAATGTAAATTTCCACAGCAAGCTCTGTACTGTGTATAATGGAATGTTGGGAGATTTCAGCTCAGAAAGTGGCAGAATTGTGAATGCTGCTCTGGAGTATAAAATAGAGTGTAACTATACTGTATGTGTACAAAGTGACTTAGCATTTTATGTAGATGAATTTTATGAATAAAATGCTGCTTATAAATGAACATTCTATATTCTACAATTACTTCTAGAATTACTTGGGTTAATTTCCTTTCCTTTTTTGTTTTTTCTACTTTACTTACAACTTATTTTTCTAACCACTTGGAAGTTTTTTTTTGTGTCCTATTTAGCCCAAACCGAGAACAAAAACAGAAAGAATGTCAAATCCCAAACAGCATGATAAATCAATAGACCCTGGCAACAGAGTATATCAATTAACAGGATTCTTTATTCTTCGTACAACCGGCTGCGATTTCCCCTGAATTCGAGAGCAGAGCTACTGAACTGACAGCCACCTTCATTTAAGTTACCTTTCAGATCTGAGAATTTTTTGGACCGTCTCGGCATTTTAAGCAACAACAATAAAGCCCTTGCCATTAAATGATTTACATCTCCCAACAACGATGTGACTTCTAAGAGCATTGCAAATGGAAATGTGATTTGTTTTTTTAATGTTAGGATTCTAATATTAAAGAAGTGACTTTTCGGAATAGCCTGCAGCTGAAAATACCATATAATTACCTACATAACAACAGAAATTGTTCCCCGCCTTTGTCAACCTTGAGCCATACTTCAATAGCTTCACCTGAAGAGCAGTAATATTCCGCATTTGTAAGGCAACCTCTGCTAATGGACGGGCTAATGCTGATAAGACACTTTAAAATGAATTAATTGCACGTTCAGACAACCGCAGTTTCCAAGATCAAAGATGTGCATTAAATCACTTAGTTTCAGGATTTTTGTCAGCTGTTCAGGGGGAATGATGAACGAGAAATCACTTTATTGTCATGTAAATGCTCCGTGAGCGCAAGATAATTACTCCCGAGAACTGTGCTGGTAAAGTTGCGCCATCGAGCCCGTGGAGCTGTCGACAGAACATAGTGCAAATTCAGCTGGTAGGGCACTGCATGGAATTAATCCATCATTTCCATCTGATACATACAGAAAATGCATTCGAAAATAATTATAAAATATTCAAGCAATTCCTCCAATAATCTCATCCTTTTTTTTAAACATATTTCATGATACAATTAAAACTGTAAAATATGTCAAGAAATCCGCATGTCTCAGGAGATCAGTTATGTCCTCCCTCTTTCTACTTCTCTTCACTACTGTCTTTTGTGTGGCCTTGAGACAACTAGCTGCAGCAGGTGCCTCCTCCCCCAGGCTAATCACTAAGGGACCATTTCATCAAAGTTGATAATTAAATGAGGGTGCCACGCTGGAAAACGAAACTATGGCTAAAAAGTTAAAGACTCCCACTCTCCTACCTTACAGATGGAAGTCGGCGTGTCTCCTTGATAAGGAGGTCGGCTGCTGCAAAGACGTCCTACGTGCTGTTAGAAGGACTGTGGTATTGATACTGCACAAATCTACAGGGAGCGTCCTCCCGTAGTGCAGAAATCCTCACACCACTCGCTGCTGAGGTGCATGGCAGGTGCCTCGGCCGATGGCGCCGCCGAACAGTAGCGTAGCGAGTGAGGGGCATGGCTTAGCGGTGACGTCACCTGTTCGTGAGACGGACACAAGCAGGGGCCAATCCCGACGCATTTCGAGGGTAACGTCCCTCTTTCTCAAGGTATTGCTGCCCTGCCCGTTACCCTCGAAACGCATCGGAATTGGCCCCTGCTTGTGTCAAAAAAAATAGCAATTTTTGGAATTTTCACAATACATTCGGACAGCTCTGCCCCAATTGTAGAAGATGGAGATATTTTTACTCAATCTTCTCTTCCAGGAGAATCGGAACACACTCTGATCTAACTCTGATCAGAGCGTCATTTCAGCCCGATTCTCTAGGATGAAATAATCTACATCCATTTACCCCTGCAATAAAACTGACATACACAATGCTAGCCCTAATGATTTTGCCCCTAAGTCTCTCCCCTCAGTTAAGCTGATGGGTCTTTAAGTGAACACCAGCCGAAGATGGAGGTGATTATGTTCTATGTAGGAATTCTCCAAGACTGACTACTTCAGGATCATCAGAACTTGCAGCCAACTAACAATCAGCCAAGGAGTATAATATTCTTGTACAATTTACACATTCAGTTTTGCCCATTACTCAGACATCTCTCACTATGTTTACACAGAGAGAGATCTGTCAGTCAAAAGGAATCAGAGTGGGAGTAGCCGCCAGAGTCCGATCTTGGATAACTCAACCAAGACACATAGACTATTCAAAGTATGTTTTCTATAATGCATTTCAAAGTAAAATATTATTATTATTTATTATTATAGCTCCATTTATTCCATGGCACTTTACATGTGAGGAGGGGTATACATAATAAAAAACAAGTACGGTAATCTTACACAATAAAAGTCATAACTGGTACAGGAGGAGAGAGGACCCTGCCCGCGAAGGCTCACAATCTACAAGGGATGGGTGAGGATACAGTAGGTGAGGGTAGAGCTGGTCGTGCAGTGGTTTGGTCGATCGTTGGTTACTGCAGGTTGTAGGCTTGTCGGAAGAGGTGGGTCTTCAGGCTCTTTTTGAAGGTTCCCACGGTAGTTGAGAGTCTGATATGTTGCGGTAGAGAGTTCCAGAGTAGGGGTGATGCGCGAGAGAAATCTTGTGGGAAGAGGAGATAAGAGGGGAGTAGAGAAGGAGATCTTGTGAGGATCGGAGGTTGCGTGGAGGTAAGTACCGGGAGACGAGGTCACAGATGTATGGAGGAGACAGGTTGTGGATGGCTTTGTATGTCATGGTTAGGGTTTTGTACTGGAGTCTCTGGGTAATGGGGAGCCAGTGAAGGGATTGACACAGAGGAGAGGCCGGGGAATAGCGGGGGGGGATACAATTACAATAGTGTCTGATTCATGTTGTCCATTGACAGGCATTAATAGGAGAAGAAAAATCAATGCAATAAGGATGTGCACCTAATATATAAATAAGGATATAATTTTATTCATACAAAAAATTTGCAACAAAAAAGGTGGGAAAACATAAAAAAACAAAGCAAAAATTAATAATCAGAGCAGATTGCTACTACGGATTTAGATGAGGATACCTGCAGAAAATATGAAGGAAAAAAAAAAACAATTTTTGCACTAGGGAACATTGATTTAAGAACCGCTTTGAATTTAGAAACTATTCTAACCAAAACAGTGTTCAACGGAGACATCACTTTGAAGAAATAAAGTAAATGATCCGCAATAAAAATACCTAAATGGAAAAAAGTTCTCTCTGAAAAGGCGCAAATTAAATTAAAAAATAGTTAATGTACCATATTTTCCGGCGTATAAGACAACTTTTTAACCCCTAAAAATTGTCCCAAAAGTCGGGGGTCGTCTTATACGCCGGGTACGGCGTGTGCAGGGAGCGATCCTGGATGTTCCCAGGGTCTGAAGGAGAGGAGACTCTCCTTCAGGCCCTGGGATCCACATTCATGTAAAAAATAAAGAATAAAAATAAAAAATATGGATATACTCACCCTCCGACGCCCCTGGACCTCACCGCTGCAAGCGTCTGCCTCCGTTCCTAAGAATGCAGAGTGTGAAGGACCTTCCATGACGTCGCGGCTTGTGATTGGTCGCGTGACCGCTCACGCGACCAATCACAAGCCGCGACGTCATCGCAGGTCCTACACACTGCATTCTTAGGAACGGAGGCAGACGCATGCAGCGGTGACAGCCATTGTTCGTCGGAGGGGTGAGTATATCCATATTTTTTATTTTTATTCTTTATTTTTTACATGAATATGGATCCCAGGGCCTGAAGGAGAGTCTCCTCTCCTCTCCTCCAGACCTTGGGAACCACACGCCGTATAAGATGACTGGGCATATAAGATGAACCCTGTCTTATACGGCGGGCATATCCCAAATTCCATATTTTATATGGAAAAGTTGGGGGTCGTCTTATACGCCCAGTCGTCTTATACACCAGAAAATACGGTAAGAATAATTAATAAAATGTATTAGTTATTTAAAGTATCATCAAATAAAAAAACACCACATTTTAACTCCAGAAAAGCAGACTCTAAAGCAATGATGCATCAGCTCTTGCGCACCCAGTAAGGATTTCTAAAATAAAGACTTATTAAAGATACATAAATCCCGAGGAATGCAAATGTCTGGAAAGAAAATATTAATGGAGATGGATGAGTTTACAAAAGCGTTACTTTTTCTTATTCCTACAAATAGCATCGCTACTGTTTATAGGTTGAGGATAGAATTACTGCTCATTCCAATCCAAGTGAGTAGTCGCTGAGTTGCAATACCACTTACAGTCTACGGACAAAAGTGGCACTGTTTCAAGAAAAACAGACATGTCTTTATTATGTCGCACACTCATTTCATACTCAGGCAGGAGGAAATATTTTGCTCCTTTTATATCTATGAAGATAATATGTGCAGCAACTAACCTTGACAACATATGCCCAGGAGCAAGGAGATAAACCGGAGCAAGGCGCTGACAGCAGAGAGAAGGTAAATGGATGGTATTTGCCTTATGGGGATGTACTGATACAGTACATTGCCATATGTAAATGTCTACTGGTGAGATCTCTATAAAGTAACGGATTACCTCTTAAGATTATTACAAAGTGTCTCTTAGAAACCTGGTAATAGCACGTACAGTTTTGCCGAAAGTGTTGGCACCCTTGAAATTGTGCCAGAAAATTAAGTATTTCTCCCAGAAAATTATTGCACTTACACATATTTTGTTATACACATGTTTATTTCCTTTGTGTGTATTGGAACAACACAAAACAAACAGAGAGAAAAGGCAAATTGGACATAATTTCACAGAATACCTCCAAAAATGGGCAGGATATATTTGTTTGCACCCTCAACTTACCGTAATATTTGGTCTTGGTCTTTGGTCAATCGCTTCATACAACCATCAACAAACTTCTCACACCTCTCAACTGGAATTTTGTACCACTTTTCTTTTGTAAACTGCTCCAGGTCTCTCATACGTGAAGGGTGACTTCTCCCAACAGTAATTTTAAGATCTCTCTACAGGTGTTCTATGGGATGTAGGTCCAAACTCATTGCTGCCACTTCAGAACTCTCCAGTGCTTTATTAACATCCATTTCTGGGTGCTTCATTAAGTATGCTTGGGGTCACTCCTGCTGGAAAACCCATGATCTAGGATGCAAACCCAGCTTTCTGACACTAGGCACTACATTGGACCCAACATCTTTCCGTAATCTTTAAAGTTTATAATGGCTTTCACACAGTAAATGCACCCAGTGACAGAGTCAGCAAAACAACCCCAAAACATTTTTGAACCTCCACCATATTTGACTGTAGGTACTGTGTTCTTTTCTTTGAAGGGCTCATTCTGTTTTTAGTTAACAGTAGAATGATGTGCTTTAACAAAAAGCTCCATCTTGGTCTCATCTGTCCAGAAGAAGCTTTCCCAGAAGGATTTTGGCTTACTCATGTATGTTTTGACAAACTGCAGTCCAGCTGTTTTATGTCTATGTGTCAGCAGCGGGGTCCTCCTGGGTCTCCTGCCATAGCGTATCATTTCATTCAAATATGGATGGACAGTTTGGGTTGACAGTGATACACCCTGAGCCTGCAGGACAGCTTGAATTTCTTTGCAACTAGATGGAGATCTTGGGACCAAGATCTCAAGAGATGAGATCTCAGCGCTGAAATCTCATCTCCCGAGATCTTGGTGCCGAGATCTCTATCTGCGCATGCACCACCTACCGGCGGCCATTTTCCTGGAGTCTGTTGCACAGGAAAGCATGGATGAACTGCCAGGGGGCTCTGGCCTTTCACAAAATGTCGGCAGAGCCCCCAGCAGCACTGGAGAGGCCAGCATCACCCTGGGCAGCGGACAGCCCCTCATCCCAGCCTGCAACAGTAACGGTAAGTGGTATATCCGCTTTGTAAGATGCATCCCCATTCCCCCACCAATTTTGGGGGAAATAAAGTGCATCTTACAAAGCGAAAAATACGGTATATAGATGTAAGCAGTAAGACTTTGAAAAGACTCTTAAAAGCCTTTATAGAATATATAGCCTAATGTATCATTTGGGTTTTTTATCAGTCGTTTTTCCTTTTTTTCGTCTTGCAGTATTCTTTGACATGTTTTGTTCCAAATTCTTCAAAGTAGTTGATACATTTTTAGCAAAATCAAAGATACTTTTTAATTTTGTCTTTAACTTTTTAGCACATAAAGTCACCTGTTTTGCTAAAATGCTGCAAAATTTGCTCCCAAAATTTCAGGAGAAAGAAGAGGGGGGTGGATGTGTATAAGGGAGAATGGATTTAATTTGTGCAAAAATTATTTTGTGACTTTTTAATGAATGTTGCAATTCATGAAATCTGAATACCCCTCAATACCGAACATAAAAAACACAAAAAAACACAACAGGCAAACAAACAAATATGTAATAGACTTTTTTTTAAAAAAAATTACAAACGAAAAGAAGGTGTTAACAAGCAAAAAATTGTCCAAAAAAGCCACAAATGCAATAATGAATCAGGCCCTTGGTGTCTTATTGAAACATTGAATTGCTGACTGTAGAACAGAATTCATCAGCGCTGCCAAAAACCATAAGGGACACTGATGCCAGTATTGTATTTTCATGTTTGCAACACGACTCAGAGGTTTGGCAATCTCTCATCATTATCCGCAAAACACTGATCATGTTAGTTGGACAGCAAACCCCATCAGTGGTCACGGTCGGTATTTTTAGAACTCATTTTGTATGTCAATTATTTTAATTAGTGAAGTAATATAGCCATAATACTAGTTTGTTATTTCACCCTATGCTCAATAAGATCTCATTATCTTGATAGCATATCATCATGTGTGAACGTATCTGATGGCTTCTTTGCTTTCCTCTTAATTGTGTTCCTAGAGGGAGCAGAACCGAGCCCCCGATGAAGGGGCATCCGACTCGACCCATCCAACAGCAGCACACTACATTAGAAATTAGCGCATGCGCAGTGTTGTTCAATGGAGTCTTTTGATGGACCGATCTGGCCACATGCTCGTCCATCAGCAGAGAAGAGAGTAGGTGGCACTTTTGAAAAGAGGACATCAGCACCTCTGGGAGAAAAAAATACTATAAGGGCTCATGCACATAAGCCCTCATAGGCAAAAGGATAAAAAATGGAAATACTATATATCTTCATCTTTAACCTTTTAAAAATTACAAAAAGGATTGCAAAAGTTTGGGAACCTTACGTTAGTACCTAGCAACACCCCCTTTTGAAAGAATCACAGCTTGTAAATGCTTTTTGTACCTAGTCAAGAGTCTTTTAATTCTTGTTTGAGGGATTTCCCAGTTCTGTGAGATTCCTGGGTCGTCTTGAATGCACTGCTATTTTGAGGTCCAGCCACAGATTTTCAATGATATTCAGATCAGGGGACTGTGAGGGCCTGTAAGAATTGACATGCTGCAGATTTGAACCTACTCCAAATCTGCAAGTAAAAAATAAGCAACATATACATGAGACTTCAGAAATCTCATTCAATCTTTTGGAATTGTAAAACGTTATGTATTTTCTGCATCAAAAAAGTGCAGAAACAACACAACAAAAAAGTAACATGTGTACATATCCTATGACATACTGCAGAAAATGCATTTGGAAAAAAAAATAAAAGTGTTCAACACCTTTAAAAGGGTTCTCCAGTTTATAAAACTTATTTTAATATATCTTAATCAAAAATTCAGACGGTCTCTGGTTGAGATCTTGGTTACAAAGAGAATCTCCTTTTCAAGGGGGTGTGACCTTTCATGACTTACATAGACAACTACTGACTTACATGGCCACCAAGAAAATGCTTGATTTCCCTTGTGGTGGTGCTAAAGAGGTATTAAATACGTAATTACCAGCTAATTGCTATGGTACCCAGTATAAGGGAACTTAATGTTCATCTTATGACTAAAAGACCCTTCTAAAAATTCTAAAAATGAGGGACTATTCAAAGCAAAGAACCTACCATATATATTTGTGCATAACCCGACCCGAGTATAAGCCGAGGCACCTAATTTTGCCTCGAAAAACTGGGAAAACTTATTGACTCGAGAATAAGCCGGGTATGCATTGTCCCCTAATTTCTATTCTGGTATGCTTGGTTCCTCATCCCCATCCTTGTATGCATGGCTCCTTATTCCCATCCTTGTATGCATGGCTCCTTATTCCCATCCTTGTATGTATGGCTCCTTATTCCCATCCTTGTATGCATGGCTCCTTATTCCCATCCTTGTATGCACAACTCTTTATTTCTATCCTTGTATGTATGGCTCCTTATCCCCATCTTTGTCTGCATGGCTTCTTTTTCCCATCCTTGTATGCATAGCTCCTTATTCTGATACTTGTCTGCATGGCTCCTTATTCCCATCCTTATATGCATGGCTCCTTATACCGATCCTTGTATGCATGGCTCCTTATTCCCATCCTTGTCTGCATGGCTCATTATCCCCATCCTTGTATGCATGGCCTCTTATTCCCATCCTTGTCTGCATGGCTCCTTATCCCCATCCTTGTATGTATGGCCCCATGAGAAGAGCATAAAAAAAGAATCCTATTTACCTCCCCTGTGCGCCCTCGCAGCATCTCATTCCTTCTTCCAGCAGCTCCTGCGGCCGTGCAATCACGTGTCCCCACTCATTAAGATAATGAACCTGTCCACTTAATAGGCATGGAGTGGAATGAATATTATTTTCCTTAATGAGTGGTGACTAGTGTTGAGCGATACCGTCCGATACTTGAAAGTATCGGTATCGGAAAGTATCGGCCGATACCGGCAAAGTATCGGATCTAATCCGATACCGATACCCGATCCCAATACAAGTCAATGGGACTCAAGTATCGGACGGTATCCCTGATGGTTCCCAGGGTCTGAAGGAGAGGAAACTCTCCTTCAGGCCCTGGGAACCATATTAATGTGTAAAATAAAGAATTAAAATAAAAAATATTGCTATACTCACCTCTCCGAGGGAACCGGCAGCGTTGTTTGCTTAAAATGCGCGCTTTTCCTTCCTTCCGTGACGTCACGGCTTCTGATTGGTCGCGTGCCGCCCATGTGGCCGCGACGCGACCAATCACAGCAAGCCGTGACGTAATTTTCAGGTCCTTCTAGGCATTCAGTATTTTAAAATTACGTTCCGGCTTTGTGATTGGTCGCGTCGCGGTCACATGGGCGACGCGACCAATCAGAAGCCGTGACGTCACGGGAGGCAGGAGACGCGCGCATTTTAAAATGCGCGCATGTCCAGCCTCCCGTGACATCACGGCTTGTGATTGGTCGCGTCGCCCATGTGACCGCGACGCGACCAATCACAAAGCTGGAACGTAATTTTAAAATACTGAAGGACCTGAAATTACGTCACGGCTTGTGATTGGTCGCGTCGCCCATGTGACCGCGACGCGACCAATCACAAAGCCGGAACGTAATTTTAAAATACTGAATGCCTAGAAGGACCTGAAAATTACGTCACGGCTTGCTGTGATTGGTCGCGTCGCGGCCACATGGGCGGCACGCGACCAATCAGAAGCCGTGACGTCACGGAAGGAAGGAAAAGCGCGCATTTTAAGCAAACAACGCTGCCGGTTCCCTCGGTGAGGTCCAGGCTGCGTCGGAGAGGTGAGTTTAGCAATATTTTTTATTTTAATTCTTTATTTTACACATTAATGTTGTTTCGATACCGATACCCGATACCACAAAAGTATCGGATCTCGGTATCGGAATTCCGATACAGCAAATATCGGCCGATACCCGATACTTGCGGTATCGAAATGCTCAACACTAGTGGTGACAAGTAATCATCCAGCCGCAGGAACTGCTGGAAAATGGAATGAGATGCTGCGAGGGAGCGCAGGGAAGGTAAGTGGGATGTTTGTTTTTTTAATACTGGAAACCAGTGGCTGCGGATGTCCCTGTGTGAGCTATAAAAGAAATGAATATTCATTGCCAGTGCAGGGAATATGCATTTCTCTTTAGCAGTGGGCATAGGCTTTAGCTGCAACCGCCGACTTTTGCCTCCTGTGACCCGCTGCTCCCCCTCCCCTGCTGTAAACTGGGACAATGACTCGTGTATAAGTCGAGGGGGGCATTTTCAGCACAAATACAGTACTTTATTGTTTATAGTTTTCTATCTCATGATGTTGTCATGGCTTGTCGCCCTCTAAACTTAATAGGATCAGACATCAAAAAACTTCAGCCCCTTTCTCAGTAATAGGCTATTAGTAGAGATGAGTGGAACTGCCGAGGATTACATTTTGCAAATCACACAAATTTGAACTTACGGTATTCGATGTTGAATTTGTGCAAAACGAATTACAAAAAAAAAAAAAATCTGCATTCTGGAGAAAATGATTTTTTTGCAAAATTCAAGGAGAATTTAATTTCACTCAAATAAATTTGCTCACCTTTAATTGTTAGCACAGAAGTGTATAAATATTATAAAAATGTGTCAAAATTGTAGACTGGTCAAGTCTAGGAATAGTTTAGAAGTACAATGGGGTTTTTTATGTAGGTCCACAGAATTTTAGCAAACGTAAAGTCAATTTTGTTTCGACCCACAAATAGGTAATAATGCACCCACTTGTCAACATTAGGTGGTTTAGCTGATCGATTAATCATAGGAGTCAGTCAGTAAACCAATCAATTGATTGGTACAGCTGCCAATCCCTATCCTGCTGCTCTATTAAAATCCCCAATCCCCAAAAACCCATGCCAGCTGTTGATTTATCCATGAATGCTCAAAATGATTTTACTATAAGTCTGGGCCTACACAGCGACTTTGGTTAAGACATTTGTCTCACAACCAAAGTTTTCTCTTTGTCGATGCTACAGCTCAGTGCAATACCAATGAGTGAGGTTGCAGTGTAACCCCAAGGTACTTCAAGTCGTAAGAAGTCCAACCACGTGATAACGCTGTTGCAGTACACATGGGCTATGTCCCCAATCGCTTATATTGAGTTGAGAAGTAGCATTAAATCTAGTAAACTTTGGATGCACAACAGGTGTCACGGCCTAAGTCACCATGTAGCCAGGCCTTCGAGTGCTCAACACATCTTCTGCCCTGACTGACCCTCTGGATTCTTCCTTGATTATTGGGTTCCAATAATCTGTCTTTGTCACCATCTCTCCATTACTGACTTGCATAGTTGAGCATATTTCCTCAGTTCCCTTTACTGTTAAGTAGCTGCTCTGCAGATGCAACCCAGGGCCCCAGCAGTGAAGTCCTGATATTTAGAGGTTAAATGGCAAAAAAAAAACATAGAACTCTTGCACCCTGCTAAGTTGAATGGTCAGTGTCGAGTCTGACGATGTAAGTAAGCTAAGAGTTCACGTATTTATTACAATTCCCTAACTGATCATCTTCATGGACCCAATTGTGTGAAGGGCTCAGAAGAGATACGGTACATTTATCTTCCCAAAGCTAAGGACCAGCTAGCACTGTATGGTTACTAGTCTATTTTGGATGGTTATATGTGCTAACATCTGCTTACTCAATATACAAAGTGATTTAGACAGCAGGCATCTATCTGGACAGATGGTACAATAACAATACACAAACTTTAATTTAAAAAATTATAATAGAAAGAGCTTCAAATTACGTGAAAGAAATGCCAATATATAAAAATGCAGAATTCATGAAAGCTCTGGTTAATTAAGGTTCAGCTCTATGGTTCTACAAATTATTGAATTTAATCTCCAAAAGTCATGTTTTGGAAAAAAACTGAAAAATTTTCATCTGAGTGTTGAACTAGATGACTGAGAAGACAGTATGCTTATTACATTATGAGCTACAATGACTCAGATTTCTCCAGATCCCAGTTATTCATCATATTTATCGTAGTTACATAGCAAAATTTTATTTCAGGCTTTGAATTTGTTTAGCCCTCAGGAACTTGACATTTGTTCCTTTTTCCGGTAATGTTTTTGCTAAATCAACAATAGAAGAAGCTGATTACCCTCATAGCTGTAAGGACAAGGTTCATAAATCGAAAACTTTGGTGATACTGGCCAAAAAAGAAGAAATTACCATTAGATGGCAAGTAAATTCTACGGGTACCTTATGGTTGATCTGCATGGCACACATCTCTACCGTGGCCTTGTGTATTGAAGAGATTGTCCAAAAATTGTAAATGATCACCTATCTACAAGACAAGTGATAGGTGTGTGATCATATAAATAAAGGTACCGTCACATTAAGCGACGCTGCAGCGATAGCGACAGCGATGCCGATCGCTGCAGCGTCGCTGTTTGGTCGCTGGAGAGCTGTCACACAGACCGCTCTCCAGCGACCAACGATGCCGAGGTCCCCGGGTAACCAGGGTAAACATCGGGTTGCTAAGCGCAGGGCCGCGCTTAGTAACCCGATGTTTACCCTGGTTACCAGCGTAAAAGTTAAAAAAAACAAACAGCACATACTCACCAGCGCGTCCCCCAGCCTCTGATTCCTGACACTGACTGAGCTCCGGCCCTAACAGCACAGTGGTGACGTCACCGCTGTGCTTTCACTTTCAGTTTAGGGCCGGCGCTCAGTCAGTGTCAGGAAGCAGAGGCTGGGGGACGAGCTGGTGAGTATGTGCTGTTTGTTTTTTTAACTTTTACGCTGGTAACCAGGGTAAACATCGGGTTACTAAGCGCGGCCCTGCGCTTAGTAACCCGATGTTTACCCTGGTTACCAGTGTAAAATATCGCTGGTATCCTTGCTTTTGCTGTCAAACACGGCGATACACGGCGACCTAGCGACCAAATAAAGTGCAGACCTTCTAGCAGCGACCAGCAATTTCACAGCGGGATCCAGATCGCTGCTGCGTGTCAAATACAGCGATATCGCTATCCAGGTCGCTGCAACGTCACGGATCGCTGGCGATATCGCCTAGTGTGACGGTACCTTTACAGTCAATAGGACTGACATACATAGTCACATAGTGGAGACAACAAGAGTTTAGACAATTACGGTATAGCCCATCCTGTGGAAAGTGATACATTGCAATGTTAGGTCATCTCTTTTAAGGTTTTATTGTACTTAGTTAGATGAGAAGGACAATTTTTTTACATTCACCAATTTGGACGATAAAACCATATCTATTGCCAATTGGCAATTATTTTTTCACTTGAAAAAGATGCTAATTCAGCATTGAAAACGCGTTGAGGCATTAAAAATAATTTAACTCCTCTGTGTTCTAAGATTAAAGCCTGATATCAAGCTATCATCCAAATGCACTTTTGTTCCCCTATGGTTTTCTACAATTTTTTTTACTTTGTCTTAGATGCAAAGTTAGATGGAGATAAGCATTTCCTGCTGTAGCAATTTTGCATCAGAGCCACCTAAAATATGAAGATGCTGGTTCTCCTCCCCAAGGAACTGTTCATATTTGAAGAATTGGCATCTTCCAATTTCCTTATTATTTAAAATGGCAGGCACCGCATCCAAATGGAGAATGAATTGGATAGGTGGCGAAACATATTGTAAATGTCCAACCTGGGAATAACCCCTTTGTAGACTTGTAGAGTTGCACATTGACGTCAGCCAAATCCAGCAATTTTGGTGGATAGGCCTGACCTTCCAAAGTGCATGTGGCATCCCCAATCTTCTTCAATGGCATACAGTAGGTTGGGGAAAAGAAGGGTTGGTATATTCCATTTCAATGCACTTTCATTTCAGTTGCTATCAGCGGTATCTTGTAGTCGCTCACTACTCTTTCACTAAGAAGAACCCATGACACTCAGCCAAGAATATAGTGCTTGTTTTGATGATGGAAAATGGAAGAAGCTGACAGCCAACAGCTATTTAAAATGTATGACCAGTGTTAGAATGGGACCTGGAGATGATAAGTGAGGAAATGATACAGGGAAAGTGTCAATAAGGGCTTTGTAGGTCAGGGTAGGGATCGAAATCTGAATTCTCTATGTAACAGGATATCAATGGAACCTCTGACATGAAGGAGTGGCATTTGAGGAATGAGAAGATTATTGAATTAGTTGAGTGGTTGAGTTTAGAATGGATTGGATAGCGGTCATGTTCTTCATTAGTAGGTCACACACAATGGAGCAGCAGGACATAATTACTTGAGCCAGCATTTTTAGAAGCAATGAGGGGATGATGGCTGCAAGTACAGTTATACCAAAGGGCCAAATATAGAAATGGCTGATTCATACAGTATTTGACTCACTTCATTTGAACATAAAGGGATTAAAAAACATTGCAGCCAATTTACCGTTAATAAATCCCTTGAGTAACCCATAATGTGAAAGAGAGGAGGAAAATGAGTCAGGATGGATGTGGGCATATCTGGAGGTCTACAGTAGAGCCTTTAGGACTGTTTAAAGGGATCATCCGGGCCTTTAACATTAATGGCCTTTCCTTAGGATAGGTCATCAATGTCTGATCGGTGAGGGTGTGACACCCAGCAGCACCACCGATCAGCTGTTTCTGGTGTCAGCAAGGGACAGAATTTTTCAGTTGCAGAATTGCACAGCACAGCTGTACAGTGGCGTGACTGGATATTGCATATCTGCCCACTATTCAAATCATTAGGGGGTGGATGTGCTGCTATTCCTTCAAAGGAGCTGCGTTGTACAGTTCCGTAACTGAGCAGATTAGGCTGGCGTCAACACCTGGAACAGCCAATTGGTGGAGATGAGAGATGTCGCACCCCCACCGATCAGACATCGATTACATATCCTAAGTAGGGTTGAGCGAAATGGATCGGACATTTTCAAAAGTCGCCGACTTTCAGCAAAGTCGGGTTTCATGAAACCCGACCCGATCCCACTGTGGGATCGGCCATGCGGTCGGCGATCTTCGCGCCAAAGTCGCATTTCATATGACGCTTTCCCCGCCATTTTTTCAGCCAATGAAGGAGTGTGGGCAGCGTGATGACATAGGTTCCAGCTTGCTTTGTGCGGCGTCACAGGGGGTAAAACCGCCATCTTAACGTTTGGGATATAGCAATTTGCACAGTGAAACACAAACTTTGCAGGGACGGAGGGGAGAGAGAGAGAGAGAGAGAGAAGAAAAAAAATCCCCATTGACCTGCATTGGGTTTCGTGTTTTGGTCGGCCCCCCGACTTTTCACAATAATCGGCCGATTTCACACAATCCAACTTTCGAGACAGTCGGGTTTCACGAGACCCGACTCGATCCTAAAAAAGCAAAAGTCGCTCAACCCTAATCCTAAGGATCAATGTTAAAATCCCAGACAATTCCTTTAAGTATTTTAAGGCTCCAATGCACATTAGACTAATATTGGCCAAATTACCGATGGAGAGGTAAGCCACCGCCAGAGATGTCTAGCACGGGCTTTCACATAGAGAACACTAGGAGCAGAGCGAGTGCCTGTGTGTATGGAGCAGTCACGGGAAACAGTTGCCAGATGAATCATTGGCGAACCTTCGTTGGTCCGACAGTTATCTAAAGAGAATGGAGGGCTTTAGTCTAAGTATTTGTACAAACTAACAGGGAGCATAACTTCAGTAGCTGGCTGACATTTAGTCATTACAATCGAACTCCATATTTACAGTTTTTTCCAGTTTTTTTGTACACTCCTCAACACTGAAATTGCAACATCAAGATAGGAAAATTGTGGAATTCTGGAAATAACAAAATGTATAGATACGGTAACAATATGCAAATGATGAAAAAATAGAAATAATATTATTTAAACATTTTGATTTATTCCGTATAGAATATGCCTTCAATATAGGGTATGGCTGCTAATAATAATAATAGAAAAAAATATTTTTATAGCGCAAAACATATTCCGCAGCCCTTTACATTACAGAGGGGGCTTGTACAGACATATAAAGACATAACAAAGTTAACACATAATTCAATAGAAACCAAGAATTGTGAGGGTCCTGGTCACAAGCTTACAGTCTGTGAGGTAATATGGAATTCACAAAAGGTAAATGATGAAAAGTGTTTGAATTGTACGGTCCAGTCATCAATATAATAATTAGGGTGTTCAAGTAACGCTGCATAAACGGGTCACCAGCCAGTATCTGTCTAAATACAGTCACAGAGGGATATTAAGTGCGTGGAGGCAGTGTAAACAGATGCTATTGGGAACTACTGTCCTGGGTAGTGCATTCCAGAGACATGGCGCAGCTCATGAGAAGTTTTTGGAGATGGGAGTTGGAGGTTCGGATTATTGAGGATGTTAGTCTTAGGTCTTTAGCGAAACGGAGGGCATAGGTAGGTTAATATACAGAGATGAAGAAGGAGATGTGGTGTGGTGCAGAACTGTGGAGATCTTTGAGGTGAGAGTGATAAGTTTATATTGGACCCTGCAGAGGATGGGCAACCAGAGCAATGACTGGCACAGTATAGAGGCATCGGTGTAGCAGTTGGACAGGGATATGATCCTGGCTGCTGCATTCAGGATGAATTGGAGATGGGAGAGTTTAGTAAGAGGGAGACCAATCAGTAGAGAGTTTCAATAGTCAAGATGAGAACAAATAAGAGAAACAATAAAGGTTTCAGCAGAGTCATTGGTAAGAAAATCGTTGAATTCTAGAGATATTTTTCAGGTGTATAAATGAGGTTGTTATTGATTGTCTGAAGAATGTGTTGCAATGCTGAATGAACCTAGGCACAGAAATCAAGAGTCGCTGCTGGCAGCTCCCTGTACAATTGCTACCAATGACGTCCGAGAAAAGATGAAAAAACTAGTATGTCTCCTACCAGCCGTATTTTAGATGGATCTGATACTACTGTAGGAAAAACTTATCTCCATCTAACATTTATATCGCAAGGCCTATTTAGATATGACATCCTTGTCTGTTCCACAGCATGCAAGCTGATTGTGGGTAATTTATTAGTCTGTTTGGATAGACTGCTTATCACAACTGTTCTGTGTGCATAGAACATCATGTTCTCTGCAGCATATCACCAAATGGAAACAGACTATGAGCTGCCGAGAATCTGCGCACCCAGGTCAGGTGATCGCAGACCTGTGTAGAGTGGCCAATAGTAGGGAAACAAACAATCTGATTATTGGCCAGTCTGAAAACATTCTACGACAAAGTAAAAAATTAACATTCTAATCTAGATACAATAAAACTGGAAATCTTAAAAAAATGAAACTTATGGATCTAGCCACAGAATAGATTATGTGTCAGAAGGGGCATAACGATCGTGGCCGCAAAGGGTGCAGCTGTGACCAGGCCTATGCAGGAGGGGGGATGGCTGACGCCAGTGACTATTTCAGCAGGATGTGTGCAGGGCCGGACTGGCCATCTGGCAACTCTGGCAACTGCCAGAAGGGCCTGTCTGGTCATGGGCTGCTTTGTCTTCTACGCTGTTAACAGAATCGGTGTTCTCAAGACACTCATACTGCTAAGAGTTGTGACGGAGCACAAAGTCACTGACTCCATCACTTACCCCAGCAAGCCGCAGGTATCATTAGAAATATTGGTCTTGTAGAAAATCTTCCTTTCCTCCATCCAGGGTAATATTAGTAATATATCCCATCTGGCTCATGGGGACAGGGGCAACATGGGCCTGTGTGATTTCAAATGCCAGGACTGAATTTCAGCCCCAGTCCGTACCTGGATGTGTGTCTTATGTTTTGTTGCATAGCAATCCGACTGAAAATACGGTCGTCTGCATGAGCCCTAAGGGTCCTAATTTTTATCTTTTCTATGAGGTTCCCCTTTTTTCGGTGCATATTTTTTTCATCTTTTTAGGAAAGGTTAACAGGAGTCTTTATTTTTTCTGCGTAGCAACATAGTGGATTCCATCTCAATGTTTGCTATTCACCTTGGTGCTAAATTGATCATCTCCATGATTTGATAGGTTATGGTTGCTATGAGCTGCATATATCCTCCATGCTATGAAATAAACCTGCTATTCTAGAATCGCTCAATAAAACTCTGAAGATTGCTTTTCACCTTCCATCACCTCATAAAATTATATAACTTAATTGCATCCAGACAACGTGGTGCACTTATTGTATTCTGTCCTACAAATAACACATATGCAACATTCTACAGTCTGCTCCCTCTGCTTCATATTCATTATTTTCTTTTCTTTATATTTTCAAAATACAAAAAAAGCCTGAATAATAATTATTTCAAGATTTATGTACTTAATTTATTTCACAAAGAAGAAAACTCCTGAATTCATTAAAATGTCAACTGTTCTGGAGGTGTTGAATATATAACATGAATTTGTGTTTGAATGCACGAGAAAAAGTAACAAAAAGAAAATTGTAAAGTCATTTATTAAAAATATTTTAGAATAATCTGTCACTAGGGTATATTAGGGTATAATTCAGGTGAGAGAGGACCCGCTTGAAAATTAATTAACTTTCCTAGACATTGACTCTAAGGGCTTGTACATTTGCAGCATTTTTGCAGCGTGTTTTTGCCGCAGAAAACACGCAGCATTTTACAGTACCAGCAAAGCGAATGAGATTTCTGGAATCTAATTGTGCTTCTTTTTTTCCTCGCAAATTTCAACAATCAGTGTTTTTTTATCAAATCTGCAACATTTTTTCAGAATTTCCACCCATAAACTTTTTTCAGAATTTTTCAGAATTTTTCCAAATGAATCGAAAAAAATGCAAGTAAAAACATAAAAAAGCAACAAAAATATGTACATTTTCAGCAGTTTTCCTGCAAACATTCTGTTTTGTTTTTTTTTTGCAGTAGAAAAATGATCTGCAAATACTCAAGGCTAGGTTCACACAGAATTTTTTGAGGAGGACTGAAGTGGATTCGTTCCAAAAATCCACATGAAATTTTGCAACATTTTAGTGGAACATGCAACTTATCCCGATAAAAAGTTAAAAAAGAGATTAAATACAAAAGTTAAAAAGCATGCACCATTTTGAAAAATTTGGTGTGTAAAAACATCAAGGATTACCATGAAACAAAAAAAGTATGGTAACTCAAAAAAGATGCAACTGATGAATCGGGCCTTTTGATTACTCTTTCTATTTGTATAAATGGGAAATTCCCTTTACTTTTCATAAGAATTTTTTTTTTATTTTTCAAAAATCTCATTGTGTAAAGAAAAAAATCAGTGGCATGTCACTTCTTCAATGCGGATCCCTCATAGAATTCCTCATTCCTTTCCCTTTTTTTGACCATGTCAGCACTGTCTCCAACCTTCTTCTACAAACTTGACCCTGTCATGTCAAAAGGCTAAAAAGTACTTTATAGAAATAAATACTTTTAAAAAACCTCTTCCAAACTGCTCCAGAAAGAAAAAAAAAACGACCCCAAAAACAAGTAAAAAATCTGCATATTCTCAAGTGGATTCCTGTTGAAAACTTTGTTGGATTTTTATGGCTCCCAAAAAAAACTCCATGTGAACAAACTCTACTATGATCCCAGAAACAACTCACTCAAATTAAAGGTTTTCCCACTAAAAACACATATCACCTAGAAGATAGGTAATAAATGTATGATCTATGGGGGTGCGACCATCAGGACTGATTGAGAGAGTAGGGGTCCAAAATCCCTTATGTGAATGGAGCAGTAGAGTACATGCTTGACCACTAATCCATTTATTTCTATGGGACCATCGTTCTTGGGATCAGTGAATGCCTCAATGGTCAGACTTCCATAAGAATCAATCATATAATTGAGCACATGTTCTTAGTGGAAAAACTTTTAGGTCTGGGATTTGTAAATTTTAAGTCAGAGTGCCAAGGAAAACCAGATCATATGGATCTTGTATAGAACCACAAAGAGTAGCTATGGTTCCGTGTACCATCCAAAAATTTTTGGTGGAGATGACCTCCACATTTTGGCAATCAATGGAAATTCTATATGATATCAGAGGAACACAAAGGAGCAATATTGTCTCATAGAGCTTAACGAGTGAGTGCCATTTTATGGCTTTGTACAATTGGAAATTTATTGAGCTACAATTAGTTCCAAGACCAATGATCTGGTTTGTAGTTTGGTAATTTCTGGATATCCCATTGCCCATTGACCAAAGTTTCACTTGATAGGTATTTCACGACCAACATTGATGTAATCAAAATCATTAAAATCACCAAAAACAGTATAAATACCAAGTGCACCTTCATATTTGATGACCATCCAGTTGAAGCAGAATCAGATCAAGTAAGGCTAATCTAGAACAACAAGGCTTCCCTGGTTGATGAAGGTCATGACCAAACCTAAGAAGTCCTTTCCCATCATAGGTAACTATATGCTACCTTATTTGCCAATTTACCATTCTTAGAAGAATATCTTTTGGACATCATTATGGCAATCACAGTCAGGGTTTACGAGCGTGACTATGCAAGTTCTGAAAGATCAGAACAGGAGTCAATGCTTTCATGAATGTATTACATCATATGATTGTACATTACTTTTGTAGATAAATTATTTATTTTTTCATTCATGACCCCCGGCTTGCCTCCCGGACTTGCCCTTTGAGCCCTATCCATGCAAGAGAAAAACTATAAGACATCTTATATATTTCTGCTGGTGAGCACTGTATGACTAGTAGAAAATTGTAGGATCTATGTCATCTCTGATAGCTATAATCCTGTTCTTTCAATGCAGAAATGTGATAAAAAACCTTTACCATATCATCATTGTCATAAAAGAAAAATCAATCGTATGAGCTCATCTGACAGTTATAACAATGGGTTGTTGAATGGGTTATTTTATTGAGCCTGATTGTTGGGTGTCTCTGTAAGGAAACGGCGATGATGGAGGATATGGGCTGAATAATGCAGACAAAACCATGTTCCTTCTATGTTACTCATAGATTTCCACATACTAGCCTGGAAGATAGTTGGCGAAAACTAACCAAACTGGTGACTCTTCTGCAACATTCTAGATCCTTCTCCCATATTCATAGGGGTCCTTTATAGAAACTAATATTATATTTTATCTTTTTCTCTTATAATTGTAACTTTTATTTTAAAACAATTGTTTCTTTTATTCAAATCACCTGTGAAGAACGGATCTTTATTGGATATGTTTCTATAGTGGCTTGCAATAGTATTCACCCCCTCCTGGCATTTTTTTGCCTTTTGCTACCTCACAACCTGAAATTTCACTGTTTTTTTGAGCATTTGCATCAGTTCACGTACCTACCCAAGATGGTGCAAAATTAGAGAGTAACAGACTTCTGCTGACTCGCTGGGATTAAAGCAGCTGTGAATTTCAGGGTCCACTATCCCCACCTGTGGCATGAACAGAGAGGAGGTAAAGACAAACTTAGGAAGTTGACAGTCCATTGAGGTATGAGGCCAGGTGACAGGAGGGTCACAACCTGGCTTCTCTGAACATCTCCATGGAGCCAAGTGACTGTTGGTTCCATTTCCAGGCTTTGCCAAACATATCCATGGGGCTCAGGAGAACAGTGGGTCCAAATCTTGGCTTCCTCAAATGTATCCATGGGTTCAATGATGGTCAATGGAGCATATCTGTATTCTTTCAGCCGGAGCTGTGTTTCCCTAAGCTGGCATCCTGTAGTATGTAAAATCTGTGTCCCTTGTGATGAAGCCATGTTGTCTTGGCTGCTGTTTCTTAAGGTGTTCCTGACTGTGGCTTTGTAAAGAGTCTCTGGTTCTTTTGAATTCTTGTTAGAGAGGCATATTCCCTGTATATAGTTCTCAACTGTTGTCCTTCAAGTCATCATCCAGGGGTCAAGAGGGAGGTGTGATGAGATTAAATTGAATTGTTTGAGTATTTAATCACTATGCATAGTTCGTCCTTCTCTGTTTTGCAGGTCAACAAGCCACAGAGTTCCACACAATGGTTAATCAACATATTATCAAACAGTGATTGTTCAATGCCCCCCCGCAACTCCTGTCTTGTAAAGATAACAGTCAATAAGTTACAACAAACAGCTGCTTAAACATCAACATCCAGGCTTGTAGGAACAATAGTCCTTCCTTCTTAACCAACCAAAGAAAGACACATAAATTCAAAAGTCCACATAAAGATAATAACATATGTCTCCTGGCCTACTGAATTTACGTCTGGATAATTAAAATTAAATGACTTGTCGTCACCGCCTCCTTTTGCAGCAATTACAGCTGCAAGTCACTTTAGATAAGTCTCTATGAGATTTCCACATCTTGCCACTGGGATTTTTGCTGATTTCTTAAGGGTACCGTCTCACAGTGGCACTTTTGTCGCTACGACGGTACGATCCGTGACGTTCCAGCGATATCCATACGATATCGCTGTGTCTGACACGCAGCAGCGATCAGGGACCCTGCTGAGAATTGTACGTCATAGCAGATCGTTTGGAACTTTCTTTCGCCGCTGGATCTCCCGCTGTCATCGTTGGATCGGTGTGTGTGACACCGATCCAACGATGCGTTCGCTTGTAACCAGGGTAAACATCGGGTTACTAAGCGCAGGGCCGCGCTTAGTAACCCGATGTTTACCCTGGTTACCATCGTAAAAGTAAAAAAAAAAAAAACGTACATACTCACATTTCGGTGTCCGTCAGGTCCCTTGCAGTCTGCTTCCCGCTCTGACTGACTCCCGGCCGGAAAGTAAGAGCAGATCACAGCGGTGACGTCACCACTGTGATCTGCTTTCACTTTACAGCCGGGAGTCAGTCAGAGCGGGAAGCAGACTGCAATGGACCTGACGGACACCGAAATGTGAGTATGTACGGTTTGTTTTTTTTTACTTTTACGATGGTAACCAGGGTAAACATCGTGTTACTAAACGCGGCCCTGCGCTTAGTAACCCGATGTTTACCCTGGTTACCCGGTGCCTTCGGCATCGTTGGTCGCTGGAGAGCTGTCTGTGTGACAGCTCCCCAGTGACCACACAACGACTTTCCAACGATAACGGCCAGGTCGTATCGCTGGTTGTGATCGTTGGAAAGTTGCAGAGTGTGACAGTACCCTAAGGCTAAACTGCTCCAGCTCATTCAAGTTAGATGGTTTCCTCTGGTGAACACCAGTCTTCAACTCTGACCACAGATTCTCAATTGGATTAAGGGTTGGGCTTTGACTAGGTCACTCCAAAACATTTATACATTTGGGTCATTGTCTTTTTGGTAGGCGAACCTCTGTCCCAGTCTCATATCACTGAGAGACTGATTAGGAAAGTCATCACTACAGCTTTTATTATCTAGAAATTTCCAATGTGTTACATTGCTTGCTATTTGCTAGATGTTTACTAGCTTTATAAAATCATGTTTTGTTTCAGTTAAAAAAAACTAAAGCTAGGCCTGGAGATAGTCTTGGAAGTTCTGTAAGATGCTGTTTTCTAGATAAGAAGAAGTGGCAGAAAACTGACATCTTGACGTCTTTTGAAGACATAATGATCCTTGAAAACAAACAGTTGTTTATATTTTTCTTATTCATTGTTTAATTACTACCGATGTGCAGCATCATTAGTGATGCGTGCAAAAATTCCATGGCTATCGGACAGATCTTTGACTTAAATACTTCACTGTTTCACTCATATCTCTCTCTAAGGCTATGTTCCCACGATAAGTTTTTTAAGCTGCATATTTTCAAAAAAAGTCAAGTAATCTATTTTACTTAATGAGTACAGAGATTTTGCAGAAAATCTGAACATCAAAAACTCACCAAAAGCTCATCATGAGAACATAGCCTAAGTTTTCATTCACACATCTGATTTTCACAGACAGTACTTGTACCTATGATTATCTTATGGGGCTGTGCACATGTCCGATTTTTTTTTCCGACTAAGTGATCCTCTGAAAATATGGGAGACATGTCCGATTTTGACCTGAGGGTCAGATCAAAACGGGCAATGCAAGTCAATGGGTCCGTGTAAAAAATTGGACAACACTCAGATGACATCCAAGTGTGGTCTGATTTTAATGGACTGTCATAAAGGAAAAGGTGGAGGAACTTTTTTGTAAATTCTCCACTCACGGAGAAAAACGGATAACACTCAGACCACACTCAGATCAAAACCTGTCCAGAAGAGTTGGTCTGTTTTTTTCCTAGGTGGAAAAATCGGACGTGTGAATTAGCCTTAGAGTTGAGCGAATTTGTTCGGATTCGGTTACACATACGATCGGCAACGAATATTGTTTTTGCAATATTCATCGAACACAGCCGAACATCATTAGTGTCAATGGGAGTAGAATTTACCAAATATGTTCAGAACCAATCATCAAACATACAGTACAGACCAAAAGTTTGGACACACCTTCTCATTTAAAGATTTTTCTGTATTTTCATGACTATGAAAATTGTTCATTCACAATGAAGGCATCAAAACTATGAATTAACACATGTGGAATTATATACTTAACAAAAAAGTGTGAAACAAATGAAAATATGTCTTATATTCTAGGTTCTTCAAAGTAGCCACCTTTTGCTTTGATGACTGCTTTGCACACTCTTGGTATTTTCTTGATGAACTTCAACAGGTTGTCACCTGAAATGGTTTTCACTTCACAGGTGTGCCCTGTCAGGTTTAATAAGTGGGATTTCTTGCCTTATAAATGGGGTTGGGACCATCAGTTGTGTTGTGCAGAAGACTGGTGGATACACAGCTGATAGTCCTACTGAATAGACTGTTAGAATTTGTATTACGGCAAGAAAAAAGCAGCTAAGTAAAGAAAAACGAGTGGCCATCATTACTTTAAGAAATTAAGGTCAGTCAGTCCGAAAAATTGGGAAAACTTTGAAAGTGTCCCCAGGTGCAGTGGAAAAAACCATCAAGCGCTACAAAGAAACTGGCTCACATGAGGACCGCCACAGGTAAGGAAGACCAAGAGTCACCTCTGCTTCTGAGGATAAGTTTATCCGAGTCACCAGCCTCAGAAATGAGAGGTTAACAGCAGCTCAGATTAGAGACCAGGTCAATGCCACACAGAGTTCTAGCAGCTGACACATCTCTACAACAACTGTTAAGAGGAGACTTTGTGCAGCAGGCCTTCACGGTAAAATAGCTGCTAGGAAACCACTGCTAAGGACAGGCGACAAGCAGAAGAGACTTGTTCGGGCTAAAGAACACAAGGAATGGACATTAGACCAGTGGAAATCTGTGCTTTGGTCTGATGAGTCCAAATTTGAGATCTTTGGTTCCAACCACCGTGTCTTTGTGCGACGCAGAAAAGGTGAACGGATGGACTCTACATGCCTGGTTCCCACCGTGAAGCATGGAGGAGGAGGTGTGATGGTGTGGGGGTGCTTTGCTGGTGACACTGTTGGGGATTTATTCAAAATTGAAGGCATACTGAACCAGCATGGTTACCACAGCATCTTGCAGCGGCATGCTATTCCTTCCTGTTTGGGCTTAGTTGGACCATCATTTATTTTTCATCAGGACAATGACCCCAAACACACCTCCAGGCTGTGTAAGGGCTATTTGACCAAGAAGGAGAGTGATGGGGTGCTACGTCTGATGACCTGGCTTCCACAGTTGCCAGACCAGAACCCAATTGAGATGGTTTGGGGTGAGCTGGACCGCAGAGTGAAGGCAAAAGGGCCAACAAGTGCTAAGGATCTCTGGGAACTCCTTCAAGATTGTTGGAAGACCATTCCTGGTGACTACCTCTTGAAGCTCATCAAGAGAATGCCAAGAGTGTGCAAAGCAGTCATCAAAGCAAAAGGTGGCTACTTTGAAGAATCTAGAATCATTTCAGTTGTTTCACACTTTTTTGTTAAGTATATAATTCCACGTGTTAATTCATAGTTTTGATGCCTTCAGAGTGAATGTACAATTTTCATAGTCATGAAAATACAGAAAAATCATTAAATGAGAAGGTGTGTCCAAACTTTTGGTTTGTACTTTACATTCTGCACGAATAGGGTACCAATATGGCACGAATATGGCAAATTCAGATTTCCTCAACTCTAATTAGCCCTAATACTGATGGATATCTCCGAGAGCATATTTCTTTATCTATTATCTTCATTTAACCCTTTTTCATTGTAACTAGTAATCTAAATACATTTTTTTTTTATTTAAATCTCCCGGATTTTTGCAAAGTCGGAAAATTCAATATCATCAGTAACAAGAACTGGACTTTTTTCACTGCATTCTGTGATGTTACTGCTTTTTCTTACACTAGATTTCCGTCGTCTCCCATTTTCTCTGCAGCAAACTGCTAACATTGATAAATGTAAAGCACCATGTTACTTCCTCTTGAGGATTTTGTCAGATGGTTGGTTACATTTCACTTCAGACCCAAAAGCAGCGGCAAAAACTTGAGAAACCGGTTTAATTTTTAAAGAGATTGCCTTGTTGTCAGCAATATAGTGTTATTCTCCGATTCTCACATGCGGGAGCCAAGGCTGCGAGAGTGTTCATTGATGTTCATGCATAGTATCTATACCATCCGAAAATCTAATTATTGGTATATGGCTACTTGTTTTTTCTTTTTTTTATGTCTCAATCTTTTTACTAAGTGAACTGGTTAAAAAAAAAATTCTATTTTTCCCCTTTTTGTTGTAGTTTCCTTTGGGTCCTTCAATAAACTACATACGGGTGTTTAAGGCATTAAAGCTATGTGCAAAAGGAAGAAGGCACTCATATGCCACAGTATTGCAGAGATGTTTTCTGTAATGTCAAACTTATGGAAGGCTTTCTTTAAAAACACAACTGAAAAGCCTCTATATGTTCTGTATATAATCAGATGCATATCGAATGGCCCCAGACACTTCTATGGGTGCAGTAATAATACTGCACAACTGCATTTATATATTTACATATCACCACTGCTGGGAATATTTTAGAATCTACCATCAGAGACATGATTACGATGACTGATAACACCTCTATACAAAGTTAATAAATCACAATAAGTGATGTCACATCTGACCCTGCTCCCAGTTCCTTCATAGTGGCCTTTGCACACACTCATTAGATGTTCCCAAACAAAAACAAAAGGTAGGGTCTAAATCAGTCTATTCCTACTAATGTACATGTAGATTTCCTGAAAGAACAGGAAGTTAAGATCTAAAAAAGCCTCAGTGGTTTCCTCCTTGGTCAACATGAAGTCCTCTTAGGCCAAAATAGTGACAGATGGTGCTATCTGACATTGAAGCACCTAGACCTTGGAGATCACCTCTAATCTCTTTGGAAGTTGTTCTGGGCTATCATCCATCTTTTCAGTTTGTCATCTTGTGGCCACCTCCATGGAAGCAGACTACAGTTCCATAGACCTTAAACTTCTGAATAATATGTGTAACTATAGTACCAGGAACATGAAGCTGTTTGTAGATCGCCTTATAGCCTTTACCATGTTTGTCTATAATTTTATTACTAATTTCCTGAGACAACTCTCTCCGTAGCTTTCTTTGGTCCATGTTTTGTGTGATACACACCATGATACCAAACAGCACAGTGACTACTTTTCACCCATTACACCTGTGATGCTAATTACAAGACTCGCCTTAATTTAACATGTCACTGTGGCTGTATTATA